>NC_060121.1:344305885-345555885 GCF_021461395.2 Schistocerca americana | reverse complement strand
ACATTCAGGGGCAATTACTCGGCTACGTGGTTTATGATCCCCTGGTGGTTGATTTATGGCCTCCTAGGGATAACCTGTTCTTCTGAGAACCCATTCCCCCCACCTTTCTGCCTCCCACTTCTTCTCTCCTACTCCTCTCCTCCCCCTCGCCAATACAAGCACACCTTTGATATAAAATTAACTGACTAATTAATTAATTTATCAATCTATAAAGTTTGCTTCTGCATGTGTACTTCCCCCTGAATATATGGAACCTACACTAACCAATTGTCTCAGAAACTCTGTTGCCCTACTACTATCATGACCTTGTGGTGGCAGCAGGGCAACTTGCTACATGGGACTGGGTGGTCTCCACCACATTCCAGCCAACAGTTTACAATTATTTTATCCGATGAGTTCAATTCATGTTGGCAGTGAAATAATTATATGGTACAGTGTAAAACGATAGTGTGAAGTGTTATGTGTGCTTAACAAATAGTTGTGGGTATTTTATATTACATTATAAAGAATTTGAACCACTTACTTTACTTTACTTTTTCGTGTCCGGAGATTTGTTTCAATGCCTTTCAGCCCAATGTCGGGCCGAGTCCAATGTTTCTCTCTTCTCAAGCCATAGTTCATCAAGGGTACACCTTGTGGGGCAGATGGAACACTGTAGAAGGTGTTCCATATCCTGAACTTCACCACAGTCGCATTTGTTGTCTCCTTCGTCCTTGAAGCCCCATTTGACTAGGTTTGCTTTAACTGGTGCTACACCTGTTCTGATGCGGTTCAGTGTTCTCCAAATCTTCCAGCTTGATGTACTGCCACTGGGTATTTCTCGTGAGGCAGGGTAGTCCTTCGGAGGCTCGTTCAATTCACTAGTGCGAAATCTCTTGCGGGATTTAAGTCTGCTACGTCCACATGAAGAACCATCCATCGGGTGGTGCTCGTCGAAAATCTGTTTAAATTTTTCTGTATGTTCGTGCGCAATTCTTCGGGATTCAGGAGATGAGAATCCAGCTGCTTTGTATATTTTCCCAAGTCGAGTGGGTTTCATGCATCCTGTTGATAGCCTGCATGTTTCATTAAGGACTGGAGTGACTTTTTTGGCATGTGTGGATCGAGACCATACAGGGCATGCATATTCTGCCGTGGAGAAGCAAAGTGCTTGAGCAGTTGCTCGTAATATAGTAGGACTAGCTCCCCATTTACTATCCGTCAGTTTTCTTAAAATATTGTTCCTGGCAGCACCTTTTTGGCAGGTTTTTTCACAGTGATATCTGTACGTCAGTGATCTATCCAGCACGACACCAAGGTATGTTGGTTTGTCCGTATGGTCCACTTTGTTGCCACTCCAGGTGACGTTCAGCTTCCGGTTTGCCTGTTTTGTGCTGAGGTGGAAAGCGCTAACCTGTGTCTTAGATGGATTTGGTTTGAGGGAGTTCTCTTTATAGTATTCAGACATTACGTTTAGCGAGCTTTCTAATTTCCCTTCTACTTCCTCGAAGCTATTTCTTTGCGCTGTAATGGCCAGACCATCGGCATAAAAGAAATGGGTAGTACGTTCCGGTGTTGGTTGATCATTGGTGTATAGGTTAAATAGTAGGGGGACCAGCACACTGCCCTGGGTGGGACCGTTCTTTTGTCGACGCCATTGGCTTTTTTTTCCGTCCAGCATTACATAGAACTGTCTGTTTTGCAGCAGAGATTCAATGATTTTTGTGAACTGATGATCCTTAAATGTACAGTACAGTTTTTCCATGAGCTTTCTGTGGTTGACGGTGTCGTATGCAGAACTTAAGTCCACCAATGCTACACCTGTTATTTGTTTGTTTTCAAACCCTTCCTCTATGTGTTCTGTGAGTGGTAGGATTTGACTGGTGCATGATTTCCTGGGTCTGAATCCAGCCGGTTGGGGAATGAGCTTTTGGTCTGCGATGTTTGCTATGCAGTTTAGTATTATTCATTCGTAAAGTTTGTACAGATGGCACAGGAGTGCTATTGGGCGGTAGTTCTTCGGTTGACCTGCATCTTTCCCAGGTTTTAGTACCGCCACTGCCTTTGATTTCCTCCACATCTTTAGGATCTTACACGTTTTTAAGCAATGATTAAAGAGCTGCAGGATTCATTGCTTGGCACTAGGTCCAAGCTGTTTGATCTGTTTCACGCATATATCGTCGACTCCCGCTGCTTTCCCGTTTTTCATTGAGTTCATTCCATGATTAAAATCTTTCATGATAAATGGTATTTCGAACATGCTTGACTCTTGACTCTGAATTCTGCTGATTTTTATTTTCTGACATTTCTTGTTGGGTTTTCCATTTAGTAGGAGCTGATGGGAAATATGATTGGGTGTTACTGAAGAGCATTGTTTAGCTGTCCCAGAGTCACAATTAAGTTTGTTTATTAAGTTACAAGCGACTTTGCTGCTGTGGGTCGTATCCATTATTTCCAGAGTTTCGACCCATTTCCTTTGTCTTGATTCACTAATCATTTCCATTAGTGTTTCTCCACATTGGACTACTTCTTCACTAAAAGGGTCCTGTTCGAAAAGCATTTCGTACTCCCTCAGGATGTTCTTTGATTCGTCAGAGAGACCTGGGATGAAATGCCCTCTGCAGCCTCGGGGTATATGTCTTTGAGAAATCTTTTGGAGGGTCTCTACGAAAGTTTGACAATTTTCTGGAATTGGGTGTAGATTTTTTTATTTCTGCATCCAGTTCCACAGCATATTCTATCCATTTAGCTTTTTTAAAGTTGAAGCGTCTGCGGAATGGTATTTTCGTTGTTCTCAAAGCAGCGTATATTTGGATTCTGATAGGTCGGTGTTGTGTTTTAGGAAGAGGTGCGTATGCAGTTTTTAAGCATCGGTCTTCCTCGTTTGCGCTTACAAAACAAATATCAGGGTTGTATTCGCGCCTCCAGATTTTGCTGCTGAACGAGCATAGTAGCTTGGGATCATGGATCAGGGATAAGTTATTTATTTCCGCCCATAGCTCTAATTTATGTCCGTTGTCGTCTGTATGTTTGCAGCCCCATGATGTGCTGTGGCAGTTGAAGTCTCCTAAGATGAACTGTGTTTTCTGGTTGTTGAAGTTTGGCGCCAAAGTCAAGTTGAACTTCTCTCCGGGCGGCTTGTATACTGACGTTACGGTGAAGGTGCTACACTCGACAGTCAGTAATTCTATGTTATTGTATGTAGTTCTGTTAGTTGATATTATGGCCATCTCAGGTTTTGTGAAGACAGAGCTGCCATATTTAGGATGTGGATTTTCTATGGTTAATTTCATTCCTTCTATTTCTGGTCTTATTGCCCCTTCTTTATTGTGTGTTTATTGTATACACAGTATGTCCCATCTGTGCGTGCAGCAAAGTTGTGATATGATTTGTTGTTTTTGGTGATACCCTCTACGTTTAGGCTTGCTATCGCCAGAGTTGGCTCTGAGAAGGGCCCATTCTTTTTGCTTTTCCGGTGTTGGAAGTATTGGCCGTTGCTTTTTATTGCAACGTTTCCGGGGGATGCCGGCATTATCTGACAGATGATTCTCGGTCTCTTATCTCAGATAGTGCACGCGTGGAGGCTCCTTCCTTGTCCCCCTACTTGAACTACAACTACCTATTGTGTCTGACGAAATTTTTGAAAGGAGGATGCGTCTTTATGTGAATCCTTTTGATATAAAAATAGACGGTTTGAACTCATAGTTAAATAGTTCATAAGTTGCGAATACAAAAGCGGAATTGAAATCTACAGATTGATAATCTCAGTGCAATGGTATATAGTGTTCATGCTAGAACTGAGAATACGTATTCACAATTAGAAATTCATATTCGCTTAACATCAGTATATATATTTTAAAACTCTAAGTTTTCGCTTAACATCAGTATAAGTTCCAAGCAACTTTACTGCTGTGGGTCATATCCATTATTTCCAGAGTTTCGACCCATTTCCTTTGTCTTGATTCACTAATCATTTCCATTAGTGTTTCTCCACATTGGACTACTTCTTCACTAAAAGGGTCCTGTTCGAAAAGCATTTCGTACTCCCTCAGGATGTTCTTTGATTCGTCAGAGAGACCTGGGATGAAATGCTCTCTGCAGCCTCGGGGTATGTGTCTTCGAGAAATCTTTTGGAGGGTCTCTACGAAAGTTTGATAATTTTCTGGAATTGGGTGTAGATTTTTATTTCTGCATCCAGTTCCACAGCATATATATATATATATATATATATATATATATATATATATATATATATATATATATATACTGATGTTAAGCGAACACTTAGAGTTTTAAAATACAAATGAAAGACAAAACTGACAAAAAACAAAAAACAATAAGAACAGAGTTTTTTGACCAAACTGATATAGTTCATGAAGGGTTTTTGGAGCCTATCAACGAAGTATTATCAGATGCTGAAGAGGAATAGGAAAAACAGAAAATGGTATTTAAAACTATATTTAATGATACAGAAGAATGACACAAAGAATTTAAAATCCAAGGTACAAGAAAATTCTAGAATTACTAGATCTAGGGCATTTCGCTGAAATATGGGCAGCGTTTAGGAAATATATAGAGTGACACTTGAACTGAAGAAAGTATTTTGACGAACATATTAGCGAAAGTCACCTCATCATGGTACTTATTAGTAGAATACCCTTGTATGGTAGGTAAAAAATGACGGAAAGAGAATGATCAAGGGCTAGTGCTATGCCTGTAGCAATTAAATATATTTGATAACACTAGGGAAGTTGACAGGTTAGGAGTAACAGAGAAGGGTACCGTAAGGAAAGTAACTCAGAGCAAAGGAAGAGAAATAATTCTCAGCTCAATAGACAAAACCCTGATCCCTTAGCAAGAGGAGATAATGCACATGGTTCAGAAATGCTTAGGGCACAGGAGAATCAGTTTGTAAGGGAAAACCCACATCCCACAGGGGAAGTGATTATTGAAAATTCGGGAAACTAATGTTGACCCGAGGTAAGGGCCGATATGTGGGACATGAAACAATGAATAATAGTTAGCCTGTAGTAATAAACTTAATTTAATATGATGAAATAAGGAGTTCACAGCATAATTTGGTTTTGGAAAACATTAAGGTTGTAAATACCATTTATAGGGAAGCCATAAGCAAGGGCATGATTTAGGAGCCGTCAGTGAACGTTTTTCTAGATTCTAGGAGTGATGTTAGATAATTGCCAAAGAACTTTACAGATCTAAACGTAAATAATGGGACTGTCCCATCATAATGATTAAAGGACTCAAAGTTGAAGGTATCACAGTGTGTAAAGCATTTTACTATTATTATATATCGACCAGCTTCGAACATATAATGCACAAAAGATTTAAAAAGCTCTCTTTAGCCTACAAAGCTATGATAAAGGCATGGCTGTTTCATTTGTGAATTCAGAAGAAAAAGAACAGGTTATGCTAAATGCCCATGTTTAGGTAGTTGTTTCAGGAAACTTACTGCACTTCACACTGCACTTCACACAGAGGAGGGAATAGTAAACAAATAGAACAAGGGTAATTCACGAAACAGGGATGAAAGGAACAAATTAAAAGAACTGTTCTTGGAATTTAGCACAATGTTCTTGGTGAACCTGAGGTTATCAGGGAATACAAGTGTAAATTAAAAATCAAAAACCCAGATTTGTTCTTTAAATGTGTATCCCCTATACCATTAACTTGAAGAGAAGCAGCTGTGAGTGAAATCACGAAAATGATAGCTCATGAAATTGTTGAAAGATCACAAAATATTTTTCATAATCCATTATTAGCAGTAAAGAAACCAGGAGGGGGGTGTACATTTCGTTGATGCTATGGCATTAAACAAAATTATCGAAATGCATGAGTTCACTATATCTGTATGGAAGATATTTCAGTTGAACTTGAATCGTCAAAGTATATTACTGCATCGATCCTAACGTCAGATATGGATAAGTGCCTTTGCAACAGGATTAAAGAAAGTATGCAGCATTCCTTTTTGAAGGTCCCTCCAATTCGAGGTGCTGCCCTTGGGTTTAAGTATTTTGGCTGCTGTTTTTATTTGAGCATTAGACATAGCTCATAGGGAAGCTGTTACAAAAATTGGTTGCTGATGATTAATAAGAAATCAGACTTCGAATGAACATATGGTAGCATTAAAGGAAGTATTTGTGAAGATGAAAGAGAAAGAATCAGAATTAAGCTGTCCAAATCATTTTTGTAAATGCATCAAGTGAGATTTCTAGGTTATATTATACGCAGTAGAGAGCCAAAGGCTGACCCATCTGGGTGTGGTGGCAATTTTCCAATGCACTAGTCCAAGAAACAGAAAACAGGTAAAGTCATTTTTGGGAATGGTAGAACTTATTAAGTGATTTTTACCGGGAACTTACTTGAACAGTCCTATCACTAGACTTGCAATGTGGCACTGCGGGGAGGGGGACACAAGATGAAAACATTTATAATAGTATAAAGTGAGAACTAATAAATGCACTAATTTTGTTCCATCCCAGTTCTGAGTAGGTGTTAAAGTTGACAACAGATAGTGCAGATTGTGGGACACCGTGCGAAATTTTCCATTGGCAATTATGTGATGAGCTATATTTTCACCATACAATTGTTTTTACAACCTGTGTTTTTAATAAACATGAGAGGATCTATTACCCAATGGCAAAGTATTTCAAAGGTTGTGGTGTGTACTAACAGATAGGAAACAATAGTTTACATAGATCATGTAGCATTAACATTTCTGATGGACAGTCACTTTCTGCACCATACATTGATGTGATGGAAGCTATGTCTTCAAGAATTTCAATATGAAGTGCATTACATGAAAGCTTCACAGAATGTTGGTCTTCATACCACATCTAAGGTTCCTATGGGCATAAGTGATACAAAAAACACCAAAGGACTGGGAACCATATAGGAACTATATTTATAAATATTGGAAATCACTTCCGGTGGGTCACATAGCTTGCTGCTGCCATAAAATCTGAGCAAATGAATGATTCACAGTTAGAAAAAATAATTCAGGCAATAATGGAAGGGCAAGACATGAACAATCCACTTAAACTATGGGTGATATATAAAGATGTGCTTTATTGGAAATTTTCTTATAAAATCTGTATATCTTATTCAGCAGTTCAAGAATTTATTATAAAAAAATACATGAATGCAGGCTATGACCATTTTGGAGTGAGGAAATATGTTAAACATTTGATGAAATATTATTATTTTAACAACATAACAAGAATCGTGAGATCAGTATTAAACATCTCAAAAGGTGCAGTGTAAGCTATAATCTATCATTCCAAAATTATTGTGAGATTAAGTAGCAGTGTATTATTTTGGACCACTTCCCAGAAGTCTGAGAGGTGTTACACACTTACTTTTTACTATAGAATCATGGTCTAAGTATGTGGAGTTGTATAAATTAAAAAAAGCCATTGTGCAGGGAGCTGTTTGAAGTTTAACTCATGACTACTTTATACATTAGCAAGTTCCTAAAAGATTACTATGTGGTAACAGCAGTGTATTTTTAAGTAACCAGTTCAAAGAGATGTTCTGTCATATGAAATTAAACGTATACTAATATCCAAATATCATCCACAAACAAATCCTGTAGTACATACAACAAAAGAATTTGGTCATCTCTGTAGAATATACCATTGCTCAAAATATTCTAGGTGGGCCAGCTGATTGTCAAATTTGAGAAAACTTTGAATGAGCTGCCTCACTTGAATGTAGGATTGGCCCTATTTTAGATAGTAGGTGAAAAGGTAATAGGGCAATCATTACTTTTATTAATAGCCTGGTTGCCTAATGAAGGTAATCAGATGATAATACAAAGTAATCTAGTGCATGTTTTGGTTCAAATAGCTGTACAAAGACTGTCTAAACACAACCAGCATGCTACAGAACCAACATTTCAGACAGGCGATTTAGTAATGGTCAAAATTCACTCTGAACGTTCAACATATAGTAAATAACAAAGCATAGTATTACAAGCTATTTATTCTGGGTTAGAAATAACGCTCACTTACGATTGTGGAAATCTGTTAAGAATTTAATTAATATAATGTGTTTGAGTTCTATACTATGGCTAAACGAATTTATGTATTAATACTACGAAAGGTGCTTACTTAAACTTTACTCCAAATGTTGTCATTTCAAAAGAAAGTATATAGTGACAGTTTTGTGACCTGTAATGCTAGGATTGCCAGTCGGAAATGTGATGTAACAGACTATCCAAAGCCGCCACACTGCCGTTCTTACTGCCTCAGAAAATACAGGTGAGAAGACGGCAAAATTAAATTTAAAGCATGTAAAGGTAATTCAAAGCAAGTAAAGGAATTCAAAGCCATGAGCAAGTATCTGTCATACATTACAGTCAAGCAGAAGAGCTATGACAACACCATCATCAATATCCATCTCCTACTGAAGACAACACAGATGACAATAAAGATGACTGTTAGGAAGTGCTAAATAGCATTATGAAGAAGTCCGAATAAGAAACATACAGGAACTTCTAACTGCTTTTGTCACTGAAGCAGGAAAAGAAAATATTTATTCTCTGACCACAGTAAAGTACAGCTTATACAAACTAACCAATAATAACAGCTTCAGGATGATTACATTTTCCGCTACAACGAATATGGTTATCAGCTCAACAGCATACCCACACAAGAAAATTCATCTAAGAAATGGTGCTCACTGTATGGTAAAATCGTATGCAAGGGCGTACCCAGGATCTGAACGGGGGGGGGGGGGCAGGTCATACTAATCTCAGGAAACATACAGCACTTCTTATTAAATAAAACAGTAAACCAATGAAAAACTGCTTTTAAGAAACATTTTAATTACAAGAATGCACTTGTACAATCCGAGAAAACATGCAGCATTTCTTATTAAATAAAACAGTAAACTAGTGAAAAACTGCGAACATCTTCTGGGGGGGGGGGGCAGCTCCCAAATAATGAGAGATATTACAGTGCCAAGAGGGTGGAGTGTAGAACTGACGATTTCTCGAAGCAAGCAAGACTAGGCTAGCAATAAGATGCTGCTCTGCCTGTGTTGTTCAGAAGTACGATACAATGTGTCTTTGGACATGCATGGATGTCCGAAGAAGCATTGTATCATTCTCCTTACCAACACAGAGATTGCAATATCGTGTTTATCCGCCAATGTAATGTGTCCTGCACGCATGTCCAAAGGATCATTTGCAACATGCTTCTTAACAAAATAGGCACTGCAATATCGTATTTATCTGCCGATATCAGCAGCGACTCTCAACTAAAATGTCCTCCCCTGTACTAAGTCGTGCACAGATAGCCAAAGTTGTTAAGAGAACTGCCCACATAAAGTGGGAAATCTGTGCTCAAGTCCTTGTCTGGCACAAATTTAATTGTCGTCATTCCCTTTTATAGCCGATGGTTTTCATATTAGTAACTATGAGTGGATTTCACATAGACTTAGAAAAGTTCTGTTTTGCTAAAAACAAAGAATGGAAACCCTGAGTTTCATGTAGCAAAACTAAAAAGTGTGAAAAATGTAAAGAATTTTAACTAGAAGTAAACAACCATTTAGATGTGCTACAAGATGCAGATAATGAAGAAGATGTGGAGAAAGTGTGGCACAATGTGAAGACAGCAATGACAGCAAATGTGAATTAAGTGCTGCTTAGGAAGAAAAAAAAAACAGGGGAAAAGATGATGGTATAATGAGCAAAGTGGAGATGCAGTTAAGAGGAGCAAGAAAGCGTGTGAGCTATGGCTACAGGATGCAGGTAATGGGACACTGATTGTAACGTATCTAGGTGTGAGCAGTCTTGTGAAGAGTACTGAGAAGTGAAAAGAGAAAATACCTAAAACAAGTTCTTGAAAATGTGGAACTGCGTAACCGAAAATCAAATTGTAGAACATTATTTCTACATGTGAAAACAGCAAGAAAAAGGTTCGACGTAAGAAATCAGTACATCAGTCACAAAAATGGAAATGTGATCATGGATACTGAATCGGTCTTATAGCGATGGAAAGAATATTTTTACGAACTATTCAACTATACTAACTGAGAGTTACATTTTAGTGAACATAAAAAGAATCTAATTAGACAGAGATTGACATTAGATATATGACATAGTGAAAGCTATACAGAAGATGAAAAGCAAAATAAAACGCCTGATGAGGATAAGGTCTATGCAAAAACGTTGAAGTACAATATGAAGGAAGAAGACTAGAGGCTGAGCTGTGCAAACTCATTCACTTCATTTGGAAGATTGAAACGCTGCCCAACAGATGATAGATAGCTGTCATTTATCCAATACACACGAAAGGAAGCAAGATGAATTACTCTAACTACCAAGGAATGAGGTTACTTAACGTCGCGTTAAAGATCGTTTCTGCAATTATTTTAGAATACTACAACAATTCGCAGAAAATGTCCTGGCAGAATAACAGACTAGATTCCGGGTAAGTTCTTGTGACATATTGGGAAAAGAAAAACCCAGGTACTGTTCATAGATTCTGAAAGACCTTACGGCAGTTTTCATTGAGATTGCCTCTATAAAAATTTGAAGGGGTTGCGAATACCAAATAAACAATTTAAATGATTAGAGCAGCATGAATCAAGAGAGATATTAAGAACTGGAAGACCGGGCTCAGAACATTTTCACATTTGAACGGGATTAAGACAGGGAGATGTACCGTCATACATAATGTTTAATCTCATCCTGGAGAAAGTCATAGTGGGAGCGAAGTTAATGGGTTGTGAATGGAAGGCGCCACGTTTCAGTAGCTTACGTGGGCGACATAGCGTTAATCAGCGAGAGTGAACACGATCTTCGGGAGATGTAAAAAATGTCGCCATATCAGCAAGTAAAGCAAGACTACTCATTAAACAGAACACATGCAAGTAGGCAGAACTAAATATGAACAAGAGCACCTCACAGTTGATGGAGACAAGCTCAGGTCTGTTGATCAGTTCAAGTAGCTAGGAAGTTGGTAAATTGTTATAATCAAATACTGACAGATGTAAATAAAAGAATTTCTGCTAGCTCCAGCCGGCTTGCATGGCCGTGCGGTTCTAGGCGCTTCAGTCTGGAAGCGCGTGACCGCTACGGTCGCAGGTTCGAATCCTGCCTGGGGCATGGATGTGTGTGATGTCCTTAGGTTAGTTAGTTTTAAGTAGTTCTAAGTTCTAGGGGATTGATGCCCTCAGATGTTAAGTCCCATAGTGCTCAGAGCCATTTGAACCACTTTGCTAGCTCCAGATGTCTGTATGCTCTCAGAGATATGTTCAAGTCTAAAGCCATATCTCATGCCGTGAAAATGATCTACAGTGCCATTATTCACCCCATTGTGTTCTACATTTCAGAAATCTGGACACTAACTATAATGAAGATGCAAAAGCTTCTAACATTTTATAGAACGTGGAAGAGAAGTATCTGGTGCCCAGTGAGAGACGGAGATACTCGGAGAGCAAGAAAGAATCATGAAATTTATGAGATCATGTACCAGGCCAAAGTTTTGCAATATCAAATAGAGTAAATGACTCCAACTCCATATTACAGTGGCCTACTTCTTCAACAAGCTTTCATTGCCCACATTACAGCAAAAATACTTCTTGATAGGCCAAGAAAGAGATCGGAATGCGATGTAAAGAAAAATGTGGAGACTCTGAATGTAGGTAATTGGTGGGAAACAACAATAGACAGAATGCAGTGGACACTGACTGTTGATGCAGAGCATGAACAACAGGGTGGGTGTTTACTGGATATGTAAATGAGTAAAGGCAACTAGTTTAAATTTATGTATTATGAATGATGAAATATATGACAGTGGTGTAATATTCTACAATATTTATTATCTTACAAACCATTTCTCAGTTGTTATGCCTTCTTTAGGTACAACTCTCCTAGAAAATGGACTCGAAGGAAAAATGAAATATGTGTCTGTTTCTTGACCTCATATCTGCCTTTCAATCCATTTCGGAAAAGGGTCTCCTACAAAACTCAGCAAACTACATCATGTTACAAACACACTCTGACAAAAACGTCTGCTTAACAATAGTCCTTCTAAATACAGCAGCAAAATTCCGTAAACTTAACACTCACTTGTCACAGGGTATTGCCCTATATCAAAGCCTTTTCAACTAGTACATTTTGGACCTTCATAGTTCATGAACTGATATAGACTGACGAAATAGTCACTCTGATCCTGGGGCGTCCGCAGCTCGTGGTCTAGTGATGAGCTTCGCTGCCTCTGGATCATGGGATCCTGGGTTCGATTCTCGGCCTGGTTAGGGATTTTCTCTGCCTGGGGACTGGGTGTTTGTGTTGTCCTCATCATTTCATAATTGTCATCATCATTCATGATAGTGGCTAGATTGTACTGTGTAAAAACTAGGACTTTGTACAGTTGCTGAAGACTGCGCAGTTTAGCTCCCCTCAAACCAAACATCATCATCATCATCATCATTATCATCATCATCATCATCATCTGATCCTGGAGTAATGCCTTAGTCTTGGATCCGACATAACCACTGGTTAAATTTTGTATAAAAGCGCAGAATGGTGTCCAAAAACTTCCAGTCAAAGAAGTCACACCCCATCTGCCAATAACCTTGTCAAAGAGGGAGCAGGAGTGAATAGTGGCTCAGGACGTTCTCTTACCCTTGGCATGGGACAATCCTCCTAAAAGAAAGAAAAATCAGCAGTGATCAATGGCATCAATATCCAGAAGACTATGGAAACCACAGCATTACAGACATGTAACTTGTATCATCAGGATATATGACTTGTGTTTGAAAAAGTGTCATGTTGCCCTCTTCATCACCAATACATTCTGGATTTGTCACACATTCATATGTCCAAGGGGAATGTGACAAAAAAAGATTAAATAATCAACGAAACCGTAACACTGTACCATTTATAGTGTGGTATGTCACAAGTCTGAATGTGATAAGGAAGCTAGAAAACTAAAAAGGAAAATCCAGGGGTCAGTGAAGTGAAACGGAAAAAAGATAATGATTTCTGGTCAGAAAAATATGGGGTAACATCAACAGTAGCAGAAAATGGTGTGGTGGAAGTAGAACTTGTGATGAATATAAAGGTAGGGCAAAAAGTGAGGATAGGATTATTGTCATCATAATCGATAGCAAAGCGACACCAACAACAATAGTTCAGGCATACAAGTTGATGTCACAAGTAGAAAACTGACTGCGAAAAACTAACTGAGTGCTTTAAGAAATTTCAGCAAGTAATAACAAACACATTGTTCAAAAACCACAAACGGAGGAGATACACTTGAAGAAGGTCAGGAGATACAGGAAGATTTTAGCTAAATTGAATGATGGTCAGACAGAGATTCCAAATCAGGTATTGGATTGAAAGGCATACCCAGGAGAGATATACCCTATGATCACAATTTAGTCATGGTTAAGAGTAATCTGAAGATTAAGAAACTCGTCTGTAAGAATCAGTGAGTAAAGAAGTGGGATAGAGAAGTATGGAGCAATGAAGAGATGCAGCTGAAGTTCTCAAAGTCTGTAGATACTGTGATACTGAATACCACAGCAAGTAAGTCAGTTGAAGACGAGTGAACACCTCTATATGGGGCAGTTGCATAAGTTGGACAGACAGAGATAGGTACAAGGAAGATAACTGCAAAGAAACTTTGGATAGCAGGAGAAACATTTCAATTGATGGACAAAATAAGGAAATATAGAAATGTTCTGGAAAACTCATAAATATACCAATATGTTTCTTAGGAATGAAATCAATAGGAAGTGTACGAAAGACAAGGCGATATGGCTACAGGAAAAGTGCAAAGAAATCGAAAAAGAAATGGTCAACACAAGGACTGATTCAGTATATAGAAAATTCAAAACAACCATAGGTAAAATTAGAAACAAACGTCTCTAATTTAAGTGTGCAAGAGGGATTCCACTATTATGCATGCAGAAGAGAGCAGATAGGCGGACGGAGAATGCAGAAAGCTTCTATAAGAGGGAAGAACTGTGTGATGTCATGATTGATGGAGAAATAGAAGTCGATACATAAGACATAAGGGATCCAATGTTTGAAGAGCTTTGAAATACTTACAACCAAATAAGGCGAAATTTACAGGTAACATAACTTCAGAATTTCTGTAATGATTTGGAGAAGTGGAAACCAAATGATTATTCAAACTGATTTGGAGGCTTTGTGTGTCTGCAAAAACACCATATATACATCAGATTTTCAGAAAAATATCATCCGCACAATTTCGATAAGGGGAGAGAGTTGCGAGAATTATCGCACCTAACAGCTCATCCATCCAAGCTGCCGACGAGACCAGTATACAGAAGAATGTAAAAGAAAATTGAGGATATGTGATGGTCAGTTTGGCCTTAAGGAAGGTAAGGGCGCAAGAGAGGCAGTTCTGATGTTGCACTTGGTAATGGAAGCAAGAATTAAGAAACAATAAAGCATGTTCATAGGATCTGTCACTCTAGAAAAAACGTTCGTGATTATAAGATGATACAAGTTGTTCGAAATTCTCTGGAATATAGGTGTAAACTGAAGGGAAAGACAGGTAAAATGCAATATGTACAGCAACTTATCCGGGAAAATATGAATGGAAGACCAGAAGAAAACAAGTATGTTTTGTACACAACTGAGAACTGATTTGGTAGAAATTCAGCTGCGAGTAGGATCATGTGACTTAGACAGCATGAACATTTTCATGGGTGGAGGCATATCAGTATTAGAAATGTGACTCATTTGAAGAGTTTCGAATGACATAGACATATTAAATCATCCAACCCCTTCCGAAGTAGTATGGGTCAAATCCTCAAAGAAAAAATGACAGAAATAAAATGAAAGATCGTTAGTGAGAAAAAATTCAGAGTGAAAGGATGTCAGTGGTAAGATTTGCTGATGACGTTCTATCCTTACAAGAAAATGAGGAAGAACTGCAAGATCTGTTTAGTGGGATACATGACCGCAGACTGTGGAATTAGAGTAAATTGAAAAAAAAGGCGAAACTAATGACAAGAAGCAGATATGAGGTTAAAGACAAATTTATTATCAAACTGGAGATTCACACAGTATATGAAATGCAGGAATTCTGTTGCATTCTAAGAAAAATAACGCAAGATGAACAAAGCGAAGAGAACATGAAAGAAAAAAAACAGCACAGGCAAAGAAAGACTTCCTGGTCATTAGAAGTCTACTAGTAGCAAACATCGGCATTGAATTGAGGAAGAAATTTCTGAGAATGTCCATTTGGTGTACAGCTTGCATAGGAATGAATCATGGGTTGTGAGAAAACCAGAAAAGAAGAGAATCGAAGCGGTGGAGATGATGCTGTAGCAGGATGGTGAAAATCAGATGGACTGAAAAGGTAAGAAGTGAAGAGGTTCTCCTCAGAGTCAATGGCGAGGGAAGCATCTGAAAAAATTGACAAGAAGAGGGGACAGAATGATAGGCATTTGTTAGCCATTACATGACCAATGGGACATATATTTTCTATATTGTGATTTCCTGTGTTCACAGGGATGTGAAAGTCCCACCTCTGTGTGGTGTTGCAAACTAGTGTTGAATATATCAACCGTGTGGAGTTAACAGGCTCGTTGTTCGGCTCCTAATGCGCGAGGTATCGCTCGATTTGTTGTGCATTTTCACCTTTTCGCGGAATAATGATTGTCTCGTCTTGCGACTCACTCTGAGGGTGGCTGGACGATACTTGGCCCTAAATATCAGTGGAAGAAATTTTATTTGAGTGGCTGCAATCCCGAAAGTTAATGGAATATGGCTTAATTGTTTCAGTTGTATATTGTGTGCCTTGGGTTTTGGCTGTTTGACGTAATTTTTTTCCTGTCTGTAATGGATAAGCTCGGTAATGTATTTATTGTGTTTTTTACACTGTTTGTCAGGAATATTTAAATTTGTGTATATATTTAATGATGAAATACTTTTAAATTCGCTTCACCTTATCGCCAGTCTGTGTAGCGAACGTCTACCTGTGGCTTTTGTTCAAATTTGAGTTTAAATTTTTACATTTATGTAGTTTATTTGGTGCTGTAATCTTATTTTATTTTTCTTCGTTTGATGTGAAATGGTAAACTCCACGAACTTGTAGTTAGTTTTTTGTTTGATGAATGCTTATGTTCCTATTTTCTTTAGATTTCTATCTTACAAAATCAATGTGAAGAGAAAGTTCCGCACATTTTCCTCCATGATTACAGATCCACATAATGAATCTGTTTACTATTGCAATGTCCAAAAGAAGAAAAGAAAGACGATGCCACCATTTGAGTGACCTACTGTCAACAGCATATGTTTCTCTACACTGGTCGAACCGATCTACAGCTTTCATTACAGCTGTGTACTCTACTATGGATGCAGAGCAGGATGAAGTCGATGCTGAACCATTTCAATTTATCTTGTGACGAATATTATATTTTTCAGGTAGTGAGCAGTTGACAAAACTAACTGGTTTATTATCTTGGAAATTGTTTGATGAAATCAAAATACTTACTTTCTTCCTTTTTTAGAAATTAGTCTCTAGTAAGAAAATATTTTAAATGGAGACATACATGGCTCACTGGACTTGAGGAGGAATAAATTTAGGGAACCATTAATTCCTCCTCGAGTCAAACGAGACATACACATCTCACTTAAATAATTGTAAAACTATATACAACGATCGAAATTTAGAAACATGACCTCACTTCCCATCCACTCCAAAGGCAGGAAACCAATTCAGAGAGCAATTTTACACGAAATCTTAACTAATTTGCGCACGGAAATATTAAACAACAAGCAATGCCTGTAAGTAGGCTGTTTAGGTTTTCTTATTGGTAACGCCACGTAGCGCTCTGTGTGAGAATCGCTGGCTGTGCTGTGTGCAATCTGTGGCTGGTTTGCATTGTTGTCTGCCATTGTAGTGTTGGGCAGCTGGGCTGTTGACAGCGCGTAGCGTTGCGCAGTTGGAGGTGAGCCGCCAGCGGTGGTGGATGTGGAGAGAGAAATGGCGGAGTTTTGATATTTGTAAGAATCGATGTTATGAACTCCTATATATATTATGACTTTTGATGATATTAAGGTAAATACATTGTTTGTTCTCTATTAATATCTTTCATTTGCCAACTATCCCTATCAGTAGTTAGTGCCTTCCGTAGTTTGAATCTTTTATTTAGCTGGCAGTAGTGGAGCTCGCTGTATTGCAGTAGTTCGAGTAACGAAGATTTTTGTGAGGTAAGTGATTTGTGAAACGTATAGGTTAATGTTAGTCAGGGCCATTCTTTTGTAGCGATTTTTGAAAGTCAGATTGCGTTGCGCTAAAAATATTGTGTGTCAGGTTAAGCACAATCATGTATAATTGTTCAAAGGGGACGTTTCATATGGCGACCCTGCCATCTGTTGTGACTGTGCAGCCAGCCGGCGCACATGGGTGCCTGCGGCGCGAGTCATTGTCTGTCTCTTTGTTGGCGCGCGTTGTTATTGGGATTAGGAGACCTAACTTCTACAAATTCGCCTTGCCGAGAGGGCCCAGCTCTGTTAGAATCCCGCCAGTTCTGATGAAATTCACGTCCGTCGTTTTGTCGGTAGTTTACATAGTTTCTTGTTTGTCCGTCATGTGGTGGAGAATTTCTCCCTACATATGAAACGTCCCCTTTGAAGAATTATACATGACTGTGCTTAAACTGACACACAATATTTTTTAGCGCAACGCAATCTGACTTTCAAAAATCCCTACAAAAGAATGGCCCTGTCTAATATTAACCTATACGTTTCACAAATCACTTACCTCACAAAAATCTTCGTTACTCGAACTACTGCAATACAGCGGGCGCCACTACTGCCAGCTAAATAAAAGATTCAAACTAAGGAAGGCACTAACTACTGATAGGGATAGTTAGCAAATGAAAGATATTATAGAGAACAAACAATGTATTTACCTTAATATCATCAAAAGTCATAATATATATAGGAGTTCATAACATCGATTCTTACAAATATCAAAACTCCGCCATTTCTCTCTCCACATCCACCACTGCTGGCAGCTCACCTCCAACTGCGCAACGCTACGCGCTGTTCACATCCAGCTGCCGCTGCCCAACACTACAATGGCAGACAGCAATGCAAACTAGCCACAGACTGCACACAGCACAGCCAGTGATTTTTATACAGAGGTGGCGTTACCAATAAAAAAACCTAAACAGCCTACTTACATAGCTCCCATGCTCCCCAGAAAAAATTTTACAAATTGTTTTGGGCGGTGGCCAATAATGATTTGATAAAATTTTTCATAATTACAATAACAAAGATATCAAATGCACACACTTATTGATACAATGTTGGTCAAAAGCTAAACTTTCTCACAGTCCATAAAGACAGTCCTGATCATTCATCACAGTAAAACTGCCGTTTCTTTTCTCAAAGTCTGAGCAGTAAAAGACAATGCATACGGAAGTAGTGGGTTTCCATGCAGTCTTGAAGAAGTAGTGTTGTCCTTCCAACGGAAAGACAGTGCTTACTCTTGGCATGCAGACAGGTAATGGGCCACAACAGAGCAAACCCACAGCAGAGTCAGTCCAAGTTTAAGAATATTGGTAGGTAGGTCACCACAAAGCAGACCCACTGTAGTCCTAGTAGAGAGTATGGTATTGGTGGGCCACCAGAGGTGCAGACCCACTGCAGTCCTTGTAGAAATAATGGTATTGGTGGGTCAGCAAAGGTGCAGACCCACTGCAGTCCTTGTAGAGATAATGGTACTGGTGAGTCAGCAAAGGTGTAGACCCACTGTAGTCCTTGTAGAAATGGCCAGCAGCCATCTGTTGTGACTGTGCAGGTGCACAATCACCATTGAAGAGTCTTGCGGATAATATAGCAAGTCTATAAACCACCACTTGTGTATTGTAACCTCCCCACCGTAATTTTTAAAGAAAGAAAATGGACAATACTTAATAGAAATGGGGAGCCAAGTGTAACCTCCCCACAAAATTTTTAAAGAAAGAACGATGCTAATTAGAAATGCTGATGGACATTGCTCTAAGCGTAACCTGCCCACAATCAAATGTACTGACAATGGCAACAAAAATGTGAAATACGCAATCTGACTCAAATATAAATTCCTGATGAAAAATTAAAGTCCATTCAGTGACAAGAAAATACAATTAAACCGAAATATCGGTCTTTGGCCCTGTGTAAAACAATCAGAATTAAAGTCTTACCTCAGAATAAATGGATGTCACATATCTGCTCTTGTTGTTGCGCACCGCTTGGAGGAACTGCATTGCAAATAATAATATTCTCCTTTTTTGTGATTTTACTAAAAATTTTCTTTTAAAGAAGTGGAGTGAAAAGGGAAGTGCAACGAAATCTTTAGTTCCATAAAAAATTAAATTTTTGAAAAAATGCTTTTGAAATAAAAATTATTATTGGGGAACTTGTTGGAGAATAGTTACAATAAATAAAATTTTTCATTATCTAATAATTATATTAATTAACAGTATACCTTATTCCTCATCTTGACCAGTGTTGCCGACCGCCTACATCACACAACCGCACTGGGCTGCTACTACTGACCTACCGCTCTGCATGACGACTAAAACGAGCTACAGACTCGCAACGACTACTGACAGACTGAGAACGACTGAACTGACAGACTCGCAACGACAGACTGACTGCTACTGACTGAGAACCGCTCGCAACACTCGCGCGGTCAAGCGCATACTCTCTGGTCACAGATGCTACAATGCCTCGCCATCGCTGCTATGTTACATACGTGTTTCATAACCCTCCACTGGGGGGGCAAAAATTTGGCAGCGATGGTGAGTCATTTGGACTTGCCAAGCGCGGCAAAATTTTTCTTTAACTAACAAAATTCTACAACTTACAGAATATTTAAATGTTGTGCACACGCACTAAGTACAAAATATATCAGACAAAGACAAAATGTGAATACTAAACATAGTAGCAAATCAGAAAAAAATATGTACAAATTTTTTGACAGATAAAGTGCACAGGCACTGAAAAAATTCTTTAGCATATGCAGAACAAATAAACAGACTGGCAAGAATAATTAGATGTAGTACATAAAGTAAATGTTGTGCACACGCACTAAGTACAAAATATATCAGACAAAGACAAAATGTGAGTACAAAACATAGTAGCAAATCAGAAAAGTATATACAAATTATTTGACAGATAATAAAGTGCACAGGCACTGAAAAAATTCTTTAGCATATTCAGAACAAATGAACAGACTGGCAAAAATATTATATTGACAAGTGACATAAGTGTATTCGCATTGGAGTTCAGCGAATCGAAAAATGTATAACCTATGAACATAAATGATGTTACCAAAAAAAATTTTTTCTTTATGTGACAAGAATCAGGATAGGGAAGGGAAGGATTGCATCATGGTTGTAGCACTTTAGATTGCACACAGCTGCTCTGAAAGTCCATATCTTTCCACAGAAGTACAACACCAAGTGACACAACTTGAAGTTCTTTTCCCATCAGAATTTATCAGTGTAGCCAAGACACTGAACTGTCGTAGTAATGTTCCATGTTTTCATTTTGGCAGTACATTAGGTACACCAAACAGTGGGACCATAATAATGTCTTCATCGCTCATGGTGGTGGACAGCATGTCGTGTCAACACCACACTCTTACAAGGCACACCAACGTAGAATTAGTGCAAAACCAAAGATAGTGCTCCATGATCACTAGGATAAACAGGACAAATGGACATTGCAGTAATTCAGGGTAGTTAGCTCATAAGGTGAAGGACATTAAGTCACATAATATTGTCAATTACAGTAGTAGTGTGCGGCATTCATAGCCCAGTTATTGAACATTTCTGTACCATGTATGTAGTATTACAGAAAAATGTTCATTAATTGTTTTACATAGAATCAGTAATCTTCTTTTCCTAGTTACAAAGCATTATTAAATAATCGCATTCTTTTCCAGTTACAGAGTATAATTAAGAATCATTAGCCTTTTCCTAATTACAGTTAATTAATCATTTGTCATTAATTAATCATTTGTCTAATTACAGTTAATTAATCATTTGTATAATTACAGTTAATTAATCATTTGTCGTTAATTAATCATTTGTCTAATTACAGTTAATTAATTGATCATTTGTCATTTCAATATAGTAAGAATTATTAGCCTTAATTAATTACAAAGCATTATTAAACAGTACCATAGTTAATTAATTATGTGTCATTCCAATCTATTAAGAATCATTAGTCTTTTCCTAATTACAAAGCATTATGAAACAGTCACATTCATTTCCAATAACAAAGTATGGCATCGTTAATTAATCATTTGAAATTCCAATATAGTAAGAATTATTAGCCTTCTCCTAATTACAAAGCATTATTAAACAGTCACATTCATTTCAAATTACAAAGTATCAACATTGGAAACAAGAGCTAATCAATGGCATAATTAATAACAATTCGTGGAGTGACATTAATTATTGGCACTCAGTGGCCAGCAAGTATTGAATAGAATCATCATTCAGTATTATTCAGATTATTACGAAGTCATTATTAAAAATCAGTTAATTACAGTCAAATCATTAATAATCACAAGCATTATAAGTGGTAACATTACAATAAACAGTGTTCCTCCTTCAGTAGTATTCAGACCATTACAAAGTCATTATTAAAATCAGTTAATTACAGGCAAATCATTAATAATCACAGGCATTATACGTAGTATCATTATAATAGACAGTGGCAGTTATTAGCTAGTGACAAAGCATTATTTTGAATATAGTCTCATTAAGAGGTCATTACTCAAGTGACGTACTATTCAGAGCTAATCAGTATTATTCAGAATTTTCTCAAACTGGTATCACTATTTGGGACTGTTAATACATTTTATATATTTTTTTTTTTTTTTTTTTTTTTTTTTTTTTGTTAGCAATGCATTGCGTTGGGATCGATAATTAATTGCTGAAACATAACACTATTTGCTTTTGACCTATTGCAACAAATGAGGATAGGTAACGTCATTCCTCATGAGTCAGCTGTAGCAAGATTATGTAACAAGGCAGTACATGTGATCACATTTAGAAGTGATAAACACAAATGGGTAAAAAATAAAAATGCAAGTACTAGAACAGGTATAATAAGTAACAGGTTTAGTAAGTGTCATGAAAAACTTCTCCTGGAAAAAAAATACAAAAACGGATTATTGACCTGAAAGAAGAAACGCACACTATGCTGAAAAGTAGTGAACTTCGAATTAACAGGCAGTGAAGTGTGTATAAAAATGTGTTCCATAGCTGTCCTTTCCAAAACTTTCAGTCATCCTACTATGCAATGTAACACCTGCTGTCAAAGCAAACTGCAACAAATACTTAAATAACTACGTAGCATAAATACATTACTTCAACATTATCCTCATCTGTAAAGAAAAAAACTTCATTATCCATATCATCATAACCTCACCATTATCATCACCTGTAAAGAAAAACTTCATTATTCATAATACCATATCCTTCATCATTATTCATCAGTATTCATTATCATCTGCAAAAAATCACTTCATTACTCATTTCATAACTATTCCTTATCTCTAGCATATTTCATCACTAAAACTAAGATGTGTAGTTCAGTCTGACAGCCTGCATCAATCACCTTGTATTCTGAAAGAAAAAATTAGTTAAGACTGCTATTCTGTGATGAGTATAGTATAGTCTTGTTAATGCTTGTTAATCCTGATCCCTTTACTCTTCCTCATAAAGTTATTGCATCTCCTTTCGTTTATTCCGTAGGTGAAATTCCCATTTATGTTAAATTTATTTCTTAGAATCATCATTCCTTTCTGAAATTGATGAACAAAGATTAATGTCCTGCATTTAAATCATATACCCACTAGATAATGACTGGTTTATGGTAACATAATTAACCCTACAGCATAACATGACAGAAAACGTAATATGTCAAAAACATTGACAGTGTTCAAAAACAAAGACATACACAGAATAATACAATGCAGCAGCAAAAAAATGTGAAACAGTCACGATGTTGAGATGTCATAGGGCAAAAAAATGTCAAAGTCGACTGGTGTGTGTTATATCTTAACTATTTCATAGTCCATACAAACAAAACTGGAGTACAGTCACATACACAAAAAAATGGAAAATGTGCACGGTCTGATGTGTAACGACAAGAAAAGCGACCTGCTAACCTTACCTTGCCGGGCACTTGCCAAGAAAAAACACGATAATCATCAATAAGTAGTCACATAAATATAATTGCAAAAATAGTCATAAATGTGTAAATTCATCTGGAAAAATATGCACGGTCTGATGTGTAACGACAAGAAGAGCGACCTGCTAACCTTACCTTGCCGGGCACTTGCCAAGAAAAAATACGATAATCATCAGTAATTAGTCACGTGAAATAATTGCATTAGTAAATGGCATCATAGTGTGTTGAATCATACAGTGGTTTCACTCAATAAACGGTTTAATGTTTGATATATGGTGATTGCCTTTCGATTTTCTGGTTCTCAAAGTTTCGACGTGTACAACATTGGGGTGAGGGATGCTGCGAATCCGATATGGACCTGCGTATAGAAGTTCAAATTTACTGCACTTACCTTTTAATTTGCTGGATAAATAGTGTGTACGTACTAGTATCTTCTGTCCAACGTGAAAGACGCGGCGTGTACAAACCTGTTTTTGCTGTCTTCTCCGGCGCTCTGCGGCACGTTTGATGTTGTTCAGCGCAATGTCAATTATTTCGTGGTGTCGTAGGCGACGACTTTTGGGGAATTCTATTAATTCTTTAATTTTGTTCGGTGGTTCAACGTTTTTCAGTATAACAGTCGGAGATAGCATAGTGGATTCATTTGGAATGGAATTAATTACATCTTGGAATGAGAGTATGTGTGTATCCCAATCAATATGTCTTTTGTGGCAGTATATTCGGCACAGCTTACCAATTTCCTTCATTAATCTTTCACAAGGGTTCGAAGAAGCGTGGTACTTGGATATATAAATCGGAGAAATGTTTCTGGCTCGTAACATGCGTGTCCATACGCTACTACGGAATTGAGATCCATTGTCAGAAATTACTTTCATTACATGCCCTACATGAGATAGAAAATGTTTTACAAATGCATTTGAAACAGTTTTGGCAGTAGCTTTGCGTAATGGAGTGAAAGTAACAAATTTTGAAGTGAGCTCAACAGCGACAAAGATGTAGCAAAAACCTCTGTTAGTTCTCGGAATCGGACCAAAAATATCTACTGCGGCCATGTGTCTTAATTTAACAGGTACAATGGGATATAAAGGAGGAATATGTGAAGTGGTGTCTGATTTAGCTTTCTGGCAAATTTTACAAGACGCTAAAACTCGTCGTATACGTTTCTCCATGTTGGCAAAATAACAGTTCTGTCTCAGTATAAAAAAACATTTTCGTGCTCCGTAATGTGCGTAACTTAAATGAGTGTACCAAATTAATTTGTTAACCAGTTCGTCAGGAATGCATAATAACCAATTGTTGCTGTCAGGATGAGAGCGGCGAAACAGAATGTCATTGCGTACAGTGTAGTGATTCCTAATCGTAACATTATTCCTATCTTGCCATAGGTGTTTAATTTCTTTCCACACATTGTCTTTGTTTTGCTCCTGTGCTATGTCCTGTAATGACGATGAAATAAAATTTTCAAATGCTACTTGCTGAATGTACATGACACTGAAATTTGTTTTGCAGAAGTTGGTTGCTACGTCTTGCTGATTGTTGCCGAGAGAACGCGATAGTGCGTCTGCTATAACATTTTGCGTGCCGGGAATGTGAGCTATTGTAAAATTAAATTCCTGTAAATATAGTTTCCATCTACTTAATCTATCGTGAGTAAATTTAGCTGAAAGTAAAAATTGTATCGCTCTGTGGTCTGTGTAAACGGTGGTATGTCTGCCATAAAGAAAGTGCCTAAATCTCGTGAAAGCCCATACAACACATAATGTTTCCAATTCTGTAACAGAATAATTTCGTTCAGCAGATGACAAAATGCGGCTTGCAAATGCGATGTTTTTAATTACTGTAGAGCCATCTTCTTCAATTTCCTGGAAAATATGTACGCCTAAAGCGGTGTTGGAACTGTCAGTGGCAATGGAAAAATTTCTAGTAAGATCTGGGTGCGATAATAGTGGTGCATTCAACAAAGCATGTTTCAAATAACATTCTCGTGAGCAAAATTCTGCGTGTCAAAAGTAATGTTTGCGTTACTGTAATATGCAATCTGTGCTGTATCTGGTTAAAATCTATCGTACGTGTTATTATTTACGGGAGAATGTTGTGGCATATCCACTATATGAACTGTTCTGTTATTTCTTATTGACGTGTTACGCTATAGATGACACCTATTGTCTGTTTCATTCGTGATAATACGTTGTTGCTAATGTTCTTGCTGCTCATAATATCGACTGTTATTAAATGTACGCTGAAAATTGTGCTCGTTATTTTTACGTCTGTCAAGATAGTAATTTCTATACGGCGTATTGCTATGCGAGTTGAAATAGTGTGTTGTCTGTACGTAGTTATTTCTTTGCTGCCATGCGTTACTATTTGTTGGAGATGGGACTATACGTGCACGCGGCGAAACATTAAAGTTTGGTTGACCTTGTAGACTGCATTGTTGGTTAGGTATGCTAAGCGGCTGACTTTCATGCTATTGTGGTGAAAAACATCTATTGTTACAAAAATATGGTTTCTATTGCTGATAATTTTACACATACTGATGATTACGATTTTATCCGTTATTAAAATTACGCTGGTTCTGGAGTGCCTAATGAAAATTGTCACATTCGGTAAAAGTTAGTCACATCGGGTTTTCATTACTCGTTTCTTAATACTACGTAGAGCAATAGTTAAAGAGCAGTTTTGATAGATATAAAGGATAGTAGAAGAGAAGGCAGCAGTGCAGAAAACTAAAGATGAAACAGCACTACTACAGCTCGGGGCCCTATACTCGCTACGGCACATATTCATTAAAGCGTAATGAATCCCCTGAGGTCCATTACGCACTGCAAATAAATTTTGGCTTTTGCGTTACAGGCAATTGCGGAAAAATTCCAAAATTAAATAGTTGTATCCATGTTAATTCAAGTTTCCTTATTACGGGCAATGCTGATGAAAATACAAAAATAAATTGTCGCATCTGGTTCAAAGCTAGCTTTTGCATTACAGGTAATAGCGGTGAATGTACAAAGATAAATTGTCGTATACAGTGCAAAGCGTGTACCTGTACGCTGTCATTATTAAGTTCTTTACATTTTCTTACAAATGCAAATTGCTCGAAATCTACGTTCTCGTCACTCGGTTTGATAACACGTTCAGGTTTGTGTGTGAATCTGTTCGTCTGTGTCATTTCGGATTTCAAGTTGCATAGCTTTTCAGATTTTAAGTAGCGTGGCTTTTCGGATTTTAAGTCGCGTAGTTGCTGTAAATTGCTCACATGATACGCGCTGCGTGACTCTGGCAAATGCTCGCAAAGTGGCGGATTCTGTGACGTATTGGTGACTGAAATAGTTTTCAACTCTGTTACTGTAACACTTTCGTCAATTTGGTTGATCTGTCGTGCAAATTTCTCTTCATCTTCCGTATTCGGAGTGTGTGAAACTTCCACTGACTCTAAATTAATTTCGTCGCGAATCTGTACTTCGTTTTTAGGGCATTCTTCAGTGACTGCATTAATTTCGTGTATCAGTGTTGCGTTTGCTGAACATTGTTCAGTGACTACATTAACTTCGTCTTTATGTGATTCTGTTGTGCCTACACGTGTGCTACTTAATTCTTGTGCAACAGTGCCAACTTTTTCATTACTGTTATTAGCACAAGTCTTAGTATTCACACGTAATTGTACTTTAGTGTCCTGACATTGTATGGTAACAGCTGTAATCTGTTCGCTAGCTTGTTTGTTCTGTTCATTAAGGTTATCGTGTTTTTCCCTCGGCTGTTTAATACATTCAGAAAATTGTTTGTTCCGTTCTCTAAATTGTTTGTTCTCTTCTTCCAGTCGTTTGTTCTGCTTATCAAGTTTTTCATTAATTTTATTCAATTTTTCGCCCTGTTCACTAAGTTGTTTGCTCATTTGTCGCAACAAAGCCATAATTGGATTCGACTCAAGGTCAGCATTTCTATTCTCTGTGCTGTTCAATAGTGGATCTGGAATTGTTTCACTTTCTGTAACCATTTGGTCATTTTGAAATTTACAAAAAGGTTTGTCAGTCAAATGTATACTATCAGTCATTGTTTCGGAATTAAATAAATCTGTCCTACTCTGTGTGATCTGTTCATTTTCATTAGACAAATTTGTCTGTTCGTCACTTGGGTTTTCCAAATCGGGTGTGTTAAGCTCTGCAGCGCTCATTACAATAGAGCGTCCCGCGTCATCAATTGTCGTCAAATTAACAGACGAGACAATTGAGTTCGTTTGTTCATCATTAAGGTAAAAGTCATCACTAGTGGTTGGAATGCACTGATTGTTAGTGAACGCAAGATTGTCATCATTACACTGCGTATCATATGTCCTATCGGTAAAGTTGTTTGAGTCGGTAATTTCATTCATAATACCTCGCGATACACTATTCACCGTCTTTCGCGGCATTTTTACAATAGTCAAAAAATATTCACAAAACAAATCAACACAATGCAAAAGCAACACACAAATACAACAAAGCAACAAATTGCCGTTGACCTGTAGAGAGAAAGTCACAATATTATTAAAAGCGTTGCGCTAAATCCTAATTATATCTAAGCAAACAAGAGCAGATATCTGACTGTTGTTCAAAAGACTCTCAACGAAATACGATCCTGGACTGGGTGTCGCCAAGTGTAACCTCCCCACCGTAATTTTTAAAGAAAGAAAATAGACAATACTTAATAGAAATGGGGGCCAAGTGTAATCTCCCCACAAAAACTTTAAATACAGAAATGACAATATTATTTAAGAATGCTAATGGACATTGCTCTAAGCGTAACCTGCCCACAATCAAATGTACTGACAATGGCAACAAAAATGTGAAATACGCAATCTGACTCAAATATAAATTCCTGATGAAAAATTAAAGTCCATTCAGTGACAAGAAAATACAATTAAACCGAAATATCGGTCTTTGGCCCTGTGTAAAACAATCAGAATTAAAGTCTTACCTCAGAATAAATGGATGTCACATATCTGCTCTTGTTGTTGCGCACCGCTTGGAGGAACTGCATTGCAAATAATAATATTCTCCTTTTTTGTGATTTTACTAAAAATTTTCTTTTAAAGAAGTGGAGTGAAAAGGGAAGTGCAACGAAATCTTTAGTTCCATAAAAAATTAAATTTTTGAAAAAATGCTTTTGAAATAAAAATTATTATTGGGGAACTTGTTGGAGAATAGTTACAATAAATAAAATTTTTCATTATCTAATAATTATATTAATTAACAGTATACCTTATTCCTCATCTTGACCAGTGTTGCCGACCGCCTACATCACACAACCGCACTGGGCTGCTACTACTGACCTACCGCTCTGCATGACGACTAAAACGAGCTACAGACTCGCAACGACTACTGACAGACTGAGAACGACTGAACTGACAGACTCGCAACGACAGACTGACTGCTACTGACTGAGAACCGCTCGCAACACTCGCGCGGTCAAACGCATACTCTCTGGTCACAGATGCTACAATGCCTCGCCATCGCTGCTATGTTACATACGTGTTTCAGTATGCACAGAAAATTTTTTTTGAAATGCCCTTAGAACCAGCAATGCTGTTAACCAGTCCCTTGCTGAGTTATTAACACACGTGCAAACACTATCAGTCTCTACTTCTCACATATTGTCCATATCTATGACCAACAGAAATGTATGCAGTGAAATGTAACTTACAAGTTAATAATATGATGAACTGGTGACAATTACAATTTTATAACATGAGAATACAATTACAAAGATACAGAAAACATCATTAAAAACATAGCAATACAGATAACATTTGTAGTAATACAGGCTTTACAAAAGAATAAAAATAAACATATACATAATTGTTACAGGAATTATGAGTACCTACATAAAAGATCAGAATAACTTTTGAAACATCAACTTCCCACCTAAGCATTAAAACAGAACAGAATAAATAATGTCTAAACATCTTTACAAAGAAAATAACAGATTATAAATGCAAATTATATTTGAGGATAACAGTATTCCTCATCATAGTGAATGTAGCTTAGTACTAGAACAGAAAAAATTTCTATGAAACAGTACACAGAGACAGGAAGAAAAGAAATACACAAGGGTAAACAAACACATAGCATAATAATACAAAAGGAAAGGACATGGTTTGTTTTACTGCAGTATTTTGCAAACAAAACTTTCTTTACTTCTTGGAGATCTCCCTTCATTCATCATTATTCCCAAAAGTACTATCTAAGCCTTCTTTCTGTATTCTGTTCACATCCTCTTTCAAAATAGTTTTTCTCCACTGTACACTACTTTTTTTTTGCCAAACCATTTTCTTATATCTTCTCAATGCATTTCTTCCAATTCATCATAGTTAGTTTCTTATATAGTCTACCCCCTCTTAAGCTAACTTAAATCTACTGAACTCAGATGCTAAACTAAGGGACGAGGCAATGCAGCAGCACATAAAACAATTAATACAAACAGCAATGACAAAAAAATGCAAATTGGCAAAGCAAGCAGCAGTATTACAACTAATATAAGGCACTGTGCAGCAAACAAGAAAAATAAATCCGTAGTAAAACTGGCTTAACAGAGTAATGTAAAGTGAAATTTAGTAGCACTATGCCTGGCAAACAGCAGCAGCACATGAAATAACTTATATCTAAACATGTCATAGCTCAAGCAAAAAAAAAACATTACACTAAAGACAACAATGCAGACAAGGGAAATGTATATTCACATCTTAATGTCAATGTAATTAAAGTGGTGCACCACAACTATTTCTACAAAAGAAATTACCAAGTACTTGAAAAGAAAATTATGAATGCAGTTCCTGTGAAGCTAAATGTCTTTTGGTGCTCCCTCATTTTTTTGAAAAAAAAAATTAGTATTTACTCGATCTGTAGACAGATAATATTTATATTAGTACATCTATTAAAATCTTATTTTAACCAATGCTGCAGTGCAGCTAGAAACTAGATATTAAACAAAATGAGTAAATAAATACATAAAGCAAGCCATATGGCATTTCTCTCAATTAGCAAGCTCCACAGAATAATCATATGTTTTCAAGTTTGAGTGTGTCGTATTTGCGATGCTTTCTACAAAGGAATGTCAATGGCGAGGATAATGGCCCCTTTTTTCTCCACCTAATGGCTTTCTGTTGTCAGACGCCTACCTCTCAGCTGGGCCCCCACAACGCATTACGTCAAGGTCACTTACCTTTCTTACTGAAATATTTACGACAGCAGTTTCCGCTACAGTGACAGTCTCATATAAAAATATCTCACAGGTCAAGAATTTGCGTTACAAATCTGTAAAAACAAAATCCTATTGATATAACAGAGTCCAAAAAATTTTCAGTGGCATTGTAATACATTCACGCATGTACACACATTTCATAATTCTTAAAGTACGATTCTTGGTTTCCAACATCCTTTTTCACAAGTCAGAGTCCCTAACCACTGTTCATTACTCCATACCTTATTACACATATAAATATTCGTCGACACTTCTTCAATATTTCATCATAACAGATACGTAGCATGATCAAATTCCTCATATAGCATCAGCTTATCGGCCATAAACATACCTCAGCAGCATAATACACATCGTCGTCGTAAAAATAACATCATAGCACCTCAGTCAACTCTCAAAATCGTCGTAGCTTCCTCCAATAATTTCAAAACCTAAAAAAATTCTCTGCTCATGTCAATAGTGTCATCTGCCTCAAACGCACTTTAAAAATCATGATCCCAAACCAAATACATCATTCAAAGCTCTCATAGTATCACAATGGTACCGAAAAAATATGAACAGTTTACAAAGTACAGACAAAATACAGTTTCATAAGTGTGAAGTTATCCAACTGTGTAATTGCGTAAACATGTGTCACTGATGTAGTATCCATACGCAAAGCATTTCACTTTCGTTTATGATGAGGTAAGTATCTAACACACAAATTACACAGTTATCTGATCATTTAACTGAGAGACAAACTTTTTTTTTTACTACATCAGTGACACATGTTTACGCAATTACACCGTCGGAGGTGAGCCGCCAGCAGTGGTGGATGTGGGGAGAGAGATGGCGGAGTTTTGAAATTTGTCGTGAACTGCTATATATATTATGACTATTAAGGTAAATACATTGTTTGTTCTCTATTAAAATCTTTCATTTGCTAACTATGCCTATCAGTAGTTAGTGCCTTCCGTAGTTTTGAATCTTTTATTTAGCTGGCAGTAGTGGCGCTCGCTGCTTTGCAGTAGTTCGAGTAGCGAAGATTTTTGGTGAGGTAAGTGATTTGTGAAAGGTATAGGTTAATGTTAGTCAGGGCCATTTTTTTGTAGGGATTTTTGAAAGTCAGATTGCGTTGCGCTAAAAATATTGTGTCAGTTTAACCACAGTCATGTATAATTGTTCAATTGAAGTACAATGATACAAAGGTTTTCTGTAATACATTTCATTCCATTCTTGTAATCTGTAACACCTGAGGGTATAATTACATTAATCCTCAGGGGGGTATACGCTTACTTTGTGTACCATGTGTTTGGCAAGCACAAGGAGCCCTAGCTAATATGGTATTTGCTTATACAACTTTACACATCGGTACCATATTTCTGTAACACACAAATTACACACCTATCTGATCATTTAACTGAGAGATAAACATTTTTTTACTGCAATACAGCGAGCACCACTACTGCCAGCTAAATAAAAGATTCAAACCACGGAAGGCACTAACTACTGATAGGGATAGTTAGCAAATGAAAGATATTAATAGAGAACAAACAATGTATTTACCTTAATATCATCAAAAGTCATAATATATATAGGAGTTCATAACATCCATTCTTACAAATATCAAAACTCCGCCATTTCTCTCTCCACATCCACCACTGCTGGCGGCTCACCTCCAACTGCGCAACGCTACGCGCTGTCAACAGCCCAGCTGCCTAACACTACAATGGCAGACAACAATGCAAACCAGCCACAGATTGCACACAGCACAGCCAGTGATCCTCACACAGAGCGCTACGTGGCGTTACCAATAAGAAAATCTAAACAGCCTACTTACATAGCCCCCATGCTCCCCACAAAAAATTTTACAAATTGTTTTGGGCAGTGGCCAATAATGATTTGATAAAAATTTTCCATAATTACAATAACAAAGAAATCAAATGCACACACTTATTGATACAATGTTGGTCAAAAGCTAAAATTTTCTCACAGTCCATGAAGACAGTCCTGATCATTCATCACAGTATAAATTACAATTTTATGCACAAAGTCTGAGCAGTAAAAGAAAATGCACACGGAAGTAGTGGATTTCCATGCAGTCTTGAAGAAGTAGTGTTGCCCTTCCAACGGAAAGACAGTGCTGACTCTTGACATGCATGGGCCACAACAGAGCAAACCCACCGCAGAGTCATTCGACGTTTTGAAGAATATTGGTATGTATGTCATCACAGAGCAGACCGACTGCAGTCCTGGTAGAGATTGTGGTATTGGTGGGCCACCAGAGGTGCAGACCCACTGCAGTCCTGGTAGAGATAATGGTATTGATAGATCATCAAAGGTGTAGACCCACTGTAGTCCTTGTAGAGGTGGCCAACAGCCATCTGCTGCGACTGTGCAGGTGCACAATCACCATCGAAGAGTCTTGCGGACAATATAGCAAGTCCATAACCACCACTTATGCACTCACAAAGTTTTTGGAACTGTCCTTAGAACCAGAAATGCTGTTATCCAGTCCCTTGCTGAATATTAACACACGTGCAAACACTAACAGTCCCTACTTCTCACATATTGTCCATATACTATGACCAACAGAAACATGTGCAGTGAAACGTAACTTAATTTGAAGAAGTGGTGTCTATACAATTATAAATTTACAACATGAAAATACAATTACAAAGGTACAAAATACATCATTAAAGAACATAATAGTACAGATAACATTTGTAGTAATATGGGCTTTACAAAAGAATCGAAATAACATATACATCAGTGTTACAGGAATTATGACATAAGTACATACATAAAAGGTCTGAATAACTTTCGAAGCATCACCTTCACATATGAGCAACAAAACAGAATAAATAATGTCTCAACATCTTTACAAAGTAAATAACATAAACACAAATACACAAGGGTACACAAACATATAGAGGGATGACACTAAAGGAAAGGACAGGGTTTGTTTTACTGCAGTATTCTGCATGGAGATCTCCCTTTGTTCATCATTATTCCCAAAAGTACTATCTAAGCCTGCTTTCTGTATTCTGTTCACATCCTCTTTCAAAATAGTTTTTCTCCACTGTACACTACTTTTTTTTTGGCCAAACCATTTTCTTATATCTTCTCAATGCATTTCTTCCAATTCATCACAGTTAGTTTCTTATATAGTCTACCCCCTAACTAGCTAACTTAAATCTACTGAGCTCAGATGCTAAACTAAGGAATGAGGCAATGCAGCAGCATAAAACAATTAATACAAACAGCAATGAAAAAAAATGGAAACTGTCAAAGCAAGCAGGAGTAAAATAAATGAGCAGAGCAACTGCAATATTACAACTAATATAAGGCAATGTGCAGCAAACAAAAAAAATAAATCAGTAGTAAAACTGGCTTCACAGCGTAATACAAAGTCAAATTCAGTAACACTATGCCTGGCAAGCAGCAGCAGCAATGCAGAAACTTATATCTAAACATGACATAGCTCAAGCAGAAAAAATATTACACTAAAAATGGCCATGTCTAATACCTATGTGACATCTTAACACTAGAGTGATGCATCACGAGAACTTACACTAGCAGATAAGTTACCAAATCATAAAGAAATTTTTTATGCAATTCCTGTGAAGGGAAATGTCTATTTATGTGCCCTCGTTTTCTTGGAAGTAGATCATAAATTTCTTATTGACTGGATCTGTAGGCATAAAATAACTATATTAGTACATATATTAAATTTTATTTTAATCAACGCTGCAGTGCAGCTAGAAACTAGATATTAAAGAAAATGAGCAAATATGTACAAAGGACGGCATGAAACATCATTCATTAGCCATATGGCATTTCATAAGGCAGTAAAAATTCTCTCAATTCTCGAGAAAGACGCTTGTCATAATCAGGTGTGCAGATGTAAGTATCTTTCCAAGTAATGAGCGTGTCGTATTTGCGGTGCTTTCTACAAAGGAATGTCAATAGCGAGGATAATGGCCTCCCTTTTTTTGTCTTTTCTACCTGTGCCTCTGAAATGGCACACACAATAATGGCTTTTTCTCGAGGCGTCTGACACAGCTGGGTGCCCACGACGCATTACGTGCAGGTGGTCACTTAACTTTCTTACGGAAATATTTACAACAGCAGTTTCCGCTACAGTGGCAGTCTCATATAAAAAATTTCAGAGGTCGAGAATTTGCGTTGCAAATGTGTAGATACAAAATCTTATGAATATAACAGTGTCCAAAAAATTTACGCCAGCATTGTGATACATTCACGCATTTACACACATTTCATAACTCTTAAAGTACGATTCTTGGTTTCCAACATCCTTTTTTCACAAGTCAGAGTCCCTAACCACTATTCATTACTCCTTACCTTATTACACATATAAATATTCATCGACACTTCTTCAATATTTCATCATAACAGATACATAGCATAATCAAATAACTTATATAGCATCAGCTTACTGATCATAAACATACCGCAACAGCATAATACACCTAGTCATCGTAATAATAACATCATTACACCTCAGTCAACTCTCAAAATCGTCGTAGCTTCCTCCAATAATTTCAAAACCTAAAAAAAATTCTCTGCTCATTTCAATAGTGTCATCTACCTCAAACGTACCTTAAAAATCATGATCTCATACCAAATACATCATTCAAAGCTCTCGTAGTACCACAATGGTTCCGAAAAAATATGAACAGTTTACAAAGTACAGACAAAATACAGTTTCATAAGTGTGAAGTTATCCAACTGTGTAATGGCGTAAACATCTGTCACTGATGTAGTAAAAAGAATGTTTGTTTCTCTGTCAAATAATCAGATAGCTGTGTAATTCTGTGTTAGAGAAACATGGTACCGATGTGTAAAGTTGTATAAGCAAATACCATATTAGCTAGGGCTCCTTGTGCTTGCCAAACACATGGTATACAAAGTAGGCGTGTACCCCCCTGAAGATTAATGTAATTATACCCTCAGGTGTTACAGATTACAGCAATGGAATGAAATATATCACGGAAAACCCTTGTATCATTGTACTTCAAATATCTTAAAAAAATAAATGTTTTAAGTGCGAAATTAATCACTCAAATACGTGTACTGTAGCGCTAAACTGTGCATCATGTTGTAAGATAATCTCTGTGGAAGTCTCGTACTTATCGTCCTCCGAAAGCTAAGTTCTGCAGAAGTCAATGTGCTTACCTCATGATAAACAAAAGTGAAATGCTTTGCATATAGATATCTTAGTTATTACACTTATTGCCGTGATGAAGAAATTACTGTGCTGTAACGTATTGTTGTGCTACGGAAAAGGCAGTCTCATTGTAGCTATACCACAAAAGTTACTACTAAAACGTGTTTTACTTTCCAAAAGAATTCAGAAAAACTGTGCAGATATAAAACAGATACACCGCAAAAGCAACATTGTAAATTGTCACTCATTAGTAGCGTCGTGATAAAAATCGTGTAGCTGTCACATAAACTAACCAGTGTCATCTGGTATCTCACAGAAAGTACTTTAAAACCAGAATGTATTTTCAAGTAAACCAAAATGTTGCATTAAAATCTCATTAGCAGTACTGGTAAATGTTCTAAGTATGTAAGCCTTATAGTCGTTACATAATCGTGCAACTAACAAGCAAGAATGTACACACACAATAACACTGTGACGTCTGTTCACTATAACAATGCATTCGTAATTTCTGTTTAAATAAGTTCTCTTGGTTCTTGATTGGATACTAGCAATGTAAAGTGAAAAGTTATATGGCAAAGACAAAGTTAAAAAGCAGATTATCTTTCAATAAACGGTTTTACATGTGAAATGTGGTGTAAACCTTTACTCTTCCTAGTACGCAGAGTTTCAACTTCAACGCAATTATCATGTGGTATACGTCGGATTCTGTAAGGTCCATTGTAAACTAGAAAGAATTTGTGACTCAAGTGTTTCTTCTTATGTGACAATGAATGAGCTTTAATGAGAACTTTCTGACCAATATACAATTTCTTTGCATTTGCTTTACCGTGTAGTTTTCTCCTTTTGTCTGCTGCAGATTTTATATTTTTAAGAGCCAAATCAATTATGTCTTTGTGTCGAAGTTTACGTGTATTCGGGAAAGGTACAAGCTCTCTGATTCTGTTCGGTGGTTCTTCATTCTTTAGTACAAGAGTAGGTGGTAAAGCAGTGGAATCATGAGGCATTTCATTCAGCACATTTTGAAATAAGTGTAAATATCTGTCCCAATGCTGATGCTTTCTGTGACAATAAAGTCTGCAAAGCTTATTGATTTCTTTCATAATCCGTTCAGACGGGTTACAATGTGGTGAGTACAATGAAATAAAAACAGGTTTGATTTTATGATTCCGAAGCATGCGTGACCAGACAGCAGATCTGAATTGCGGTCCGTTATCTGAAATGACTTTGCTAACGTGTCCAACTTCACGTAAGAAATTTTTAACAAAGGCATTGGATACAGACCGTCCAGTGGCTTTACATAACGGTGTGAAAGAAACAAATTTTGAAGTAAGTTCAACAGCGACTAGAACGTACGAAAATCCATTAGATGTTCTGACAAGCGGTCCCAAGAGATCAACAGCAGCAAATTCTTTTAAATTGTGAAGGAATGATAGGAAACAGCGGAGCACGATGGGAGATAGTAGATGGTTTCGCCTTTTGACAAAGTTTACAAATAGACAAGACTCTTCGAATTCTCTTTTCCATATTGTTAAAATAACAAGTCGTTCGAAGAATATGATAACATTTTCGTGGGCCAAAATGTGCATAGCTGAAATGAATGTACCAAATGAGCTTATTGACAAAATCGTGAGGAATGCAAAGTACCCATAGCTTGTCATCAACAGTGCAGCGTTTGAACAGTATGTTGTTTCTAACCAGATAATAATGCCGAATCTGTGTGTGTGTCTTTCCATGCCATTTGCTCTTGATGTCTTTCCAAATCGGATCTTTATCATGTTCATGAGCAATGTCCTTTAAAGATGTGGTGATGAAGTTTTCAAAGGCGACTTTCTGAATGTAAAGAATACTGAAATTTTTTTCGAGGTTGCCTTCTGTGTTACTTTTCTCAAGCCCAGCCGGTGCGCGTGACAGTGCGTCCGCAACAATGTTCTCCTTGCCGGGAATGTAGACTATTGTGAAGTGGAATTCTTGCAGAAACAATGCCCAACGCTTTAACCTATCATGATTAGTTTTGAAGACAGAAGAAATTCGCATTCGGGAGGACGACGGTTCAATCCCGCGTCCGGCCATCCTGATTTAGGTTTTCCGTGATTTCCCTAAATCACTCCAGGCAAATGCCGGGATGGTTCCTCTGAAAGGGCACGGCTGACTTCCTTCCCCATCCTTCCCTAATCCGATGAGGCCGATGACCACGCTGTCTGGTCTCCTTCCCCAAACCAACCAACCAACCAACCAATCACATAAGAAATTGTAATGCACGTTGATCACTGTATACTTTTACGTGCTTACCAGAAAGAAAGAAACGGAATTTGTTAAATGCCCAAACGATAGCTAAAGCTTCTAATTCAGTTACGGAATAATTTTTTTCAGATTTTGTTAGCACTCGGCTAGCAAAAGCAATGGTTTTCTGAACGGTAGTGTCATTTTCTATGGCTTCTTGAAATAAGTGGACACCAAGACCGACTTTAGAAGAATCCGTGCTAAAGCAGAAATCTTGTGACAGATCTGGATGAGCTAGTATTGGCGCGGTAAGTAGCGATTCTTTCAAAGAATTGAATTCCAACTGTGCTTGTTCATCCCAGTTCCAAATAGTATTTTTTCCAGTGAGAGAACAAAGTTTTGGTGTAACAAGAATTTGCATATTCAGAAAACGACGGTAAAAATTTACGAGACCTAGAAAACTGCGGACTTGTTTTCTTGTGGATGGAATTGGAATGGCTCTGATTGCTTCTAACTTTTCAGGATCCGGCTGAATGCCTTCAGAAGAAATAATATGTCCCAAAAACCTCACCTTTGACCTACCGAATTCAGACTTTTCCAAGTTAACTGTAATTCCAGATTCTGCAAAAATACGTAACAGACTGTTGAGGATGCGATTATGTTGTTCCCATGAAGCTTCTGCTATTAGAATATCGTCCACATATAAGGTGATGTGACGTTTTAAGAACTCAGGTAATATGGAATTTAGCCCACGAATGAATGCTGCCGAAGAAATGTTCAAACCAAAAGGAAGTTTCCGAAACTGATAACAAACGCCGAAACAAAGGAAAGCTGTATATTTTCTACATTCTGGATGAAGTTCGATCTGATAAAAGCTGGATCTGAGATCAATGGAAGACAACACTTTTACACCATTAAAATTTTGAAGAAGTTCTTCCAACGTTTGCGGCCTGTCTGTTGCAGGAATAATGATATTACTGATTTGTCTCGAATCTAAGACAACCCTGATCCATCCATTTTTCTTCTCAACAACATGTAATGGATTGTTGTATGAGCTTACTGCAGGCTCAATAATGCCCTCGTCAAGCATAGATTGTATTTCTGTTCTAACACGGTCCCTATAATGTGCTGGAATTACGTATGGTCTAACACAAAATTTAGTATGCTCACGAACACGAAATTGGTATTGAAATCCCTTGATTGTTCCTGTTTTGTGAGTAAAAACTGTGGAATGTTCTTGTAAAATCTCAAAAAGGTCCTTCCTATCAGTGTCATTACAATGCTCAGTTGTTTGAATTTTATTCTGAATTAACTCATTAATTTCAAATATGCCGTTGATATCATCCCTGTCAGTACTTGCAGAGTGATTGTTAGTGTCTAGTTCCGTAGAAAATTCCGAACTGTTGTCCAACAGAAGGTAAAGCCGATCAATTTCTTCGTCATGGTTTGAGAGCCAATCTTCAAATTTCAAAGCTATTGACTTACCTTCTTTCTCTAAACTTATTTCAGCATCATGAAAGTTAAAGATTGCTTTGTATTCATTCAAAAAGTCTACTCCCAATATAATTTCCGTCGACAATAATGGAACAATAAGAAAGTTCATAGAGAACCTGTGACTTTGGCAAAAGAATTCTAAATTGGTTTGTTGGCGTACATCTACACTTTTTCCAAAGATTGCACCTTGTAATTTAATCTTACGTAACGGAAGTGTGGGGCAATCGTTCGATTTGTTGCATTTTCTAAAAGCTGTTTCACTAATTACTGAAATGGGACTGCCAGAGTCAAGTACTGCCACAAATTTTACGTCATTTACAGTAATGTGAATCACAGGATATGCAATGTTGTTATGTTTTACGTCGTGTTCCTGGAGTAAGATGTCCCTAATGTCTTCCATTTTTACGTAATTACTAGCCATGGCAGTTGCGTCGTCAGTTTCATAAGTACGTTTTGTGGCTGCCAGCGGTGTGAGTCATTGCCTATTGTTTCTTTGTTGGCGCGCGTCGTTATTGGGATTTGGAGACCTAACTTCTACAAATTCACCGTGACGAGAGGGACTGCCCTGTTTAAATCCCGCCAGTTCTGATGCAATTCAGGTCTGTCGTTACGATCACATCGTCTGTCGTCATGTCGGTAGTTCCTGTAGTTTCTTTCTTGTCGGTTAAGTGGTGGAGAATTTCTCCCTGAATCGTAACTGCGCGCTGGACTGTTGCGTCTAAAGTTATTCTGTCTCCCGTAATAATAATTATTTTGGTTCCCATATTGTCTGTTTCTCTGATTGTCTCTGTGATAGTCATTACCGCGGAGAGGTGATCTTTCCCTGTAATTATTACTACTCTGCCAACGGTTGTCATACGGGTGGTGTCTGTTTTGGTCACGATTTACGGTATAAGAATAGCCTTGTCGTGTATTATTTCTGTCATCGCGGAATTGTGACAGATGTGACCTGTAATTGTTGTGCTCCTGTTTTCGCGTTCCGGGATTGTCAGTGTCAGTTTCCAGTTCTTGTAACAGTCCCTGAAAAGCTTCAATGTCGTCTTTGCAACGTCCTGCTAAAATAATATGCAGTAAATGTTCAGGTAATTTGATTAAGCAAATGCGGATGAGTTCTGAGGGGCTGTATGGGTTTGAAAGATACTGATTCTTATGCAACATGTCTTCAAAATATTTCATAAGACTGGAAAATTCAGATTGTTCGAAACGTTTCATCATTATGATGCTATGTTTTACTCGGTCTTGTGTAGCTTGAGACCAATACGCTGAGAGGAAGGCATGATAAAATTCTCCTTCACTGTGACAATCGTGAATGACCGATCGCATTCTTACAGCTGGTTCATTCTCCAAGTAACCACACATAAATTCTAACCTGTGCTCCAATGACCAGTTGGGAGGAAAACAATGAGAGAATTGATGGAGCCACGCTTGTGGATGAATGTCGTTGGCAGAATTCTTAAACGTTTTGAATTTACGTGTAGTAATGAACAGCTTATAGTCAAAATCATCGTGTCGGCGAGTAGCATATCGGTCATTGTTACGTCGTGTCGGCGGTTCCATCTCAAAATCCAATGCGCCTTGCCAATTTCTTTCATAATTTCCGAAGTGTCCTGTGTTATTATTTTGTGGTTGTTCCGTATTTCTAGGTCCCTCTTCCCATACTGGAGCGCGAGTGTCCTCTGAAATATGTAATTCTTGTATTACCTGCGTCAACTGATCTTGTACTTCCCGGATTTCTCTTTTGTACTGTGTATTCATTTGATTTTGATTTAGTTTGAATTTTCTGATTTGTTCATACTCTTCTGTGTCAGTGAAGGCTACAGGTCTTGTGTCATTCAGATCATCATCTACCTTTGTAGATAAGTTAGTGACCTGATCCGAAAGTTCGGCTACTTTCTCCGATAGTGAACACATTTCCACAGTGTGTTTTTCTGAACCAAGTTTCAGAGTGTCCATTTGTGTTGAAATCGAATCTACTGTGTCCTTCAAGATTTCCTGAGTTTTTGCAAGTTGCGTAACCGGATCGGTAGATGCAACTGAGTCAATTTTAGCCCACAAGGTCTCATGATTTTCATGAACAATGGTTTGCAGTTCTTTTATGGCTGCTTCGTGATTCTGTAACGCATTTTCATGGCGCAAAAAAATAGGTTGAAAATGCTCACAAATTTGTGTTTTTACGTCATTACAGACTTTTTGAAATTTCGATTCAATGTTATGTAACTCAGTAGTTAAATCTTCACATGTTTGTTCAAGTGTGGTGTCTAACTTTTGAAGATTTTGTTCCATTGTGTCTAACTTTTTAAGATTTTGTTCCACTGTGTCTAACTTTTTGAGATTTTGTTCCACTGCGTCTAACTTTTTGAGATTTTGTTCCACTGTGTCTAACTGTTGCTGTGTTTGTCTTTGATGTTGTTCCATTTGACGCCCGCTCCATTTCCCTATGCACAGTTACCAAATTACTACTTTGAATGTCTGTTAATTCATTACACAGCGGTGCTGGTAAGCTACACTCGTCGTCACTATTATTTCTCAGTTTACTTTGGAGCCTAGTGTTACGTTTTTCACACGCCATTATTGTCACAATATTTCACATGATAACACAGAAAAGCACAATTTGAAGAGCAAAAATAAGAGAACACATTAACATAGCACTGAAAATAATATCTCGTTAATTGCAAGCACAGCAGCGAAATACTTGGTGCAAATCTACATGCATGCCACAACTGTTTTACTGTACAACAATGAAAGGCTGCAACTATAAAGGAGATTCTCTCTACAATTACGCGCTAGCAATAAACAATAGCTACACTAATTACACAAACTACAAGAAAAAAATCAGAAGATTCCAGTGAAGTATCCTCGGCTAAGGGTCGACATATGAAACGTCCCCTTTGAACAATTATACATGACTGTGCTTAACCTGACACACAATATTTTTAGCGCAACGCAATCTGACTTTCAAAAATCGCTACAAAAGAATGGCCCTGACTAACATTAACCTATACGTTTCACAAATTACTTACCTCACAAAATCTTGGTTACTGGAACTACTGCAATACAGCGAGCACCACTACTGCCAGCTAAATAAAAGATTCAAACAATGGAAGGCACTAACTGCTGATAGGGATAGTTAGCAAATGAAAGATATTAATAGAGAACAAAGAATGTATTTACCTTAATATCATCAAAAGTCATAATATATATAGGAGTTCATAATATCCATTCTTACAAATATCAAAACTCCGCCATTTCTCTCTCCACATCCACCACTGCTGGCGGCTCACCTCCAACTGCGCAATGCTACGCGCTGTCAACAGCCCAGCTGCCCAACACTACAATGGCAGACAACAATGCAAACCAGCCACAGATTGCACACAGCACAGCCAGTGATTCTCACACAGAGCGCTACGTGGCGTTACCAATAAGAAAACCTAAACAGCCTACTTACATGCCTTCCATGGTACTTGAGGAAGCTGTGGAGGCTAGAACTGTAGGGGAAGACAGAAAACGGAGTATATCCAACAAATTATGACAAAGGGTGCAAGTGCTGCTCTAAAATAAATAGGATGACAAAGGAAATGAATACATGGTGGGCCCCATCAAATCAGTCAGAAGACTGATAGTACAAAAAAAATCAATTTCGTAATAAAAAGAATATGTTTCACTTAGTTGGAGGACACACTGAAGGACTTCAGATGATGGTTGACTACACCATGAAATACAGTCTTCAATTTAGTTTGCTAATGAAAGAAACAATAACATTCCACATCAGAAACGGGAAGACAAAGAATCACACAATATAATGCAATCCCACCCAAACACCTGGATGTCCCCTTATACAGATCCTTACCTATCAGTAGCATCTTCAGAAACCAGATGCTTAGTTTAAGAGCTGTAACAACTTCCTAACTGGAAATTTATGGAGTACCGATGCAAGGATGCTACAAAGAACTGCCTTACCGTTGATATATCCACAAGCTTAATATCGTTCTGTTGTATGGCTGGATAGCTTCCACACTCGACTGTTTGATATCCATTTGAGCCACCTGATGAGAATCGTATCTCTAATCCATTGCTTACCCGTACTGATGAACATGTATGCTGTCAGATTACGATCTGGGATTCTGAAGAATTGCTCACTGCCATCCGTCAGGAAACAAGAGTGCTGCAATGAGACTAAAAGATCGTAATCCTGCATGGATGATGACTGAAGAGTTAGCTGATATGTCATTTACACCTGATGAATTGTGTAGACGAGAATGGGCTTAATTAAATCTTCACACCGTCAACATCTATAATCCTTGTGCAAAACTATCAGAATTCTACTTCATTCATTCTAGCTAGACCAAACTTAACAGGATGTACTCTGTTGTTAAAAGAAGTACTTCTGCTGAAGACTGAAACAAAATATTCACCTATTTGAGTAGAATTTCACACATCTGGTCTTTGTTTGGAGCCACTTTCCATGCCCATCAGCTTCAAATAAAAAGCAGCTACATCATCTGGGAATTAACAATTGGATTAAAATAACTGATTTTTGCACTATAAATAGTTATAGAAAAAATAGGATAATATTCCAAATTAAGGAGATTAAACGATTTTGAAGTGGTAGATAGGCATCATATACTTTATAATGCACTTCTCTTCTGGTTGAAAGCCTTCTATTAAATGCAATCTTGAGTGAAAGTAAGGATTTTACTCATAATACATGATACCATAGTCCTTAAAAAACAATAGCCCGATTTTATGAATTATTTTCAGACGCTAGAAATCATGAAATTTTACTAGGATGTTGTCAGCCTATATTGTGGGTTCATGCTATTGTAGTGTTGTGCAAAATTTTAACAATTACATTTCACTGACAATGATGTCTTTGTGTAATGGCTGTACTCACTCTCTGCTATATTCATTCCAACTGTTTAACATAAGTTGTGGACCATAAATTTATGAAGGCCCATTTCTAATTGTAGTTATAGCTATTCCTAAATATCTTTGTACGAATATAGTCAGTAATCTGCACTAAAAGTTTATCAGTACTCCAATGATCAACAAGTTCATTTGTTCTGCTGTTGTAGAGGTCTTAGTTTTGATCTCATGTTTTTCACAGGATTGTTCCAGTACTTGATATCTCATGCTTTTCATAGGATTGTTCTGATACTTGATAGGAGTTCAAGTCCTACAGTACTTTGTATTCGCACAAAATGTGCTGTTCCACAAGGGTTTAGACTGTACATTATACTTAAGACCTGTCATCAATATCTAGGTGCTACTAAGTCAGAGGAAGGCAAGTGCAGACCACATCCATTGGCACTATTTAACTTCTCATATAAATGAGTCCATTCGTCTTCCTTTCATCATTTTCTTGTACAGTTAATAATATTGTCCTGTTCAGACAATACTTCAATACTAGTAGGCCATTCTTCTGTACAGTCCTGCTCTTGTCTGAATTCCTCTTCTCTCTCAGTCATGTTTTTAGGAGTCACTGGTACTGGTAATTATTGGCTATGACGAACAGGCATGAGAGAGGATGTCATATTGGGATACTGCGTAATTTTTGTTTTGTCTATGAGGTGATTCTAACCGTTTTTGACAAATGAAAATAACAATACGTTTTGTTATCCACTGGTTCTGTCCAAGTAATGGAAACAACAAAATAATCAGGTGACATGATCTTATTAATCAGCCTGTCAGTAGCATGACACATGTGAAACAGCATGCATTTGGAGTCCATTTTATAGAGAAGATTACATGTCTGGTGAAAAGAATATAAATCGTTTTATTACTATTGTTTATTGTTTATTCTTTCAATAGGTTTTTTAAGATTATTAGTCCAGTTTTAATTATTAGGTTGAGGGTGCTCCACCTTAGTTCAGCATCGTGATTTGCGACGGACTGCACTGTATTCTTCTACACATATTTTCATACTATTACATTCATGCATACGTAAACTTACAATTAGATTTACTTGCGATGCGGTCTTTTCTTATATTTATATGGTATCTAATATTCGACAAGCATTTATCTTTTTTCTCTCTAGGACATGTCAATGCATCATTCCCTGGATGAAAAAACTTAATACTAACCTAAAACTAAATCTTCATAGATTAGTATACAGTGGTTCGATGGCCACTAATACCTCTTTCATACGTTCAACCATGTATTTACTTACTTCAGTGTGCAGTCAAGCTATCACAAACTCATTGAATATCATGTGTACATCTCTACCTACCTTATAAATCTGAAAGATAAAGTATATTATAGGCATGACGCGACCTCTTATTCATTTGCCACTCATATTGTACTCGCTTGTTTACCTGCATCAAGAGTTTTCTGATCCCTTAATTATAATTAGTATGTTACTTTCAACACTTAAATTTGTAAATACATAGATATAATGTACATAGTAACATAACTTTGCCTTCTGAAGAGATTATGTGACCTAAAAATTTTACCTTTTCCTGTCCAAAATTAGATTTCTTGAGATTTGCTGTTGTTCCATATTCGGAAAAACGGCTCCATACTTGTTCAGTTAATCTTAAATGTTCTACCCACGTGGGTGTAGCGACTAAAAGGTCGTCCACGTATACTGTTACCTTAGTCAAAAGTTTAGACCCTAGCACTCTGTCAAGTGCAGAGATAAATACACCTGCACTTATGTTCAATAAAAACGGTAACACTTGAAACTCGAAGCTCCTGTCCCCACATATGAAGGCAATGTACTTCCGACTTTCTTTATGTAGTTTTATTTGCCAATATGAAGCCCATGGTCGATTATAGTAAGAAATTTAGCATTGTGGAATTTCATAAGCTGCTCCTCTAAATTTTCTGGACGTGTTCAGACTGGTACAATAATCTTATTAATGTTATGTACGTCGAGGACCAAGCACACCTTGCCATCTGGCTTACTCACAGCCAAGATAGGACTACAATAAGGGGAAAAATGATAGTTGTATTATGTCCCATTCAAGCATCCTGTTAATCTCTTTTCTTACTGCTTCCCTCTTTGTCCATAGTATAGGGTATGAGGTAGAACAACAAGTTTCGTGGGGATACACTTCCATTTTGTACACGAAATCCTTAATAATATCTGGTCTTTTTTCAATTACATGTACATAAGCAAGTATGAGTTCACTAAGTTTTGTTTGCTGTACTTTAGACAAGAACTTCGATTCACTTACCTTTGTGCTTATTGTGTAGAAAGTTTATTTCTTCTGCTGACGATTGTGACAAACGTAACTATGGGATTTACCACTTGAACTTCGAAGTCGTGAGAAACTTCAGTTTTACATCTATTAGTACTTCCCCAGATTAGGTCTATTACAAATAATTGGTTATTAACAGTGAAATGACATTGGCGTTTTCCTATATCAATTTGTACTTAGTATGTCCTAAATGTATCCATACCAATTAAGCAATCAACTATTAATTTATCTATTGTCAAAAAATTGTATCATACAGAAAACCGTCCTAATTGTATGGGAATTAATGCTTTAGATTTCTGACCAGAGGCAGTTTGTACTTTGCAATTTTGCACTGGCAGTGTGACGTTTCTTCAGTTCTTGAAAGAATCCCTGTGACATCAAATTAGTCGTAGCACCTGTGTCAAACACAATGGGTACATCAAGGTCAAATATTTTGGCTTCAATAGTAGCTTGTACCTTGCTCTCTCCCAAGTTTTTCTGCGTACCCTCATTACCTTGATACAGTTCATCTCTCACACCATTACCATGATCGTATCTGATAAAGCAAGTCTCGATCAAGCTCGTTCCCCTACTCCCCCCCAAGGTCACAGAACGGTGGCCTACCGTGATAGGTTCAAGTTTTCCGGCGTCGCAGTGGCATCGATCTCTAGGTTAGGCATAACTTCCACTATGTTGACCATTTGTGTTTGATTACGATAATTAGTGTCCTGACAGGCTCTCGACTGAAAAATTCTCTGGCCTCTGCGTGTTATTCGGCATATGTGTGTTACTTTGCTGGCCGAATTCCGCTGTCCGTGAGTTATTCGGTTGTCTGTTATTGTTTCGCGTTTGTCAAACGATCGGCTGATTATTGCCGGTAGCTTGTATCTGCACTTGTTATTCAGGCTGGCCATACCGCTACTCGCCCATCGTAATTCTTTTTGCTAAATTTTTGCCCATTTCTTTTATATCCACCTTTGTATTTATGGCTTTCTCCACTGCAGTGGTGATTACCGTTACCATTACCATAGGTCTGTATGGGGTAAGGTTTCCATCCGTGTTGTACTACGAATCCGTTGTTTACTTGTTGGCCGGTAAATCTCTGTGTAGCTATCGGCATATTAACAGGCTTCTGTTGTACTGGTCTCTCTTCGTATATCAAATCTTTTGAGTCCAGTACAGATAGAAAGTATTCGGTGTCGTATTCCGAGATGATAATGAGTTTTTCGCTAATGTGGGCAGGAAGACGGCTCTTTACAATTTCCAGCACGGCTGCTTGAGATACCGGGTTCGTCCAGTATCTGGTTTTATTCAAATATTTTTCGAAGTAGCCCCTTAAGCTTTCATACTTGCTACTGAACGGAGCTGGGTTGAATACTTCACGTCTGAGCCTCTCTTGTACGGCCTCAGACCACTACCTATCCAGAAATGCTCTCTCAAACTGTTCATAATAGTGGCAACGCTCCGCCATATCCGTAGCCCATAGCAGGACGTCACCCAGTGGCAAGGTACGAGGTAAAACATTTCGAAATGCTCTGGTGAAGACCACAGGATGTATTCTTTTCCCTTCAGAAGTAAATATCGGAAATTGTCGATGCCTGAGTAATCTCTCATCTGCAAGTAATGTTGACAAACACGCCGCGCTGTCAGTGACAGGCGTGTTTATGTGCGCTTGTGGGGTAGCGCATGGCAACTGCACTTGCTCGACAGGTGCAACTACCGGCAAGTGTTGTTGCATTGAGCAACCTTCGCTATTTTCCTTCGACGGGCTAACCCCGTACTGTGGGAAACCAGTGAAGGTATCTAACTTCTCTAAAAGCGTAGCTTTGCTTTCTGTCATATGTTGTTTTGGAATGTCAGTAGTTTTAGCAACACTGACTCGTAATCTTTCCTCTTGCAGTTGACTTTCTTTCTCTTTTAGAGCTTCTTCTACTGTATCTACATAAATTTTGCATTATGACACTACCTTTGCTGCAAGGGTGCTGTCCTTATCCAGCATCCCGACTTCGGCTTTTTCCGTTATTTCCTTTACATCTGCACATAACTCATCTCTCTGTTTTTTGGCAAATCCTGACTCTAAACTTAACTGATCTACTCTTGGACTCCACTTGTGTACTGATGTAGGTAGGTTTCAGCATACGTCTTGCAGCTCGCTGACTGTGGTCTTCACATTTCTTACCGACGCATCCACTTGGGATTGCGTCTCCTGAATTTGAGAATATGCTGCACTAAGGTTTTGCAACTCACCTGCAAGTTGTTCCTGTTTACAATATACGGATGTTAGCTTTTCCGTTATCGTATTTATGGCTGGCTCTGAGCACTATGGGACTCAACTGCTGTGGTCATAAGTCCCCTAGAACTTAGAACTACTTAAACCTAACTAACCTAAGGACAGCACACAACACCCAGCCATCAAGAGGCAGAGAAAATCCCTGACCCCGCCGGGAATCGAACCCGGGAATTAACGTATTTATGTTGCGGGACATGTCAGTAATTATTTCTTGTTTTAGTTGTTTACCGAGCTTTGTCAACTTCCCAGACACTTCGTCAGATAACTCAGTGCGTTTAGTTTTGCTCGCCTCACTGAACTGTTGACTAATACTATTCTTGAAATCGTTGAAAGCCTGGTTTTGCTGTGTATGCGGTTGCCCTATATTTACCTTATTTTTGTGAACTGCTGTGTAAACTGTTGTCCTATATTTTCCTGATGTCTTGTGAACTGCTGTTTTACACTCTTAACCTGTTGTGTTACACTTTCTTGAAATTCCTGTTGTCTTGTAAGCTGTTGTGTTATTAGTTGCATGAGTTGTGTCAAATTGTGGGTGTCACTGGTATTTACATTGCTTTTTCGAACTGTTTCCTGCTCTTGCATACGCGACGTAGTGAGCAAATAGAGGAAGTTTCGCAGCCGCGCGCTTGTTTCACTATTTGGAAAAATGTTTCCCGGTGTGAACTGAGAAACTGCCTGATCGATCGTCATAAAAGTGACATCATGATTAGTTATATTTCCAGTGTCGTCAGTTTTTAATAGCGGGACGCTAATCTGGTTGTTTTTGTAGCCATCGGGCAGTCACTTTCAACTGTTCCCAAGCTCGGATTTCCGACATCTTGGCATATTGCATTTTGTAATGAGTTTCAACGATGGACATTTCCTTTGACTCCACTGTGAACAGTGTTTAATAAAATTATGAAAAGAAAAAGGGAAATACAGAAGCGTCCGATCTTACCCGTCGGCTTTGACCCATGACGTCACAAATGTAGCGGAAACGACTATAAACGACAATTCCAATATGGCGGATATAGAAACATCGCATACGTATTATCCAATATGGCGGATATAAAAACATCGCATACGTATTATAATCACTGAAATACACAAGTTTCACAAAAAGCCTAATGACTCTAACGGGACAAGCGTGGGAAATTGGGGGTTTTTGGGTGGGGACAAACTAAATATACACAAATGTAGCCACCGACCGCCATACAAAACCACGCAAAACAACGAAATAAATCAACATCACAAAACTGACCAAATACCAAAAAACACATTCCTATCCAGAATCGGACACTTCCCTTGACCTATGTAGCTCAACAGAACCTACCGATCACATCCTCCAATACAAAAAAAAGGAACACTTCCCTTACACCTACATACATCTACAACAGCTCCCAATCACATAAATTACGATCGAACACTTCCGTTGACCTATATAGCTCAACAGAACCTACCGATCACATCCCCCAACACCAACCTAAAAAACCAACACTTCCCTTACACCTACATACATCTACAACAGCTCCCAATCACATAAATTACGATCGAACAAAGATAATAATAAACAAGTGGTACTCGAGGCCAGGCAGGGGGGGGGGGGGGGGGGCTTGATAAGATCTAACGCTGTCTCGCCCATCATCGCCCTCAACCGAACACTATTAAGGCGGTCTTTCATATCCATTCCTAAACAAAAAACCACACCTACATACATCTACAACAGCTCCCAATCACATAAATTACGATCGAACAAAGATAATAATAAACAAGTGGTACTCGAGGCCAGGCAGTGGGGGGGGGGGGGGGGGGCTTGATAAGTTCTAACGCTGTCTCGCCCATCATCGCCCTCAACCGAACACTATTAAGGCGGTCTTTCATATACATTCCTAAACAAAAAACCACAACCAAATACTCTCAATAACAAGCTCACCCGACATACAGCAATGAACATTAAATTAAAACAAACGAAAACCATGAACACACCACCAGAGAGCACCACAAACAAAAACAAGACTAAACTCCGCGCCGTAATAACGTCACACACCACAACACGCTTACGTCACGGGTCAAAGCAGACGAGTAAGATCGGAGGTTTCTGTTGACCCAGAAAAAGAAGTGAATTTGCTGGTGTCGGTACTTTTCAATTAAGGAAGTTTTATATGCGTAGTCATTAGTGACCCTGATTATTCTCTGACACAAAATCTGAATGTATTATTTTCCACTCTAATGTTAACTTCATACAAATTTCGTCTTTCCTGTAGAGATGCACTTTCCGCAAAGGATATTAATGGGAAGGAAAAGAGATTATCTACTGCGACAGAGACGGCGGCAAGCGCGGCCATATAAGTATACACCGTAGCAGCTTGCAACCTTAACCGCTGAAATCCGCATTCCCGGCGCGTCTCGTTTGTAGGCAGTATTTAACTTTTGATTTCCTCCTTCAAGTTGTTAATAGTTCCAATCTCACGGACATGTAACATAGGCCTCATTAGTTTCTTGTAACGATAAAATGGATCATTTATACAGAAAAAAAATTATCTCAACAATTGAAAAATCTGTTCATATTCCGTTCGTCGCCGTCCTTTGAACGGTCGCCATTGAATAGTGGCGGGGCAATAAATGTAATATACATTGGAAACTGATAAATAATTACTGTTTAAATAATTAACAAAAAAGGAATTTTGAAAGAATAACCGAAAAAAGAATTGGAAGGTACACATATCCGGAGCGAATTTTAACTGACTTTAATCTCAACAGACCCTGAATATTCAATACATATATTCAGCATTTAACTTTACGTACTTCTTTTTCTTTGGTGGTGGTGGTTAGTGTTTAACGTCCCGTCGACAACGAGGTCATTAGAGACGGAGCGCAAGCTCGGGTTATGGAAGGATTGGGAAGGAAATCGGCCGTGCCCTTTCAGAGGAACCATCCCGGCATTTGCCTGAAACGATTTAGGGAAATCACGGAAAACCTAAATCAGGATGGCCGGAGACGGGATTGAACCGTCGTCCTCCCGAATGCGAGTCCAGTGTGCTAACCACTGCGCCACCTCGCTCGGTCTTCTTTTTCTTGTCATCGCCATTGTGCATAGAGCTTCGTATGATTATATATATATATATATATATATATATATATATAATGTGTGTGTGTATCTTATACCTATAAAAAGAAAAGAAAAAAGGAATAATAATATGTTACATTATAAGGATTATTAGCGCCAAAACTGGGACATCGTTAACTCGCAGAAAACTGTTGAAACTCCCAAGAAAATGAAAATGGGCTGAAACGATCTAAAAATGGTTAGACTGGACGCAGTGTCACTTTTTATGAGGATGTCAGAACAAGACACATTGGTCTTTAGGCATAAAAGTTCCCACCTGGAATTGTCAAGTTATTTCGTCGTGTTCTAGGAACAATGTACTTCTTGTGCCACAACGAATATTATGAAATTGTGGGTGGTACAGCAATGGGCACACCACTGTCTTCTGCAGTCGCGAATTTCTTCATGGAGCACTTTGAGGAGCAGGCTCTGAACTATGACGTGTTACGTCCGTCTTGCTTCCTAAGGCATGTCGATTACACCTTCCCGATATGGCATCACAGTGAAAATACACTACAGTGGTTCGTAGATCACAGGACCATTAAATTTACCATCGAGATGGAGAAGGATGGCAAGCTACCGTTCTTGGATTTTTTGGTTGAGCGGAAGGCAGGAGGCCGCCTTGGTCATTCAGTGTACAGGAAATCGTGTCCCACAATGGTCGATATTTGAACGCCAATAGTTATGACCACACTGTACACAAGAAAACGGTACTGAATACGTCAATACACAGAGCCAAAGTTATTTCTGATGACGACCACCTACGTTTTTAATTGCAGCACTTGAGACAAGTGTTCAGAGAGAATGGTTGTAGCAAAAGAGACACTACAGACGCTTTCAGGTGTCACGGAAGAAGGACGCCTCGTGAATCAACGGAAGAAGCCGAGCCGGTGGCTTTCCTGCCATACTGTGGGACAACGAGCAGCATGTCAGGACGTGTACTGCAGAGACGTGGATTGACACCAGTGTTTCGGCCCGCCACCAAGATAAGAGAAATGTTGCATTCTATTAAAGACGATATATCTCTCCGTGTCCCTGGTGCGTATGGCGTCCCTTGCGAGTGCGGCAGCGCCTATATAGACCAGGCGATTCGCACAGTTGCATAGCGCCATAATGAGCGCAAGAGACATATTAAATAAAGGGAGCCCAACAAGTCGGCCATAGCTGAGCATTACTTGGAAAACGGACACAAAATACAGTTTGAGAACACGAAACTCATGGCTCCTGTGTCAACATACTGGGATTCCGTTATAAAAGAGGCGGCTGAGATTATAATGAACAGAAACAATTTTAACAGAGACCAGGGTTTCACTCTGAGTACGGCCTGGGGGCGGACTTTTGATGTCGAAAGGAAGCGACGACGGATGCTTAACGGTTGTAGTCAGGCAGGAGCGGCAGTTTGAAACGTGGCTCCGGCTCCTTGCGCCACCTGACGTCACTTGGTCCTGTGGCGGGGTGGAGCTGCTAACGAGCTGCCCAGCTGACCTTATGCACACCCATCGTTTTGGCCCTCTCCGATTGGTGCCAGCGGCCGTAATCCTGGGTACGTAAGGGGAAAATCGTGCCAGCCCAGACAGTCAATAATTTTACTACTGTGATGTTTAAAGCTTTCCGGCGTACTGATTGTTCCATGAAAACACGGGAGAACTGCCGGATATCAGTAAAGTCCTGCCACGATATTTCGGGGCAGAGTCTTCTGGCCATCTTCAGGTGAGTGCCACTGTAGTAGTGCTGGCGATTACGCGCTGAGCTGAGCTCTGCTATTTAAAGCCATTCTGAGGTGACATTGCGCATGCGCTGCTCAGCGTGCGTGTTCATAACAGCTCCGTGCGCTGCGCCTCGCGCCCTCCAAGGTGAAAGTTTCGCGTATCGATATCAGGTCAATTTTCTTCTTTATGCAGAAAACTACGTTGACTACGAAGTTTCTCTATAACAGGATTCCAAAGAGGGTTTAGCTGATAACCGCTATCTCGACTGATGAGAGTCTCGTTGTCAGACAATCTTATTTCCACAGATTCATTGATAATCGAGCTCCAAAAGTTTGATGTATGGGCCAAAATTTTTGTGTCGTTGTAATTCATGGAATGGTCTGTGGAAATACAATGTTCGGCGATTGCGGACTTGGTGGGTTGGAGAAAGCGAGTGTGCTGTTGGTGTTCCACAATGCGTTCCTGCACAGTTCGTGCTGTTTGCCCTATATATGATTTGCCGCATTCACACGGAATTTTGTAAACACCTGATTTACGAGGCCCAGGTCGTCTTTAACGGATCGTACCAGTGATGAAATTTTGGAAGGAGGGCGAAAGATGACTCTCACTTGATACTTTCTCAATATTCTGCCTATCTGTGAAGAAATATTCCCAATAAATAGTAGATAAGCAGTCGACCTGAAGGCCTCTTCCTCTTCCTTGTTCCGTCGTTTGTAGGTCTTCATCACTCTGTTCACTTGCCTAAGTGAAAAGCCATTCTTCAGAAATACTTTTTGCAGGAGTTCCAGTTCCGCTTGAAGACTGTCGCCGTCAGAGGTGGTATGGGCACGGTGGATCAAGGTTTTGAGAACGCCCATAGTTTGTGCTGGATGGTGGCAACTAGTAGCTTGTAGATACAGGTCTGTATGAGTGGGCTTTCTGTACACCGAGTGACCAAGTGTGCCATCACTCTTCCGTCGCACAAAGACGTCTAAAAGTGGCAGACAACCAACTTTCTCTATCTCCATGGCATGTTAAAGAAATACTTTTGTACTTTGCTGTATTAATAACACAAATATATTACATTTTCAGTGAAAATGTAATGTGCTATTGAACCTATGTAAACATTACAAATTTTAATGGCATTTAAATGCTAATATATAAAGTGTGCAGCTTTCATATTGACTTCACATTTACCTAATTAGAATTTAACAGTTCAATTACATTATTAAAAGCAAAACATCTCTCTTTGGTTTCAGTTAGTATAGAATAAGAGAATAGTTTATCAAACTTCCAGGTCACAACTGACTACAATAATAAATGTCTTATTCAATTTAAGATTGACTGATTAATGGAAATACTTTTTTTAATGTGGTCCAAATGTTATAGTTAAGTTTTTTTTTGGATCATCAGTCTTCTGAATTATTTCCTACAACCTGCCACGGATTCGTCTCTTGTGTCAATCTTTTCATCTCAGAGTAGGATTTGCAACCTAAGTCATCAATTATTTGCTGGATGTATTCCAATCTCTGCATTCCCCTACAGCTTTCGCCCCCTAAAGCTCTCTCCACTACCATGGAAGTTATTCCCTGAGGTCTTAACAGAGGCCCTCTCATCCTGTGCCTTCTTCTTGTCAGTGTGTCCCATAATATATTCCTTTTCTTCCTGATTATTTGGAGGACCTCCTCACTCCTTACCTTATCCATCCACCTAAATTTCAACATTTTCTGTAACACCGCGTTTTAAATGCTCCAATTTTGTTCTGTTCTGGTTTCCCAAAGTCCATATCTCACTACCACACAATACTATGCCCAACACCATATATTCTCAGAAATTTCTTCCTCAAATTAAGGTCCATGTTTGATAATGAAAACTTTTCTTCACCAGGAATGCCCTTTTTGCTAGCGCCAGTCTGCTTTTTACGAGCTTCTTGCTCTGTTGCTTTGTCTGTCACAGTTTATTTTGCTATATAGATAGAAAAACTCCTTAACTTCAATTACTCTGTCACCGCCAATTATGATATTACGTTCCTCACTTCTCTCGTTTCTGCTACTACTCATTGCCTTCGTCTTTTTCCGATTTATTCTCAAATCCTTAAATATTAGCTAGACTGTCATTTCAGCCAGCAGATTCTTTAATTCTTCTTCACTTTCACTGGAGATAGCAATTTCATCCGCTAATCTTATCACTAATATCCTTGCACGTGCAGTTTTAATTCCTCTATTGAACCTTTCTTTTATTTCCGTCATTGCTTCTTTGATGTATAGATTGAACTGTAGGGGTGACAGGCTACATCACTGTCATACACCCTTTGTAATAAGAGCATTTCGTTCTTACTCTTCCATGCTTATTGTTACCCCTTGGTTCTTTTACATATTCTATATTACCTATCTTTCCCAATAACTTACCCCTATTTTTCTCAGAATTTCGAGCAACTTGCACCATTTTACATTGTCAAATAGTTTTTCCAGGTTGACAACTCCTATGAATGTGTCTTTATTTTTCTTATGTCTTGCTTCCATTATCAAGTGCAATATCAGAACTGCCTCTCTGGTGCTTTAACATCCTCTAAAAACAGATCCTCAGTTTTCTTTTTCATTCTTCTGTATATTATTCTTGTCAGCAATTTGGATCCTTGAGCTGTTAAGCTGATTGTGCAATGATTCGTACACTTTTCGGCTCTTACATTCTTCAGAATTGTGTTAGTGATATTATCCTGAAAATCTAATGGTATATCACCAGTCTCATTCATTCTACACACCAACATAAATAGTTATATGGCTGCCACTTCCCCCAATGATTTTAGAAATTCCAATGGAATTTTACCTATCCCTTCTACCTTATTTTGTAGTACGCCATCAACAGCTCTTTCATGTCATGATTCTAATACTGGATCCCCTACCCCTTCTTGTCGACTCCTGTTGCTTCTTTTTGTCACATCATCAGACAAGCCCATTCATACAGGCCCTCAATGTACTCCTTCCACCTATCAGCTCTCTTTTCTACATTTGAAGTTGAATTTCCATTGATTCTTAAAGCTACCGTTCTTAATTTTAGTTTCACTGAAAGTTGTTTTGACTTTCCTGTATGCTGAGTCACTCGTTTTGACACTCATTTCTTTTTCGATTTCCTCATATTTTTCATGCTGACATTTCACCTTAGCTTCCTTGCCCTTCCTAATTATTTCATTCCTAAATGAACTGGATTTCTGCATTCCTGAATTTACCAGAGCATTTATTAACTTACTTCTTTCATCATCAAGAAAGTATTCCTTCTGTTACCTATGTCTTCTTCACAGTTACCTACCTTGTACCTAGGTTTTTCTTCCCAACTTTTATGAATGCCCTTTTTATAGACGTCCATTCCACTTTAACTGAACTGCCTACTAGCAAGTTCAGTATAGCAGTATCTACAGCATCAGAAAACTTCAAGCACATCTCTTCATTCCTTAGTATTTTCGTATCCCACTGCTTTGGGTTTTGATTCTTTCTGACTAGTCTCTTAAGCTTGAGCCTACTCTTCATCATTACTAAATTGTGATCTGAGTCTGTATCTGCTTCTGGGTATGCCTTAGAATCCAATATCTAATTTTGTAATCTCTGCCTGACCATGATGTAATCTAACTGAAATATTCCCCAATCTCCTGGCCTTTTCCAAGTTAACTAGAACACATTGTTCTGTTCATTGAGGAGCTGGTCGTAGATTGTGTTCCAAAAATAAACAGCATAGAGACACTTTCTGCATGACCTGACCATCATTTTGCAGGACAATACTCAAGCACGTACAGTGCAAGCTGTTACTGATTTGTTTCTCTGATGGGGCTCCTAAGTGCTATACTACCTACTGCACACTCCTGACTTAAGCCTTCGTGAGTTCAATTCGATATCTAAACTGTGAGCTCTATCTGCAACAGCATTGAAGCACTATGCCTCGTCGACGTGTGTATCGTCATCGTCGCCACCGCATGCCAGTTTATAAACACATAATCTGCCTGGAAAATAAACTTGGAGCAAATGGCACTGCACAATCTGGTATTCTTAATGGACCTATATTTTTCCGTAGATGTCGAGTTAATTTTTACTCCATGTCGCAACTGGAGCAGTTGGCAGTGGGTGGTTTACACTCGCAATTGTCCACTGTGAGAACGTCTCGCTACCTGGTCTAGAATCTTTTGCCGATCAAGATGTCATCACCTACAAGACTTGGCACTGTGGAATCGACCTGAAGACGCAAAGTAGACCTAATTTTGTTTATAGTAATATGCCTCTTACGTTGTATACCTGTTCATGTCGTAAAGTTTCCAAGCATTCACTTCAGAACTGCTACAAATTCTTCAGGCAATGGACCGCGCTACTCGAACTGTCAACACAAGTGGCACTGCTAAGAGTATCCTACGACTTCCACATTGCTGGCAACGGGTTATACACAATGCTACTATGAAGATCAGTAAAACTTTGAAAAACCTATCTATTTTGTACAAGCTGTAAATAAATAGTGGCCACTATTAAAGTTCCAACCTTCGTATCTACTTCCTTGGTAAATTGAAGTACGTAGTAATAATAAATACACATTTACAAAGTGTTAGTGTCATACAAAGATTCAAATCTAAAGTTGTATCTTTGTAAGAATTGATTTACTGAATGCTGAAATAAATATGTTCATAGGAAGATTGTTCCAACAATAAGGTGAAGACCCTGAAACCCCACTGAAAAACGATGTCATTCCATCAGCTGCACCAGCAATGGTGAACGCTTCTCAGTAGTTATATGCCTGAAGTATAGTGAAAGATCGTCCTGGTAATACTTTGAAGAATAGACCTTGCAAAGCTTGTGTATTTTTAGATTCGATAATTATAAGATGTGCTTCTCTTACAGTTGCTCTTGATGCAAGAAGGATAGCTTTATTATGTAATTATTGTGATTTTGGATTTCTGTTGGTGGTCATAGTATTTCTAATTCAGTAGTTGGTGCTAATATACTTCTGAAGAAAGATCAAAAGTCTGATACAAAGAATTAAATTTCAGATGCAATAAACAGAATTATTACTCATCATAATTCAGGTGAAGCAAATCTTGTACATAAATCCTTGATGTGTATCTTTATCAGCTGCAGTTCTTCATGAAAGAATTGTTGTAAATAATGTGAAAGGGTACAGGACCGCCCGACATTGAAAATAGGTACAACATACTTCATTATTTTTGTCAGAACAACAATTTTTTTTTAAATAACTCAATTTCAATTAATACAGCGAAGCCGGATACCAGTGCGGGAAAGAATGACAATTTATTTATTTAATTGATCACATGTGCACTCCCACAAAATAAATCCCTACATCCAGTTTGGTGAGATCTGTGAAATGACTGAATGTATGGTCGTCTGCTAACTGCAGATAGTGAATGTGAATATATGATCATCTTTGAGACGATCCTTTGGCCACCTTTCGTGGGACCAAAGAGATGAAATTTACCTGTGCTTTGAGCGCCTGAAATGTGGCTGACCAATACGGTAGCAAGGTGCTCCCCCACTTCGGCAGAGGTGCGAGAGGACCTGAAGAACGGCCATGTTTCAGCACTCTGCCACTGGATCTTGTGCTGTTAAGACCTGTCTTAGTTGTGGTCCATAAAGACAAAAGAGTGGAGACATGGTATGCATGTGGAATATTTAAGAGTAGTTTGAAATAATAATTTCTCCATTTCAGGAACTTTTGTGGGGAGAATTAAATGTCAGGCAGGTAATATTAATGGGATCGTAGTAATCTTCGGAAGTGACCAACGGTCACAATGAAACCACGTGTAGCAATAAGTTGAAATACTTCCGTGCGCTTAAGTTAAGCTGAATTACTAGCGTGTGTACAATAAGTTTAAATATTTAAGAAATAGCATGTGTACCATAAGTTGAAATATTTAAGAAATGGCGTGTGCAGGACTCGAAATTAGAGACGAGTACTTCCACGTGGTGAGTACTGTGTGAGTCTCAATCCGTGTATGAGACAAAGGATAAAGAGAAGTACTCGTCCATGGTATCAGTTGAGGACTCGCGTGTGTGATGAATATGTTCTTAATATTACTTTGCGTGATATGATTCCGTGTGATGCTACATTCAAACTCTGAGAGAGAAGCAAGGTGAGTCGGCCGTCTGTCCAGCAACGCCACTTGGCTTGCATTGCACAGGAAGACGTGCATATATCTCCAGAGTTCATAGTAGGAAAGTAGAATTACAAAGTGGGGCAGTGTCGTGTGAAACTGGGATAAATACTAATTGAAGTGGGAAAGCTGAAAGTGATAGTGTTGTGACTATTAATTGTATTGTATTCCATGTTGTAGTGTGGTGTATGTCATGTAATTTGGGTAGGTGTGGTTTTGCATGGGAGAGTAGCAAGGTAGTTTCAAAAGATTAGTGGTTATGCATGTTCCTTTTGTACCGCTCGGTCTGGAGGAAAGTTTCGTGATGATGGTTGTGACAGTCGAAGTGTGAGATATAGCAAAAGATCCACCATTCTATCCAGAAAGTGCACTGTAGCGTTAAATAATTACGAGACCATAATATAGAGATTCACCAATGTAAAGCCATGCCCACTGGGCGGAATTTCTCATGTGTTATTGTTGTAGGTTACAGAATTTGTGTGTTTAGGTTATAGAATTTATCGGGATAAATAAGATAGTGAAAAGAAAAAGATTGGTGGACTTTTCCTTCGAATTGTATGTTGTCATGATGCCCCGAATTTATAATGTGTGCGCCATTCATATTCAGTGCGGTGGCCACGTGTTGATAAAAGCTGTTAAATAAAAGACAAAAAGAAAATGTGGTGTTGCCAGTGCGTAGTGAACAGTCAGAGTTCTGTAAATTACTGATAGGCAGAAGTGCGTTTCCGTTGCGTATTATTCATACAGGAGGATAATTTGTAACTTAATTGAGAGTACAAGAGTTCATATTACTCGATAAATAAGAATGAATCCACTCGTTTGGCAGACCACTCATCTTGCAGGCCTGACTGCTTGATGCCACAGTATGAGCAAGGCATGTGGGTGCCTCTCATAATTTCGACCCTGCCAGGATATTTTGCCAGGATATTTTGCTGTTAGGGTTTGCTGTTAAGTTTTTTTTATTTGATGGAATATATTGTGATAGCGCTAAGAAGTAAAATTTTTTGTTTGCAATTTCTTTCTGGATTGGTGAGGATCTTTCATTTTTTTTTTATGTAATTAATTGCTATATCGTCCAAGGCTGGAAGAATGTTGCATAATTTTTTTTGCGTAATGTCCATAGTAACTAGGTCGCAGTCGAAAAGTGTAGTCACCATGGAGAATAGTGATTCTGGCATGAATGTAGCAGTGCAGCAGGAAGTAGCTGTTGACCATGGGTTAATGAGCGATAACGGCAAACACTCGGAAGGGGCTGAATTGTTCAGCAGACAGCACCTAGGTAATCCTTTATGCGGCGGGCTTTGTCCACAAACGGGGGCTTTTCCCGACGACGCGGGCGAGCTGGGACTAGGTCAGGTATGCGGTGAAAGTGAAGCTACCCTTGGCGAAGCTAAGGTTTCTCAGGCGAACGAGGTGAGCGCACCGAAAGTAGCAAATGACAATGTGCTACTGCAGTTTTTACAGAGGATGGATAGAGATAATAAGGAGAGAGATAGGGAGAATAAGGAAAGATTGGAAGCGATGGATAGGGAGACTAAGGAAATATTGGAGGCAAATAAGGAAAGATTGGAAGCAATGGATAGAGATAATGAGGAAAGATTGGAGGCAATGGATAAGGGAAATAAAGAGGCAATGAGGAAGCTACACTCAGTTATTGATGAGCGTCTGCCCGCAGTTAATAATCGGTTAGATGAGGGGGAGAAGAATCTGGGTGTGTTGAAGCAGGTATGTGACACCGTGAAAGAAACAGACAATAATTTGGAGGTACAAATATTTGCAATAGAGAGTGATACTACTGAGCGTAGGGACGTGTTGCCGGATGAGCGAATCAAAGAAGTAGTGGTCATAATGAATACGATTAGTGCAGATGTAGAAAAGATCAGTATAAGAGGCGAGACAGGCTCTGACAGTACGCAGCGAGAGGTTTATGCCAACCAGGGGGAGATACAATCGCTATTACAGCTTAAAGAGGCGCAATTAGAAATAAGTAGGAAACATAGTGAAAAACTAGCACAGTTGCAATTAGCATGCAGTAGCGAAGGTGACACACCACCAGGTAGATTGCAGAGGGAGAGTGAGATAAATTCAAAAAGCAAAAATAGGCAGAAAGAGGAAGACGAATTCAGAGAGTCAGAAGAACGGTTGTGTCGGATAAAACAGGTGGCAAACCCAACTGGGTATAGTTCAAGGCTGTCTCAATTTCAAGATTCATTACCTTCATCGTGGGGACCGCTCCTCAAAATGAAGTTTGTGTGTAATCATTTGAGGGACGAGGCTAGAGTGAAAATGCAGGAAGTTATTAAAGTCTGTAGTAGCTACAAGAAATTTTGTGACAAGTTTTTGAATGAATTCTGGTCGAAAAGTAAGCAGGACCAGCTTAAACAAAGCATATTGCTGATGCCAAATTATAACGAAGGTGGTAGAAGAGAACCAGTGGCGTGCTATCAGGAAATGCTGAGACGAAATAGGTATTTGGATGTGCCATACGAACCTGGGGAGCTCATTAGGGTCTGTATAACGAAGTTGCCAGTGAGATTGCGCAGAGATATAGTGATAGCAGGCAGAGGCTTAGAAGATTCGGCGTCATTTCAGCACTTGTTACAGGAACTGGGTAATGAGAGCAATATCGTGAACGGAGACACGACTCATAGGTCAGACAGAGTCGAGGATAGGAATGGCAGAAATTATCAGAATGACAGGAGAGCATGGAATCCTGGCGTTTCTTTCTTTTCGTAATAGATTGATGGATCCAACATATCAGCCCTTAGCATGTTGCCTTAAAACACTTGCCACTGGCACTGAAAATTATCTATGTAGCAGACATACCCTACTGATATGTAGGAATGCAAATACCATACTTCTGATCACAGAATGAAACACCAGTAATGGAATCTGTTAGGCTGGTCTCTCAGAGCAAAATTTGCAAATTTTTATTTCGAACAGTAAAGTAAAAGGACTGTTTCCTCAAAGAAACCAGTTGCTAAAATGTTATGTAATAATGCCAATGAGCCCAGTTTAATTAGTGCAATTTGACTATTGCAGGTACTTAACACGTAATGTAAAAAGTCAACATTGTGACCGAAGTTTTTAGATTAGCTACCATCTGATCGGTAGTATGTCATTCTCATAGTGACAGTTATGAGGTGCTGCGTATGGTTGTTCGGAATCTGGTGTTAGGGAAAGAGGCCACTAGCACCAAAGTTTCTAACACTTGGGCTGTCCCATTTCTCCCAGCTTGTATATTCTCTGCTCACATTTAATTTTCATGTAAGCACAGATTCATAACTAGCAAATTCTTTACTGTGTACAGTGGACCATTCAGAGTGAGGTGTACTGTCCATGAAAATGCTGTAGTGATAGAGGCGATCAAGGGAAAACAATTGCGTGGGCTTCATCACATTTCTAACATCAAATTATGGAAAAGTTAAGGATAGATCGAAAGTAGGCAATTTATGGTAGATAGTCAGTGTATTTATTTGTGGTGTGTAACGTTGTGCAGGGTCAAATCGAACATAAGAATTTTCAGGCGGGATGTCAGGAAGTATGACGGAATATACTGGTCGAGTGAGTCATGAACAGGAGTCGACAGAGTGGTGTATGTACGTATTTTTTTGTCATATGAATAAGGATCAAGCAGAAACGACGTGATGAGTAATGAGAGGATAAAGATGGTAGATAGTGAGAGAAGCGACGTGATAAATGGTAGTTGATAAAGGTGATATTTAACGAGAGAAGCGACGTGAAGCAGTGTGTTAATAAAGAGAGATTCGACGTGATGAAACAGTGGTAAATAAAGGTGAGTAGAATTATTAATGTGGAGATGTCTTAGATGTATGTTACAGAGAGGCCTGTGTATGCTGCAATCGAGATTGATGCGAATGGCGAAGGAAGACCAGGAAATGATGGAGTAATGGACAGACGGAGGTCCGAAATACGAATGAAGAGATGAGGACAACTGCACAACGTGAAGGGACATAAAGGGAGTATGAGATCCAGGTGGTGAATGTTGTGGAATACTGACGTAAGATGTAATATAAGTGTAAATCTAATTCTTACCATAACATTTGCAACATAAAAAAAGTAATTTTTGTTGTTGTTGTTGAAGCCTGGTGCCAGTAGAACTATTCACAACGGTACCAAGAATGTGTACAGTTATTTTGCAGGATGAATAATTTGTGTATTTTTTGTTCTTAGATGAAATGTCGCAATTCTAAAGTGATATTTAGCAGGATGAATAGTCGGTAAAGTGAATGCAGAGGTAAGCCGATGGAGAGAGGTGCCAGAATGAAAGGACGAATTCGGAGACTGGAATGCTATCTCCGAAACAGCTTCATGTGTTATGTGGTTGAGTATAAGATAGCAAAGGTATGGTATGTTGTCGTGAGTGTGGTGGTGTTAAGGTTAGCTGACTTCTAGACCTATTCTGTTAGTGTATTAATGGACTGAATGAGAAGGAAAATGTGATGTCTGGTGAGTGAGAGTCACAGAGTAGTGTGATCAATGCGCACACTCCTGTAAAGGGGATGCTACCGATCCATAACTAAAACATTATTGGGCTTTATTGTTTGATTTGGATGAACCTCGATGGCAGGTCAGGATCTGACATCATGTGGATGGTTCATACATGTCCTAGAAATGTTGTTATATATAATAAAAAGGTAAAATATATAAAGAGATACTAATTTCAGTCTGTCGCAAGCACAAAGGTGCATTATGTTGTAGATTTAGAGTCATCAGTTTCTAAAATGTTTATTGTGTTTGGATGTTAAAGTAGTTTACTATTTAATAACATGTGGTAGGTAACTGTGAGCTGTGTAGATTATTTCTTATTTTTTTGTTAGAACACTTTCAAGGGGTATTAATTTCAGTCTGTCACAAGCACAAAGGTTCACTGTATATTGTAGTTTTAGAATCAACAGTTTCTAATATTTTATTGTGTTAGGATGTTAAAGTAGTCTACTATTTGATATTGTAATTATGAGCTGTATAGATTGTTTCTTATTCCTTTTTTTAACACTTTCATGTTTTGTATGAGGGACGACAGGTACAATCAGTAGCACAAGTGTGGGCTGTATATAGAAAAGGGTAAAATGTTGATGTTGTATGTGTAGAAAACTAGGATGTATAATTTTATGTTTTTTAGAACAAAGATTCTTTTATTACCAATGTATCTAATAGATCATACATGTAATCAATGAGTATTTAAATAATGTAAGAATATCCTTTTGTCTGTAATGTTGCGAGATGCATGGAAGGGTCTGACTGATTGGGTGTCGTAGCGCTGAGGTGCTACGCAGAACGCGCCCATACCACTAGCGGGGCCGAGCTGACGTCGCCATGGCGACGGGCGACAGAGCCGCGGCACTCCCCACTCCACTGCCGGTCGAGGTACACTCCACGCGCCCGCTACATCAGGTCAACGGCCTGGGGCGACACGCACGTACCACTGGCCATTCATAAGTTCCGCCACCCTTACGACGGGGGAAAGTATCCCGCGGAGGCAACAGTGGGTGGTTTCTTCTGCTCAACGGCTCGCGCGGCGGCGCGACGGCAGAATGAACGACACGCCGCAGAGTCCGGTGGGCATTTTTTACCAGCAACTATTAACTAATACTGGACTGTGGAGCTGTGAAACAAGATGACTGCTCGTTACGTCTCCATAAGGTGGAAAGTGAAGGACTGGTGGTTCCACGTTGTGAGTGGTGGAAAAGATTTTGTCTTTAGCAGACAGGACGATTGTTTTGTTTTGTCTTGACCATTGAACGGTGGGATCCATAAACTTTGGCAGTGACTTGATAAGTGTGCTTTGTGAATTGCATGTGGGACGCTTGGTATACTTAAGGAGGACAGTTGTCGTTTGGTGACTAATTATTGTATGAACGCAATAAACTAAAGTGGGACATTGACATTTGCATTTGTAGTAGGAGACATTTCTTTAATTGGTGCGGGAATAAGTTGTGGTGGTTGGAACTTACGACTTTTAATTACACCATGAACTGAAAGGACAGAACCGTGGGTAATAGTAGTTGTAGGGCCATTTCTGGACGACAAGATTCGTGTGGATGGTACTCTGAGAGTGACTATGACATTTGTGTTTAATGTGAGATACAGATTACTGTTCAGTGCGTGTTCAAAATGCCGATTTGAGTGACCTAAAGACTTTCGTCTGGGTAACCATGGGAGAGCTTTGACACCGAGACAGTGTTTCTAGGGAACCTGTCAGCAACTTTTTTGACCCCAAGAAAACCACAGAATGAAATGATTCCGTGTGACTCGCAAGATAGGGAATAATGTATTTGTACTTGTAAATGTGTAAATTTTTTATATGTTTCATTCCTGAAGGGACAGCAAGTGTAATTGTATTTCATTAACGTATGTGTTTAGAATAGTTAGTGTGTTTTTTTGTTTTTTCTGGGTTATCAAGTTCACGTAGCATGTTTATTAGAATATTTGGTACAATGATGCTTTAATTATTAGCCAGTGGCGTAATACTAACGTAGCGGCTCTTGTTGCATTGGTCAGTAAGGTTGTCACAGGGGACAAGAGTTTGCATTGCACAACAAATATCGGAATTAGCTGATGCATTTTGATGTCGTGGACAGTAATGATCTTGTTGGTGTGTTGACTGAAGCCACTTATTTTCATTATCACAGTGGTGATGTTTCACATTCAAGTGTGACGAAGGCTAGTCGAAATGCAAGTTCTCGTCGTCTAAATGTGTAACAACAGAGAAATGAGCAGTAGAGTAAGATACGAGTGCTACTGGTGGATTCAAGCACTTACTGCTAACTATTTACTGCGTGTATTGATCAAAGCTGATGGACTGACTAGCTCAGCAGCAGGCATTTGTACTGGTGGACAAGGATAAGGTTAAACTCACACTAGAGTAGTGGTGGCAATTGCTTAAGTGATGATAGTTAATTAGGTATGACATGATGTCTTAGATGAACTATATTACGTAACCAGTATGTAACTTGTGGTATATTTCATTGTTTTTCTTCTCAGTTTTATTTCTCTGTAGGTTTGATGTATAGTTTAGAGTAATGGTATGGAGCCTGACATTCTACATGTAACTAGTGTATGCAATGTTTTTCTTTTGTTGATTTTGTTTTGTATTTAGACATTGCCGCGTAAAGATTATTACAACGCAATTTATGAATGTCAGATTACTTGTTCTGTGTTTGGACGGTGAGCTATTTAAAATTTTATGAGTACAATTAGTATTTTTTTATTTGTTTTACAATTATTGAAGTTTGGATTACTCCTAAAAATAACAGAGATCCCGGTAACTAAACAAAGTTTTATCTCACCATTATATTTTATTTGTATGATGTAATATTTTATTTGTCATTTGGATTATTGTATATTTCTATGTGTACATTACTCCAGATTGTGGAGAGTACAATAATGCAACAACGGTGTCAATAATTTGGTAAAGTAACAGCATTTGGTCGTCTATTTGAGGTCACCAGGGGCTATGGTCTCCTCCTGGTTATCTTGATGACTTGCTACGTTTGTTCTAATACAGCTTTCTTAAAAAAATGTTCGGAACTACCCTCGCATTGCAAGGATAGTACCGTGCCATTTTTTTCTGCATGGGTAGCCGGTGGTGAAAGGGTACAGTACCGCCCGACATTGAAAATAGGTACAACATACTTCATTATTTTTGTCAGAACAACACATTTTTTGTAAAATAACTCAATTTCAATTAATACAGCGAAGCCGGATACCAGTGCGGGAAAGAATGACAATTTATTTATTTAATTGATCACATGTGCACTCCCACAAAATAAATCCCTACATCCAGTTTGGTGAGATCTGTGAATTGAATGAATGTATGGTCGTCTGCTAACCGCAGATAGTGAATGTGAATATATGATCATCTTTGAGACGATCCTTTGGCCACCTTTGGTGGGACCAAAGAGATGAAATTTACCTGAGCTTTGAGCGCCTGAAATGCAGCTGACCAATATGGTAGCAAGGTGCTCCCCCACTTCGGCAGAGGTGCGAGAGGACCTGAAGAACGGCCATGTTTCAGCACTCTGCCGCTGGATCTTGTGCTGTTAAGACCTGTCTTAGTTGTGCTCCGTAAAGACAAAAGAGTGGAGACATGGTATGCATGTGGAATATTTAAGAGTAGTTTGAAATAATAATTTCTCCATTTCAGGAACTTTTGTGGGGAGAATTAAATGTCAGGCAGGTAATATTAATGGGATCGTAGTAATCTTCGGAAGTGACCAACGGTCACAATGAAACCACGTGTAGCAATAAGGTGAAATACTTCCGTGCGCTTAAGTTTAGCTGAATTACTAGCATGTGTACAATAAGTTGAAATATTTAAGAAATAGCGTGTGTACCATAAGTTGAAATATTTAAGAAATGGCGTGTGCAGGACTTGAAATTAGAGACGAGTACTTCCACGTGGTGAGTACTGTGTGAGTCTCAATCTGTGTATGAGACAAAGGATAAAGAGAAGTACTCGTCCATGGTATCAGTTGAGGACTCGCGTGTGTGATGAATATGTTCTTAATATTACTTTGCGTGATATGATTCCGTGTGATGCTACATTCAAACTCTGAGAGAGAAGCAAGGTGAGTCGGCCGTCTGTCCAGCAACGCCACTTGGCTTGCATTGCACAGGAAGACGTGCATATATCTCCAGAGTTCATAGTAGGAAAGTAGAATTACAAAGTGGGGCAGTGTCGTGTGAAACTGGGATAAATACTAATTGAAGTGGGAAAGCTGAAAGTGATAGTGTTGTGACTATTAATTGTATTGTATTCCATGTTGTAGTGTGGCGTATGTCATGTAATTTGGGTAGGTGTGGTTTTGCATGGGAGAGTAGCAAGGTAGTTTCAAAAGATTAGTGGTTATGCATGTTCCTTTCGTACTGCTCGGTCTGGAGGAAAGTTTCGTGATGATGGTTGTGACAGTCGAAGTGTGAGATATAGCAAAAGATCCACCATTCTATCCAGAAAGTGCACTGTAGCGTTAAATAATTACGAGACCATTATATAGAGATTCACCAATGTAAAGCCATGCCCACTGGGCGGAATTTCTCATGTGTTATTGTTGTAGGTTATAGAATTTCTGTGTTTAGGTTATTGAATTTATCGGAATAAATAAGATAGTGAAAAGAAAAAGATTGGTGGACTTCTCCTTCGAATTGTATGTTGTCATGATGCCCCGAATTTATAATGTGTGCGCCATTCATATTCAGTGCGGTGGCCACGTGTTGATAAAAGCCGTTAAATAAAAGACAAAAAGAAAATGTGGTGTTGCCAGTGCGTAGTGAACAGTCAGAGTTCTGTAAATTACTGATAGTCAGAAGTGCGTTTCTGTTGCGTATTATTCATACAGGAGGATAATTTGTAACTAGGGTGATATTTTGATGGAACACATTAAAGTTACAAATAATAGACATCCAAAACCTTACTGCAGTTGGAGTTGGAGTGTAATAGGATCTCGACTTTCAGAAATGGTTCTAATTTCTACAGAAAACATGTATCGGAGGTGACCTTATAACGGTTCGAATGGAGAATAATAGACAGTACTAGTCGAAAGAGGGTGAAGTGAGAGGAAAAATTGTTGGTATAGAAATAAACAAATCAGCCCGATATACGCCGAAAAGGAAGAAAGCACAAATAAAATCAATCATTTGGCCTCCAATGATCCAAAATTAATACACATTCAACTGAGCCTCATCTTGTGGTTGTTGTTGCTGTGGTCTTCAGTCCAGAGACTGGTTTCATGCAGCTCTCCATGCTACCCTATCCTGTGCAAGCTTCTTCATCTCCCAGTAACTATTGCAACCTACATCCTTCTGAATCTGCTTAGTGTATTCATCTCTTGGTCTCCTTCTACGATTTTTACCCTCCACACTGCCCTCCAATACTAAATAGGTGATCCCTTGATGCCTCAGAACATGTCCTTCCAACCGATCCCTTCTTCTAGTCAAGTTGTGCCACAAACTTCTCTTCTCCCCAGTCCTACTCAGTACCTCCTCATTAGTTATGTGATCTACCCATCTAATCTTCAGCAATCTTCTGTAGCACCACATTTCGAAAGCTTCTATTCTCTTCTTGTCTGAACTACTTATCGTCCATGTCTCACTTCCGTACATGTCTACACTCCATACAAATACTTTCAGAAACGACTTCCTGACACTTAAATGCCGGCCGAAGTGGCCGTGCGGTTAAAGGCGCTGCAGTCTGGAACCGCAAGACCACTACGGTCGCAGGTTCGAATCCTGCCTCGGGCATGGATGTTTGTGATGTCCTTCGGTTAGTTAGGTTTAACTAGTTCTAAGTTCAAGGGGACTAATGACCTCAGCAGTTGAGTCCCATAGTGCTCAGAGCCATTTGAACCATTTTTTTGACACTTAAATCTATACTCGATGTTAACAAATTTCTCTGCTTCAGAAACGCTCTCCTTGCCATTGCCAGGCTACATATTATATCCTCTCTACTTCGACCATCATCAGTTATTTTGCTCCCCAAATAGCAAAACTCCTTTACTACTTTGAGTGTCTCATTTCCTAATCTAATTCCCTCAGCATCATCCGACTTAATTCGACTACATTCCATTATCCTCGTTTTGCTTTTGTTGATGTTCATCTTATATCCTCCTTTCAAGACACTATCCATTCCGTTCAACTGCTCTTCCAAGTCTTTTGCTGTCTCTGACAGAATTACAATGTCATCGCCAAACCTCAAAGTTTTTATTTCTTCTCCTTGGATTTTAATACCTACTCTGAATTTTTCTTTTGTTTCCTTCACGGCTTGCTCAATATACAGATTGAATAACATCGGGGAGAGGCTACAACTCTGTCTGACTCCCTTCCCAACCATTGTTTCCCTTTCATGTCCCTCGTCTCTTATAACTGCCATCTGCTTTCTGTACAAATTGTAAATAGCCTTTCGCTCCTTGTATTTTACCCCAGCCACCTTCAGAATTTCAAAGAGAGTATTCCAGTCAACATTGTCAAAAGCTTTCTCCAAGTCTACAAATGCTACAAACGTAGTTTTGCCTTTCCTTAATCTAGCCTCTAAGATAAGTCGTAGGGTCAGTATTACCTCACGTGACAGGAGAAAGAACAGACCTATCAGGTACAGCTGTTGCGAATGTAGAAAATTTCTCTGTTCAAAACATGCAAGTGTTATTTGTTCAGAATGTTAAAAACTGGAAGACTGTGACTGAATTGTATAAACTGAAGAGCTTTCGTAACCAGTGTGTACCTTTTGTCCTATTTACGATATTATTATACATCTGCTTCATATCCACAAATAAATATTGTGACATATTCGGAAACTTTCAATTTCAGTGGAACTGGACAAAATTTGTAATTTTATAAAAGGTATGTACTTAGCACATTAAAATTAAACATAGTAAACTGCATATTCTCTATTAGTTTGTTGATTTTTATTTATCAATCTGTATTTATCGCCATGTGGACTGACAGTCTGTGGGGATTACTAATAATACGAAACTTGATGTTACTACTGCTGGTTTAAAACTCTATACAAATATAACAGGTCTCGTATTGGCGCTATTATTGAGTAATGGCTGTTCTGCACAGTAATACAAAGTTTAGTTACAAAATTAAGTACTGCACCAGTAAAGAAAAGTATGTTTACAACACCAGTGACCTATCAGAACCTTTACTAACCCTGAAAATAAGAACAAAGCTGAACTGTTGAGACAAAAACCTTACATTCCTATGATCCTTCAGTGTATCATAGACAACATAAATATTTAAAAACAATGTCTTCAGAGTGCAATGCTTATATTGCAGTGACTACAGTAGCCAGACATTTTAATGTTACTTGTAATTTAATGCGAGCTGGAATGACATCTTACATACCTGTATTAGACCTTTGTATGGAACCAGAAGTATGGCTAAAAAAGATTTCAAAATTGATTTTCATCATTCGAAAATGATTTTCGAACGAAATGTTATTTCTGGCAGATAGCTCTCTTATTAGCATTTTGGATGTTCCCAAATGATTCCTACGAGATGACGGTTTTCATACTCAACATTTGCATATACAATTTTTGTTCATTAATGTGCCCATAAGTTCCTTGGCTAAAAACTGCTAAACTCCTGTATGAATAGTTTCATTTACAGCCCTCTTTAAAATCACATAATGCCAGATGCATGCATTGTAGCTAATGTTAGCACCAACAATGTTGACTGAATCTGTGTGTCTGTGAAACAGCATTGGAACCAGTTTTGGCCCCAATGTGATACGAGCCCATTGCTTGTCGATATTTAGACCAAACATTAAAGAACATCAGGCCAATATCGATACACCATCCACACATTGGCGCGAACTGTGGTTACTTCCTCCCATTGTAGCTTCGGAATAGAAGTTCTTTGATCGCTCGTTCGTTTCCGCATTATTTATTTCCACGTGGCAATTTCGAAATGACACAGGAACAGTGGATAAATAACCAAGTGCGAGAGGTTTGGAGCTATAACAGCAAGCAAGTACTCTGTGTAATCCAGCAACAAGTAGTCACAAAACTGCAATGAAAATGCAGGTGCTTAGCATAGGATAAAACGGAAATTTAGTCTGATTCTGAACTGTACTGTTAACGAACTTAAGAAGGAAAAAGAATCTTTAATCTTCACATATCGATTGTATCAAAAGAAAACTAAAGAATCGCTCACTTCAGAGACATTAACTGATGAAATATACAGATGCACAGGGTTTGCTTACAACTTACTGTATGGTTTTCATGTCCAGTTTACAGAGAATTCAATAAAAATAGATGTAAGTGAACTGAAACAAAGCTGTTTTTGTATGACACCGTTTTCATTATCATGTAAGCTATTGTATATATTTTCATATTTAAGATCTAGCTGAATAAAAGTCATCTGAGAATTCTTCAAGTATTTCTCTCGCACTTTGTGTTTTCTGCCTTGGTGCATTAATTAGTGGCAATGGTGAAGGTTGGTTTTCCTCTCAGATGCGTTGTTTTGTACCTTCAAGCATTTACACACTATGTGAACTTCTACTTTAATCAAAACGTTGTGCAATATTACACATGTGAGGACTGCAAGTGTTTTTTTGGTGCCAAAAATTTTGGTTTCTGAAAAAGTCTGAAAACAGACGTCATTATACCAAATGTACATTCAGTTACAAATTTGACAACTGAATATTCTCTGTTGACTCCAGGATAAGGCTTCATAATTCTGTCTCTTAATCCAAAGGCACAACCTGCTGCAAAAACGTAGGAACTGGCGGATTTCGACCAGGAAGAGAAGCTGGTTGGAGAAATATATCAGTGTCCTGAAGTTCACAGTAAAGCAAGCTTCTTCTTCTTCTTCTTTGGTAATGCTACAGCCCTTGATGAGCCTTGGCTTCTTCAATGATTTTCCTCCACATCCCAGTTGCTTGCTGCTCTTTTCCAACTCCTGATTCCCATTACGCTGAGATCCACTATTACTTCATCAATACATCTTCTAGGTCTCCCTTTTCGCCTAGCTAAACGGATCAAACTTACATCAAATTCTTTGAAATTCTGTACTCTGCCATTCCCTCCACATGTCCTAGCTATTGTATTCGCTGTTATTTCACAAATTTTATTATATATCTACCTTGTATTACTCCTTGTAATTCAGCATTGTAGCATATTCTCCAGTCTTTTTTTTCGTTTATTGGACCATTGTTTTTGCATAGTATTTTCAACTCAAAGGTTCTTATCGTATTTTTGTCATGTTTTGTCAACGTCCATACCTCTGACCTGTACGTGATGACTGTGCAGACTTGGGAGTTATACATTAGTAATTTTGTTTTTCTTGTAACAAGGTTCTTTCTGAGAAGTTGCATATTTGCAAAGTAAGCTCCGTATTCTCTCCCTCTTAGTCTTTTGAATACTGTTATCATTTGTTAAAAGAGGGCACTCCTTTGAAGTATTTCCCATTGATGTTTAGGTCTTTAGGGGTTATCTGGCCTAGGATTGTGGCTTTGCAATACATTTTATTAAGTTTTCATTTATTATGAAGCCAATTTTTAATGTTCCTGTTCCCACTACACAGTATGTTTCTCAGAGTGTAATGATAATTCTTCCTACTATAGCAATTTCATTAGTGTGTACACATATCTGGATAGTTTTCATGAATATGTTGATTTTATTTACTACACTATGCAGGGCTATTTTGAATAGGACAGTGGAAAGACTATCACCTCGCTTCACACCTATATTAAAGTCAAAGCTCCAACGTGTTCTGCTAAAGACGTTTACTTTTACTCTTGTCTCTGTTATTGTCATTCCGATTAGTCTTATTAGTTTAGCATGTATGCCAACTTCTTTCAGTACTCTGTATAGTTCTTGCTGGTTTACGCTGTCAAAGGCTTGCTTGAAGTCGATGAATAAGAATTGCAGATCTATATCATAGTCTTAGAACTTTTTCCATCATTTGTCTTATCACAAGTATTTGATCAGTTGTTCCTCTGTGTGTTGGAAAGCCACACTGATATTCCCCTTGTTTGTCTTCTGTGTTTTTCCGTATCCTTTCGTTTAATATACTTGGTAAGATCTATAAGCTGTGTTTAGGAGTATTATACCGCTATAGTTTTCACATGCTGTTCTATCCCCTGTCTTATAAATGGGAATTATTATTCCAGTTTTCCAACTATCTGGCACAGTTTCCGTTTTCCATGTATCTGATATTAATGCGTGTAGTCCTTTTATCACAGCCTTTCCACCAGTTTTCATTAATTCAGTGATTATGCCATCTTCCCTAGGGGCTCGACTGTTTTTCGTCTTGTGCACAGCTTGGGAGACCTCTTGTAGTGTTTGCTTTTTTGCCTCACTGGCACCATTGTCTAGTTTCAGCTCCACTCTTTCCACCTATGCAGCTGTCGCTTCATCTTATAGGCTGGTATTTAGACTATCTTTCAAATACTCTGCCCATATTTCCACTATCTGTTCTTCCTCCCTTATTATTTTTCCATCTTTACTGGAGCATGCCATTATTTTCGGCTGGAATCTGCTCTTTATTTTCCCCACAGCATGATGGAACTTTCTTATTTCACTCTGTTCCTTTAACTCTTCTACTTCTTGAAATTTCTGTTTAGTTCACTCTCTTTTCTTTCTCTTGCACAGTCTGTTAGCTCTTCTTCTTAATTTTCTGTATTGTTCGGCATTATTTCTGGTTTCTCTCTGTAGCACTTTTATTCTTGCCCTATTGTTTTCCTCTGTTGCTGACCAACAATCTTCAGCAAACCATTCCTGGGTTCTTCTGCTCCTTCTTATGCCCATTATTTCTTCTGTAGCGTCTTTAATGGCTTTTTGAATCTTGCTCCACCTTTCGTCTACTACTGTTGCAGTCTCTTCATTGCTCAACTTCCTGCTTGGTGTTACTTGGTATTGGGCCAGCCGGTGTGGTTGAGCTGTTCTAGGCTCTTCTACATCTACATCTACATCCATACTCCGCAAGCCATCAGACGGTGTGTGGCGGAGGGTACTTTGATTACCTCTATCGGTTCTCCCTTCTATTCCAGTCTCGTATTGTTCATGGAAAGAAAGATTGTCGGTATGCCTCTGTGTGGGCTCTAATCTCTCTGATTTTATCCTCATGGTCTCTTCGCGAGATATACGTAGGAGGGAGCAATATACTGCTTGACTCCTCGGTGAAGGTATGTTCTCGAAACTTCAACGAAAGCCCGTACCGAGCTACTGAGCGTCTCTCCTGCAGAGTCTTCCACTGGAGTTTATCTATCATCTCCGTAACGCTTTCGCGATTACCAAATGATCCTGTAACGGTAACGAAGCGCGCTGCTCTCTGTCGGATCTTCTCTATCTCTTCTATCAACACTATCTGGTACGAATCCCACACTGGTGATCAATATTCAAGCAATGGGCGAACAAGTGTACTGTAACCTACTTCCTTTGTTTTCGGATTGCATTGCCTTAGGATTCTTCCAAAGAATCTCCGTCTGACATCTGCTTTACCGACAATTAACTTTATATGATCATTCCATTTTAAATCACTCCTAATGCCTACTCCCAGATAATTTATGGAATTAACTTCTTCCAGTTGCTGACCTGCTATATTGTAGCTAAATGATAATGGATCTTTCTTTCTATGTATTTGCAGCACATTACACTTGTCTACATTGAGATTCAATTGCCATTCCCTGCATCATGCTTCAATTCATTGCAGATCCTCCTGCATTTCAGTACAATTTTCCATTGTTACAACCTCTCGATATACCGCAGTATCATCCGCATAAAGCCTCAGTGAACTTCCGATGTTATCCACAAGGTCATTTATGTATATTGTGAACAGCAACGGTCCCACGACACTCCCCTGTGGCACACCTGAAATCACTCTTACTTCGGCAGACTTCTCTCCATTGAGAATGATGTGCTACATTCTGTTATCTAGGAACTCCTTAATGCAATCACACAATTGGTCTAATAGTCCATATGCTCTTATTTTATTCATTAAACGACTGCGGCGAACTGTGTCGAACGCCTTGCAGAAGTCAAGAAACACGGCATCTACCTTGGAACCCCTGTCTATGGCCCTCTGAGTCTCGTGGACGAATAGCGCGAGCTGGGTTTCACACGATTGTCTTTTTTGCTTCAGTCTGGAACCGCGCGACCGCTACGATCGCAGGTTCGAATCCTACCTCAGGCAGGGATGTGTTTGATGTCCTTAGGTTAGTTAGGTTTAAGCATTCTAAGTTCTAGGGGACTGATAACCTCAAATGTTAAGTCCCATAGTGCTCAGAGCCAATTGAACCATTTTTGTTACTTGGTATTTTTTTACTTCATCGCAGATTTTCAGTTTTTCAGTATCCCAGTTCATCTTCTTTTCTGTTCTGTTGCCATTCGTTAATGACAGTTCTGTCTCAATGATGATTTTATCACAAATAGTCTGGGGCTCTGCAGCTCTGTACATCTGTAATTGATGTGGAATGGCGTGCAATCACTAAAATATGGTCAATCGGATTGACTACTCCATTGACTGCAGACTTCCAAGTACTCAGATGGATACTTTTTTTTGGGAACCAGGTACTTTTAATAATCATATTATTCCTTACTTGGAATTGCCATGGTAAATCTCCATTCTCGTCGTTTTCTTCATCTAGTGAATATTTTCCAGAAACTTCATATTGATGTTCAATCTTCCCTATTTTTGCATTGAGATCCCTTATTACTAGCATCAGACTGTATATAGATACTGCGCAGCATACTTTTTCCAAGTCTTCATAGAACTTTTCTTTTATTGTATCCTCTTTCCTTTGTTGGTGCATGTACATTTACTATTGACATATTCCTAAATTTCGCTCTTAGTCTGACTCTGCAGAGCCTTTCATTTGTGGGTTGAAATTCTAATAGGCGTTTCCTAAATTCCCTAGTTATTATAAACCCTGTTCCAAATTGGCCTGTTCTTTCTTCTGGTCCATTATATACCAATTAGTACTCATGTTTAGCTACCTCCCCATTTTCTTTCTATCTTATTTTTTGTAGCTCTGCTGCATCATACTTAAATTTTAAAATTTAATTAGTTATTTCTCTCATTTTTCCACGCTGAAGCATTGTCTTCACATTCTATGATGCTATTGTCAGATCCTTTATCCATTTTCTTTACTGGTGTCATGATACATGTTTTCCGCCCACTTTGTGAGGCTTCTGTTGAATTTCTGTAATATTCTTTTTTTACAGTTTGGAGTTATTAGCCCCACGACCAGCCCCCAACCAGGAGGGTCAGGAGTTGTATTAGGTTCCTCAGCTGAGACCATTCTGGCTTTGGTAACCCTGCCAATAGCTACGCTACCACTGGCACAGCTTTCGAATTCGACGACAAAGCACACAAATCCTCCTGCCTGGCACTGGAGGTACCTATTGTAAGGTGGTGTCCCCTGAGAGGGCAGAATGGCAAGCCATCATAGAAAACTTCACCATCACTCATCTGGCCATAGGTACCAATATCCACAAACAAAAAGTTGTCAGCTATACCTAATAATATTGCACTGAAACTACTTTTATAATAAAAAAACTTTGATCCACTATTGATACGAGCTTTTATTTTGACATGTTTGTCATCCAAAGGCCCCAATGTGGGAATCGCCAAGTGCTTTCAAATCTTTGTACTACAAGAAGCTATTCTTCACAACTTGCAGGACAACTGAAACAGAAATAAACAAAAACAATTTAGGACTTTCTCTATAATAGTATAAAATGATTGTCGTTTGCATTATTAATTATAGGAAACGTTCCCAATTACTAATATTTTGTGCTTCTTTCAGACTTTTTCCTGTAAAGCAGACTGGTAATACGGATTCAGTGGCAAAATACGGATTCAGTGGCAAAAGAATAACAGAAACACAGGCCGATACCAAACGCCATAGACAGCCAGTAACAGAACTTGCCAAAAAACAAATGGACCAGTCTGCCTCAATTTCTAAATCATTATCAACAAATATAAAACAAGGACAATGGAATGCAGTCGAATTAAATCAGCTATGCTAAGGGAATTAAATTAGGAACTGAGACACATAAAGTAATAGATGAGTGTGGCTATAATGATGGGTGAAGTGGAGATATAAAATGAAGACTGGAAAAGGGAAGAAAGGCATTTCTGAAGAAGAGACATTTGTTAACACAGAATGTAGATTTAAATGTTAGGAAATCTTTTCTGAAGATATTTGTCTGGAGTGTAGCCATATCTGGAAGTGAAACATGGATAATAAACACTTTAGACAAAAAGAGAATCGAAGCTTTCGAAATGTTGTGCTGTAGAAGAATGTTGAAGATTAGATGGGCCGATCATATAACTAATGAGGAGGTACTGAATAGAATTGGGGAGGCAAGAAATTTGCGGCACAACGTGACCAATAGAAGAGATCAATTGATAGGGCATATTCTAGGACACAAATGGATCACTAGTTTAGTGTTGGAAGGAAGTGTGGAGAGTAAAAATCGTAGAGGGAGAGCAAGAGATGAATACAGTAACCAGACTGAGAAGGTTTTAAATTGCAGCAGTTACTCAGAGATAAAGGGGCTCACATAGGATAAAGGAGCAGGGAGAGCTGCATCAGACGAGTCTTCAGACTGAAGACCACAACAACAACATCAGAAAGAAAAGAACAAGAACCTGATGAGACAGACTTATACTGCCAACTTCTGGCAAAGAAAATTTTAAAAATTGATGAACGAGAAAGGGAGGAAACTATGCATGCAATAGACAACTTCTTGTACGGAAAAGCAAGCAGTAAAAAATCAATACATAACAGTGCACCAAAGTTCGAGCTACAACCAATATATGCAGTATGTGCAACAGCCATAGAGCTCTGGCCTGGTGAAGAAACAGTAGGTGATTGAGCCCAAAGACGTAACAGAAAGAGCTTTGTTAATATGCAATGCTAGCGAATGATTTTTCTTTTTCTTTTTAATTATATTTCTAATAAAGTGTCCTTTTTCAATTAACAAACATTTTTCCACGTACCTGCAGTCTGTACTTTACGTTTTCCTTAGATTGTGTGGTGGAATTTTATGGTGTTTGAAACACAGATTTTGCAAACTTAAGGCATTATCAATGAAATCACTGGCATGGGTATCTGAAAGTGATAGGTAGACCTTTCAAACTTAATAGTCCCTTTGACATACATTGATACTGAACGCAATTTCAAAAGTAGTCATTATCTTAACATTGTGTTTCAAGGCCTCACATATTGCTCTGCAAAAGCACCATCAGTGATATCACTTGAGTGGATATTTTAAGCAGGAAATGTAGGATTTTGGAACTGTCTCGTGTAGCAAGACATCGAAGAGTCACTGCAAAACGAACTTTAGCAGATGTAACTTCCCTCCAAAACGTATCTTTCTAGTTTTTTTGAGTTCAATCGTTTGAAGAAGCAGCTTTAAATCTGTCGTTGACATACAACAAATCTATCAAATTGCCCTGAAAGTTCATGCAGCAAATTGTCTAACAATTGATGTCTGTCATACTGCAACAATAATTATAAATAAAACTAAGTGTTAGAATTTGTATTATGGTAACTGATAGCTTGTATCTCATTTAACAATTACTGATTTTTGTATGTGTGGACTGATATAAGCCCATTATCTTCTTTCACATGGTCTCCTTTTTTTATTTTGAAGTGACAAAATGTAATTATTCGTGCTCAAAACTGCAAATACTCTGGCTGTGATCTGTGTTTCAGCATAGATGGTATGATTAAAATCGGCAATACACTTTTACACTAGAAATTTCGGAGAGCATTCTCAGGTTCACATGAGTAAAGTGAGTCAGAGATTATGCGTCACCAAGGAGCTTTGTTAGCTTGAATAAGAGGATGGGGAAAATTGCTCAAAACAAAGAACATTTTCCGATTTTGTATGAATAAAACAAGAGGAGCTTCCCACAAGTGGAAAACATTCTTTTTTTATTGAAGTGGGCTCTGTAGCATGCTCCGAGCTGAGCATGTTGTGTTGAGACTACGCTTACCAACTTTTGGTAGTAGCTGCAGGATTTATCTTGCTTGGAAGGCAAAAAAAAAAAAAAAAAAAAAAAAAATACATAGACTGAAGAAACTCTGAAGAGAGAAACTGAGGAAGTTTATAGGGGTATATTAATAAAAACATCATTTGTCTGAATAGCTTCCTAGATAAGACAAGAGGTTCTATTTTTCAAATGAAGTGAAAAGCAAAACATTTTTGTTGCTATTTAGAAGACCCAAGTATTCGTGTGATGTACGAGAAGACCAAACAAGTGAGTCACTGACTGTTCCAGATGTTCGTCATCATGTCTTGTTACAGCATAAATTTTATATTTTGTTATGTTAGAAATAAGTAGGCGGATCAGAAAAATTAATAACTGGTACAAACATAGCGATCTGTTTATCTTAACGAATGGTACAGGCGACCGCTTACCTACTGCACACGCGAGAAGCCCTTTATGCATCGTATTTAACCAAAATTGTCTCATTTTAGAACGTTCCGGGTTTGAATGGATGAGGATGTCATATTGTGGCGAACGACAGTGATTTCGAGTGGTCGCACTAAAAACAGAGACTTTCCAACACAGCGAAGTATGACTGCACATGGAATTACTTTGGTTCCTTGATTGTTCTTAATTTTTGTATTTGATTACTTCGTGTTGTTTTCTGAAATTATTTTGTGAGTTTTTGTGTGATTGCTAATTTGAATGTGTTTTGTGGATGCAGCCAAACAATAAAAGTCAAGTAACACTCTCAAGACGTTCTTCATTATTTAGTCACTTCAGTGGTGACTCCGATATTACGAACTCGTAAATCAGCTCACAAGAAAAAGTGACCACAAGAATGGAAGGGACTATCACGCACAGAAACTGGACAGCAGGAAGACGAAAGCAGGGAGTTCAAGCAACTCATTCGTGCCGTTTCGTAATAGCGGCGAATCAGAAACTGGTTTAATCTCGCGGGTCGCTCTACGTTTACCGCCGTTTTGGCCACAGAACCCGAAAATTTGGTTTGCACAGGTAGAAGCAAATTTCCTGCATAGTGGAATAACAAACGAGAAAACATAGTTCGCCTATGTGGTAAGCCAGTTGGACCAAAACTACGCATATATGGTGGAAGATATAATTGTCAGCCCACCATCTGAAAACTGTAACCAACACCTGAAGTCAGCGTTAATATAACGGGTTTCCAAGTCGGTTGAGCAACAAATACTACATTTATTGCATCATGAAGAGATGGGAGACGAGATGCTTTCGCAGTTTCTTCGACACCTGAGAAGCCTCGCAGCAGACAGACTCAATGCTGCGAGTGCTGTGGACAAGTCGCCTACCTGTACCATCGTACATTCACGCATGGAATCGAATTTAGATAAGCTTGCAGAGATGGCTGGCCGAGAACAGGAAACAATTTCACTTCCGGTACCTCTAATCACAGAGCTTCCACGACATTATACAGCAACGTCAACAGATATGGCCGCAGCAACCATACAGTAAATATCTCTGGAGTGAGCATTCACATGCGCAGAACAGATTTTGTGTTGTCAACACACATTGCCGGCCTGGTCACGTGTTCTCGGGACGTCGTGTGTTTGTCCGTACGTCGACAGATATGCCCGCAGCAACCGCACAGTAAATATCTCTGGAGTGAGCATTCACATGCACAGAACAGATTTTGTGTTGTCAACACACATTGCCGGCCTGGTCACGTGTTCTCGGGACGTCGTGTGTTTGTCCGTATAGCGCCCTGTATATTTCGAATGTCACTACATCCCTAGTACAGACGGATTCTTTTCGTAATGTTTCGTGGATTATTTACATATGTTGTACAGACATTTTAATAGTATACATTTGATACCGGGAATAAACCAGCTACGTAACTTTTAAGGGCAAGTGATATTTCATTCTGCTTCTTTGCGATAGGTGTCACAGTTCAGATGCACTCGATTTTTGGTAGTTTTCGGTATGATACGGCCCTTTATAGTATTACAGAGCCTGATGTACACTTTTGCAGTGATAGTCTTGCAAAACGACTTGACAGTACACTAGTACTTTTGCAAGTGTCCGAAAAACACCGAATTTACCACACATTAGCGATTATACACCTGCCAATTCGTCCTTTTTTCTGCTACTTCTGAGTATTTATTTTCTCGTTTTTGCGACCTAAAGCACAATTTTTCTTACTGCAGTGTTTATTTAACGCATTTTACGTACTCACTCCCAGTTTATTAAATAAATAGTAGACTGAGTAAGAAGGGGGGAAAAAAGGCGATCGGAGAATAAATGTACTGTAAAGCAAATACAGTTGGTTATGTAACAGTCAACCCATATAACACCATTAAGGAAAGTGGAAAGTGACAAAATGAAAGAGTTTAGGGGCATGATTACTAATATTTTACGCTTCTTAATCAAATGGCGAAGAAAATAAATTGAAGGCAAAATACATCAAAGAAGGTGAATGTGTATTTTGATTAGCTACATTATTGTGTTTTTTATTTGATTTGTGCAGAAAATGTATTTAAGCTGAAGGCAGAAAATGGTAGTAGGTGCTGTGGAAAATTAAAAATAGTTGGTATAGCATCTACCTTCAGCCACACTCGTCCAAATTTTTCTCTGTATAAACATTTCTCTTCAAAGTGTTTTGAACATACTTTGGAATATTTCGTGGGGAAAAAATTACTTCTCTTTATTTTGTTGAGCCACATCTTTACTCGTTGCTCATCCTCCGGGAGACTAAAATGTAAATCACACATAATCATTCTCTACAGAATCAAGCCTTAATTATAATGTGTCTCGAAATTTTTAAACATACTACCCATGAAAAGTTGCTATCCCTCCTTTCACATATTTTTCTTTGCATCCGTAGCAACAACAGTAATTCACCATCGCTATTACACTATCAACAAAAGGTGAAAACACAACAAAAACTCTTGATATTATAAACTTCAAACTCTGCGGAAAGCCCCGAAAATACGTGACAATCCTGGTTTAATGTTGACAACATGTGCAGAACGCAATGCTCACTCCAGAGATCTTTAATCTATGGCAGCAACACAGCGTACGTACCATACAGACACACAGGACGAGTTGCAACAGTTGTCAAAGGCAGTACAGCAACTGTCATGCCAAGTAGAGACGATAACAGTGCAGCATGAGCAAACGGAAGTTGACGATAAAGAAAAAAATAATCAGAGACGACGGAAAACATTTTCTCAGTCACCAGCTAGGAGCAACAGCCCGAGCCCACATTTTGTTTGTATCACGAGCGCTTTGGTGAACTTGCAACACGATGCTCACCAACGTGCAATTACCCAATCTTCTCGAGCAGCCGGCAATAGGCGAGACTGGCTGCAGGAGTTATGAGGGTGAGTCAAATGAAAACCTTAAACTTGTAATAACAAATCGAAATTTCGCGCTGTTACCCTGTAAGTTGGTAAGCGTGCTACAAACAACGTGCAGAATGGCCTGTAGGTGGCAGCATAGTGCAGATGCACACATACCGTCACAGTATCAGTATAAAGATGGCCACCCCACTTGCGATTTGCACCAGGGAAGAACAGCGTTCTGTTATTCTGTTTTTGCGCGGTGAAGGTGTAAAACCTATTGAAATTCATCGACGAATGAAGGTTCAGTACGGTGATGCATTTTTGTCGCAGCAGCAAGTCTACAAATGGAGTAGGAAGTTCGCAAATGGTGTGACTTTGCGAGGTGCCGGGGCTATCAGTGTATTTAACACTAAATTCTAGAATCTACATATGTAAATGATGCTCTAACCCCCCCCCCCCCCTTATTCTAACTCCGACTTTTGCTGTTGCACAAGGATTAAAAAATATACGCGACCTGACTGTAATCAACCCTGCAAGTGGAGTAGAAAAGAGTTTGGCACCTGCAATAATTTAATTTGATAAATAAGTTAAATAAACGAAGGTTTCATTAACATAGTGAGGAATGACAGGTTTGCTCTACCGATTAACAGAATGAAAGTTCTGTCCAAAATAACAATATGATTTATTAAGACTAAACACAATATACTAAGCCAAAACACATGAAACATTTACAGTACATCAAATTGGCTCAAATTGGATACTCATACAAACACTGTAAAGGTGAAGTTGTCCCTAAACTAGATTGTGAGGTTTAAGACGAAGTGGTATGTGGAGCCAATTCTTTGCTACACAAATCATAAGAGAGACACACAACTAACACAACATTAATTGCTGGTACTCAAGACAGAACAAAGTTAGAAAAAGACGAACAGGCGCGCTCTGCTGAGCTCTGATTATCACCTAGGAAAATCCCTATCTGCCGGTGCTGCGGACATACATTACCAAACTGTCTTCTTAACTGCCAGAACACGATCTGGCATACCGTAGGCGATGGCTGGTTGCTTCGACGTCCTCGACCGAAAGGCGAGAGCCCACTGCCCACAAGAGCACCCGTACAGGCCGAACACAGAACATTCCCGCCCCCACGACAGTGGCCGTGGTTAAACGTTCCAATCAGCAACTCGAAAACCGGCGGAAAATTCCACCCCATTGCCGGAGCACTACCCTTCCACCAGTGGAGATTCTTGGCGCCAATTTCTGCGCTGATTTTGCTACGTCACGGAGCTACGCCCTGAGCAAGCCAATCACAGTTACTATTTTGCAGAAAGCGCGGGAATTTTCCCGCCACAACTGCCTGGGTACACAAGTCATTCCCACGCCTCGCTGGTAGCCCGCCAGAAAGTGTTTTCGCTAAGTTTCTGCGAAGTAACGGAACCTCTAGCCCAGCCGCTACTTCAGGCCCCGGCGGGCGTGTCTCTTGACAATGTCGGCGTCTGGAAATCATTCACTCGACTGCCTCCCACCCGTCGGCTTAACCCTCTAGAGATCAGCAGATCCTGCCTGTCACCGGACCACCTGGGTGACGAGAGACGCTGCGTGGGAAGTCCGCGTGTGAAGGAATAGCAACTTTCCACCGCATGCAATTAGAGAGGAGAATCGTAAGATAGAAATATTAGAGGGGGCTCATGCCACCTCTCATTGCCCCTACACCATTTTAGATTGTAATTGGTGAGCGGTTGGCTCACTTAGGAGCAAGGTAGTGAGTCAATCGCTCAAGAACAATCTTACAAACTGACTCCACATGCCGCACTCTATAAAAGAATCACTGCAACCGAAAAATGCAGCTCATAGAGGGAGGATTGTTTATGATGCAGCCAACTTCACCTTCTTAATATGAAACACTAACACTCACATCACACATCCATACCCAGGGAGCCCCTTCCAAACACTGATTCACACAGACATTCACGCTCTAAATATGGCCCGGGCATGTGAGCCAAATATGGAGCAGTTTATTCTTTACAATCAGAGTTGGAGTGCTCCGCAATTAAATGCCCAAGATTTTACAACAATTTGAATCATGAAACTAACCTGAACTCACTCACACATGATACTATTTAAGTTAACAATCTCTTTGTGAGCTTTCAGAATCTAGTTACAACCTCCGATTCATTCTGTCTCCCTGCAGCAAGAATAACCTTTACAAAATGTTCCCTGAACTGATGGTCCATTCCCAATGACAGTGGTGGTATCTGCTTCAGTTTATGGGGACTTCAGGCACACTGTTTGCATACACACAACAATAAATACAAAATACAAAAAAACATGGTGTGGAGAACAATACAGTAATTTGTAATAAGAATTACAGTGTAAAACACAAACACATGCAAGGTATAACATACATTACAAAAACAACACTAGAGAAAGAAATTTAAGAAAATAAACAAGGTTCATGGGGCATCAAGTTGTGCATGCACATTGCACAAAGTTCACGACTGTGCTGAGAATGAGGCACTAAATCACATTGTTAGAAATATTCGAAGCACTTCACAAATTCGACAGTACTGACATCTCATAGGGCTAAACGTCGGGTGTTGTTACTATGTTGTTGCAACGGCAATAGGGTGTTCTGGAGCATCTACAGTACTCTGTTGAGATTGCACCAAGACCTACGCATATGATCACGGGAGTACAGTAGGAAGACACAGTGATAGGCTCTCCTCACGTCGATTAATTGTCTCTGAGGTCTATTTGTTGGGATACATCACTAGTCTAGATCTCTTCTCTCGCTGGACAGTACTTTACGTTTCCCAATATTGCAGTTCGACGAGGGATGATGGCACGTGGAGTGACTCCACAAGTGTGTGAGGTCATCCATACAGGATCGAACTAGGAGCGACGATTGCTAAAACTGCTCTCTAATAGAGAGGAGAAGTTAGAAATGAGACCATACATTTGTTAGTGTGGCACGATACTGCTTTGTGTATGCAGATCGGCCAATGCTAGTGAGTTGTAAAAACCCAAACAGGTGAGTATAGAGCGTCCCTTTCTGTCCTGAGGCACATGAGGCGCAGGTTCTGACACGATATGTGATCTTCTTCGTGTACTCACGACAACGTGGTCTGCCGCAGGGAATCCCTCCAAACGGCTGCCGCGTCCGGAGAGCTAGCAGGCTGTCGCGTGTGGGTCGCGTGTCAGGGTCAACGGCCAGCCTCACTTTCGCTTGTGGCCCGGCGAGGATCCCGCCTAATCCCTCAGGTATACGGCCCGGTGACTGTCAGCTTGCAGGACCGGACGCTCGCCCTCCTGCAGGTAGCCGAAGACCTCTTGTTTTAGCGCTGGCTGGCCTCTGCATTGCCACGATACCCGTCATCTGCACAGTTCTGACAAAAATCTTATGCCTAACTTTTTCCCATGACCTTCTATGTTATAATAAATTTACATAATGACACATTGATGGTCTGTCATTTCAGACATTCTTATTTTACTTTTATAGTTATTTATCTGTAGCTATCATTATAACACCTAATCTAGACATGGAAATAATTTATTTTGATATATGTGTAGAGACCGATCTCAGTATCGTACATGGTGTGTGATAACTGATGCTATGTAATGGATGAACAACTAAATGTGCGGGCCCGCACCAATATTACTATTACTTATATAGATCGACAGTAGACATGCTCAAGAATTAACTACCATATGCCAATGATCTACATTCTATGTCTTCGGAATAAATTATGTTATTATGCAGGCTGAAGTTTTACTGAGCTATAAAGAACATGCAACTATTCTACGTTCGCTCGCCGGTCGTCCCTCCATCTCGGGTCTGTGATTTGATGACCTGAAAAATAACATCCCAACAGGCGCGCGCCAAACACTTGTGGTAGAAAAACCCCCACAATATTAATCTAGTTATTGTTAAATCCTACAGTTTAACTTATCCTAGTATATCGTACCGTTTTTTATTTATTTATTTATTTTTTTTTTTGTTTACCTTATACAATACTCTTACATAATTCCTGTTACGTTGAGATGTCTCGCTGCTCGCCGCTATTGACGACAGTGATGTGCGCGCCATACGACATGGTCTCCGAGTTCTCACTACGCCTCACTGAAACTCCAGAGACTGGGTTAGCCATGGCTATACAGGACAATAAATTTATAGTTGCAACTTCTTTTTCTATGTTATGCAGTATTCGCGATCAAGGCACACCTTTCCAGAGGCAATGTAATATGACCAAGCCAGGACTGGTTCCTGTTGCGGATTGAGTCGCCCAACACACGCCAGCTACAGAGTATGTCACGAATCTCCAAGTATGATTCCTTGGTTATTCATCTGTGACAGTCACGAGCAGCACGCTAAATCCCCAACCTGCACATTGGCATGGTAGGCTTTATGCCCGCATTTCTATCGTCTAGGGCACCATTGGCGTCAAACGCTCACAGGTTCAGCCCGACTTGCAAGACAACGATGCTGGCGCAGCTCTGCAAAAACTATACTGCCTATATTCATCCTCGAAATCACGCAATATGCCACAATCTTGCAGTGCACTGACGCGTGCCTCTAAGCATTGGTATGAACGTCTCACGAACTGGTTGTGGCCGCTATGGAGCGTATCACGACTTCTCAGAACGCTTCTAAGAGCACGTTCTTGTATGCGCCCGTTTGTGCGACATGTCGTCACTCATCTTTATCCCTTAACATGGACACCAGATAGGAAAGGACAAAAACATTGCTCATGGAAAGGTAGAGCCTCTTATCGCAACGACAGAGGAGATCCCGAACATAGACAAAAAGAAGTTAACAGCAGAAAATTCTTATGCGAGAAAACGCAGCGTGTTAATACTTTAACAATCTTAATCTATTAATGCAACGATAATTGTTCCCCGAAGAAAGGTTCATATATTTGCCTATTCTACTATGTACACCACTTAAACTACTATTATTCCACGAACTTCTTTGTGTGAGAGATGTGGTGGAGTCCTATGGACTAGTGCCAATCCCTTGTCAGACCCCCCCTCCTCTGACGTGCCTTAGGATTTGCAGGTCTAATTTCAATCTCCTGGTTCTCCTGTGGTCCTTGATTTCGCTCTCTCCAGTTACGGTCGCTTCGCCGTTCGTTATTCCTCCTGTCCCAGATTCCTTGTCTAGATTGACCCTGTTCCCTGACGTTCTGGTTTCCGTGTCTCTGGTTTCCATAATCTTGAATAGCGTAACCTTGATTTCCGTAACCCTGGTTTCCTAACTGATGAGCGCGATTATGCGATCTGTTGTCGTCTGCCCTTGCTGGCCCGTGGTATTTGTTATTTTGCGCCTTCTTCCTGTCCTTTGCGTCTTGTTTATCGAAGACTACTTCGAGTTCACGCAATAGACTCTTGAATGCTTCGATGTCAGATCCACACTTGCCGACAAGTGTCTGTTGATACCTAACAGGCAATTTGGAAAAACAAAATTTGATGATTTCTCCCTTGCTATATGGACTATCTAAAAACTGATTCTTCTTGAGTAAATCATCAAAAAATTTGGTTGCGCTCTTATGCCCGGACACTTCCAGTTCAGGACAAAATATTATTTCGTCTTTAATCCTGTCTTGCGTTTCCTTTGACCAGTAGATCCCCAGGAACGCATCAACAAATTCCTGATAAGTCTGACACGTCGCTGCCACACCCCGCATCTTTTCCGCGGCTTGGCCTTGGATGTGTCCACACATGAATTCTAATTTTGCCAGGGTTGGCCATGATGACGGTAATGAATTTGAAAACTGCATCACCCAGCTCTTGGGATGCATCGACCCTCCATTATCTCTGAACTTTTGGAATTTTAGTATCGACAGGAAGTGATTGTGATCAAAATCCTGTCCGATCCTCGCACTGGTGTTGTCACTCGTTTCCGATACTTGCACGTTTGCTGAGTGTCCTGATCTATCTTGCTAATAACTGTGATGTGCTACCTCTGTATCACAGTGGCAGTGGTACTCAGAATTCACTCTCCTAAGTGGGCTACAATTATTGGAGCTATGACTAGGTGTTTCTGCGTGTGCATTGTTAGTTCCGCACTCTGTCACTGGGCTAGAGCACGGCAGGCTTTTCCTCGGAGACACAATTCTGTGTACTCCATTATTGGTATCCGAACGCGCAGTGCTCGTGTGCCCGTTTCGCTCTAGTTTTGCTATCCGACTCTCTACTTCTTTCATTCGTTTCGTGATGTTCGTAACCGCAATATTACCCTGGGTTTTTAAGAACGCTAGGGATTTTGAGTGGGCTTGTGTCGCACGTCGCAAGCGACCTGCGAGTTGAGAAGTTACTTTTGCGATTTTCATTGCCCTGTTGCTGCCGTTCTGGCTAGGCCTGCTACTTTTTGTGCTACCATTGACATTTGTTTTGCTTCTCCACATTCTTTCTTTATTGTTAGTAATTCCCCAAGAATTTCTCCTATATGCGAAATTATTGCCTCAGTGTCCTTCTTACGCTGTTCGTCCGCTTCTTCCTTCTCCTTCTTACGTTGTTTCTCATCTTCTTCCTTCTCCTTCTTACGTTGTTCGTCAGCTTCTTCCTTCTCCTTCTTACGTTGTTTCTCATCTTCTTCCTTCTCCTTCTTACGTTGTTTCTCATCTTCTTCCTTCTCCTTCTTACGTTGTTCGTCAGCTTCTTCTTTCATTGATCGTAGGAAGCTCAGTATTGGGTTTACGTCATCTTTTTGATCCTCTTCAAACGTGGGAGATGTAACTCTGGACACCTGGGCGCTAGAGCTCTGACGTGGCCGAGCTAGCCCCTGTCTGCTCTCGTTCGTTTGATTATAAACTTCTGCTACCGTCTCGACCTGTGTGCCTGTCTCTGTTTCATCCTCTACTTCACTATCATAATCACGGCCGCAACGCTGCTCTGAGATCGCGTCCAAATCACCTTCCTCATCAATGACCCTGTCGTCCTGTCCTGCTAAAAATGTGCCCATCTCACCTCCGAACCTATCCCCATCAGTAATGTGCCCCTTATCCATTATAGTATCCACTTTTGTTTTAGCTTCGCTCACTAATAGTCGTGCCTTACTTCTCGTGATCATTCATGAGAAACAAAATTTATCTCAAATACACAGTAAAAATAATCTACTCCCTGTATTTTTACACATAAACATAAAATTTCAACAACGCTGTTCCAACGCTGTAATCACAAACGCAATTTGATGTGGTACAGAAACCGCACACAAATCCGACAAAGTGCGATGTGGTATGGACACCACATCAACGAAACACAAAAACAATGAACAAACCAAAAATATATACACTGAAAACAAAAACTGTAATCATGCGCCGCTACTTAAAACTAAACGCGGAACTACCAGAAAAAAAAACTTGGGCATTAATCAATAAAAAAATTAAGCAAAAAAAATTCTGAATGTCCCTACTACTAATAATACTTGCTTATCAACGATTCACAGGAAAGATCCGAGGCTAAGGGTCGCCATATTATGCGAGCTGCCGGGGCTAGCACTAAATTCTAGAATCTACATATGTAAATGATGCTCTAAACCCCCCCTCCCCCCTATTCTAACTCCGACTTTTGCTGTTGCACAAGGACTAAAAAATATACGCGAACTGACTGTAATCAACCCTGCAAGTGGAGTAGAAAAGAGTTTGGCACCTGCAATAATTTAATTTGATAAATAAGTTAAATAAACGAAGGTTTCATTAACATAGTGAGGAATGATAGGTTTGCTCTACCGATTAACAGAATGAAAGTTCTGTCCAAAATAACAATATGATTTATTAAGACTAAACACAAAATACTAAACCAAAACACATGAAACATTTACAGTACATAAAATTGGCTCAAATTGGATACTCATACAAACAATGTAAAGGTGAAGTTGTCCCTAAACTAGATTGTGAGGTTTAAGACGAAGTGGTATGTGGAGCCGATTCCTTGCTACTCAAATCACAAGAGAGACACACAACTAACACAACATTAATTGCTGGTACTCAAGACAGAACAAAGTTAGAAAAAGACGAACAGGCGCGCTCTGCTGAGCTCTGATTATCACCTAGGAAAATCCCTATCTGCCGGTGCTGCGGACATACATTACCAAACTGTCTTCTTAACTGCCAGAACACGATCTGGCGTACCGTAGGCGATGGCTGGTTGCTTCGACGTCCTCGACCGAAAGGCGAGAGCCCACTGCCCACAAGAGCACCCGTACAGGCCGAACACAGAACATTCCCGCCCCCACGACAGTGGCCGTGGTTAAACGTTCCAATCAGCAACTCGAAAACCGGCGGAAAATTCCACCCCATTGCCGGAGCACTACCCTTCCACCAGTGGAGACTCTTGGCGCCAATTTCTGCGCTGATTTTGCTACGTCACGGAGCTATGCCCTGAGCAAGCCAATCACAGTTACTATTTTGCAGAAAGCGCGGGAATTTTCCCGCCACAACTGCCTGGGTACACAAGTCATTCCCACACCTCGCTGGTAGCCCGCCAGAAAGTGTTTTCGCTAAGTTTCTGCGAAGTAACGGAACCTCTAGCCCAGCCGCTACTTCAGGCCCCGGCGGGCGTGTCTCTTGACAATGTCGGCGTCTGGAAAGCATTCACTCGACTGCCTCCCACCCGTCGGCTTAACCCTCTAGAGATCAGCAGATCCCGCCTGTCACTGGACCACCTGGGTGACGAGAGACGCTGCGTGGGAAGTCCGCGTGTGAAGGAATAGCAACTTTCCACCGCATGCAATTAGAGAGGAGAATCGTAAGATAGAAATATGAGAGGGGGCTCATGCCACCTCTCAACTTCAGTGGAAGATGTTCCTCGTCCAGGTCAGGGATAACGAGTTGTGACTCCACAGAACATTGCAGCATTTAAAGCCATAGTGAAGGAAAATCGCCGAGTGACACTGCAGCATGTTTACGGATTAGTCATGGGGCAGCACACCACATTGTGCATGATGCGCTCCAGTGTCTGCAAGATGGGTGCCATGGTAGCTGACTCCTGAAATGAGAGAACGACGTGTTGATGCTTGTGAAGAACTTCTTTGGCGCTTTGAACGAGAAGGTGAGGGCTTCCTTGCAAGAATCGTTACTGGGGACGCAATCTAGGTTCACTTTCCCCAACCGGAAACGAAGAGAGCGATCAAGGAATGGCGCCATTCCTCATCACCAAAACCAAAGAAGTTTCGAACAGAAGCATCAGCAGGGAATGTTATGGTCGCTCTCTTTTGGGATGAAAAAGGCGCCATTTTGGAGCATTATATGCCTAGAGGGACCACTGTTGGGGTGCATCATACACAGATCTCCTAAAAGACCATCTGCGGCCTGCAATCAAATCAAAGCGAGATGCAGGTGTCCTTTTGCAACATGACAATGTGCGGCCCCACAGTGCCCGTACAACAGTTGCAACAATCACAGATATGCATTTTGAGTGTCTTCCTCATCCACCATACTCACCAGACCTTGCCCCAGGTGATTTCCATATGTTTGGACCACTCGAAGACGCAATGGAAGGAAAGAAGTTCCGTTCTGATGAAGAGCAGTGCGGGAATGGTTGTGCAGACTACCAAAAGAATTTTTTTTCTATAGAAATTTATGCTTTTTGTAAGCACTGGAGGACTTGCATTGAGTGTGGGGGAGATTATGTTGAAAAGTGATACAGCTTTGTACCACTTCTGCACAATAAATAATATGTTAAAAATATTCAAGGTTTTCATTTGACTCACCCTCGTATTTATAGTGCCAATGAAACAATTCATTCTCGTACAGACTCTCTGTGGCAGACAAACTTTCGTGGTGCAAGCTCCTCAAAGACACAGGGTCGAATGCTTCATTATACCCGCACAAGATGTTACGCGTTTGTGTGAAGCCCATGCCCTTACAGTTTTCTGCAGCAAACATCTCGGAGATTAAGACATTTGGTGAAATAACTCTGACGTTAGATTTCGGACTGAGGAAGAGATATCAGTGGCAGTTTATTGTAGCTGATGGAGCAGCACCAATAATAGGAGCAGAGTTCCTCGCGAATTTCAGCTTTCTGCCTGATGTCAGAAATGGCTGTCTAATCGACAATACTTCCGGTTGCAGTACAAGAGGCACCAAAGCACCTTATCCCATGAAGCAGGTGCGAGTAGCATTCGTCACAAATGAGTTTACGCAACTGTTTCAGCACTTTCTCGAGATCGCTACTCCACAATACGAGACGAAAGACGTGAAACATAATACGCAACATTCCATCAAAACCACACCAGGTCCACCAGTGTCTGCATGGCCACGGAAATTACCACCTGACCGCCTAAAAATAGCAAGACAAGAATTTGAGAAATTGTTGAAGGAAAACATGATCTGTCCGTCTGACAGCCCGTGGGCTTCGCCGTTGCATTTAGTTCCCTAGAAAGATAAAACATGGAGACCTTGTAGCGATTTCCGGCCACTAAACGCAAGGACAATACCAGATAAGTACCCGGTTCCGAATTTACAGGAGTTTAACAATTTGCTAGCGGGATCACATGTATTCAGTGTAGTGGATTGTGCGAGAGCTCATATGCAAATTCCAGTGGCGGCAAAGACGTCCAAAAGACAGCTATAACTACCCCGTTTGGCCTTTTTGAACACATTTATATGCCTTTTGTACTTAAAAATGCAGCCCAGATATGGCAAAGGTTTATCGACGAGGTTTATCGACCTCGGTGAAGGTATGTTCTCGAAACTTCAACAAAAGCCCATACCGAGCTACTGAGTGTCTCTCCTGCAGAGTCTTCCACTGGAGTTTATCTATCATCTCCGTAACGATTTCGCGATTACTAAATGATCCTGTAATGAAGCACACTGCTCTCCATTGGATCTTCTCTATCTCTTCTATCAACCCTATCTGGTAAGGATCCCGCACTAGTGAGAAATATTCAAGCAGTGGGCGAAAAAGTGTACTGTAACCTACTTCCTTTGTTTTCGGATTGCATTTCCTTAGGAATCTTCCAAAGAATCTCAGTCTGGCATCTGCTTTACCGACGATCAACTTTATATGATCCATCCAATTTTAAATCACTCCTAATGCCTACTCCCATATAATTTATGGAATTAACTTCTTCCAGTTGCTGACCTGCTGTATTGTAGCTAAATGATAATGGATCTTTCTTTCTATGTATTCGCAGCACATTACACTTGTCTACATTGAGATTCAATTGCCACTCCCTGCACCATGCTTCAATTCGTTGCAGATCCTCCTGCATTTCAGTACAATTTTCCATTGTTACAACCTCTCGATATACTACAGCATCATCCGCAAAAAGCCTGAGTGAACAAGGCCATTTGTGTATATTGTGAATAGTAACAGTCCTACGACACTCCCCTGCGGCACACCTGAAATCACTCTTACTTCGGCAGACTTCTCTCCATTGAGAATGACATGCTGCATTCTGTTATCTAGGAACTCCTCTATGCAATCAAAGAATTGTCTGATAGTCCACATGCTCTTACTTTGTTCATTAAACAACTGTGGGGAACTGTATCGAACGCCTTGTGGAAGTCAAGAAACACGGCATCTACCTGGGAAACCATGTCTGTGGCCCTCTGAGTCTCGTGGACGAATAGCGCGAGCTGGGTTTCACACAACCATCTTTTTCGAAACCCATGCTGATTCCTACAGAGTAGATTTCTAGTCTCCAGAAAAGTCATTATACTCTAACATAATACGTGTTCCAAAATTCTACAACTGATCGATGTTAGAGATATAGGTCTATAGTTCTGCACATCTGTTCGACGTCCCTTCTTGAAAACGGGGATGACCTGTGCCCTTTTCCAATCCTTTGGAACGCTACGCTCTTTGAGAGCTACAGTATACCGCTGCAAGAAGGGGGGCAAGTTCCTTCGCGTACTCTGTGTAAAATCGAACTGGTATCCCATCAGGTCCAGTGGCCTTCCCTCTTTTGAGCGATTTTAACTGTTTTTCTATCCCTCTGTCATCTATTTCGATATCTACCATTTTGTCATCTGTGCAACAGTCTAGAGAAGGAACTACAGTGCAGTCTTCCTCTGTGAAACAGCTTTGGAAAGAGACATTTAGTATTTCAGCCTTTAGTTGTCATCCTCTGTTTCAGTACCATTTTGGTCACAGAGTGTCTGGACATTTTGTTTTGATCCACCTACCGCTTTGACATAAGACCAAAATTTCTTAGGATTTTCTGCCAAGTCAGTACATAGAACTTTACTTTCGAATTCATTGAACGCCTCTCACATAGCCCTTCACACACTGCATTTCGCTTCGCGTAATGTTTGTTTGTCTGCAAGGCTTTAGCTATGTTTATGTTTGCTGTGAAGTTCCCTTTGCTTCCGCAGCAGTTTTCTAACTCCGTTGTTGTACCACGGTTGCTCTTTTCCATCTCTTATGATCTTGCTTGGAACATACTCATCTAATGCATACTGTACGATGGTTTTGAACTTTGTCCACTGATCCTCAACGCTATCTGTACTTAAGACAAAACTTTTGTGTTGAGCCGTCAAGTACTCTGAAATCTGCTTTTTGTCACTTTTGCTAAACAGAAAAATCTTCCTACCTTTTATTAATATTTCTATTTACGGCTGAAATCATCGATGCAGTAACCGCTTTATGATCGCTGATTCCCTGTTCTGCGTTAACTGTTTCAAATACTTCAGATCTGTTTGTCACCAGAAGGTCTAATATGTTATAGCCACGAGTCGGTTCTCTGTTTAACTGCTCAAGGTAGTTTTCAGATAATGCACTTTAAAAAAATTCACTGGATTCTTTGTCCCTGCCACCCGTTACAAACGTCTGAGTCTCCCAGTCTATATCCGGCAAATTAAAATCTCCGCCCAGAACTATAACATGTTGGGGAAATCTACTCGAAATATTTTCCAAACTTTCCTTCAGGTGCTCCGCCACAACAGCTGCAGAGCCAGGGGGCCTATAGAGACATCCAATAATCATGTTTGAGACTGCTTTAACCGTGACCTTCACCGAGGATATCGGAGGAAACAGTTTCTCTTGTGCCTCCACCGTCCAGTCAGCAGACATCGCCAGAGCAAGTGCCGCATAGACACACAGGAGCAGGTCGGCGGGTACGCTTCAAGTACCCATACGTCCCGGGTGCTCCGCACTTTCAGCAGGGTGGCTGTGTGACGAACAACAGTGATTTCGAGTGGTCGCGCTAAAAGCAGAGACGTTCCAACGCAGCAGAGTATGACTGCGCACAGAACCCCTTTGGTTTCCTGATTATTCTTGGTTTTTTTATTTAACTACTTCGTGTTCTTTTCTGAAATTATTTTGTTAGTTTTTGTGTGATTGATAATTTGATTGTGTTTTGTGGATGTAGTGAAACAATAAAAGCCAAGTAACACTCCAAGAATTTCTGCGTTATTTCAGCAATGTATATTAGTAACTTCAATGTAATCTTCAAATTTAGTTCACATGATGTGTTTACCTAACTTCATTAACAAAAACGTTTCCCCACATGACGAAAACTCTGTAATATCGCGAGAAAATCCATCCGCAAACTGTCTGAAATCGTCTTAATATCTTGCTGCACATAAAAGTAAAATCGAAACACAGTGCAACTCTTGCAAAACATACTGAGGCCAGTTCCATGTTTGTACACTGAATAGTTTGCCTGCTTGACCGAGTTGAATGAAATGTAACATTGTGCGTGCGTTCTTGTGCCGGACACGGCAGATGACACACACTGAGAATCTTCTTAAAGAAGGAGAGGAGGTAGCGAGAAGAAACTCCCTCGTCAGAGAATATGCTTCAAATTTTTTATTCATACGAAACTGAGAACTTCTTCAGAGAATGTTCTTTCGCTCTGAGAATCTTCTCCGGAGGATGCTTCCTTTTTTATTCATACTACTCTATGTTGACAATGGCCCTATACAAATTCACTTGATTGTTGGGTCCGATGTGTGTTTGCTGTCCTGTAAATATTGGCCAAAGTTGGTGCTAGAGTCGGCACCAATGCATGGACGAAGAGTAAGCACTAAGCAGCATTTTGACGTGTGGAAACGCTAACGCGCATGTAAGCTTAGTAATGGGGGAGGTTGAGCACGTGTAAGAAATGCTTGTGGACACCTGCCTTTAGACTGTGGCTTAAATGTTGATCTCCTTCGATTTTAGCATGGATTTGAGTCTCTTTGCTATCTGTGGCCAATGGAATCGATCTTACGTTTTCGATTAGCCTGAACAAATTCGCATCAACGAAAACATGTTGTGATGTTAGTAAATAATTTGTGGTAGGTGGTGAAAAAAAATAGTAATAGCAAAATATGGAAGACAATAAAAAATGCGCCGACATTCAGGATTGCGAATTCTCTGAGCAAAAATTCTCAGAAGTGGAGAATAACCAAGTAAAACGTGAAGCCAATGAAATAGATAACCATGACATTAAGAGATTCAAAATCGAGCAAGACATAAAAATAGGAGATTTAAAAGCCTATGCTCAATCTACAGCGTGTGGTAATGATTTTTCAGTGGATGAGAAAAAAATTATTTGGTCGGACGCCGTATCCAAAAAGAAAATGCGGAAACTTCTCAAGATACAGAAGTGGGAGGAAGTAAAAAAGGAGAGGAGGTAACGAAAATTAAAGAATAGAAACTTATTTATCTATAAATTTTTGCAGATTTGCTCCATTTTCTTAACATTACCTGCGGCACAATGAAAATCGCTGCGGATCTCAAGGCCTTCATGAAAATTTGTTTTTGGTGTGTTCCCTGTCGAATGGTGTTTAGAAACAAGCGATACATAAAGTATCTACTGCTGAAACTTGATTTACCGCACTGCAAGACGTGAAACAATCTAGTTTCGTGAATAATGATACAAATACAGCAGGCCTAGAGACATTTTCTATTTTGTGTCAATGATAGGCTATTTGATGTAGTGAGGACTATTTTCTTGTTGTTCGCAGGGCACAAGAGAAAGAACGTGCGAAAAGGAGAAGAATGCTGGCAAGATTAAATAATATAAGTCTAGGACCATCACGGAGCTTTCTGAAGAAATGTACAATGGCAAATAGTAAATGCAAAGTCCGTGTTGTCATAGACCTGTCGTTTGATGATCTGATGTCCGATTCGGTATGTACTGTGGCGTATATTAGATTTAGTAACTAAGAAAAAATCTGTTACAAAATTTGTTGTTGCAGTTCAGAGGAAGTTCGGCAGTGATTACTTCTGTAGTCTCATGACATTGAATCGATTGGTGAATATTTTTTTGGTAATTGGGTTCAAGTGTGGCATCCCTCCCCTCTCCCCACACCAAAATTCTAATGTTTATTCTGTGCCATATTGTAAAGTTTGTAAAGTGGATTGAACATATGTATGTGGATCCGTGATGGGTAAGTGCTGTAGAGTTTAAAACAGATATTTCAATGCTCTGCAGTGTTATTCTAAGATAATTTACCTTCATGTATATTTTATGTGGTGTATTGCATCCGTTACAGGCTTAAATTTTTGTTATATCTGAAGTCTTCAGTGGGAGACCAAACTATAAAGTCCAATATTGTAGATTTTATTGCAAATGGAACTGTTGGAGAACTTTCGTATGTGCAAAATAGTACTATTTAAAAAATGAAAAATCTCCGCATATTCATGTGAGCAGAGTTGTATTGTGTTCTGTGATATGTTTGAAGGCTTACTGTGTAGATTTTTTAAAGTATGACTGTCAAGTGAGGAATGCAAATGTGGAACAGAATATGAGAAAATAAGACTTTTCCGTCCAGTTTTGATCTGTTGATTGAGTAGTGGACTACCTTAGAAAAGGCATTTGTGTGTCATTGACATACTTTGTTAGTATTACAAAGAGCAAGAGCAAATGATTAACTCTATGGCTCTGTATGTGCCCTATCCTTTGTTATGTTAATTTCATGATCCCTATGTGAGATAAATGGTGGTGGCAGGTACAGAATGGTCCTTCACGTGTTGTCAGGTTCATTAATAAGTGTGCTCACAGAGTATGTTGAAGAAAGTAATAGTTCCATTTTCTGCTAGCAGGTGAAAATATGGTGCTGGAAGCCATCAGAATGTGAAATGTTTCCTGTTTTGATGTCAGTATACTGTTTTGTTGCTTGGCAACATGTGTTGATTTCCTTTGTGAGGTGACTTTTGGTGTACAGGTTTAAGAATGTTGAAATTTTCCATGAAAAATGCATTGCCTATTGAGAAGAAAGATTATGCACTGTTGCTAAAATTGTTCTATCAGAATGGCAGCAACAGTAGTACTGCATTGCGGGAATATCGCCGACAGAAACAACTGTGAAGAGACCCACGTGTCAATAAATGGGCTAAAGAATATGATAAAGAAAGCTGAAAAACTGGTCAATTAGATGGTTCAGCAGGGAGAGGGAGGTGGCCCATTCCCATGGCAGTTGTTGATGAAGTGGCTGTACCTATAATAGACTATATAACAGATGCCTCAAATTCTGCAGCCAGTGCTTGAGCCGTGTCATGGGAATTGCCTCTCACCTGGTCAACAGTTTGAAAGATTTTGTGATGCATTTTACTCTGGTATTTCTGTACAGGACTCAGTATTTGCACCACTGAGTGAGGTGGCGCAGTGGTTAGCACGCTGGACTTGCATTCAGGAGGGCAATGGTTCAATCCCATGTCCGGCCATTCTGATTTAGGTTTTCTGTGATTTCCGTAAATCGCTCCAGGCAAATGCCATGATGGTTCCTTTGAAAGGGCGTGGCCGACTTCCTTCCCCATCTTTCCCTGATCTGATGAGACTAATGACCTCACTGTTTGGTCTCTTCCCCCAAACGACTCAACCATCGGAATGTGCACTAAATGAAGCCCCAAGATAGGCTACAACACTGTCACTTTACCCTTTGTTTTTTGACACCCATGGAAATGGGTGACATGGTTGGGGAATATTCTTCATATGGACGAGGCACATTTTACTCTGCATGGTGCCGTGACTGCACAGAACTGTAGCATATGGGATTCTATGCTGCCACATGATGTGCAAGAACACCCACTGCATGCAGCTTATGTGTAGTGAGGTTTCACAAGCTCCTCCATATTCAGTCTGTTTTTCTTCAAGGAGATGATACCTCTCGAGCCTGTTGGGTGTACAGTGACATCTGCCCATTATAAAGACCTACTTGTATAACATGTGATTCCAGCTTTGCAAGAAATAAATTGTGACCACGCCACTATTTTCAAGGTAGGAAGGGGTGACACCACATGTCACTTGTGAGGTGAAAGATTTACTTCAAGAAAGTTTGGTAATGACAGCATCATCTCTATGCAGTTTATAGATGTGTGGCCCTCAGGGGCTCAGCCTTCATTTGCTGCGTATGGGCTTGGTGACCCCTGGGTTCTGAACTGGATACTGGTAAGTATTGTCCTTGATCTTAAAGTGTGCTGTGCGTCAATGGGATGCATGGCTGTTGATGTGGAACAGTTGTTAGCAAGCATTCTGTGGGGAAAGTGCTGCACCTTAGTGTTATAAGGCTTACCTAGGCCTACGGGGCTCTTTCTAGGTATACCCTTATTTCGCTAGCTGCTCGTGGGACCGAGATGGATCCTGCAAAATTTTCTCCTCCTCCTCCTCCCAGTGGAATGGTTGGGCCCCTGGTATGTACCAACAACCAATCATTCAAGAGTCCTCATTTGACAAGTATTCCAGATTCTGGAGTTGTCAAGAGTAGTTCAATAATTAACAACAGAATGCATGCTGCAGGTTATAATGCATTTTTGATAGAAGAGAGGGAACCTTTGAGAAAGTTTCCCTTTTTACATTCAAAAGGGTTTAGAGGGCATCATGGAGACGTTAACATTAGTCAAGTGGTTGCACAATGGGATACAGTTGGTTGAAACCTCCAGTTCCCAACAGTCAATGAACCTGCAGAAAGCGAAAAGCCTTTTGGGAATATGCCATTGAAACTGAGCTCCACACAGCGATTGATTACAGCAAAGGCACTATGACATGCAAAAATCTGGTGGACATTCCCAAAGAAGATAGCACACTGGACTCGCATTCGGGAGGACAACGGTTCAACCCTGTGTCCGCCCAACCTGATTTAGGTTTTCCATTATTTCCCTAAATCACTTCCGGCAAATGCCAGGATGGTTTCTTTGAAAGGGCACAGCCGACTTCCTTCCCCGTCCTTCCCGAATCTGATGAGACTGATGACCTCACAGTTGGTCTCCTCCCCCAAATCAACACAACCCAAACCAAAGAAGAACTGAAAGTTGAGTGGACCATGGATGGTGGTCTCAAAAAATTGGCTCATTTATACTGACTTTCAGCAGCTTGTATCTTCCAGAGCACATCAAAGGAGGTTTACTTCATCTCAGTTGATGCCTTTTGTCCCCAACCCATTGTGCTGTTTTAAATGGCAGCACTTTGGGCACAGTACTCTTGGTTGTAAGGGAGAAGCTCCTTGTCGCCACATTTGCTACCTCCTTTGCTTTTGTTCTCAAACAGCCAGTTCAGAAGACCAATGGTGCGACACAAATGGAGGTTGCTAGTGTCAGCAGTAGTATCTATGTTTGTCAGTGCACTTGTGCTGCTGCAGTTTCTTCAAAGCTCATATGTCCTGCCTGGAACATCAGAAAAGGCCATGGTTGCCAATGTCGTGGAGCTCTCTGCTCCTCTAAAGGTGCAGTCTGGTTAAAGGCCGTGGTTGCCAATGTCGTGGAGCTCCCTGCTCCTCTAAAGGTGCAGTCTGGCTCATTGTCCAGTGCTACCACCAACACCTCCATGATTGTGGCTACAAAACCTCCTCAAAAAAAAAAAAGGTCAGTCAAAGGCAAAGAATCAGTTACTGATGGAGACAGGTAGTAAGCAGGCCAACAGTGTCGACTTATCTCTCTATGATGTCTCTCATGTTTAATGTTCAGAGCCGATGGACTTTAATGTCAGCCTGGGGAACTCATTTCACCCCAAAACTGAGCCTCAAGCCACTATGGGTTCCCCTCCCTGGCGGAAAAAACAGGGCAAAAGTGCAATCCAAATGATAAATGTCTCCCATATTACAGTAGAACATTAATGGGTTCAGAACACATGCAGAGGAACTGAAACTCCTAGCACAGAAAATGCCTGCTGTGCTTGTGCTTGCAGGAAACATATTTAAAAACTTCTGGTGGCCCTGTACTATGAGGCTACGCCCTTCATCACAAGGATGTTCTGACTGGGGAAAGGGCTAAGGGACTGGTTGCTGTGTTTGTGAATAACACACCACTCCTCTGCTCTGTCGTTGGTTATTGCCCTACAAAGCGAAAGCTGTTGCAGGTCATGTGGGTCAGTAAATCACTATCTGCTCATTGTGCTTACCTCCACAGGATGTGATGGACACTGGGGCTGTCACAGACCTTATAGAACAACTCCCCTGCCCATTTCTCCTACTAGGGGATTTCATTCCCCATAATGTATTATGGGGCTCGAATTATACTTGCCCTAGGGATTGAGTCTTTGAGAACATCTTGATGTCTCAGGAGCTGTGCATCCTCACCACAGGTAGTTCCACTCATTTCTCGGCTGCTACTGGGTCATCCTTGCCATCAACGTCTCTTCAGCCCTTGCAGACTCTGCTCAGTGGGAAGCAACTGATGACCTTCATTCCAGTGACCATTTCCCACTGTGGATCCACCTACTGGATGGAGCATTACTTGAACACAAGCACTGAAATGGATGGTCAGCAGGGCTAACTGGATGCTGTTCAGCCAGGTAGCTGGCTGTGTTTGAACACGTTTGAACACCGTGACACCATCCAAGAACGGGTGGACCACTTCACACAAACAATCCATCATGTTGCTGACTTACTCATCCCAAAATCATTCGGTCACCTTAGGAGGCAACTTGTACCTTGGTGGACTGATGAGTGCCACTCAGCAATTTGGGTCAGGCATTTGGCTCTTAGAATGTTTAAAAACCACACAACAGCAGAGAACTTAAGAGTCATGAGAGCCAAGGCTCGACGCATAATTAAGGTGAGTAGGAAAAGGTCATGGCAGGTGTTCTTGGACTCCCTCAACCATTCCACTTGCTCTACAAAAGTATGGGAAACCACCAGGATGATTTCCAGTAAATACAGTTGTTTACCAGCAGCAGCAGTGCTGAAGCAAAGGTTTCTTCAGGCAATACCCAGAGACATCACTCAGATGATGGCAGAGCATTTTGCAATGACTCCTGCCAAAGCCAGCCAGGATCTGGCATTCCACCACTAACATATGACTTTTGAGAGGGGCAAGTTGGACTTCAGATTCAACTATTTTGAATCTTACAACCTCCCTCTCTCTATACTGGAGCTGTATTTGGCACTGTCTGAGACTCGTGATGCTGCACCTGGTCATGACCAAATCTGGTACTGCATGCTTCTACATTTGCTAACAGCATAATAGGAAATCCTCTTCAGCTGATTTAATTTGATAGGCAGACGGGCTAGTCCCCCAATTCAGGGAGAGAGGCAGTTCGATCTCTCTCTTCAAACCAGGAAAGGACCGCACATGTCGCCTTAACGAGCTGTGTACGAAAGACCCAGCAGTGAACAGTTAAATGTTGTCTGGTCTGGTCTGGTCTGGTCTGGTGTGGTTGTCAGATATCAGGCAACTCCTTAGCCACTCTTAGTGTGGATTCCGGAGATTTTGGTCCACTGTTGACAACGTGACCCTGCTAGAGGCAGCTATTCAGCAGGCATTTCTACATAAACATCACTGTCTTGGTATATTATTTGAATCAGTACTGCATACGACACTACTTTTAGACGCAGTATACTTGTGCAACTCCATCAATGGGGCTTTTGCGACCACCTCCACATGTTCATATGGTATTTGCTGTCTAAATGGTTGTTTTGGTCATTAGTTTCTGACACACTATTGGATCGTTTTGAGCATGAGAATGGTGTCTCTCAGGGCAGTATTTTAAGTGTTACCCTCTCTGCCATAGCCATAAACAGTATCATGTGTACTTTAAGGAGTCCTGCACAATGTTCCTTATTTGTGAACATTTTGTAATTTTCTGTTCCTCCTCTAGTGTTGCAACAGTGACTCGTCAGTTGCACATTCAGATTCTTTATTAGTCATTGGCCACATGTAGTGGAATGGGCTTTACATTGATGTACAGTAGCATATGTTATATTAACCCTTTTAGTGCCAAATACGATCTGATCGTGATCCAGATTTTCGGCGAAAAATGCCAGTAACGATCTGATCGTGATGCCTTTCTCATTCATTTTTTCCGCGCTTGAAGGCAAAGTTGTTAGTATTTCCTAGCGAATGAGAAAGGCATCACGATCAGATCGTTACTGGCATTTTTCGCCGAAAATCTGGATCATGATCACATCGTATTTGGCACTAAAAGGGTTAATTATTGTTCACATTGGATGTACAAATAATTTATCCTATATTAATCAGTGTTACAGAATTGTAATTCTAAGCTCAATTTCTACAATACAAGTATCCAAGAATCCTCTTAAACTGTAGAATGGATTGTTTACCATCTTACTTTTAAAATTATTGAAAGGTGTATTCATTGCAGAATGTGGCAATTTATTAAAAAAATTCAAACAGCTCACTTTGTGAGAGTTACCGGTTTTGTCAGCCTAGGTCTAGGAATGTCAATACTTGTTTTATTTTTGATGTGTTATGTTGTTTTTTGTTTATATTAGTGATGCATAGCTGTAAGGATTTACCACTCTCATTATTTTGGTCTTAGTGAATAAATGGTGTTAGTGTTCCCTTGGACCAACCTTAGACACTATTCTTAGTACGTTTTTGTGAATCAGTAATGTATAACTAACATGAGTGACCCCATACAACAGCCCGTAGGGTATGAAAGTTGGAAAAAATCTGAAGTGAGCTATCCTAAGATATTCATTTCTGACTATATCAGAAAATTTCCACATGAAATAGGACACCCTTGATATCTTTCCGCAGACATGATTAGTATGGAGTTGCCAGTTTTATTTGGAATCAGTATATATTTCAGCCAGTTTTATGGATTTTGCTTCCATGTCTTTAGCAGCAGGCTTTGAGTTGCCTCTGGATTGCACAGTCATTTCTTAGATGTGAACCAGTTTAGTGTTAAGAAGAGTGAGTCCTGTTATTTCTGTCGTAACCTTAGCCTAACTCAATCTGTGGTGATTAATGTCACCCTCATAGCAGAAAACTGACTGAAGCCCAACATAAAGCGGTAGATGTTAATTGCAGAGAGATCATATTCTTATTTTCAAATGCAATAAATATCTGATTAACAGTTTCAGCGACTGCAAAAAAACATGGTGAAACCCATGCAGTCTACGACAAAGAAGGTTATGATCTTCAAAATAGTTTCTAAGCTGTATGTGAAAAATTGCTTAAAATATTTTGGAAAATATTGTAACAATAGACACTGGCCTGTAGTTCTCAGAGAGATGCTTGTCCTCCTTTTTGTATATAGGTACAGCATTTGAAATTTTGAGCTGTTCTGAGAAAACTCCAAATTCAAGGCACTTACTCACAATAAAAGCAAGTGGTTTGGAAATAAGGTGTATTGTTCTTTTTATTGTGTAGTTAGATAGTAGCAGTCCATGCTTTTTGTGTCTAAATTTTATATTAGTAGTATATAAAAACAAAGATGAGGTGACTTACCGAACAAAAGCGCTGGCAGGTCGATAGACACACAAACAAACACAAACATACACACAAAATTCAAGCTTTCGCAACAAACTGTTGCCTCATCAGGAAAGAGGGAAGGAGAGGGGAAGACGAAAGGAAGTGGGTTTTAAGGGAGAGGGTAAGGAGTCATTCCAATCCCGGGAGCGGAAAGACTTACCTTAGGGGGAAAAAAGGACAGGTATACACGCACATATCCATCCACACATACAGACACAAGCAGACATATTTAAATATGTCACTGGTGATACACACATTATTCCCGTACACACATTATTCTTCTAGGTCTTATTTGAAGCACTAGAATTCTTGTTCAGAATAACAAGCTTGTTATTATTGGCTTTTTTGTCACATGTGAGTCACTTGAACACGGTACACCACTTGTGTGTTGATCACTCTGTGTTGTTAGTTTTTTCTTTACTTCTTCGAATTTCTTTGTGTGGTCTTCATATTTGGAATGTGCTGTAGCCATTTCTCCTTTTAGTGTGTTAATTTCTCCTTCTTGTATGATGCCAAAAGAACTTTGATATTGCTTACAGCTAAGCACTATGTAGATAGTTTTTCTGTTACTATTTTGTGTTTCTTTAAGAGTTCGTGTTCAGAGTGTATTACTGCGAGATCTTCTTTTACTGTGTTTATTTCCTTTGAATTTGAGATTTATTTTCACCCAATAACATGATACCAACACTTGCATTTTGTGCATAAAATACCTCTTACTACCTTTTGGAGCTCATATTACATATGGAATGACTACATAATAACAAAACTGAGAGATGATCTTTGTCACTATCCTTACTCGGAGCCATGTTTTTTTATGCAACTTGCAGTGCAGAGATTAGAGGAGTGGGCTGCAAAGACAGGTTTTCAGTTTTCTGCAGGTAAGTCAGGTAAGTGGTGGTGGTGGTGGTGGTGGTGGTGGTGTGTGTGTGTGTGTGTGTGTGTGTGTGTGTGTGTGTGTTCATTTTAATCATTCTTGTTATATTTTTAATTTACTGACTTGTATATGAGGGACACAGCTCTACATTTTAAAGACTCAGTGAGTTTTCTGGGCCTCAGTTTTGATTCCAAGCAGTCGTTGTTGCCACACCTCAGAGACCTGAAAGCCAGAACCCAGAGGGCTCTGACAGGGTGTGTCTACTCCAGTTGTGTAGGTGTTTCATGCATTCACATCTAGACTATGAGTGCACTGTGTGTGGGTCAGCGAGGCTTTTTTACCTGCAGATCATTGACACTATCCACCACGAGGGGAATGGGCTGGCCGTGGGTGCTTATAGACCCAGTCCCATCGCCAGCCTTTGTGCTGAGGCTGTGGGGAACCACCACTCACGATCTGGCAACAGCTGCTCATGTTGCGTCAGCCATGTAAGTTCCTTGCAGCTCTGGAACATCTTTCCTCCAGTCATCCATGAGCAACAATGCTCTTTTGGATCTGCATGCAGCATGTGCTGGAGTCACTTTGTGTGGAGCAAGTACAACCCAAAATCCAGGCTTTTAATTGCATGCCACTCTGGTTACTGCAGATGCCCCGACTAATTTTAGATTTAGGGCAGCACAGGGGAGGTTTCACACCTGCATATGTTTTCAATACATTATTTTATGACATTTCAACTGAGCGTCACAACTCTTCAGTTGTCTTTATGGATGGGTCCAAACAGGGGTACTTCATTGGTTTCTCCGTTGTTTCCCTTGTCATGTCCTTAAGGTCCGATTGCCTTGAGGCTTTTCTGTCTTTGACACAGAATTGTGTGATCTTGTGGGCACTGGAATAGATGAGATGTGTTTAGAGTGCTAAATTCCTTGTGTTACGATTCTCTTGAGTGTCCCTCACTCTCTACAATGCTTGTACCCAGCAGATAAAGTCCAGAATATCCAGGATGCCCTTGTCCAACTATAACAGCTGGGAAAGGAGATGCCTTTCTGTTAGGTACCATGGCACATGAGTATTGTTGGGAATGAAAGGGCGGATGTAGCAGCTAAGGAGGCATGTCCTGATCCTCAGTTATTTCAGCGTGCCCTCCCCCTGCATCCTATCACCTTGCTGTTGAGGTACAGAGTCATGTGTTGGTGGGAAGACGAGTGGCTGAAAGTCACAGATAATCAGCAGCATCTGGTAAAGCCCACAAAGTGGCTGTGAAGATGGGATGAGATCCTCCTTATTCGTCTTCGCATTGGCCACAGTCCTCTGACACATGGCTTCTTGTTTCAGTGGTAGGATCTTACAGTGTGTGATGCTTGTGGCATGCAGACCACCATGCAACACATTTTACTGGCCTGTGTTTTATTTTCAGACCAGAGGGCAGCAGCAGATTTTTCTTGGTAAAGTAAGTTTAGTCTAGCTCTTGCTCCATGTCATGGACAGAGTTGTTTGTGCATTAATTATCAGTGTTATTTTTGATGTGTACAACTGACTGTAAATATACTCACATGGTGTAGTTAAAATCCTCATTGTTTGGATCAGCTGTTTACAGTCAGCTCAGCTACTATTTTTGGTTATTATTCTTATGGCTCTTTTCTGTAGTTGTGTATTTGTTCCCCAGAAAGCAATTGAGTGTACATACGAATAGCATGCAACTAAAAGACACTGGCTGTTACACACTGATGACATTCTGTTTGCAAGTGTATTTGCATGTTCACAGCACCTCCCATGAGAATCAGTCTCCATTCCTAGAAATTTTCTGTTACATATTCTGTAGTGGTGCTATTTCCATTCAATTTGAGAGTGTTATTTTTCCTCTGCAAACTGAAATTCATGGCATTTGTTTGCTTTATGTTCAGTGTCACTTTACCACATGTTAACCAATTGTAAATTTCCTTGAGGGTTTCATTTGCTTTCTCTGCAGGGTTTTCTCTTGTTTTCTCAGTGAGTGTATAGTCTAGAAGTGAATCTTTCTTACTGACAGCTCACTAGCATTGTACCGTTGCCTATTGACAGCAAATAACCAGCCAACGAGGGCCTGCACTTGAGCAGGAAGCTCAAGTCATGTTGCAACTCTGTCTATTGTTCTCATAGCATAGGCCATAGTGTACGAGACTGCTGAACCATTAGCTTGGGTTCAACCTTTACCATCGTTTCAAATCCAATTTTTGTATCGCTCTCTCATTTGACTTTAGGAATCCAAATGGAGAACACATTCGGTGACACTGTCTCTGGCAGGTTGCTTGAATTCACGTGTGCAACAGCCTGATTGGCTAATTTCAGTGCTAATTAACTCGGGCATGGCGCAATGCATTGAATTATTTTCTTAACAATTATTTCTCAGCACAGCCTACCCTGCAACACCCTACAAACTTTTCACACTGTTTCTGACTACCATGTATATAGCTCATAAGAGAGTGGAACATCCTACTCTTTCTAAATTACTTGTGTCACTTCAAAAGATGATCTTTCATTGCATACAGTGCTGAAAGACATAGGTTTCATCTGCTATTCATTATTCAACGGTCGAAAAATATTAATAGTAAGATGTAGTTGCTGGGTGGTGCAGATTCCTGCATGTTGTTGATGCTTATGTTTGTGCTGCTAGATAATGTGCATAGTAGCGACCATGTGCAGAGTGCCGCAAGCCATGTTTGGCAGCATTGCCAATACCTGCCTGAAATGCCAAAACCAATCACTTGTCTCATGGACTGTTATATTGCAGTTATCAACAAAGATAATTTTTTTCTCCATGTCTAACACTATTGGGAATGTCATTGGAGTATACAAGGAACAGTATTGGCCCTAATATGATACCCTGAGGAAGTCTTGGTTCTGGTAAGTGTTTTACTAAAAGTTTAGGCTCTACCCTGTCTGCTAGGTATGATCAGCTACACTTCTTATTCCTAATGTTTCTAGCGTATTTAGAATAATCTTATGGTCAGCAGCAGCAAAAGGTGTGGAAACATCATAAAATATGCCCGTGACACAATTATCTTTGTCAAGAGCATGAAGTACTACTTTTTTGAATTCTTTTTTAGCTGATTCTGTACTGCTGCCACTTCAGAAACCAAACTGTGATTCACTTGAAAGGTTGTATTTATTCAAGTAATTCATTAATCTGTCTTTCATAATTGATCCTGTTATTGTTGAGAATGAGGCAACAGGGAAATGCGCAGGTAGTTTCAGTGTCTTCTTTCCTTAGTGGAGGTGCAACTCATGCCTGTTTTAAATACTATGAACATTTTCCTGATGTTCTTGTTACAGTTATTATGTCTGTTAAGGGAGCATGTATACAATGTATGCATTGTTTCAGTGCTCACACTGGTACTACATTCAAAACTACTGACTTTTTATTTATTAGGTTTTGTGCAATTTTACTGACTTCATTCTCTGTGGTTGATAGTAATGTCATTGTACTTGGTGCATAAATACATAGAGTTGACACATTGGTTTTTGCGGACTTTTGTTGTAATTTCTTTGTCGTAATTTGCTAAGTGATGTGGGTAATTTATCCCTTTTTCTTGTCAGTATGTTATTACACCTCTCTTTGTTTCCTTTTTAATGAGTTCCCACACTGCATTCCCATTCTACCCTGCATTGTATAATTATGCCATTAGTTGACTTTTTTTTTGCAGCAGTCAGCACTATCTTTTTGTGACTGTGACATAAATTTAAGAATGATGGCTCATCACGACTCTTTTCATGGAACTAAGGTAGGCCCAGTTAAGGGTTTGGTTGGACTTCTTAATACCTGCTGTTATCCATTTGTTTTTGTGAGACATTAATGCTAATGTGGATGAATACTTTTGAAAATGTCTTTTTGAAGTTCAGTTTAAATAAAGTTCAGAACTTAGAGAATTTCACATTGACATTTGTCTCTCTATACAAGTCATCTCAACTAATGATTGCTAGTTTTCCTGAAAAATTTTGTGTTTTGATTTATAATAAAGTCTTTAGTAGACTTGCAGTTCAAGGAATTTTTCCATACCTGGTTTCACTGTTATTATATGGCAGAAATGGTCTGATAATCCCAGATTTTATTACAGCTACACCACTTTTTTACCTGTCCATGTTTGTGGTCCGATGGTCAATTAATTATGTAAATGTAGCAGTAACCCATGTTGCACTGTGAGCCAACAGGGGCATGTCATAACTTAAAGGCTTTTTATAAGGGTGCTAGTAGTATCATTTATGATATTTGTGTTTAATGTTTGTGTTTCCATACAAAATTATGTTGACTTTTGTAACTAAGGGTTAATCTGGAACTTTGTTAATTTATTGATAAAAGTGTCCACATTATCACTGGGTGACTGAAACACACAGAACGATTAATTTCTTGGCGAGGTCAAGCTCCGCTAATTTGATAGCTGATATTTCAAAGTATTTGTCATCACATTCTGTACCAGTGACATGTCATGATTTAAATTTTGTTCCTTTTCTGCTAGAAATGCATGGTCCTCCATTCTTTGAACTAGTCATATAGGAGAAGAGTCTGCCATTGCATACAAAGGTAATATGTGTTGGACAGCTGTGTCTCAATTTCAAATTGCTGCATTTTATTCTTTTTATTGATTGCTTGTTTTGATGAAGTATTATTGTCTGTGAAATGTCCCATTGTATTTATCGTATAGTTTAGTTCTCTTTATGATATATAGTATGTTTGTGACTTATTGTTTTAAAATGTATCTTGTGAGGGATTATTTCAGGATTTTTGAGACTGCTGGAGATACTCTTGGGCAGGGTAACATAATGTCTGTTTTTTTTTTTTTTTTTTTCTAAAAAAAGACCTACATCTCCTACTCATTACAACAGGTATTTGACCATGCGTGACCTTAGATCCACCCCTTTGCTTTCATGAATCAGTTATACCAGTCTTTGTTTCACAGTCCTGTTTAGGTGTAGACCACACCTAGTGAAACTCCATCTATTGAGAGCCCAGACTGGTATCAGAGCAACATGCACAAAGTCATAAACCCACATTAATCCACCTCACAGCTCCATTAACGCATGGCCAACCATGACGTTGGAACAGCTCAACAAAGTGTAAATTGGTGCCATGGTCGGGGAAGCTATTTTGTTCAGCTGCACATCTGTGTCACAAGCCTCATCCCTGTCCAAACCGTTTGCCACACAACTCTCTATCACTACAGGGTCCTCTTTTGAAAAATCCATACATAAAGCCCCTAAGTCCTCTATCACTTCACTTAGCCCTGCATTGAATTTGAAAATGTTGGTGACCTGGGATGCTGCCTCTAAGCTTTCCTGCAACTGAGGGCCTGCACTTCAAACAAACACTGCTGTAACCTCTGCATTCGCAAGGGGTGTGCAGTGTTTTCTGCAAGGTTGAATGAACATAAACAAAACTTGTTTTGCTGTAAATCCTCTGCAGTTCAGCAGTGTAGCTCTACATACCTATTTTATGGTTTGTCACTTACATTTTTTTATTTGTTACCTGCCGTCTCTCCCCTGAAGATTTATCAAAGGTACAGTAATTTGTTTCCTGTATGTTACCCTTGAGTGACTCATATTAGTTACGGTCTTTATGTAGGATGGTTTTCACAGTCCAGTGTTGCACCCCGTTCAAGTGTATTGTGGACAGGAAGGAAACCAGTGCCGCACACCTACACTCCCAGTTACAGACATTTTAATCAAACTGTACCTGTAATTGCTTACTTCTGTGGCTGTTGTCACAGTCAATAAAATTCTTCTGACTACACTGTCAATATGTAAAATTCTCCAATATTTCGGCCATTGTTGCAAATGACATTCCTCAGAGTATTTTTGCCAACTACTGAATGAGAATCCACGAATATATAAGATGTAAAACTTTTCTCACTCCGCAGTTAACAAAAACATGTTGAGGAAGGCTATTTACAACAATGGTCAAAATGTTGGAGAATTTTACGTATTGACAGTGCACTCACATATCACAAAAAATTTTATTGACAGAAAATGAACCTGATGTGGTTCAGAGAAATGTAATATTTAATTATACAGGGTGTGATTCAAAAGTTTCAGGACTTAATTCAGAACTAGAAATTTGTTGGATGTTTAAGCACTGTGGACTAAAATTCTTCAAAATATGATCCTTCAGCATCAACATAGCACTGCCAGTGCATCTTCCCCTGTTCGTAGCCCTTCTGGAAGGCCTCTTGCGTCATGCTGTCAAGGGCTGTCATCGAAGCCTGTTGGATGGCATCGATGGAGCCGAATCACTTCCCTTTTAGGCCTGTCTTGATTCGGGGGAGAGGAAAAAGTCACTTGGAGCCAAGATGGGGCTGTAGGGTGGCTGCGGCAGTGTTGTCACGTTGAACTTGACCAAAACTTCGGCGGCAGCGCGCAACATGTGAGCGGGCGCATTGTTGTAGTGGAGAATCCAATCGCCCTTGATCGCCGGGCAGATGCGGTGAACTCGATCCCTCAAGCAGCAGAGCACTCCAGTGTAAAAGTCACCTGTGACAGTCCATCCACGAGCAACAAACTCCTTGTGAATCACTCCTTTACCAAAAAAAGAAAACAATCAGCAGTCTTTGTCTTCAACATTCCCACAGCCATCTTTGAAACGTTTGTGCCATGTGAAAACCATTGCACGGGACAGGGCTTCTTTCCTAAAGGCCTCTTGAATCATACCGAGAGCCTCCGTGATGGTTTCGTTCAGTCGCATGCAAAACCTAATCGCATAACGCTGCTCCAAGTGCTGCTACATTTTCACCTCTCCCAATTTTCGACCGAGGTCAGTGACATGCACTCACGCTTCAACCAATGCGGACTCTCCAGGTCTCTGGAGGCAACTGCCACAGCATCAGTTCGTTCCCTGAGACCCCCCACCACTTCCTCCACCCGACAGAACCGGTCCGTTTGCGCTCCCCTATCTGAAACACCTTGTACTGCCTGCTTTTGGATCTAGGTGATTTATGATTAAAATCCATAGATAGCTCAGGTAAATTTTGCAGCTACTTTTTTAAGTCTCTGTTATAAGTCTGTCACAGTATTTTAAATGGATGGAAGAGAGAAGCAACACAGATTTAGTTGGTATTACTTGTTGCGCATGGAATGGTAAAGACTGTGTTATTTCAAATGAATATGTCCTGTATTTGTGTTGGGTTTATACAGATCATTGTTGCTAAGGTTTAAATACAATTTTCATTCGTGTGACTACAGCAAACATAACTAACATTTCAGTGATTAAAACAAATCAGTTGTTTATGTTTATTTTACAGGATATGAGCAAATGTGTTAAACAAATGCTGCATTGCTACAGTTTAAACAGGAGAGCAGAAAATCCTATGCAACTGTACTTCACAAATTTTAATGGAAAAGTGGCGCAGGAAATGGAAAAACACGATGGCTATAGAAACTGGGATGTATGTATTACCTTTTAACAACAAAGTTAAAGTAGAAAGTGAAAAAGCAAAGTGTATATCACATGACTACTTAAAATTAAATTTGTGGTTTTGAGCTCTCTTGGACCTGGAGGAAAAAGGAGAAAAAAGATGCATTATTGTAGTAAATGATAAAGTAAATTACCTGCTATTTGTGGCAAATTGAATCTGTTACTAACCCTAATCCTTGTAGCTGGTAGAGTCTGCTGGAGGAAATCACAGAGCCAAATATATTTTCAGTCCATTTCCTCATATGAAACGTGAGGTTCCTAGTGCTACAATGATGTTCGATAGGTAATTGTGCAGCATACTGTCCCTATCTTTGGTTATGTAATTGCTAGAACACTGTATGTAATACTTGCCATCAGGCCATGGCGCACAACATTTTGAATATTCTGCCAATGACAACTGTGCGGGCCGGCCATCAGAGGCCGCCTGCAGTGGGCCACATGACTTGTACACGTGGCATGCCATCTGCCGCACTGTCTACTGGAGCCCTCCTCTTTATAAGTGCAATGCAGCAGGCAGTTGCTCTCACATTGTGTTCATACTTATTGTTAGCAACTGCTTGTATCAGTACCTGGATTGTTTGTGTGTGTGTGTGTGTGTGTGTGTGTGTGTGTGTGTGTGTGTGTGTGTGTGTGTTCTCAGCTGTTGTACGCTTGTGGAAGAAGAATAAATTTTGGTTCACTGTGGCCATGTTGTTGTTTGTGTCGTACAGTACAGTACAGTAATACTTCTACTGAAACATCCAGGTTGACCTTATTGGCTTTTCAAGTTTCGTCGTTGTATTTGCTATCACTTTCATTGTTAGGCATATAGTGCTTGATGTGGGCTTGATTGTGACTGCATTGTTCCTTTAAATAAATAAAAATGTAACTCTGTTGTTAATGATGGATTATGCTCATAACCCAGATCTTGAGCACTTCTGAATGACACAGTTTGGGAGTTTATTTTTCTTTCAGTGCATTTCTTCATCATTGACTGTGTTTGGTCATGTTATTCCATATATATATATATATAAAACAAAGATGAGGTGACTTACCGAACAAAAGGTCTTTAAATATGTCTGCTTGTGTCTGTATGTGTGGCTGGATATGTGTGTGTGTGCGAGTGTATACCTGTCCTTTTTTCCCCCTAAGGTAAGTCTTTCCGCTCCCGGGATTGGAATGACTCCTTACCCTCTCCCTTAAAACCCACTTCCTTTCGTCTTCCCCTCTCATCCCTCTTTCCTGATGAGGCAACAGTCTGTTGCAAAAGCTTGAATTTTGTGTGTATGTTTGTGTTTGTTTGTGTGTCTATCGACCTGCCAGCGCTTTTGTTCGGTAAGTCACCTCATCTTTGTTTTTATGTATAATTTTTCCCATGTGGAATGTTTCCATGCGCAGTCTTAACTGTCTGAAGAGCACTCAAATAACAACTGCCAGTGTGTTCTGCTCTGTGAATATGAGATGTAGGTCACCTTTAGACCATATTAAATTCCAGTTGCTTGTGTCAAAATGTGAGGAAACATTTGCTCGCAAGTGGCTAAGTAATTAAAAGGTCTTCATGGAGCTGAAGAATGACTGTGGTTTAAAGTGATACAAAAGAGATTTTCCCCAACGAAAGGTTAAAGAATCAATGTTATCACAACTGAAGTGCTACTGTCAGGATTTACAGAGGCACCAAACATTAATGGGATACCAGAGACGCATATATAAGGCTAACCCCATAGCTGGTGTGGTCAGATCAACTATGAGGGTTGGAACTTAAATAGTGGCAACTATTTATTCATGACCGGTACAAAAGAGTTATTTGTTTGCACCTGTTACTGTCCTTCAAAGTAGTCACCATCGTTGTGTAGAACCCGTTACCAGTGATGTGGAAGGTGTAGTATACTGTTAGCAGAGCCTGTTCTGTTGATGGTGCGAATGGCGCGGTCTACCACCTGTAGAATCTCTGTAACAGTTCTGAAGCGAATGCCATTAAATGGTTCCTTCATCTTCGGAATCAAATCAAAGTCGCAAGGACTTAAGTCCGGGGTGTATGGTGGATGATACAGTACTTCCCATCGACCGATCAGAGCAGCTGCGGCTTGTGCTGTATGAACCCGTGCATTGTCATGCAATATGATGGGTGGGTTGCACAGAAAGTACAGCCACTTCTTTCGCAAAGCAGGTGATGCTCCAAAAACGAACAGTAGTACTGTGCATTGACAGTGTGCTGTGGAGGAACGTAATGCATTAGGATAACACCATCACAGTCGTACACGAGAATCACCATAACTTTCATCATACTGGGGCTCTGACGCACTTTCGACTTTCGCGGCGACCCATAATGATGCCGTTTGTTGGATTGGAGTTTCAGTTTTGGCTCGTACAATGTGCCACATGTCTCATCCAATGTTACGATACGGTGTAAGAAAGCTTCTCCTTTGCGCTCATAGCCCTCCAACTGCATCTGAGCAGTGTCGCAATGCATCCATTTCTCCATTTCCGTCAAGTCATGTGGAACCCATCGTGGGCATGCCCAGGGGTCCCTTCAGGATGTGAAGCACAGTTGTATGCGTTGATCCGGTTTCGTGGGCAAGCCCATGAGTCGTGTGGTGTCAGTCACTGTCCACTATCACGGCAACAGCATGCTAGGACAAGCAGCCTGATGCATGTCTGCCACAGTTTTCCGACCTTCGTTGAAGGCTTTTACCCAATGTGCCACTGTTCTGTATGGCAATGCCGATTCTCCGCATGCCTCATGAAGACCTTGATTACTCTGTTGTGCTGTACAACCTCTGGCACGTTGAATCTTGATCCAACTCTGTTGTTTCTGTTTCAAAAACATAGTGACACCGTTACGTTAGATTGCTCGCTCACAAGTGACTGCTTTTCCCTCAATTGTGCGCACGTCAGTGATGTGGGACGGGCGACTCCATTTGCTCTGAGGTAAGGTAGGTAAGTCAACAATGTGTGCTATCAGCGACAATAGTAGATTCCATTGCATAGTGTCTCCACAGCAGTGTTGCCACTATTTAAGTTCCAAACTACGTACTTACAGTCTGAGGAGACAGGCATCAAAATTACATTGCGTATTTGGTTACACCTAAAGTCACATACTCAACATTTAGTGCACTATGTTCATTGTATATAGGGACAACGTATTTTATATTCAGGTCTGAGATTCAGCTTTATGTTACATTCTTACTAACCAGAGTACTAATAAGAGACTAAGAGTGTCTCAAGGACATTTCCCATTAAATAAATGTGATATAGCTTAGTTAAATCTGTTGTTGACGTATTTTAATATGTATTAGGATAATGGATTTTTTTGCATCAGTAGTAGCTGATACACTTGTGGAGAGCTTGGAGCAAACAGTATTAAGTTGCTCCATTAAATTTCGGGAATGCAGCCGCATAAATTCTGCTTCTTCTTCTAATATTGCGGCTGTATATCTTTCAGCCATCTTCAGAGAGAGCCGTACGACTGACGCTCCAGCGCTCGCTCCATCCTTTTAAACTCGCGGACCGCGCCACTGCGCATGCGGCCACAGATGAACAAGGCGCCAGTGACGTTGATCGGCGGCAAAGACGTAACATATGCATGAGTTACGTCTGTGGCTGCGCATTCGATCCATGCTGGGAGATCGATGTATTACTGGGAGCTGAACTGTAGCGATGTCTTTGTAAGTTCAATATTGAAAGTGCCGGATTCCATGATCTATCTAATGTGAAACCGCTGTCTCTATTAATTAAATTCTTCGCCAAGCGGATTTCAATGGCCTCTTTTACTATGGAGTCCCAGAAAGATGAAACAGAAGTCAGAATTTCGACATTTTCATATACCATAGAGTGACCTGAATCAATACAATGCTCTGCCACGGCCGATTTACTGGGTTGTAAGAGCCGAGTGTACCTGCGATGTTCCGTACACCTCTCTTGGACTGTACGATTCGTTTGTCCGATATATGAAAGGCCACATTCACATGGTATTTTGTAAACTCCAGGTTTGCGGAGTAGTAAGTCATCTTTAACGGAACCCAGGAGTGCAGCCGTCTTCGCCGGTGGACGAAAAATCACTTTTACTTTATGTTTAGTGAGGATCCGTCCTATTTTGGATGAAAGGCTTCCCACATACGGCAGGACAGCCATGGATTTAAATGTTTCCTCGTCATCTTCTGCATTCCTTACGGACACCTTAGGTTTTCTTTGTAGTGCCTTACGTATCTGTTGTGGAGAATACCCGTTGTCCTCAAAAACTCTCTTCAAATGTAAAAGTTCGTCTTTTAAACTACTTTCATCAGATATGACGTGTGCTCGGTGTACCAAAGTTCTTAGAACACTACTCGTCTGCGAAGGATGGTGACAGCTATTTGCATGTAAATATAAGTCCGTATGGGTCGGTTTCCGATATACTGCATGACCCAGAGTGCCATCTTCTTTACGCCGAACCAAGACATCCAAAAATGGAAGACATCCCTCGTTTTCCACTTCCATTGTAAACTGAATTTGTCCATGGATGGAATTCAGATGGTTTAAGAAGTCCTGCAATTTGTCCTCGCCATGGGGCCACACTACAAACGTGTCGTCAACGTACCTCCAAAAAACTGTAGGCTTCAAACTAGCAGACTCCAGGGCCTTCTCCTCGAAATCCTCCATAAATAAATTGGCCACCAAGGGTGACAAAGGACTACCCATGGCAACACCGTCAGTCTGTTCAAAAAAGTCGTTATTAAATAAAAAGTATGTGGAGGTCATCACATGGTGAAACAAAGCTAAAATCTCCTTATCAAAACTTTTTCCAATGAGATCTAAAGATTCAGAGAGAGGTACCTTAGTAAATAGCGACACTACATCAAAGCTGACTAATAGATCAGAGGTGTTCAGTTTCAAAGATTTTAATTTGCCAATGAAATCTGCAGAGTTCCTTATATGATGATCACATTTTACCACAAGCGGCCTCAATAGTGACGCCAGGTGCTGGGCACAATCATAGTTGGGAGAACCAATATTGCTCACGATAGGACGTAGAGGAACGTCTTTCTTATGGATCTTTGGGAGACCATAAAGCCTTGGAGGCACTGCACCACTTGGTTTCAGTCTTCGTATGACTTCCGATGGAAATGGGGAGGCATTCAAAAGCGACGCCGTTTTCCTTACCACCTTGTTGGTGGGGTCCTTACTGATCTTCCGGTACATACTATCATTCAGTAAGCTGTATATCTTATCATGGTAGTCGTCATGGGACATTAAAACAGTGGCATTACCTTTATCAGCAGGGAGAACCACCGTTTAGGTATCTTGGCGGAGCATACGGAATCGTACAGTCCAAGAGAGGTGTACGGAACATCGCAGGTACACTCGGCTCTTACAACCCAGTAAATCGGCCGTGGCAGAGCATTGTATTGATTCAGGTCACTCTATGGTATATGAAAATGTCGAAATTCTGACTTCTGTTTCATCTTTCTGGGACTCCGTAGTAAAAGAGGCCATTGAAATCTGCTTGGCGAAGAATTTAATTAATAGAGACAGCGGTTTCACATTAGATAGATCATGGAATCCGGCACTTTCAATATTGAACTTACAAAGACGTCGCTACAGTTCAGCTCCCAGTAATACATCGATCTCCCAGCATGGATCGAATGCGCAGCCACAGACGTAACTCATGCATATGTTACGTCTTTGCCGCTGATCAACATCACTGGCACCTTGTTCATCTGTGGCCGCATGCGCAGTGGCGCGGTCCGCGAATTTAAAAGGATGGAGCGAGCGCTGGAGCGTCAGTCGTACGGCTCTCTCTGAAGATGGCTGAAAGATATACAGCCGAAATATTAGAAGAAGAAGCAGAATTTATGCGGCTGCATTCCCGAAATTTAATGGAGCAGTCTTTGCGCCGCGAAAACCTGAAGATTCACATCAGTATTAAGTTCTTTGCCACCACGTCTGTGCTATTGGAAGATTCATTGATGGTATGTTCACTAACTTGATGGAACACATCTGCAGAGGCTTCACCAACCTATCATCAGCCTGCTTAAAAATGTACAGTTCATGCTTGAAACAGAGAGGAAAAGTGTAATTATATTTTTGGGCCTTTAAAGATTTGATAACAACATTTTTGTTGGCTGGGTGAATATTCTTACCCATTTAATTGACACCACGATGAAAATATGAAGAGATCAGAATGATTCAAGCCTAACCCTTACTGTTTTACTTCCTCAGCATTTTCTGAAATTTGTTATTAAACAATGATAGGTCTTTTCTGTCCTTAGTCCATTTACTCAACACATACTTCTCCAGAGCACCATTTTCAATCAGTTTAAACTTTGCCCATATTCCCCCCTTAGTTCCAGTATGATGGATGTAGAGGAATTGTGGGCAAAGTTTAAACTGACTGTAAATGACACTCTGGAGAGGTATGTGTCGAGGAAGTAATGATGGAAACGAGTTATAATCTTGGACATCAGTAACATAGTTCAGTTGAGTTTCATAGCATTAGAATTTGTTATGTTGCAGCCTATTTAGGAAAAAAGTAAAACAGGCAGAAAAGCTGTTGAATAACATGTTTTAATTAGTAGTTCAGGATGTCAACTGAAAGCTATAAAAGCTAAATATAGTGTTTAGAGGAGTAATTTAACAACTTATTAATAATTGTGTTGATAAAATTAAAGTGAATTAATCAGAAGCTTATTCTAGTGAAGTATTTCAGTTGTGTGGGGTTTGTACATACAACTGTGCTGTATTGGGAGTAAAACTGGTCAATACCAGTAAGCCAGGGAAATTGAAATAAAAAAGGAAGTTACAGAAATTACTTGATAAATTAGTGGTTGGAGAAGATATATTTTGAATAGATGATGAAATGAATCATTAAAAAAACCCTCTGTATTTTTGGAAGCAGATTATAGCTTAAATTGAAAGATATACAGTACTCACTAATGTGGTTATAAAAATGTCTAGAGTATAATGTATGAAGTGCATAGTTTATTAGAGGAAGCAAGTATGCTGAAGTGAATAAATAGTAACAAGACAGGAGGTTTAAAATAGTGCTACCTCTCACCTATCGGTACACACGTGACAGCATGCACTATCTGATATGTTCCTAATTGGTGCGCATAAAAACGGGATTCTTCTGGGGTTCATACTTCAGGTTCAGTTGGTAATGGAAAGGTAAGATCAAGTGTTTTGTATAGCTCTAGGGTCTGGGAACATTTATATACCCAACAGAAGGTTTTTCTTAATATCAGTATTACATTACAGGGTCAAAGTTTGAATATTACACACTTCCTCCTGCTTAGGCAAAGGGAGCAAAAAAAAACTTTTTTTTTCTTTTGATACAAAAAATGAGCCACAGAGCCCAAGATGTCTATGACAGTAAATACCTGAAAATTTTGTGATACATCCCAATCGCGAACAATCTGGTAAATTTTCTTGGTATTCTTAGCCATTTTCGAGATACGGAGGTTCAAAGTTTCCCTGCTTGTACATGTAAAATACGCATGTTAAATCCAGTGTGAGGCAAAAACATAGTTCATATAGTGACCTAGCATGGAGAAATATGCTGTAAAGTGGCTCCGTTATCATAAGAAGGGTTCAGGAAATCCCATGTTGTAGTACTGAAGCACATGTAAAATTTTTGTGCGTGTAAAATCTGGTCCGAGGTGCAAAATTATACAGTTTTTTACTATTTCAGTTTCACATAAGTAAACTATCAAAATTTTATTGACCAATAATTGTTTTTTCATACGAATGAGATGCCCTGCTTGTGGCACGGAAAGAATGGAATCAGCGGAAAAGTATTCCTGTCGAAAGCAAAACAGACGAATATGCTCCTGTTTAAAAGACCCTGACTGAAAAGTGGGGTACCAGCTGCATCATTTTACCTTACTCTGCACTTTTTAAAATTGTCCCAAATATTTTGGGATGTGGACATATTCATGCATTTTTATGCTGAGAAAGGAGGAGACAGTGGCAGTGGGAAAGAGACAGAAAAGTAATAAACATTGGAAGAGAGTTGACAGTGGTTGTGGTATAGAAAGAGCGAAGGAGACAATGGCAGTATGAGAGAAGGAGAAGAAGACAGTGGCAGTGGAAGATAGTAGTTGACAGTGACAGAACAATGCTATGAAGGAGACAGTGTCAGTGAACATGAGTGATGTGGGAGTGAGTGAATGCTTGTCATTTTATAAGCTTACTCCTTACTGTGTGACAACAATTTTAGTTATTTTCTCCACATTCTTTTATTTTAATATGTGTAAGGATGCTGATAACCACGATGCTAAGCATCTGTCAGCTAAAACACACACACACACACACACACACACACACACACACACACACACACACTGCCAGAGAGAGAAGAATAAAGAGAAGAAAAAAATTGGAAGTGAATGAGAGCCAATGGTAATCAGAGACAGAGTCTACGACAGTGGCAACAAGGAAGAGAGAGATAAGTGACAATGAGGAGAGACAGCAACAGTGGGAAAAAATGAATGAGGAAGTTCAGTCAGACAGAGAAAGAGGGAGACAGTGACAATGAGAGGAAACTGTAGTAATGGAACGGAATGAAAGAGACTGTGGCAGTAAGACAGGAGACAGTGACAGTTAGAGTGACAATGAGTTGGGCTGAATGAGTGAGTGAGAATGGGCAAGTGGGAGGCGGGTCTACTGTCAGTAGACAGTAGACAATAGATACCATTGAAAAATGAAAATCCTATTCTCAGCTTTTAAAATTGTTAGTTTTTCCCTCTTAGAGGAAAAAGAGATTTCTGGGAAAGGGGCGGGGGGGGGGGGGGGGGGGAGATGGAGGTCAGGGCAGTTTACTGAGACCCTTGATTGAGTGGAGAATTCACTACAGATGAGTCCCTCTAAACCAATGACTGCCTAACCATTGATTGTGAGCTACTAGCAGCTCCAAGGACATTTTCAGTAGCCTGTGGTAATGCCCAGGTTGGATAACATGAATTGCTTCACTGAGCTCAGACCATGCTCAGGACAGCAGGTGCTTATTGCTCCCCCACTACAGCCATTGTCAGTGAAGAGTACTACATTGTCGGCCTCATAGTTGATTGTATATGTGTGAGGTCTTGCACCTTATGTTTTTCGTGTGTGTATCAGACAGTCGCTAATGTGGATAGCTTGATTTGGCATAGATATTAAGCTAGATTTGTTCTAAAGATGGTATGTTCAAGGAAAAAACCATAAACCTTTTAACTTTCATTTGGAATGGGAAACTTTATTTTTTTTACCAAGTGAAGGACAAATGTGTGTGTTTACTATGCTATGCAAGTGTATCAGTTGGGAAGAAAGGGAACATCAAATGTCGCTTCAAAACCATTCACTCAAGGACTGAAAAGGGTTTTCTGCTGGATTGTGCTCCAAGGAAAGAAAATGCAAGGCATCTAAAATGCAAACTTTATACTAAACAATCAACTTCTGTAAAACCATTAGACAAGAATAAAAAAGCAACTGAGGCATCATTCTGAATTTCAAAAATTATTTCACTCTGTGTAATACACCAGCAGTCGCTGTGTGGAAAGTGTTTAAGAATGAACAGTGTAATGAAAACAATCATAAAAGCTGTGAACAAAGTTAGAGCTCAGGCAATTCAGAGATGTTTCATCATCGGACTGACTGATGAACTAGATTTCCACTGTTGTGATCAACTGCTTCATGTGAAAGTTTGTTGGCATAGTGGAGGTAGAATTTTACAGCACTTAAAGAGTTGCTTTCTGCCTTAGGTAAATTTTTGAAAGACTGAGGCCAATTCTTCTGTGAACTAGAAAATCTGGTTTCAATTATTTATTACTCATTTCATAACAAAGCATTTCAATTCTATCAAATTTGAAGCGTGTAATGTGTAAGAATTGTGATTTATTATTTGATTGTTTTATACCTTTTTTCACTGCACAACAGCTTAGCTTGTAATTATTAGTGTATTTTATTCCCATACAGTACTAAAATTTATATCTATTAGCATCTATAAGTACTTCTCTTGTGTATAATTATGACTTGTTCCATACCCATGCATTTCTCTTGCATACTGGATCAATGGAATATGAATAAATAAATAAATAAAAAAATAAAAAGATTTTGGTTTTCTCACAGACATCACGGAAAAGTTTATATCCTTAACTTCCAGCTTCGAGCTAAGGATAAAGATATTAGCAGAAAAGTTTCAGATGTCGCTTCATTCTCAAAAAAGCTGGAACTTTGGGAAAAAATCTTATCCAAAGTGAATACAAACACTTTACCTGTTTGAAACAAATGTTTGACAAGCAAGGTTCTTCAATGCCTCCATCCTGCAGCAAACTATGAAAAGTCAATTCAACAAACACTTCTAAGATTTCAAAAGCATTTCGATTGTAGCACAGTCTGTCAAATTGTAGAAGAGTTCTTTACTTGGGTCATGGAGCATTTTGATTTTCAAGGAGACATTGCTGCGGTTGAGTTGGGACTGATTGATTTTCAAAATGATTTATCTTTAAAATTACTTTATGCAAGCTCTGAAAATATTTGGCCTCTTGTTTTTAAAGAAAAATACCCAATATGCAAGCTCTGAAAATATTTGGCCTCTTGTTTTTAAAGAAAAATACCCAATTTTGATCCAGCTTGGTCTCAAAGTGAAGGAAATTTTCATGTTTACATATCTGTCTGAAGTTTCTTTTTCCATTATGAAAGTTATAAAAAACAGCTATGGAAACAGGCTGACTGATGAACACTTGGAGAACTGTATTCAAATGGCAGTCACTATTTACTCTCCAAACATAAAAAAACTTCTCATTACATTTAATAAGCTTGATGATAAAAAGACATTCTTTTTCTTGTAGTTTAGTTAAAATTAATTTCATGTTTTCTGGAAATGAAACATTATAGGCAATTGTCAGATTTTCCCAAACAAGTTATTATTTCTGTCCTAGTTTCATTTGGTGGCTCACAGTAAGACTTCAGACCGGTGCAGCAACTCACAAGCTACATAAGTCTGGTGACTACTGCCATATAAACTACAGGTCTAAGTAAACTGCCTTTCTTTCCCAGCAATCCTAAACCTATCCCTCTTTCCTCCCTGAGGAAGCAGTTAACAGTGTGGAGTAGTTTGTTACTCATTACGTGTATTATTATGTATTAATAGATTTGTATGTGATCATTATTATCATAGGTTTGTTGTGTAGCTGTTGATAATATCATGACTAAATTGATATCTCTGAACAGATCTATTTTCACAGTGACAGTTACACTGAAATCTTTAATAAGAGTGAACTAGTATACCTTACAAGTGAATCTGATAACATAATTACTGAATTGGAGGATGATAAAGTGTACATAATTGGTGGATTGGTGGACCACAATGCTCACAAGGTATTTAAGTTTCTATTTTACTAATAAAAAATACAATAACTTTTAGAATTTTATAAGAAATATGTAGATTGTCATTTTCTTCTAGAGATGCACTTTTTCTTTCTTTTTGACATAGGTTGTTGGCTACTGAAAATTAATAACTTTCGAAAATGTGTTTTTGGCTTTATTTAATATTCTATTTGAACATTATGTTTGAAATAATGTTTTGATAATATTGTTTTCATTACAAACAGAATTCAGTACTTAAATCATTTTATTCATATCACACTTTTGACAATATTCATGATGATTTTCTTATAATTTTTGATAAATGTAGTCATGTATTTTTTTTTTTTTTTTTTTTTTTTTTTACATTTCCTCCTAAATCACTGGATAGATTTCAACCTATTTCATCTAGGTTACATTGCACGACTGGCATATTGTGCAGGTAGTATTGGAATGGCACGGCTGAGTAGAGAGAGGGGAAAGAGGAATTGAAAGTCAGATAGGGGAGTAGGAGATGAACAGAGAAAGAGAGAGTAGGAAGATATGGACTGAGAGGGTGAGGAGGGTATGGACAGAAAGAGGGGAAGGAGAAGATGGACGGAGAGACGAGACGGGAGGGGAGGGGAGGGGAGGGGAGGGGAGAAAGTGATGGACAGAGGTAGGCAGAGGGGGAGAAAGTGATGGACAGAGAGAGGAAGGGGGAGGAGATGCTCAGGGGGAGGGGAAGAGGAAGTGAATAGAGGAAGGGAGGGGGTAGTGTAGGAGGCAGATGGGAGATGGAGAGGGGTAGTGGGCAGCTGGAAAAGGAAGAGGGGCATAGGAGATGGACAGAGATGCGGGGAGGAGACAGTATGTCCAATATGTATGAGATACACATACTGGATTGATTTCAAGCATACTTGGTTCATGTATTATTTACTACCTGCAAAGAAATAGCGTGTGAGTAAGAATACCTACCTTCCATGGAGTAAGGGTGGGTATGAAAATGGGATAGCGTACAAGTATGAATCAGGAATGTGGAACAACTTCAGCCAAATTTTGTACATAGATGATTCACTATATGCATAAAAATACTTTGTAAGTAATGACTCCTACTTAGCATATGTAGATGGATGAGGAGATATGACATGTAAAAATATTTGACAATGACCAACATTAGTGTGGAATCCATGGCTTTTGGGTTTGATGGAGGCTCTTTGGTGACAGTGTTGACGATATTTCACTCCTCACTCCTTGGTGTGTGTGTGTGTGTGTGTGTGTGTGTGTGTGTGTGTGTGTGTGAGAGAGAGAGAGAGAGAGAGAGAGAGAGAGGGAGAGAGGAAGGGGGTGGGGGGAGAACTGGGAAGGGGGTACAAAGAGACATGTCAGCCCACCTCTGCTCTGCCTGAAGTAATTTCAACACAACTGGGCTTATGTATAGATATTTATTTATGAAAACCTTCATGTAAATTTCCAGTTTTACGCAATACTGTCTTTAAACATTCACTGTAGAGAAACTACTCTGCCAGTTACTGAACTGCCGTCATTGTTTTAACACGCTAAAGTCACATCTCAGTAGTGCCATCTAATTGCCATTTGTAAAAAACTTAAAAGTTGATCCTTGTAACAGCTGAAATGTTATGTCTACTAACATTACTTTGTTTCCTTTATACCCTTGTTCAGTTATTCTCTTACGTAATTTTCATTGTATCTTTCACATCCTCTAGAAGACATTTCAAAACGTTTTGTTTAACTTAACATTTTATATCCTGTTCCCATTATTTTTTGGTTTCTCTTTAAAGGTTGGCTTGTTCCATGTGTGGTTTTCTTTTGATTCGTTATTGTCAAACAAGCAATGTCTTTTTTGTATGCATAAGTAATTTTGTTAAATATGTCTCCTTTTGCCTGTGTCTGTAAAATTTTAATTTTGTAAGATGCAGAACTTGTTGATTAGGATTTGTTTATTACTGTCTATATCTTATGTTTAGTCTGTTTTACAACTCCTATCCTGTATACTCTCATTTTTGGATCGGCCAAGTCCATTTGTTCGTTTTCTGCTGGAACATGTGTTAGGAACATAAGTTGTTTCTTTTGGCAAATTATATTTACATATGACCTTTTTGTAATTTTTGGTGTCTTGCTGAAGAACCGTTCTTTGATTTTGACTTACTTTTGCTACAGAATCTGCCGTTATCCTCTTGTAAAGTGTTTTGCTACTATTTAGTACTTTCTGTAACTCTACATGAATACCTTCTCATTAGAATGTGAGGACATTGCTGCCTAGATTGGAACATAGGCGTAAATTATTTCCACTAAGTATGGTTCCTTTGGTTTTGAATCAAGCAATAATATACTGTCTGAGGCTCCTTCCGTATCTGTAATATAGGTTTTGCTTTTCTTGTTTACAGTAAAGATTAAATCTAAATTTCCTCCTAAGTGTGTTGCAAAACATGTGCCCCAATTTTAATTCTATGTGGTCTTTGTTTTTCCACTCCACTTCTGCTAGTGCTGCTGTACCTCATTTGATATTATTTCTCTCCTCTTCCAACTCCACTATGCTGTCTTCATATCCTAACGTTCCACATTTTATTGATCCTAACCAAATAGTAGTAGAATCAGTTTAAAGCATAATCTCCCTGTTATTGTCTATTTAGTCAAACTTTATGCAGTAAGATGAAGTTTTTGGTGTATTTGGCTGTCCCCAGTAACTGAAGCCATTGTCATAGTTCTATCTCTCCACTACACTCGATATTAATTCTCCTGGTATGAATTATTGCAGTCCCTGGAGCTCAGATTTGGCATTAGAGCCTCTAACAATTATCTTTCAGGGCCTGAAGAGTTCTATGAGATATGTGAACAATTCTAAAACATAGCAAAGCTATACTCACAACATTCTCAGAGCAGGTCTCAGTGCATGGGATCAACTTGAGCAGTTTGTTTGCTGATCACATGCCCATGGTGATCTCAACTCAGTCTGATCTGCAGTACATTTAATCAGTATGATAGCCAAGTTTGGCTCACCATGCTACCTGCAGTTTGGATTGGTGAGTAGTCATCCATGTTTGTTCACCATACGGCTTTCCAACAGGGTTGCTATCTTACAGGTTCTAACAGCTACTGTGTGAACATCTGGACTAGGTGGCTCCTTTTAGTCTTCACTAAGTTATAAAGAAGGCCTGTCCTCCCTGTTCTTAGTGGTTTCACCTTTTCTGCCATTTCTGATGATATATTTCTTTCTGTTTGATACATAACCATTCCCATTTTCCTTCTCAGCTATTCAGGAACTTCCTGTTTCAGGGCGTGTGTTACAGAGTGGCTGTGGACCAAAATATTAGCCATGGACAACTTCCTATTGAAGAGTTCTTGGAAATGAAGACAAGGAAAGTACTGACAGTCGATCACGGTAAGAATGTGTGAATTATCCTGTGAAATAAGAAATGTGTTACTGTGTGAATGAATGTAACAACAGCAATTCTTATTTTTCAGTTTTTGAGATTCTGCTAGGTGTTAGTAGTGGCATGAGTTGGAAAGAAGCATTTTTGAAAGTATTACCTCCAAGAAAAGGTGCTAAAGAGAAAGATATTAATGAGATTAACGATATTCTCACAGAACCTGACAAAAATGTTAAAACTGAAGAAGAAAAACAAACTGATGTGAAAATACCTATGGCCACAGAACCTGACAAAAATATTAAAACTGAAGGAGAAAACGAAACTGATGTGAAAATACCACATAAAACTGAAACTGTGGTCACAGAAGCTGACAAGAATGTTAAAACTGAAGGAGAAAACCACACTGATGTGAAAATACCTCTTAAAATTGAAACTCATGGAGAAGACCAAGAAGATGTGAGAAAAACTGACACAAATTTTGAAATAGATGGAGAAAAACAAACAGATTTGAAAAGACCTTGTGAAAATGTTGAAATGTATGGAGAAGATAAACAGATGGGGAAAAAAACTGACAAAAATCTTGAAACAGATGGAGAAAAGCAAGCAAAAGCAAAGTCTGACAGTGTTACTGTAGAATAAAATGTATGATCAGATAAAAATCGGTGCATCCATTTCCTTTATTGGAGAAGTAACTAAAATGTGAACTGCAGAAGAATTTATGTACTACTTTGTTTACATTATGTTATTAGAAATTTTCACCTAATTTGAGCATATTGGCTGTGGAATTTTGAAACAATCATAATCTCTTATGATTTAGTGTTGCAAACAAAAGTGTTGGATCATAATGGATGAACTACTACAATGTATCAGAATGTAATGGATGAACCACTTGTTCACAGTGAGCAAAGAAACTAAGAAAAATAAGAAATGTGATGCTTTATAAGTGTGTGGAAAAATCTAGACTGCAATATGACTGTTGTAATAGAGATGGATCAATGCTAACCAATTAGGACAGACACAGTCCTTCCTCAAAGCTAAAACCACACACACACACACACACACACACACACACACACACACACACACACACACAGATATATATATATATATATATATATATATATATATATATATATATATATCTGTGGTGGGGATCTGAAAAGTGACATTTTCCAAATGTTTAGCATTCTAAAGTAATTTCTGCTTAGTCAGTTCTACTCTACTATGTAATGAGTATTGATCTATTCTCATACATGTACCCATCTACTATGTAATGAGTATTGATCTATTCTCATACAAGTACCCATATGTTGCACATTGACCTCTTTTGTTTGCTAAGCAGTGATCTATTCTCATAAACAGAATGAGAAGGTGTTATTTTTTGAGGGCTTCAGAAGGATTGGATGTGTAATATTACCCATTCATCTTGCTTTGTTCTGGGTTATACAATTTTTTTTCTGTTACCGGTACTGTTGGAGTCCTTGCTACTCTGTACCATTTTCTAGGTTACAATCATGTACTGCAATGACTGTGACACTTAACGGACAAGCAGTTTTAAAATATCCAGCTGCAATCAATAATGTCAGCCTGTAACTATGTCTCAGTTTTATTATATATGACTGTGGATGGTATGATATATTACATCTGCACATTGTGTACATACATGAAATATTAAAAGCATTGTATTGTGGCAGAAATTTTTTATGAGGTGAAAGATTACAAAGCTTATGTATTGTGACAGAATTTTTTTATGAGGTGAAAGATTACAAAGCTTGTGTATCCAAATTTTTAGTTGCAACTAAGCATATTTAGCAAGTAATAAATGAAAGTATAATGACTGGTTTACTGACTTTATTTTTATCATTGCAAAATTCTGATAAACATTTCACATTTATCATATCCTTTCTGGATTACAGTTTTCAGTAAACTCAAAGAAGTTTCCATACTAATTTGCTTATTGAAAGTGACAAATTAAATTAGAGCTTAACTATTTGCAACTGCTTTTAAGTGACGAGATGTCTATGTGTGATCTTTTAGACAGGCTACATTTATACTTTGCAAACCATTGTGAAGTGCATGGTCTTTTCCCATTCGATTCACTTGGGGAGCATGGAATGAATGTCTGCATAAGCACCTCTGTGCATGCTTGTGTTACTTAAATCTTCTCTTTGTCTAAAATTTATTACACACAGGTATTTCTGTGACCTAACTGCTTGCAATTGACTCGTTGATAGTGGAGTCACGGATTATAAATTTTTGCGAAGATGCTGAGTCGCAGGTAGGCACAACAGAAAGATTGTCACAAAATGAGCCTTCGGCCAACAAGGTCTTTGTCAAAATAGGATAAAACACACACACACACACACACACACACACACACACACAACCATAGTTACTGGCAGCTGAAGCCAGATTACGAGCGAGCAGCAGCACATGATGGGAGAGGCAAATGAGTGGGGGTAAGGAGGAGGCTGAGGCGGGGAGTGGGAGGGATAGCAGTGTAGGGGTGGGGTATGGTACAGAACTTCTAGTGGGAGCATGCAGGGAAGAGGTAGAGAGGGTAGGGCAGCTAAATTTACTTGTGGGGTTATACAGAGGGCAGGGAAGAGTGGAGAGTAGTGGAAAGGAGAGAAGAAAAAAGACTGGGTGCGTTGATGGAACAGAAGGCTGTGTAGTGCTGCAATAGGAAAAGGGAAGGGGCTAGATGGGTGAGGACAATGACTATCACAAGTTGAGGCAAGGAGGGTTACGTGAATGTAGGATATATTGCAGGGAGAGTTCCCACCTGCACGTTTCAGAAAAGCTCTTGTTGAGTGGAAGGATTGAGATAGCACAGGCTGTGAAGCGGTCATTGAAATGAAGAATGTCTTGGTGGGCAGCGTGCTCAGCAACAGGGTGGTCCAGTTGTTCTTAGCCACAGTTTGTCGGTAGCCATTCATGCGGACAGACAGCTTGTTGGTTGTCATGCCCACACAGAATGCTGCACAGTGTTTGCAGCTTAGCTTGTAAATCACGAATGATTTTACAGGTAGCCCTGCCTTTGATGGGAAAGGTGATGTTTATGACTGGACTGGAGTAGATGGTGGTAGAGTATGTATGGGACAAGCCTTTCGTCTACAGTATAAACCCACTTTTACGTTCCCGGAATTAATTTTTTCCCATTGTTTAATACATGTTTTTATTGCTCCCATCAAATTTCCTATGTCCACAATGGTAATTCACACCCGATTTTGCGTCAACATATTTATAATTTTCCCATGATTTATGCTTTATGAAAAAATGTTCCTGGAAAAAATACTGACGCAAAATGATGCTGGCATGATGTTGGCTGTCAAGTAGTGTTTAAAAACATTATGTGGCTAAGTTTCTTGACACCAGGGAGCTCTACTTAGCGGATTTAAACTGGTAAACCTGTAAAAATTGGAACAGTTCATGCTGCTGCCAAATTCTACTCTGCATGGTGGCTGATAGGAGTAACTAGATTTGTACCAATAAAGATTAAAGAAATCAGGACCAATCACAACCATTTCCAAACTGTCTATACAGTGCATGCACAGTTTTGTGATTGTTGTAATCATCAGCACATCTCTGTCAAACCATATTTAGTGTGTTTCATCTTTTGGCCTCTTGTAGCACTAGTTGACACCTTCATTCAGTTTGCATTGCTCAAATGTTTTTCGTTTGAACACAGTGCGAATTACATATATTCTCATGCTGACCGAAACATGTTTTAAGGGTTTATTCTCATTGTTAGATGCAATATTTACAAAAGTATTGTTTGTGACGTTACACGAAAACAATGTGAGTAATAGTTTGTGTGTGTGTGTGTGTGTGTGTGTGTGTGTGTGTGTGTGTGTGTGTGTGTGGTTTTCTACATAACTAAGCACAGTACCAGATAACCTCAAAAAGATGACTACAGTTCAAGAGACACAGAACAACACATATGCAAACACCACACAAAATAATTATGTAAATATTTGCACTTGATATCGAGAACAAATTCTCGAAACTCACTGTGCTAAACATGGGAAAATATGTAACTGATGCAGTGTTTCATTATTTAAATTATGAGTGACAGCTACAGGTGTTTAAAAACATCAATTATGATTTCTGAAAGTCAGTCAAACGTTTCTGCATCCCAATTATCAGTTCCCATTATATCAGCAGTTTTTATTAGATAATAAACAAGTCCCTAAGAAGTTTTTGATGCCTATTATGCACACATACATTAAGTTTGAAAATGCAAGGGGGTATCCTGTACATAACTTTTACATCTTAAAACGTTACTTCCCACATTTTATATTTTCGCTCATTTTACACCATTTTTTTTAAGTCCCTTGAAAAGTATAAAAGTGGGGTTTCACTGTAGGGTTATTACAGGGATATGAACCATGAGGCAATGGGTTGCAAGTAGGGATTGTGTACATATATTGTTATCCCATCCTGGATTCTCCATTGTTTGATTATCACATTTTCGTGAATTGTAAAGTGCAGAGTATATATCTTTGAATGTTTCAAGCAAGTGGCCAATATTTGCACAACTTTCAAATATAACCAAGATGTAAATGGATATTTGTGCAGCTTTTTTCAGATAATACCTCATTATACATACTTGCATCATGTGCAAAACATCTGAAGTTACTGTTAATGTTGCCTGCCTGGTCATTTATATGCAACATGAACTACAAGTTTCCCAAGAAACTTCAGTGGGGCACACCTATCTAAGATAACATGCTTCATTCTCCACACTGAGAAAGCTTCATTTTAGCCACAGATTTTGTGTGACAAAATGTTATTGTTCTTGTATTAATAATTGTTTGCACATTACTGAGCCAATGGATGTCAACAAATATTGTATCTACCTAATTGTCTTGCTCTACGGCATTCAATATGTGATGTGAGAGAAAGGCAAATTGTGTTTTGCGTGACCAATGTTTCCTTAATACATGCTGGTTGGCGTGGTGTGTGTGTCATTCTTTTGAAAACACCTCATTATTTTTGAGTTCACAATATGTTCTAAGACTTGCGACAGACGGATGTCAATGATATTGTCACATTAAAACCACAATCAAATCCAAATCCGAAGGCAGGGTCATCAGTGAGGTACAATACTTGGAACTGAAGGCACGTTTATTCTTACATCAGTGTGGAGCTAGAACAGAACTGACTTCCAGTACAGAGTGCAGCTATTTGTACAAAAATCAGATATTCCAAAATGTTGGTATTTATGCAAACAGTGAATATTCCAGAGTACACAAACATGACAAAACATAAGATATTTTAATAACCTTCCAGAAATGATAATACTGTATAGCAAATGATTACTGGTGATCGTGTTAGAGCTGGTGATGCCAGCTAACCACTACACCAAACTACATGTGCAACAGCTCTTAGCATTGCTCCCTCTCCTGGAGTACCAGCAGCCTGATGTTTCAGAAGCTTCACAATCTTCACAATCTTTGAGTGGGTCTTCAGTTTCATTGAACATCCCATTGTCAATCTTCATCTCAGGACTGTAGTATGGCTTCATATGGAGGGTGCTTTTGTTTTCTTGATGAAGAGTCATAATCCTTGACTTCCTATATGACATCCCACAAGCAATGAAGGACATAGTATGGTCCAAAGTATTAACTTTTCCTAAAGTTCCATTTTCCACTCAGGTGTAAAAATCGATACCAAGTCTCCTGAGCTGTATTTCACTGGTCAGTGCTTGGCATTATAGCACACTTGGTCTTTTCTTGGGCATCCAGGGTCCACATGCAAGCCAGCTACCTAGCTTCTTCACTCATGGTGATGAGGTGTTTAATTTTAGTCTCCCTTAGTATTGTCTGATTAATATGGGACAGTGCATCAATTGTTATTTTGATCTTATGACCATGGAGCAAAAAGAATGATAGTGTGAAGTATGTAGTCTCTTGCTTCACTGTGTTGTAAGCGAATTTCACGATGAGTAGTACTGTATCTACCAGAGTCTTATTAAAGCATTCTGTGAGACCATTCATCTGAAGACAGTAGACAGTTTTCACCCTGTAGGTGATCTCATAACATACAATTACTTCTTATACTAGTCTCATCTGGAAAACTTAATGATGATGAGAGATCATCACAAGAGGTGTACCATGCTTCAAAATGATTTCTTCTACAATGAGATTTGCAATTTCTGGAGCTTTGGCAGTCAGCACAGAACAGTGTTGCATGTTCCAGATGAGGTAGTCAGTGCAGGTCGATAACCATTTGTCAACTTTGGGAGCCTTCTGACACTGACATTCTTTACAATAGCTCACATAGTGTCTATTGGATCAGAAGAGACCCCACCAGGGATACCTGTGTAATTCTATGTAGAGTCTTCATGAAACCCAGGTGACCAGATGTAGGACTGTTGTCGAAATAAAGGTAGTTGGATGTAGATGTGGTATGACGAACTACCATTTCCATCCCACTGGTTCATAGTTCTTCGTATAAAATGTTCTGTTTGTTAATTAGTATTCTCCTTTACTCAATTCATCCTCCTTCAAGGTTTCTATGGTTTTCAGGACCTTCTCTGTTCAGCAGCAGTGTCATTTAGTGCAGCAGGGACTGAGATCATCCAAGCAGCTGTGTTCCACCTGAAGATTCCTTGAAAGGCAATAAGTGTCCTTGTGTTAGGTTCTGCATTTGTATACCACTGTGACATTGTACTCTTTAGGCCTCAGTTGTAGAATTCATCTCTGCCTTGGCGGTACTCTGAAAGCATAGGCTATTGCCTCTCAATTTTCTCTAGAACTGCATCTGTACAGTAACCCCTAGCATCAGCTTGGAGTTCTGACTCAAAATTGTCATCATACAAAGCTACGACTGAAGATTTTAGTGCTTCCTTAAGCAGAAGGAAAGGTCTTTCGTGAAGCTCATTCCAGGAATATTTGGTGTCTCCTTAAAGTACTTCTTGCGATGGATGTACCTTGGTACAGAAGTCCTTTATGAGTTGCCGATAGTACAAGTGCATTCCAAGAAACGTCTGACATCACTATTCTGCAAGGAGTTGAGAAATCTGCGACATTTTATTTTCTCTGGATCGGGGTGGGCTCCATCACCATCCATTAGGTGCCTCAAGATTTTTATTTCTTAAGCGATGAAGAAACAGAATGAGATTTTCACTCTGCAGCAGAATGTGCACTGATATGAAACTTCCTGGCAGATTAAAACTGTGTGCTGGACTGAGACTCGAACTCGGGACCTTTTCCTTTTACAGGCAAGCGCTCTATGCTGCCAATGGAGAAATACTTTTTTTGGATTCAGGCAGAGGTCTGCAGTCTGAGCACACTTAAAGACAGGTGTCAAGTGGCTTAGATGTTCTTCAAATGTCTTAGAAAATAGCGACAGTATCATCCCAATAGCAAAGATCCATCATACATTTAAGGTGTCAAAGTAGGTTGTTCATTGTGTGTTCGAAGATGGCTGGACCTTTTACACAATCCAAACAGCATAACTTTGAACTCCTACAGACCATCAGGTTTATGAGTGCAGTATTTTCTACATCAGTCTCATTAACCTAGATTTGCCAGTAGCTTGTCAGCATATCCATAGTTGATAAGTGCTTTTCTCTTTTCAAGCAGTCACTGGTAGTTGACACAAAAACACCATGTGTCACCCACTTCTTCTCAGGGACCACAGGGAAAGACCAAGGGCTCATTCAGCGAGCAATACCCTATACAAGGGCTGGTTAACTGGTAGACAATTCCCAGTGTCCATACAGTATTTTACCATGGGCCGCTTGGTCTGTTTTTTTTTTCTCCACTCTGGATTTGAAAGTATCTGAAAATAGGTGTAGGACAGCTAATAGTTGCCGACATTGTTCCTTAGTGAGGCCAGATCCTATAGACAGCTCAGTAGTATCTTCCTTCCCAGTATTATTTGTAGGGGTAGTGGAGCATGATTCCTTTATTGATGGCAGTGTTCTGCCCATCCAGGACTGGTTCCTGGCCCCTCTGCACATACTGTTAAGGATGAGTTATGGTTGCTTGTGACTGTTAGTGGTCAGAAGTTCTCATTGATCACCTACAATGCTTATGATTTTTGCTACCATGTAGATTTCTATTGTGATCCTGAGTAGGTTTTTGCAGTTGAGAGAAGCTTCACAGTTTAACTGAGTATCTCAATTGATGACTGGAACTCGTCTCATTGATGACAATAGGATGATGTCGTCCCCAACAGCAAACAACCACCCAGAGCAATCATTGTTATGTGTGCTTGTTGGAACAGCTTTTTCAGTCTGGAGTTCTGACCTTCTATGGTGTATGACTACTTTGATGCCTGCAAGAGGTCCCAACTGAGAATAACTTTATGACTACACCCTGTCAAAATGACAAATTCGAGGGATTGCTGCATTCTGTGATTGATAGATATTTTTCAGTACTTTTTCCTGTCAGCTGGAAGTTCCTGTTTGCAACTTTCAGTGCAATTGCTTTTGTATTACGGAACATATTATTCTTTAGCTGATGACAATAAACATTTGTCATTACAGAAAATGAAGACCCTGAGTCAATTAGCGCCTGGACAGGTTGGCCATCAAAGATGATGTCAGTGAGATTTCCTGACGACTTGGTGACTGTTGTCCATGGAGGAGGTTTACATCTACATACATTTTGTGCAAGCTGCCATACGCTGTATGGTGGAGGGTACTATGTACCACTGTTGGTCATTCCCTTTCTTATTCCAGTTGCAAATGGAGTGGGGGGAAAAACGACTTTCTATAAGCCTTCAAACAAGTCCTATTTTCTCTTTGTCTTCATGGTCCTTAAGCAAAATATATGTTGGTGACTGTAAAATCATTTTGCAGTCAGCTGCAAATGCTTGTTCTCAAAATTTTCTCAATAGTGTTTCATGAAAAGAACATCATCTTCCTGCATAAATTCCCATTTTAGGTCACAAAGCATCTCCACAACACCTGCATATTGGTAGAATCTACTGGTAACAAATCTAGAAACATGCTTCTGAACTGCTTCGTTGTCATCCTTTCATCTGACATGGTGGGCATCCCAAACACTCAGGTAATACTTAAGAATGGGTCACCCAAGTGTTCCACACACAGTGTCCTTTGTGCATAAGCTACACTTTCCTAAAACTCTCCCAATAAAAAGAAGACGACCATTTGCCTTCCCTGCTACCATCCTAATTTACTTCTTCCATTTCATATCACATTGCAGTGTTACACCTAGATGTTTAGTCAGTGTGACTTCGTTAAGCTGCATGACACTAATAGTGTATTTCAACATTACATGATTGTTTTTCCTACTCATCTACATTAACTTACATTTTTCTATGTTTAGAAAAAGGTACCATTCATCACACTGAATAGAAATTCTGTCCTGTATCCTTTTACAGTCAGAGAATGATGACACTGTTCAGTGTAGGCTCTTACAGTATCATTGGCAAAGAGGTGCAGATTGGTGTCCACCCTATCCGTCAGATCATTTCTTTATATGGGATGAGTCACGTAAGATGTGATGCCCCTGTTATTTTGTGAATGGTTCCAGGTATCAAAATGAGGTTTTCGACAAACCATAATACACTAAGGGGCATGTACTTAGATATGTGATAAAGCGCCTGAACTTTTATGATGATTGAGATACTGAAGCAAATAAGATTTTTTAAAAAATAGAATGATATGCTTGTTTAATGGCATCTGAAAGTACTTGAAAAGATGAGTACAGTGATATAATACTTGTTAACATTGAGGTTGAAATTCTTTGTAAAAGAACCCAAGAAATATTCTAAAACTGAAAGGCAAGTCGGCCAGACTCAACTATTGCACTAACTTCTCTTCATTGGTGTACATGCCTGCATGCAATGAATGTTGAAGCAGAAATGACCTGGCAGTAGATGATATAGTTTCTGCTAGGCAGAAAAATAAATGATCAGAAAGCTTGATACAGTGAAGTAGCCTGGTGTTTTGCAGTGCAATAGTTGAGTCTGGCCAACTTGCCTTTCAGTTTTAGAATATTTCTTGGGTTCTTTTACAAAGAATTTCAACCTCAACGTTAAAAAGCATTATATCATTGTACTCATCTTTCCAACTGCTTTCAGATGCTGTTAAAACAAAGTATATCATTCAATTTGAAAAAATCACGCTTGCTTTAATATTTAAATCAATACAAGAGTTAAGGCTATCACATTCCAAAGTATGTGCCCCATTGTGTGTTACCATGTGCCAAAAATATCATTTCGAAATCTGGAACCATTCATGAAATAAAAGGGGTGTTATGTCCTATGTGACTCACCCTGTATAGAGAATAAGAGTGGTTCTACCACACTTCTGGGGGTACTCCTGATGATACCTTCGTCTCGAACACTCATTGCTGGTGACAGTGTTCTGGGTTCCATTACTCACGAAGTCTTTGAACCACTCACATACCTGGAAACTTATTCCATATGCTTGGGCTTTTGTTAACAGTCTGTAGTGGCACACTGAGTCAAACATCTTCCTGAAATCTAGGAATTTGGAATCATTTCCATTGATGGTCATCTCATATGTGATCGGAGGCTTTCCTGGCATATGTGTTGTTCCCAGGGTTCTCTGGTGTCCAGCCGGATGCGATCGTTGAAGTCCTAAGGTCCGTCAGTCGGACCGTCGGCACAGGGAATTGAAGCCTGACTGACGGACATAAATAACAATGACAATGAGCACACAGACCGTTCCATCTGAACCACCTGATGATGGCGGAAAGGTTATTTGCCGAAATTTCATGGGTCTTCAATGATCGCATCCGGCTGGACACCCAAGAGCCCTGGAAACAATGATGGGCGTCTCGTTTGGTTTTCCTAAATTTGAGGGTTAGGTGAATGCCTGGTACCTTTGTTCAGTGACAGAGAATGGCTGCGATGTGTTGGAAAGCAATCTCGCCTGTGTTACAGTGATTTACTTCGACCCACTATAATCATCTGCAAGTGACTGGCATGGACTGTTGTGATAGATGGCATCTTGCAGCATGATAATCATCAAACACTTGTCTTCTCTGTTTACGGTATTGTGCAATATGTCCAGGACATCCAAAGTGAAGACATACCAGCTTGTAGTCCATCCTCCAAATATTAGATTTTTTGTGGGATGATGTACTTATTGGAGAAGTAGGTTGTACTTGCATTGGTCAGATGATGGGCTGTCATTTGTTGGTTGTAGCATAAGTCCGAGCTTTGTGATATCTTTGAGTAGTGGTGGAATTTGGTGCTAAGATTTGATTTGATTTGATTTTGACAGGAAAGCTAAAACAGCTTAGGTCTAAACCGCCACTGCCTGCACCAAAACAGAGTTCATTGTGCGGTATTGCTCCTTGTGTATCTAGTAAAGCCAACCAATGCCCTTAAATAGCGCAAGGAGCCGCTTTACCAGTTTTTTGTTAGACGCAGTTTCTTCAGGTCTAGTTGTCCCAAAGATTCTGTATCTTTTGCTCTCCAATGCCATGCATTCGAAGATTAGGTGTGATGCAGTTTCTTCACCCTCATCACAGATCCTACATTTAGGGTCTTCTTCCGTTATACCCATTGTGTGTAGGTGTTTTTTGAAATTCCCGTGGCCAGTCATCAGTCCAGTCATGAGTATGATCTCTTTCCTGTTCAACCCCAGGATTACAGAGCTTCTTTTAAAACATGGCTTGGGCATCATTACCTTACCATGTTTTTGTTTATGGACCTTGTTCCAACATTCTACATGCTGTTTCCTGAGCCAGTTCTGTAGTTGTAGTTAGATCATAGCCTTAGTGATTGTCAGGACAGGTTCCTTTCCAATAAATGGAGTGGTTGCCCCCGTCCTGGCCAATCTGTCGGTTTGTTCATTGCCACAGATCCCTGAGTGGCCAGGGACCGACACTAGGTTTACCCTATTGCTTCCCCCTATTTCCACCAGATTCCTGTGCCATTCTACAACAATCTTAGACCTTGTTGCAGGAGCTGCCAGTGATTTGAGGGCTGCCTGGCTGTCTGAATAGATGTTGATGCCATGGTGATTGTAGCACCTACACTTATTCTCCTCCACACATGCCCTGATTGCATTAATTTCAGCTTGGAATACAGAGGCCAGTTCTCCTGGAGAGGTGATGCCCTCCAGTCTTTGCTGAACCCCGCACATGCCTGCCCCAACGCCTTGGCTGATTTCGACCCATTGGTGAACCAAACAATGTCCTCCGTACAGTGTCGAACAGTTTTTTCCCACTGCTCCCTCCTTCCAATTATTATATTGTAAGGCTTGTTGAAGCAGTTGGGAGTTATTATATAGCCTACAGGCATTTCCCCAGCCATTCCTATGTTTACCTCACTCACTAATATAGTGTATGATTCTGGATATCCCAATGAGATCTAGTTCTTGCCAGTTTTAAGTCTGTATGCCCCAGCTGCTGCCTCCATCGTGACCGAAATGTGTAGTGGAGGCATGTCTAGCATGGTTTCCATCCCAGCAGTTGGTGTGCTGCTAATTCTGCCTGTTATGACTAAGCAGGCCAATCTCTGCACCTTAGCAAGCTCCTTAGCTGCAACCCGCTGTTCTACCTTCTTCCACCACACTACGGCCCCGTAGGGAATCCTAGGTCTAACCACTGTGGTGTATATCCGGTACATACCTCTGGGGCTTCGGCCCGAGTTTTTACCACAAGCCCTTCTGGTTCCCACTAGAGTATTTTTTGCCTTGGTGCAGATGCTCTTAATGTGGGGGGTCTACGTTAGTTTCTCATCTAAGGTTACCCCTAGATATTTCACTATCCCCTTCACAGGTAGAGTTTCATTGAAGAGCTTTAGATTCCAATTTGAATGTTGGCTATATGCCTCTTCACAAATGTCACCACAACAGTCTTCTTAGGATTAACCCTCAGATCCTGTTTAATGCACTAATTTTGCACAATGTCCAATCCTCATTGTGCCATATTTCTGACTGTCAGTAAATTTGCCAAGTATTACTATGACAAGGTCATCTGTGTATCCTTGGCAGAAGCATTGTATAAAATTTAGTTCCTTGATGAGTTCGTTCACCACTAGATTCCACCTTCCTTCCCTTAAGGATCGCCCTGATCCACCTACTTATAGCGGTCCCTAGATCACGCACACCTGCTGCCCTTACCATGGAATCGAAGGTCATGTTATTGAAGGCCCCGTCGATATCCAGGAAGTTGCAGAGAGCTATTTCTTTGAAGTGAAGTGCTTTCTCCACCTTCCCAATGAGTTGGTGGAGAGCTGTCTCACATAATTTACTTGGTTGATTTGCGTGTTTGTTTGAATGTAGGGGTGCCCTAATTAGCCTCCTCTCCCCAAAGTATACATTAACCAGTTTTTCAAATGTTTTGAGAATAAAGGAGAACAGACTGATTGGTCTCGTATTCTTGGCCTTGGTATGATCAATTCTCCCTGGCTTTGGAATGAAGACAGCCTTCACTGCCCTCCAAACATTGGTAATGATTCCTACTGCTAGGCTAACCCTGAATAACCTGCATAGGACTCTTATGAGTTTCTCTCCTGCCTGTTGCAGGAGAGCTGGAAAAAATTCCGTCTGGGCCAGGGGACTTGAATGGTTGGAATATTCCCACCACCCACTGGATTTTATTAAAGTCCACACACTCCTTGGCCGATTCCCTGTCCTCTCTTAGAGTTCCTGGGAACCATTGTCTCTCCGGGATCACATTCTGGTCTGTGTTGTCCGGCAGAGCATACTGAAAGTGATATTTGAGGGGCAGTTCCAACATCTCAAGTACTGTCTTTGTATATTCTCCACCCTCCTTCCTCAACGTACTTCCTGGATTGATTTGTACTCTAGTGAGGATTCTGTGAAGTCTGGCTTGAGCAGCCGTGCACTCCACTTCCTCACAGAATGCCTTCCAGGATGTCTTCGTTGCTTGTCTGATTGCAAGGTTGTAGTTGACAGGGGTCTCACGATACTTAGCCCATTGTCCTTTATGTCTCACAATGTTAAACAGTCATTGTACCTGTTTTCTTTGAATTTATAAGTTATTATTCCACCAAGGCACACTCCTGTTTGTGCATTTCTTGGTGATTGTGCAATTGTCCTGATGTGAGGTCACTATGGCAGAGGAAACAGCCTCTGCTACTTCCTCAAACTCTACTGTATTCCTTACTGAGGTTTTAATTTCTGATAAGTCTAAGTCAAGGTCCCTCCTAAATGTCTCCCAGTCTGTTTTCCTGGGATTCCTATAGGTCATGGTCTGTGATTCCCATTCCAACCTTGAATTTAATGTACATGTGGTTGATGAGGATGGCTCTAACACTACATGCCATTGTTTGACATATTTACCCATCATCATGGAACCAAAAGTTATATCAATTACTTCTTCCCTTCTCCTATTCCTGAATATAGGTTCATTTCCCCTATTCATGACCTCCAAGTTGTTGGCTAAAAGAAATTCAAGAAGATACTCACCTCTACTGTTGGTGTCCTAGCTGCCCCACACCAGGTTGTGGCCACTGGCATCGCATCCCACCAGCAGTTGGTCACCTTGCCGATGGCAAGCCTCTACCAGTCTCCTCGCCTGCAAAGGAGGAGGAGAGCTGTCTTCGTAAGGAAGGTATGCTGAGGCCAAAATAATTTCCCTCGTGATACCTTCCGCACATTGCTGCATTTCAATGGCCACTAGGTCCCTGGAGCAGAAATCCATCATTGGTGTGAAAGAAATTCCATTTCTGGCATAAATCAGCTTATCTCCAGTGCCACTGAGGCCCGATACACCCCCTTTATATAAGTAGGGTTCGTGTATCAGGGCCATGTTGACTTCCTGCCTCCCCAGGCAGCGTCTCAGGGCAGCAGAGGCCCCTTTACTGTGCTGCAGATTAATCTCCAGTCTCTGCCTTGCTGCCATTATTGCCTTTGAGGTCTTTGAGAACCCTGATGGTGACCTACATGAACCCTAAAAACAATTCCAGGTTCTGCTCTCGCATCACCTTCAGGGACTTCCCTCTGACCTCCACCAACAGGATTCGTCCTTCTGGTACAACCTTCTGGTTGATCACTCTCCAGTCTTCTGTTGAGACTTTTGGGTTCTGAGCCCCTGTTTTCTCAAAGTCTTAGTAGAGACATCCTTAAGAATCTTTGCTACCCATAGTGACACCTTTGCGGTGTTTAGAAGTTCCGCTGCCGTCTTGACCAGCAGCTTCGCATCTTCCCTCGGGGATATCATGGGCACCTTGTCCTTAAGCCATTCCACCGTGTGCACCCCCTCACAAGAGACAAAAATGAGAGCACCACGATCTAGATAGACCCTCTTGAAGTTGGGTCCTGGACCTGCATCTCCCCCCCCCCCCCTCCAAGCTTTTCAAAGAGGGCCATCTGTACAGATTCCTCCTGCTGTGAGATGATGGCCACCAGTGGATAGCATTTCTGGATAACTGCCATCTTAAAAACTGAGACTGCTGTACTATAGGTCTGTTTCACTATTTCTTGCCTCGGTTTCTTCTGGGCTCGCTTATCCAGGGAGGAGGGAGTCTTAGATTCCTCCCTTATCCTCTTGCTGCCTGTCTTCGATGTTGTGGGGGTCTGCATATCCTCTTCAACCTGAGACAATTTTTTCTTGGGGTCTTAGCTTCAAGTCCCTTTAACTCCCTCCATTTGTCTTTAGGAAGCCATTCTTTCCCTTCCTTTTTCCTTTGTCCCCTGAGTAGCTTCCTCCTTTAGGCCCCAGACAAGGCTTTAATCTTTATCTGGTTTGGTTACATTTCCCATTCCTGGCTCAGGTCTAGACCCTGATTCAGTAGTGGGAATGCCTTCCATCAGTCCTGACCCTGATGTTTGGGTGTCAGGTCTCAGTTTGCCACTCAGTTTGTTGTTCTTTATTTTCTTTAATCGTGTCCATTTTGGTCCCATGAGATTTGGGAATCTACACGGTCCACACCATGAATTCCCTGCATGGTGTAAGGCTACTTACTCAGGAAGGTCACCCGGTATCCCTGTGGCTCCATTTGCGACACATCTTCCCATGTGCCACGCACCCCATGGCACAGATCGCATCACACTTTGGGTTGGGAAAGGGAATTGGGTAGGACTAGGAGTGGATAGGGAAGATGGGACATTGTGGGACACACTTAGCCTGATCCATCGGCTGAGGCCTTTCTGGCAGTAGGTCCTCTACTTTTGGCATAGCCCTCAGCTTCATGTGGATATGCAAGCCTCTCCACCCGCATGGACAGTGCTTAGTTAAGGTGGTGTCCCCCAGAGAGGTCGTGCTAAGACTGATACACCCTTTCTTCAACATTCTCTGTCCATGCAGGATACGATAGCTGATGCACAGTGACCAATTTTTGGTCCAAAGCACTCAGCGAATTCGCTCATTTGTTCAGAAGGTGAGGCCAACAATATTTTCACCTTTTGGCCAGTTGGTGATGACAGAATCAAGGTGCACGCCCTGCTATCTGTCTCAATGATTTGATAGAAACTGTTTGGTCAAAAATTTCACTGTTGTGTTACTTATATCTATATGTTTGGCTCATGTTGATGAGCCCATCATTTCATTAATGGTTATTGTGATATTTACATGGAAGTAAGACAATGCGTGAAATTCAAAAAAACTTTGAAATAGAAATTGGTATTGCTATGATTTTGCATTTGGTGTATATTACATAATATGTTGCTCTGTATGAAACTTAACTAACATATCGAATTTTTCTTTACTCTTTCTTGGAGGTCTCTGACTCAACAATCTCAAGAAAATTGATCTGATGTAGCACACTCATTTGCAGTTGCGCTGCTTCATTGTTATGCCAGAGTGAAACGTCCACAAAATTCCTCATATGTCATAAATGGCTTCAGACACGGAAATGAGATTTTTGGTAAACGATAGTATGCAGAGAGGAGAGTATTTTGGCGTATGGTTATTACGCAAAACTTCATTATCTGCTGTGTTAGCCCACTAAGTACAGACTTCTTTGATGAAGTAATGTAATTTTTAGGTGTCATTGATAGCTGGTCAAATGGGAAATGCTATGGGTTTTGGTGCAACATAAGTAAAGACATTACATGTTTATTTTATACCAAAGGTGCACTATTTCACAAGATATTGACCTTAGTTTTCCTCAGATCCTCACTTAATAATCTTCATAAACCAAAGTTTCAGAATTATCTTGCAACTGCATCGGCACAACATGTTAGTGAGGTGAGACGGTATAAACTCTGTTCAGTTTTGGCAAAATAAGGAAATTTTAAGATGTCAACAAGAGAAATATGTAAGTTTTACTCAAAATTCGCCTCTAATGATGCTTCTCTGAAAGTTAGAAATGGTTAATAAGCCAGGCGAAAATAAATTGCTGCATTTTCAGTGGAACTCCTTTTAGATAGTAACCAAAGCAGTGGTGGCAGCAGATAGTTTTGAATAGTCACCATCCAAGTGAGGGCATCTAGGGGTTGTGCTCAGTATTTACAAAAATGGGAGTACAGGCTTCAGTTTAGAAAGACACTTCCCTTCCAGCACTTGGCATTTCCCCTACAGTGCCTGCCCACAACCTCCACTGCTACTGCTCTCCCAAGTGTGCCCTGCCTACTGCGCATCTACCAGCCATGGTATTCTGTGTGGACTGTACCTCCTGTCTTATCAGATCAACATTTGTGGCTGGCATCTCTTTTGCACTTAGTCTGGCATTTTTGGCTGTTATTCACTGCTGCATCTTTACCCTTAGTAGCTGTTGCCTGAGAGTGAGCTGGTGGTGATCTGTCACAGTTGCCGTAGGGACCACATTCAGGAATTGGTCATTCTTCATTCATCAGACTCTCTTCTGTTACATTTCACTGGCTCCACTGTATGAATTTCTCTATCATCAAGACATCCTTTACCAGATGAGCTCGGTACATGTCTTCTGCAACTCCTTTAATCTAGTGTGAGATTTCATTGGCTTCTGTCATTCAGGTTCATTATATAGCACAGGGCAAAACATTCTTTACATATGACTATGTTGTTTCCCGATGACATTGGATCCTGTTCTTCAATTGTTCTGCTGCTAAGCAGTCATGCTGCTGATCATCGCCAAACCTTTACTTCAGTTTGGCCTGAAAATTGTCCCACATATTGATTTTCTCTTCATTGTTCTGAGTCATCCATGTAAAAGTACTATTTGCCATCATGTCATCTCATGTGTTGCACATGGCAACTTGGGTAAGTCTTTTCAGCCATTTCGCTGGGTCCTAGTCAGTGCTCCAGAAAACAGTGACGGATGCATGATGTGCAGCTGACTGATGCTGTTTTGGAATCCATCCATCCTTTGAATATATGGATCTCATGGACGGTATACTGCTCTTGTTCCATTTCCTGTCCATGTAGGTGCTGGCTTTTACATTTCGAAATATAAACTTTTATAGCTGGCAGTGTCGCAGTTAATAAAATGTACTGAGATGATGTGCTATGGTCAAGAGGATGTCACATTTAAACCCACTGTTTTGTCCCCATCTGCAGAGGACTTTATTAAGGGGGATTGTAGCTTCTTAGAGTGTCCTTTCATTAAGGATGTTACTGAGTGCATAGGGAAAAATCTTGGGGGGGGGGGGGGGGGGGGGAGAGAGAGAGAGAGAGAGAGAGAGAGAGAGAGAGAGAGAGAGAGAGAGAGAGAGAGAAATCTCCCACATCGCGATAACTTACAGACCCCCCCCCCCCCCCCCCCCCCCCCCCCAGAAAATGCGAGAGCCCCTAAACTTGGCTAAGGATGCTTGCCAACTGCTGGAGAAAACAGAAATTTTCAGAATTCTGTGTAGTTGTAGGGAGGGACACATGGGTACTACAAAAAGAACAGTCAAAAGGTGACTAGAAAAGTGCAAGGGCAATTGCATAAAGGAGGGGGGGGGGGGGGGGATGGGAAATTGACAGATCAGCTGTTGCGGAACATGCTTTGCAGGCAAGGCAAGGCAAGGCAAGAGACCACCACATTCATTTTGATAGGACTCAAGTACTGGCAGCTGCAAGAGAATACCATGAAAGGCTATGTAGAGAGGCCATAGAGATTGTAAAACGCCCAGGAATTTCAATAGAAAGGAGGGGGATGTGAAACTGAATGACATCTGGGTTCCGGTGCTGAAGAAGTATAACAGTCTTCCACCACAGGGTGATAGTAACAGCAGACGATGGTGATTGACAACAGGTTTACAAAACATGTTACTTCACATCACTTCACTGAAGCATGTGTAAATGGAATTTTGCTGCAGTCAGTAGTGAGCCAGATGTGAAATGGACACTGAAGAAGCTACAATACCCCTTGAAAATCTCCTCTGTAGGTGGGGACGAAACATTGGGTTTAAATGTGAAATCCATTCGACCACAGCATAACAGCCCAGAACATTTTATTAATTGTGGCTTTTACACTGCCTAATTGGAACCACAGTGATGTACAATCATGCTCATAAATTAAGGATAATGCTGATACATTGTGAAACAATGCTCTGGTGGGTGATTTGCGGGTTTAAATCACCTTGGGGTATGACCATGCAGTGCATTTGACCTGCGGTTGTCGCACAGTGCCGCTGGCACAAGTCCACATATGCAGAGTTGTGTTGGTGCATGTCAGAGTATGGTGCAGCGAGTACGTGTGCAGACGTTTTCAAGTGAGGGGTACAATACTAGGGCGACTGGAGGCTGGTCAAAAACAGCAGGTCGTAGCACGGGCCCTCCGTGTGCCACAGACTGTGATCTCACAATTATGGCAACGATTCCAGCAGACAGGAAACATGTCCAGGTGCTACAGTACGGGAGGTCCACAGTGTACAACACCACAAGAAGGCCGATATCTCACCATCAGTGCCCACAGACGGCCACGGAGTACTACAGATAGCCTTGCTCGGGACCTTACCGCAGCCACTGGAACAGTTGTCTGCAGACACACAGTCTACACACAACTGAACAGACATGGTTTATTTGCCCGGGGACCTGCAAGGTGCATTTCACTGATCCCTGGTCACAGGAGAGCCCATAAAGCCTGGTATCAAGGACACAGTACATGGTCATTGGAACAGTGGTCCCAGGTTATCTTTACAGATGAGTCCAGGTATAGTCTGAACAGTGATTCTTGCCGGGTTTTCATCTGGAATGAACCAGGAACTAGATACCAACCCCTTAATGTCCTTGAAAGGGACCTGTATGGAGGTTGTAGTTTGATAGTGTGGGATGGGATTATGATTGGTGCACGTACACCCCTGCATGTCTTTGACAGAGAACTGTAACAGGTCAGGTGTATCGGGACATTATTTTGCACCAGTATGTCCGCCTTTTCAGGTGTGCAGTGGGTCCTACCTTCCTCCTGATGGATGGTAACGCACGGCCCCACCGAGCTGCCATTGTGGAGGAGTATCTTGAAACAGAAGATATCGGGTGAATGGAATGGAGTGGCGTGCCTGTTCTCCAAACCTAAACCCCATCGAGCATGTCTGGGATGCTCTCAGTCGACGTATCGCTGCATGTCTTCAAACCCCTACGACACTTCAGGAGCTCCGACAGGCAATGATGCAAGAATGGGATGCCATACCCCAGCAGCTGCTCGACCAACTGATCCAGAGTATGCCAACTCTTTGAGCGGCCTGTGTACATGTGCATGGTGATCATATCCCATATTGATGTCGGGGTACGTGTGCAGGAAACAGTGGTGTTTTGTAGCATATATGTTTAGGTACGGTTTTTTCAACTTATCACCAATACCGTGGACTTACATATCTGTGTCATGTGTGTTCCCTACATGCGTATGCTATTAACGCCAGTCTTGTGTAGTGCCACGTTGTGTGGCACCACATTCTGCAATTATCCTTAATTTATGAGCATGAGCATGAGTGTAGATGTTTCAAAGTACTTGGCATCTCCAACCAACAGTGTCACTTTGTAACCATAATCAAGTCCAAATCTGAATGCAGGGTTCTCAGTGAAGTACAACACTTAGATCTGAAAGTACTTTTATTACTGACACAAATGTACAGTCAGAATAGCATTCACCTCTGGATGGAGAGTGCAGCTGTTTATACAAGTATCAAATATTCCAGAATGTTGGTATTTATACTGAAATTGAATACTTCAGAATATGCAAGTGTAAGATATTAGGATACTGAAAGATTTTTCCAGAAATGATAAATGCTGAATAACAAATAATGCTGGTGGTGTGCAGCACAACAACCAGTGACACTAATTGCTATGTCATACTGCATGCATCACGGCTCGTGGCAATACTGGACAGCACTTTGCTGGCTCAGGTCAACAGCCTTCGTTCTTCCATCTACTATAGACAGTTTTTTGTTCAAAGGATCTGTGATATATTATGGTTAAAAGAGGGCCTAAGTCATCCACAAATTTTGTACAGATATTTCATTGGACCTTGGAGATTTGTTCAATGTTGGTGATTTCAGCTGTTTCCCAATACCACTGACACTAATGTCGCTCATCTTTGCAGTGATGCTGGATTTAAATTAGTGCAGTAGTTCAAGATCCTGTTTGTAAATCAAGTTCAACATTTCTGATTTTGCTTTGCTGTCTTCAATCTATATCCCTGTGTCGTCCATGAATGTGTGTGGACTAACCTTAAGTGCCACTGGTTGCCTCAACTTGGATTTTTTGAGATGTCTTTCGATAAGATTAGTGTGGTAGTTACTGAAGGTTTCATACATTGCTGTTTTGACAGCCAAATTAGATTCATTTAGCCTCTCTCTCAATGCTCCTGCACCTTGTTTTACATCTATGGCGCAGTAGTTGCTGTTTGTTTAGGCATTTCTTTACTGTGGATACCCTCAAGGTATCAAACATAAGAATTATGGGTGAGACTTTGTCCTAGCATGCATGTACCATAAAAAGAGTATGCTCCATGATAATTTTAGTGTCAGTCTGGTTTATGTAGCAAAGTGATGATAAATACTATTAACTAATCATATTACAGACATATACTGAGTAAAGAACAGTTTTAACATAATACAGTAGCATTACACACATTATTAAAGAATACTTGTTTCTTACAAATGGAAGTTCGTGTTTGAAGTATTACCACAAGGTGCCTCATTTGTCCTTGCATATTCTTTCTGTTATTGTAATGCACATCACCACGCTTACGGCTGCTGACCTGCAGCTGTAATTCAATGATATCTGGTGGTGCCATCCTACTTTTGTGTACTTCTGTTAAAGTCTAAAAATTTTCTGATCAAAGACTGGGTTGTGGCACTGCAGAATGGTATTGGCAGAACACCTGATGTCACCAGAAAGTCTCTAACACTTAAGCAATCCTTGCAGACCTTCAGCAAGTACTGTCTCCCCCTGCCACTCGCTTTACATAGATTATTAAAAGCAAGTGCAGGTCGTAGCTTACAGACAAAGTGTTGAGCCATCCAGGGACAACAGTGGAATCCTGAAGAAGATTCCAGCAGAGGGATCGAAACGGTGAATGCTGAAGAAGTTTGGAGAGGAATATGACGCAGCCTACATCTACACTCTGCAAACCACTGTGAGGTGCATGGCAGAGGGTGTGTCCTATTGTGCCAGTTATTATGGTTTCTTCCTGTTCCATTAACATATGGAGCATGGGAAGGAGGACTGTTTGAATGCCCTTGTGTGTGCAGTAATTATTCTAATCTTTATTATCACCATCCCTCTGTGAGTGATACATGGGGAGTTGTAGTCTATCCCTAGAGTAATCATTTAAAGCTGGTTCTTGGAAGTTTGTTAATAGACTGTCTTCAACAGTCTGCCATTTCAGTTCCTTCAGCATCTCTGTAACACCCTCCCACGGATTAAACAAATCTGTGACCATTTGTGCTGCCTTTGTCTGTATATGTTCAGTATCCCCTGTTACTCCTATCTGGTATGGGTCCCACACACTTCAGTAATATTCTAGGATGGGTCACACAAGTGATTTGTAAGCAATCTATTTAGTAGACTGATTACACTTCCCCAATATTCTACCAATAAACCGAACTCTGCTACCTGCTTTACCCACGACTGAACCTGTGTGATCATTCCATTTCATATTCCTACAAAGTGTTACATGCAGGTTGGCCAATTCCAGCAGTGACTCATTGATATTATATTCATAGGATACTACGTTTCTTCATTTTGTGATGTGCAAGATTTTACTTTTCTGAATATTTAGAGCAAACTGTCAACCTCTGCACCATGTTGAATATTTAAACTCCTCATGACAGACAGTACTTTGTTATAGATAACTGCATCATCTGCAAAAAGCCTGATTTTACTATTAATATTTTCTGCAAGGTCATTAATACACAACACAACCTTCAAGGGTCCCAACACACAGGGGTACACCTGAAGTTACTTCTGCATCTGACAATGACTCTCCATCCAAGATAAGACACTGTGTCCTCCCTACCAAAAAGTCCTCAGGCCAGTCACAAATTTTGCTTGATACCTCATATGATTGTTCTTTTGACAATAAGCATAGATGTGGTACTGAGTCAAATGCTTTTCAGAAATCAAGAAATCTACCTTGCTGCCTTGATCCAAAGCTTTCAGTATGTCATGTGAGAAAAATGCAAGTCGGGTTTCTGTCAATTTGCTCAAAAGCGCTGTTGATGTGAGCTTGCAGTTCTGATAGGCTTGTAGACAGATGAGGCATCAACACTGAATCTTTCGCATAACCCCACACAAAAAACTGCCTGGGGCTAGATCAGGAGAGCATGGAGGCCATGACATGAACTGTTAATCATCATCCTCACGACGGCTGATCCATTGTGTTCTCAATTTCTTGTTGAAGAATTTGTGAACGTCATGATGGGAAGTTGGGTGGAACACCATCTTGTTGGTAGATGAAGTTCACACTTTATCTCCAATTGTAGCCTGAGCCAATTTTCTGTGTCCCGATGAAAAACCAGCCCACATGCCACTGACCTTTTTTTCACTCACTGCAGGCTGACCCATTAATTTATCCTTGCAGTGACATCTTGAAGCTTCATTTTCAAACTTTGAACTGTACGTACCATCACTGAATGGAGTGGGTAATTAGTGGATGTTTGTTGAACTTCATTCTGAAATATCATTGCACCATTACAGTAGGCAGATGTAATGCATTTCAAGCACAGCATAAGCTTACTCAGCACCTCTTGCTGTCTTTCCTAACTGCTCACTGCTGCACTCTCATGGCAGAAATCTGAAGTGTGACTGCAACAATACAAAACTTCTTGAATTTTTCCATATGAGTGTTGACTTTTGTAACAATGTTACATCTCTTAATGTAGCTACTTTTAATTTATGAAATCACTTTAATCATTTATAATAACCTTTTACTTTGGAAACTGCTCCTAAGAGTTGGATGTCTAATAACGCTCGACCAAGAAGGGTCAGCGGCTATGATGGGCATTGATGAGTAATATTTCCTGTTGTAAATTTATAGGTACGTAAACATAGCTCCATGCCAATTACAGTCTGCCTTGTTGCAGTTGGTGGAAGGGCGACATCATTGAGTCATCATGAAGGTGTTACCATGTGAGGCACCTGTCACTGTATTACTATAGCTCTTTACAGGAAGGAATATTTGCAGTGCAAACACCAAGAGCTGCTCACATATGCAGATCCTCTCTCTTCACTAATAAATGTTGATTTAACTTTTGAAGTGGCAGTAGATGTATTTTGATTTGACAAGAATTGGATCAGTAGTGTTGGGGTACATGAAGGAATGACTAAAGACGAGGCGCAGAGAGAGAGAGAGAGAGAGAGAGAGAGAGAGAGAGAGAGAGAGATATGTCTTCAACAAATTTTGACACACTCAGGTGTGGGTGCAGGAGGGAGGGGGGCAGGCACTCACAGTTTTTTACTGCCCCTCCCCCATATGAAACGAGCCGTCAACCCAGCTTCACATATGCCTAGGATTTTAATAACAATAAAATGTTAATATAACAAAACAATTTATTAACAATAATAAAATATTTGAATATAATAATTTATTTACATCAATATTTGGTATACAGCTACTGCATCCTGCCAAGAAACTGCAATTAAGAGAAATCCACAATTTGGAAAGCATTCATTCAAAAGTTTGAGAAGTAAATTTGTCATGCAATTGATTTAAGAACTGAAACAGTAAAAAATACTCTCAAACTTTGGTAGGGTAGTAATTTACACAGTATAAAATTACACAGTATGAAATTGGAGTGAGCAGTCACCAGTCTTTCATGATCTTATTATTGCTTGCTTAAAACTTCTGCCTTCTACTTGATGGTTGCCTTTGTCTGAGATCTTCATTTCTCATGGCCCTCCTCCCCTGCCATCTGTATGAATTCCTGCGCAGTGTATCCTGTTCATGACATGCAACTCTTTTAGTAGACTCAAAGTTTTGTTATTACAAAGTAACCAGACAGTTAGTGAAGAAACACATTTTAAATGATTGGGGCTGAAGGGTGATGGAATTCTGTCTATGAAGCATCACATTCAGGATCGTGTGCAGAAATTAATGTCGCTATTCTTCATATATGTTGTATATAAGTTATACATTCTTCATATAAGTCTCCCAGTCTCCACTACCTTAGACACTACAACAGGGACGCTTATTCACTTAGTATACTCTCTTTCCATTATATTCTTTGTTCTATGGTATCAATATTTTCTGCAAGTCTGTGCACCTACAGAATACACTGATGAAGCAAAACATTATGACCACCACCCACCATGAGACCGGACGCAATATAAGCGATTTTGATGAACTGTGACACAGCACCTGGGAATGAGGAACTCACAAATGTCAAAGCTGGTTGACTGTTTCCATGTTGGCTTGAGCATTTATGGAAACTGGTTGAAGGATGTGAGACCATGATTATGTGACAGTGTGTTGGACATCCACACCTCATCACAGGACTTGGAGGTGGCCCATTGGTTAGCACACTGGACTTGCATTTGGGAGGATGACAGTTCAATCCCACATCTGGTCATCTTGATTAAGGTTTTCTGTGATTTCCCTAAATCACTTCAGGCAAATGCTGGGATTGTTCCCTAACATCAAACACCGGTGTGTATCCTGTGGGAATCACAGCGTTACTTGCCCTACACTATATTGTCGTATCGACTCTGCATTTTTCAGCTACATTTTAAGCTAGGATACATCGTTTATAACATTCTTGCTTAATATATACTGTGACATCTATTCATATTTGGGTAAGCTGAATCATATTTGACATAACTTTTCGCGATTTGTCATTACTTTGATTCCTCGTGCCACCTCCCCCTCCCCCCCCCCCTCCCCCTCTGCTTTACGGTAACCACACAGCCAGTACTATCACCACTTGAAACTTCCGGGGTGTTATTCTGTTAGCCCACTAGTCAGGAATTCTTAGGTGATGGTAACCATAGTGTTTCGGTTGCAGCCTTTCACAGCAGTGTAAGATAAAATGAATAGTCTAATAACGAACACGTTCAATTTATGTGAGAGAATCCTGAGAACTTGTAGCCCACTTCAAAGTTTTCTTCAGGTGCCAATCGTGCTATGAGTCCTCGAGCATTGCCTGCCTGGAATCTTTGCTGAGCACAAATGATTGGACAGATACATCAGTTCGAAAAATAACCAAAAGATTCACCGCGTAATTTATAGTTTCATTACCGATGTTGACCTCTGTGACGTGCTTAATCTGACGCCGCCTGCTGCGGAAGACATCTAAAAATATGAAGAAACATTCCAACACTTATTTCTTCAAATTGTGAATACTTTACTATTAGCAGACCAACTTAAATCAAATTCACGAAATCAGTGAAGATCAGTGCAAAGCATTCACATGAAATGATATCAATGAAATATCAAACCTGCAGTATAATAATTATGTCGCGACAGACGAAAGTTTGTGTCAGATCAGGATTCTAAGCTGGAATTTCTGCTTATCGCGAATAGGTTGTCTTACCAACGTCTGATAACAAGGAAAGGATCCAAAAGACTAAAAAATAGTACTGTTCTGCTCAATATAAAGCAATCAGTATTATAGGTGTAGACCTACTACCTCCAATGATGCAAAATTCTTTTTTTGACAGAGCTCACCAGAACCAAGACTGTGTGCAGACAGAATCAAAATATCAAGTACGATGTTGCAGAGGTACCTGTCACGAAAATTGACAACGGCTGGGAGAGCGTTGTGCTAACCACATGACTTTCCGTATCCGCATCCGATGATGCCTAAGGACTGAGGATGACACGGCGGCCGGTCAGTAATGTTCAAGGCCTGTTCGGACGGTATTTTGTTTGTTTTTTTGATGGAGAGCTAGATCTTGTGCATAACTGATCAAAAAGCTTCTGTTCTAAGACATTGCTGCAGCGTATATGCGAAGTAGCACTTCTCCCATGCGGGTATATAAGCACCGACATGTAAGCAAGTGACGTTGTTACCAAACGTGTTCAAACAGGGGCAACCTACTGATATTCTTTTCTAGGCTGCCGAAGAACGAAAACCAGGAGACTTCCATCGGAGAATGAAGGATGTCTATGGGACAGCATGTGTGTCGAAAACCACTGCTGTGGAATAGTGCGTCAAAGGTTGCTGCTGATTCAGATAACGCACGACCTCATTTAGCAAATGTCGTAACGCAGAAGTTACGCCAACTCAAGTGGTAGACATTCGAGCATCTCTCCAGAATGAGATTTTCACTCTGCAGTGGAGTGTGCACTGATATGAAACTTCCTGGCATTAAAACTGTGTGAAGGACCGAGACTCGAACTCGGGACCTTTGCCTTTCGCGGGCAAGTGCTCTACCATCTGAGCTACCCAAGCACGACTCACGATCCATCCTCACTGCTTCAATTCTTCCAGTACCTTGTCTCCTACCTTCCAAACTTCACAGAAGCTCTTCTGCGAACCTTGCAGAACTAGCACTCCTGGAAGAAAGGATATTGCGGAGACATGGCTTAGCCACAAAATGGCTCTGAGCACTATGGGACTTAACATCTGTGGTCATCAGTCACCTAGAACTTAGAACTACTTAAACCTAACTAACCTAAGGACATCACACACATCCATGCCCGAGGCAGGATTCGAACCTGCGACCGTAGCAGTCGTGCGGTTCCGGACTGAGCGCCTAGAACCGCGAGACCACCGCGGACGGCGCTTAGCCACAGCCTGGGGGATGTTTCCAGAATGAGATTTTCACTCTGCAGCGAAGTGTGCGCTGATATGAAACTTCCTGGCAGATTAAAACAGTGTGCTGGACTCCTGTGAAGTTTGGAAGGTAGAAGACGAGGTAATGGCAGAATTGAAGCTGCGAGGACGGGTCGTGAGTCGTGCTTGGGTAGCTCAGATGGTAGAGCACTTGCCCGCAAAAGGCATAGGTCCCGAGTTCGAGTCTTGGTCCTGCAAACAGTTTTAATCTGCCATGAAGTTTCATTCGAGCATCTGCCCTATAGTCCTGGTCTCTCCCCATGTCATGGTAACGCCTTCGGTACCTCATAAAAGGCCTTGGACAGTCGACGATTCGTGTTGGACGGGGATTCGCAGTAGGCAGCTACGAACTTCTTTACACAGCAGGGCACGGTGTTTTACCAAGCGGATATCTTCAACCTAGTGCGTCTGTGGGATGATTGCCTGAATGCACACGGCGATTTTTCCTGATTGGCATGCCGATTTTGCACGCATGGCCTTCGAACAAACTTTTTGATCACCCCTTATGATGTTTGAAGAATGAGTTAAAGAGCGCGTTTCTATGCTTTAAACATACTTATGATTCTGTACACAGGCGGTAGTCGCTAAACACTCTGCAAGAACTCGGAATAGTTAAGGAAACATAAGAACTGTTACAAGAGACTCTACCAAATTCAAAACTTTAAGTAGAATTCATGGAAGCAATTAGAGCTAAGGACAACAAACGGGCAACAGTCTGGTTTAGCTTTGTACTACAGTAAAGCCCCGGTAATTCGAGCTAATTGGGGCTGAGAGTTATTTCAAATTATAAAAAAACTTTGATAATACGGATAATATCACTAAATCAATGGGTAAATCATGAATAAATGTTTAATGAGCACAATAATGATTAAAAATAAATAAAAAACAGAAAAGTACAAAACGAGGTTCTATTTTAAAACAAAGGACTTTGGAAATTCTTTTTAAAGTGTAACTTATATTTTTGGAACTTGGAAATGAGTACACATTTCCAAGTTGCAAAAATATAAATTACACTTTAAAAAGAATTTCCAAAGTCCTTTGTTTTAAAATAGAACCTCGTTTTTTAGCAGCAATGTCGCGCCATCATCTAAGAAACGTAGGGTCAGATGGAGAGCTTCCGCTTGCTGCTGTATATAACGCAATGCCACATCTAGCGCTACTAAACCCTCGGTGTGTGTGATCGCTGGTACAGTTTTTTCAGCCAGTTCTTCTCGCCACTGTCTTCAGCGGGTTCACTAACCATTCCAACAATTGCAAGATGGGTCACTTCACCAACTGTTCGTCACTGTTCATCCATTATGAAAATGCTTGCGTCCGCATTTTCACGTCCAGCAAGCTTTTTCATCAGTTTTGCCAACGATAAGTCATCTCCGCCTGTACTGTAGGTATCTGTTTCATTCCATGAACACTGATTCCAGCAGGCACTGTTAACTACTCTCTAGTTTTTTGTAGCTCGGGACAGTCTTTTCTTCTTTTGAGGCTTGAGTTTAGATGGAAGCATTTTATAATTTAGCCCTGTTTCATCACAGTTATACAGTTGATCAGGAGTAATATTTTCTTCTTGTATAATTTTTCTTGATTTCTCACAAAATTGTGGAACAGTTTGAGAATCTGCAGAAAGGTTTTCACAGCAAATTTCAAGCTGCCTTACGCCGTATTGCTTCTTCCACTTATCCAGCCATCCTCAATGAGTAGAAAAATCATCCTCACCTTCCTTTAACTTATTTAAAAAAATACAGCTCTTTCTGGCAGAATAGGCTCTGAAATTGGATTTCCTTTACGTCTTTGTTGAATAAACCAAACGGACAAAGCTTCACTCGTCTTTTTATACTCAGATTTCTTCATTCACTCTCATTCAAACGACGAAATAGAACACTTGTTTGATGAAAACTTCTCAGTTTTGTCTCTGTTTCTACGCCAATTTGCAAACGTCACTTCACCGACTCCATACTGAGCAGCAAGTTTTTTTAATGTTTCTACTTTGACTATTCTTTCCAAAGCACACTCAGCGGCACAAATTTTCTCTTACTCTTACCACTCATTGTAATGTATGAATTAAAACATTAAGAAACACACAGTTACATTTGTACAATATACTGCACATACGTACAACACTTTAAAATGAACTTGACACTTTTGGGATCACTACAGTACAGATGTTAATACACAACCACCTACAGTATATACAACAGTGGTCAGTTAATGTTGTCAAATGTGTACTTTATTGTTACTTAGGCGTACTTTATTTTACCATGTAATAGGGGTAACAATAAAGATGGTATGCACTGTACAACCGTTCATCAGGGGGACCCAATCAATGAAGGGCCAACAAAGAAAGAGCAAGCGCACTCCTCGAAACATAACGGTACCTGACCATACGTAAAAGAAATGTATTAGCAGACCGAGGCAAGGTTATTTCTGTGCATTATGAGCGAGAACCTTAAGTGGAACAGTTTTACAAAAATGGTTCAAATGGCTCTGATCACTATGGGACTTAACATCTGACGTCAGCAGTACCCCAGAACTTAGAACTGCTTAAACCTAACTAACCTAAGGACGTCACACACATCCATGCCCGAGGCAGGATTCAAACCTGCGACTGTAGCAGTCGCGCGGTTCCGGACTGAAGCGCCTAGAACCGATCGGCCACCGCGGCCGGCGATAGTTTTACCTGTAATGCACTTGGAAAATTGAAAGAAAGTTCAAAATATAACACATTCGAAAGTGCGTAAAGCGTACGTTTGGACAACGTAGGGAAACGGGTTTTTAAGTTGTTTGGGAAAAAAAACAGAGCTGTAACTCACAATGAAATTACACTACCCAACTTAAGCACAAAACAAAAAAAAGTCAGATGAACAAACGAATTTAACCACATGGGTGAGGCGGGAAAAACTAGCAGAGTAAAATTACGAAAGGAGGACTTTACACACCACTTAACAGAAGATGTTGACAGCAGCAAAATAACTCCGTAGAAACGCAAAAATTCAACGTCAAAACATAATGGCCATTAAACAGATATACGCCCCAAACACTAGTTTAGAATCTGCAAGAAGAAATGGAAAAATCATTAAAAAACAATTCAAACGCGAGAATAAAAACATGGCGAAAACAATAATTAGAAAAGCAAAATACAATATTATTTTAGGAAAAGAAAAGGTCTTACCATGTCTATAAGACACTTTGTGGAGTCACTTTGAAAAACTGAAAGGTACATCTAATCTGTTTAGAAGTGTACGTCGACATCTGTAGGAAGGTGGTTTAAGCGAACAAGAGATGGAAAACAAAACAAAATAGAACTTGTTGTGGGTTGGCAAGAGAGCCAACCCGGTACTATTAGAGGAAGCCGAAAGGCACGCGTTTTAGCTCACGCAGGCTGGCGTGAGGTCTGGAACAGGACAAGGAAATTAGACTTAGAAAAAACTGACGTAGCTGGTGGAATACTTAACTTTAATCCGTAAATGGTGAACGTCGCTCTTGACGGTACATGTTTTACAGCATCAATAGTAACTGGTAATGGCGCCTTGCTAGGTCGTAGCAAATGACGTAGCTGAAGGCTATGCTAACTATCGTCTCGGCCAATGAGAGCGTATTTTGTCAGTGAACCATCGCTAGCAAAGTCGGTTGAACAACTTGGGCGAGTGCTAGGAAGTCTCTCTAGACATGCCGTGTGGCGGCGCTTGGTCTGCAATCACTGATAGTGGCGACACGCGGGTCCGGCGTATACTAACGGACCGCGGCCTATTTGAAGGCTACCACCTAGCAAGTGTGGTGTCTGGCGGTGACACCACAGAACTGAAGCGAGATCCAAGAACACTGGAAGAAATCAGTAGAGAGGAAAACAAGAAGTGAATAAATGAAAGAGTATGGAGGAAATGTAAAGCAGACTAATCTTTTTAAATGTGCGTACCTCTATCAATGACTAATAAAGTCATTTTGCAGCCTGCCGGCGATCGTCATTTTTCTAATACTTCGAGCACAACCTACCCAAAAAAAATCGAAGAGAAGTATTCTTATTTACAGTTTCTTTGATTTTTCTGGCAGCTGTTATCGCAGTTTTGCTGTTAAAAATTTCAACTTGGACAAAATATACAGTAGATTTCGAGGTATTGCAGCGATGCAACACTTCGCTCACCTACGTTGCGCGGGTTGCAGTGCTTGCAGGCGACAGTAGCGGTGCAGTAGCCGTGGGACATATGAATCATAGAAATATCGGGATACGGAATTAGGGTTCTGGACATACTACCAGCTCAGATGACTGCTGGAAGAGCGTAACCAGGCTGGGGTAACCGGGGAAATGCTCCGGGAGCTCCTAGCGTAAGGGGCTCCAAGGGAATCTAAGAGATAAGAACGGCGGGTAATAATGAAAAATTTAAACACTAAGGAAAAGTGAAAAACTTAGAACATGATGTGTATCGACGCATGTCCGAAAATGTCCGTACTGTACTGGTGTTCAATAGCTGTATACTGGAACAAGAAGCGTGAATGCGAGGTAAATGGATTTCGGTCCGTTTGGACTTTGCCAGTGCCTTGGCTCGCAGACAAATGACAGTCAGACGATGGGCGCTGAAGTATGTCTCAGCACATCTCCCAGGTAAGAACAAGTACTCCACTTGAGGAAAGAAACAATAGATTATGGTTGTCTGCCCCAGGAGAAAGCTAGACCCAGTGCTACAAGGAATTTCTTTTGAATTGGCTTATGCCGAAGTTTTGACCACATCATGCTACGGTGGCAAGGTTTAAAAGCTTATTCCGTGAGTTCTTCCAGGTAACGTCGAAGTCCTTGAAGCACAAAGCGTTTTAATGAAACTTATCCACTTAAGACTTTTCTTCTTCTTCTTCTTCTTCTTCTTCTTCTTCTTCTTCTACTTCTTCTTCCACTTCATGAAGTGAGTGCTAGCCCGTTCTACTAAAGGAGCTTAACAGATCTGTTGTCTCCATCTTTTCAGTGACCGTCCTATACCCCAGCTTCCAGTTTGATTAAATGTTATGCTTGCCATGGCAGGCGCACAGGTGACATCCTTTTGATGTCATACATTCTTTTGCAGTGCCTAATCTTTTCTGTCATTGGTGTTCTCTTGTCTAATCGCTATATCTTCACTTCGCAGTCTGTCTCTTAATGTTCATCCAAGAAGTGACCTCAATTCAGCTGCTTCGACTCCTTGTTGTTCTGCTTTTCTTAGACTCCAGTTTTCACTAGGAAGTACACTGAAGCGCCAAAGAAACTGGTATAGGCATGCGTATTCAAATACAGAGATATGTAAACAGGCAGAACACGGCGCTGCGGTCGGCAACACCTATACAACACCTATAAGACAACATGTGTCTCGCGCAGTTATTTGATCGGTTACTGCTGCTTGAATGGCAGGTTATCAAGATTTAAGTGAGTTTGAATGTGGTTGTATAGTCGGTGCACGAGACTGGGACACAGCATCCCCGAGGTAGTGATGAAGTGCGGATTTTCCCGTACGACCATTTCACGAGTGTACCGTGAATATCAGGAATTCGGTAAAATATCAGATCTCCGACATGACTGCGGCCGGAAAAAGATCCTGCAAGAACAGGACCAACGACAACTGAAGAGAAGCGTTCAACGAGACAGAAGTGCAACCCTTCCGCAAATTGCTGCAGATTTCAATGCTGGGCCATCAACAAGTGTCAGCGCGCGAACCATTCAACGAAACATCATCGATATGGGCTTTCGGAGGCGAAGGCCCACTCGTGTATCCTTGATGACTGCACGACGCAAAGCTTTACGCCTCATCTGGGCCCGTCAAAACCGACATTGGACTGTTGATGAATGGAAACATATTGCCTGGTCGGACAAGTCTCGTTTCAAATTGTATCGAGCGGATGGACGTGTACAGGTATGGAGACAACCTCATAAATCCATGGACCCTGCATGTCAGCAGAGTACTGTTCAAGATGGTGGGGCTCTGCAGTGGTATGAGGCGTGTGCAATTGGAGTGATATGGGACTCCTGATACGTCTCTGGCTCTGCCAGATGACGCGTATGTGAGCATCGTGTCTGGTCACTTGCATCCATTCATGTGTATTGTGCATTCCGAAGGAGTTGGGCAATTCCAGCAGGAGAATGCGACACTCCACACGTCCAGAATTGCCACAGAGTGGCTCGAGGAACACTCTTCTGAGTTTAAACACTTTCGATAGCCACCAAACTCTCCAGACATGAACATTATTGAGCGTGTCTGGGAAGGCTTGCAACGTACTGTTGAGAAGAGATCTCCACCACCTCGTACTCTTACGGATTTATCGACAGACCTGCAGGATTCACGGTGTCAGTTCCCTCCAGCGCTACTTCAGACATTAGTCGAGTCCTTGCCATGTCCTGTTGCGGCACTTCTGCGTGCTCGCGGGGGCCGTACACGATATGAGACAGATGTACCGGTTTCTTTGGCTCTTCAGTGTATAAGAGCAGGCTAGCCACCAAGCTGTGCACTCTTAGTGTTTTCCCTTTCCTCACAGTTCTGCCAAACTATTTCCTTAAAGCTCTGGGAAACATAATTCTTAATAGCCAGAAGTGTAATGAACGAAATGTAGCAATTGGTCTTAAAAGTAAAACTGAATATTGTTGCTTAGTTACCCTGTTAGCAATTCAGAACAAAGAATTTGAATAGCTGAGGATTGGCAGTGTGACAGTATGGACGTTGCAGTTTGTTATGACCTCTTACGTGCGGCACTATGAGAAACAGGATCATTCGAATTGCTGAAGATGCTTTCAAAATCTATGAAGATCTCTAACAGAGAAATAAAAACATTAAAGTACTTCAACGAGCACTGCGATGACGAGAGGATGACAGAGCCAGTAACTGGATTTAGAGTGACTAAATGGTTGTCTCTTTTTTATTCTCCACTAAATACAAAGTTTCAAAGAAAGAAGGAATTTATAAACGTGTACAGAGCAACACAGCATTTGTTCATGCTTATCGCGTGTGACGAAGTTCTTAACGAAGCACTTAAGCTCACAATATCACCTGATGACGTTTCTTCACTGCTTCCAGCCCAGTTGAAGTTGATGAGAACTTCAAGGAGGAATATCAAAACTGTTTGGTTTACAAGAATTAGCAGAGCCGTTATGAGTAAAATATTTCACTGCTGTTAAGTTACCCACGTGTTTTATCTCTCACTGTACCTATGCATGTTTACCAAGCTGGAAAAAAAGAGAAAAATTGCGTCTTACAATAGGTTAAGATTGGCAATACTGTCAACAGAAAACGAAACAGCGCGAAATAGTAATCTTTCAGATGGATCGAGGTGGCGCAGTGGTTAGCACACTGGACTCGTATTCGGAGGACCACGGTTCAAAACTGCGTCCGGCTATCCTGATACAGGTTTTCCGTGTTTTCCTTAAATCGCTTCAGATAAATGCCGGGATTGTTCTTTTGAAAGGACACGGCCGATTTCCTTCACTAATCCGAGCTTGTGCTCCCTCCATAATGACCTCTTCGTCGGCGGGATGTCAAACACTAATCTACTATTCCTCCTCCAATAATTTTTCAAAAACTTTAGTGGTACAAAAAGGATGAGAATACATAAGTAAATCAAACGTTTACGTCACTAAGCGCATACATTTATATTTTATCACGAATATTCATCTTTAAGTAAAGCTTTCAGATTAACTCTCTGCTTCTATTCCGATTTTAAGTAGGTTGTGGTAGTAGTTGATTACAGAATTTGTAGTTTTGTATTTCATTAAAATTTATATTGGGTAGTGTCCAGTATTTGTTATGTCCAATGTTGTAGGGTCGAATAACTTAGCAAAAGAAGATTATATTATGTTTTCACGAAGTATAAAAATAAAATATACATTTCAGTAAGCTCTGTCCTTACTTATTTTAGCTTTTGATCAAAGTGCGAAATGTGTGGCCAGGGGCCAGGTGGGACTGGCTGTGAGAATGAGACGCAGGCGGCGCTTCAATGAGTGGGGAAATGGCTGAGAGAAGACGACGGGGCCATAACTCTGGTAGCTGGCGCGGAGCACCTGTATTTATAGTTACGCCCTTGCTCTGCAGTTTCTGCTCTCTGTGTCTTCTGAATGATGAGAACTTATCATGTCCTGCCATAAAGATCTGTGTGTTTCTTTTATTGTTATTGAGACATGCTGCAGAATTCTTGAACATATTTTGAATTCAAATATAATAAATGTCCTACAAACTGAAGAGCTTATACCCACGAATAACCACAGATTTAGGAAGTATCGCTCGTGTGAAACTCAACCTACCCTTTTCTCACACGATATACTGCGTACTATGGATGGCGGGCAGATCAGATTCTTGACACGGAGCCCGATTGCAGACTGTTAACGAAGGTACGAGCATCTACATCTACATGGTTACTCTGCAATTCACACTTAAGTGCCTGGCAGAGGGTTCATCGAACCATTTTCATACTACTTCTCTACCATTCCACTCTCTAATGGCGCGTGGGAAAGGGAAACACCTAAATAATCTTTCCGTTCGAGCTCTGATTTCTCTTATTTTATTATGATGATCATTTCTTCCTACTTAGGTGGGTGTCAACAAAATATTTTCTCATTCGGAAGAGAAAGTTGGCGATTGAAATTTCGTAAATAGATCTCGCCGCGAAGAAAACCGCCTTTGTTGCAGTGACTGCCACCCCAACTCGCGTATCATATCAGTGACACACTCACCCCTATTGCGCGATAACACGAAACGAGCTGCCCTTCTTTGCAATTTTTCGATGTCCTCCGTAAATCCTACCTGGTAAGTATCCCACACCGCGCAGCAATATTCCAGTAGAGGACGGACAAGTGTAATGTAGGCTGACTCTTTAGTGGGTTTGTCGTATCTTCTAAGTGTTCTGCCAACTAAGCGCAGTCTTTGTTTCACCTTCCCCACAATCTATGTGGTCTTTCCAGTTTAAGTTGCTCGTAATTGTAATTCCTAGGTATTTAGTCGAATTGACAGCCATTAGATTTGTGCGATTTATCGTATACCCAAAATTTATCGGATTTCTTTTAGTACCCATGTGGATGACCTCGCACTTTTCTTTGTTTAGTGCCAATTGCCACGTTTCGCACCATACAGAAATTCTCTCTAGGTCATTTTGTAATTGGAATTGATCGTCTGATGATTTTACTAGACGGTAAATTACAGCGTCATCTGCAAACAATCTATTACCTAGATCGTTTATGTAAATCAGGAATAGCAGAGGGCCTATGACACTACCTCGCGGAACGCCAGATATCACTTCTGTTCTACTCGATGATTTACCGTCTATCACTAAGAACTGTGACCTCTCTGAGAGGAAATCACGAATCCAGTCACACAACTGAGATGATACTCCATATGCATTCAATCTGATTAATAGTCGCTTGTGAGGAACGGTATCAAAAGCCTTCTGGAAATCTAGGAATATGGAATCGATCTGAGATCCCTTGTCGACAGCACTCATTACTTCATGGGAATAAAGAGCTAGCTGTGTTGCACAAGGACGATATTTGCTGAATCCGTGTTGGTTATGTATCAATAAGTCATTTTCTTCAAGGTGATTCATTTAGAGGGTAGGTTCCCAGATATGTGAGTGGTTCGAAGACTTTTTAAGTAACAGAATCCAGTATGTCGTCCACGATGGTGAGTGTTCATCAGAGACAGGGGTCTCGGCAGGAGTTCCCTGGGAAGTGTGATAGGACCGCTGTTATTTTCTGTATACATAAATGGCCTGGCGGGCAGGATGGGCAGCAGTCGGTGACTGTTTGCTGATGATGCTATGGTGTACGGGAAGGTGTCAAAGTTGAGTGACTGTAGGATACAAGATGATTAGACAAAATTTGTAGTTAGTTGTGATGAACGTCTCTAAATGAGAAATGTAAGTTAATGCAGACAAGTATGAAAAACGAACTAGAAGTGTACGGATACAGCATTGGTAATGTCCTGCTTGGCACAGTCATGTCTTTTAAATATCTGGACATAACGTTGCAAAGCGATATGAAATGGAACGAGCATGTGTGGATTATGGTAGGGAAAGCGAATGTTCGATTTCGATTCATGTGGAGGACTTTAGGACAGTGTAGACCATCTGTAAAGGAGAACGCATATAGGACGCTAGTGCTACCTATTCTTCAGTACTGCTTTAATGTTTGGGACCCACACCAGGTCGGATGAAACGAAGCCACCGAAGCAATTCAGAGGCGAGCTGCTAGATTTGTTTTCAGTAGGTACGAGTAATACGCATATATTAGGGAGATGCTTCGGGAGCTCAAATGGAAATCCCTAAAGGGAAGGTGACGCTCTTTTCGAGGACCACTACTGAGAAAATTTAAAGAACCGGCATTTGAAACTGAGTGCAGAACGATGTTACTGCGCTGACGCACATTTCGCTCCCAGTTAGAACTACAGGTTTGGTTATAATTAAACTGGAGCTAATCAGAGGTCCAGTGTAGGCTGTAACTGTGGAATGCCGGCGAAACTTGATAGATATTCTAATGCGTTAGTGCGGAACTGATTTACGCTGCGAGAAAATTGAGTTCCAATTCTGACCACCGGCTGCAAATCTATCGCTGTACAGCATCTTGACGATGGTCTGTTGCTGATGAACAAACTGTGTAAGCGACGATTAATAGTATGAATGTTATGCCTTTCTCACTTGTCTGATCTTTTCTGCCCACGTCCCATTCCTAATATATTACATATGGAAACATTTCAGTATGTTTATCTTGCATTGACAGTGAAAAATAGGCACCTGGTGGCCAAAATTGGAACTAATTTTTTCCCAGCGTAAATCGGTTCCGCATTTGAATATCTACGAAATTTCGCTGCAGTACGTTAATTACAGCCCACACTGGACGTCTGTGAACAGCTGCGCTTCAGTTACAACTACCAGATATTTGGAAAAATTCAGCCTTGCCGCCAGTAAGTTACTACGGCGACTACAGTACTGAAATTGGATTAGGACGCCTGGGCGGTGAACTCTTAAAAATTCTGATTCCTCCTCATCCCCTGGTTTCTCCTCTCCTCTCCAACCCTCACCCTCTGCCACGTCTTCACTGTTGTGTCTCCCCTACCCTCCATCTCTACACCCTTCATCTCCTTCCCCAAGGTGGCTTCCGTCAACTCCCCCTCCAAGATGATGCCCTCTCTCCCTCCATTTATCCCTCCTATCAACTCTGATCCTCACCTCCCCCTCCTTTCCCCTGTCCTTTTCCTGGGATCCCTCTTCTCCCCCCCCCCCCCTTCCATCCTGTTTTTCCCCACCTACCCTCTCTCTGCCTCCCTTCTCTCCCCTGAGTGCTTTTGCGTTTCCTTCCACCGCCTTTCCCCATTCCCTCTCGCGTCTGCCCTGCTCCCCCCTTCTGAGTCCTCTCCCTCCGTCGGTCCCCCCCCCCCCCCTTTCGTTTTTCCTCTCCTCCCCCTTTTTTTCCCCTCTCATCCGTCCATGTCCCCCCCCCCCCCCACACACACACACACATCTGGCCTTGCCTGTGGTGTGTCATCTTCGTGCCGACCTTTTAGTGCAGTGTTTCCAGTGATTGTTAAGTGTTGTACGTCTTTTCTGAAGTGTTGCGAACGGACATCATACTGTCGCTGGGTGTGATTTTTATATATCTTCCGAACAGAAACCAGACCGTCGCCGTGTTTTTTTTTTTTTTAATTGTCTGTCTACTATTTTTCCCTGTCCGCTTCCTGTGTATTTTATTATCATCGCCCACCATTTGTTTTATGTTTTAACTTTCCACAATTTTCCACCGTTTTACAATTTACCTCACCGTTTTATCGCCTGCTTTTATTGTTTCTTATCTTATTATGTTTTAAAAATTCTGTAGGCTGAAGAGCAGTGTACTGAGCTGCTACCAGCCCGCTCCCTTCGGGGGAAATCGAAATCCAATAAAGGAAAAAAAAATCTGTTTTGAGCCTCAGATCGTCTGCTTTGATTATAAATTTGTTACAACAGGAAGCAGGAAGCACCTGCTTCCTTCTCCACTTCCCTTACCAGTTTCTGACAGTGACCATGTGCGACACGATTATTAAAATTTATAGAAATGAAGTGATCGTGTGGCATTGTTGACCAGGAGGCCGCATCAGGGGAAATTCTGCCGCCTGGTTGCAAGTCACCCCGTTGGGCGACTTGCGTGTCCGTGATGATGATGGAAAGGATGAGGACGACAACACAACACCCAGTCCACGAGCCGAGAAAATCTTCAACCCAACTGGGAACCGACCCTGGGCCCACTGCATGCTAGGCAAATACATTACCGCTCAGCTAAGCGGGCGGACGAAATTCATAGAAAACCATCGTAACACAGGAGGACATTTATAGGAACCTTTTCTGTTGCTTCTTAGTAAGTGACTAGGCGAAATAAGTAACCATACCAACTGTTAATTTCCTATGAAGTGCAGATTTGCACTATTGTGTTGTGCCCTGTATGTCAGTAGTCATTTTGGTCTGACTGTTACTACTTACCTTCACCGAAATGCTCTATCGTTTTCGTTCCTTTGCTGTTTCAGATGGCTTTACACCAGTGCCAGCCATGGGGTGCCAAACTGTGTGCGAGGCAGATGTGTCTGCCTCGAATTTGTTCGATCCTTCTCGGAAACACCCCGTACAGCGCGATATATCATTTAGGATTGTGGTGTAGCATTTTTCGGCAGTATCGTGTATCAGCGCTGTTTATCCTTCGCTATTTGTTCGTAGTATGAAGTAAGTTCACAGTGGCTGTTTGCACAAAAAGAGGCAGTCTAGTCGTCTATCGTCACAAGCCTTTAAAATGAATGTGAATGACAGAAGTGAGGATGAGAACTCTCAATATCTATTATGCAATCACATTATCTTTGGGTACTGCATATATGCTGCGAAACGACGATACGATACTGCACAGAAATAATTTGAAGATTTAAATGATACTCAAAGAGGGAAAATTACAGTAATTGGCAGATAGGATTCTTTGTTTTGTACATCAAGAAGCGCTTTCTCCTAAATTTTCCAGGTATGAAGTACGCAAAGGAATTGATGGTACGAGTAGTAAAATTTCAAGTCATACGCGCTATTCCACTGTCAGTTGCAACAGTTTCCGATCGAACTGAACTAAGAGTATGAAACGTCTCCTTTGAAAAGTTAATGTCTGATTATGCTGATAAACATCTTGCTTTTCAAACAGCTGAGCAAAACTGAACGTACTCAGACATTTCGCTCTTTGCCTATTCTGATCAACACTAAACTGACACACAATATTTTTAGCGCAACGCAATCTGACTTTGAAAAATCCCTACAAAAGAATGGCCTCGACTAATAATAACCTATACCTTTCATGAATCACTTACCTCACAAAAATCTTCGTTACTCAAACTACTGCAATACAGCGAGCGCCAATACTGCCAGCTAAATAAAAGATTCTAACTACTGAAGTCACTAACTACTGATAGGCGCCGGCCGCTGTGGCCGAGCGGTTCTAAGCGCTTCAGTCCGGAACCGCCCTGCTGCCACGGTCGCAGGTTCGAATCCTGCCTCGGGCATGGATGTGTGTGACGTCCTTAGGTTAGTTAGGTTTAAGTAGTTCTAAGTTCTAGTGGACTGATGACCTCAGATGTTAAGTCCCATAGTGCTCAGAGCCATTTGAACCATTTTTGAACTGATAGGCATAGTTAGCAAATGAAAGATTTTGATAAAGAACAAACAATGTATTTACCTTAACAGTGTTCAAAAGTCATAATATATATATCACTTCATTACATCCAGTCTTACAAATTTACTGTCTCTGATGGACACACGTCCAGATCATCCGCTCTCAAAACTCTGCCATCTCTCTCCCCACATCCACCACTGCTGGAGGCTCACCTCCAACTGCGCAACACTACGCGCTGTTAACAGCCAAATGCCCAACACTACAATAGCCAACAACAATGCAAACCAGCCACAGACTGCACACAGCACAGCCAGTGATTTTCATACAGAGCTCTATGTGGTGTTACCAATAAAAAACCCTAAACAGCCTACTTACAAGTATGGAGACTTTATATTTTACTGAAAATTGCGTTGGATGCGTCAACGGGCATGCGTGGAACGAGTTTTCGATTTAAAACGCGCTGTTGTTGAATTTATGAAGGAAAAATGAGTGCAAGAACGAAAATTAGAACATCCGGAATGGACTGCAGACCTCATATTTTAAATGGACTTGACTGCACACTGCCCGCAGTAAGACGCTGTAAGGTGAGAAGTAATTTGTTTCTGATTTGATGGAGAGGCTTTTAAAAAGAAAATCTTATTGTAGGATGGACACATCTGACAAATACAGTCCAATTCTCTAAGCTCACTGGCGTTAAAGCACGCGAGATTTGAAGAATTCATTGTGACCTTGAAAGACGTACAAGGATTGTTACGTCTAGGTATCCTGCGTACTCCGTTCGGTAGACAAGCAATCAAACGACTCATATTAATGAGTTTTCTTACAAAAGACAATTGCAGTACTTAACTTTGGTAGACGTGTCGCAAGCAAGGGGCTACATATGAAATAGTCCGTCTTCTTCAGAACAGACCAACAAGTCTGTGCTACGTAGAGCTAACGAAGTGGCTAACATTGAAGCTGTTGTCGAAGTGGTCTCCCACCAGTCGGGCGCGGAAATTATGTCCTCTTCACACAGGGGTCGTTGCTGTTGCGTTGTTGTCCTGGAAGGGAGGTCGGTCAGCGTGCGATTGGCTGAGTTCTTCTCACAATCTTCTCTTCCTTATCGTTCCCGACTGGCGTGCCGACGCTGACTTTACGCTGTAACAAGTATAGTTAACTCAAAGTTTTGGGGACACTGCCGTTTTTACATGTGCTCTCGAGACTGGCTACCGTTTCAGTGGAAAGCGCTACTGTGCACGTGCAGATGTAGCTCATGCATCTGCTGTGTAATTACTGTTTGAAAGACAAATCGTTTCACCTTAGAACTTGAAACGTCCCCTTAGAAAAATTATACATGACTGTGCTTAAACTGACACACAATATTTTTTAGCGCAACGCAATCTGACTTTCAGTAATCCCTACAAAAGAATGGCCCTGTCTAACAATAACCTATACCTTTCATGAATTCTTACCTCACAAAAATCTTCGTTACTTGAACTACTGCAATACAGCGAGCGCCAATACTGCCAGCTAAATAAAGACTACTGAAGGCACTAACTACTGATAGGCATAGTTAGCAAATGAAAGATTTTGATAGAGAAGTAACAATGTATTTACCTTAATAGTGTTCAAAAGTCATAACATATATACCAGTCCATGATATCCAATATTACAAATTTACTCTTTCTGATGGACACACGTCCAGATCGTCCTCTCTCAAAATTCCGCCATCTCTCTCTCCCCCCCTCATCAACCACTGCTGGCGGCTCACCACCAACTGCGCAACGCTACGCGCTGTTAACATGCAGCTGCCCAACACTACAATAGCCAACAACAATGCAAAGCAGCCACAGACTGCACACAGCGCAGCCAGTGATTTTCATACAGAGCGCTACGTGGCGTTACCAATAAAAAAACCTCAACAGCCTACTTACAAACTGTCCAGGAAGTCTACATGGTTTTCCTCAGTTAGAGTTTCCATGTCTCCATAATGAGATTCCAAAAGTGCTACAGTATTTCGATCAACATACGAACATATGAACCATGGACCTCACCGTTGGTGCGGAGGCTTGCGTGCCTCAGCGATACAGATAGTCTTACCGTAGGTGCAACCACGACACAGGGGTATCTGTTGGGAGGCCAGACAAACGTGTAGTTCCTGAAGAGGGGCAGCAGCCTTTTTGAGTAGTTGCAAGGGCAACGGTCTGGATGATTGACTGATCTGGCCTTATAACATTAACCAAAACGGCCTTGCTGTGCTGGTACTGCGAACGGCTGAAAGCAAGGGGACACTACGGCCGTAATTTTTCCCGAGGGCATGCAGCGTTACTGTATGCTTAAATGGTGATGGCGTCCTCTTGGGTAAAATATTCCGGAGGTAAAATAGTCCCCCATTGGGAACTCCGGGCGGGGACTACTCAGGAGGACGTCGTTATCAGGAGAAAGAAAATTCGCGTACTACGGATCGGAGCGTGGAATGTCAGATCCCTTAATCGGGCAGGTAGGTTAGAAAATTTAAAAAGGGAAATGGATAGGTTAAAGTTAGATATAGTGGCAATTAGTGAAGATCTGTGGCACGAGGAATAAGACTTCTGGCCAGGTGAATACAGAGTTATAAATACAAAATCAAATAGGGGTAATACAGGAGTAGGTTTAACAACGAATAAAAAAAAAAATAGGAGCGCGAGTAAGCTATTACGAACAGAGTAGTGAACGCATTGTTGTAGCGATAGACACGAAGGCCACACCTACCACAGTAGCACAAGTTTATATGCCAACTAGCTCCTCAGATGATGAAAAGACTGAATAAATGTATGATGCGATAAAAGAAATTATTCAGATAGTGAGGGCAGACGAAAATTTTATAGTCACGGGGAACTGGAATTCAATAGTAGGAAAAGAAAGAGAAGGAAAAGTAGTAGGTGAATATGGAATGGGGGTAAGGAGTGAAAGAGGAAGCCGCCTGGTAGAATTTTGCACAAAGCATAACTTAATCATAGCTAACACTTGACTAAGAATCATGAAAGAAGGTTGTATACGTGGAAGAGGCCTGGAGAGACTGGAAGGTTTCAGATAGATTATACTAATGGTAAGACAGAGATTTAGGAACCAGGTTTTGAACTGTAAGACATTTCCAGGGGCAGATGTGGACTCTGACCACAATCTACTGGTTATGAACTGTAGATTAAAACTGAAGAAACTGCAAAAAGGTGCGAATTTAAGGAGATGGGACCTGGATAAACTGAAAGAACCAGAGGTTGTACAGAGTTCCAGAGAGAGCATTAGGAAACGATTGACAATAACGGGGGAAAGAAATCAAGCAGAAGAAGAATGAGTAGCTCTGAGAGATGAAACAGTGAAGGCAGAAGAGGATCAAGTAGGTAAAAAGACGAGGGATAGTAGAAATCCTTGGCTAACAGAAGATATATTAATTGATGAAAAGAGAAAATATAAAAACGCAGTAAATGAAGCAGGCAAAAAGGAATACAAACGTCTCAAAAATGAGATCGACAGGAGTGGAAAACGGCTAAGCAGGGAAGGCTAGAGGATAAATGTAAGGATGTAGAAGCATATATCACTAGGGATAAGACAGATGCCGCGTACAGGAAAATTAAAGACGCCTTTGGTGAAAAGAGAACCACTTCTATGAATATCAAGAGCTCAGATGGAAAACCAGTTCTAAGCAAAGAAGGAAAAGCAGAAGGGTGGAAGGAGCATATAGACGGTCTATACAAGGGCAATGTACTTGAGGGCAATATTATGGAAATGGAAGAGGATGTAGATGAAGATGAAATGGGAGATATGATACTGCGTAAAGAGTTTGACAGAGCACTGAAAGACCTAAGTCGAAACAAGGCCCCGGGATTTGACAACATTCCTTGGGAGAGCCAGTTCCGACAAAACTTTACCATCTGGTGAGGAAAATGTATGAGACAGGCGAAATACCCTCAGACTTCAAGAATAATATAATAATTCCGAACTCAAAGAAAGTAGGTGTTGACAGGTGTTAAAATTACCGAACTATCAGTTTAATAAGTCACGGCTGCGAAATACTAACGCGAACTCTTTGCAGACGTATGGAAATCTGGTGGAAGCAGACCTCGAAGATCAGTTTGGATTCCGTAGAAATGTTGGAGCACGCGAGGCTATACTCACTGCACGACTTATCTTAGAAGATAGATTAAGGAAAGGCAAACTTACGTTTAGAGCATTTTTAGACTTAGAGAAAGCTTTTGACAACGTTGACTGGAATACTATCTTTCAAATTTTGAAGGTGGCAGGGGTAAAATGCAGGGAGCGAAAAGCTATTTACAACTTGTACAGAAACCAGATGGCAGTTATAAGAGTCGAGGGGTATGAAAGGGAAGCAGTGTTTGGGAAGGGAGTGAGACAGGGTTGTAGCCTATCTCCGATGTTATTCGATCTGTGTATTGAAACAAAAGAAAAAGTTGGAGTAGGAATTAAAATCCATGGTGAAGACATAAAAACTTTGAGGTTTTGCCGATTACATTGTAATTCTGTCAGAGACAGCAAAGGATCTGGAAGAGCTGTGTCTTGAAAGGAGGATGTAAGATGAACATATACAAAAGCAAACCGAGGATAATGGAATGTAGTCGAATTAAATCAAGTGATGGTGAGGGAATTGGATTAGGAAATGAGACACTTAAAGCAGTAAATGAATTTTGCTATTTGGTGAGCAAAATAACTGATGATGGTCGAAGAAAACTGTCTTTTGACACAGAGTCAACATGGGTTTAGAAAACATCGATCCTGTAAAACACAACTAGCTCTTTATACACATGAAGTGCTGAGCACTATTGACAAGGGATTTCAGATCGATTCGGTATTTTTGGATTCCCGGAAGGCTTTTGACACTGTACCACACAAGCGGCTCGTAGTGAAATTGCGTGCTTATGGAATATCGTCCTAGATATGTGACTGGATTTGTGATTTCCTGCCTGCCTCGGGCATGGATGTGTGTGATGTCCTTAGGTTAGTTAGGTTTAAGTAGTTCTAAGTTCTAGGGCTGATGACCACAGCTGTTACGTCCCATAGTGCTCAGAGCCATTTGAACCAATTTTTTGTGATTTCCTGTCAGAGAGGTTACAGTTCGTAGTCACTGACGGAAAGTCATCGAGTAAAACAGAAGTGACTTCTGGTGTTCCCCAAGGTAGTGTTATAGGCCCTTTGCTGTTCATTATCTATATAAACGATTTGTGATACAATCTGGATAGGACTGACGGAGTACTTCGAAAACGTTCAAAGAAGGGCAGCACGTTTTGTATTATCGCGAAATATGGGAGAGAGTGTCACAGAAATGATACAGAATTTGGGCTGGACATCATTAAAAGAAAGGCGTTTTTCGTTGCGACGGAATCTTCTCACTACATTCCAATCACCAACTTTCTCCTTCGAATGCGAAAATATTTTGTTGACACCAACCTACATAGGGAGAAACCATCACCACGATAAAATAAGGGAAATCAAAGCTCGTACGAAAAGATATAGGTGTTAGTTCTTCCCGCACGCTATACGAGATTGGAATAATAGAGTATTGTGAAGGTGGTTCGATGAATCCTCTGCCAGGCACTTAAATGTAATTTGCAGAGTATCCATGTAGATGTAGATGTAGAGGATATAAAATGTAGACTGGCTATGGCAAGGAAAGCATTTATGAAGAAGAGAAATTTGTTAACATCGCATATAGATTTAGGTGTCAGGAAGTATTTGTATGGGGTGGGGCCATGTATAGATGTGAAACATGAACGATAAATAGTTTAGACAAGAAGAGAATAGAGGCTTTGGAAATGTGGTGCTACAGAGGAATGCTGAAGATTGGAATGGTCAATCAGCAACTAATGAGGAGGTACAGAATAGAATTGCGGAGAAGAGGAATTTGTGGCAGAACTTGTCTAGAAGAAGGTATCGGTTGATAGGACACGTTCTGAGGGATCAAGGGATCACCATTTTAGTAGTGAGGGAAGCGTGGAGGGTAAAAATCGTAGAGAGAGACCAAGAGATGAATACACTAAGCAGATTCACATGGATGTAGGTTGCAGTAGTTACTCTGAGATGAAGATCCTTGCATCAGATAGAGTAGCATAGAGAGCTGCATCAAACCAGTCTCTGGACTGAGGACCACAACAACAACAACTTGTGTACGATAGATCTTTCTTCGGTAATGAAACTAAATGTGTCATGATGGCAGCCTGAGTACGGAAGTCTATGAAACTGCCTGCATATCTCTGTATGTCGACAGTTCGTAGTAAATAAAATAATTTTATGTCTTGCAAAAAATTATTAAATGACTGAACATTTTTTCGTTTGTGATCTATGTTGCTGAGAAATACGAAAATGAAGCCAAGTCATGTGCAAGCCGACAGCATTGCCATCTAAATATGGCGCGTTCACAGTTTCACCCTCAGCCCTCTTCTCCCATTCAGACAGCGTGCTGTGGCTGTGGGAAAAATGTGGAGTCAGATTGAGCACTAAGGCACACTAACTATGTTATGGCTCGTCAGCCAATTTCTTGGTCACCCCTGCTTTACATTTGCTGCAACGTAATATTGCTAAATACAGGTACGAACGGGCAGTTTGTAAAACCAACAAAGCAATCATTCATAAGGAAATTGCACGTCTTCTTTACGTGCTTTGGCAACAAGAAAACTACAACGTTTCAGGTATGAGTTTTTCAGTCTATATTCCGATTGACGCCAACCTACGTGCATACCGAAAGAAGTTAGTGCCTTAAGAGGTGTCGGGCCTAATGAAGAGCCTGTAGCAGCTACAGGTGGCTATTTTGCAGTTCTTTAGGAATCAAAGTTCTCGGATGGAACCTCTTCAGTGAGGAAACATTGGATCAATTTCACTAATCTAAAAGAGTACTAAGTCGAAATATCAATGCTCAGTCCAAGCAGGACGTAAAGAAGTGTTCCAACATCTTTTCTGAATATGCTTGTAAGAGCATACTGCAAATGAACCCTAGGCACTACAGCTGTATGATTTACCGGAGCTCCACAAACCAGAAGTGCCAATCCGTCCTGTGGTATCCGCAATACAAGCTCCAGCACACAAGATTGCCAGGAGGATCCATATCATCTTTAAGAAGAAATTGAACTTCAAAGGGAAATATACCATTAAGAACAGTTTAGATTTAGTTAGCAAATTAACAGATTTTAAGATTCCAAGAAATATAAAATTAGTCTCTTTTGACGTGCATAGCTTTTTCACATGTATTCCAGTGAAAGACTATGTAGATATCGTGTCACAATCATTGCATTCATACAACATTAATCCAGAAGAACAGCTGACCATTGTTAGTACAGTGAAATGTTGTTTAAATCAACATTATTTCTGTTTTCAAGGGAGCTATTATCAGCGAGCAGATGGCCTGGCAATGGGCTCACCTTTATCCCCCTTACTAGCAGAAATGTTCATGGACAAGTGGGAGAGCGATATTCTTAAGAGGGAACCATTGGCAAAACATGTTGTGTATTGGTACAGATATGTAGATGATATTCTTTGTATTTGGAAAGGTTCCAATAGACAACTCCACAAATTTGTGGAAAATATGAACCAGGGGAGCACTAACGTAAAGGTCAGCATTGGTGTCGGGAGGAACGGGGATCCAGCATAAATTTTCTGGCCATCAGCTTAAAGGTAGAAGATAGTAACGTTAATTTAAAATTTATCAAAAATACTCCTTCACCGACAAGTTCCTCCCGGCTTCCTCCCAACATCCTGCAGTCTATAAACATATAAACATGCATCATTCCACAACATGATCCACCGTCTCCTTTCTATCCCTATGTCCGAAGAAGACTTTGACCAGTAACTTAATACAATAAAAATAATGCCCACAAATAATGAATTTATCCCCAACATCATTGATGAAATTCTAGATAAAAAAGATAAAGAAGCAAGCCAGGTCCCTACTGTCCCCAATGAAAAACACAGATAAACTGGAAAAGAAATGGTGCAGATTACCTTTTATAGGGAAAACATCAAATAGTGTAAGTAACATTTTGAAGGCAAAGTGTTTCTCTGTGTTTTTCTATGTTCCTCAGACAGTAGGTAGTTGCTTGGTCAGTTCGAAAGACAAACTACCAGCCATCACAAAAAGTGGGGTTCGTGAAATCACATGCCGTGAATGTCAGTCTTACTACATTGGACAGACATGGAGGTCAATCTGCACCAAACTTAAAGAACATCGTAGAAGATGGAGATTGTAAAGCCTGATTCAGCCTTTGCGGAACATTACCTGAACAATAACCACAAATACTTAATAGATGTACAAGCCTTACACACAGAGGAAAACGGGGCTAAACTCAACCAAACAGAAATTTTAGAAATTAAAAGACAGAAGTGTACATCCCCACACCTATTATTAAACGAGCAAACCCAATTCAGTTACTCACCTCTTTTAGATGAGATCCCAACTCCAGGAGAGAAGCAAAACTTTGGGCCTCAGTCAACCAGTAGACAAAAAGTTCTTGGCCGATACATAACTTTACTCCCGTCATGTTAGTTTAATTGCTGAATTGTGTAATTCCACAGGTAATTTGTTAAAATATGGTCACTGAAGTAATTTTACATTAAGCTATGGAACGACTATTTTTGCCTTATCATCATGTTTATCTGTGCGTTATCATCCTTGGGAATCAGTAATGTACTTGAAAATGGGCTTATAACCCGGCTTCTACGTTTTTCCGTTCTTCTGTAAACGATTCGTGTTAGTAATTTGCAACCGTGACTTATTAAACTGATAGTTCGTAAATTTCACACCTGTCAGCACCTGATTTCTTTGGAATTGGAATCACTATATTCTTTTTGAAGTGTGCGGGTATTTCACGTGTCTAGTACATCTTGCTCACCTCGTGGATGGTCAGTGTGTATTCCGGAGAAATGTAGGAACACGTGAGGCAATACTGACCCTACGACTTCTCATAGAAGGTTGAGGAAAGATAAACCTACGTTTATAGCATTTGTGGAGTTGGAGAAAGCTTATGGCAATGCTGACTGTACCACTCTCTTTCAAATTATAAAAGTGGCAGGGGTAAAATACAGGGAGCGAAAGGCTATTTACAATTTGTACAGAAACCAGATGGCAGTTATAAGAGTCGAGGGGCATGAAAGGGAAGTAGTGGTTGGGAAGGGTGTGAGACAGAGTTGTAGCCGAACCGCGATGTTATTCAATTTGTATATTGAGCAAGTGTAAAGGAAACAAAAGAAAAAAATTGGTGTAGGAATTAAAGTCCAGGGAGAAGAAATAAAAACTTTGACACTGTAATCCTCTAATCCTGTCAGAGACAGGAAAGGACTCGGGAGAGCAGTTAAACGGAATGGGCAGTGTCTTTAAAGGAGGATATAAGATGAACATCAACAGAAGCAAAACTAGGATAATGGAATACAGGCAAATTAAATCAGGTGATGCTGAAGGAATTAGGTTTGTAAAGAAATAAAAATCGGATGGGGCCCAGTCGGGACTGCATGAAGGAAAATCGATGACGTCACTCCCAGGCGTCGCATTGTTGCAGATTTGCAGCGATCGTGTGTGGTCTGGCATTGCCATGTTAAAGAAGAGCGTGCTCCATGTGTGGACGAGTTCTTCGAATTCGAAACTCGATTACAGTGCGCTGTTTCTCGCGCACCGACATGCGTACGTTAGACACCGCCGTATTACACGCTGCAATTCGGACTCCTCTAGTGGCTGAGGGCTGCAAATATGTAGACATGAAGATCAAAGATGTCATAAGTTAATAAAGTTTGTTTTATTTAAAAAGCTTTATGAATTATCACATAAAAAGTAGGAGGCATTACTTTTCCGGACGCCATCATATACTGGATGTAAACGATAGCTGTTCACCATGTATCAAAGTGGTGTAGGAAGAGTCGAGACTAACAGTCTGATATGAAACAATTACTGTCTACCACGTCAGGAAACAGCCTAAAACTGGTCTACAAAGGCCACCTGAGCGGCCGCGCATGTTCGCCTCATGAGACTGTATAATATTCGCTCGCTCTCTTATACCACCAGCTTAGTTGTGCACTTACAAATTGTAAAACTGACATTCATGGATATATTATCTTGCAACTTTGTGAATTATAACTGCATAAAATTAACAATTAGGTTGTTTTGTTTCTTTGCCCTTCTTAATTACGAGACGACTGTGCTTCGAAGGGTCAAAATTAGATCGAATTGGGAACGTGATTAGTTTTTTCGTAACATGTTCAAAAGTCTTTTTCTTTCACTATCCTCGCAGGAAAGGTTAATAATGTTAACAAAAGCTGGTCTCAGAAAAGGGCGAGATGATATTAATGATATCTCGTGGCGTTCATGAGTTGTCGCTTACGGGAATTTATAGGCCAATCTGAAGTTGTTTCCAGGGTTGAGAGACCGCACGTATCTTATAATAAGTTGTTTGCTTCGAGTCCCCCTACACCCCTGTTGTATATTGTTAACAATTATCTGTATATAACAGTTATCTGTACATACAGAGTTATTTGTAAGTAACTCTTAGATTTCAGAAAGCTATTGCAAAAAACTACACGAAACGCAGAAAACACACATATCATTGGATAGAACTTCCCTCTAAGATCATAAGTGCGCAATAGAACGTGACAAACATCAATAATTGTGCGCAGTACACTTAAGTACCTGCCTGCCGCTGCTGCTGCTGGGCAGGAGAGCGCAACAGCAGGCGTATTAAGCATCGAAAACTGTACCAAAAGCTGCTCTATCCACTGATCTATGTCATTTTTTTGTATGTCTTCTGAAACCCCAGAGGTGCTTGTGAGTAGGATGTTTTCAATATCTCAAGTGGGTTCCATCTATTTTCTGTCGAATGTTGTTGTTGTTGTGGTCTTCAGTCCTGAGACTGGTTTGATGCAGCTTTCCATGCTACTCTATCCTGTGCAACCTTCTTCATCTCCCAGTACTTACTGCAGCCTACATCCTTCTGAATCTGCTTAGTATATTCATCTCTTGGTCTCCCTCTACGATTTTTACTCTCCACGCTGCCCTCCAATGCTAAATTTGTGATCCCCTGATGCCTCAGAACGTGTCCTACCAACCGGTCCCTTCTTCTAGTCAAGTTGTGCCACAAACTCCTCTTCTCCCCAATCCTATTCAATACCTCCTCATTAGTTATGTGATCTACCCATCTAATCTTCAGCATTCTTCTGTAGCACCGCATTTCGAAAGCTTCTATTCTCTTCTTGTCTAAACTATTTATCGTCCATGTTTCACTTCCATACATGGCTACACTCCATACAAATACTTTCAGAAACGACTTCCTGACACTTAAATCTATACTCGATGTAAAACAAATTTCTCTTCTTCAGAAACGCTTTCCTTGCCATTGCCAGACTACATTTTATATCCTCTCTTCTTCGACCATCATCAGTTATTTTGCTCCCAAAATAGCAAAACTCCTTTACTACTTTAAGTGTCATTTCCTAATCTAATTCCCCCAGCATCACCCGACTTAATTCGACTACATTCCATTAGCCTCGTCGAATAGTAAATGAAAAGTTGCATGATAATGCAGACAGTTTAGAGATTGTGGTAACATAACATTTTAACAAAAAATATATACTTTAATAACAAACAGAGTTGTTCTTGCAGCGATCATCTGCAACTAATAAAAATTTCCTTATAGTACATTGCTTGTACTGAACGAAAACATTAGTCCTAAAATGAAACTATTGGTGTTTGTATTATACACACATCAAAAATAGTTTTGCGTCACCCTAGTTCCCAGAACTCCTGAAGATAGACGTCGACTGAGGATTAGTATCACAGACGCAGTCCCTTTGACTGTTCAGAGCTGTCACTAAACCCGCCAAAAGATGCCATGCACGACCAGCGCTTATTAGACGGAGGGAGGCCCACAGCCGATCAGATCCAATGATTCCACCAGGATGGAGGTACATGGCTCGTGTTGTCTGTAGTTTAACCATGCCAATACCGCGGTTAGATCGCTATCGCATTGTTACTTTGTGCCAGGAAGAGCTCTCAACAAGGGAAGAGTCGGGGCGTCTCGGACTGAACAAAAGCGATGTTGTTCGGACATGGAAGAGATACTGAGACACAGGAACCGTCGATCACATGCCTGGCTCAGGCCGCCCAAGAGCCAATACTGCAGTGGATGACCGCTAGCTACGGATTGTGGCCTGGAGGAACCCTGACAGCAACGTCACCATGTTGAATAATGCTTTTCGTGCAGCCACAGGACGTGTTACGACTCAAACTGTGCGCAATAGGCTGTATGCGCAACTCCACACTCGACGTCCATGGCGATGTTCGTCGTTGCAACCACGGCACCATGCAGCGCGTTACAGATTGGCCCACAAACATGCCGAATGGTGCGCTTAGGATTGGCAACACGTTCTCTTCACCGATGAGTGTCGCATATGCCTTCAACCAGACAATCGTCGGAGACGTGTTTGGAGGCAACCCGATCAGGCTGAACGACTTAGACACACTGTCCAGCAAGTGCAGCAAGGTGCAGGCTCATTGCTGTTTTGGATTGGCATTATGTGGGGCCGACGTACGACGCTGGTGGTCATGGAAGGCGCCTTAACGGCTGTACGATGCGTGAATGCTATCCTCCGACCGATAGTGCAACCATGTCGGCAGCATAATGGCGAGTCATTCGTCTTCGTGGACGACAATTCGCGCCCCCATCGTGCACATCTTGTGAATGACTTCCTTCAGGATAACGACATCGCTCGATTAGAGTGGCCAGTATGTTCTCCAGACATGAACCCTGTCGAACATGTCTGGGATAGATTGAAAAAGGCTGTTTATGGACGACGTGACTCACCAATCACTCTGAGGGAGCTACGCCGAATGGCCGTTGAGGAGTGGGACAATCTGGACCGACAGTGTCTTGATGAACTTGTGGATAGTATGCCACGACGAATACAGGCAAGTATCAGTGCAAGTGGACGTACCACTGGGTATTAGAGGTACTGGTGTGTACAGAAATGTGGACCACCACCTCTACATGGTGGTACAACACGCAATGTGTGGTTTTCATGAGTAATGAAAAGGGTGGAAATGATGTTTATGTTGATCTCTCTTCGAATTTTCTGTACAGGTTCCGGAACTCTCTGAACCGAGGTGATGCAAATTTTTTTTTGATGTCTGTATTATATTTCTTTTATTATTGTTAGGTTACTATCTGCTGTATAACTTGCTTATCAGAGTTTGTTTACTAGGTTCTATTAATTGTTTTCGAAAGAGTTTATGCTTGTTGTTTGTGGGGGCGTGTTACCGGTAGTAGCGATGGGCTTTGTAATCGGTGAGTGTGTTTATAGGGGGTGGGGGACCTTGTAATTTTTTTTTTGTTATTTTCACGTCGTCAGGACTCTACAAAACTGTACTGGAACGACAAACTTTCTCACTGTTTACGAAACATTGAACTGTTGTTCTATCTTGTCTCATGTGATGTGCATGGGAGTTATGAACTTCGATTTCACAGCGGTCTTTGAACAATAGAATTTGGTATAAAAGAATATACGCTGAGGTGACATAAGTCATGGGATACCTTCTAGTATCGTGTAGGACCTCCTATTAACCGGCGTAGTGCAGTTTCTCGACGTCACATGGACTCAACAAGTCGTTGGAAGTCCCCTGCAGAAACATTGAGCCATGCTGCCTATGTAGCCGTCCATAATTGCGAAAGTGTTGCCAGTGCAGGATTCCAGGCACGAAGTGACCTCTTCATTATGTCCCACAAATGCTGGATAGGATTTATTTTGGGAGATCTGGGTGACCAAAATTTGCAGCATGTTCTTCAAATAAATCGCGAACAATTGTGGTCCGGTTACATCACGCACTGTCATCCATAAAAATTCATCGCAAATGGCTGCAAATGATCTCCAAATAGCCGAACATAACCACTCCCAGTCAATGATCGGTTCAGTTGGACCAAAGGATCCAGTCCATATCATGCAAAAACACAGCCCTCACTATTATGGTACCACCACCAGCTTGCACAGTGCCTTGTTGACAACCTGGGTTCATGGATCAGTGAGTTCTGCGCCACACTGGAACCCTACCATCAGCTCCTACCAACTGAGATCGGGACTCATCCGACCAGGGCAGGGTTTACCAATCAAATGGTGTGTGAATTCCTAAGGGATCAAACTGCTGAGGTCATCGGTCCCTAGACTTACACACTACTTAAACTAACTTATACTAAGAACAACACACACACACACCCATGCCAGAGGGAGGATTCGAATCTCCGGCGGGATTACCAGCTGTCTAGGGTCCAGCCGACATGGTCACGAGTCCAGCAGAGGCACTGCAGGTGATGTAGTGCTGTTACCAAAGCACTCACGTCGGTCGCCTGCTGCCATAGCCCATTAACGCCAAATTTCGCCGACTGTCCTAACGGATATGTTCGTCATACTTCCCACGTTGACTTCTGCAGTTATTTCACGCAGTGAGGCTTGCCTGTTAGCACTGACAATTCTACGCAAACGCGACTGCTCTCGATTGTTAAGTGCAGGCAGTTGGCCACGTTGTCCGCGGTGAGAGGTAGAGTCTGAAATTTGGTGTTCTCAACACACTCCTGACACTGTTGATCTCTGAGTATTGAATTCCCTAACGGTTTACGAAATGGAATGTCCCACGCGTCTTGCTCCAACTACCATTCCGCGTTCAAAGTGTGTTAATTCTCGTCGTGCGGCCATGCCCACGTCGGAAACCTTGTAAGTAGGCTGTTTAGCTTTTTATGTTGGTAACGCCAAGTAGCGCTCTATCTGAAAATCACTGGCTGTGCTGTGTGCAGTCTGTGGCTGGTTTGCATTGTTGGAATATTCGCTATTGTAGTGTTGGGCAGTTGGATGTGAACAGCGCGTAGCGTTGCGCAGTTGGAGGTGAGCCGCCAGCAGTGGTGGATGTGGGGAGCGAGATGGCGGAGTTTTGAGAGCGGATGATCTGGACGTGTGTCCATTAGAGAGAGTACATTTGTAAGACTGGATGTCATGAACTGATATACAATAGCTAGTGCCTTCAGTAGTTAGAATCTTTTATTTAGCTGGCAATATTGGCGCTCGCTGTATTGCAGTAGTTGTAGTAACGAAGATTTTGTGAGGTAAGTGATTCATGAAAGGTATAGGTTATTGTTAGTCAGGGCCATTCTTTTGTAGGGATTATTGAAAGTCAGATTGCGTTGCGCTAAAATATTGTGTGTCAGTTTAGTGATGATCAGAATAAGTAAAGAGAGAAATGTCTGAGTACGTCAGTTTTGCTCAGCTGTTTGAAAATCAAATAACGTAAGGGGTTTCCCAACACAGTAATTCATTAATTTTCCTAAGAGGCCGTTTCAACCTTTTCACATGAAGCAACTTTGTATATTTGGCAACCCCTCCAATGCACTGTCCTTTTGTGTCTTGTGTACCCCATACTACCACCATCTGTATAAGTGCACATCACTAGTCCATGACTTTTGTCACTTCAGTGAATTATGTTAAAATGTTACGAATGTTATGAAACAAAAGAAAAAAAAAATACCGGGTGAGTCAGGCAGAAAGGTAAATGCTTTGAGGGGTGACAGTCTTAGTGATACTGAACAAAAAGGCTTCATGTGGATGTGTACCCTATTCTGAATGGTTTCCGAGATAAAACACATTTAATACCACTTTTGAACATTTTTCTTGAATAACTCGAAAACCGTACCCTCCAGCGAAAACGTGTGACAGCACAAAATTAAGCTATATTAAGTTTCCCACAAAATAGGAGCTATTCATTTTTTTCTCTCGAACTAGTGGTTTGTGCGAAGAGAGTGCGAGAATGCTGAAAAACTCGCTCGACGCGCATGCGCTGTAGCTTACGTAGTTTTTGTAGGCCAATTTGAGGTAGTATATTAAGGCAGCAAGTTGAGACGAACAACTCCCTAGGTCGGTATGACATGTCCCGAGATAAGCACAAGCGCCCTATGACGATCTTCGACGACTAAGTCGAAGAGAAAATCCCAACACCCAATCCATCATCCTGTTCCTTCCCATATAACACCAAACTTCTCCCCTACCTCAGGCAAGTACCAGACACACTCACAACAATCATCACAAATCACAGACACCAAAAACTATAGAAAGATCACACACACACGTTCACAGGGGAGTAAAAGCCGAAAGGCTACAGACTCCCCCTCACACTTCCCCAAAGAGGGGAAAGCAACAGATGAGAGCAGCAGTGAGACGAACAGTCTGATGCGGGACACTTGTGGTCTATCAAATCGGGAAACTACCTCAAATTGGCCTACAAAAACTACGATATGGGCGTCGAGCGAGTTTTTCAACATTCTCGCGCTCTCTTCGCACAAACCATTAGTTCTAGAGAAAAAATGAATAGGACCTTTTTTATAGGAAATTTACTAGTTTAAGTTTTTGCTGCGACACGTTTTCGCTGGAGGGTGCGGTTTTCGAGTTATTCACGAAAAAGGTACAACAGCGATATTAAATATGTTCTATCTTGGAAACCATTCGGAATAGGGCATATGTCAAATCAAATGGCTCTGAGCACTATGGGACTTAACATCTATGGTCATCAGTCCCCTAGAACTTAGAACTACTTAAACCTAACCAACCTAAGGACATCACACAACACCCAGTCATCACGAGGCAGAGAAAATCCCTGACCCCGCCGGGAATCGAACCCGGGAACCCGGGCGCGCGAAGCGAGAACGCTACCGCACGACCACGAGCTGCGGACATGCATATGTCCATATGAAGTTTTTTTGTTCAGAATCACTAATACTATCACCCCTCGAAGCATGTACCTTTCCTCCTGGCTCACCCTATATGTATATCATACACTACTGGCCATTAAAATTGCTACACCACGAAGATGACGTGCTACAGACGAGAAATTTAACCGACAGGAAGAAGATGCTGTGATATGCAAATCATTAGCTTTTCAGAGCATTCACACAAGGTTGGCGCCTGTAGCGACACCTACAACGTGCTGACATGAGGAAAGTTTCCAACCGATTTCTCATACACAAACAGCAGTTGACCGGCGTTGCCTGGTGAAACGTTGTTGTGTTGCCTCGTGTAAGGAGGAGAAATGCGTACCATCACATTTCCGACTTTGATAAAGGTCGGATTGTAGCCTATCGCGATTGCGGTTTATCGTATCGCGACATTGGCGCTCGCGTTGGTTGAGATCCAATGAAAGTTAGCAGAATATGGAATCGGTGGGTTCAGGAGGGTAATACGGAACGCCGTGCTGTATCCCAACGGCCTCGTATCACTAGCAGTCGAGATGACAGGTATCTTAACCGCATGGCTGTAACGGATCGTGCAGCCACGTTTCGATCCCTAAGTCAACAGATGGGGACATTTGCAAGACAACAAGCATCTGCACGAAGAGTTCGACGACGTTTGCATCAGCATGGACTATCAGCTCGGAGACCATGGCTGCGGTTACGCTTGACGATGCATCACAGACAGGAGTGCCTGCGATGGTGTACTCAACGACGAACCTGGGTGCACAAATGGCAAAACGTCATTTTTTCGGATGAATCCAGGTTCTGTTTACAGCATCATGATGGTCGCATCCGTGTTTGACGACATCGCGGTGAATGCACATTGGAAGCGTGTATTCGTCATCGCCTTACTGGTGTATCACCCGGCGTGATGGTATGGGGTGCCATTGGTTACACGTCTCGGTCACCTCTTGTTCGCATTGTTGGCACTTTGAACAGTGGACGTTACATTTCAGATGTGTTACGAGCCGTGGCTCTACCCTTCAATCGATCCCTGCGAAACCCTACATTTCAGCAGGATAATGCACGACCGCATGTTGCAGGTCCTGTGCGGGCCATTCTGGATACAGAAAATGTTCGACTGCTGCCCTGTCCAGCACATTCTCCAGATCTCTCACCAACTGAAAACGTCTGGTCAATGGTGGCCGAGCAACTGGCTCGTCACAATACGCCAGACACTATTCTTGATGAACTGTGGTATCGTGTTGAAGGTGCATGGGCAGCTGTACCTGTACCGCCATCCAAGCTCTGTTTGACTCAATGTCCAGGCGTATCAAGGCCGTTATTACGGCCAGAGGTGGATGTTCTGGGTACGGATTTCTCAGGATCTATGCACTCAAATTGCGTGAAAATGTAATCACATGTCAGTTCTAGTATAATATATTTGTCAAATGAATACCCGTTTATCATCTGCATTTCTTCTTGGTGTAGCAATTTTAATGGCCAGTAGTGTATTAATTGATCCGAGAGAAAATAAAGGGATGATGATGATGTAACTTCACTGAAACATTTTTGGGTGTAAAGAAAAAGAAAACTGCATCTCCTCAAGGCAGACTCCTCTCGGAACGTGTTAGTTTGAAAGCAAAGGCGGACACAAAAAGTGACCTTTAACGTCACGACGAGGGCCACTACAGTTTAACGATTCGAGTTCGCTGCCTTGTTGCCTCACAGAGAGAAGATGTGCCAGTACTTATCGTGGTTTATTTTATACTATGGCTGCCACAGTTGCCGCGAGGTTAAGAAAGTGAGGTACAACACTCCGCCATCAGATGGCAGATGGTCAGACGAGTGCAGCATGAGCGGCGGTTTGTATGTGGCCAGGGTTTATGCGCCAGCACAAACAAAGCCACGCAAAACGTGTGAGCAAACAGCGCAGAACGAGGACGACTTGCACGCGCCGCCCCAGTTGAGTCAGCGGGTGCACTGACTCCCACGCCGGATCACAGATGCACTTCAGAGCTACCAGCACTTTCTGTCAAACCTGTTTAACCGCGCAGCAAAACACAGGGCCAGCCAAACCTTCAGGGGCTCAATTGTTCCGACGGCTGAGGAGGCTACATGCTTGAAGCTAAGGAACAAATGGTTGGAAATGAATATTGCCAGTCGCTATGGCGTCTGACGTGTGAGGGACGTGTTCCTAAACTGTTTATGTTTCACATTAAACAATTACCAGCCACACGGACGTCGGTGGCGCAACCTTGAAAAGCAGCACACAGTTGTTCGTCACCAGTCTACGATGGAGTTTACCGTTGTTTACAGGCAACAGTCAGTTATGCAGTGTCCGGAGAGCCGAACGAATGTACAGATAAACGTTTTGCAATTGTAAAGCATTTATCACCATGGATACAAGCTTATGAGAAACTGGATCATTGAAGCCACAAAAGAGTTGGCCATAGTTCTCGAAAACGAACTGTTCGAACAGTAGGATCTGAGGATGTTATGGGATAGATTGAACAATAAGGAGCCGGCCGAAGTGGCCGTGCGGTTAAAGGCGCTGCAGTCTGGAACCGCAAGACCGCTACGGTCGCAGGTTCGAATCCTGCCTCGGGCATGGATGTTTGTGATGTCTTTAGGTTAGTTAGGTTTAACTAAATCTAAGTTCTAGGGGACTAATGATGACTTTTTAATCCTGAATTTAGTCCTCTTAGCAGATTATGCAGCCCAGTATTTCGGTGCTGAACATCATAGGATTTGTTTTATAGACGGATGAAGTCTCTTAAAATAGAGAATATCTGGAGTGATGAAAACCCATACGCCATACACGTATTATATCACCAACAACGGTCCTCCATTAACTTTTGAGCTTGAAACGGGTCATATAGATTAGTAAGCTCTTACTTATTGCCTTACTGTTCGAATGGTACACGTTACCTTGTGTTCATTCGAGATACACTGCCACAATTTTTGGACGCTTTGGCTCTTATTGCCTGCTAGGGGATGTGGTTTCGAAACGACGCACCACCCCACTCCGATATTAATGATCGTGAGCATCTAAACAACAGACACCCTCATCCTCGGATTTGAAAAGAATGTCGTATCTTTTTTTGTATGGCTGCAACGAGTCGACTCTTTTTAATTAATCTGTTCGCGAAGATTTGCGAAAATTAAGGAAATCACTGCACTAAGTTGTAATAAACTATTTCCGTGGCGCTGTATGCAAACCGGCCTACAATGGACCAAACCACTGTTAGAATATCATTATTTGATAATTATTAATGACAAAAAGTACGACGCTGGTGTAATATATTATTTTACAAAACGGTTTTCGTCTATTACGCCATCGTCGGGTACAAAGATAAATATGGATATACATTTCACAATCACACATATTTATCTTGGTACCTAACAATGGTGTAACAGCCGAACACCCTTTTATAAAATAATAAATAATGTAGAATAGCCGGCCGGGGTAGCCGACCGGTTCTAGGCGCTTCAGTCAGGAACCGCGCGACCGCTACGGTCGCAGGTTCGAATCCCGCCTCGGGCATGGATGTGTGTGATGTCCTTAGGTTAGTTAGGTTTAACTAGTTCTAAGTTCTAGGGGACTGATGACCTGGATGTTAAGTCCCATAGTGCTCAGAGCCATTTGAATTAGCTTAGAGCGCCGGCCGAAGTGGCCGTGCGGTTAAAGGCGCTGCAGTCTGGAACCGCAAGACCGCTACGGTCGCAGGTTCGAATCCTGCCTCGGGCATGGATGTTTGTGATGTCCTTAGGTTAGTTAGGTTTAACTAGTTCTAAGTTCTAGGAGACTAATGACCACGGCAGTTGAGTCCCATAGTGCTCAGAGCCAACTAACTTAGAATATTACACAACTGTCGTGCATTTTTTCAATTGTAACAAAAAATATTCCACCGAGAACCGACGGAAAAGTCAATTAATGCAATAATTTGCTAACTTCTGCAGTACAAGGATATTCACTTAATCAACCGCGCTCTGATGTAGACCAAATACAACAGAGTAGGCTATCGGACTATGCAATGGGCTAGATTAACTATCTAAATTAGGGGAAAGACAATTTCTCTTGATAATTTCGTAGTAACACTTCTAAATACAGACGAAATACATTGCTACACAGTTAACCACAACACTAAAAAAGAACAACCAAGTTTTCTGGCAACCGAACTCAACGTGTGTTCGGAACAGGAATTCAACACTTTGCTTTGACTAAAAAAAATCCCATTCATAGCCGCGTTAATGTCAACAGTTGCACACTTCATTTGTACACGTAATCATTCATTAAAATTATCACAAAATGGTAAGCGTTCTCTGAGAATGTCACGGCGGTATAATTGTACAAAAGGTTCATTGTTTTCAAGCCGTTTCTTTTGAGATAAAATGAGCATTCGAGGGCGTTTCCGCAGTCGTTTCTAGGAATTATTGTAAAACTTCTGAGAACTAAGTAGGTGCGAGATATGCGATTTAGGTACGTTGATATTACTGCTTAACGTTAAAATCGGTTAAGAAGTTAAAAAAATGGTTCAAATGGCTCTGAGCACTATGGGACTCAACATCTGTGGTCATAAGTCCCCTAGAACTTAGAACTACTTAAACCTAACTAACCTAAGGACATCACACACATCCATGCCCGAGGCAGGATTCGAACCTGCGACCGTGGCGGTCACGCGGTTCCAGACTGAAGCGCCTTTAACCGCACGGCCACACCGGCCGGCAAGAAGTTAAACAAGCACCTTTATTTCAGCATACATTTAATCTTCGTATGAATAACTAAGAATTGCGTTCTTCAGTTCACAAGCTTTAAGATGAATTAGTCTTATTGCCGCATCTGTTAGCAACACACAGCACGGAGGAAAAGGAATATAAATACGGGGCAACATCGCAAATCAGGACATAGTTATGCATTTTAAGTCGATTAAATCAATATTTTCTGTAACTTTATAGCAGCCATTGATGCCCCAGCTTGTCCTACAAAGGATGTTCATAACATTCCAGATTCGTAGCGTTCGTGTAGCACCGGCTGATGTCTTGAAAATTCGTCGTTATCCGTGCTTTAATGACGGCCTCGTCTCGTCATACTGGATGTTTTGATAGAGTTCGGCTCAACGGCTGGTAGCTAACGTCTCTTCTCAGCGCAGAATGTCTCTCGTATGCCCATGCCGCTTAGCTGCTGGCGAGAGACCCTCTTTACAAGCAATGCTCTCTGCACTCCACCTTAAACGACAACAAGCATTTCGTTTTGGCAATACTTTGTCACTCTATTGAAAATTTACAGCTTTTAAAGTTACAGAACTTTTCAATACAATTACAAAAACTGCAAAAGCTGCCTTTGACTGCAATTCGGACACGCAAATTTATGTAGTTAAAGATAAAGTAGTATTAACCTTAAATACGTAAATATTGTGATTGCAAATGTTACTATTTTCGGATTAGGCACAGTCAAAGAATTTAGTGTGGATCTTGCTGGCCTACATCACGTGGACAGCTCACAGACACATGACCTCTGTGGACGAGCATTGGTGTACTGAAAAATGCCATTATCATAATGTCGTCTGAGAGGTAACCCATGAGGTCTCAGGATGTCTGTGACACCTCGTTGTGCCGTCAGAGTTCCCTCAGTCATTACCAGCAGTGACGTTAAATCATATGCGATGGCTCCTCACACCATGGTGCCAGGAGGAACAGCACTATGTCTACACGCAGCCATTTATGTTGTGGTGTTAACAGGAGCCTAGCAGCCTAGCCCGACTGCTGTTAATCTCCGACCAATGGAGAGTAATTACACAAAAAGTTGTAGGTAGTTCATTAATTGTTCTCGGATGGCAGCAGCAGGGGCGAAGGATTTACGATGTGTCTGATGCACAATGCGGCGATCCTCACTCGTTGTGGCTAGACGTGGTCTACTGAAACCTCGAAGAGAGTACGGTCGCGCTCACGTTCCCATGCGGTCCACATCCGAATGCTCCACATATCTGCATATGCCCGATTCGACCAGCCGTCAAACGGAGAGCCGTCAAATGGAGACAAACAATGAGGCCCCTTTCAGACTCTTCAACTCAGACCGAGAACACTTTTGTAGTAATCACTCAATATCTGACGCTGTTCACACCCCTTACTTACCATACCAAGCGCGGTAACAATACTAAACACAAAAAACACTAATGCACTGTCTATTTGTCACACAGTGTTATAACTCCAATCATTTACATACCCATGGGTGACGTGTACTTGTACGAAGTTACGTTGACATCCAAACATGTCTTCTGGGCGCTTCACTTTTTTTGTCCATACTTAAAGTTCCAGTTTCAAAAACGCAATACAAAAAGAACCACTGCTCAGAATGACATCAAATTTGAACAGCGTATTACTGACGGAGGGGGAAGGTCAAAGAAAATTTGGCCAATAAATGGCGCTTAAGTGTCAGAAAATGCAAACTGTAAGGGCACGAGTTTTTCCAGATTTTGTAGCCAAAGTCTGGAAATAAATAATTTCATTGAGTTGGAGTAAAATTTCGTACTAATTTTTAATATAAAACAAAAAGCTTTATTAGTAGAATTATGTGATTTTTGTCATCCAAGATAATCGTTCAGAATAACAAGTATTAATTATTATGTAAACAGATTTATTAGGTGACAAGTGCTATTTTGTGTATTTTACTATTTTTGTATAAGATGTTCTGCCTGGTCTCTGTGTCGTTACAAGAAAGGTGAAGACGTATTTGGAGTCTTGACGGCAAAAGTAGTCAAAGACGGCAATGAGTCTTCTGCGCCAGCGACACTGTCAAGGAATACCAATGACCATAAGTTTATACCAAGAACGTATATATTAATGTATTGAAAAATTTTTAATCGTTACACAGAAGGTCTCCTGTAACAAGATACTTACCACGTAATATGTGTTGTATTTAAAGGCGCGATAAAAGCCTTAGAAGATCGGAATTGCCAAGTCCTGCTTTTTAGTAAAAAAAAAGTTATTCCACGGATAAGAAGAATATTTAACAAACTTCCTGGCAGATTAAAACTGTGTGCCGGACCGAGATTCGAACTCGGGACCTTTGCCTTTCGGGGGCAATCTGCCAGGAAGTTTCATATCACCGTACACTCAGCTGCAGAGTGAAAATCTCATTCTTTAAACATCCCCCAGGCTGTGGCTAAGCCATTCTCCTCAATATCCTTTCCTCCAGGAGTGCTAGTTCTGCAAGGTTCGCAGGAGAGCTTCTGTGAAGTTTCGAAGGTAGGAGACGAGGTACTGGCAGAATTGAAGCTGTGGGGGCGGGTCGTGAGTCGTGCTTGGGTAGCTCAGATGGTAGAGCACTTGCCCGCGAAAGGCAAAGGTCCCGAGTTCGAGTCTCGGTCCGGCACACAGTTTTAACCTGCCAGGAAGTTTCATATCAGCGCACACTCCGCTGCAGAGTGAAATACTCATTCTGGAATATTTAACAAGTCGGGGGTTTGCAGCCTACTCCTAGCTGAAGAAAAAAAATGGCTCTGAGCACTATGGGACTTAACATCTATGGTCATCAGTCCCCTAGAACTTAGAACTACTTAAACCTAACTAACCTAAGGACATCACACAATACCCAGTCATCACGAGGCAGAGAAAATCCCTGACCCCGCCTGGAATCGAACCCGGGAACCCGGGCGTGGGAAGCGAGAACGCTGCCGCACGACCACGTGATGCGGGCTTCGAGCTGAAGATCACAACGAGGTAACTTAAAATATAAACGAACTCTCGCCTCACCAACAGACGTGGTAAAGCTCTTTTACAAGAACGGTGATTGAGCGCCAGTAGCCATGCATAATTTCCGGACCCCCAAGGGTATGAAAAAAGGCATTTGTCCGATGTCTGCTAAGGTATGGGGAAAATGATTACAAAATTCAAAAAGACAGGGCCTTTTGAAGCGCATTGTAGCTGAGGGAGGAAAGCAGTTGATCCGACGTCTGTCCAAGCTCGACGGCTGGAGGAGTCGAACGGTGGTATGTAAACATGCAGTGTACAAAGAATTGCCCGAATTTTGGACGTGCTTGAGAGCAAATGCATAAAATCCTACAAAACATCCTGCATTACTATCCATACAAAATCACTCATGTTCAGGAGTTGCCTCCTGCTGACAAGCCAGAGAGGCAAACTTTCGCTCTGAAATTTCTTGTTCATGTAGAGGTGGACAATGAATGACCGCGGAACATTCTCTGCACAGACGATGTCCATTTTCGTTTCCAATACACAGAATTGCAGAATATGGGCAACGTCAAATCAGCACGCACTTCAGAATGTACTACTTCATTCTGCAGTATGTATGGTGTAATGTGCAATTCATACCACAGCCGTCGTATTGCGATTCATATGTCATTTGTAGCCGACCCTGTTTACATTAAATTGCTTACAGCGCCGTCTACTGGTAAAATTTTTATTAATTTTTTGTAATTCCATGGCGTTTCCCCCTGGGTCAATGATATGCTTTTCAAATTTGACGGGATTCTGATTAGTGGTTTTCTTTCTACAGTGGTTTGAAACTGCAGCTTTAAGTATGGACACCCTGTGTATAACACATTACACGTACTTATAAATAGGAGGATTGTCAGTCGAAGCAGGCAGTTCTGTTCCTCGTGTCCTTTTACACTAGTGACCATTAAAATTGCTACACCACGAAGACGACGTCCTACAGACGCGAAATTTAACCGACAGGAGGAAGATACTGTGATATGCAAATGATTAGCTCTTCAGAGCATTCACACAAGGTTGGCGCCTGTAGCGACACCTACAACGTGCTGAAATGAGGAAAGTTTCCAACCGATTTCTCATACACAAACAGCAGTTGACCGGCGTTGCCTGGTGAAACGTTGTTGTGATGCCTCGTGTAAGGAGGAGAAATGCGTACCATCACGTTTCCGACTTTGATAAAGGTCGGATTGTAGCCTATCGCGATTGCGGTTTATCGTATCGCGACATTGCTGCTTGCGTTAGTCGAGATCCAATCACTGTTAGCAGAATATGGAATCGGTGGGTTCAGGAGGGTAATACGGAACGCCGTGCTGGACCCCAACGGCCTCGTATCACTAACAGTCGAGATGACAGGCATCTTATCCGCATGGCAGTAACGGATCGTGCAGCCACGTCTCGAACCCTGAGTCAACAGATCGGGACGTTTGCAAGACAACAACCATCTGCACGAACAGTTCGACGACGTTTGCAGCAGCATGGACTACCAGCTCGGAGACCATGGCTGCGGTTACCCTTGACGCTGCTTCACAGACAGCAGCACCTGCGATGGTGTACTCAACGACGAACCTGGGTGCACGAATGGCAAAACGTCATTTTTTTCGGATGAATCTAAGTTCTGTTTGCCGGCCGCAGTGGCCAAGCGGTTCTAGGCGCCTCAGTCCGGAACCGCGCGACTGCTATAGTCACAGGTTCGAATCCTGCCTCGGGCATGGATATGTGTGATGTCTTTAGGTTAGTTAGGTTTAAGTAGTTCTAAGTTCTAGGAGACTGATGACCTCAGATGTTAAGTCCCAAAGTGCTCAGAGACATTTGAACCAGGTTCTGTTTACAGCATCATGATGATCGCATCCGTGGTTGGCGACATCGCGGTGAACGCACATTGGAAGCGTGTATTCGTCATCGCCATACTGGAGTATCACCCGGCGTGATGGTATGGGGTGCCATCGGTTACACGTATCGGTCACCTCTTGTTCACAATGACTGCACTTTGAACAGTGGACGCTACATTTCAGATTTGCTACGACCCGTGGCTCTACCCTTCATTCGATCCCTGAGAAACCCTACATTTCAGCAGGATAATGCTCGACCGCATGTTACAGGTCCTGTACGGGCCTTTGTGGATACAGAAAGTGTTCGACTGCTGCCCTGGCCAGCACATTCTCCAGATCTCTCACCAACTGAAAACGTCTGGTCAATGGTGGCCGAGCAACTGGCTCGTCACAATACGCCAGTCACTACTCTTGATGAACTGTGGTATCGTGTTGAAGCTGCATGGACAGCTGTACCTGTATACGCCATCCAAGCTCTGTTTGACTCAATGCCCAGGCGTATCAAGGCCGTTATTACGGCCAGAGGTGGTTGTTTTGGGTACTGATTTCTCAGGAGCTATGCACCCAAATTGCTTGAAAATGTACTCACATGTCAGTTCTAGTATAATATATTCGTCCAATGAATACCCGTTTATCATCTGCATTTCTTCTTGGTGTAGCAATTTTAATGGCCAGTAGTGAATGTGTGCTCGATAATCATGCTTTAAGTGTGAAGTGCTATTTATTGTTCACGACCCTGCCCTCGTAACTGACGCTTGATTCTGCATTGTGCGTCACTAATTACTCTTGGGGTGGGCGAACAAAAGCAAATATGCGTGCTTGGCGCTTGTGTGGAAGCGGGAGGGCAGTTTCAAACGTGGCGCCGGCCTCTCGCGCCACCCGATGTCACTGGAGCATGGAGTATGTATATCTACGGAGTGAGCATAGTCTACTGAGCATATTCTCAAGATCAAACCCGACTAGTCACGTAACTTTGTGAACGACGCTGCTTGACTACAGTTTGCGATAATAAAGGAACTTGAATGATGCACGTGTTCACCTTGCTTTATATAGGTTTCTGCACGTTTGAGTATTAGTAACACATTGTGTACCGTGATTCGTCACTCCGTGCAACGTTTTTCCACTGTTCAATCGTCCAATGTTTACGCTCCTTATACCAAGTGAGGCGTCGTTCGGGATTTACCAGCGTGATGTGTGGCTTATGCGCAGCCTTTCGGCCATGAAATCCAAGTTATGTGACCTCCCGCCTAGCTGTCATAGTACTTGCAATGGATCCTGATGCAGTTTGGAATTCCTGCGTCATTACGACCCTCTTCGACTGTCTGCAGTCTCTGCCAGTCAATACACGAGGTCGGCCTGTACGATTTTGTGCTGTACGTGTCCCTTCACGTTTCCATTTCACTATCACATAGGAAACAGTGGACCTAGGGATGTTTAGGAGTCTGGAAATCTCGTGTACAGACGTATGACACAAGTGACACCCAATCACCTGACCACATTCGAAGTCCGTTGAGTTCCGTGGAGCGCCCCATTCTCCTCTCTCTCACGATGTCTAATGACTACTGAGGTCGCTGATATGGAGTACCCGGCAGTAGGTCGCAGCACAATGCACCTAATATGAAAAACGCATGTTTTTGGGGTGTCCGGATACTTTTGATCTCGTAGTGTACATCTGGAGTTACGGTCTGGGGTGCGATTTCGTATGACAGCAGTAGCACTCTCGTGGTTATCCCATCGCCCTGACTGCAAATTTGTACGTCAGTCTGGTGATTCAGCCTGTTGTGTTGCCATTCACGAACAGTATTTCAGTGCGTGTTTTCAATAGGATAACCCTCGCCCACATACCGCTGCTAAAAGTCAACTTCCTGTGCAGAGTGTCAACATGTTGCCTTGGCCTTCTCGCTCACCAGATATGTCTCCAATTGATCCCGTGTGGGACATAAACGGACGACAATTCCAGCGTGATCCACAACTAGCAGTAACCGTTCCTATATTGACCGACCAAATGCAACAGGCATGGAACGCCATCCCAAAAACTGATATCCGGAACTTGTGCGACACAACGCATGAACTTTTGTATGTTTTCAGTCAACATTCTGGCGGTTACACCAGCATTTCGCATTTGCGTTGACTTTTCTCTTGCTTACATCTAACTGTGATCTTGAAAGTTAACCACTTAAATATATTACCTAGACGAATTTATTCCCAAAATGTCATTACACTACATTATTTATTTGTTGCTGTTTTTTTTTTCAGTGTATGTCTTCCACATGAATGAAGATAGATAAATGCGGTGGACTTTAACTTACTCATTCAGACTAAAAATTTTACCTTGTCGCCAGTTGTAAGTTGACGATTATCATCATCATCTCATCCTCATCGACGCGCAAGTCGCCGAAGTGGCGTCAGCTAAAAAGACTTGCACCAGACGACCGGTTTACCCGACAGGAGGCCCTAGCCACACGACATTTCATTTCATTTCATATGGTTACTTGTAGACGTCATCGTGGTCCAGTAGCGCACTCGCTCAATTTTTACAGAATCATCCATCCCGCTGTAGTGGGTATCTGAATTTTCCCACAACTGCGAGAACATGACGAAAATTGCATTTTTCGACAGTATTGAGCATTATCCCAGTGGCTCCAAGATTTCTCAACAATGAACTGCGTCAATGAATGTAAGGGGCCTACAGATTTCCCGTTGCACCATTGGACTCCTTTCATATGAGGCTTTGTGGAAGACTCGTCTGTGTGCGGTCCGTTCCAAAAACTTTGGGTGAACTGCGACGGTGCATAGCAACACCAGTGAATGCAGTAATTACGGACATGCTCTTGAAATTATGGGATGTTTGTCTTGCGTCCAGTGAAGGGCACACTGAACATTTGTGGGTGGTAAATGAAATCCCTGATGGATTTGTTACTCAGGTGACATGCAATGACTAACCGACGTTCGATGTTACTGATCTACCGAATCTGCTGTTACTGCATCTCTAATAACAACACAGCGCTCCCCACCTTGCACGACATTCAGTGATCAATTCCGGATTACGTAGGGGTGTCCTGATATTTTTGATACTCCGACCCGATATGTGTTTCATACACTTGGGCAGTAATGAAATGTGGTCCGTACAACTGGTCTGTGTGCACTCTCTTTTGTACTCAGACTGCAGTTTCCTAGTACCTTACCAGTAAATCGTAGCCTGTCACTTGCTTTACCTGCAGCTGAGACCACGAGGTCGTTCTACTTGGTACACAAACATCAAAAAAATGTTTTGCATCACCCCAGTTCCCAGAACTCCTGAACACAGACGCTGATGTGGATATTGTATCACGAACACAGTCCTTTGACTATTCAGGGATGTCACTAAACCCGCCCAAAGATGTAAACAACCATGCATGAGCAGAGCCTATTTGACGGATGGGGTCCGACAGTCGATCAGTTCCAATCATTCCACCAGGAAAGAGGTACACGGCTTGTGTTGTCTGTTTAGCTCAACCGAGCCTAGTCGGTCATTACCGCGGTTCGAACGCGTCCGCATTGTTACTTTGTGCCAGGAAGGGCTCTCAACAAGGGAAGTGTCCAGGTGTCTCGGAGTGAACCAAACCGATGTTGTTCGGACACGGAGGAGATACAGAGAGACAGGAACTGTCGATGACATGCCTCGCTCAGGCCGCCCAAGGGCTACTTACTACTGCATTGCATGACCGCTACCTACGGATTATGGCTCGGAGGAACCCTGACAGCAGCGCCACCATGTTGAGTAACGCTATTCGTGCTGCCACAGGACGACGTCTTACGACTCAAACTGTGCACAGTAGACTGCATGATGCGCAGTTTCACTCTCGACGACCATGGCGATGTTCGTCTTTGCAACCACGACACCTTGCAGCGCGTTACAGATGGGCCCGCCAACATGCCGAACGGACCGCTCATTCACTTCACCGATGAGTATCGCATATGCTTTCAACCAGACAATCGTCGGAGACTTGTTTGGAGGCAACCCGGTCAGACTGAAAGCCTTAGACACATTGTCCAGCAAGTGCAGCAAGGTGGAGGTTCCCTGCTGTTTTGGGTTGGCATTATGTGGGGCCGACGTACGCCGTTGGTGGTCATGGAAGGCGCCGTAGCGGGTGTACGATACGTGAATGCCATCCTCCGACCGATAGTGCAACCATATCGGCAGCATATTGGCGAGACATTCGTCCTCATGGACGACAATTCGCGCCCCCATCGTGCACATCTTGTGAATGACTTCCTTCAGGATAACGACTTCGCTCGACTAGAGTGGCCAGAATGTTCTCCAGACATGAACCCTATCGAATATGCTTGGCATAGATTGAAAAGGGCTCTTTATGGACGACATGATCCACCAACCACTCTGAGGGATCTTCGCCGAATGGCCGTTGAGAATTCGGACAATCTGGACCAACAGTGCCTTGATGAACTTGTGGATAGTATGCCTTGACGAATACAGGCATGCATCCATGCAAGAGGACGTACTACTGGGTATTAGAGGTACCGGTGTGTACAGCAGTCTGGACCACCATCTCTGAAGGTCTCGCTCTATGATGGTACAACGGCCAATGTGTGGTTTTCATGAGCAATAGAAAGAGCGGAAATAATGTTTATGTTGATCTCTATTCCTATTTTCTGTACAGGTTCCGGAACTCTCGGAACCGAGGTGATGAAAAACTTTTTTTGATGTGAGTATTTCACGTTGTTAATATCCTACATTATCGCTTTCGGTGAAAAGTTTTACTGACCTATGACGCAACTGAGTGTCGAAAAACAGCGTACACTGTTGTGCTATGGCAAATGGTTAGTTACTGAAATATTTTCAGTAGTTAGTGTCCCACCGCTTACACATAATTGTTGAAAATCAATTTCCCCCCCCCCCCCAGCTGCTATGAAAATATTTATTATTTTGCTACCAGTTTCGATTTTTAGTAATCGTCATCAGGCACAAGAATTTTTTGATTACACATTACAGCATCTGAGTGAATGTATAAATGACGTCCTCTCTCTCTCTCTCTCTCTCTCTCTCTCTCTTTCTCTCTGTATAACGCTAAAAACAGCAGCTGTTTCAATAGAACACATTGTATTGACATCTGAGTACTATTCAGACGTTTTAATATGACGGTATGCTAGTACACTGCATCCAACATCCGGGGACTTGTAAATTGGTCGAATAACATCGCCGTTAGACGTTTGAACCACGAGAGAGCAACATGACTTTCGAGAAGTTGCTTATTAATGCACGCAGAGATTGTTTTAAAGAACTTGTAGATCAGTGACACTGTGGCGCCTGAGAAGCCCGATGACTGCTTGACGGATATAAAGTGCGCTACGCGATTGGCTTCCCGATGACGTGGCAGTGATGAGAAGCGCTGTGGTTCCTTTGCTTGCTCATCATGGTAATAGTAGCAATGAGACGCCAATACCCTGTGAGAAGACACCACGATCGCCGAGCACGCAGAAGTTATTTCGTTGAAGCTCGAAGAGAGTTGTCTTTAATCCATATGGTTGTAAGTAGGCTGTGTATGTTTTCTTTATGTAAGTAGCCTGTTTAGGTTCTTATATTGGTAACGCCGCCGCCACGTAGCGCTCTCTGTATGAAAATGAAATCACTGGCTGTGCTGTGTGCAGTCTGTGGCTAGTTTGCATTGTTGTTTGCCATTGTAGAGGGGCAGCTGGATGTTAACAGCGCGTAGCGTTGCACAGTTGGAGGTGAGCCGCCAGCAGTGGTGGATGTGGGGAGAGAGATGGCAGAGGTTTGTAATTTGTCATGAACTGATATATATATTATGACTTGTGATGATATTAAGGTAAATACATTGTTTGTTCTCTATTAATATCTTTCATTTGCTAACTATCCCTATCAGTAGTTAGTGCCTTCAGTAGTTTGAATCTTTTATTTAGCTGGCAGTAGTGGCGCTCGCTGTATTGCAGTAGCTTGAGTAGCGAAGATTTTTGTGAGGTAAGTGATTTGTGAAAGGTATAGGTTAATGTTAGTCAGGGCCATTCTTTTGTAGGGAATTTTGAAAGTCAGATTGCGTTGCGCTAAAAAAATATTGTGTGTCAGTTTAAGGACAGTCGTGTATAATTGTTCAAAAGGGGAAGTTTCATATGGCGACCCTGCCAGGATACCTCACTGGAATCTTCTGATTTTTCTTGTAGTTTGTGTAATTAGTGTAGATTTTGTTTATTGCTAGCATGTAACTGTAGAGAGAATCTCCTTTGTAGTTGCAGTCTTTCATTGTTGTACAGTAAAACAGGTGTGGCATGCATGTAGATTTGCACCAAGTATTTCGCAGCTGCAATTAACTAGATATTATTTTCAGTGCTATGTTAATGTGTTCCCCTATTTTTGCTCTTCAAATTGTGTTCTTCTGTGTTGTCGTGTGAAATACTGTGACAATAATGGCGTGTGAAAAACGTAACACTAGGCTCCAAAGTAAACTGAGAAATAATAGTGACGACGAGCGTGGCTTATGAGCACCACTGTGTAGTGAATTAACAGACGTTCCAAGTAGTAATTTGGTAACTGTGCATAGGGAAATGGAGGGGGCGGTAAATAATGGTGTAGACAGTGAAACAGGTAGTGAACAGGGAAGCATTATCGATCGATCGGTCGGCAACAGCTCGCCTCACGAATCCGAAATGACAGGACACAATTTTACAAATACTGTAGATTCAGGATTTGCGTCCTCACCATTTTCTCAAATCAGTCAAGACACATTTTCAGCTTGTCAAAATGTGAATGTTGCCGGTGCAAATGCACTGCCGAAAAGAGTAGAGGAACAGATTCCAGACACTAATGCATTGTTATTACAACTAATGCAACAAATGGAACAAAATCAGAGACAAACACAGGAAAAGCTGCAAAAGTTAGACACAATGGAACAAAATCTTAAAAAGTTAGACACAGTGGAACAAAATCTTCAAAAGTTAGACTCATTGGAGCAAACTATTGAACAAACACGTGAGGATTTAACTACTGAGTTACATCACATTGAATCGAAATGTCAAAAAGTCTGTAATGACGTAAAAACACAAATTTGTGAGCATTTCCAACCTATTTTTTCGCGGCATGAAAATGCATTACAGAATCACGAAGCAGCCATAAAAGAACTGCAAGCCATTGTTCATGAAAATCATGAGACCTTGTGGGCTAAAATTGACTCAGTTGCATCTACCGATTCGGTTACGCAACTTGCAATAACTCTGGAAAACTTAAAGGACACAGTAGATACCCTGAAAATTGGTTCAGAAAGACACATGGAGGAAATAAGTACACTATCGGAGAAAGTAGCCGAACTTTCGGATCAGGTCACTAACTTATCTACAAAGGTAGATGATGATCTGAATGACACAAGACCCGTAGCCTTCACTGACACAGAAGAGTATGAACAAATTAGAAAATTCAAACAAAATCAAAATCAAATCAATACACATTACAAAAGAGAAATCCGGGAAGTACAAGATCAGCTGACTCAGATAATACAAGAATTACGTATTTCAGAGGCCACTCGCGCTCCAATACGGGAAGAGGGACTTAGAAATACGGAACAGACACAAAATAATAACACAGGACAATGCAGAAATTATGAAAGAAATTGGCAAGTCACACCGAATTTTGGGATGGAACCGCCGAAACGACGTAACAATGACCGACATGCGACTCGCCGACATGATGATTTTGACTATAAGCTGTTCATTACTACACGTAAATTCAAAACATTTAAGAATTCTGGCAACGACATTCATCCACAAGCATGGCTCCATCAATTCTCTCATTGTTTTCCTCCCAACTGGTCGTTAGAACACAGATTAGAATTTATGTGTGGCTACTTAGAGAATGAACCAGCTGTAAGAATGCGATCGGTCATTCACGATTGCCACAGTGAAGGAGAATTTTACCATGCCTTCCTCTCAGCATATTGGTCTCAAGCCACACAAGACCGAATAAAACATGGCATCACAATGATGAAACATTTCGAACAATCTGAATTTTCCAGTCTTGTGAAATATTTTGAAGACATGTTGCATAAGAATCAGTATCTTTCAAACCCATACAGCCCCTCAGAACTCATCCGCATTTGCTTACTCAAATTGCCTGAATATTTACGACATATTATTTTAGCAGGACGTTGCAAAGACGACATTGAAGTTTTTCAGGGACTGTTACAAGAATTAGAAATCGACACAGACAGTCGCGGGATGCAAAAACAGGAAAACAATCACTACAGGTCACATCCGTCACAATTTCGTGACGACAGAAGCAATAACTGGACACGACAAGCCTATTCTTACAACGCAAATCGTGACCAAAACAGACACCACCCATATGACAACCACTGGCAGAGTAATAATAGTTACAGAGAAAGATCGCATTTCCGTAGTAAAGAATATGACAGAGATTACCTTAGAAACAGACAATATGGGAACCAAAACAATTATTATCAAGGAAGACAGAATAACTTTAGACGCAACGGTCCAGCGCGCAGTTACGACTCAGGGCGAAATTCTCCACCACATGACCGACAAACAAGAAACTATGTAAACTACCGACAAAACGACAGACGTGAATTTCATCAGAACTGGCGGGATTCTAACAGAGCTGGGCCCTCTCGGCAAGGCGAATTTGTAGAAGTTAGGTCTCCTAATCCCAATAACAACGCGCGCCAACAAAGAGACAGACAATGACTCGCGCCGCAGGCACCCACGTGCGCCGGCTGGCTCAGAGTAAAATAACATAGACGCTAACCTTGTGAAAAATTCCAGTATTCTTTACCGACGTATACTGCATGATAATTGCGCTCAAGCTGAAATTCTGAGTACCTTGAAGAGTAAAAGATTGTACCACATTTCACATGTAAAACCGATTATTGAAAGATAATCTGCTTTTTAACTTTTTCTTTGCCATAAAACTTTTCAATTGACGCTACTAGTATGCTTTGTCAGACTTAGAATCTGTTAACATACAACAATGTTTGAAGTTAAATATCCAGTCTAGAACCTAGGGAACATTTTTAAACAGAAATTACGAATACATTGTTATAGTGAACAGACGACACAGTGTTGTATTTGTACATTCTTGCTTGTTAAGGTGCACGATTACGTAACGACTATCAGGCTTACATACTTAGGACACATACTGGTACTGCTAATGAGATTCTAATGCAACATTTTGGTTTACTTGAAAATATATTCTGGATTTAAAGTACTTTCTGTGAGATACCAGATGACACAGTGGTTACTTTATGTGACAGCTACACGATGTTATCACGACACTATTAATGAGTGACAATTCACAATGTTGCTTTTGCAGTGTATCTGTTTTATATCTGCACAGTTTTCTGAATTCTTCTAGGAAGAAAAACATGTTTTAGTAGTAACTTTTGTGGTATAGCAACAATGAGACAGCCTTTTTCGTGGCATAACAATACGTTACTGTACAGTACTTTCTTCATCACGCCAATAAGCATAATAACTACGATATCTATACGCAAAGCATTTCACTTTTGTTTATCATGTGGTAAGTACATTGACTTCTGCAGAACTTAGCTTTCGGAGGACGATAACTACGACACTTCCACAGAGATTATGTTGCGACAAGATGCACAGTTTAGCACTACAGTACACGCATTTGAGTGATTAATCTTATACTTAAAACACTTATTTTTAAAGATTTTTTTTTAATTACAAAGAAAGTTTTCCGTGATACATTTCATTCCATTGCTGTAATTTGTAACACCTGGGAGTATAATTACATTTATCCTCAGGGGGGTACACGCTTACTTTGTGTACCGTGTGTGTGGCAAGCACAAGGAGCCCTAGCTAATATGGTATTTGCTTATACAACTTTACACATCGGTACCATATTTCTCTAACACACAAATTACACAGCTATCTGATCATGTAACTGAGAGATAAAATTTTTTTATTACATCAGTGACATATGTTTACGCAATTACACAGTTGGATAACGTCACACTTATGAAACTGTATTTTGTCTGTACTTTGTAAACTGTTCATTTTTTTTTCGGAACCATTGTGATACTATGAGAGCTTTGAATGATATATTTGGTATGAGATCATGATTTTTAAAGTACGTTTGAGGCAGATGACACTTTTGACATGAGCAGAGAATTTTTTTAGGTTTTGAAATTATTGCAGAAAGCTACGACGTTTCTGAGATTTGACTGAGGTGTTATGATGTTATTATTACGACGACGATGTGTATTATGCTGCTGAGGTATGTTTATGATTAATAGGCTGATACTATATGAGTTATTTGATTAAGCCACGTAGCTGTTATGATGAAATATTGAAGAAGTGTCGACGAATATGGTAAGGAATAATGAGTAGTGTTTAGGGACTCTGGTTTGTGAAAAAGGTTATTGGAAACCAAGATTCGTACTTTAAGAGTTATGAAATGTGTGTAAATGCGTGAATGTATCACAATGCCGGCGAAAATTTATTTGGACACTTATATTTATAGGATTTTCTTTCTACAGATTTGCAACGCTAATTCTTGACCTGTGAAATATTTTTATGTGAGACTGTCACTGTAGCGGAAACTGGTGTCGTAAATATTTCCGTAAGAAAGTTAAGTGACCACCTGCACGTAATGCGTCGTGGGCACGCAGCTGTGTCAAACACCTGGAGAACAAGCCATTAGGGTGTGCCTTTCCGGAAGCACAGGTAGAAAAAAAAAAGAAAAAAGGCAGGCCTTTATCCTCGCCATTGACATTCCTTTAGAGAAAATATTGCAAATGCGACACCCTCATTACTTCCATTAACCTTGCTATTGACATTCCTTTGTAGAAAGCATCGCAAATATTACACGCTCATTACCTGAAAACATATGATTACTCGTACTTTGTGCTAATTACTGCAATGCTTATGAATTGATGGGAAATATTCGTACATCTGCACACCTGATTATGACAAGTGTCTTTCTATGAGAGTTGAGAGCTACTGACTTACGAAATGCCACATGACTATTGAATGATGTTTTTATGCTTTGGTTTGCGTAATTGCTTGTTTCATTTGACATCTGTTTTTCAGCTAAGTTGCAGCATTGGTTTCATAAAATAAAATGAAATGCATTTGCTAATGTGAACACTTTCTGTCAACAGATCTATTAAATAATTATTTTATGATCCACATTCTTTAAAAAAGGAGCACTTGGAAAGGAAAGAACAATAAGAAGGAACTAGTAACAGTAACACGTAATTTTCTTTTCAAGTACATGGTAATATTTCTTTTTACAATCAGTTGTTGTGGTGCACCACTTTAATTACATAGATATTAAAATGTGAATATACATTTCCCTTATCTGCATTGTTGTTTTTACTGTAATATTTTTTCTGCTTGAGCTATGTCATGTTTAGGTATAAGTTACTGCTGTTTGCCAGGCGTAGTGATACTGAATTTGACTTTGTGTTACTCTGCTAAGCCAGATTTATTTTTTTGTTTGCTGCACAGTGCCCTATATTAGTTGTAATATTGCAATTGCTTTGGCATTTGTATTTTTGTCATTGATGTTTGTGTTAATTGTTTTGTGCTGCTGCATTGCCTCGTCCCTTAGTTTAGCATCTGAGCTCAGTAGATTTAAGTTAGCTTAAGAGGGGGTAGACTATAGAAGAGAATGAGTTGCGATGAATTGGAAGAAATGCATTGAGAATCTATACGAAAAACGTACAGAAAGCAGGTATAGGTAGGATTTTCTTGGAAATAAATAATGAGGTAAGAAATATGTGAAATAAATACAGAAAGCATGCTTGGATAGGATTTTTTTGGTGGAAGCAAAGGTTGAAATAAGATGAAAGACCTATGGAATGAAGTTTTGGGTTGGACTGCAGTACCAAATGTTACACTGAAAACAAACCCTGTCCTTTCCTTTTGTGTTATCCCACTATGTGTTTGTGTACCCTTGTGTATTTGTTTTCTTCCTGTCTCTGTGTAGTTTCATAGAATTTTTTCTTCTTTTAATATTAAGCTACATTCACTATGATGAGGAATACTGTTATCCTCGAATATAATTGGCATTAATAATATGTTATTTACTTTGTAAAGATGTTAGACATTATTAATTCCGTTCTGTTTAATGCTCATGTGTGAAGTTGATGTTTCAAAAGTTATTGTGATCTTTTATGTATGTACTCATGTCATAATTCCACTGATGTATATGTTAGTTCGATTCTTTTGTAAAGCCTGTACTACAAATGTTATCTGTACTATTATGTTCTTTAATGATGTATTTGTACCTTTGTAATTGTATTCTTATGTTATTAAATTGTAATTGTCACCAGTTCATGATATTATTAACTTGTTAGTTACATTTCACGGCACATGTTTCTGTTGGTCATAGTATATGGACAATATGTGAGAAGTAGGGACTGATAGTGTTTGCACGTGTGTTAATGATTCAGCAAGGGACTGGATAACAGCATTGCTGGTTCTAAGGACAATTTCAAAAACTTTGTGAGTGCACAAGTGGTGGTTTATGGACTTGCTATATTCTCCGCAAGACTCTTCTATGGTGATTGTGCACCTGCACAGTCGCAACAGATGGCTGCTGGCTGTCTCTTCAAGGACTACAGTGGGTCTACATCTTTGATGATCCATCAATACCATTATTTCTACAAGGACTGCAGTGGGTCTGCACCTCTGGTGGCCCACCAATACCACAATCTCTACCAGGACGCCAGTGGGTCTGCTCTGTGATGACCTACCTACCAATATTCTTCAAAACTTTGAATGACTCTGCTGTGGGTTTGCTCCATTGTGGCCCATTACCTGTCAGCATGTCAAGAGTCAGCACTGTCTTTCCATTGGAAGGACAACACTACTTCTTCAAGACTGTATGGAAATCCACTACTTCTATGTGCAATTTCTATTACTAATGAGAAACTGTAGTTACTATTATGATGAATGATCAGGACTATCTTTATGGACTGTGAGAAAATTTTAGCTTTTGACCAACATTGTATCAATAAGTGTGTGCATTTTATATCTTTGTTACTGTAATTGTGAAAAATTTTTGTCAAATCTGTATTGGCCAGTGCCCAACACCATTTGTAAAAAAATTTTTGTGGGGAGCGTGGGGGCTATGTAAGTAGGCTGTGTATGTTCTCTTTATGTAAGTAGCCTGTTTAGGTTCTTATATTGGTAACGCCGCCGCCACGTAGCGCTCTCTGTATGAAAATGAAATCACTGGCTGTGCTGTGTGCAGTCTGTGGCTAGTTTGCATTGTTGTTTGCCATTGTAGAGGGGCAGCTGGATGTTAACAGCGCGTAGCGTTGCGCAGTTGGAGGTGAGCCGCCAGCAGTGGTGGATGTGGGGAGAGAGATGGCGGAGGTTTGTAATTTGTCATGAACTGATATATATATTATGACTTGTGATGATATTAAGGTAAATACATTGTTTGTTCTCTATTAATATCTTTCATTTACTAACTATCCCTATCAGTAGTTAGTGCCTTCAGTAGTTTGAATCTTTTATTTAGCTGGCAGTAGTGGCGCTCGCTGTATTGCAGTAGCTTGAGTAGCGAAGATTTTTGTGAGGTAAGTGATTTGTGAAAGGTATAGGTTAATGTTAGTCAGGGCCATTCTTTTGTAGGGAATTTTGAAAGTCAGATTGCGTTGCGCTAAAAAAATATTGTGTGTCAGTTTAAGGACAGTCGTGTATAATTGTTCAAAAGGGGAAGTTTCATGGTTTTCATTTTACTTAGTTTTGTGAGGGGAAAGTCCTTTTGTTTATTGTTTATAACTCCCCAGTCGGCGTGGGACAGCTAATCATTGCTCTTCAGCCACGTATATTTTACATATAAGATACTTGGAAATGAAAAACTGAAAAAATAGAAATAATATCACTTACATTCTCTCAAACTAATCTTTACGTGGCGATGAATGACTGAGGCAATGATGGAGTTGATGTATAAGGCTGCTGACTCTTTCAACGAATTTCGCTGATGAAGTCTTCTCGCATTATTAACCGAATGACAGTGTAGTCTAGTAACAAACGTTTCAATGAGTGTGCTGCTGGTCATCTTCAGATGACGTATGGGCTCGCTGTGAAATTTTTTGGAGGGGATCCTTGGCTCCAGTTCTTCTGGGCTGTGATTAAGTTGTAGTGGCTTTTCGTCTGACGGACTTTTTGCTGTCGATCTGTAACACATGAGAAAAAATACGTTCATAAGTCGGAAGGAACAATGTTATTGCACAAGGACGTGTGGGCACCTTGTGTCGCTGTACTTACTTCGACACTGTGATGTAGCGCCTTTGACTTATTATGAGCAACTAAAACTGTTCATGTGCTTCCACTCATGGTTCAGACGTCCTATGCAGGAATGATATCGAATCTCAACATTTCGTGGAAATTCCCTTCCGGTTTATAACCGCTTTCAAAAGCTCTTGCATGTTACAAATAGTTTCTTGCAGCACTGAGACCCGATTCGTTCCCATTGTACCTTCATCTACTTTCCCACATCTTGTTTCGAGTTGATTGTAATCCTCCTGAAGTTTCTATCGAGTTCGTCTCATAAATTCTCAATGGCCTTAACGGCTGGCGACTGAGGATGGGTCTGAATAACTTATGAGAATTATAAAGAATCCATTATCTTAACATTTATTACGTGTATTGTGGTTCATTATGGCGAATAAATTTGAATATAGACCTAATTCCCGACTTTTCTGCATTCTTACGCCAACTTTGCTACAGGCTATTTTGAGACATTCCTTCTTGTTTAATGTGCTGTCAATGAAAGTAATCTCTGCCACACCAGATGATGAAATTAGTCCCATAACCTACCCGCCCAATCCCCCCCCCCCCCCCTCTTTCACCGCCACGTTTTATAGCACGTTGCAAATGTTTTGCCTGAAGTTCATCATTTGGCTTCCGCCACTCCATAGGTCTTCCTCTTTCCTCTGTTGGAAACACGTAGAATTCGCTGTCATGAAGAAATATAACATTATTCCATCAATTTGAAAATTTGTTAACGTGGTCCCATGTGAAGAAAAGCTATCTGCCTCGGCAAACTCCGTACAGGAATATATTTTTACTGTGCCTGTCTGCAACTTAACTTGTCATCTTTACGGTAAGCAGCATTCTATCTTTTCCTGCAGTTTTTCCTTGTCATTCTTCCGTTGTACCCTCGCTCTCCGGTAATCTTCCAGACAGTTGATTCACTTACTTACCGCACTTCCGGCGGCTGGACTGCAATTTTAGGTACACTTAATCGAGGATTGTACTTTATCTGTCTTATACTGAGTGACTTTCACTTTCATTTAGCGTCCTCCTCTGCCCTTTTTGGTCATTCTATGCAACAGTCCTCCTCAGATCGTCTTATAATATCTCGAACTATACTTCTATTCATATTCACTGTCTCTGGGATTGCACACCGTGGCACAATGAAAGAGTTTTTCAGTTGGTCTGCGGCAGCTAACGATAATTTAGCCAGGCAAAAGATACATAACTGACAAACACTAGAAATAAATTGATGACATAATACGAGAGTATACAGGTACAAGTTTAATAAAGGGTTTTGGAAGTCTGCTGTTGATTTTTGACATGCACATAAAATAGTGAACAGCAGGTTTTGGTAATTTAAAGGAAAAGATGGAAGAAATATTAAAGATAAACAAATATAAATAAATATATTAGTACCGGTTTAACAAACTTGGTTGGCATGTTGCGTAAAATTTTAAGGGCTAGATTAACGTAGTTAATTGTTCTGACACAACAGTTTTAAGGAATGAAGCTAAAAGAATTACCCAAGGAGAGCCATGCGTTAAGCCTTCAACAAATTCTAAAGTAAAATTCTATCTAGCGACTTGACATAAAATCCTAAGAAGTTTTGGTCTTTCGTTAAATCAGTAAAAGGATCGAATCCGTTTGTCCAGGCCCTCTTTTGACCATAATGGCATTGACAGGGAGGACGCTACACAAAAGGCTGAAATGCTAACCTTTTCTTCCAAAATTGTTTCACAGAAGATCTCACTATAGTGCCTTTTTTAAATCGTCGCACGAACGACAAAATGACTGATGTCGAAATTAGTGACCATGCGAAGGAAAATCAACTAAAATAGGTGAACAGAGCACTGGACCTGACGGAATACCAATGCGATTTTACACAGAGTATGCGAAAGAACTAGCCCCTCCTTTAGCATTAGTGTACCGAAGGTCTCTGGAGGAGCGAAGTGTACTTGATGATTTGAAAGAAGCACAGGACATTGCCGTCCTCAAGAAGGGACGTCAAACAGGCGCACAAAACTATAGACCTACGTCTGTGACAGCGGAGTAGTAGAATATTAGAAAATGTATTATGGAGAACAAAAATATGCCCTGTAGGAATCAACATGGGTTCCGAAAACAATGATCATGTGAAACTCAAGTTCGCTCTGCTAGTCCACGAGACCCAGAAGGTGGTAGATACCGGTGTCCAGATAGATGGTGTGATCCTTGACTTCCTTTCAAGGCCTTCGATATAGTTCCTCACTACTGACTAATGAACAAAATACGAGTGTACGGTTGGTTGGTTTGGCGTATAATGGGACCAGACCACAAGGTCATCAGTCCCTTTTTCCTAACGCAAACTATGCTCAAGATAAAACAACACCCAAAGTAAGTTTGGGAAAGTAAAAGGTGGAAAAGAGGGAATGGGCTACCACACTTAAAGAGAAAACTAAAGGAACGAACAAATAACGGGGAAAACTTACACCACAAGGAAAAACAGACGAATATCAGCTCAACTCTCATGCTCAGACGTAAAAGTGACTTCGGGCGCACACCAAAGGAGTGTTATAGGTCTATTACTTTTCACTGTATATATAAATGAGATAGTAGGCAACATCGGAAATTCCATGGCCGTTAAGTCACAAAGCTAGAAAACTGTGGCGAAATTCAGGAAGACCTTCAGAGGATCGACTCTTGGTGCAGGGAGTGGCAATTGACCCTCAACATAAACAAACGTTCCGAGAGCGTAAGTTCCTAGAAGAGCCAACAAGTCTAAAGTTTCCTCCTATGTTGTTGTTGTTGTTGTTTTCAGTCCTGAGACTGGTTTGATGCAGCTCTCCATGCTAATCTATCCTGTGCAAGCTCCTTCATCTCCCAGTACCTACTCCAACCTACATCCTTCTGAATCTGCTTAGTGTATTCATCTCTTGGTCTCCCTCTACGATTTTTACCCTTCACGCTGCCCTCCAATACTAAATTGGTGATCCCTCGATGTCTCAGAACATGTCCAACCGATCCCTTCTTCTAGTCAAGTTGTGCCACAAGCTCCTCTTCTCCCCAATCCTATTCAATACCTCCTCATTAGTTACGTGATCTACCCACCTAATCTTCAACATTCTTCTGTAGCACCACATTTCGAAAGCTTCAATTCTCTTCTTGTCCAAACTATTTATTGTCCATGTTTCACTTCCATACGTGGCTACACTCCATACAAACACTTTCAGAAACGACTTCCTGACGCTTAAATCTATACTCGATGTTAACAAATTTCTCTTCTTCAGAAACGCTTTCCTTGCCATTGCCAGTCTACATTTTATATCCTCTCTACTTCGACCATCATCAGTTATTTTGCTCCCCAAATAGCAAAACTCCTTTACTACTTTAAGTGTCTCATTTCCTAATCTAATTCCCTCAGCATCACCCGACTTAATTCGACTACATTCCATTATCCTCGTTTTGCTTTTGTTGATGTTCATCTTATATCCTCCTTTAAAGACACTGCCCATTCCGTTTAACTGCTCTCCCAAGTCCTTTCCTGTCTCTGACAGGATTACAGGATTACAGTGTCAAAGTTTTTATTTCTTCTCCCTGGACTTTAATACCTACTCCGAATCTTTCTTTTGTTTCCTTTACTGCTTGCTCAATATACAGATTGAATAACATCGGGGAGAGGCTTCAACCCTGTCTCACTCCCTTCCCAACCAATGCTTCCCTTTCATGCCCCTCGATTCTTATAACTGCCATTTGGTTTCTGTACAAATTGTAAATAGCCTTTCGCTCCCTATTTTACCCCTGCCACCTTTAGAATTTGAAAGAGAGTATTCCAGTCAACATTGTCGAAAGCGTTCTCTAAGTCTACAAATGCTAGAAACGTAGGTTTGCCTTTCCTTAATCTTTCTTCTAAGATAAGTCGTAAGGTCAGTATTGCCTCACGTGTTCCAACATTTCTACGGAATCCAAACTGATCTTCCCCGAGGTCGGCTTCTACCAGTTTTTCCATTCGTCTGTAAATAATTCGCGTTAGTATTTTGCCGCTGTGACTTATTAAACTGATAGTTCGGTAATTTTCACATCTGTCAACACCTGCTTTCTTTGGGATTGGAATTATTATATTCTTCTTGAAATCTGAGGGTATTTCGCCTGTCTCGTACATCTTGCTCACCAGATGGTAGAGTTTTGACAGGACTGGCTCTCCCAAGACCGTCAGTAGTTCTAATGGAATGTTGTCTATTCCCGGGGCCTTGTTTCGACTCAGGTCTTTCAGTGCTCTGTCAAACTCTTCACGCAGTATCGTATCTCCCATTTCATCTTCATCTAAATCCTCTTCCATTTCCATAATAATGTCCTCAAGTACATCGCCCTTGCATAGACCCTCTATATACTCCTTCCACCTTTCTGCTTTCCCCTCTTTGCTTAGAACTGGGTTTCCATCTGAGCTCTTGATATTCATACAAGTGGCTCTCTTTTCTCCAAAGGTCTCTTTAATTTTCCTGTAGGCTGTATCTATGTTACCCCTAGTGAGATAAGCCTCTACATCCTTACATTTGTCCTCTAGCTAGCCCTGCTTAGCCATTTTGCACTTCCTGTCGATTTCATTTTTGAGACGTTTGTATTCCTTTTTGCCTGCTTCATTTACTGCATTTTTATATTTTCTCCTTTCATCAATTAAATTCTGTATTTCTTCTGTTACCCAAGGATTTCTACTAGCCCTCGTCTTTTTACATACTTGATCCTCTGCTGCCTTCACTACTTCATCCCTCAGAGCTACCCATTCGTCTTCTACTGTATTTCTTTCCCCCATTCCTGTCAATTGTTCCCTTATCCTCTCCCTGAAACTCTGTACAACCTCTGGTTTAGTCAGTTTATCCAGGTCCCATCTCCTTAAATTCCCATCTTTTTGCAATTTCTTCACTTTTAATCTACAGTTCATAACCAATAGATTGTGGTCAGAGTCCACATCTGCCCCTGGAAATGTCCTACAATTTAAAACCTGGTTCCTAAATCTCTGTCTTACCATTATACACTCCTGGAAATTGAAATAAGAACACCGTGAATTCATTGTCCCAGGAAGGGGAAACTTTATTGACACATTCCTGGGGTCAGATACATCACATGATCACACTGACAGAACCACAGGCACATAGACACAGGCAACAGAGCATGCACAATGTCGGCACTAGTACAGTGTATATCCACCTTTCGCAGCAATGCAGGCTGCTATTCTCCCATGGAGACGATCGGAGAGATGCTGGATGTAGTCCTGTGGAACGGCTTGCCATGCCATTTCCACCTGGCGCCTCAGTTGGACCAGCGTTCGTGCTGAACGTGCAGACCGCGTGAGACGACGCTTCATCCAGTCCCAAACATGCTCAATGGGGGACAGATCCGGAGATCTTGCTGGCCAGGGTAGTTGACTTACACCTTCTAGAGCACGTTGGGTGGCACGGGATACATGCGGACGTGCATTGTCCTGTTGGAACAGCAAGTTCCCTTGCCGGTCTAGGAATGGTAGAACGATGGGTTCGATGACGGTTTGGATGTACCGTGCACTATTCAGTGTCCCCTCGACGATCACCAGTGGTGTACGGCCAGTGTAGGAGATCGCTCCCCACACCATGATGCCGGGTGTTGGCCCTGTGTGCCTCGGTCGTATGCAGTCCTGATTGTGGCGCTCACCTGCACGACGCCAAACACGCATACGACCACCATTGGCACCAAGGCAGAAGCGACTCTCATCCCTGAAGACGACACGTCTCCATTCGTCCCTCCATTCACGCCTGTCGCGACACCACTGGAGGCGGGCTGCACGATGTTGGGGCGTGAGCGGAAGACGGCCTAACGGTGTGCGGGACCGTAGCCCCGCTTCATGGAGACGGTTGCGAATGGTCCTCGCCGATACCCCAGGAGCAACAGTGTCCCTAATTTGCTGGGAAGTGGCGGTGCGGTCCCCTACGGCACTGCGTAGGATCCTACGGTCTTGGCGTGCATCCGTGCGTCGCTGCGGTCCGGTCCCAAGTCGACGGGCACGTGCACCTTCCGCCGACCACTGGCGACAACATCGATGTACTGTGGAGACCTCACGCCCCACGTGTTGAGCAATTCGGCGGTACGTCCACCCGGCCTCCCGCATGCCCACTATACGCCCTCGCTCAAAGTCCGTCAACTGCGCATACGGTTCACGTCCACGCTGTCGCGGCATGCTACCAGTGTTAAAGACTGCGATGGAGCTCCGTATGCCACGGCAAACTGGCTGACACTGACGGCGGCGGTGCACAAATGCTGCGCAGCTAGCGCCATTCGACGGCCAACACCGCGGTTCCTGGTGTGTCCGCTGTGCCCTGCGTGTGATCATTGCTTGTACAGCCCTCTCGCAGTGTCCGGAGCAAGTATGGTGGGTCTGACACACCGGTGTCAATGTGTTCTTTTTTCCATTTCCAGGAGTGTATAATCTATCTGATACCTTTTAGTATCTCCAGGATTCTTCCATGTATACAACCTTCTTTTGTGATTCTTGAACCAAGTGTTAGCTATGTTTAAGTTATGCTCTGTGCAAAATTCTACCAGACGGCTTCCTCTTTCTTTTGTAGCCCCAATCCATATTCACCTACTATGTTTCCTTCTCTCCCTTTTCCTACTACCGAATTCCAGGCACCCTTGACTATTAAATTTTCATCTCCCTTCACTACCTGAATAATTTCTTTTATCTCATCATACATTTCTTCACTTTCTTCGCCATCTGCAGAGCTAGTTGGCATATAAACTTGTACTACTGTAGTAGGCATGGGCTTCGTGTCTATCTTGGCCACTATAATACGTTCACTATGCTGTTTGTAGTAGCTTACTCGCACTCCTATTTTTTATTCATTATTAAACCTACTCCTGCATTACCCCTATTTGATTTTGTATTTATAACCCTGTGTTCACCTGACCAGAAGTCTTGTTCCTCCTGCCACCGATCTTCACTAATTCCCATTACATCTAACTTTAACCTATCCATTTCCCTTTTTAAATTTTCTAACCTATTTGCCCGATTAAGGGATCTGACATTCCACGCTCCGATCCGTAGAACGCCAGTTTTCTTTCTCCTGATAATGACGTCCTCTTGAGTAGTCCCCACCCGGAGATCCGAATGGGGGACTATTTTACCTCCGGAATATTTTACCCAAGAAGACGCCATCAACATTTATCCATACAGTAAAGCTGCATGCCCTCGGGAAAAATGACGGCTGTAGTTTCCCCTTGCTTTCAGCCGTTCGCAGTACCACAACAGCAAGGCCGTTTTGGTTAGTGTTACAAGTCCAGATCAGCCAATCATCCAGACTGTTGCCCCTGCTAGTACTGAAGAGGCCGCTGCCCCTCTTCAGGAACCACACTTTTGTCTGGCCTCTCAACAGATACCCCTCCGTTGTGGTTGCACCTACGGTACGGCTATCTGTATCGTTGAGGCACGCAAGCCTCCACACCAATGGCAAGGTCCATGGTTCATGGGGGGAGGTCCTATGTATGAAGATAAAATTCGAGAGATTCAAGCCCACATGATGGCTTACGTCCAACAGTTCTTCCTGCGAACTGTTCGCGACTTTAACAGGAAAGGAGAAAAATTGACAGTGGTACACAAAGTACCCTCCATCACAAATGGCAAAGTGGCTCGCTGGGTATATACGTAGATGCAGATGTGAAAGAATAAGAATAACAGACGCAAATTTTCAGTATCTTAACTGAAATGACTGCACAGATACACGGTGTTTCCGTACCAGCGTGCAAAAATATAACGGAACATAGTGCTCCACTGAACAATTTGAGGTAGGGAACCTGGGGTCGGAGAAGGCAGTTTAAGGAGATATGGAAGTAAACTTGTCTACCGCTTTGTCTAGTATTACTGTTTTCCAGCTTATTTACAACTAACATGCGTTCAGGTTTACACATAATGTACTGTTTATTTACATGTACATCCTTTATTTCCTGCAAGCAAACAAGAAAGACGAGCCTGATTACTAGGAAGTCATGATGCAAGTTTTCTTTACTTTATGCGTCCATAAGGTAACTCCGTTGTATCGTATTTACATGGTCCCATGACTAAATGCGCTCTGAATCAACGACAGACCCATTCATTACTCAGTACTATCCAGGGATGTACAGTACAATATGACCGAACAATACCGGTATAGTTTCGCAGCACTCACTGACATGCGCTTTGTATATGGGGAAGTATGTTGCAATGCTCTCGCAGCTGAAAGGCTGTACACGGAACGATTTCGTAACAGGAATCGTCCGTCGCGAGTGTTTATTCTCTCAATAGAGGAATGCGGGAGATCGGTTGACTAGAAAGAAGAAACGAGGTAAGAGGCAACATGGTGACCACTCGCACACCCGATTTTGAAGATGAGGTGCTGGAACGAGTGGCAGTACTCGTTGTATTGCACTCGAAATGGGCACTGCACATACTAGCGTGCGGCGAGTACTTCACGAACAACAATTACACCCATATCGCCCACAACGAGTCCATGCACTACTTGTGATTGACTTTGCACCAAGGGTCGTAATGTGTAGCCATTTGTGGGATGAGGGGATGAGGAAAACCTCACGCTGTAATAGTGTCACACCTCCAAATTTATTTTGCTGTGAATATCTGGGCCTGCATTGTAGGCAACAATCTCTTTGGGTCATAACTTCTACCTGGCCACCTGCATTTGAGTTTGATGCAAAGAGTTCTGCCCTTGGCTGTTCGTGAGAGGATGTGGGTACAACATGACATCGCACTGCCTCACTTCAGTGTGGATGTTTGCAACCATCTCTGTGCTGTATTTCCTGGTCGCTGGATTCGAAGGGGGGGGGGGGGGGGGGGTCCTACTTCATGGCCTGCGAATCACCTTGATTATTTTCTATGGGGATATCTTAAGTCACTTGTGTATGGGACCCCGTTGGATATGGAGATGGAAGTAGTTGCCAGAATTGTAGCCTCCTGTGATGTGATTCGAAAAACGCAAGGGATATTTGTGAGGCAGCGTCAGAATCTTGTTCGCCTATGTCATGCTTGCATTGATGTTGTTGGCCGCTAGATTCAGCACACTTTGTAAGGTACAAATGGTACATACATTGTGTCAATGATGGTATTGGTAGTTAACTGTAACTAACGTAGATAAAAAAGTACACATTAAGGTGATTTTATTCTTATTATCTCCTCAAGCTGACTTTTCCGACCCCAGGTTCCCTACCTCAAATTGTTCAGTGGAGCACCCTCTAAACCCTGTTAAATTATTGCACGATCTTACGGAAACACCCTGTGTTTTAACATGAAACGAATCTTAATATTGTTCTCAGTACTGCATTATTACTGCTGAGATACCTTGGCGGCTTTTAAAAAGACTTTATTGTATTTGAGATTACTCAGAGAAAGTAGAACGCCAGCACTCGTGGGTAACTCTACTTTCAGACGACATAATTGGTGCAAAAATGTTTGTCTGTGCCTCTCCCAGTTTGACGGTGAAAGATGAGTAGTTGTTGCCGTTCGAACGGCGTGTTAGTTTCCCTGCTATCAACTATGACGTTGTATTCCGCGTTGCAGGAAGGGAGCAATAACAGGTGAGCGGATTTAAGAAACAAGCCGTATCGTACCACGCACTACGCGCGTTTATGAAAGCTTGCTCAAGTCTTGCTCTTATGTGACCGAGTATTTAAAGGTTCATTCCTTCTCGACCCTTCCAAATTAATTACATTCATAAATATGTTTATTACCATTTTGAAGTTATTCATTGACGTTTTCTTATTTACCAGCTGTCTCTCTGCTGAGTAGGAACAATTTCAATTGACATCGTAAATGTTTATAACAATGTACATTAATGCTAAACCTCTGTATATATCTACGTAAATACTGTGATTAAAAAACTTCCTCTAAGTGCATTACTCGATGATATAAGACTGTACAACTTTTGTCGTTCAGGTCTTCAGCTTTATAACGGCTCCCCAGAAAATTTCTATTTTGTTTGGGCGGTTTGTATCAACTTTGTACAGGTTTATCGTCTTCCTGTTCCCTCTTTATTTTTTCGAAAAATACATTGAGACGTGAGACCTTGAAACCATAAAATATGAATTCTTTTCAATATTTTCTATTATTTGTTACATCATACGCCAAAATGAGTGCCATATTGAGAGAACAAAAACAGATACAGACTGACATGTTACCATAACATATAATGCCTTCGACATGTACATCATACTCCGCAAGCCACCTAATGGTGTGTGGCGGAGGGAACTTTTTGTGCCATTAACTGAGTCCTCGAACCCTGTTCCACTCGCGGATAGCGTGAGAAGAATGATTGTCGACAAGCCTGTACATTGGCTCCAATTTCTCGAATTTTCTCCTCATGGTCATTACGGAAGACGTGTGTGTGGGAAGTAATATGTTGTTCGACTCTTCCCGGAAAGTACTCTCTCGAAATTTCAATAGTAAACCTCTTCTTGATGCACAACGCCTCTCTTGTAACATCTGCCAGCGGAGTTTGTTGAGCATTTCCTTAACGCTATCGTGCTGACTAAATAGTTTTAGAATAGTAAGCAGGACATATCACAAGGAAATTGAATTTTTGATTCTTCGGGTAACGGAACAGTCCTTTCTTATGATATTCACATCAAGAACAAGGGAGAAATATTTGATTTATTTCACCAGAAGAGTCATCGCTGCAGTTGATTTGGGAATTCGTTCGTAAATAGGGTACTTACTTACCACCATTTTGGAAGACATCAAACCCCCCTCAACTGTTAAAGCAATTGATCCATAAAATCTACAGTTGCAATTTAGGCTATTTAGCTATTTTCGGAAGTCCAGGCAAATTGCTTTGCTTCTTAATTTTACCAGAGATCCACATCAAAATAGTTAACAGTCGGAGAGTGTAATAACAGATTTTATGAATCAGCTGCTTTAACAGAGAAAGCGTCCATGATGTCTTTCAAGAATTTTTACGTAACTGTGAGCCCTAATCACAAAAAATTAAATTACTATATTTATTTGTGATTCCATTTACCGTCTCGCTCTGACACATTAAATCACTGCACTTTTCAAATGAAATGAAGTGTTAAATCAGTAAAAGTCCGCTCTCTCCCAAATGTTTGACGAGTTCTGCCAGTATGATGGTCAGCCTATTCCTGCTCACATTTATTTTGTGAACATCTATATGCGTATTGTGAGCAATGTCAAATTAATTAGCGTCCGACTAACGTGCGAAACTCATTCTTAGGAAAGTGTATGACGAGTTCCACACGCAGCTGTCAGCTATTGGCAGTGGAACTCGAGCAATGATGCAAATACGTAGCGATTCCGAGAACTCTCTTGGATAAGAAACTGTGGGATCTTAAACTGCCTTCTGTATGAACCGTATGCTGCACGACCCCTCCCCCCCAAGTAAACCGTCGCCTGTTTATAAACAGCTACCTGCATAGAATGACGGCCTCAAAGGAAGGAGTGTTACAGTAAACTTCTCGTCGACTTTCAGGTCAATGGAGGACAGACCGATAGCTCAGTTGAAGATAGAAAATTCAAGGACTTCCTCTCGTCGACTTGTTGAACATACCATCCTGGAATTCACCTCAAGTGATTAATATTGTATATATTGTATCTAATCATATTATATTTACCAATTTATATTATACAGGATGTAAAGAAACATGAGTCGGACATCTCAGGGATTTATTCTTACATCAAAACATTACAAAAAGTTGACATAGGCACAGGTTCGAAAATCGTTGAAAATGTATGAAAGCATTTATTATTCATGGCACAATAATGATGCACTTACCAAGAACATTTTCATTTACAGAAGTCGCTAGTAGTGACCACCTCCTGGTTCAACACACCCTGAGCCTGCGTTTCATACTTTGCAGTACGTTGTGGAAAATTTCGGCGTTTGGTTAAATCCATTTAGGATGTTCTACCTCAGAACAATGACATTGGAAACGGGAGTTGAATTGAAGAAGTATCGTGCATAGACCACGTTCGCTGGATGACTTCTAGAGATCATCAAGTAAATGAAGTAACTCGTGTCTGACTAACTGCAGATACGTCAATTCAACAAGTCGTGTGATAAGGAATATTCCGGCTGAAATGCGATGTGTGGTTTCGATACACGGAATTATTGATTTGTGGCGTAGTATTATTGCTATGCTGTTGCGTGTTCACGAAAGTTTGCAGCGAACCATTGAAGTTGGGTTGGCCTTGCGGAGAATATTGTTGCACGGAAACTTTGTACATTTATGTAACCCACTAACTCCAAAACTGATTTCTTTTGACGTCCAAAACATTTACAATTTAAACCAAGTTCGTGGCAAAATGAACATCATAAAAGAAAATCTGGCAGGAAACACAGAATTACGAAATGCCATCACAGAGGAACTGATACTACAAAAGAAGACATTCCAATGGCAAGCCCAGTGTCATAAATACTGACGAGTATTTTAATGAATCACATTGAAAACAGATCATTTTTGGAAATAATAGAAACCAAAGCGAAGCCTTATACTTGTGTATGTGAACGATATCTTATGCCTCATAGATAACCACAAGAAGTAGATGAAAGGGATACAAATGCTTAAAACGTGAGACGGACAGCAAGTACAAAATGGCTAAACAAGATGGTTGGAGGAGAAATGTAAGTCTACAGAAGCTTGCATAACAAAGGGGAAGATAGGTACCGCATACAGGAAAATGAAAGAGGCCTTTGGAGAAAAGAGGGCAACGGCCTTGCCGCAGTGGATATACCGGTTCCCGTGAGGTCACCAAAGTTAAGCGCTGTTGGGCGAGGCCGGCACTTGGATGGGTGACCATCCAGCCGCCATGCGCTGTTGCCATTTTTCGGGATGCACTCAGCCTCGTGATGACAATTGAGGAGCTACTCGACCGAATAGTAGCGGCTCCGGTCAAGAATACCATCATACCGACTAGGAGAGCGGTGTGCTGACCCCACGCCCCTCCTATCCGCATCCTCCTCGGAGGATGACACGGCGGTCGGATGGTCCCGGTAGGCCACTCGTGGCCTTAAGACGGAGTGCTTTTTTTTTTTTTTTTTTTTTTGGAGAAAAGAGGAGTAGCTGTATCAATATCAGAATCTCAGATGGAAAACCGATACTAAGCAAAGAAAAGAAAGCTGAAACGTGGAAGGAATATATGACGAACAAAACAGCAACACAAAAAAATAATTAATGTAGAGTAATGAAATTTCAGGAATACATCTGACTAGGTAAAATAATTAAGTGATTAACATTTCAAGATAACGGCATAATGTGAACTGGTGGTACATTAGTAACCTGTGTAACCGCCAGAATGTTGAATGCAAGCATGCAAATGTGCATGTATTGTGTTATACAGGTGCCGGCTGTGAGTTTATGGGATGCAGTTCCATACCTGTTGAACTTCGTCGGTCAATACAGGAACGGTTAATGCTGGCTGTGGATAACATTGGACTTGTCATCCGATGATGTCCCACATGTGCTCCATTGGAGACAGATGTGATGATCGAGCAGGCCACGGCAACATATTAACACTGTTCAGAGTATGTTGGCTTAAAACAGCGATATGTGTGCGAACGTTATCCTGTTGGAAAACACCCTCTGGAAAGCTGTTAATGAACGGCAGCACAACATATCGAAGCACCAGACTGATGTACAAATTTGCAGTCAATGACCATGAGAGTGTTCCTGTTGTCATACGAAATCGTGCCCAGAGCAGACCTCCAGGTATAGATCCAGCGTGTTTAGCACGTAGCCGGCCGCTGTGGTCGAGCGGTTCTAAGCGCTTCAGACCGGAATCACGCGGCTGCTACGGTCGCAGGTTCGAATCCTGTCTCGGGCTTGGGTGTGTGTGATGTCTCTAGGTTAGTTAGGTTTAAGTAGTTCGAAGTCTAGGGGGCTGATGACCTCAGATGTTAAGTCCGATAGTGCTTAGAGCCAATTGGACCATTTTTGAATCTAGCACGCAGACAGGTTAGTTGCAGGTCCTCAACTAACCTCATTCTTAGTTGCACAAGGCCATCACTGGTGCCGAGGCTGAACCAGCTTTCATCAGATCGCCACTCTGCCCTCTAACGAGCTCTGGCTTGGCACCACTGACGTCGGAAACACCGGTGGTTTGGAATGCACGCTACGGGGCGTCTGTGTCGGAGCTGTCCTAGAATTAATCAATTTGTAACACCTCGTTGTGTCACTGCTGTGCTACCTGTTGCTCAGATTGCTGCTGCAGATGGCAGTACAATGCGCCAGGGCTATACACAAAACATGATTGTCTTTTCTCCCTGTAGTACCACGTGGCGGTTTGGAGCCCAGTCTTCTTGCGACCGTACATTCTCGTCTCCACCGCTGCCACCAATCTTGTACAGTGGCTACATTCCTGCCAAGCCTGTCTGCAGTATCACAGAAGGAACGTCCAGCTTCTCGTAGCCCTATTACACGACCACTCTCAAACTCAGCGAGCTGTTGGTAATGGCGTCTTCGTCGTCTTAAAGGTATTCTTGACTAACGTCAACCCACTACGTCGAATCTCAAAAGTAGCTGATGCTCAAGACCGTTACAGCGTGTATTTAAAGCAAACTTGATGTGCATGCTCATAGTGGCGTTACTAGTGGCGCTCTTAGGCGACTGGCGCGAAATTTTAATAGACGTGATCTTTCAGATATAGAAATACGAGTACACCTACCGACTTTATGTCGCACAACTCCTTCCTAGTGTCGCGATTTTTTTCGGTCGGTGTAGATAGGCTGTACAATGTATATGAATTTGAAATGTACAATGTATATGTACAATGTATATTAATAGAAAGTGTTGTGTCTAGACAAGACAGCCTAGACACAATGAGAGGAAGCCGAAAGGCCCGCGCTAAGCTAAAGCAGGATGGCGTGAGGTCTGAAACAGGATACGTAATGAATGCTATAAAGAAAAGTACGTAGCTTCTGGAATACTTAACTTTAATCCATCCTTTTGGTACATCTGGAGATTGTGGCGATACAGGTGAGACTCTTTAGATACATGCAATGTTACTAATGGCGCCTTGCTAGGTCGTAGCCATTGACTTAGCTGAAGGCTATTCTAACTATCGGCTCGGCAAAGGAGCGAGGCTTCGTCAGTGTAGTCGCTAGCTACGTCGTCCGTACAACTGGGGCGAGTGCTATTCCGTATCTCGAGACCTGCCTTGTGGTGGCGCTCGGTCTGCGATCCCTGACAGTGGCGACACGCGGGTCCGACATGTACTAATGGACCGCGGCCGATTTAAAGCTACCACCTAGCAAGTGTGGTGTCTGGCGGTGACACCACAGAAAGGGAAGAGGAAGCAGATGAAGATGAGATAGAAGATACGATACTGTAAGAAGAATTTGACAAATCAATGAAAGACCTAAGCCGAAACAAGACCCCTGGAGTAGGCGACATTCCGTTGATAGCTTTGGGAGAGCCAGCCATTACAAATCTACTCCACCTTGTGCGCAAGATATACAAGACACGGCAATTTACTCCCATACTTCAAGAAGAATGTAATAACCAGAAGAAAGCAGTGCAGATATGAGTGAATATTATCGCGCTATCAGTTTAATAAATCCACGGACACTAATTATTTACAGAAGAATGGAGAAACTAGTAGAAGCCGACTTCATAGATCAGTTTAGGTTCCGGAGAAATACTGGAACACGCAAGGCAATAACTACCCTATGGATTATCGTAGAAAACAGATTCAAGAAAGGCAAACGTAGTTTATAGCGTTTTTAGAATGAGAGAAAGCATCTGACAATGTTGACTGCAATACTCTCTTTGAAGTTCTGAAGACAGCAGGGGTAAAATACAGTGAGTGAAAAGCTATTTATAGCTTGTACAGTAACCAGACGGCAGTTATAAAGCTCGAGATGCATGAAAGGGAAGAGCAGTGGTAAAGAAGGGAGTGAGGGTTCTGGCCCTTCGCCAATGTTATTCAATCTGAACAATGAGCAAGCCGTAAAGGAAACAAGAAAAATTTGGAGTAGGAATTAAAGTCCAGGGAGAAGAAATAAAAACTTTGAGGTTTACCGGGAACATTGTAATTCTATCAGAAACAACAAAGAACTTGGAAGAGCAGTTGAACGGAATGGACAGTTTCTTGAAAGATGGAAATAAGATGAATATCGACAAAAGCAAAACGAGGATAATGAATTGTAGTCGTACTAAATCAGATGATGGTGACAGGATTATGTGACGGAAGACATTTAAAGTACTAGATGAGTTTTGCTGTTTGGGCAGCAAGAGAACTGATTATCGGCGAAGTAGAGAGGGCATAAAATGCAGGCTGGCAATGGCAAGAAAAGAGTTTCTGAAGAAAAGAAATTTTTAACATCGAATACAGATTTAAGTGTTAGGAAGTCTTTTCTGAAAGTACACACATCAAAAAAAGTTTTGCATCGCCCCGGTTCCCAGAACGCCTGAAGATAGACGTTGACTGTGAATATTGTACTAGAGACATAGTCCCTTTGACTGTCCAGATATGTCACTAAACCCGCCCAAAGATGTAAAGAACCACGCATGAGCAGCGCCTATTAGACGGCGGGGGGTCCGACAATCGATCAGTTCCAGTCACTCACCAGGAAGGAGGTAAACGGCTCTTGTTGTCTGTAGTTCAACCATGCCTAGACGGTCAATACCGCGGTTCGATAGCTTCCGCATTGTTACTTTGTGCCAGGAAGGGCTCTCAACAAAGGATGTGTCAGAGCGTCTCGCAGTTAACCAAAGCGATGTAGTTCGGACATGGAGGAGATACAGAGAGTCAGGAACTGTCATCGATGACATGTCTCGCTCAGGCCCCCCAAGGGCTACTTACTTCTGCAGTGGGTGACCGCTACCTATGGATTATGGCTCGGAGGAACCCTGACAGCAACGCCACCATGTTGAATAATGCTTTTCGTGCACCCACAGGACGTAGTGTTACGACTCAAACTGTGCGCAATAGGCTGCATGATGCGCAACTTCACTCTCGACGTCCATGACGAGGTCCATCTTTGCAATCACGACACCATGCAGCGCGGTACAGATAGGCCAACAATATGCCGAATGGACCGCTCAGCATTGGCATCACGTTCTTTTCACCGATTAGTGTCGCATATGCCTTCAACCAGACAATCGTCGGAAACGTGTTTGGAAGCAACCCGGTCAGGCTGAACGCCTTACACACACTGTCCAGCGAGTGCAGCAAGGTGGAGGTTCCCTGTTGTTTTGGGGTGGCATTATGTGGGGCCGACGTACGCCGCTGGTGGTCATGGAAGGCGCCGTATCGGCTGTACGATACATGAATGGCATCCTCCGACCGATAGTGCAACCATATCGGCAGTGTATTGGCGAGGCATTCGTGTTCATGGACGACAATTCGCGCCCCAATCGTGCACATCTTGTGAATGACTTCCTTCAGGATAACGGCGTCGCTCGACTAGAGTGGCCAGAATGTTCTCCAGACATTAACCATATCGAATATGCCTGAGGTAGATCGAAAAGGGCTGTTTATGGAAAATGTGGTCCACCTTACCACTCTGAGGGATCTATGCCGAATCGCCGTTGAGGAGTTGGACAATATGGACCAACAGTACCTTGAAGAACGTATGGATAGTATGCCACGACGAATACGGGCATGCATCAATGCAAGAGGACGTGCTGCTGGGTATTAAAGGTACCGGAGTGTACAGCATTCTGGACCACCACCTCTGAAGGTCTCGCTGTATGATGGTACAACATGCAATGTGTGGTTTTCATGAGCAATAGAAAGGGCGGAAATGATTTTTGTGTTGATCTCTATTCCAATTTTCTGTACAGGTTCCGGAACTCTCGCTACCGAGGTGAAGCAAAAATTTTTTTGATGTGTGTTTGTGGGGAGTGCAGAATGTTCAAAATGTTCAAATGTTTTTGAATTCCTAAGAGACCAAACTGCTAAGGTTATCGGTCCCTACACTTACACGTTACTTAAACTAACTTACGCTAAGAACAATACACAAACCCATGAGCGAGGGAGGATTCGAACCTCCGGCGGGAGGGGGTCGCGCAAAACGTGACATGGCGCTATGAAGATTAGATGAGTACGTCACGTAACTAATGAGGAGGCACTGAACAGAATTTGGGAGAAAAGGAATCTGTGGCATAACCTGAGTAGAATAGGGGATCAGTTGATTAGACATATTCTGAGAAATCAAAGGATCACCAATTTACCGTTGGAGGGAAATATGGGGGTAAAAATCATTGAAGGAGACCAAGAAGTGAATACAGTAAGCAGATGGAGGAGGGTTGCTTAGTTTTTCGAAGATGAAGAGGCTTGCACAGGATAGAGTATCATGGAGAGCTGCAGCAAACCGGCCTTCGAACTGAATACCGCAACAACAACGCGTAATACAGACTTTCAAATACAGCATCGCATTCATCAAACAAAATTAGATTATTGATTTAGATGTGGAAATGACTGTAACTTCAGATATTTCTTCTGCCAAAAGTCAAAATACGAAATAAAGCTACCATCTGTTTGTAACGCGTAACGCCTACAAAGTCAACATTTATGTTGAGTAAATTACAGTATTTCAAAAGAAAAACGCCTTTTGCATGTTCTTTTGTTTACCTTGTGCATCCAGACGCGCTTTGCCTTAGTTACGAAACCTCTTCAGTGGGTGTCATATCAGCGTTTAATTCATTATTTATTAGCCATACAGCTTTCTTCAGGTGGCAAATTGATTGAAAGTTTGCAGTTTGTTTTTGATCTTAATTTTCAACGTACAGCACTTTAACTGACATTCACTATACGTACAATGTCAGTTAAAGTGCTGTATGTTAAAAACAGTGACCAAAAAGGACCTGGAAACTTTCAACCAATTTGCCATCTGAGAGAAAGCTGTTTGGCTTACATATAATGAATTAGACGCTGCTCTAACACCCATTGATGATGCCTTGTAACTAAAGTGAAACGCATCTGGGCGCAAAAGATAGTTTAAGAAACTTCATGTGTGGCATGCAAATGGCGCTTCTCTTTCCAAGTATTGTAATTTATATACAGCTACTACGAAAATCGCCAATACAGGTAACTTGTTATTCATGTTGGAGCATGTACCGTTCACTATAGTTACAATAAAAACAGCAAATCTAGCGAAATAGAATAATAATATCCTCTCAAACTGCTCATAGTATAATGTTTCCTCTTTTCAGCCCTCCTGCTATAATCTAAACCAACAAAAGGGGAGTAACAACCGATATTTGCCAGAGAACAACAATTACAGTTTTCTATTATAGAGCGCATTGCATTATCATCTTCTCCCCTGAAATGGCGGTTGACGAAGTGAAACATTGCTGAAAAACTTCTAACAGTGACAAGTAATTACAGCTCGATTTTCGAATGGTCAGTGGAACTAGGACTTAAACTGAAACTAATGAAAGTAGAATAAAAAGTTATATTAGTCAGACAACAATACTAATAGGAGTGTAAAACATGATTCGATGCATTGATATCTCATCTGAAACGGTGGTTGGCGAAGGAAACCACGACTGAAAAAATTCTAAAAACTTTCGATTTTCGTACCTACCTTTCCTTGAACATTATTTTGACCGCCCCACAAACCAAACATCATCATCATCTTGAACATTATTTGCAATAACAGATGCTGCTCCTACACTGTAGCAACACTATTATCAAATGATCAAATGTGAGTGAATTCCTAAGGGACCAGACTGCTGAGTTAACCGGTCCCTAGACTTACACACTAATTAAGCTAACTTATGTTAAGAACAACACACACACCCATGTCCGAGGGAGGACTCGAACCTCCGGCGGGAGGAGCCGCGCAGTACGTGACGTGGAGCCTCAAACCGCTCGGCCACTCCGCGCGGCCACTATTATCGAAATGCAGCGCAGTTTACTTGGATAATAGTGGTTTAATAGCGCAAAACTGTAGCGTATAGTAACTAAACAATTTGTTTTACATGTTGCTTACAAATATTTAAAACTTATTTTCAAATGTGGCAACCTATCAACAAACAAGAAATACGTAATTTAGGTAGCTGTGGAGACGACAATAACTTCAAATCTTTTATTCTCAAAAATCTCAAAATGCGGAATAAAGTCAACTACAGCTTTATAGTGAGGTGACAAAAGTCGTGGGATAGGGATACCCACAGATACAGATGGCAGTATTAAGACGTACACAAGCTATTAAGGTCAGTGCTTTGGTGAAGCTGTCATTTGTACTGGGGTGATCCATGTGAAAGTTGTGCGACGTGATTATAGCCGCAAAGCAAGATTGGAATTATCAGACTTTGAACGCGGAGCTAGACGCTTGGGACATTCCATTTCACATATCGTTAGGGAATTCAGTATTCCGAGATCCAAAGTTTCTAGATTGTGCTTCGAATACCAAAATTCGAACATTACCTCTCACCACGGACAGTGCAGTGACCGACGGCCTTCACTTAACGACCAAGAGCAGCGGCGTTTGTGTAGAGTTGTTAGTTCTAACAACAAGAAACACTGCGTGAAATAACCGCAGAAATCAATTTGACGAACGACGAACGGATCCTTCACGACAGTACGGCGAAATTTGACGTTAATGGGCTATGGCACCAGACGACGAAGCGAATGTCTTTGCGAACAGCACGACGTCGCCTCCAGAGCTTCTCCTGAGCTCGTGAACGTGTCGGTTGAATCCTAGACAATTGGAAAACCGTGGCCTGGTCAGATGACTCCTGATTTAAGTTTATAAGAGCTGATGGTAGGGTTCGAGTGTGGTGCAGATCCCATAACGGCATGGACCCAAGTTGTCAACAAAGCAGTGTGCAAGCTGAAGTTGGCATCATAACAGTGTTCGCTGTGTTTACATGGATTGGGGCTGGGTCCTGTGGTCCAGTTGGTCATTGACTGCAAATGGCTATGTTCAGCTACCTGGAGACCATTCCTGGACTTCATTTTCCCAAACGATGGACTTTTTGTGAGTGACAATGCGCCATGTCACCAGGCCACAATTGTTTGCGACTGGTTTGAAGTACATTGTGGACATTTGGAACAAATGATTTGGCCACTCAGATAGCCCAATATGAATCCCATCGAATATTTATGGAATATAATCGAGAAGTCAGTTCGTGCACAAAATCCTGCACCGGCAACACTTTCGTAATTATGGACGGCTACGGAGGCTGCATGGTTCAGTATTTCTACATGGGTCTTCCAACGACTTCTTGAGTACATGCCACGTCGAGTGGTTGCACTACGCCGGGCAAAAGGAGGTCAGACATAATATTACGACGTATGCCAAGACTTTTGTCGCCTCAGTGTGTAGTAGCATCCGTTTATGACCCCCACGAGGGCAACACACATGGCAACCGTTTAGGCACGTACTGCCCACAATAGCTGTATCGAAAGCAGAAAATCTATCAAAATAAGCCAATAATATCCTTACAAACTACTCATAGTATAATGTTTCAACGTTTTAGGCCCCTGGGTTACGGGAAGGAAACTAACATTGGTGACACCATGCATATATTACGCAACGGCCATCACAACTGAATGAGAATGATGTTATGTCCCGCCCATTCTTGACGTAGGAAGCCCTCTGACTGACCTGCTTCAGTCCGGAATCACGCTGCTGCTACGGACACAGGTTCGAATCCTGCCTCGGGCATGGATGTGTGTGGTGTCCTTAGGTTAGTTATGTTTAAGTAGTTCTAAATTCTAGGGGACTGGTGACCTCAGATGTTGTCCCATAGTGCTTAGAGCCATTCGAACCATCTGACTGACCTGTTTCTAAGAAGTAAAGTAGAAAAGGGAGGAAGGGTCGTGGCTTAAGAAGGGGTTAACGTGATTGTAGTGGTTGATACGGCAGTTATTGAGAGAGCTAAATATGTGTAACACTATCGGGTAAGGAACTATCTACACGCAAGGTGTATGGATTTGGGAGATGATGAGAGGAGGATGAAGGGAGAGTGGGAAGAAGGGGGAGGGAGGGGGTGTTGTAGTTAGAGGGGGAGGGGAGTCGGGGGCAAGGCAGGTGGTGGTGGAGGAGGAGGAGGAGGAGGAGGAGGAGGAGGAAGAGGAAGTAGTGGAAGGGCTATGGCTTAGGAAAGGGGGGGGGGGTGACTTAGGAGAGGGATGGAGCATGGTGACATCGTGCATTTGGCCCTGCTTGTTGGCAACCCTATGGTCAAAGGTCAAATTTGATCCAAAGAGTACATTACACACCTCTTCTGCACCACCGACCAGCACATTCTTTGACGAAATGTGGATGTCCAACACCTTGCCGCCTTCTCTTTATTTCACCGTCCTGCAGCCACTTTCTACAAACGTTCACAACAGTAGGACGTGGACAGCAGGCAAGCTTTGCCTTTTCTGATATGTCCATTGGCAGGTACTGGGTCATAACAATCTGTCCTTTTTTGTTAGTATTTCAGGTTGGTTAATGGTACCAAAGTCTAATAAAATTTAAAAAAATAAAGTGCTGGGAAGAGAAAAGAAAAACTGTATCTATTCTGTGCTACTACAAGCAATGCTTGCAGTGGCAATGCAGTGATGAAAAATAATTACTGAACTGACGGGTAATGAAGCTACTGATAGTCGTCTACTATACTAATGGTGGACATCCACATGCGTTGTGGTAGTAATAGCGATATTGGTAATAATAACGGCAAGAATACTTGTGAGAGTAATATTTTGCTTTTGGTTTAATCACGATATTGTTGTCATTTAAACTAATGTGAGTGTAGAAATAGAATTGTTAGAGAAAAGACTTTCTGTTGGCAAACACTGTAACGTGCAACAAATAAATAAAATAGAATGATAATAGCCCCTCATTTACCTGCACCTGCATCTATATGATTGAAAATGATACTTACGTAAATGGCAGAGGGTGCAAGACACAACTTTCAAATCATATCTTATGCGCTCCTCTCTGGAGCAGCGCACGTATTTCCGTGCGAGCTCTGATTTCTGTCATTTTATAGCGATGTTTCATTCTCCCTACGTAAGTAGAAAGCGACGAAATATTTAAGAGTTTGGAGGAGAAAGATGTGGGAGTATTTGCTTCCCCGCAGTGAAAACGCCTTGTTTTAATAATTATTTCCATCCGCACGCGCTTAACATATTCTTGACACGTCCTCTGCTATATAGTGACAACATAAAATCAGCTGTCCTTCTTTGGGCTTTTTCGATCTCTTCTGTCAAGTCTGTCTGGCGAGGACTCCAATATTAAATGATGATAACGTGCTACATTTCTCGTGGACAAAGCGTTTCAAAGTATAGTTATCTAGAAACGTTCAGAGATTGACTGACTTTTCACCGTTGTTTATTTATGTTGTTTGTGAGTGAAAGTTTGAAACGATGGAGTGTGCTAGATTGATCTTCATGTCACGTCGTGGTAATTGCATAGGTGACAGCTGCTAATGGAAACGAAACGGGAATGACTAAGAAGTAACACGGCTGCTGGTACGACGGAAACAGGATGTACGCGCAATAGTGCGGAAAGCCAGGAGGAAGGCGTGTTGTGATCTTTAGCCCTTACAAGAGGCAAGAAGACGTCTATACTTTTTCAGAACAATGCATTCCAGCCAGCATAGTGGTAATACATGTCGAACGGGTAAAAAGAGAGACTAAAAATGATAATTACTACTACTATCGATTGTGCGTAAAAAAGAAGCCGACGAAAATCGTGATACTGACGCTATCCTTTAACTTTTAACAGCAAAGTGATTATGAGATTGTCTCGATGAATATTTGACTAATATAACCCAGCACGTTATACTAGCGGTTAAGCCTCCAGAGAAACGAAAGTAACTACGGTTGTGCTCCACGGAATGTGTTCAGTATACAGACGCTTGATCAGTTCGCTTCCGTATCTGATTGGTCACCGAAGCTGACTGCCGTGGGGGGTGGTGCCGGGTTCGATTCCCGGTACCGCCACGGATTTTTCCTTCGTGGGAGGACTGGTACGGGGTACAGCCAACCTCGTGAGGCCAACTGAGCAGCTACTCGACAGATTAGTAGCAGTTAAAAATGGTTCAAATGGCTCTGAGCACTATGAGACTTAACATCTGAGGTCATCAGTTCCCTAGAACTTAGAACTACTTAAACCTAACTAACCTAAGGACATCACAAACATCCATGCCCGAAGCAGGATTCGAACCTGCGACCGTAGCAGGCGCCAAGTTTCGGACTGTAGCGTCTAGAACCGCTCGGCCACACCGGACGGCAGTAGCAGTTACAAGGTCAAGAAACCCGATAGCGACTGGGAAAACGGTGTCTGACCACTCGCCATCCATAATGCATCCAGTGATGCCATTAGCAGAAGATGACGCGGCGGTCAGTCGAGCGCGAGTGGTCCGTCTAGGATTAGAACGCGGAACAGGATCAGCAGCGCTATCACATTGTTCGCTGACGATGCTGTAGTGTACGGGAAAGTATCGACACTGGACGATACTGCAGATACAGTTATCTACAATGAAGTACTATCTGAGAGAAGCTCAATAATATTCAGTCAGATCGTGATAAGATTTCAACGTGGTCCAGAGATTTCCAACCTGCTCTAGATTTTCAGAAATGTAAAACTTTGCGCTTCACAAAATCTAAAAACGTAGAATCCTATGACTGTAATATCAATGAGTTATCGTTGTAATCGGCCAACTCATACAAGTAGCCGGATGTAACTCTTGGTAGGGATATGAAATGGAATGATTACATAGGTTCAGTCGTGGGTAAAGCAGGGGACAGACTTCGGTTTATTGGTAGAGTACTGGGGAAGTGCAATCAGTCTACAAAGGAGATTGCTTAAAAATCACTAGTGCGACCCATCCTAGAATACTGCTCAAGTTTGTGGGACCCGTACCAGCTAGGACTAATAGGGGATATTGAACGTATACAGAGAAGAGAAAGCACGAAGCCACAGGTTTGAGGTTTGTTTAATCCGTGGTAGAGTGTCGCAGAGATTCTGAAGGAACTGAACCGACTGGCTCTTGAAAGAGACGTAAACTACACCGAGAAACTCTATTAACAAAGTTCCAAGAATTGGCTTTAAATGGTTGCTCTAGAGATATACTGCAACCCCTACCTATAGCACACATATGAATAGTGAGGATAAGATTAGAATAATTACTGCACTCACAGAGGCATTCCAACAGTCGTTGTTCCCGAGCTCGATACATGAATGGAACGCGAAGAAATACTAATAATTGCTACAATGGGACGTACTCTCTGCCACGCACCTCACGGTGGCTTGCAGAGTATAGATGTAGAGCGTGAGGAATTGCAGAAAGAGTTTGACTTTATTTCCACTTGGTGTGATGAATAGAAATTCTCTTTAAATTTGGATAAATGTAATATAATACCTACAGCAAAGAGGAATAATCCGAAAATATGTGATTAGGGAGGAACCAATTGAGCACATCCTGTTGTATAAGTGTTTAGTGGCAATGGTAGAAAGCTATATGAAAAGAAATGATCCCACGAAATCAATTTTACGGAGGCCGGTTGGATTGTTGGAAGGGTTCTGGAGAAGTGCGATGCCTCCTTATAGGAAATCGCATACAAGAGGTCAGTGCGACCAATTCTAGGATACTGTTCCAGTATTTGCAGTCTTTATTAAGTACCGTTGCGCATGACGACGTACATTGAAGGAACTCAGAGATCTGCTGCTAGAATCGTAACAGATCGGCGTAGGCCATAGTAACGTGTAACGGAAACGTTCGGTAACTGCCATGGGAATCTTCGATAGGGGGAAGGGGAGAAGACAACGAGGTCATAAGAGACGGACCACGCTCTGGGAATGTTGCAAGGATGGAGAAGGAAATCGGTCGTGATTTTTCAATGGAACTACACCGGCAGCGATTTACGGGAATCACGAAAAACCTAATTCTGGATGGCCAGATGCGGATGTGAACCGTCGTTCTCTCTAATGGAAGTCCCATGTGCTAGCCACTGCGCCACCTCGCTCTAGCTTTGGAAGACAGGCGATATAGTCTCGCGGAACCCTGCTCAATAAAATTAGGAAACTTATATTCGAGGAATGCTGTAGTACCACTATGATGCCACCGCGTCTCGCTTACGGACAATGAGGATAAAACAATACAGAGCAAGTCGAACTGAACACCAGACTGGATTTACATCAGAATGACAATAATTGAAAATATATTCACTTTGAAGATAGTAACAGATAAAAGATGAGCATTTAATAATGAGACACACATAGCTTTTATCGGCTATGTCAAGGTGTTAGACATATTAAACGTGACAAAACTCTGGTCAGTATTACAAGAAAATAGAGCTCAGCAATACCCGATATGGCCCTAAAAAGCTTATGAAATGACACTAAATACTGTATATTAGGGGGTAACGTTGTCACAAAAAGTCTGAAAACTTGTTGATCTATTTGCTCCACATTTCCACACAATGCTCTAATACATATTTGGACGGACACAGGCTATATATCTTTAAGTATATGTAACATATAACTTATCTATCTATACTTACTGTATAAAAACAAGTCGTTAGTTAATATTGTTACCAAAAATCTCGAAAAGTCTGGACGATTTACTTCAGATTATTAAACAACACTGTAATAACTGCTCTGACGGACATAGTCTACATATTTTTCAATGTGTTAGGTATATAAATACATGTACGTGAAACATAAAGAGGAAAGATTGTTAGGAAAAGTCTCGAAATGTTATTTACTGATTTAGTTCAGATTTTAACATGATGCTCTAATATACGTTCGGATGAACATAGGCCACAAATTTGTAATGTAAGTGATATATAAATGCACATAGTATGTGAGGGGAAGCGTTGTTAGAAAAAAACTCAAGAAGTTTTTGACCGATTTATTTTTACATGATGTTCTCATGAAGTTTCAAACGGACATAAGTTAAATATTTTAAAATATATATGGTAAATAAATATGTATTTAATATGTGAAGGGGAAACGTTGTTAGCAAAAATTTCGAGAAGTTCTTTAACCACTTTATTTCAAATTTTTACACGACAATCTAATAAACATTCGGACAGATATTCGCTGATTGCTCTTTAAGCATATTTAATATATGAATATGTATTTAAAATATAAAGGGGAAACTTTGTTAGAAAAAACTCGAAAAGTTTATGACGTATTTGCTCTAAAATGTCACACAATAAGACGGACATGAGCTATATATTTTTTAAGCAACGGTGTACAACTGCAAGAAATAAAATACTGTGCTGTGAAAATGTATGATTTCATTTTCTTCGTTGCAGTCGGTTTTAATGTAGAAACAGGGCATTTAAACCATGTGACAAATTGTTTCTTCCACAAATATTCTTTCTACTTGTACGTCATTTTAGACAAAAATTGTATACACAAGAGTGTGTTTTTTATTTTCTTCGTGGCAGTTAGTTTTAAGAGGACAGAAGAATGTTGTATTTGTGTCTTATAGACTTATGATTAGAATACTACTTTGGAATCTGAATTATTTGAAAGTTTGTGATCCTACCCGTTCGCAAATTAAAACTACGAGAAGTTCTGTCATCAAAGCTTCTCTCCTTATAGATCTAGCACCTGGATAGGTCTCCCCTGTTCCCCTTATATTAACTATCCTAACCGCTTTACCCATCCATTACAAATGACTTTATTTCTCAATCGAGCAGAGGAGGAGATGGACAGAGAGCTAGAAGGGGGAGGGGGGAGAAATGGACAGAGGGGGAAGGAGGAAATGGACAAAGATGGGGGGGGGGGGGGGAGGGAGAAGATGGACAGAGAGCGGTATAAGGAGAAGAGAAACTGAGAGGGGTAGGAGAGAGAGAGGGGGAGGGGGAGATGGACGAAGAGAGGGGGAAAGAGGAGGAGAGGGACAGGGAAAGGGGGGTGGGAGGAGATTAAGAAGGATGTACAATTCCAGTGCATATTTAGAAATTGCAAAGAGTTGGCAGGTTCGCTAGTTTGTAATACAAACAGGCACAAAATATGAAAGAATGGCATTATAACCAAGAAGTACAAAAGGTTGCAGCTTTTCCCCAATTGTATTCAGTATATACGTAAATAATATGATTAAAAAATAGAATGAGGAAAAGAAAAACAACAATGGAATAAAACTAGATTAGAACTATTGTATAAAAATATTAATGTGTCCTGACGACCAGACTATAATACCCAATTCAGAAGAATTACAAAGAAATTGCTCAAAATATCTATAGAAAAGACAAAAGTAGTGTCATTCCGAGGAAAACAATAGGTGAGATCAAAAACAGATAATAGAAAACAACGTAAACGAGCAAGTAACTCATTTTAAGCTGATCTAACTAGCTGGACTGCAACATTTCCTTTGATTATGGTAAAGAAATAAAGAATAAGACAGAAAAATTTCAGGATGTTCGTGGGATCATAAAAAGAACATTAAATGAAAAGATGGCTAACGAGACGAAACAGAAATTCTATAAAACACTAGCCATTCCATTGCTACTTTACGGATCTGACGCTTGGGGCAAGAAAGACATAAATCGAATAGTGTCATCAGGAACGGAATACCTGAGATCAATTAAACGGTTTGAACTAGTAGACTGATTAAGGAAAGAAGATATTAGAAATGTACTCAAAACATTTGCAGTAACCGAAAAATTCGACACATGTAAGCAGGAATATTACTGACACGTAGCACAGTCAGGAAACAACTAGCTCTTTATTGGCTAAAATGGCTCTGAGCACTATGGGACTTAACATCTGAGGTCATCAGTCCCTCAGAACTTGGAATTACTTAAACCTAACGAACCTAAGGACATCACACACATCCATGCCCGAGGCAGGATTCGAACCTGCGACCGTAGCGGTCGCGCGGTTCCAGACTGTAGCGCCTAGAACCGCTCGGCCACCCTGGCCGGCAGCTCTTTATTCACACGAAGTAATGAGTGCTATCGACAGGGGTTCTCAAACTAATTCCATGTCTTTCTAGATTTCCAGAAGGCTCATTTTCACAACCCGTTACTAGTCAGATTGCTTGTCTATGGAGTGTCGTCTACGTGATGCAACTGGATCCGTGATTTCCCGTGGAAAGGTTACAGTTCATTGTAATCAACATTTTTAGGGCATTAAGTCAAGTGCCGGCACGCCAGTCGGGAACGATAGAGAAGAGATGGCTGTGAGAAGACGTCAGCCGAACGCACCGGCAGACCCCTCTCCAAGACAACAACGCGACAGCAGCGGCCCCTATGCGAAGAGGACATACGTGCCGCGGCCGACTGGTCGCGGAACAGTTGAAGAGTAGCTTGAAGATCAGCGAGTTCTATAGCAGCATCGACACTAGTTACTTTGTTTGTACAGCCTATGTAACACGGACTTGAGAGCTGTTTATACTGAAGAAAGTTGCTTATTTTGCATGTTGCCCTTTGCTTGCGACACATCTGTGTAACTGACAAAGTTAAGCATTGTAATCTTTTCCTTTTCTAATAAAACTCATTAATACGATTTGTTTGAATGTTGCGTAGCGATCCGATGAAGCAGGTTTCCTAGACAGCCCATATTTGATGTCTAGGCTGAATTTAGCACTACGGAGAGGCATCTGATAAAACAGAAGTGATATCTAGTGTTCCTGATTCGTATAAACGAGACAATCTGAGCCGCCCTCTTAGATTGTTCGCTGATGATCTGCCACATATCATCTCATAACGTCATCAATGCTCAAAAGCAATTGCAAAATGATTTAGACAAGGTATCCGTACGGTGCGAAAAATGGCAATTGACTGTAAATAGTATGAAAGCTTTCACGACCGGATGACATATCTTCTGGTAAACCTTCCGGGATGTAAGGTCGTGGTCCATGAAACTCTTCAGCTCCTAACGTTTCATCCAGAGCTGCGCTGGACATCTTCAGAGGGGTGTTTCTCCTCCGGTGAGTCTTGCCGACTGACGGGTCGGGCGTCTGAGAGCGACTTATATATCGTAGAAAGTGGGCGTGACCAGAGTTACACGTGGTATGCAGACATAATCTTTGTCAGAGATAAAACTTAACTATCGATCGTAATCTCGTCACGGATAAAACTGTCTAGCAATTCTGTAGTACTACTGTCCAAATATCACTAAGTTTCATGGTCTCTTCTTTCCGATTAATCACGTACAGTGCAAGCTGTTACTGATTTGTTTGACTGATGTGGCTGCTAAGTGCTATACCACCTACTGCACTCCGCTAGCTTAAGCCCTCACTAGTTCAACTCGATTTCTAAACTGAAGGAAACACTTCATGGCATTCGCTTCAGAACTGCTACAAATTCGTCGGGCAGTAGACCGCACCGCTCGAACTGTCAACACAATTGGAATTGTAAGAGTATCCTGCTACTTCCACATCGCTGGCAACGGGTTATACGCAATGCTGGTGACTACTTTGAATGTCAGTAAAACTTTGAAACACGTATCTATTTTGTACGAGCTGTAACTAAATAGTTGCGCCTATTAAAGTTACAACCCTTGTATATTGCAAAACATTTTTACGATATCAGCCTTGTTGCATTCTCTTCACTTGATCCTGCCATTCTACATCCACTCAGAAATTCACACGTAAGCCTCCGCCAAAGTGTTTATCGAACCAATTTCACACTATTTCTCTACCGTTCCATTCTCTAACAACGCATGGGAAAAACGAACACTTAAATCTTTTGCATACGAGCTCTCTTTTTTTATTACAGTGATCATTTCTCCCTATATAGCTTGGCATTAGAAAAATACTTTCAGATGAGAAAGTTGGTGATTCAAATTTCGTGAAAAGATCATTCTCTTAAAGATAATCATCCCAGCATGCATGTCATATCTGTAACATTCTCTCCCCTACTTCGTGATGACACAAAACGAGCTGCCCTTCTTTGAACTTTGTCGATGTTCTCCGTCAGTCCTATCTTATGCGGATCCCACACTGCGCAGCAGTATTCCAAAGAGGATGGACAAGCGTAGTGTAGGCAATCTCTTTAGTAGGCCCGTTGCATCTTCTACGGAGTCTGCCAATAAAACCCAGTCTTTGGTTCGCCTTCCGCACAAGATTCTCTATGTGATCGTTGCAATTTAAGCTGTTCATAATTGTAATACCTAGATATTTAGTTGAACTGACAGCCTTTAGATTTATGTGATTTGTCGTGTGACCGACATTTAATGAATTCCTTTTTGCATTCATGTGGATGAGTTCACACCTCTGTCTATTTACAGTCATATCTTCTGGTAAACCTTCCGGGATGTAAGGTCATGGTCCATGAAACTCTTCAGCTCCTAACGTTGCATGGGGGCTTAATTAAATATAATGAAAATAATTTTTAATTTTGGTGGCTGAAGGTCCGATTACGTAAGTCTCGTAAACGGTTGGCCCTGACTAGTATTATTACGCAATCTGACTGCATAGAGCAACAACAAAGAATGAAAGAAAATTTTCGTTAACACAATTAATTAATTAATTAATTAAGTCCCCAGCAACTATAAAACCTACAAAACCAAGGCACAAGTATAACTGTTCTGTGTGTGGAAGTATGACTCAACGTACACATCTGGCACGGTTCTTCTTCAATAAGACAAGAAATTTCAAATACCATTTATACTGACGTGATAAGAAAAAGTTAGAAACACTATAATTGCGCAAGAAACCCAGAATTACACTCTAATACAAGAACACACGCCAGATGCTTTGTTGACTGAACCTGTAATGACGCATTATTCAGGACATTGAAATAATGAGAAAAAAAAAGAAAAGTTGTTTGTTACCTTAATTTATATTGATGAAAAGCACTCTAGACATTACAATCTCTCCACACCGACTCGCTACTACCACATCTCAACCAGAACACTCCAATATCACATCTCAGCAAGCACTGCCTACTAGCACATCTCAACAAACACTCTCTGCTACGAGTTCTTAACAAGTACTGACTACTACGAGTCCTCGACAGGCACTGACTACTACGAGCTCTCCCCAAGCACTGTGGAGGCGGCTTAATAATACTCTTTGGCGCAATCTCTGGCGCAGTGGCTCAGTGTAGCCACCTTTCATATGCCCCTCCTCCACAGGCCAGAATTTGATGGTATTTTTGCCAGCATTGGTGGTGAAAATACCACCAAATTCGTCCACAAAAATACAGACAAAAATAAAAGATAATATTAATACCTAAATACCACATAATTAGTTAAAATTTTGGCTTTGCACTGACCTTTCAATAACCTAATATATAAAATACAGTAGGCAATACAAATTCTTTCATACATGTGGCTTTACATAATAGTTTACACAATACACAAAATATCAGTTTATACAAATGTTCACATAAAATACTTTTAATTATTAAAAAAAATAGTTGATAATTCCAGCCCAGCAATGGTCAACAGGTGCAAACACCAACAAGTGACATCATTTTAGTAAAAGCAGTTCCATCTGTGGCACCCAGTAGTGTTGAGCAGGTACACACAGCAACAAGTCACATTATTTCAGTAAAAAACAGTCCATCAGTGGCACCCAGTAATGTTGAGCAGGTACACACAGCAACAAGTGACATTATTTCAGTAGAAGCAGTTCATCAGTGGCACCCAGTAATGTTGAGCAGGTACACACAGCAACAAGTGACATTATTTCAGTAGAAGCAGTTCATCAGTGGCACCCAGTAATGTTGAGCAGGTACACACAGCAACAAGTGACATTATTTCAGTAGAAGCAGTTCATCAGTGGCACCCAGTAGTGTTGAGCAGGTACACACAGCAACAAGTGACATTATTTCAGTAGAAGCAGTTCATCAGTGGCACCCAGTAATGTTGAACAGGTGCAGACACCAACAAGTGACATTATCTCAGTAGAAACAGTTCCATCTGTGGCACCCAGCAATGTTGAACAGGTGCAGACACCAACAGATGACATCTTTTCAGTAGAAGCAGTCCATCAGTGGCACCCAGCAATGTTGAACAGGTGCAGACAGCAACAAGTGACATTATTTCAGTAGAAGCAGTCCATCAGTTGCACCTAGCAATGATGAGCAGGTGCAGACAGCAACAAGTGACATTATTTCAGTAAAAGCAGTTCATTAGTGGCACCCAGCAATGTTGAGTAGGTGCAGACGCCGACAAGTGACATCATTTCCATAGAAGTAGCTCCATCTGTGCACCCAGTAATGTTGAGCAGGTGCAGACACCAACAGATGACATCTTTTCAGTAGAAGCAGTCCATCAGTGGCACCCAGCAATGTTGAATAGGTGCAGACACCAACAAGTGACATTATTTCAGTAGAAGCAGTTCCATTAGTGGCACCCAGCAATGTTGAGTAGGTGCAGACGCCGACAAGTGACATCATTTCCATAGAAGTAGCTCCATCTGTGCACCCAGTAATGTTGAGCAGGTGCAGACACCAGCAAGTGACATCATTTCAGCAGAAGCAGTCCATCAGTTGCACCTAGCAATGATGAGCAGGTCCAGAGAGCAGTCCATAATATTCACTATCACTAATCACACTGTTCTTCAGAGTTTATAAGCAGAAATTAAACATGTCCTAGTGGCACCAATCATGTAGAAAAAGTACAAGTAACAGTCCATAATATTCACTATCACTAATCACACAGTTCATCAGCAGAAATTAAACATTTCTAAGTGGCACCCATTATGTTGAAAAGTGCAGGTAACAGTTCATAATATTCACCATTACTAATCAGACAGTTCAAGCATGAACAATAGTTTGAATACACATACAAATGCTTTTACAATGCTCTTACACTAAACATACAAATTCTAATAAACACACAACTGATATAAGATAATTGTCATATTAACTATCACAAATACTCAAATATCAGTAAACCTATAATATTTATGGGTGTCAGTGCAAGCCACAACAAACAAATAAAATAATATTTAGGAGATAGGTGGGTAGGATTAGGAAAGGAAAACACACAAAACACACTCACTCATCTTTCATCCACATTAAGTACTACTGTGTAATTGAATAGTGTTAACTGTGTAAATGCAATTCTGTCAAAATTGATGTTCATCTTGTGTATCAAGTAGTAGTGGCAGCAATGTATAACAGTCAATAATAGTTAAGTCAACGTCATAGTCATCATGTCAAGACCAATGTTTGCCAAGCCAGATCAAATGTACTGTTGCTGAACAACTGTCAGTGAGCCAAGATATGCAAATACTTCCTCTCTTCAAAAAAAAGTATATACTGCTTAGTGATTTAACAAAGTGTGTGTAGACAATCCTCCTTCCACTTTAGTGTTCTAGTCTGCTATCTTCATCCTCCTTGTTCCATATAGACCAACAAAAAAAATATGCACCTCACTTACTTTACCTCTTATACACCAAAACTCCAATAATCATCAGCATCACATAATCTCAATACTTCAATAATACCTCTTACGTCGATACATATAAATCTTATCATCAATATCATTTACCTTCCTCTTGTCCACCAAAACTCCAATAATCATCAGCTTCACATAATCTCAATACCTCAATAATACCTCTTCAATACGTCGATACATAAAAACCTTATCGCCAATATCATTTTACTTCCATAACAACTCTTTCCTCTAGTCAGTCTCCTCGAACAAGTACAGATAAAATCCTAATCCAAACCTCATCATCCCATACAATCCGAAGACACATTGTCAACACACAACCTCTGTGTAATCCATCTGAGCCAAATCTTCTACTCACTATGAATTATAAACAAAGAAATGCATACATGACCTCTAACAGACTTAGTTCGAATAACTCTCAGTAATTAAGTACGATTACGGAGTGTGAATGATCATAATATTTCACAGTGTGTACACCACTTCAAGAATTATGGCAAACAGAAGCAAACATGTGGAGTATTTCTTGTGTCAAGTGTCACTTCCTATTTCAATTGCTCACGAAAAATGCAGTGTAATAACTGTCAGTGGTCTAAACCTAGTTTTGGTATGTCATGTCGTTAGCTTCCTTCCTATTAGCATAAATTTATACAGCTTTCATAAAACCTCAGCTCATGTGACTTCTATGAAGTTTCTTGTACTAATGTCGTTCATCGAATTATAGCAGTTCATTTTCTTATCTTAAAAATATCAGACACTGAGCGTAAGCAAAACAAGCAATAGCGAGTAAATATACCAGTAGAGAACAGAATGTCAACAAGTGGATGCAGCACAATTCTTACAACGACGCTCTACCAAGCAAACAATCTATAATTAATACAATAGTGTGACCTAAACTCTATGTTTGTACACAGTATATCAGCATTTCTATACACCAAATTAAAGAGTAGTTATGACAACAAAACAGAAATGTATAAATATGCAATCCATACGCATAGTAGTAAACATATATCTTACGTAATAAACAGGTCATTAGCATCATATCAGCATAAGCAAATAAATGTTCATATGTCATCTTAATAAGTAAACATGAAGGCGCAAGCAGATAAATCACAAAGTATAACTTACATACCTAACCACATCAGCACAATTAATCAGGTGACAATTATAATTTAAATAAATAAGCACAGCAGGCACATAATTAAAAAATATGACATCAGTGAAAAAGCAGTGCAGCCAAGCGATGAATAATATGCACAAGTTACAACCCAGTTCATTAATAATCATTGTCAAAATCAGTTAACGTACGCAAGCACGTCGCCTCACAAGTAATTTCATAGAACATGAAATTAGCACAAAGTATGAATCACGTAATCGCGAGCAGCAAATTACGTCTAAAGTACGTACTTAAGTGGAAATATGTTACCTGAAAAATGAACTCAATTAACAGTTACCTTTTTTTAGTTTATTAGTTTCTTCTTCGAAATTACATTCTTCCTGAAAATTTCTCGATAGCAAGTCGTCTTAACGTCGGACACGCACAGAATTTACCTGAAGTTCTTAAATATTTTATAGAACCGTATCCTGAAAAATACTGAATGTTAATAACATAATTCATCAAGTCACTATAGCTTTATACTGAATTTAATCGGAGAACTTAGATTGTGTATTTGTTTACGGCTGTCAGTGCATTCGCACTGAGCGCTCGATCAGCTGTAGGCGCGTGACGTAGGAAGCAATTGTTTGCGGTCAACGACTGCCTTGTGCGGCGCGCAGACTTGACTGTTGCTTTGAATATATGCCGCCGCCAAAACACAGCGCGGTATCCTTGTATTCTCCGCATGTTTACATCTAGCTGTTAGTTTCTCAAAAGTATATCATTCCACAAAAATTTTTGAAACTACGAACCTCACGTTTTGTGGTAGGAACAGCATAATTACGAATAGCGTCAAGTTTTTCTGGATCAGGAAGAATACCTTCTGTAGAAATAATGTGACCGAGAAATTTCACCTGAGAACGACCAAATTCAGATTTTTCTAAGTTCACTGTAATGCAAACTCTTGCAAAAATACGTAATAATGAATCCAAAATTTTGTTGTGCTCACTCCAAGAATGTTTAGCAATAAGAATGTCGTCAACATATGAAGTAATATTATCACGAAGATAAACAGGTAAAATTTCATTTAAGCTACGAATGAATGCTGCAGAAGATACAGTAAGTCCAAACAGTAATTTTCGAAATCACATTTAGGTAAATAGTCATATCAGGTTATTGTTTATCTACTGTCTAGATAGATTGATAGTCGAAGAGTTGTTTTGACAGATGCAAAGAATAGTAAAAGAGTAGGCAGCGGTACAGAAAACTAAAAGGGAAATAGCACCACTACAGCTCGGGGCCCTATGCACGCTACGGCGCATATTCACTTAGAGTAGTGAATCCCCTGAGGACTTTAATAGCCGCACCTAATTTCTAGTTTGTGACTTAATGGCCAATTTAGTGGAAGTGCGTACATAAATTGATCCAACCATGCACATGGATGTATGTCATTCTTAGAATTGCGGAAGATCTTAAATTTCCGAACAGTTAAGAAGTGTTTATAGTCAATGTTTGCGCCTCGTGGCGACAAAGACCTACCGCGTCTGTCCCAGTCCCAATGTTGATTATTGTTAAATTCACGCGCCTAGCGCTCTCTTATTGCATCCCGTAAATGAAATAAATTACTTTCTTCAAACCCCTCTGCTAAACTAAGACTTGTCAATTTATCTGAGATCTCAACTCTTTCCGATGAGTCACTTAATTGTCCTTTCTGTTTATTTACGTCTTCCGTAAGTGTCGCGACTCGGGTTTCAGTATTGACACATTTGGTAATTAACTGTTGAAAGGTGGCTACATTGAGCCACTGCGCCAGAGATTGCGCCAAAGAGTATTATTAAGCCGCCTCCACAGTGCTTGGAGAGAACTCGTAGAAGACAGTGCTTGTCGAGAGCTCGTAGAAGTCAGTGCTTGGAGAGAGCTCGTAGTAGTCAGTGCCTGTCGAGGTCTCGTGGTAGTCTGTGCTGAGATGTTGTAGCAGAGAGTGTTTGTTGAGATGTGCTATTAGGCAGTGCTTGCTGAGATGTGATATTGGAGAGTTCTGGTTGAGATATAATGTAAGGATTAGAGTGATTTTCATCAATATAAATGAGGTAACTAACTCCGTTTGTTTTTAATTTCAGTATCCTAAATAATGCGTCATTACAGGTTCAGTCAACAAAGCATCTGGCGTGTGTTCTTGTATTAGAGTGTAATTCTGCTCTCCTTACGCAATTATCGTATTTCTAATTTTCTTTTATCACGTCAGTATAATTGGTATTTAAAAATTCTTGTCTTGTTGAAGAAGAACCGTGCCAGATGTGTACGTTGAGTCACACTCCCACACACAGAACAGTTATACTTGTGCTTTGGTTTCGTAGGTTTCATAGTTGCTGGGGACTTAATTAATTAATTGTGTTAACGAAAAATTTCATTTCATTCTTGTTGTTGTTCTTTGCAGTCAGATAGCGTAATAATACTAGTAAGGGATGAAGGAAATCAATAAATTGTGTCGACTTTATTGTCATCAGAATCACAGAACGTGGGATCAGTATCTTCATATTTTTCAAAACATTCTGAATGAACTCTCTAATGATTCAACTTCTTTACCGCCTATACTGGTATTAAAAAATAAAGCACCGACAAATCGCATACCTGAAATCGTTCCTTTTCCGCCTTCACGGAAACTGCGGCATTCTGAAGTTGTCAACCTGGCTCTGCAAAATATTGCATCTGCGGCTGCTAGAAGAAAGAAATCAGCTAAGCGTCCTGGTCGTTCAAAAATCTTGTCAGTTGGTCAGAAGGTGTTAATTAAATCTCATCGTTTGTCGCGCAAAGGAAAAGGCTTGTGTCGCAAATTTTTTCTGCTTTATAACGGTCCATATAGAATTCGCAAAATTATTCATGATAACACTGTCGAAGTAGAAACTCTTAAATCTCGACGCTCTAAAGGAATACATCATATATCTAACGTAAAAATTTTTGTGGAATGACATACTTTAGAGAAACTCACAGCTACATGTAAACATGCGGAGAGTACAAGGGTACCGCGCTGTGTTTTGGCGGCGGCACATACTCAAAGCAACAATCAAGTCTGCGCGCCGCACAAGGCAGTCGTTGACCGCAAACAATTGCTTCCTACGTCACGCGCCTACAGCTGATCGAGCGCTCAGTGCGAATGCACTGACAGCCGTAAACAAATACACAGTTTGATTTCTCCGACTAAATTCAGTATAAAGCTATAGTGACTTGATGAATTATGTTATTAACATTCAGTATTTTTCAGGATACGGTTCTATAAAATATTTAAGAACTTCAGGTAAATTCTGTGTGTCTCCGACGTTAAGAGGACTTGCTATCGAGAAATTTTCAGAAAGAATGTAATTTCGAAGAAGAAACTAATAAACTAAAAAGGGTAACTATTAATTGAGTTTATTTTTCAGGTAACATATTTCCACTTAGGTACGTACTTTAGACGTAATTTGCTGCTCGCGATTACGTGATTCATACTTTGTGCTAATTTCATGTTCTATGAAATTACTTGTGAAGCGACGTGCTTGTGTACGTTAACTGATTTTGACAATGATTATTAATGAACAGGATTGTTATTTGTATATATTATGCATCGCTTGGCTGTTATGCTTTTTCACTGATGTCATATTTTTTTTTAATTATGTGCCTGCTGTGCTTATTTATTTAAATTACCATTGTCACCTGATTAATTGTGCTGATGTGGTTAGGTATGTAAGTTATACTTTGTGATTTATCTGCTTGCGCCTTCATGTTTACTTATTAAGATGACATATAAACATTTATTTGCTTATGCTGATATGATGCTAATGACATGTTTACTGCTATGCGTATGGATTGCATATTTATACATTTCTGTTTGTCGTCACAACTACCCTTTAATTTGGTATATAGAAATGCTGATGTACTGTGTACGACAGAGAGTTTAGGTCACATTATGGATTAATTATAGATTGTTCGCTTGGCAGAGCCTCGTTGTAAGGATTGTGCTGCATCCACTTTTTGACATTCTGTTCACTACTGGTATATTTACTCGCTATTGCTTGTTTTGCTTACGCTCAGTGCCTTATATTTTTAAGATAAGAAAATGAACTGCTATAATTCGACGAACAACATTAGTACAAGAAACTTCATAGAAGTCACATGAGCTGAGGTTTTATGGAAGCTGTATAACTTTATGCTAATAGGAAGGAAGCTAACGACATGACATACCATTACTAGGTTTAGACCATTAACAATTATTACATTGCATTCCTCGTGAGCAATTGAAATAGGAAGTGACACTTGACACAAGAAATACTCCACATGTTTGCTTCTGTTTGCCATAATTCTTGACGTGATGTACACACTGTGAAATATTATGATCATTCAGACTCCGTAATCGTACTTAATTACTGAGAATTATTCGAACTAAGTCTGTTAGAGGTCATGTATGCATTTCTTTGTTTATAATTCATAGTGAGTAGAAGATTTGGCTCAGATGGATTACACAGAGGTTGTGTGTTGACAATGTGTCTTCGGATTGTATGGGATGATGAGGTTTGGATTAGGATTTTATCTGTACTTGTTCGAGGAGACTGACTAGAGGAAAGAGTTGTTATGGAAGTGAGATGATATTGGCAATAAGGTTCATATGTATCGACGTATTGAAGAAGTATTATTGAGGTATTATTGAGATTATGTGAAGTTGATGATTATTGGAGTTTTGGTGGATAAGAGGTAAGGTAAATGCTATTAATGATAAGGTTTATATGTATCGACGTAAGAGGTATTATTGAAGTATTGAGATTGTGTGAAGTTGATGATTATTGGAGTTTTGGTGGATAAGAGGTAAAGTAAGTGAGATGCATATTTTTTTTGTTGGTCTTATGGAACAAGGAGGATGAAGATAGCAGACTAGAACACTAAAGTAGAAGGAAGATAGTCTATACACACACTTTGTTAAATCACTAAGCAGTATATACTTTTTTTTGAAGAGAGGAAGTATTTGCATATCTTGTCTCACTGACAGTTGTTCAACAACAGTACATTTGATCTGGCTTGGCAAACATTGGTCTTGACATGATGACTATGACGTTGACCTAACTATTATTGACTGTTATACATTGCTGCCACTACTACTTGATACACATAATGAACATCAGATTTTGACAGAATTACATTTACACAGTTAACACTATTCAATTACACAGTAGTACTTAATGTGGATGAAAGATGAATGAGTGTGTTTTGTGTGTTTTCCTTTCCTAATCCTACCCACCTATCTCCTAAATATTATTTTATTTGTTTGTTGTGGCTTGCACTGACACCCATAAATATTATAGGTTTACTGATATTTGAGTAGTTGTAATAGTTAATATGAAAATTATCTGACATCATTTGTGTGTTTGTTATGATTTGTATGTTTAGTGTAAAAGCATTTGTATGTGCATTCAAACTATTGTTCATGCCTGAACTGTCTGATTAGTGAGGGCAAATATTATGACTGTTACCAGCACTTTTTCAACATAATGTGTGACACTTAGGAATGATTAATTTCTGCTGATGAACTGTGTGATCAGTGATAGTGAATATTATGGACTGTTACTTGTACTTTTTCTACATGATTGGTGCCACTAGGACATGCTTAATTTCTGCTGATGAACAGTGTGATCAGGGATAGTGAATGTTATGGACTGTTACTTGTACTTTTTCTACATGATTGGAGTCACTAGGACATGTTTAATTTGTGCTTATATACTCTGATGAACAGTGTGATCGGTGATAGTGAATATCATGGACTGCTCTCTGGACCTGCTCATCATTGCTAGGTGTACTCCTTGTATGGAAATGAAGTCACTTGTTGCTGTCTGCACCTACTCAACATTGCTGGGTGCAACTGATGGACTGCTTCTACTGAAATGATGTCACTTGTTGGTGTCTGCACCTGCTCAACATTCTGGGTGCAACTGATGGACTGCTTCTACTGAAATAATGTCACTTGTTGGTGTCTGCACCTGCTCAACATTACTGGGTGCACAGATGAAGCTACTTCTATGGAAATGATGTCACTTGCCGGTGTCTGCACCTGCTCAACATTGCTGGGTGCAACTGATGAACTGCTTCTACTGAAATGATGTCACTTGTTGGTGTCTGCACCTGCTCAACATTGCTGGGTGCAACTGATGGACTGCTTCTACTGAAATGATGTCACTTGTTGGTGTCTGCACCTGCTCGACATTGCTGGGTGCAACTGATGGACTGCTTCTACTGAAATGATGTCACTTGTTGGTGTCTGCACCTGCTCAACATTGCTGGGTGCAACTGATGGACTGTTTCTGCTGAAATGATGTCACTTGTTGGTGTTTGCACCTGTTGACCATTGCTGGGCTGGAATTATCAACTATTCGTTTTTTTTTTTTTTGAATAATTAAAAGTATTTTATGTGAACATTTGTATAAACTGATTTTTTATGTATTGTGTAAACTATTATGTAAAGCCACATGTATGAAAAGAATTTGTGTTGCCTACTGTATTTTATATATTAGGTTATTGAAAGGTCAGTGCAAAGCCAAAATTTTAACTAATTATGTGATATTTAGGTATTAATATTATCTTTTATTTTTATCTGTATTTTTGTGGACGAATTTGGTGGTATTTTCACCACCAATGCTGGCAAAAATACCATCAAATTGTGGCCTGTGGAGGAAGGGCATATGAAAGGTGGCTACACTGAGCCACTGCGCCAGAGATTGCTCCAAAGAGTATTATTAAGCCGCATCCACAGTGCTTGGAGAGAACTCGTAGAAGACAGTGCTTGTCGAGAGCTCGTAGAAGTCAGTGCTTGGAGAGAGCTCGTAGTAGTCAGTGCCTGTCGAGGTCTCGTGGTAGTCTGTGCTGAGATGTTGTAGCAGAGAGTGTTTGTTGAGATGTGCTATTAGGCAGTGCTTGCTGAGATGTGATATTGGAGAGTTCTGGTTGAGATATAATGTAAGGATTAGAGTGATTTTCATCAATATAAATGAGGTAACTAACTCCGTTTGTTTTTAATTTCAGTATCCTAAATAATGCGTCATTACAGGTTCAGTCAACGAAGCATCTGGCGTGTGTTCTTGTATTAGAGTGTAATTCTGCTTTCCTTACGCAATTATCGTATTTCTAATTTTCTTTTATCACGTCAGTATAATTGGTATTTAAAAATTCTTGTCTTGTTGAAGAAGAACCGTGCCAGATGTGTACGTTGAGTCACACTCCCACACACAGAACAGTTATACTTGTGCTTTGGTTTCGTAGGTTTCATAGTTGCTGGGGACTTAATTAATTAATTGTGTTAACGAAAAATTTCATTTCATTCTCGTTGTTGTTCTTTGTAGTCAGATAGCGTAATAATACTAGTCAGGGCCAACCGATTACGAGACACAGCGTAATCGGACATAATAGCTACCAAAAAAATTTGCATTTTATAAATAATTAAGCCCCCATGCACTGTTCATATTGTTCTGTTAGATTATTTATTCTGTCATTTGGTACGGGTTCCTCGATTCTTTCAATTATTTCTTCCTTATCGTGTGCACGTTGTAAATTTAACTCTGAAAATTTTTGTACTATCACGCGATCTCTTTCTTCCTGTTCTCCATCTTGTTCCCTTTGTCTAATCTCTACTGCAATTAATCTATTATTGTGAGAATTCAAAATCGGTTGTACTTCTTCTCTGATTTCTTTCTTTAACTCATCTTTCATGTTTTTGAAACATGTCCCTATTCGTGAGTCTAACCGTGTTTCCATTGTTCCCATCTGTGTTTTTAATTCAGATCTAAACTGTGTTTCCATTGTTCCCATATCATTTTTTAATTCAGATCCCAAAGTTCCCATCTCGGTTTTAATTGTTCCTATCTCTGTTTTAATTGTTCCTATTTGTGATCCCAGTGAGTCTAACCGTGTTTCCATTGTTCCCATCTGTGTTTTTAATTCGGATCTAAACCGTGTTTCCATTGTTCCCATATTTAATATAGCACTCATCTACTGCTCCATAGTAACTGCTTCAAAATTCTTTTCACCCCTAACATTTCCCACAAAACCAGCTTCCTTCGTCATAGCTGTAAGGCTATCTGTGTTCGATACTATTTCAGAATCTTCTATCGTTAATCTCGTATTCTGTGAATTTTCTGATTGAGAAAAATTTTGAAATGGTTCCGGACTGTCTTCCCGACTTATTAAATTGTTTTCAACTCCATTATTCATCATACTGTTGTCCTGTGTTGGCGAGTTCGCCATGTCAACAATTTCGTCATTCTCACTATTCATCATTTTCGCCTTTTTCATCGACCGCGTAATCATTTACAAAACATAAAAAATTCGTCAGTGCACGAAAATTACACACAATGACTCTTTATCTCCAACAATACCATTTACATGAAATGTTTCCCTCAAACACGATTAATCGAACAATTGAAATAATTGCACTAAATTGTCAAACCCATAGACAAGACAATAAAAATTAAATTTTGAGAAAAAATACCATTAGAAGAATGCCAATTACCAAATCTACACATGCAAAATAGACTACAATTACTAAACTACAAATTACTACAACAATACTACTGTCTACTATTTTTACAATCAGAAGATTCCAAGGGAGGATCCGAAGCAGTGGTCGCCACGTGCATGGGGGCTTAATTAAATAGTTTGAAAATAATTTTTAATTTTGGTGGCTGAAGGTCCGATTACGTAAGTCTCGTAAACGGTTGGCCCTGACTAGTATTATTACGCAATCTTACTGCATAGGGCAACAACAAAGAATGAAAGAAAATTTTCGTTAACACAATTAATTAATTAATTAAGTCCCCAGCAACCATAAAACCTACAAAACCAAGGCACAAGCATAACTGTTCTGTGTGTGGAAGTATGACTCAACGTACACATCTGGCACGGTTCTTCTTCAATAAGACAAGAAATTTCAAATACCATTTATACTGACGTGATAAAAGAAAATTAGAAATACGATAATTGCGTAAGGAAAGCAGAATTACACTCTAATACAAGAACACACGCCAGATGCTTTGTTGACTGAACCTGTAATGACGCATTATTCAGGACATTGAAATAATGAGAAAAAAAAAAGAAAAGTTGTTTGTTACCTTAATTTATATTGATGAAAAGCACTCTAGACATTACAATCTCTCCACACCGACTCGCTACTACCACATCTCAACCAGAACACTCCAATATCACATCTCAGCAAGCACTGCCTACTAGCACATCTCAACAAACACTCTCTGCTACGAGTTCTTAACAAGCACTGACTACTAAGAGTCCTCGACAGGCACTGACTACTACGAGCTCTCCCCAAGCACTGTGGAGGCGGCTTAATAATACTCTTTGGCGCAATCTCTGGCGCGGTGTAGCCACCTTTCAACGTTTCATCCAGAGCTGCGCTGGACATCTTCAGAGGGGTGTTTCTCCTCCGGTGAGTCTTGCCGACTGACGAGTCGGACGTCTGAGAGCGACTTATATATCGTAGAAAGTGGGCGTGACCAGAGTTACACGTGATATGCAGAGATAATCTTTGTCAGAGATAAAACTTAATTATCGATCGTAATCTCGTCACGGATAAAACTGTCTAGCAATTCTGTAGTGCTACTGTCCAAATATCACTAAGTTTCATGGTCTCTTCTTTCCGATTGCATTGTCCTGCAAAATGATGGTCAGGTCCTGCAGAAAGTGTCAACACTTCTACCTCTATGCTGTTCATTTTTGGAACACAACCTACGACTGCGACCTACGACTTCCACATCGCTGGCAACTGGTTACACACAATGATGGTTACTACTTCGAAGGTCAGTAAAACTTTGAAACACGTATCTATTTTGTACGAGCTGTAAATAAATAGTTGCCACTATTAAAGTTCCAACCCTCGTATATCCAAATGGAAAAGGGACGTAGATCGGCCCAGGAAACGATGAAGCTAAGGAGCTGCAGCTGGACCTAGATTCCTCGGACCTAATCCAGGAATGTAAATGATGATGGTGATGGTAACAGAGGCATTTAGACAGTCACATTTCGCGTGGTCGGTACGCGAATGGAGTAGGAAAGAAACTTGATAAAATTCATACGACGTACCCTCCACCACATTGGCTTTTGGAGTGGATACGGAGTTAAGTCAAAAATTATTTGCAATACAAATAGGACATGTACGTTAACATAATTTTAGAATATAGTCTCCTTCCTTTTCAACGCACTTCATCCAGCGTTGCACAAGTTTTCTGAAGCCCTCAGAAAAGAAGGTTTTTGGCTGAGTAGCGAGCCACGCATGCACCGGGTCGTTCACCTCTTGGTCCGAGGTGAATCGACGGATCTTTAATACCACTCTGAATGGACCAAAAAAGTGATAGTCGGAAGGGGCAAGATCAGGACTATACGGAGGATCAGCAGTTACATTAAACTTAAGTTTCCGAAGCGTTTCGAGTGTGGCCGAGCGGTTCTAGGCGCTTCAGTCTGGAACCGCGCGACCGCTACGGTCGCAGGTTCGAATCCTGCCTCGGGCACGGATGTGTGTGATGTCCTTAGGTTAGTTATGTTTAAGTAGTTCTAAGTTCTAGGGGACTGATGACCTCCGATGTTAAGTCCCATACTGTTCAGAGCCATTTGAACCACTCTCCTCATAATGTTCAGGTTCTGGGACTTGTGCGTCCTACAAAGCGGCAAGACTCAGTTTTCTTGATGATGGCGGGTTTTTCAACTTTTTCCTGCTGGGCGATTGTGGCTGTTTCCATTCCATACTCCGCTGTTTGCTCTCCGGCTCTTAATGGTGGAACCATGTTTCGTCACGAGTGACGATTCTGTCTAAGAAGCCACGTTAGCGATCCAAATGTTTTTAGCAGATGTTCAAGTGAGTTTGTTTATTCACCACTGAATTGTTTCTGGACCTATCTTGCAGAGACTTTGTGGATGATTTCGTAGGCAGAACGGTAAGACGCTGTTCCCGTATTGTACCGGAAGTCTTTGATGGATTGCGGCCCTCGAGACACCTCCTGACCACAAAAACCGGATCACCGCTCGTTGTTCCTGTTTGGTGCTAACGTCCAATGGACATGCCATAGTCTACCTACAGTAAAAGGAAGAGAAATGTAGGACATAGGATCAAATTTTTATAGCAGAACCACAGCAGTATAACAAAAAATAAACGACAATAAAGGTCAGTATGAACAATGTAAGGAGTGTTACGTGAACATTGCCGATAGTTTTTGACTTACCCCCGTACGTAGATGTAGACCTTTGCAGATATCCACATCGGCATCGGCGTTTATGCGAAACGCAATTACACTGAAGAGTCAAAGAAACTGGTACACCTGCCTAATATCGTGTAGGGCCCCTGTGAGTACGCAGAAGGGCCGCAACACGACTTAGCATGGACTCGACCAATGTCTCAGTAGTACTGGAGGGAATTGATACCGTGAATCCTGCAGGACTGTCCAGAAATCCGTAAGAGAACGAAGGGGAGGAGATGTCTTCTGAACAGCACATTGCAAGGCATCCCAGATGTGTTCAATAATGTTCATGTCTGAGGAGTTTGGTGGCCAGCGGAGGCGTTTAAGTTCAGAAGAGTATTCCTGGAGCGACTCTGTAGCAATTCTGAAAGTGTGGGGTGTCTGATTGTCCTGCTGGAATTGCCCTAGTCCGTCGGAATGCACAATGAACATGAATGGATGCAGGTGATCAGACCAAACGTGTCACCTGTCTGAGTCATATCTAGACGTACCAGGAGTCCAATATCATTCCAACCGCATGCGCCCCCCACCATTACAGAGCCTCCACCAGTTTCAACAGTCCCCTGCTGACACGCACGGTCCACGGATTCATGAGGTTGTCTCCATACTCGTACACGTCCATCCGCTCGATAGAATTTGAAACGACACTCTTCCAACCAGCCAACATGTTTCCAGTCATCAACAGTCCAATATCGGTGTTGACGGGCCCAGGTCAGTCGTGAGGCTTTGTGTCGTGCAGTCATCAAGGGTAAACGAGTGGGCCTTCGGGTCCGAAAACCCATATCTATGATGTTTCCTTGAATGGTTCGCTCACTTGTTGATGACCCAGCATTAAAATCTGTAGCAATTTACGGAAGGGTTGCACTTCTGTCATGCTGAACGGTTCTCTTCAGTCGTCGTTGGTCCCGTTCTTGCAGGACCTCTTTCTGCCCGCATCGATGTGAGAAATTTGATGTTTTACCGGATTCCTGATATTCACGGTACATTCGCGAAGTGGTCGTACAGCAAAATCCCCACTTCATCGCTGCCTCGGAGATGCTTTGTCCCATCGCTCGTGCGCCGACTATAACACCACGTTCAAATTCACTTAAATCTTGATAGCCTGCCACTGTAGCAGCAGTAAATGATCTAACAACTGTGCCAGACACTTGTCTCATAGAGGCGTTGCCGAGCTCAGCGCTGTGTTTTACCTGTTTACATATCTCTTCGAATACGCATGCGTATACCAGTGTCTTTGGCGCGTCAGTGTACTACTGTAGACATCCTCACGCGAGCAGACCTCTAACCACGGTCACCTAGCCTTCTACCGCGAAGCGACCGGAGACGTTATGGACCTGTGGCCGCTGGCTGTGCTGGTTACGGAGTCGGCCGCAAGGAGGCGCGCGCGGCGGCGCTGGCGCGACGCGGCGGCGGCGAAGGCGCTCAGTTTGACTGCGTCCTCAGCCGCTTCTGGAGGCGGCGGCGCGGTCTGCAGTGTACACCGCCTGTCACAGACACGCGTCTCTCGCTCGCTGGACTTGACGACCACCCGCATCCTAGACGGCGTCGCTCATCTCGTCACACAGAACCTCAGGCACCATCTTAGCCTTTTCGTCTTTTTAATCGAACGGATATAGCCGCGTTCTTTTTTTTCCTGACACCGTTACGTTTATTGCGTACGACAATGACAGAGTGCGCTGGACGCGGACGCTGGCTGACGGCCGTCGCGTGGCTGCTGACAGCGGCGACCGGCGTCGCCGGCTTCAACGTGGATACGGAGCACATGGTGCGCTTCCGAGGTACCAGGGGCTCCATGTTCGGCTTCAGCGTCGCCGAGCACCGAGACCGCCAGGGAAACTGGTGAGTACCTCCTGCTTCAGGAACCCATCTCTAGCACGCAACTCTGCATAGACTGTGAAATTGCATGTTATTTTGTCGAACGCGTGGAATGACGAGTTATCCATTCCGTGAGGGGTGCACAATGAAAAGAGTAATGGAACGGAAACAGTCCTATATTTGGGGGAGTAGCATGCCGAATGGTCTCGTCGAAAGAATCTTCGAAGCAGATGCGCTAGAAAGAGTGTTTACTTCTGTAAACCTCATCGTTGGATGCGAATTATGGTCGGGCAACATATATCCTTGCCTGCCGGCATCAAGGAAGTTTCCAAAGTCGTGAAATTATTTGCGTTATAAAGAAGTGCGCTAACGTATCCTGCAATGTATTGATCAAGTTTATTGTTTTTCTGACGTTAGTGACATATACTCTGCAATTTCGATTGTGATATAGTCACTTTTTATTCACTTGGCAGATGATGCAAGACACTTTAAAACTATATTTTTACAGTGCCACTTCGAAATAACGCTCTGGAAATAAACACAATTAAATCTTTCCATGAGCGTTTCTGTTTCTCCTGCTTTATAGCAATGCTCAATCATCTCTGTCAGTGGACTACAACAAAATATTTTGACAATGTGACAAGAATATTATTGTCAATTTTTGGGAGACGATTACGCCCTTGTTTAGACTATCGCTATCCCAGTTCGTTCGTGAAATCCATGACACATTCTCTGCTATTGTTTGATAAGTTGTTCGGAGCGATGCGTTTCTACAGCAGCCGAAATCTTCAGCAATACAAAATGGCATTTATTGCATTTAGCCAGGGCACGTATTTTATAATACTCAAACTACCTCTTCGGCTTATATACAGCGTAGTTTTATCGTCTTTCACTGGACGCATGTTTGTCCTGGTGTGTGCAGGCACTTGAGGATGCCGGCATGCTGCCGAAACGTAACTGTAACACTATTTCGCCAATAAATGTTAAATGAAGCAATAAGTCTGTGACATTTTGTGGAAAGTTGCATGTGATTTTTGTGTTGGCTGCGTGATTTTGGTGCAAGGCTTGAGGAACCTACGAGTTCATGAGTATGACTTGCAGATTTCCTGGAGAAGTTTGTTACATGATATTTGTGTTTGCTTCATATAATTAATGAGATGCGAATATTACCTCTCGGCTGTTGATTTATCTTTTATCCTGATTGTAGTGAGCCGAACAGAGCAGATGAAGTGTAGTGTTAGGCTAGTTTCCGCGTGGCTGCAACTTGTGATATGGCATCGTTATTTAGATGTACTTAAAGAGCTTGTATCTTGTTAGTGTCAGGATGACAAGCCACGCTTGATCGTTAATGGGGCAGTCCGGCAAATAACAAACAGTGTACGGAGGCAACACTGACGAGTTGTTGGCAACATGACTTGCGCCGCTGCACGTGTAGTAAGCCCGTGTTTACACGCTGCTGCACGAGATAGCAGCGGGACGCCGGATCGCAAGCAGTCGACGAACGTCCTTGGTACAGCACCGTAGGAGCCGAGTACCGCTCGCCGCCGTCATCGTAATATTTAGCTGCGGCATCGGGCAATGTTGTAATACCTGGCATTGCGCCTCTCCTCCGCGTAACCAGCTTCGCATAGCCTCTGTGGTGTGTCTGCTTAGCTAAGGAGCATTGCATTGGATTGTTGTACAGCATGAACCCGAAAGCCACAATAAAAATTCGGAGGTTGTTGAGGGATATTTCCTGAGCATTTTTGTATAACAAACCCGTTCTCTCCGGTGGCTCGTTGGAGAATTAATGTAGTTGAGATTTATTTGGTTTGTTATTCCAGTTACCTTTATTTCTCTGAAAATACGCCCAAAATAGAGAAATTGCCTGTAATATGTACTCAATATAACGTACACCGCAAACCCAAATAGAAATGTACTGTGAGGTGGTTGCCGTCGGATAACATCGTTCTACCGCTCCCCAATTGCGTTCAGCGAACCAGTAGACGAGGTGCATATCGGCCAGAGCTTCGTCAATAGACCTATCGACACAGCTGTGTATCGCTGTGTACAACTAACACTGCCGGAAATACACCCCGAGACGGAACAGACTTCAAGGCGAAGAGCTTTGACCAACGATGTATACAAACAGTGTAATTACAATTTTTCCTATAATATGTGTATTTTCTAAAATTTTGTGTTTACTAAAAATTCTATGTAGAAGATAGACTTGTATTATAGTTATTGCACCTGTCAGTGGGTAATTAATATTATACTGCTGAAGGTCAAATAAAATAAAAAAAGGTGAAGAGTAGAATACGCATCGCTGTTTTCAACAGCAAGTATCGAGAGCGAAAGGAAGAAGTTTGTTTCCGACCAAGGCACACACCGTACACCGTCGACTTTCACACAGTCCTGCAGGTATTTTTAATGCCATACAGATACAAAGATAAATGGGGAGTAAGAAATCAAATGAAATACAGTTTTTTTGTAACGAGTCATCCGAAACCACGGAGTCATCGGAAACCACGGGTCTTTTGCACCAAAATAATCAGAAAATGTGCCCCAACAACTCCGAAACGTTGTCTGTGGAGTTCAAGTTCACCATATATGCTCGGTCTGAGCTCATTTGTGTCTGGGCTTGATGATAACGATTGTGTTGATTATGGAAGAGCAATTAACTCTTTCGACGTTGACGAGGTACATATATGTCGCAGTTCTGAGCGTTGGTGCGTCTCTATCTCTCATCTGTCTAATGCTTTCGGAACTTGGAGAAAAATACTGCTGACCACAGAACGCTGTGAGTGATCAAATGGGACTACATGTGTTTATAGGTGGCACATTGAGTCTGTTTCCCGAAAACTAGATCAAATCACCATCCTCTCCGTTCCAAGAATGTCTAAAGTAACTAATTGTGTTTTCGTATACGTCATAGATACTATTTTATCCATTATGTTTGGAGAACACTGCAGTTGTTTTCGTAAATTATACTATAGAAGACACTGCAAGTTTTCTTGAAATGATTTTATTATACCACTACTAGTTTCGGGGTATGCGCCCACCGTCAGATGGTAGCGTAGACTTCTTGCAAGTTTTACATTTGTATTCCTGAAAAGCATCCTGAACAAGTTCGTGGATCAGTATTGATTGTAAAAGAATCTGATCCATGAACTGAAGTAGTTCATGGACCGGTACTGATTGTAAAAGAAAAATATATAAAGGAGGGCTTTTCAGGAAGACACAAATGTAAAACTTGCAAGAAGTCAACGCTACCATCTGACCATGGGCTCAGGCCCGAAGCTAGTACTGGTATAATAAAATAATTTCAAGAAAACTTGTGGCTGGTTGCAGTATTTCCTACAGTGTAATCATAGACATAGTTTTGAAACATTTCTACACACCTCAGTAATTTTGCTGATTTGCACATAATTTATGTGTAGTATGACGTATATGTCCCAGAAAACTTCGTGGAATGTAGAAAAGATAGGTTGTGACGTTTGTCAAAGCCATCTTCACGTAGAAAGTTTGTGTGTGGTATTTCACGTTTTTCGGTGTCCGAACAGTAAATATGTCTTTGTACTGATTTGTTGTACTTTTTTCCCTACTGATTTTTATACTTTTTTCCATAATTTCTATCGTGATAAAATCAGTCTAAGATTAAAAATTTAGCTTTCAAAATTCTAGGTTCACTTGAAAACATAGATCTACATAGGTTCGTAGTGAGACACGTGTGTCGTATTAGAAGCGTATTATTTATCACAAAGGAAGATAGTTTTTACAGTTTTATTTTTCAAATATATGCTAAATAAATTTTAACTATGAAAGGGTTAACATAAGTAGATTCATGATCTCTTTTTAAATTATCATCATGTTTCTTTCTAGGAGCTTACAGCTTGCATTTTTAGGCTTTGAGTCATTTAAAGAAGGTATAACTAATGGCTAAACATGTATTAGCAAACATCGCAAAAGAGTCGTCAGTTTATGGGGTATGTTGTTTCCGAAATAAAGGTCCTTATTCGCTCACCAGTGTTTCTATATCTACCAGGGTGGCCCATTGATAGTGACCGGGCCAAATATCTCACGAAATAAGCATCAAACGAAAAACTACAAAGAACAAAACTCGTCTAGCTTGAAGGGGGAAACCAGATGGCGCTATGGTTGGCCCGCTAGAAGGCGCTGCCATAGGTCAAACGGATATCAACTGCGTTTTTTTTAAATAGGAACCCCCATTTTTTATTACATATTCGTGTAATACGTAAAGAAATATGAATGTTTTAGTTGGACCACTTTTTTCGCTTTGTGATAGATGGCGCTGTAATAGTCACAAGCATATGGCTCACGGCTCACAATTTTAGACAAACAGTTGATAACAGGTAGGTTTTTTAAACTAAAATACAGAACGTAGGTACGTTTGAACTACTCGCTGTTGAGAGGAATGTCGTTACACGTATTGCCAAATGCATTGGGGTTGACGGACATCATTTTGAGCATTTATTGCATTAATGTGGTATTTACAGGTAATCATGCTGTAACAGCATGCGTTCTCAGAAATGATAAGTTCACAAAGATACATGTATCACATTGGAACAACCGAAATAAAATGTTCGAACGTACCTACGTTCTGTATTTTAATTTTAAAAACCTACCTGTTATCAACTGTTCGTCTAAAATTGTGAGCCATATGTTTGTAACTATTACAACGCCATCTATCACAAAGCGAAAAAAGAGGTCCAACAAAAACATTCATATTTCTTTACGTACTACATGAATATGTAATAAAACATGGGGGTTCCTATTTAAAAATCGCAGTTGATATCCGTTTGACCTATGGCAGCTCCAGCTAGCGGGCCAACCATAGCGCCATCTGGTTTCCCCCTTCAAGCTAGACAAGTTTCGTTCTTTGTAGTTTTTTCGTTTGACGCTTATTTCGTGAGATATTTGGCCCGGTCACGATCAATGGACCACCCTGTATACTCCGCAAGCCATCTTATTGTGTGTGGCGGACGTTAGCCCGTGTAGCAGTGTCACTTGCCCCCTCTCATGTTCCAGTCACGAATGGTCCACAGGAAGAGCGATTGCTGTAAAAGCCTCCGTGTCAGCTCTCGATAATTTTGTCTCGATGATCTTTTCTGGAGATATACGTAGGAGTACGCAATATACTGGTTGACTCTTCTAGGGACGTACACTTTCATAATTTTAACAGTAATACATACGGTGCTGCAGATCGCAACGTCTGCCACTAGAGACGGATGAGCACCTCCGTGATACTTTCGCACTTTCTAAACGGACCCGTGACGAAATGCGCTGCTCGACATTTGGATTTTCTCTATTTCATCTACCAATCTGGTACATACAGGTCCCTGATGACGAGCAATATCCAAGTACCGGTCGAACAAGGATTTTGTAAGGTGCCTCCTCCGTGAATGGACTACATTTCCTAAGGTTTCTTCCAATGACTTTCAGTGTGGCACGATCTTCTCCTGCTATTACTCTGTCGTTCCACTTTAAGACGCTCCGTAAGCGCCCTCCCAGCTATTTCACGAATGTGCCTGGTTCTAATGATTGTTCGGCAATCGTGTAATAACACAATAATGGGTATTTCCGCCTGTATTTTACATTTTTTTTAAATCTTGAGGGTCAGCTATCTATCCCTGTATCAAGCATCGACCCCTTGAAGATATTTCTGCTTTTTGCTACAGTTTTCTAGCTTTGTCTCTTCTTCGTTGGCGAACAGCCTCATGGAGATTCCGATATACACTAGGTATAAAGTCCTGGCAAATTAAAGCTGTGTGCCGTATCGGAACTCGAACCTGGGGTCTATGCCTTTCGCGGACAAGTACTGTACAGATGAGCTCTCCAAGAAAGGTTTACGATGCCAATGCCTCATCTCCTACCTTCCAAACTTACACAGAAGCTGTCCTGCATGCCTTGCGGGTCAGGATGACATGTCGCTTGCAGAGCCAAATGCTCAATCTTCAAGCAACCTACATGCAAGCAGTAATCAATGTAAATACGCAGTTTGTCTTCACCTCATCTCTACAGCGTGACAAAACTGTTTTTCACGTATAAATAAAAAAAGCGAAGGCAGCTGTTACGACAACTGTCTCTGTTCTTATACCCAAAACCCCATCTCTGTTTCACCGACTGCCTAAAATGGCAAAGAACGGTTCTATTGGAAAGGGTCTCTTATTATCAGAACACCACTCTCCCGTCCGTTAATATCTGTAGCTAACACGAACTCCGCACCATTTATTTCCTTAAAATCCGAGCTCTGCAACGCGCCCAAAACTGCTGTCACGCCAGTATTTCAACTCTGCAACGTGTGATTTTCTCTAGGCCACTCGCTGCAATACGTCAATGACTCACATGGCAGGTGTGTCGCAATGTTAAATTAAAGAGTAATATTACATTTTAATAACAAAACTTAAAAGAAGGTGAATTAGTAACCCAAGTACCCAGAAAGAGGGATGACGAAGAATTGTTTAAAGGAAAGACAGGATATAATAGCAAGCATCAGTTGTCCGAACAAGACGCAGCCAGGGCAAAGGCACCACAGGCGCAAAAATGCGATCTGGGGCCAGTGCCATAGAGACTCGCCAATTGCGCGAGTTCCCCCAGAGCCACGGGCGTCGCTGAGGATGAAGATATCGACTTCGCCTCGGCCAATTGCCGGCCTAGTACAATCCGCCAATGACCGGACAACGACGGACAGAAGCCTACTCGGAAGATAGAGCAGCTCTCGCCCACTTGGTTATAGATCATCTTCCAGGACTGAGTCAGACAGGGAACGTCGTTTAGTGAACTTTTTGAAGCGAAGAGACAGTTGTTATAAGTTACTTTTGCTATGTACTGTGAAGTTAAACTACGATTATTTCCACTTAGCCATTTTATTATATTACAAGCAGTGTTGCAGACTTCATTATTCAACTAATCACAAAGATAAGTAAACGTTTTAAACTCATTTGAGTGACCCAACCTTCTTCAGGTTATCCCGCCTGAAACCTAGGTAGATTCTAGGTAAACGGCGCAACTGAGGCTGTTGGTTATTAAAATTAATATTTATACAGTTGCTGACAGGGCCGCGAAATGTTGAAAATATTCATTTGAGTGACTTCGTTACTAAATTGTTGGAGTGTTGTAGAACCTTTGTTCTCCTTCCCTGTTACCTGACCCTGGGGCATAGCTGTGTAAAGGTGGCAGAGAGGAATTGTCTTAGCGGTGTACGGCACCAGAAGCCGTTTCACGAACTCACAAACTCGGCCTCCTGTAACATCAGTGGCAACTCTGCCTCCACCGCAGTAGCGGGGAGGCCTTCACAGAACTGGCGACGAGGGTTTACAAAACAGAAGATATTTTTAAGCTAACGGTAACATTTAAGCTTTGTGCGAAGCACACTTCTAAATGAGCAGTTTGTTCATTTCACTATTTTGCCATTGAACAATTTCGTTCTAGATGAATGCTTTTTGTCTTTGGGTTTTCTTGTCAGTTTTCGGCAAGGAACGAGAGCCGATTTTTTAGTCGAGTGTGAATTAGAATGAGAATGAAAACTGTCGCTCGCATTTATTGTTCTCCTGAGTGCAGAGGACTTGCCTGTCATGCACGCGCTCTTTTACCTGGAGGGCAAGTTGCGGAATTGAGGAGCTTGTGTTCGGCCAGTGCCAGTTTGTGAAACCGGAGCCTCTACTTCGGCTTCAAGCATAGCCGCCGATGTTCGGTATTTGAGAGGAGATTTTCCAGTACTTCTACCAACTAATGATCCTTGGCAGTGCGGGATATCGAACTCGATTCCTGCGTGAGGCAATTAGAAGCTAAGTGGAACGTCGCCTACTTATTGTTAGCCATGACAGACCTTGAGCAGGTCATCTAGCAACAAATCTACGCCACAATTCGTGGATTCTAGTCTTCATATTACAAAATTTGAGCTTAACAGGAGGGAAGCAAGATGATGACCGTAGTTCTTGCGTTATTTCACGCATATTTGCTTGTTAACCAATGTTTCATCTGATTTATACAATCGACAATTTGACGTTACTGTAAAATGTTGTTCACTTCGCTCTGCCACTCGTTACAATACGTAATGAAGTTTTGAATATCCTTGCGCTTTAGAGATCCGACAAGAAAAGACATAGCTGTACCTGCAACGGTCATGTTCTTGTTCCTTCTGCAACATTTCTTAATTTTTATCCTAAACAGTCAAATTATATGTACCTTACACCTTTCCGCAATTTTTTTTCCTTTTCCCGTACGTAATGGACGACTTTCGCTATTATTTCATAACGACCATCCACATGGTTGTGGCATATCTTTTCCCGTATTTAAACACTATTTTATAAAATCATTTACCATGCTAGGGAAACGTAGCAGAAGCTGAAACAGTGCATATTAGACAGGTAAATAAAAACATTAAAATCTGAATAAAGTATCTTGCATTTATTGAAGTTTCAGGCTGATCCAGGATTCGAAATAATTAGCACCAGTTTTCCGTTTTATTTCGAATAAGATATGAATGTATGTGAACGCCCAAGTTTTCTTTGATAATCTGTGGAATAACGTCATCGTATCGACCCAATTCTTAGGTGACTGTTCGGCTCGTCACCTTCTGCTATTGTTAGACTTCGACAGAATATGACTAAATGAAACTCTTCTATACGTTGCATCAGAATGATGAATATACCAGAAAGAAGAGATTTATACGTCCCGTCGACAGCGAGATCCTTGAGGCGGAGCACAAGCTCAGATGGTGAAGGAAAGTGTCCAAGTCCTTTTTCAAAGACATCATCTCGGCGTTTACCTTAAACGATTCGAGGCAAATACTGAATGACTATATCTACACAAACGTACGACGAGTCAAACCTTGCTCCTCTCCAATGCAAATCCAGTGTCTTAACTATTGCAACACCACGCTCTGTTTTGGCAGCAGGACTACATGTTACCAGTAAATAAAGAGTGTAACAAAAAATGTACGGCACAAATTGGAGGACACATTCCTCACACGCAGACGAAGAAATTATGTTATATGAACATGGCTCTGAAAACTCTTCGTTTTTATGTTACTACACATTTTTCCAACTCATTAATCACGGGAAACACACACAAACAGAACGCATCAGCAAACCACATGCAACGCTCTCTCACAGATGTTCAATATGCCTTCCGTGGGCATTTGTACAACCCGCCGTCGTAAAGAATCGAGGATGCACTAATGTATCCTTGTAATATTGGGTATGTTTTCGCAGCCTTCCATAATACGGGTACGGAGACTCTGAGCATCGTGTACTGTATTCCATACACAAGAGCTTCCAAATGCCCCCACAAAAATAAAAGTCGAGTGGGTTTAGGTCTGGAGAGCGTGGAGGCCAGGCAATTCGTCCATCTCAAAATCCATTTGTCACTGAATCTGTTATTTAGAAGTCGACGGACATTAACTCTAAAACGAGGAGGTGCTCCATCGTGCGTGAAGTATATGTTTTGTCGCATAGCAAAAGGCACATCTTCTAACAAATGGTTCAAATGGCTCTGAGCACTATGGGACTTAACATCTGAGGTCATCAGTCCCCTAGAACTTAGAACTACTTAAACCTAACTAACCTAAGGACATCACACACATCCATGCCCGAGGCAGGATTCGAACCTGCGACCGTAGCGGTCGCGCGGTTTCAGGCTGAAGCACCTAGAACCGCTCGGACACACCGCCAGCCATCTTCTAACAGCACAGGCAGAACATTCTCTACGAAATTTTGATAACTTTGTCCGTTGAGTCTGGGTGGCAGAAAGTGAAGCCCTTCCAAACAGCCACCAACAATGCCGGCCCAAATCTTTGATGATGACTTGATTCAACACTTGCGTGAGAATTGATGTCCGCCCATGCATGCCGATAGTAAAAATTTACAATCTGATCTTCCCGAAACGATGCCTTATCTGTGAACAGCACCGTTGCACAACATTAGGGTTGACACTTTGTTGAATAAACCATTTGCAGAGGAGTACCCGTGCAGGAAAATCGGCTTCTGATAGTGCCTGTACACTCACGCTGTAAATGGTATGTATACAGCTGGTCCTCGTGTAGCACTCACAAAACAGTCGTGTGGTCTCATACAGTGTTGCATCTACATGTCTTGTATTGACACTAGGGTCGTCGTCAACTGCATGGAGAATCGCCGCCTCCCGTTGCAGTGGCCTTGTCATTCTAGGCCTTTCTCGATCGCTAGTATCAGGCTTAAATGTCTCATGTTCCCTAAGTCGACGATCAGTGGCATCAAACGTTTCCTGTCGGGGCACCTTCGTTCCGGAAATCTCTCCCGGTACAAACGTTGTGCGCGAGCCCCGTTGCCGCCAGCTAATCCATACATCAAATGAGCATCTGCCTTCACACTGGACTCGCATTCGGGAGGACGACGGTTCAATCCCGCGTCCGCCCATCCTGATTTAGGTTTTCAGTGATTTCCCTAAATCGCTTCAGGCAAATGCCGGGATGGTTCCTTTGACAGGGCACGGCCGACTTCCTTCCCTAATCCGATGAGACCGATGACCTTGCTGTTTGGTCTCTTCCCCCAAAACACTCCAACCCATCTGCCTTCTCTGCATTTGTGTACACTATCATTGGACGAGCAAACTCTGTGATTAGCTCTACGTAGTAATACGAGTGCTTGCAGCGGTCATACTGGTCGCTGAAACAGATGATGTTACCTGCAAACAAGCAATGACGTACGTTGCTTGACGAGAAGTCCAGGCAAAACAAAACACTGGCGGTGCACAACGTAAGCAGACTGACCAAGAGTGCGTGTTTTCCATAATTCTAACTTTCTATTCTTGTGTGTTTCCCACGATTAATGAGTTGCGTTTCCAGACCCATGTTCATGCAACGTTCTCCGTCTACGTGCGAGGAATGTGTTCTGCAATTTGTACCGTACATTTTTGATACATCTTGTATACGCGTAATTCATCCATCAGATGTTCCGTGTAGACGGAAGAAGTCAGAAATGATCTTAAATTCTCATACATCTTTTAGCGCCCGCATCTCGTGGTCGTGCGGTAGCGTTCTCGCTTCCCACGCCCGGGTTCCCGGGTTCGATTCCCGGCGGGGTCAGGGATTTTCTCTGCCTCGTGATGGCTGGGTGTTGTGTGATGTCCTTAGGTTAGTTAGGTTTAAGTAGTTCTAAGTTCTAGGGGACAGATGACCACAGATGTTAAGTCCCATAGTGCTCAGAGCAATTTGAACCATTTTTGAACATCTTTTAGCTGGACGTCTTGGCTTCTGAAATAACGATTTTCCTTGACTGTGCTCGACCTAATGTCACGTTTCGACTAATTGTCCACGGATATGTATCGAGTGTTACCGTTCCATCTAAAACACAGCGAGAGAGAACGTACTGAAGAAATGCTGTCAGCGAAAGGAAGAATGCGATGTTCAGGCGTCGTACGGGCTACGTGTTTACTGCTTTGATGTGACAAAGCGAGCGACCACGGAGAGTCTTCATCCGCTGGCTCTGCTATCAGCTCTTCGCGAAACCGGTTACCTCCATAATAGCAGTCACTTCCCTTTGCCTGCAATTTACTTTAATCATCGTGTCGCCCAGCGGTAATCACCACGAATGCAAATGGACCATCTGGAACTGCTTCGCAGGGAGATATTAGCATTATAGCAAAAATTTCTAAGAGATTTTTTTTTTCAGTCTCGTGCGAGGCAGGATGAAACGAAATTACCGCCGCCACTCTAAATACCCCCAAACTGCTACTGTCTTGGTTTTGCTTGAAATATAAAAAAATGTTGTTGCTCTGCTGAGTGCTTATTAAAGGCAAGAGTTTTTATTCCCTTCCTCTATGGAGTTGCTTGGTGATGAAGCTGTCAGTCACCAGTGTACCCCCGTACATTGCGTTCCATCTGCGTACGTGGCTGATGAGAATCTTAGATACTCTGCCTATAGGTCGGGCCTTGAAGACAACGGACATTTTGATAAGCCCGATTCCAGTTCTGAAACAGCCTAATCGTTCCAAATTTTCCATTTCAATAGAACGAGATGGTGATATCCTTTATGGCGGAAAATTTGTCATTCGCTGCTGTTTTGTAGAACTGGTTTTCTATCGCTAATGACCACGACAAAGCCAGACAGCGCAGGGGTTTAAGACACTGAATTCCCATTTGGGAAGAGCGTGGTTCAAATCCTACATTTGCTGCCAAGTTAAAAGTTTTCTAAAAGTTCATTCAATCTCATCAGATGAATGCTAGGACACTTCCTCCAGCTAAACTGCTGCCAGTTTCTTACTAATTCAAACTTTCCTTTTTTATAATGGTCTCGTTATTTACTGAAAGTGGAAACCTTACAAAATGCATAACGAAAGTAACTATTCGTATACCGTATGCGTAAACAGTCTCATTCTAAGGGTCTTGCTTAAAAAATAATTTGGAAGTGACAAGCTTTTTTTCAAAAAAAGTTATTGTCAGTGTTTTAAAGGAAGTACGTACATTGTGCTTACACCAAACCTTATACTCTACCTTCTTTTCCCAAGGTCGTAACACACACTAGTTCGGTAATATTCGAGTCGAAGGTAGGTGGTTCAAAAATCCCGGTAGATTAAGACCCTTCAGTACCTGTATTTGGCTGCTAACCGGGGAAAGGTGCTGAGTCTCATCAACAGCCATGCGGTGACCGCGAAACCTCTCACATGGGGTGTGACTGATGTGGCGCTGTTAACGGTGATCCTTCAATCGGTTGAGGGCTTTACGTTCGGTAGCCTCTATGATGCTATTAGACTAGTAGGCTACGTTTCACCCAATTTCTGCTATTTCATGAACATCAACAAAACACTCACTCTTCTCTTACACACAGACATCACAGATACGTACACTAAACATAAGATACAAGGCTCAAACTTCCCGAAGAGAAACTTACGCCCCTGAATCTATCAGTCTGTATGCCACGACAGACTATGCGTCCGGTCTCTGCTTTACCTAGACTTGGCAGATGCTTGGAAAAAAATTGTAATTGATTAATGTGAGAAATAATTAATATGGATATCAGAAGGCGCCATGTAGTGTATGCGCACTGATTTCTTCTTCTGTTCATGTTTCAGTTTATGGACACTTCTCCAAGACCACAGCTTGCAAACCCTTTTCTTCATTTTCATTCAAATATTAGACTAAATGGCCTTGTTATGATAAATATCGTATTCCGCGGTTTTCAGATCTTTCCTGCCGGTAAATTTACAGTTCCAATGTTTTATGGGGAGCTGGCTTAACGAATACTTGTTAGATCGTAGGTCCAGCGCTATTTCTCATTTGATCCATAGCACTGTTTATATGTAATTCTTTTCCTATGTTCTCGTACCTTACACGTCCTCCATAGGACTTTTCGAAACAATTCCAAGATATCTCTTTCCAGGAGACGGCACTTACAAAGCAGCGCCTATTATGATAAAAATTGGCTGCAGAACAAGCAATGGATAGACTGTCGCAGCGCAAACTTGGGTACACACACAGTTCCTTAAACATTGACAGCTGCATGTATTCAAAAAGAGCAGTTCAGTTTTTAAACATGTGTGGATAAAAATCCTACGTCAAGATCGCAAATTTTCTTTGTTGATTACCGGTTTCGGCTCATTACTGAGCCATCTTAGTATCAGTGTAAAATGTTGTTCAGTGTGTGCCATTCGCCGGCCGCGGTGGTCTAACGGTTCTAGGCGCGCAGTTAGGAACCGCGCGACTGCTACGTCGCAGGTTCGAATCCTGCCTCGGGCATGGATGTGTGTGATGTCCTTAGGTTAGTTAGGTTTAAGTAGTTCTAAGTTCTTGGGGACTAATTGTAAGTAGGCTGTTTGTTTTCTTATTGGCAACGTTACATAGCGCTCTGTATGAAAATCACTGGCTGTGCTGTGTGCAGTCTGTGGCTAGTTTGCATTGTTGTCTGCCATTGTAGTGTTGGGCAGCGGTAGCTGGATGTTCACAGCGCGTAGCGTTGCGCAGTTGGAGGTGAGCCGCCGGCAGTGATGGATGTGGGGAGAGAGATGGCGGAGTTTTGAAATTTGTAAGACTGTCATGAACTGCTATGTATAATATGACTATTAAGGTAAATACAGTGTTTGTTCTCTATTAAAATCTTTCATTTGCTAACTATGCCTATCAGTAGTTAGTGCCTTCCTTAGTTTGAATCTTTTATTTAGCTGGCAGTAGTGGCGCTCGCTGTATTGCAGTAGTTCGAGTAACGAAGATTTTTGTGAGGTAAGTGATTTGTGAAACGTATAGGTTAATATTAGACAGGGCCATTATTTTGTAGGGATTATTGAAAGTCAGATTGCGTTGCGCTAAAAAATATTGTGTGTCAGTTAAAGCACAGTCTTGTATAATTTTTCAAAAAGGGGACGTTTCATAATGACCTCCGATGTTGAGTCCCATAGTGCTCAGAGCCATTTGAACCATTTTTTTTGTGTGCCATTCATTAAGCATCGTAGTAGTTTTAGAGCTACGTCCATTAGTTAAATAAAAAATCCTAAAGTGAAAATCGTTGTTGGTTATGTGAATGGAAACGTTAATCACTAATCAAATATTGTTACAGTGATGAGTGATTAACGTTGTCAATTTACATAACCAACTACGATTTTCGCTTTAGAATCTTTTATTTGACTGGGGTGACTTAGCTCTAAAAATACTACGATGCGTAATGAATGTCACAAACTGAACAACATTTTAGACTGATACGAAGGTGGATCAGTGATGAGCCCAAACCGGTAATCAATAAAGAAAATTTGCGATCTTGACGTAGGATTTTTATCCACACGCTTTAAATCAACAGATCGCGCATCTCCCCATTGACTATGTCAAAGAATAAGAATTCATGACCAACTGCTCGTCCGCATAGCGCAAATAATTTTAAGATCTTACATTTTTTGAAACATCTTTTCGTTTTTTCTAGACGCGAAACGAGGGGAAGACGTTGAAGTCAAACGCCCCGTAGACATGTACCTTTCTGACAGTAAAACTGTTCGCCCTACTGAGACGCGAGCTCAGAACCTTGCCTTTGCTGGCAGTGCTCTTACCCACTGCGCTATTCAGGCACGAGTCACGACCAGCCCTCTGATACAAATCTGCAGGTACCTCTCTCCCACTTTCCAAACATCACTGTAGCTCTTCTGTGTAGCCTGTTGGGCTAGCGCTCTTGGAGGGGCTAAGCCATTTGCCAGCGATATCCTTTCTCTGAGAAGTTAGTTACAGCAGAGTACGCAGGAAAGCTTCTGTGAAGTTTGGAAAGTAGAGGTACCGTTTTAGTTCAATTGAAGCTATTAAGGCGTGTCGTACGTCGTGTTTTGCTGTCTCATCGGTACGACTGCCGGCGAGATGCAAGGGTCTGGCCCAGAAAACTTTTAATCTGTCAGTATGTTTCAGAACAGCGCACACTTCGCTGCAGAGTAAAAGCATCGTTCAATCCCGTAGACATCACCATCAGAGTCGGAGCAGTAGTGCAGATGGGCAAGGATATACACTATGTAATCAGAAGTATTGGGACACCTATTAATGTGGGGTGTATCCACCTTTCGCTTTCAAGACGAACTCTGCTGCATACACATTCAGTGAGATGTCTGAATGTCTGTGGAGGAATGGCAGCCCACTCTTTGTCAAGAGCTGAAGGCAGAGAAAGTAGAAATTTTGAACGCTGGGTTTTGGAGCGAAGTCGACGCTTCAAGGCATCCGAAAGTTTCAGGCCGGGACTCTCTTCAGGCCAGTACATTTCTGGAATGTCTCTGTTCTCAGAGTATTTCCTCACAGATGCTGCTTTATGGCAGTGTGCACTGAAAAGCTGATACGTGATACGAGTAGTCATCGCATCATGCCGCATTTAGCGTTTTCTTCAGCACAAAAAGGGAACCACAGCATAACTACGAAGAACACTCACCTAACCCAATACCACCTCCTTCTTACTTCACTCTTGATACTACACATCAAGAGAGGTAACGTTCTCCAGGTATTCCCCAAATCCAGACCCTTGTATCGGATTGTTTCCAAGTACAGCGTGATTACTTACTCCAAATCACTTTTCCAGTGTTCACCGGCTCTTAATTCACTGTTGGTACTACACACGATGACAGGTAACTCTTCAGATATTCCCCAGATCCAAACGCTTGTATCGGATTGCCACCAAGGACAGCTTGATTGCTCACTCCAAATTACTCATCTCCAGCGTCCATTGGCACCTCTTTTTACATCACCTGAGCGTCGCTTAGCACCGACTACAGAAACTTTTGGATCATGAGGAACTTCTCGATCAACGTACCCATTCTTTTCTAACTTCCCACGCCCAGTCAGTGGCTAGTTGGACTGCTGGTACCACTCTGGAACGCATGAGTGTATTCATCAGCTGATTTGATGAGATTTTCAACGACCGCTCTCCGTAATGCTGAAGCTCCCTTTCCGCCAGCACACGATGTCGGCCTGGCCTTCGTTTAACTCTGGTTGTTCCTTCGCTTTTCAGCTTTACAGTCACATCACCAACAGCCGATTTGGACAGCTTTCTATGAATTGACATTTCCCCGATGGATTTATTAGGTAACGTCCAATGAATTAAAATGAAAAAGAAACAGTGCTGATTTCGACCTGAATAAAATTTTTTCTTTTGGTTAGTGAATATAAGTGAGGCGACTGATTATCGACGCGTTTCAATTGCAGTCATCATCAGAAAATAAGTGCAGCGAGAACAACCTCATATCTACGGTATGAGATCATGTAAATGTGACACATTCCAAACGTTACTCATCGTTTTGGAATGTCACATTCACTTAATCTCATACTTCTCATACTGTAGATATGTAGTTCTTCTCCATGCGTTGATTTTCTTGTGATGATTGTAATTGAAACACGTCAATGAACCAGTCGCCTCCATCCAGTCCCTTACAAAAACAAAAATTTTTATTCACCCTCGATATCAGCGCTGTTTCTCCATTTTAATTCATAAAATGGGAGTATACCTCTTACGATACTATGTGTCACACTTTGTATGGGCGTCTAACGACCAGTCCACGTTCGACGTAACGGAGCTCTCCTCACTGACCCTTTCTGCTGGTGTGCTTCTTTACCAACAGCACAGCACTCCCCGTCTCCTTTTATACTAGCGGGCCCGCCACTCGTGACATTTATTTGTCCGTTCCGCGTGACTTTTGCTCGGACAAAGTCTAGGAGCAATACTGTAACGTTAGTTAAGAAACTCATATTCGGTGGTGTGAGCCGCGTGGGGTAGCCGCGCGGTCTGGGGAGCCTTGTCACGGTTAGTGCGGCTCCTCCCTCGGGCATGGGTGTGTGTTGTCGTTAGAGTAAGTTAGTTTAAGTTAGATTAAGTAGTGTGCAAGCTTATGGACCGATGACCTCAGCAGTTTGGTCCTATAAGACATTACCACAAATTTACAAAATTTGCTCGGAGGTATGAGGGCGGATGCAGTAGCGGAAACAACCATCTACATTATTCTCGGCCATAATGGCTATGTTTGTGAACCGTGAATGTGTGGGATAGTTATTTATTTCTAATTTCTGCTACCTGTCACTTTTTTATGTTTAATCTAACGTAATACAACGCGTTTCGAACTCGTTCTGTTCATCTTCAGGCGTTTATACATTCAGACATACTAAAAAATAAAAACCCGCCTCGATCGGGGGTTTTTAGTTTTTTAATATATTAACCAACGATTGCTGACGCGCTGCGATGCTGAAGGTTCTTAAATACATACATACATACAGAGAAATGCTACTTAAAAATAAACATTCTTAAACTAGATTAATCTAGACCTCTTTGTCCATTGTTTGTTACTGTAGCGGCTGGTGTGGCATTTGGGGAGGAGGAGGGGGGGGGGGGCAGTGGATGGCTGGAAATCGAAATCAGTGATGTCTTCTGCAGGTTTTCTTCCTTGTGGTTGATTATGATATCACAGCCTGTATGGGATGTAGATAAATTTGCATCAGTTATGTGTTACGAAAATAATGTGAGAGGCTTTTATATGAAGTTGATCACTTACGATTTCATCATCTTGCTGCTTCACTTGCCATTACAGCAGTGATGCAAGTGAAGCAGCAAGATGATGATATCTAAGTGATCAGCTGTCATATAAAAGCCTTTCACACTATTTTCGTAAACATAACTGATGCAAATCTATCTACATCCTATACAGGCTGTGATATCATACATAATCAACCAGAAAGAAGAAAACCAGCAGAAGACATCACTGATTTCGATTTCTACCCATCCACTGCCTCACTATTCCCCCTCAAATGCCACACCAGCCGCTACAGTAACAAACAATGGACAAAGAGGTCTAGATTAATCAAGTTTAAGACTGTTTATTTTTAAGTAACTTTTCTATGTATGTATGTATGTATGTATAAACGCCTGAAAATGAACAGAACATGTTCGAAACGCGTTGTATTATGTTTGATTAAACATAAAACAAAAAAGGGACTGGTAGGAGAAATTAGAAATAAATAGCCATCTACATGTTAAATGCACCAAAATGAAGGAAAAACAAATTCTGTAGTGTTTATAGTAGATTAGTTCCTGGGTAATTAGTTCTGGATTTTAATGCAGTTTTGTTGTAGTAGAAGTAGTTGTAGTTTTCCACCAATCTGTAATTATGAACAATAAATAAATAAACAAATAAATAAAAGAAACTAAATGGTGTGTCGGCACATGGCGGAATGGATTGTCACATTTGAAGATACGGTGATATATGAGACCCGAACGTTATGGCTACATGCGGCATATGGCGTGAGTCTAGACACTATGTCTGAGCTGTCTGTTACAGTAGGGTGTGTAGTCAACATGGCAGGGCGTCACTAGTTGATGGACTTTGAACACCGCACGACAATCGGGGCAAGATGCATGCGTCACAGCACACCAGCGATTATACAATATTTTGGGATTTTCGAGGTCAACATTATCTAGGTTGAATCTTCAGTATCGCATAGACAATGCGTTCATACGTGTAAATCGCCACGTTGGACGACCACAGGTATTTGACGAACGGCTCCAAAGAGCCATACAGGGCTTGCTGTGGTTCAGCCCGCCGCCCATTTGACTGCGGGACTTTAGGAACCCGTTGATACCAGGCCATGACCGACATAAATGCACCGTAGATGCTTTAGCGACCGACGAACGACTTCACATCCCATGTCACCAGATGACGTTTGTCCATTCGTTAGAGTGATTTAGAGAAACCACGGTAAACCTTTCTCCAATTCTAAATTTTCCAAAGGGTATTTGGCGTACGTTCCGAGGACAGTTATCACAACTGCGTGCACCTCATACCTTGTTTCTTTCGGACGAGATTCTCTGATGAGAGATATTTGCTGATAATCTCAACGCACGCCTTTGGAACGGTCTGCATATAGGCTGCAGCTTTCAGCCGGAATGTCGGCAGTACGACCTTGGCACAGACGGGTCTTTGTTGGGCATTTCGCAACACCCATTTCTCCTGCGCCACTAAGTCAGTGCAGCGTGCGTCATGACAGGCGTGGCTTGCACACTCCTACTTATCGACCACTTGGCAATTTCTGCCTATCCGTAAGGAACAATAACACCTACAGCCAGAATGATAAAAAAAAATGGCCTTGTGAAGTGGTTCCGGAGTCTTTCGTGGCGGTATGCCCAAATAAAATATTTTTAGTTTTCAAGTCGCGTATTTTCCAATAAAATCCACGAGCTTTGTCAGCTGTATCCGCCATCTTCATCAGGACTGATTGCTAGGGCTGGCGACGTGTTTGTGTAAATAGCTGAGGAAGCAGCTCATTGTCCAGAACCTTCCAGAGACGCGGGAATGATAGAGAGCACAGTGCCAACCTCGATAATCAGTATTTTTATTCTTGATGGCGATATTGGAGACAACTTTCGAAAGCTCGAGGATTTTATTCAAGACCAGCTGCAATCTGTGGCTGCGCTTGCATATCAGTAGTTGTGTTATGGTGAGTGATGTTGAGTGAGTGAGCGAGCTGCGATACCATCAATTGCTCTCGTATGAGTGCCTGTTGGAGTAAGCATAGTTCGTTAAGTGCACCCTAACGTATGATTGCGCGGCACACACAGCGTCGCTTCCGAGCAGTGCGTGTAAAAGAACATAGTAGGAGCGTGCAACTGTATACTGTGCTCTTCAAGTAGCTATCATTGTACAACCTGTAGCTTGTAATTTTTATCGTGGTTTATGATCACTATTGTAAAGAAGCGATGTTCCATTCCCTAGTTTAACTTCTTCAGGGGTCGACGTTTTTTCTTTCCAAAGTAGCCTGAATTTTTCCTCAGCGTTCAAGCTATCTCCATACCAAATGTCATCAAAATCGGTTCAGCGCTTTAACTGTGAAAAGATGACAGACAGACACACTTTCCCATTTACGCTGAAGAGCCAAAGAAACTATCACACTTGTTTAATAACGTATACGGCCCCCCCGAGCAGGCAAAAGGGCTGCAGCACGACGTGGTATGGGCTCGACTAATCTCTGAAGTAGTGCTGGAGGGAATTGACGCCATGAATCCTACAGGGCTGTCCATAAATCCGTAAGAGTACGAGGGGGTGGAGATCTCTTGTGAACAGCACGTTGCAAGGCATTCCAGATATGCTCAGTAATGTTCATGTTTGGGAAGTTTGGTGGCCAGCGGAAGTGTTTAAACTCAGAAGAGTATTTCTGGACGTATGGGGTGTCGCATTGTCCTGCTGGAATTACCCAAGGCCGTCGGAATGCACAATAGTCATGAATGGCTGCAGTTCATCAGACAGGATGCTTGCGCACGTGTCACCTGTCAGAGTCATATCTAGACTTATCACTCGTCCCATATCACTCCCAATACACACGCCTCCACCAGCTTTAACAGTCACCTGTTGACATGTAGCGACCACGGATTCATGAGGTTGTCTCCATATCTGTACACGTTCATCCGTTCGATAAAATTTGAAACGAGACTCGTCCGACCGGGCAACATGTTTCCAGTCATCAACAGTCCATTGTCTGTGTTGACGGGCGCAGGCGAGGCGTAAAGCTTTGTGTCGTACAGTCATCAAGGCCACACGAGTAGGCCTTCGGCTCCGAAAGCTCATACCGATGGTGTTTCGTTGAATCATTTGCACGCTGACACTTGCTGTTGGCCCAGAATTGAAATATGCAGGAATTTGCGGAAGGGTTGCACTTCTGTCACGTTGGACGATTCTCTTCAGTCGTCGAAACAGTTCAAAAAAGGACAGCACGTTTTGTATCATCGCGAAATATGGGAGAGAGTGTCATTGAAATGATACATGATTTCGGCTGGACATCATTAAAAGAAAGGCGTTTTTCGTTGCGACGGAATCTTCTCACGAAATCCCAATCACCAACTTTCTCCTCCGAATGCGAAAATATTTTGTTGACACCGACCTACACAGGGAGAAACCTTAACCACTTTAAAGTAAGGGAAATAAGAGCTCGTACGGAAAGATATAGGTGTTCGTTCTTTCCGCACGCTATACGAGATTGGAATAATAGAGAATTGTGAAGGTGGTTCGATGAACCCTCTGTCAGGCACTTAAATGTGATTTGCAGAGTATCCATGTAGATGTAGATGTAGATGTCATCTTTACTCATGTGATGATGTGATGTGGGTTCCTTTCTGACTCTACTGTGTAATGATGATTCCCTGTAGCCCCAGCGACAGTATATCTAGTACGTTAGCTGCGATAAATGGCACATACGTCTGAAAACATAACCTTGGTAAGGTTTACCGCATTTGGAAACTGACTTAACAAAGCACGACATGCTAAAATGTGCTCATTCCGGCCGATATAGTGTAACTCGTTTGCGAACGTCGTCGAAAAAGTTCAGACTTTAAGGTCTTTTTCCAAGTTATCTTGCATTGTTGTCCTCTGTAAACCGAGTGCCGAAGCATGTTTACGTGTCGATTTTATAGGAGATTCCGACGCATGTTACTTCTCGTGTCTTCTTCCTCCCACTCCGCGGCCTACCTTTAAGACTGCCAAAAGCAAAAGCACTTCTTCCCCAATCCAGAAGTGTTGCCTTTCGCGGTGGAGCCTTATTAAATCTTTCGTGGAATGCTCCCATAATCTGTCTCACTTTCTGCCTTGTGCGTTGTCATTCGTGCATCCACACACTTGTCACTGAACGCTCCTCAGAAAAGTAATTATGACCGCTTCTACATCTACATCTACGTGATTACTCTGCTATTCACAATAAAGTGCCTGGCCACCTTCATGCTGTCTCTCTACCGTTCCACTCTCGAACGACACACGGCAAAAACGAGCACTTAAATTTTTATTTGCGAGCCCTGATTTCTCTTATTTTATCGTGATGATCATTTCTCCCTAGGTAGGTGGGTGCCAACAGAATGTTTTCGCAATCGAAGGAGAAAACTGGTGATTAAAATTTCGTGAGAAGATCCTGTAGCAACGAAAAGAGCCTTTGTTTTAACGATTGCCACTCCAATCCATGTATCATGTCGTGTGACACTATCACCCCTATTTCGCGATAATACAAAACGAGCTGCTCTTCGTTGTACTTTTTCGATGTCATCCGTCAGTCCCACCCGATGCGGATCCCACATCGCACAGCAATACTCCAGAATAGGGCGGACAATCGTAGTGTAAGCAGTATCTTTGATAGACCTGTTCCACCTTCTAAGTGTTCTGCCAATGAATCGCAGTCTTTGGTTTGCTCTACCCACAATATTATCTTTGTGATCGTTCCAATTTAGGTCATTTGTAATTGTAATCCCTAAGTATTACATCTATCATGACTAAAAATTAAAATTCGACCGCAACTGCGACTGCGAAAACACGTAAACGTGTATTCCAACCATTGATTTGAAGAAGTGATAAGAAGTAACATAGCTACCAACCTGTATGTTATTTGTTTTAAACGTGAGTTACTGGGTCACGGGGACTTCTCGTCCGCTACTGATCTTTTACCCAGCGCATGATTCAAAGTACAAGAATAGCCCTGCATGTTTATTCGCGGCGCCTCACCCGCTGTCGCTCAAAGCAGTTTGCGCCAGCCCGTGTGCGGGAGAGAATAAATAGCAGCTGATCTTTCCGGCGAGTGCCTTTTTGGCAAGTGAGTGGAGCGCGACGCTCAGGCTACAGGTGTCTGCCGCTGCGCTGTACGCATTGTTCGTGTGACACGCCTTCAGGCCGCTCGTCGCCTAGCAAGCGTGGCGCGCTGCCGCGAGAGAACACGTGCGGAGGCGTCGACGCGTGCTGGCATCCTGGCTTCCGCGCGCGGCGCCTGCCGTCACACAGCCCTCCCCCGCCTCCCCCTCCCCTCCCCTCCCCACCCCTCCACCTTTCCAGTCAAAAGCGCCTAAAACCACCGCAGCCTATGCTGCGGACAGTGGGAATGCCGTTCGGTATTCCCCGCGTCTTCCACACAAATCCCGCAGCGCACGTGCTGCCTCGGCCCACGGGTCGTATACACATCCGCGCCGGCGTCCGGACACGCCGCCCTTTAGAGCGTTGTCACGCTCGTGTTTTGTTTGTGCGTGTGACCGCCGCTGGCGCCACGCAACTCTAAAAACACACTCCGTCCCGCCCGTCTCCGCCTCTAATTCTCTCTTCGCGGCGTTGAGGCGGGCCTGCGCAATTGAATAATAGCCGCCGGGATCCGTCCGTCGTTGTGACACCACCAGAGTGTACAGCCCGCCAACAGACCCTACTCACGGCTACACACGCGCTGACAGACGGTAGAGGTTACATATGACAGTTTGTCACACTGCTGTAGCTTCGGTCGCATGGCAGCTAACAAGAGCGAAGTTGTACTTGCTGAAGTACCTATCTCTTCTACAGTGATGCTGTGTTCCTCGACAGTCGGAAAGGCATTCAGTACAGTCCCACACTCCCTTTTGTTAAGGAAAATTGCAGTATATCGGTCCACCTTTGTGACTGGATCCAGAACTCCTAGCACGTAGACTCCGCGCGGTATTAGCCGAGCGGTCTAGGGCGCTGCAGTCATAGACTGTGCGGCTGGTCACGTTGGAGGTTCGAGTCCTCCCTCGGGCATGGGTGTGTGTGTTAGGATAATTTAGGTTAAGTAGTGTGTAAGCTTAGGGACTGACGACCTTAGCAGTTAAGTCCCATAAGATTTCACACACATTTGAACATTTGAGTAAGTAGACGTGGATCGAAATCCTTACCTGTAAAAGTCAGTAAGGGCAATGTAAAATGGTTCAAATGGCTCTGAGCGCTATGGGACTTAACTTAGTATGAGGCCATCAGTCCCCTAGAACTTGGAACTACTTAAACCTAACTTAACCTAAGGACATCACACACATCCATGCCCGAGGCAGGATTCGAACCTGCGACCGTAGCAGTCGCGCGGTTCCAGACTGAAGCGCCTAGAACCGCTCGGCCACTCCGGCCAGCGGCAATGTAAAGCTTTTTATCTCTGTCACAAAGTATTTTTGAGCCGTGGCTGGCTCGTGATATGCGTTGGAGTTAACCCTGGTTGCTATTCTGTGTTTAGTCTCCCGCGGTTACCGCGATTATGCTATTATCCTCTCTCTCCGCGAGTCGCAGCAGCGGTGTGTATCGATATTCGCACCTGGTACTATCTTTGGCCTGGCGCTTAAAGTTTCCGGCTGTGCTGTGTGCAGTGAGTTGGTCGGTTGGCGTGGAGCAGCGAGGAAATCTCCGCGGCGCGTAGTTTGGCAGGGGCAGCTGGGGCGTCTACGCGCGGTCGGAGTGTGTGGTGCTGTTCCCATTACTACGACGTCTGTGACTATCCAATCCTGGACACGAAAGTTGAGTTTTGACTTAATCTACCAGCAAGTCACGACTGTTCACATCGTTGTCGGCCTTTGGGACATCCCCGCGAGCGACAACGTGTGTTTTCAAGTTGGGAAATTTTAGCCACACTCCGGTGAAGTTTAACTGTGCTTGGTTATTTTGAATTGAAGTGCACCAGCGGAATCTTCTGCCTTGTGGCCGTTATTGTTCCGGTTACCCGCCCTGGCGGTTGACGTAAATTCAGGCAGTGTATTTTCCTCAACGTGTTGTCGCTCTCCAGCACGGTGTGTAGTTTGACAGCTCAGTGTATAACTGGTTGTGGGCGCCAATACTTTCTACGTTGTTCTATTGAACTCCCTTTTGTGTGCTGGTCGGGTGGAGCGAAGTATTTTGTCGGTGGGTCCGCTGACTGTCTGTCAGTTGGGTTTTCGTCGGATCGAAAATGGTTGGGACGACTACCTGTCCCACCTAAGCGAACGTTGGTGTTTGAATTACAGGCCGACCCTCGGAAACTTCTGATCGCCGTTGGGTGTACTGCCTTTTCTTATTGGTTCTTGTTGTTTATATTTGTATGGTTCTAGCCGATTTTTAAATTAAGGTTGTTTTGCCCTTAAGGCGTAAGATTGATTCGGCCTTCAGCCTAATTAAAGGACTGCTTTAAGATAACGCCTTTAGCCTTTTAGAAATTCTGCTTTCGGTCTAAGTCTTAAGTTATTGCATTTTAAATTAAAGTGGTCTTCCCCTTAAGATACGAATTTTTATTAACATATGATCGGTTTCTATGCCATATACACCGTCATCAGACAGAAACTGCACGATAAATTTCCTTTACTTCATGTCTATTGTCGCAAAATAGTCATCAGACTACTGGTTTCGGTCCATAAGAGAACCATCTTCAGATCTGTTTTATAAAAACATGTCCTAATATATCGGAGCCATAGTGTATTATGACATGTTTTTATAAAACAGATCTGAAGATGATCATTATAGACCAAAACTGGTAGTCGGATGACAAAAGAAAAGTGACAATAGACTTGAAGTAAAAGAATTTTATTCGCTACCACGTCGCAGCCTGTGAAACTGCACTGTCATAAGCAGTCCTCCAACAGACCCTACACAAGGCTACTTATGTACATACAGTAAAGGTTACCTATGACACTTTGTTATATTCCTGGAGTCTATTACATGGCAGTTAACAAGACATTTATTAATGAACTAGGCTTTTCCCTGCAGCTTTGCTCACATACGAGTTCTTGCTAGACACATGTATTGCACACATCTTCTGCACCCTCCTCGCTGTGTCCATGTCCCTGTCTCTCTGTTCACCTCATCCTCCCACCTCTGTCTGTCCATCTTGTACTCCTCCCTCCCTCTGTCCACATCCTCCCCCATCTCTCTATCTCCTCCTACTCCCTCTTTCTTTACATCTCCTCCTCCCCATCTCTCTTCCCATCTTCTTCACCTTTCTTCCTGTCCATCTGCTCCTCCCCCTCTCTCCCTGTCCATCTCCTCCTTGACCTTTCTCCCTGTCCATATCCTCCTTCCCAAGACTCTGTCCATCTCATCCTCCTCTCTTCTATCCACCTCAACCCTCTTCCAGGAATCAGGAATTCCCATCCACATGTATAGCTCCTGCAAAGAATATTTGGCTGATACTATTTCTACGCCATGTCTCCTGTACAGAATCCAGGGACTTGAAAAAGGTTTCTATGCCCTGAAATGTATGCTGCCCTGCAATGCAGGTTGATTTTGCCGGCCACTACCGTTCACACATGCTTCTGATGTGCATACCTGTCGTACAGGGAAGGCAAGTCCGCAGCTCGTGGTCGTGCGGTAGCGTTCTCGCTTCCCTGCCCGGGTTCCCGGGTTCGATTCCCGGCGGGGTCAGGCATTTTCTCTGCCTCGTGATGACTGGGTGTTGTGTGATGTCCTTAGGTTAGTTAGGTTTAAGTAATTCTAAGTTCTAGGTGACTGATGACCGTAGATGTTAAATCCCATAGTGCTCAGAGCCATTTGAACCATTTTTGAACAGGGAAGGCAATACGTCAGGGGCTGAAAAAAAAACTTGTTTTTAACCACATATGCGCTCCCATTAGAGCTAGCGTGTTATGACCCAACACTGCACAGTGCTGATACTCTTGAGGCCTGCTATTTCTGCACCAAATTTAGTTGGGATCGGCCCAGGGGAATAGATAAGCCATTTTCAAATGGACCTGAAAATGAATGGAGTGTGACACTGTTGCTGCATGATATCTGCCACAGGATCTGAAAATGGATGATACAAGGTGTTTGCGTCATACATCTAGAGCTGATAAATTATATCATGAGGAACAACTTTTGTTAGAGACACGATATTCATAGGCACTTCTTGGTGACGATAAGCGTCTTTTTATTGAATTTTACGGCCCTGGGAAGATGGGAGTTCACGAATTTTACAGGATCCAATAATCAGCTGTGGTGAATCTGCGTATTACATACCCCACTAAATTGATGAACTGATTTTCAACAAGAAAATCTGAAGTGTAATAGTCTGTAAAGGGAGAAAGATATCTTAGAACGAATCATTTGCTCGGCGCTGTTTTTTACAGGGGGCAGATAATTAGGTTATAGGCAACACAATGGCGCAGACATGCTGCAGAGTGCCTAGATCATTCCGTCTCTCAGGAGCATAATTAATAGTAAAAAGACATCTAACGTCGCCGAGAAGGTATGTCCTGACAACAGTTGTTCCCCGCGACACGATCTATCAGCCCTAGACCTTGGTGGGAGAGTCTAACCTCAAGACCCACAGAGTGATGCGGTACAAAAACTCTCGAATGGCATTTGGGAGGACAGTGGCTGTAATCCAGATGTACGTTTTCTGTGTTTTCCCTCAATCGCATAATGCAAATATTGGGATGGTTCCACTCAAAGGGCCCGGCCGATGTAGTTCTCGATCCTTTTCATCTTCTGTTGTTTCGGTGGTGAAATGTCAAGCCGCCATCTAGCTAGTCTTCAGCGCACAATCTCAGACTGAAACCTTACAAATTAACGGTAGTGCACAGACTTACCAATTCATAAACTGAAGTTAGAAGTCAATACTGTAAATGGCTACTGCAGTCTGTGTATGATGTTGGGGGTGATCCTGAAATGCTCTTTTTTCTCTGATGAAGCGTGGCTGCATTTATCAGGCCACTTGAATTCGTAGAACAATCAACTTTGGAGTTGTGAAAATTCTCATCAGCTATATTAAGAGCCTATGCATGAAGTGAAAACAGGAGAACCAACACATCAACTAACAAAACATCGATGGTTATTTCATGCTGAACAATGCAAAAGCACATTTGTGCTGCTAGGTGCCGTCGCTATTCAAACTGAATAACGAGCCATGGAGAGTAGCCTGGCATTGCACAGATAAATTGTGGACATACGCATCAGAAGTGCAGCTACTGCTTTTACAATAGTCGTTATATCAATAGGTGAAATAAATATTTAAATAAAACATTTTTGTAATGTTACGATAGTTGCAGACAAGCATTTGTAGATACTAAATTATAGGATCAATAAAGTAGAACGTACGAGGGTTATTCCAAAAGTAAGGTCCGGTTATAAAAAAAAATCAAAACTAAAATGTTTTTTCAAAACAATTGTTTTATTTACATTCCTTACATCTTTATCTATTTTTCTACATAACTTCCATACTTATTTAAACATTTGACACATCGTTCAACAAGCTTTTGAATGCCCATGTTATAGAAATCGGCCGCCTGTGACGATAACCAGTCCTTAACCGCTTCTTTCACTTCATCATCTGTGTCGAAGCGCTTGCCGCCGAGAAACTCCTTTAAGTAACGGAACAGGTGGAAATCACTTGGCGCCAGGTCCGGGCTGTAAGGAGGATGGTCCATCTGTTCCCATCCAAATTTCTTGATCAGAGCTTGCGTTTCATTTGCAGTGTGGGGTCTGGCATTGTCATGCAACAACAAGATTCCAGACGACAAAAGACCACGTCGCTTATTCTGGATTGCACGTCGAAGTGTAGTCAGGGTAGCGCAGTAGGCGGCTTTATTAATCGTTGTTCCTCTCTCCATAAAGTCGACTAACAATACTCCACGTCTATCCCAGAACACAGTCGCCATAACCTTACGTGTTGAGATTGTCTGCTTTGCCTTGACCTTGACTGGCGATGACGTGTGACGCCTTTGCATTGACTGACGTTTAGACTCTGGAGTGATGTGAGAAACCCATGTCTCATCCCCTGTGACAACATTGTCTAAAAGACTGTCACCTTCCTTATGATATCGCTCCAAAAAATCAAGAGCAAAAGCCATTCTTTTCATTCGTTGGGGCTCAGTAAGCAGCCTGGGAACCCAACGGGCACACAATTTGTGAAACTTCAAATGTTCAGACACAATTCTGTACAAAGTTGTTCTACTCACATTCGGAAAATGCATGTCTACGTCTGTAATAGTGAATCGGCGATCTTCACGAATTTTTTTGTCAACCGCATTGACCAAATCGTCTGAAATCACTGATGGTCGGCCACACCTTGGTTCATCGTGCACATTATCCCGTCCTTCATTAAAAGCTCGCACCCACTTGCGCACTTTACTGTCGCTCATTATGTTAGGACCGTACACTTCAGTAATCTGCCGATGGATTTCCGCCGCTGAATTGTTTCTTGCAGACAAAAACCGTATCACTGCCCTTACTTCACAATCGGCGGGCTGATCAATTGTCTTAAACATTGTAAAGTGACACTGTGAACTACACTCAGCAACAGTAACAAAGCGAATGGCGGCGTTTGACGCGCAAGGCTTGCCGGGAGTCGGCGCGCATGCGTGTTTTGTCATTGGCGCCAAATTTCAATAGTTACGGCGAATCGGACCTTACTTTTGGAATAACCCTCGTATATTTTGTACAACGACACCTCATTAGCAGTTCACATTGTTACGACATATATCTTTTACTTCTCATGACGTGTCGTTGTAGAAGAACATGTATTCACCTTTACTGATACGGACTAAATCCATAACTCAACAAAAATCCTCAACTGAAAAACAAGGTATTATTACGTTTGATTAATAAGTTTTTGACTCAACATGCAGGAAGAGTAGGACTAATCATTGTACTTTTTGTTTTCTTTGATGACAGTAATCATTAACATTTACCGATAGCCAAAACGTCTTCAAACACGGAAAACACTGGAGCGATATCTTCCACTACAAATTAGGCGAAATTATTCAATACGTTTAAATGTGAAAAATTGTAGATTATACTGGAGGGAAGGAGGTTATTTTGTTAGCTAGAAACAGATATACGATATACACTGAGGTGACAAAAATGATGGGATAGCGATATGCACATACATAAATGGCGGTAATATCGCATGTACAAGGTATGGGAGGACAGTACATTGGCGAAGCTGTCATTTGTACTCTGCTGACTCGGGCGAAAATATTTTTTACGTGATTGTGGGGTAATTAACAGATTTTGAACGCGGAGTAGTACTTCGAGTTAGAAGCATGGGCATTCCATTTTGGAAACCGTTAGGGAATTCAGTATTCACAGATCCACAGTGCCAAGAGAGTCCCGAGAATACCAGATTTCAAGCATTACCTCTCACCACGAACAACGCAATGGCCGACCTCCTTTCCTTAAAGACGAGAGCAGCAGCGTTTGCGTAGAGTTCTCAGTGCTAATAGATAAGCAGAAATGGAGGAAATAACCACAGAAATGAATTTGGGATGGACGGCGAACCTATCCATTAGGACCGTGCGGCGAAATTTGGCGTCAATGGGCTATGGCGGCAGACGACCGACGCGAATAGCACAACGCTACCTGCAGCGCCTCTTCTGGACGCTGACCACATCGTTTAGACGCTAGGCTATTGCGGAAACGTGGCCCGTTCATACGAGCCCAGATTTCGTTTGGTAGGGTACGACTCAGGCGCAGACCCCACGAAGCCATGGATCCAAGTTGTCAACAATGGACTGTGCATGCTCGTGGTGGCTCCATAATGGTGTGGACAGTGTTTGCATGGTATGGATTGGGTCGTCTGGTCCAACTGAACCGAGCATTGACAGGAAATGGTTATGTTCGGCTACTTGGAGACCACTTACATGGACTTTACGTTCCCAAACAACGATGGAATTTGTATGGACGACAATGCGCCTTGCGATCGGGCCACAGTAGTTCGCGACTGGTTTGAAGAACTTTCTGGACAATTCGGGTGAATGATTTGGCCAACCAGATCGCTTGACATGAATCCCATTGAATTTTTGAGGGGCATAATCGAGAGGTTGGTTCGTGTGCAAAATGCTGCACCGACAAGGCATTCGCAGTTACGGTCGGCTGTAGGGGCAGCATGGCTCAGTATTTCTGCAAGGGACTTCCAACGACTTGTTGAGTCCATGCCACCTCGAGTTGGTGCACAACGCCGGGTAAAAGGAGGCCCGACACGATATTAGGAGGCATCCCATGACTTTTGGCACCTAGTATGTATACTCAGAAGTAGTCATTTAAGTAGGAAACCGAGCTTAGTGTAGTCAGGAGTGCAATGTATACCTAATATTTTATTCATTGTGGCTCTTCAGACTCCCTCTTAGTTCTGACCAAGAACGATACATCTTCAAAACATGTTTAAAACATTGTTTACCAAGCTTCTCAGTTTGTATGCGTACTTGTAGCTCAGTTGTCTGTACCATTGTGAGGATAATTATAATCACCGACGCGAATAATGATAGTGATTAATATGAATCATTACGACAATAATAATAATAATAATAATATTGATAATAATAATAATAATTCACATTAAGCAGAAAGGAAGGAGGAAGGGGATTTATCGACATAAAAAAACCTACATTATGGACAGGTAGACAATTTAAGAAAATTCTTTCTAGAACGAGCAGAAACTAGCAAAATACACAAGGCAATCACTCATATAAATACATCGGCTACACCACTGCAATTTCATAATCACTTCTACAACCCTTTAGATCACATAACATCAACAGACATGAAGAAAGTAAATTGGAAAAAGAAAACACTACATGGCAAGCACCCGTATCATCTAACACAGCCACACATCGATCAAGACGCATCCAACACATGGCTAAGAAAAGGCAATATATACAGTGAGACAGAAGGATTCATGATTGCAATACAGGATCAAACAATAAACACCAGGTATTACAGCAAGCATATTATTAAAGATCCCAATACCACAACGGATAAATGCAGACTTTGTAAACAACAAATAGAAACAGTAGATCACATCACAAGCGGATGTACAATACTAGCAAATACAGAATACCCCAGAAGACATGACAATGTCGCAAAAATAATACATCAACAGCTTGCCTTACAACATAAACTTTTAAAACAACACGTTCCTACATACAAGTATACACCACAAAATGTACTGGAGAATGATGAATACAAATTATACTGGAACAGAACCATTATAACAGATAAAACAACGCCACATAACAAACCTGACATCATACTCACCAATAAAAAGAAGAAATTAACACAACTAATCGAAATATCTATACCCAATACAACAAATATACAAAAGAAAACAGGAGAAAAAATTGAAAAATACATCCAACTGGCTGAGGAAGTCAAAGACATGTGGCATCAGGATAAAGTTGACATCATACCAATTATACTATCAACTACAGGAGTCATACCACACAATATCCACCAGTACATCAATGCAATACAGCTACATCCAAACATATATATACAGCTACAGAAATCCGTGATTATTGATACATGTTCAATTACCCGAAAGTTCCTAAATGCAATATAACGCATACCGTACAGTTAAAAGGAAGTGACGCTTGATCAAGGTCCGCGTCACTCCATTTTTAACCGGACTTAACGTCTGAGAAAGTGAAGATAATAATAATAACAGACATCAGAAAAGCAATTACACTTGCGCTCGCGCTTACACACACACACACACACACACACACACACACAAAACCTGGCGTCTCTCCTAAGAATCATCAAGCGCATTTTCTCTGGTGTTACGGGAGATACATGCAAACAGATGCTCCTCATTACTTATTTATAATACGCTCACTGACAATGGAAGACGTCGGTCTGCTTCCTGCTGCAAATAAAATAATTTTAAAGTGGAATATTACATGTCAATTCGATAAATGGTCCCAAATTGGTCCAGTGTAATATTCGTTTTGTCTATATATATATTAACAAGGACATTAAGACAGGAAGAGTAATCAGTACTCCAACAGCGAGTGATAAGCGCTGTTTCATGGAGGTAGAAGACAGCAATGACCACCGCGACACGCTAGTCGTTACTGGAGTACTGGTTATTCTGCCTATTTTATTTTTCCTGTGAATAGGAACCGATAAAACGAACGTTGCACTAGACTTATTTGGGACACCTCCCTATCGAGTGCGCACGTACAATTTCGTTTTAAAAATAATTTTGTTTGTAACGGAATACAAACCGTTTTCGTCGACACTGGATGTTGCATGAAGCATGTGACGAGCAGTATTTGTGTGGGATGAGTCTACCTACGTTTTGCAAAAACTGCACTACTGGCCATTAAAATTGCTACACCACGAAGATGATGTGCTACAGACGCGAAATGTAGCCGACAGGAAGAACGACAGGAAGAAGATGCTGTCATATGGAAATGATTAGCTTTTCAGAGCATTCACACAAAGTTGGCGCCGGTGGCGACACCTACAACGTGCTGACATGAGGAAAGTTTCCTACCGATTTCTCATACACAAAAACAACAGTTGACCGGCGTCGCCTGGTGAAACGTTGTTGTGATGCCTCGTATAAGGAGGAGAAATGCGTACCGTCACGTTTCCGACTTTAATAAAGGTCGGATTGTAGCCTATCTCGATTGCGGTTTATCGTATCACGACATTGCTGCTCGCGTTGGTCCAGATACAATGACTGTTAGCAGAATATGGAATCGGTGGGTTCAGGAGGGTAATACGGAACGCCGTGCTGGATCCCAACGGCCTCGTATCACTAGCAGTCGAGATGACAGGCATCTTATCCGCATGGCTGTAACGGATCGTGCAGCCACGTCTCGACCCCTGAGTTAACAGGTGGGAACGTTTGCAAGGCAACAACTATCTGCACGAATAGTTTGACGACGTTTGCAGCAGCATGGACTATCAGCTCGGAGACCATGGCTGCGGTTACCCTTGACTCTGCATCACAGACATGAGCGCCTAAGATGGTGTACTCAACGACGAACCTGGGTGCACGAATGGCAAAACGTCATTTTTTCGGATGAATCCAGGTTCTGTTTACAGCATCATGATGGTGGCATCCATGTTTGGCGACATCGCGGTGAACGCACACTGGAAGCGTGCATTCGTCATCGCCATACTGGCGTATCACCCGGCGTGATGGTATGGGGTGCCATTGGTTAGACGTCTCGGTCACCTCTTGTTCGCATTGACAGCACTTTGAACAGTGGACGTTACTTTTAAGATGTGTTACGACCTGTGGCTCTACCCTTCATTAGATCCCTGCGAAACCCTACATTTCAGCAGTATAATGCACGACTGCACGTTGCAGGTCCTGTACGGGCCTTTCTGGATACAGAAAATGTTCGACTGCTGCCCTGGCCAGCACATTCTCCAGATCTCTCACCAATTGAAAACGTCTGGTCAATGGTGGCCGATTAACTGGCTCGTCACAATACGCCAGTCACTACTCTTGATGAACTGTGGTATCGTGTTGAATCTCCATGGGCAGCTGTACCTGCACACGCCATCCAAGCTCTGTTTGACTCAATGCCCAGGCGTATCAAGGCCGTTATTACGGCCAGAGGTGGTTGTTCAGGGTGCTGATTTCTCAGGATCTATGCACCCAAATTGCATGAAAATGTAATCACATGTCAGTTCTAGTATAATATATTTGTCCAATGAATACTCGTTTATCATCTGCATTTCTTCTTGGTGTAGCAATTTTAATGGGCAGTAGTGTATATTTGACGAAATACCTGGGAAAATGAGCCTGATGGTTTTTGGTAGGTATGTACTGCGTGTTTCTAAGTCTTTACGGCAGACCTAGGGGCGACAGATAACGTCATGGGAAGTACTGTTGTTGCTGACGTTTCCCGACGAAGGTAGGTGAATTTTAAGACTGGTTATGCCCCTGAGAGGCGGCAGGATGTATTCACTCTTTGATGTTCGTAAGCATCGTGTGTCGCCTATCATCCTGTCATCTGCTCTGCGTGAAAGGCAACAGGGATAGCAAAACTGAAGTGTCTGATTCGCTTCTAAAATATACTTCTCTGCTTAGAGACACTCATTCTTGTGTTTTTTACTGAAAATCTGTCAACTTGCCGGGTTAGGTAGTTTGCTGCAGACCTGGTTAGTATATCCTGCTAGTTCGGCAAAGACTCATCATCGCAGGGCCGGCTAATACTAAACGATGCCTAGCGTCACTGGGAAGCGTCTGCGAACATTGTCTGACACAAAAGTTGTTTTCCATGACGTGACGTATCACCCCAAAACGTTTATCGCCAAGCCTTTGAGTCACCCTGTATATGAGAGTTGTTCAAAGCTACTGTCGTTTGTTGCTTCTCAACCTCCACAGTTTACAGTCTCTCTTGAAGATCTCTGGAGTCCATAGCTTCTTTGACTTCCGTCACCCATCTTCTAGGTGGCAGACCTCGTTTCCCTTTTCCGTCTGTCATCCACCTCCACTGCTTCCCTGCCCATCTGCTGTCATTCATTCGTTCTTAATGGCCATACCACAGTAGCTCCTCTCAGTAGCTTTCTTTATGTTCCTTACCCTTCCATAAGAATAATATTGATATTAATCTTTATTAATTATTAACTTTTAATTTGTATTGTATTGTACGTTAGCCGGGGGCCTAGAAACGACGGAGAAACTCCGTCCCCACCGCAGCCGCAGCTGTCCACAACCCCACGACGACTACCGCAGTCCACTTCACCCCTCCGCCGCTCCACACCGTACCACTCTTGCAGGGTTATTGTGCGGTTCGGCCCCTGGTGGACCCCCAGGGAACGTCTCACACCAGACGAGTGTAACCCCTATGTTTACGTGGTGGTGTACGCGTATGTGGAGAATTTGTTTGCGCAGTAATCGCCGACATAGTGTAGCTGAGGCGGAATAAGGGGAACCAGCCCGCATTCGCCGAGGCAGATGGAAAACCGCCTAAAAACCATCCACAAACTGGCCGGCTCACCGGACGTCGACACAAGTCCGCTGGGCGGATTCGTGCCGGGGACCAGGTGCTCCTTCCCAATACGGAAAGCCGTGTGTTAAGCCGCACGGCTAACCGGGCGGACAACTTTTAAGTTACTGAAATTAACTTTTAAGTATGCGACGTGTTATTCTGACGGATAGAAATGTTTGAGAGCTATACACACACTTCTTTTGTAGATTAGATTTTTTTCCAAAAAAATCTCACCTGTAACTGTTTCGATAACAATTACCACAAAATTATTTATACTACTACAGTATTATATTTACAAGAGAAATAATTGTGACTATCATAATTTATACGCCTACATTTTCTAGGGCCACGACTACTAGAAATACGATGATTTTTAAAATAACGTGCTCTCGCGGAACATTTGCTGATGATAGGGTTAAGGCCAGGTCCTCACTCAAAATGGTCGAAAATTCGATTTTTTGCATTTTTTGAAACGTATATGTGTCCAGAATGTTGGAACGAAAAGGTTTTTTAATCCGTGCGCTACAAAACTTTCTACAGCCCACTGTTCGAAGCAGTGCCACGGGCGCCGTGAGACGCTCTCAGCCGGAGACGCCCGGCTCAGGCAGAAAACTTGTGCCGTGATGCGCGTTCACAAAATGATTTCTGTTGCAGTATGCATACAAACATATTCACCGAAAATACTGACGAACAACGTGTGCAGGCTGCCGAACGCAATAGATCCAGCTCAGCCACATCGGCTTTTCGCGCATAGAAGAACAACGGAATTGCTCTCCAGGAACAATTCAAGTTAGGGGAAGAGTTCGTACACTGTCCTGGAATTGCAGACTAAACGCAAGTAACGAAAATACTTTTTTTTGGTCAAATTTTGGGTAAAAGTGGTCAAAATGTTATTTTTAGCCCAACATATTGGATTAGCCATTTTGAATTTTGAAAATGTAACTTCAGATTTGTGTTCAGCGACACCAAAAATTTATAACAACATGTAGTCTTTATGCAAATTTTACTAATAATACATATAAAAGTTTCCCCTAATCTTTAAACAGTTTTTTCTCGAGAAACGATTTTTCAAAACTGCGTGCAGCATAAAATAAGAGCGGATCAACTTATTACCTTCTATATTTGATGCCCGAAAAGTAAAAACTTTTCGTGGAAGCTTATACCATTAATACATGAAATTTTTTAATATTAACTATTTTTTGTAAAGCCATAAAGAGTGAAACAAAAACAAAAATAGAACTCAAAGTTCGAGCCATTACCATATAGCTAAATTTGAAGTTATTCCATTGCGATTAAGTATAAGCTCCCATAAATTTAATATTGTATCGACTGATGTTATCCATTTTTGATTTCAGATAACCCCTGAGGGGCTACACTGCACGCAGTATGCATACTTTACACTCGTAGGCCGTTGATCAAAACATAATTGCGGGCGCCATTTTGTTTTTTTGTATCGAAAATTATGATCAGTCATAACTCCCAAACAGATCCTTTGTATGTCGTTTCATTGTCTTAAAAAAAATTCCAAACTTGGCCTATTTTTTGCTCATTTGAATGAGAACCTGTTCTTAATGCTAATGAGCTGAAGTGGTCTCATAAGCAAAGAGGGAAAGTGCGAATACATAGGCTATCGACTTTGAACTACATCTCTTGTCCGTCACAAACAGTAAACACCTGTTGCTTTCCTGTGCCCCGTCGGTCAAAGACACGTTACCGGCCTTTCGCCAAGCTACAGTAACTATAAAGGCAGCCGCTTCTCCTCAGAAACTGAACCAGTTTTGTACTCGTTCCGTACGCCACTGCGGACAGAAGGGCATAATGTACAGTGGTTCCGAAAAGAAATTCAGTTGGTCCAGCGTGCCGTTCGCCAAATTAATAGCCCGGCCGCGGCAGGAATGCGATCTGTTGGCAGGAGCGCGGCGGAGTACAAAGACACGCGGCTATACGATTCCCGGCTCGCACAATGGCCAATTATAGTCGCCACAAAACAGGCGGCCATGCGTCAGTATTGAAAGGTCGCCCTCGCGGACTCGAACGTCAGCGTCTGAGACTCGCAGGCCGAGCTGCAGATAGTGGATCAACAAGTGCAGTAACTGGCTCACCACTTAGCCTGCGGGATTTGAAGCAAACTTTTCCTTCGTTTGTAACTTAACTGCGCTGTGAACCTATCATAACACGTCCACACCGTTAAATAGTTGCGGCATTTCGATCTATGTTGTTTTTGTTGTTGTGGTCTTCAGTCCAAAGACTGGTTTGATGCAGCTCTCCGTGCTACTCTATGCTGTGAAAGCTTCTTCATCTCCCAATAACTACTCCAACCTACATCCTTCTGGATCTGCTTACTCTGTTCATCTCTTGCTCTTCCCCAATAACAATCCAATGTTCCAATGTGTGTGAAATCTTATGGGACTTAACTGCAAAGGTCATCAGTCCCTAAGCTTACACACTACGTAACCTAAATTATTCTATGGACAAACACACACCCATGCCCGAGGGAGGATGGTTCAAATGGCTCTGAGCACTATGGGACTCAACTTCTAAGGCCATAAGTCCCCTAGAACTTAGAACTACTTAAACCTAACTAACCTAAGGACATCACACACATCCATGCCCGAGGCAGGATTCCAACCTGCGGACGTAGCGGTCGCGCGGTTCCAGACTGTAGCGCCTAGAACCGCTTGGCCACTCCGGCCGGCCCCGAGGGAGGACTCGAACCTCCGCCGGGACCAGCCGCACAGTCCATGACTGCAGCGCCTCAGACCGCTCGGTTAATCCCGCGCGGCCCCAAACAACAGAGTGAGGTGCAAAGTGGTTAGCACACTGGGGTCACATTCTGAAGGACGACACTCCAAACCCGCGTCCGATCGTCCAGATTTAGGTTTTCCGTGATTTTCGTAAATCGCTTTAGGGAAATTCCAGGATGGTTCCTTCCCTAATCCGAGCTTGCGCTCCCTCCCTGATGACCTCGTTGTCGACGGAACGTTAAACGCGACTCCCCTCCTCCTCCTCCTCTCCCTCCTCCTCTTCATTCCCTCTACAATTATTACCCCTAACACTTCCTGCCAATATAAAATTGATGATCCATTGATGTGTCAAAATGCATCCTACAAACAGATCCCTCCTTTTAGTGATGTTGCGCCACAAATTTGTTGTTTCCCCAATTCTATTCACTACCTCCTCATTGTTGTTAGGAGACGGAATTTCGTACCAAGAACCAGACAATGTCCCGCATCACAGCGGGCACGCAGTTTTGTGCTCGCCACTACTTTTGTCCCACCCAGCTTAAGCCTGTCATGGGTTTCCCTCTTTTTGCCCGAAATATATGCTCCTCATGTGAAAGCAACAGGAAGTGATTTTCTATTCGTCGAAGTTGTGATCTGGGCTACCTAAAAACTGTACAAAGAAAAGATGCTAATCTAACTGATGGTGAAATTTGCCAGATACTGGAGTTAAACCTCTATACATCTTCCAGAATGAGATTTTCACTCTGCAGCCGAGTGTGAGCTGATATGAAACTTCCTTGCAGATTAAAACTGTGTGCCGGACCGAGACTCGAACTCGGGACCTTTGCCTTTCGCGGGCAAGTGCTCTACCACTTGGTAGAGCGCTTGCCCGAGAAAGGCAAAGGTCCCGAGTTCGAGCCTCGGTCCGGCACACAGTCTTAATCTGCCAGGAAGTTTCATCTATACATATTGTATTCTCCGTGAAGATATACGCCTAGGTACACAACCGTATCGGCTGTAAGACAAATAAGACAGAGTTGTGCTGGAAAAGTGACGGTGAAGCTGAAGTCCAATAATCAAGGCGCATAGATAAGACCATTCTGAATTCGTAAGTTAAGTAAAGGTTTGATTCTTTAAAGAGAAATAGATTTGGTAGTACTGAAAATATTCAAATGGTCACTCAACACTAAAATAACAAGAACAGGAAAGTTATGCCTGTGACATGTGAAAGCTACAAGAATAAGATGGAGTTTTTGCGGGTGATGATGCAAGTGGTGCCGTTAGCTTTCCCAAGTAAACCGCTGATAGGACAGCACCTGAGATCATCAGTCTCCTAGAACTTAGAACTACTTAAACCTAATTAATCTAAGGACATCACACACATCCATGCCCGAGGCAGGATCCGAACCTGCGACCGTAGCGGTCGCGCGGTTCCAGATTGTAGCGCCTAGAACCGCTCGGACACCCCGGTCGGCCTCGTACACAGAGAACCCTATTTTTTGTCTCATTAGTTTTCTGACTTTTTTGATGTGGTCCGCCATGACTTCGTACGACTTCGTTTGCTATGATACACCCTTCATCTCAAAGTAATACTTAACGTCCTCAATTATATGTTGGTTGTATTCGAATCTCTGTATTGTCCCACAGTTTTTTGCCCTCTGCAGGTCTCTCATGCAGCATGGACATTATTCCTTGATTTCTTAACACATGCCCTATTATTCCACCCCTTCTTCTACTCTGTTTTACATATATTCCTTTTCTCGGAGATGCTACGGAGAACGCTCAGAACCGCACGATAATGTGCTTAGGGTCAAATCACTCATCCCAAAAACAGCGGTATGAACCATTCGCTGGCAAAACTGCCCGTCTTGGCACAAGAGACATTTCAATGATCACTTATTCAGGGTCTAAGATAGGAACTTTGCTTACCCGACGAAACAAAAATCGATATATTAGGCTCAAAAACACACACAATTGAATGTTGTGATATCAGTTTCCCTCTGCTTACAATAATTACGCTACCCGAACAACTTATTCTACCGCTCTGTTAGCATTGCATAGCTATTCAGTCTTCAAAGTACATGGGTGGGATTTCATTGAAGGAAGCAAGCGCATCTGACTTCTAGCATTAAACATCTCTTCTGTGTCGAAGCAGTCCAGTATCAAACGCCACACTAACTACGTCTTCAAACGATGATATTAGCATGTCAGGGTCATAACTTGCCAAACATACCGTTACATAGAGTTGTACTTCGGTGCAGCAAGTTGATTGTAGAGCACAGATGAAGTCTGATTTGTAATTTTACTTCTGGTTTTTCATATTGTAGTCCTAAAAAACCATGTAAAGATTATATTGCATGAAGAAGTACACGTCAAGAAGTTTGCAGTATTTAGTTGTCTTCGGCGTCTTTTTGCTCTTATTATATCGATATTTTGTTTATTCGCGTTACCAAAGTTCCTCTCTTGGACCTTGAGTCTTTCGTGGTAAGACACGGAGTTTGCCTGCGAGTGGTTCATGTAACTGTTTCTGAGATGAGAAATTTATATTCTGTGAGCATTTTCGTGACGTTCAGAGCTTTCGAAGTCACGTACTTCTCTTGTTAGTTCTCATCATTTGTCTATGAAGCCAAGTCTCTTTCCGATGCTCTTTTCTTGTGGTCTGATGAGTATTAGTGGCGTGTATTTGAAGTTCCGTATGGGTTTGTTTCCAGTGTCTTTTGCGAATGTGTGAATGTTTTCACTCTTGTGCGACAGAGCTCATGATGTAGATATTATGAAACGCATTATGGAGATGAAGTATAATAAAGGTTGCTAACAGCACGGCAAGTGATTTACGAGGATTGGAACTTTAATAGTGGCAACTATTTATTTACAACTCGTACAAAATAGATACGTGTTTCAAAGTTTTAATAACCTTCAAAGTAGTCACCAGCGTTGTGTACAACCCGTTGCCAGCGATGTGGAAGTCGTAGGATACTCTTAGCACTGCCAGTTGTGTTGGCAGTTGGATCTACGCAGTCTATTGCCCGACGAATTTGTAGCAGTTCTGAAGCGAATGCCGCGAAGTGCTTGCTTCAGTTTAGAATTGGAGTTGAACTCACGAGGGCTTAAGTTAGGGGAGTGTAGTAGGTGGTATAGCACTTAAGAGCCCCATCAGTCAAACAAATCATTAACAGCTTGCACTTTACGTGCTTGAGCATTGTCCTACAAAATGATGGTCAGGTCCTGCAGAAATTGCCAGCACTCTTCTCTCTCTGTACTGTTCATTTTTGGAACACAACCTACGACCAGCTCGTATTTACCCCTCGTATTTAATGAATCTGATATCGGGTGGCCTTGCGGTTCTAGGCGCTACAGTCTGGAACCGCGTGACCGCTACGGTCGCAGGTTCGAATCCTGCCTCGGGCATGGATGTGTGTGATGTCCTTAGGTTAGTTAGGTTTAAGTAGTTTCTAAGTCTAGGGGACTGATGACCTTAGTGCTCAGAGCCATTTGAATCTGATATCGTCACGCAACCCTGTGAGGTCAGTTGAGGAGCTACTTGACTGGGAAGTAGGGGCTCCGGCCACGAAAACTGACAGCGGCCAGGAGAGTGATGTGCTGACCACATCCAGTGACACCTCTGCCCTGAGGATGACACGGCGGTCGGTCGGTTCCGTTGGGTCTTCTTGGCCTGTTTCGACAGAGTTTAGTTCTGATATTGTCACCAATGTGCGCTGAGGTAAAACTTCATGGCACACCGGGGCTCCAACTCGGAACCGTTGCCTTTGGCGAACAAGTGTTCTAGCAACTGAGCTACTCGAACACGACCCACAACCCGTTCTCACAGCTTTACTTCCGCCAATCCTTCATCTTTGCCTTCGACGCTTCACTGAAATTACCCTGCGTAACTTGTCACACCAGTACTCGTGGAAGAAAGGATTAGCCACAGCCTGGGGTACCATTTCCATAATGAATTAACATTCTGCAAAGTGGTGTGCGTTGATATGGAAGCTCTTATCTGCCAGGAAGTCTGATATCGTCACCTTCCATATGCTGCTTGCAAAAGTGTAGCGGGCACCACATCTCCACACACACAGCTCACCTAATTTCTGTAGATTCCGGGTAGAGGGGCGATGAGCTCTGACGCCAGGTTCAATCACATCTCAGATACGTTCGCTGGAGTTCAGATCTGGCGACTTGGGAGGGGGGAGGGGGGGAGGGGGTCAGAACATCAACTGGAACTCGCCACTGTGTTCCTCGAAACACTCCATCACATTCATGGTCTTGTGGCATGGCGCATTATCCTGTTGAAAAATACCACTCAGTCTGTAAACGTGATTATCATAAAGGGGTGTACGTGGTCTGCAAGTAGTGTACAATACACATTGGTCCTCATGGTGCTTTGCACAAGCTCCACTGGATCCATGGATGCTCACGTGAATGTTCCCCAGAGCATAATGGAGCCGCTGCCAGCTTATCTCCGTCCCACAGTAAAGGTGTCAAGGAGCTGATCCTCTTGAAGATGACGGATTCGCGCACTCCCATCGGCATGATAAAGTAGGTATCGGGATTCATCAGACCACGTCCAGTGCCGATGGTCACGTGCTCATTTCAGTCGTAGTTTCGTAGTTGCCGACGTCGTGGTGTTAACATTGGTACATGCAGGGGTCGTCGGCTGCAGAGGCCCATCGTTAGGAATGATCTGTGCACTGCGTGTTTAAGACATACTTGCACTCTGCCCAGCATTAAAGTCTCATGTTACTTCCGCCACAGTTTATCGCCTGTCATGCTTTACCAGTCTGCCCTGCCTACGACGTCAGTCATCTGTAATGAGGAGTGGCCGTACAACCCCCTCGACGTCTGGACGTGGGTTCATCATGGTTTCGCCATGTGTTGAAGACACTAATTACAGCACTCCTCGAATAACCGACTAGTCGTGCAGCTTCCGAAATGCTCGTGCCGAGCTTCCGGGTCATCACAATCTGTCCTTGGTCAAACTCAGACAGATCGCGCCTTCCCCATTCTACACACGTACAGCGCGCTCGTTGATACTTAATACACCGTGCGTGTAGCAGTCATTACTCGCCAGGAGACGCTACTACCGCCTGAACGGGTTTGTATTGATAGCAGGTCGGTGTTCATAATGTTCTGGCTAATGAGAATGGAGAGTAATGTATTGTCTGTGGAAATTCCTGGAAGCAGGTTCTCTCAGTAGTGCCACAGCTGTCATTCCTTTAGCCGTAAGTATTCTAAGTGCAGGTCAATGTCGTCTCATAGCTTTTGTTCCATGAATATCGCAAGCATGGCGCTGACTGGACGTCAGTTTCCATCATTTCTCTCCCCTTTATATTCTCATCCTATGCAATTACGTTTGAGTCAACAGGCATTCTATTCGACTGTTCCACGTATCTCTTACGTATTTCCCACACACAATTTGATATGCCTGTGAAGCGCGAGGGGAGGAAGAGCGTGCGATCGGACAGCCAGATAGCCCGTTGCGTGGTTCTCGACCTTAGGACATTGTCATTCAGATATCGCGAAGGCCATTGATCTCACACCTGGCTTTCGTGCCTTTACGAATTCAGTATACAACATAACATAACGGTTGTGTCAGTATTTCCGTGAATAAAACAGAGCTATTTATTTGATTTACAGAAAGATTCTACCTACAGTAGCGGTTAATATTCGATGGTATATTATCAACAACAGCGGATACTCGTTGCAGACTTCCGCGAATTGAGGCAATGTGCCCGGATTTCAGTAAAAAGCTTCTCAGTTTACACTTTCATGAGATTTATCTTCGTTAAATATTGTCAATGAGCATCGGTTCTGTCTGAATTGCTCGATTGCGGGAGAAATAAATATCGCATTCACAAGCTGCGACATTGTCGCGAATAAAACAGTGACCCGTAAATACAATACATTTCCTTTAATTTACTTCTATGGTTACAAACTTTTTGTTACCAGATTACCGGTTTCCGTCTATAATGACCATCATCAGATCTGCAGCAAAAAATTGGAAAAACATAAATACACTAGCAGATTGTCTACAGCATAAAAACAATAAATAGACGATAATGAAAAGAGGAAGAGTTAAGAGACAGTAGTTGACATATGCTCAAGTGCCAATATTCTAGATAATGACATAAGTAATAACATGCATTTGTGCGCTTTGGCTCAAATGGCTCTGAGCACTATAGGACTTAACATCTGTGGTCATCAGTCCCCTAGAACTTAGAACTACTTAAACCTAACTAACCTAAGGACATCACACACATCCATGCCCGAGGCAGGATTCGAACCTGCGACCGTAGCAGTCGCGCGGTTCCGCAGTGCGCGCCTAGAACCGCTAGACCACCGCGGCTTGCTTGTGCGCTTTAAGTATGAAGAGGCATACCTGTTTTATAAAAACAAAGTCCTAATGTACTGCAGCCGTAGTGGCATCATCAAATGTTAAATGCAAAATCAACACCAGCATCGTCAAATATATATAAATAACATTATATGCACGAGTCATGTTGTCAGTAGCACTACTGTTCAAAACAAGCTGCCGTACAGTAGCCACAAGATGTTTGTGTTGTAAGTTCACCAGGTGTCGCTAATGTAGGCATACACTAGTTTTCAATGATTAATTGAACAGCGTAAAATAAAGAGGGATACAATAGTTGAAGCTGTAATGAGCTTATAACGTATAAAAGGCATTGCAGTAATAAAAAGCGATGAAATAGAACACTACAAAAGTCAGATTTTTAAAAAGAGGAAGAGTTAAGAGACAGTTATTGACATATGCTCAAGTGCCAATGTTCTAGATAATGACATAAGTAATAATCACCTTTGATAGTGCACATAATAATATTAAAAAACTATAAAACAAATCTCTAAAGAAGCCACAATGAAAGAAAACATATCACATTTATCGGTATACTTTCTGATTAATAGTATACGGACGGTCCTATGTAATGCCGAATTGACCACCAGATGTCATGAGGAGAGCGTCCCCCAGTGGGAAAGGAACCAGGGAATATTATTGTTAGTAAAGAAACAGCAACAACATAACAGGTTGGTTAGGAGAGCTCAGTGACCTCGAACGTGGGCTATCAATGGATATCACGTAACATACCAGTCTGGGACATTTGAAGTTTTCTAAAGCCGTCCAAGTCGACTGCTGCTACTGTGACAATGGGGCAGATACGCGAAGGAGCAACCGAAGCTAAAGCAAGATTAGGAAGGCGTCATGTACCGACGGATAGGGATCGTGAAGCATTGTGGAGGGTGGTTCTAAAAAATCGCAATAAATCAGCGAAAGGAATCGATTGCGAGTTCCAAAGTGCTACCGGCAGTGCAGCAGCACAAGGACTGTGCGTAGCAAGTCAAAAATAATGTCGTACAATGGTCGAGCAGCTCTTCAAAAACCTCTCATTTCTGTGCTCATTGCTAAGCGAACCTGAGGTGATGTAAAGAGTAACGCAACTGGACAGTGGATGACTGGAAGCAAGTGATTTGGAGCGGTGAGTCGCGCTATAACATTGTGGTAATCCGATGGAAGTGTTTGGATTCGGCATATACTTTCTGTACGTTACCTACATTCAGGTGTAATCGACCGTCAACTATGCGTGAAGTAGTGCTACGGTATGAGGTCTTTTTAGTGGTTAAGGTGTGGTCCTCTTACTGCGTTTAAGAAATCGCTAATTGTGGAAGGACATGAACTCATTTTACAGCATTGTATAGATTTCGGAGACAATTATTGTACCGGCATGGCAGTGCAGCCTGTCAAAAAGCAGCATCTTTGAGGCACTGGTGTGTGGACAATAACATTCTTGAGGAGGACTGACCTGTCCAGAGTCCCTACCTGAACTGCATAGAACACGTTTGGGATGAGATGGAAACGTAGACTTCGTTCCAGACTCCAGCGTCCAACAACACTACCTTCTCTGGTTTCAAGATGTCAAATCAAACACCTTTCAGCCGTCCGGTTGCCAAACTTATTTAATTTGGCTACCAGTTCCGGTGATTTAATACACAATCTTCAGGCTCCTGCCCGACGTGTAGGAAGATTCCACGTCAGTCCTGGTCAAAACGGGGGCCAGCAATACTGGTATTAGTAGATTTCTGCTTGCTATAGCGATACCTTCAACCATCATCAGAACCGAATCTGCCCCTGGTAGCTGAGCGGTCAGGGTGACGGAATGTCATACCTAAAGGCCTGGGTTCGATTACCTGCTGGGTAGGAGATTTTCTCCGCTCAGAGACTGGGTTTTGTGTTGTCCTAATCATCATCATTTCATCCCCATCGACACGCAAGTCGCCGAAGTGGCGACTCGAAAGACTTGCATCAGACGAACGGTCTCACCGACGGGAGGCCCTCGTCACACGGCATTTCCATTTCCATCAGAACCGAGGTGGAATCTTCCTGCAAGTCGGTGAGTGGCCTGAAGATGGTGTAGTAAATCACCGCAACTGGTTGGCAAATAAAATAAGATTGGAAACTGGACGGCTGAAAGGTGTTTAATTTGACATCCTGTGTAGAACAGCCGAGTCCCGCAACCATCTCTAAAAAGATGGACATGCAGAGAGTTCTCCGGTTTCGGCTCCTGAGGAAGAGTGGGCTGCCGTTGCTTAACAGACATTGACACCTCGTTGAAAATGTCCCCAGCAGAGATCAAGCCGTCATAAAGCACTCCATATTAATGTCCATACACAGATGCTCAAATACTTTTGATCAGATAGTGAGGAGCAAGAATTGAAAGTTGGTACATAACTTCCATTGCAAGGGGAAACAAAGACAGATCAACTTTCAGAACGATAAATGCCACACTTAAAAAAATCTACGACAGCTTAAGATCACTGTAGCAATTAGCAACACTCTAAACTTATGAAGAAAATTACTATCAAACCCCATATGCCCAATCGTTTCCACGAATCATATCCACGAATGAGGTTTTAATGTTTGGGATGCCCTGTATAACACCACAATGTGCAATATTTGACAAACGATTGGCCGCGCGGGATTAGCCGAGCGGTTTGGGGCGCTGCAGTCATGGACTGTGCGGCTGGTCCCGGCGGAGATTCGAGTCCTCCCTCGGGCATGGGTGTGTTTGTTTATCCTTAGGATAATTTAGGTTAAGTAGTGTGTAAGCTTAGGGACTGATGACCTTAGCAGTTAAGTCCCATAAGATTTTACACACATTTGAACATTTTTTTGAACAAATGATTGAATATATTGTCTTGGGTAAGTGAAATTTTTCTAAGGAAAAAAAAAATATTGAAGCAACTGCGTTTTTATTTAAATAAATGATATTTAACATTTTATTGTCGTTTGATTGCACTTGGAAAGAACAGTACTGTGATATAACGCTTGTCAATGTCTAGACTGAAAAGTTCTGAAAAAAAAGAAAATAGTTTGGAAACGTGCTTAATGGAAGTCTGAAACCTATGGACAAACGGCTGTTGCAGCCCCTTTGACCAGTAGTTATCTGCCTACAGATTATTTTCCCCTTTAGCAAAGCAACAATTTATCTATAACATTCTCTGCCTCGTGATGACTGGGTGTTGTGTGATGTCCTTAGGTTACTTAGGTTTAAGTAGTTCTAAGTTCTAGGGGACTGATGACCATAGATGTTAAGTCCCATAGTGCTGAGAGCCATTTGAACAATTTTTTTATCTATAAGAAAAATATCGGTCCAGACATATTACTTGAGTAGCGAATATTTCCAAAATATCGCGTTTCAATAAAACGAGCTGTGTTTTAGACGATTGGCTTTTCTGGTCCCATATTGATTCTTTAAGCGTAGCTACTCTTCTTTCGGGAACGTCGTAATGTGCGAGTTTAAAATTATGCTCTAAGGTCTTGCATCGGCGAATTTCAGACACATTGCCCTGCAATACACTGAGGTGACAGTCATGGAGTAACTACTAATATCGTGTCGGACGTAGTTTTTCGGGGCAGCAACTCGACGTGGCATGGGCTCAAGAAATCACTGGAAGTCCCGTGCAGATATACTGAGCCTTGCTGCCTCTAAGGGCGTCCATAAATGTGAAACTATTGCCGGTCCAAGATTTTGTTCACGAACTGACTTCTCGATTAGTCCTATAAATGTTCGATGGGATTCATGTCGTGGTGGGGGGAGGGAGAGGGGGGGGGGAGGTATGGGGGCAAATCATTCGCTCGAATTCATGAACATTTGTGGCCCGGTGATATAACACATTGTTATCCATAAAGATTCCATCGTTGTTTGGTGACACGAAGTCCATGAATGGCTGCAGGTGGTCTCCAAGTAGCCAAACGTAACCATTTGTAGTCAGTGATCGGTTCAATTGGACCAGAGGACCCAGTCCATTCCGTGTAAACGTAGCCCACACCAATATGGAGCCATCACGACCTTGCAAAGTGCTTTATTGACAACCTTGGTCCATGGCTTCGTGGGATGTGTGGCACACTCTAACCCAGCCATCCGCTCTTACCAAAAGAAACTGGGACTCGTCTGACCAGGCCACGCTTTTCCAGTCGTGAAGGGTCCAAGTGATACGGTCACGAGCCCAGGAGAGGCGCCGCAGGTGATGTCTTGGTGTTAGCAAAAGCACTTGCGTCGATCATCTGCTGCCAAAACACTGTACTAACAGATACGTTCGTCGTACGAACCACATTGATTTCTGTGGGTATTTCATGCAGTGTTGCTTGTCTTTTAGCACAGAGAGCTCTACGCAAACCGGGTCTAGGCTCTACAGGCTGGAACCACGCGGGTGTGTGATGTCCATAGCTTAGTTAGGTTTAAGTAGTTCTAAGTTCTAGGGGACTGATGACCTCAGAAGTTAAGTCCCATAGTGCTCAGAGCGATTTGAACCTCTACGCAAACGCAACTGCTCTCGGGCGCTAAGTGAAGGCTGTAGGGCGCTGTGCTGTCCATGGTGAGAGGTAATGCTTGAAATTTGGTGTTCACGGCATGACGATTTCCGAAATGGAATGGCGTATACGTCTAGCTCCAGCTACCATTTCACATTCAAAGTGATTGTGGCCGTAACCACGTCCGAAACCTTTTCACATGAATCAGCTTGAGTAAAAATGACAGGTCCGCCCATGCTCTGCCCTTTTTTTCCTTATTTACGTTATCTACCGCCATCTGTATATGTGCACATAGCTATCCCGTGACTCTTTCCACCTCACAAGGGGACCCTCCATACTGTAAATTACGGATTTTGATGCGCTTGAAATATGTTGTAGAGACAGTTACCCTGAGTACCTGGCTATCCGGTTTTTTAGCGACGGGCCTTGGTTTTTGAGAAAATCGATTTTGAAGTTCATTGCGCGCTATGTATACGCGTAACATTACAAATATTCCGAGCAAGTCAGCGTAGCGCAGTCGTGAAGGTTGACGGCTACGGCGTTGGAGTAGCCGTGTTCGAATCCTGTTCTTATACTTTCGTTTTTTTTCATAATCGACAGAATGTTTCAATTTTATTTCAAAGAATATCAACAAACTGTGTAATGCGTGCTAAATTATAAAGATATTTTCTGTCATACAATATTACAAAATCTTGCTTTTCATCGTCCACATTGGTTGATGTGCCAGAACAATATTGTGGGTGATCCTTATCATAGAAACAACCGAAGCACAAATTTTCGCACCACCACGCGCATTTGATGAAGGTAACCGTCTTGCAGGTGCACTGTTTCTTCATGAGCGAGACTGGGAAACACAATTATTTTGCATTCAGAAAGATTTCTCTTTCATCCGCTAATTTAGATGTGAACCATGCATATCTAATCATGCTATCAAAATTTGGAGCGCTGAATTGATGTGGGATTAACGAATGTAATTTTATCGAATCTTCCCTAGAAGCGATTTCTCTGTTGTCTTTCATCGACATCATTCTCAATAATTTTCGTGAAGATTTTCACCTGCCGGTTAAAATAAACATCGCAGGGCTGGCAATAAGGAGTGCACCTTGGTGGGACCACTTTTACGGTGCAGGTGCTCGCTTTCCTTTCATCAGTGAATATCGCATATTTGCCCTCCCCACGAATCGATAATGTACAAAAAATTTTCTGTCTCACGTACGGAAGAATTGCAGAAGGCAGTAATTCTACGTACACATGTTTTGTGAACTTCCCGGATTTCGTGCAGGACATGACTACATTTCTGTATTTCCCAGTTAATTCGTCTAATCGTTTTCGAACGTTAGGACCAAACTTTGCGGACGGTTCTTGGGTACATAAAAAACATATGGGAGCAGGATTCGAACACGGTACCTCATCCCGGTAACCGTGAACCTTTACCGCTGCGCTACGCTGACTTGCTCGGAATATATGCAATGTTACGGGTATACAAAGCACGTAATAAACTACAAAATCGTTTTTCTCAAAAACCACGGCCCGTCGCTAAAAAAACGGATAGCCAGGCACTCAAGCTAAGTGCCTCTACAACATATTTCAAGCGCATGAAAATCCGTGGTTTACAGTATGGAGGGTCCCCTTGTCAGTGTAGTTCTGTGCTTCAGCGCGACCTTGGTTGTGGAAGGTGGTGCAGACGCACGCTACCAGACGTAAGAGGAGTCAATGAAAGGGTGCCACCGTGTGACAGTAGGTTAGTGGCCTCCAGACTGCAGTTTCCGTGGATCCGGTTTATCGCCAGAGTCAGTGTGTATTGGGAGCGATGACGTCACGCTGGTGCAGAAGCTGCCCGCGAGAAGCGGTGCGGCGCGCCGGCCGCTCTGGCCCGGTATGTTTAGCCGCCGACACTTCCGCCCGTAAAGCACTTGCGTAGTCGCGCGGTCGCCGGTTCCGCATCTATTTCCAGCGCTCCCGCTCCGTCGTTTTGGCGTACTCTGGAGTTCAGTGACTCACCCAGACCCGTCTCACGTTCTGGAACCGCCTCAGCTGCCACCTCACACCGCCGGTTTCTGAAAACGCGAGTCACTGCTGTAGTTTTAGCTCGGCGAAAATATTCTGCTTCGGAACCGAATACGATTTCGCTTCCCCAATAATTTCTGAACGGACTACCCCACAGCTCTTAAATGATTCACAGAAGGCGTCTCAAGATCACCAAAAGCTGTCATTGTTATTCAAAGCTGTCATCAAATCGAAAGTTGGTTCGAACACCACAGTGCTTGTAAGTAGGCCTTTTAGGTTTTTATGTTCGTAACACCACGCAGTGCTCTGTATGAAAATTGCTGACTGCGCTGTGTGCAGTCTGTGGCTGGTTGGGCTCATTGTTGGAATATTCGCTAGTGTAGTGTTGGGTAGTTGGATGTGAACAGCGCGTAGCGTTGGGCAGTTGGAGGAGAGCCGCCAGCAGTGGTTGATGTGGGGAGAGAGATGCCAAAGTTTTGAGCGGACCATCTGGACGTGTGTCTGTCAGAACAAGGAAATTTGTTTAGTTGGATGTCACTAAATTATATATTTATTATGACTTTTGAACGCTATTAAGGTAAATCCATTGTTTGTTCTGTATCAAAATCTTTCATTTGCTAACTATGCCTATCAGTAATTAAGCCTTCAGTAGTTGGAATCTTTTATTTAGCTGGCATATTAGCGCTCGCTATATTGCAGTAGTAACGAAGACTTTTGTGACGTAAGTGATTCATGAAAGGTACTGGTTATTGTTAGTCAGGGCCATCCTTTTGTAGGGATTATTGAAAGTCAGACTGCGTTGCGCTAAAAATATTGTGTGTTAGTTTAGTGATGATTAGAATAAGTAAAGAGAAAACTGTTTGAGTATTGAGTTTTGCTCAGATGTTTGAAAATCAAATAACGTACTTTACCAGCACAGTCATTTATAATTTTTCAAAGGGAAAGTATTATGCTTTACTAAGCACGGTCCTGTTGGAGACAGTATACCGTTATCTTCCTCCGACCTCTTAACTGACTTACCCAGGAAGTCAAGCAAGTGATTAGTCTTATCCTTCTGTACATCGATCCTTTGGAAAAAATGGATGTTTCGACTTCGCACAATTAAGTCCATCTCTTTTTGCGGCCGTTCCATGTCTCGTCTTCCGAGGGCTTTTGCTTGTTTACAAAGACTGGAATTTTGCCTTCATTCATCCGCTTGAGGCGTTTGCACCATTCTTCCCTGTATTCTTCTATCTTCTCATTTAAAACTCTGCCCGAATGTCACCATTTTTTAAGTGGACGTTTCTTGAGCAAACTTTGACAGTTTTTTTAAAAATGTCATTACTGCTGACGCTGTGTGTTATTTTTCTCTCTTTTTCTCTTAATCCAGGATCAGTAGCACGGGCTGCCACTATTTTATATAGTTCCAGTTTCGTGTCTTTGTTAACTCTATTTTTAAAGTCTTAAAAATATAATTACACACACACACACACACACACACACACACACACACACACATATATATATATATATATATATATATATATATATATATATATATATAAATTAGTTAGTTTTATTTTCTATGTCTGTGTCTGTTCCATACTTAGTCACTGCCTGAATAACTGAAACTGGGGACTTGCTCAAGTATCTTGACTTTAATAACAATCTTTGATCGAACTGGAAATTTTACATAGTGGGCCATAACTGTAGGTTCAGTAACAGATATTTTTATAGTGTAATGTTTCTTGCGAACTCATATAACTCATACAGAGAGTGTTGTAAGTCTACCTCAGTGTTGTGTAATACAATTACGTCATTTGCAAAAAGGCATAGCTTTTAGATCGTAGCTCCTTTTCAGCTTTACATCTTTATGAATTTCCTTCTTCCAGTTTCTTATGAGGTCTTCAGTACGGATGCCAAAGAGTCGGTGACATCCTATATCCCTGTCCGACACCTTGATTATCACTATGTTATTTATTTTTAAAATGTCTGTATTATGATTATTTTAGAATCTTTACGTATGCTTCTCATCACTTGCATGAGATGCAGGGGTATTCTCCGCTTGTCCATTATTGCCCATAGCCTGTTCCTAATAACCGACTCAGAGGCTTCTTCGAAGTCAATGAAAGCAACGTGTGTTTCTAAACTGACTTCTCGTTGCTGTTTTAAAATTCTCTTAATACTGAAAATATTACTGCTCCACGAGCGTCGTTTCTTAAACCCACTTTGCTCTTCTCTTAAACATGCGTCACTATTTTCAAGAGATTATTTATTATTTTTTAGTAAGCTTTATAAACTGTCTCCGTGAGACTTATAGTTTGGTTGGTTGGTTTGTGGGATTAAAGGGACCATCCTTGAGACTTATACCCCTGTAACTGTCACAGACATTTCTTTGGCCTTTTCAAAACACAGAAATTGCTTCGGCGGTTTTTCAAACATCAGAGACTTAGCCAGTATTAAGTAAATGTAACAGTCATAGTCCACACAGCGTCCCTCAGTGTTTGCATTTTACTACTCAACCACCGAAACGCCCTCAGCTGGACATCATTGGTTCTCGCAAAGCCCTAGGAACAGTCTTCTGAGTTTCCACGCAGCTCATGTCTTTTTTAAATTTTTTTAGAACGTTTCTTTTATTTCTATCTATAGCTACAAAGTTTCTTGGTCCTTACACAACCGATTTCGGTCAGCGGCGTCCCAAAGGTGTTCCCACTCGGTCCAGGTCGGGACGAGACTCTTTGGCAGGCCTGTCCTCCACAGGGATGTTATTGTCCATAAACCAATGCCTCAGACATGCTGCTTTGAGACAGGGTGCATTGAACTGTTGATACGATCATTGTTTCTGAAGTGTTTCTCTACTATATGCGGTACAGAATGGTATCCAGTGCACTAATGTCTTTGCAAATTAAGCGTTACCCAAGCGCAGTAAGGGGGCCGCACCCTAAGCACGGAAAATAACCTCACACGGTAGTACCACTTCCTCCGTACTTCACTGTTGGCACTACAGATGATGGCAGGTAATGTTCTCCAGGTACTCGCCAAACCCAACACCTCCCTCGTATTGCCATAGGGTATAGCGTGAGTCATTACTCCAAATTACTCCTTCCCAATCGTCAACTGTACAGTGGCGTCGCCCTTTCCACCATCTGAAGCCTCGCTGTTTGACTACAGAAATATGTAGCTTATGAGGTTCTGCTGCACCACTGTACGCCATTCTTCTTAAGCCCCTCCGTACAGTCACTGAGCTATTTAGACTGCTGGCAGCTCTTTGGAGCTCGCAATTGATTCCTTTCACTGATTTTTTACAACCACTCTCCGCAATTGCCGGCCGCGGTGGCCGAGCGGTTCTAGGCACTTCAGTCGGAACCGCGAGACTGCTACGATCGCAGGTTCGAATCCTGCCTCGGGCATGCATGTGTGTGATGTCTTTAGGTTAGTTAGGTTTCAGTAGTTCTAAGTTCTAGGGGACTGATGACCTCAGATGTTAAGTCCCATAGTGCTCAGAGCCATTTTTGAAGCATTTGATCTCCGCAATGTTGGACGGTCTTGTCCGTCAGTTCATCAGGTTTTCATGGTCTTGGTTTCACTGTGGTCTTTCCTTCGCGTTTCTGCTTGACAATGACATCACCAACAGTTGACTTGGACAGCCTTGGAGGGGTTGAAATGTCGTTGGCCGTTTTATATAAGTTCCACATGTTGCTCGGCGCGATCTGATAGTTGGTGATAAATAAGAATTTTAGCAGCCAAGGTCACTTGTTCAGGTATTTTTATTTTCTCAGCCGGTCATTGCGAAAATGAAAATATTTCAACACGTGATCTAGCCTGCAAAAAGTCTTATTTATCGCTTTTATGGATTTGTTACACAGGTGACATCGAATGGTTAGTACTCGTTCGAAGACACCGAGATTTCCGTCCGACACATTGTGCTGTTAGTGCTTCTCTAATGACAACACAGTACTCCCCGCCTTCTTTCATCCTGGAGGATCCACCTCTGCTGAGATGTAGCTGTCGATTTCACATTACATAGGGGTGTCTGGATACTTTTAATCGGATAATGTAAGTAGGCCCTAGGTAGGTCTTTTTTTTTTAATCAATGGTATAGTTTTCAGTCATTCCATGTGTATTAAAATTTTGTGGGTAGGTAAGTCGGGTTGCTAGGAGCCTGTGGGTGACTGGATAAAACATTAACCTCCTTTTTCTAATATCTACCGCCAGCTTCTGTAATTCTTCTGTCTTTTCCGCAATTTTAGTTTGCAGCCATCTTCCGCTCTGTTTTTGTCGCGAATCTTCCTCACAATTTAGCGTCGCTCTATCAGAAAGTTTTCCGTAAAGCATTTTGTCTGAAGTATGGCTGTTTTGTTGGCATACTGTGCTTCACGTTGGTAACCGACAACCTGGCACTGGAAGGGAGGAAGGAGGGAATGTTTGACGTTCCGTCGACGACGGAGTCACTGGGGACGGAGCAGACTGTGAGAAGATGGGGAAAGAACTCGTTCATTTCGAAGGAACCATCCCGACATTGGCCTTAGGTGATTTCGGAAAATCACAGAAAATCTTAATGTGGATGATCAGATGAGGGTTTGACTCAGATTCCTTCACATGTGATGCAGTGTCTTACAGTGGCGCCACTTCGTTCGATCTTGACAGGACAAACAAACTTTCAGCACGGCCCGACCGAGACAGCTCCATGGTTAAGATAGTGAATTCGCTTCCGGAAGGATAAGGGTACACAATCAATATTTAGGTCTGGTGCGGCGTCCCTATACGTCGCTAAAGACAGGCGCCTTGATGGCACCGGCCGCCGCCTAGGCACCGTCCCGCGTCGCGCTGGGCCCTTCGTCCCTTCTGGAAGCCGCGCTCTGGCTTTGTTTTTGTTGGCTGCAGAGGCCCAGACACCGGATGCGGGAGCCCTGCCTGCTGCCTCCCCTACGCGTTTAGGTGCGTGCGCTCTACCGCCTCTAGGAAACCCCGTCACAGGGGCAAAACATGGCGCAGCGAGCGACTTCTGGACCGTGAGGCTGGGGTTACAAGGGCGACTTTTTGGTCAAAACAGATTGCTCGTGTTGAGTGTACGTCGCGAGCAAGTGACTGAATCAAACACGTCACGAGTGGATCGGTGACGGCAGTCATCAGTTGATTGTGCTGTAATTGGACTTCTAAAATCACGAGTGTGCTGAAGGCAGCGCATGTGTAGAAACAGGAAATGATGGTGGTGTCTGTTAACATACGAAGTTAACCTACTCTCGTCACACTCACTCATGTTATGGTAATGTACACTACTGGCCATTAAAATTACTACACCAAGAAGAAATGCAGATGATAAACGGGTATTCATTGGACAAAGATATTATACTAGAACTGACATGTGAATACATTTTCACGCGTTTTGAGTGCATAGATTAAGAGAAGTCAGTACCCAGAACAACCACCTCTGGCCGTAAAAACGCCTTGATACTCCTGGGCATTGAGTCAAACAGAGCTTGGATGGCGTGTACAGGTACAGCTGCCCATGCAGCTTCAACACGATACCACAGTTCATCAAGAGTAGTGACTGGCGTATTGTGACGAGCCAGTTGCTCGGCCACCATTGACCAGACGTTTTCAATTGGTGAGAGATCTGGAAAATGTGCTGGCCAGGGCAGCAGCCGAACATTTTCTGTATCCAGAAAGGCCCGTACAGGACCTGCAACATGCGGTCGTGCATTATCCCGCTGAAATGTAGGGTTTCGCAGGGATCGAATGAAGGGTAGAGCCACGGGTCGTAACACATCTGAAATGTAACGTCCACTGTTCAAAGTGCCGTCAGTGCGAACAAGAGGTGACCGAGACGTGTAACCATGGCACCCCATACCATCGCGCTGGGTGATACGCCAGTATGGCGATGACGAATACACGCTTCCAATGTGCGTTCACCGCGATGTCGCCAAACATGGATGCGATCATTATGATGCTGTAAACAGAACCTGGATTCATCCGAAAAAATGACGTTTTGCCATTCGTGCACCCAGGTTCGTCGTTGAGTACACCATCGTAGGCGCTCCTGTCTGTGATGCAGCGTCAAGGGTAACCGCAGCCATGGTCTCCGAGCTGATAGTCCATGCTTCTCTGGACCAACGCGAGCGGCAATGTCGCGATACGACAAACCGCAATCGCGATACGACAAACCGCAATCGCGATAGGCTACAATCCGACATTTATCAAAGACGGAAACGTGATGGTATGCATTTCTCCTCCTTGCACGAGGCATCACAACAACGTTTCACCGGGCATCGCCGGTCAACTGCTGTTTGTGCATGAGAAATCGGTTGGAAACTTTCCTCATGTCAGCACGTTGTAGGTGTCGCCACCGGCGCCAGCCTTGTGTGAATGCTCTGAAAAGCTGATCATTTGCATATCACAGCATCTTCTTCCTGTCGGTTAAATTTCGCGCCTGTAGCACGTCATCTTCGTGGTGTAGTAATTTTAATGGTCAGTAGTGTAGTTGGCAGCGCATGTGTAGAAACAGGAAACGGTGGTGGTGTCTGCTAACATAAGAAGTTAACCTATTCTCGTCTCGCTCACTCGTTATTGTAATGTAGTTTGTGCTTTGGCGTCTTTGTAAAACCTTTTTTTATTGTCTGTCTTGTTATTGCGATGATGATGATGATGATGATGATTGGGTTGTGGAGCGCTCAACTGCGCGGTAATCAGCGCCCGTACAAGGTCCCAATTTTTACACTGTCCAATTGTTTCACAATCCAGTCTAGCCATTGTCATAAATGATGATGATGAAAGGATGAGGACAACACAAACACCCAGTCCCCGGCCAGAGGAAATCTCCAACCTGGCCGGGAATCGAACCCGGGACCCCGCGATCCAGAGGCAGCAACGCTAGCCACTAGACCACTTGTTATTGTGATACTTTGCAACAGTTGCATGAATAATGATATTTTTCCCACTAGTCTTTCCACAGAAATGATTCCAGATATCAGAAAACAAAAACTTATTTTAGTTTTACTACACCTGGACAGGGAAGAAGCCTACAATTTGCACAAATAAGAATGTAAATAGTTCAAAAATGCAAATGCAAATTACACCAATTTCGTCTGTTCTATTGGAGGAGACAAATAGTTTTGATTGTTATACGAAACTTATAAAAAACGCAAATGATATAGTAAAAAGGCGCTTTGTTTTTTGAGTTATCAGTCTTCTGCCTGGTTTCACGCGGCCCACCACAAATTCCTCTCCTGCGCTAATCTCTTCATCTCAGAGTAGCACTTGAACCCTGCGTCCTCAATTGTTTGTTATGTTTGTTAGAAGTATTCAAATCCCCGTCTTCCCCTACAGCTTGTACCCTTTACAGTTCCCTCTAGTACCGTGGAAGTTATTCCCTGATGTCCTACCACCCTTATCATCCTTCTTCTTCTTCTTCTTCTTCTTCTTCTCAGTGTTTTCCGTATAGTCCTTTCCTCGCCGATTCTGCCGAGAACCTCCTCATTCAGTCCACAGGTTTTCAACACTCTTCTGTAAATCCTTACCTCAAATGCTTGTATCCTCATCTGCTCCGGTTTCCCGACTGTTCATGATTCATTACCATACAGTGCTGTGATCCAAGCATACATTCTCATAAATTTCTTAAATTAAGGCCTTTTTTGATGCCAGTAGACTTCTCGTGGTGAGGAACGGACTCTTTGCATGGACTAGTCTGCTTTTTATGTCCTCCTTACTTCGTTTGTCATCGGTAATTTTGCATCCAAGGAAGTGGAACTTCTTAACTTCGTCTGCTCTGCTCTGTAATTTGATGTTCAGTTTCTCGATATTCTCATTTCTGTCTTTTTCCACGTTACTCTCAGTTCATATTCTGTACTCATCAGACTGTTCGTTTCATACAACAGATCCTGTAATTCTTCACATTCGCGGAGGTCAGCAATGTCATCAGCAAATGACTGATATACTTTGACCCTGAATTTTAATCCCATCCTTGAACATTCCTTTGATTTCCGTAATTGCGCTATCTAGTGTCTTTTAAATATTGTTTCATGTATCTGTATGTGTATTTACTTTCTCGAGATAATAAATAATAGCGTTTTCAAATTTTTCTTTTTCTAGTATTTGCGTTCTCAGCAGGGTAGAATTTTGCGTGGATCATTTTTAAATTCTGCAGGCTCCTAAATTCCGTTATCGTGTTTCGACCTTTTGTAAGGAGAATACCCTTCTCATAACATTACTTTCACTCTTCAGACAAGTCTGCTCGGCCCCCTAAGTACGTAACTCGCTCGTAACTGCACAATACCGCCATTAACCGATCTCCGCAATAAGCTGCACACTTATGATATGCTCTTGGCAACTCCCCGCAACACGTCAATCATGCTGTAGCAGTGCGGGAATTTTCAGCTAAAGAGTACTATTGTACAGGGTGATTCAAAAAGAATACCACAAATTTAGGAATTTAAAACTCTGCAACGACAAAAGGCAGAGCTAAGCACTATCTGTCGGCGAATTAAGGGAGCTATAAAGTTTAATTTAGTTGTACATTTGTTCGCTTGAGGCGCTGTTGACTAGGCGTCAGCGTCAGTTGATGCTAAGATGGCGACCGCTCAACAGAAAGCTTTTTGTGTTATTGAGTACGGCAGAAATGAATCGACGACAGTTGTTCAGCGTGCATTTCGAACGAAGTATGGTTTTAAACCTCCTGATAGGTGGTGTATTAAACGTTGGTATAAACAGTTTACAGAGAATGGGTGTTTGTGCAAAGGGAAAAGTTCTGGACGGCCGAGAACGAGTGATGAAAATGTAGCACGCATCCAGCAAGCATTTGTTCGCAGCCCAGGAAAATCGACTCGCAGAGCTAGCAGAGAGCTGCAAATTCCACAATCAACTGTATGGAGAGTCCTACGAAAAAGGTTAGTTATGAAACCTGAACGTCAACTACCCAAGGCGATGGATCGGCCGCCAGGCAGCCTGTGACAGAGCACTTCATCACTGGCCTCCAAGAAGCCCTGATATTACCCCCTGCGATTTTTTCTTATGGGGGTATGTTAAGGATATGGTGTTTCGGCCACCTCTCCCAGCCACCATTGATGATTTGAAACGAGAAATAACAGCAGCTATCCAAACTGTTACGCCTGATATGCTACAGAGAGTGTGGAACGAGTTGGAGTATCGGGTTGATATTGCTCGAGTGTTTGGAGGGGGCCATATTGAACATCTCTGAACTTGTTTTTGAGTGAAAAAAAAAACCTTTTTAAATACTCTTTGTAATGATGTATAACAGAAGGTTATATTATGTTTCTTTCATTAAATACACATTTTTAAAGTTGTGGTATTCTTTTTGAATCACCCTGTATTTTTATTATAGAATATGAAAATAATGACCGAGCGAGGTGGTACAGTGGTTAGCACACTGGACTCGAATTCGGGAGGACGACGTTTCAAACCAGCGTCCGGCCATCCTGATTTAGATTTTCTGTGATTTCCCTAAATCGCTTCAGGCAAATGCCGGGATGGTTCCTTTCAAAGGACACAGCCGACTTCCTTCCCCATTCTTCCCTAATCCGGTGGGACCGACTGTGAAAAAGATAGTAATTACTATCTTCCACAGCCTAGCAGACTGCATTCCGGAAACCCAGATTAGCCTTTACGGAAGGCTGAAGTGTACAAAATACCATACCAGTGTGGCAAAGTCCACATTGGTCAGGCCACCCGCGTGAAAGATGCGTTGAACGTTGTCGCCGCTCTTTCCCAGTAAGACATGCATCGCTGAGCATTGTATACCCCATGGATTATTCTGCCACATAAATGTTGACCTGACGAAATCGTTTAGGAATTAAATTATTAAGAAATCTGTGGGAATACATTTGCAGGAAGACGTTATTAATCGTGATGGCGGCTTTCAAATATATGAGGCGTTGCACGTGGTGATTTCGTTAATATCTTCGGAAAGAAACAATTTTACGCCTAATGGCATGGCTAGTAGAGATCAGAAATGAGCTCCGTATATTCACTTTAAGCTCACCAGCGAATCCTATCACGTCCTCTTCGGACTAGCTGCCTCCGTGTGCTGGCAGACTCTACTCGTGAGTTTCTGCCGCTGCCCACTCGTCAGTTGAGTCTGCTGTCGGCTACAAGCGGACTCCACTCGCTCAGAAAGGAGAAGCGAGTACACTTTCGGCGCACACCATGGAGATGCGTTGGGTCCGTTTTGTTCACATTGTTTATATTAATGATCGCAGTGAAGTATAGTCTGTAGTATAGTCTGGTCATCGGAGCTCAGTTCGAAGCGGGACCCACCAATGAAGATAATTCTACTCCAGTCAGTGAGATTCCAAGTGTTTGGAGACGTCCTATACAGCGGTGGGATACCCGTCTGACTGTTATATGGCCCGACAACTGGGAGTGATGGTCTGAGGTGCCTTTTTTTTTTCTTCTCCATAGTAGAAACCCTTTGGTATCATCCGTGGCACTCTTACAGAACAGCGATACGTTAACGATACTCTACATCCCGTTTTGTCCGCAGCTCGTGGTCTAGTGGCTAGCTTTGCTGCCTCTGGATCATGTGGTCCTGGGTTCGATTCCCGGCCAGATTGGGGATTTTCTCTACCCAGGGACTGAGTGGTTGTGTTGTCCTCATCATTTCATCTTCATCATCATCATCATTGGTGACAGTGGCTCGATTGCACTGTGTAAAAAATTGGACTGTGAAAAAACTGGGACTTTGTACGGGCGCTGATGACCCGCACCGTTGAGCGTCCCACAAACCAAACATCATTATCATCACCACATCCCGTTTTGTTGCCATTCAATGCAAGCCATCCTGGGCTTACATTTTTAGGAAGATAATGTCCGCTCGCACGCGGTGAGAGTTTCTACTACATGTTGTCATGCTTGCCAAATTCTCCCTTGGCCGGCAAAGTCGCCAGATCTCTCCCGAATCCAGAACATTTGAATCATTAAGGATGGGACCCTCCAAAAAACTCGGGGTTATGACAATATAACGCGCCAACTGTATCAGTCATTACATAGCTGTATAACTGCTTGCGCAGAGGCCACAAGTGGACCAATTCTCTTGAATGAATCATCCAATTCTTCTGAAATCGTGATCAATTGTTAGTCTGTACATGCACATCGCATCTACCGATTTCCATCCCATTCGGATAATTCCTTCGTGGAAAGCCCTTTTTTTGTCTCAGAGTGAATGTCGTCGTGTGAGCTGTGTCTTTCATGGAAGTTCCTTCTTTATCTACTGCACTGTAACAGCATACACCCACTTCTTCAAGAGTCTTTTGCCTAAGTTAAACATTTAGTTATCCAGCATGACCACCTGCTACGCCTGGAACGCAGCAGTCTACAAAGAAATCGCAGCACCCTCTTACAAGACACTGAAGGCAGGGGTAGGCTTTACATTACAGCATTACCGACTTGTGGTATCGATGTCGACTCGGGTCACGTCCACGTAAATGGTCCGTCCGCCGAGGAGAGACAATGGCGGCCGACCAGGGCTCGGCTCGTTGCTGGCCACTTGTAGGCCACGTGCGCTTCCGCGGCGGTCTGTGCGCCTCAGCGGCAATACGAGGGGGAGGGGAGGGGACACACAGCGCCTATTTGTACCAGCTCTACCGCACATTCAAACGCGGCCTCATTTGAATCACAAGTAGACGCCTCTGGCGAGGGAGATTTCCCAGATGTTAAGCCCTAATGGGGCAACATAGTTCTGTTGTGTACTACTCTGCAGCGGAGAATCTGATTCGGTGAATGTTAACAGTTCATGTAAACGTAAATATAAATACCGTACTTGCCAGGATATAAGCCACATCCTTTATTTCGTAAAGGGTAAGAAAGAGAGAAACGCAGTGGAGGAAAATTTATGCCATAATACTTAGTTACGAAAACTGTTCTCAGTACAGCCATTCTTAATCAATTTTTGTAATACCGTAATTTAGATAAATTACACAGAAATACCATCCTCACAATCACTGTTAGCTTCACTATTCGACCACCTAGTATTTGCTTCATCACTGTCGGTATATTTGTCGCTCTCCTCCCAAAGTACATTTTTTTGCTGCCATCCAGGGCACTTGACCCACAACACGTCTTGAGCCCTTTGATGATAAAATCTGATGATATTTTGCGCCTTGAAGAGAGAATCCATTCACACACAACTGATCACTTTTTAATCTTGCCATACTGAGTGAGTACATAAGCCCTTCTAAAGCCCAACCGGAATAGCAATTGAATATCTTATGACCAGACGAAAGTACAATCATCCGACCATAACTATGGGTTCTTTGCCTGCTCTGGGAGATGGCATATTAGAACTATAACCCAAGAAATATTAGGTCACTTTATTACATGAATGACAGAAAGATTTACTTACCTTGATGCCATCCACTGTCATAGGAGTGCTTGAATATTTACAATGTCATTGGCTATTGCTGTATCACTCGATGTACTAATTAACAATTTCTTCTCTTGAAGCACAATGTTCAACATTTACTAAAGTACGTTTTCATCTGAGACCTGAATAACTCCTTAGTCCCACTCAATGATGGTGATGCTTCAACTGAGATTACGAATTGAATAGAGCGCTTACAAGTAGCTTTATCTTGACGCCCATACGAGGTCGCTGCTGTGCTGAGAGAAAGGGCATGTTTTGCTCAGTCTCTCCACTTCGTCGTTGCGGATTTCAACGAGACATCCCTAATGTCTGAGGTATCGATGTGCGTTGCTGACTCTGCTGTGGCGCCGCGAGACGATACCACAGAATTAAGAATACGGTTCAGTTGTAGCTAATGTGTTTTTTTATTGCACGACTAGTTTCGGAGGCTTTATAGCTCCCTCCTCAGGTGGCGCCCACTGTTAGCGAGAGATTAGGGAATAGTACAAAATTGCATAAACATTCTAACAAACAAATGTAAAGCGATGATTAAAGGCCTACTCACATGGATTGTTAAGTGTCCGCAGCTCGTGGTCGTGCCGTAACGTTCTCGCTTCCCGTGGGTTCCCGGGTTCGATTCCCGGCGGGGTCAGGGATTTTCTCTGCCTCGTGATGACTGGGTGTTGTGTGATGTCCTTAGGTTAGTTAGGTTTAAGTAGTTCTAAGTTCTAGGGGACTGATGACCATAGATGTTAAGTCCCATAGTGCTCAGAACCATTTGAACCATTTGATTGTTAAGTCATGGGTGTATCTTGGGCGGGTCAGTTAATCACAAGGGCTCATTTAGTTCTGTGTCTGGCGGCGAGGCGGGTGCCATAAGCGCTGTACCGGCGCTCCCATGTGTCACATAGGCGTGAGTTTGATCCCCCGCGATTAATTAACCCTATCACCATATACCCATGACTTAACATTCATTGGGTGGCATCTGATGATGAAGCTATAAAGCCCCCGAAACTAGTCGTGCAATAAAAAGATTCATTAGCCATAAGTGAAGCGGATTCTTAGTTCAACTATCATGACCCTCCGTTACGGATATTCCCTCGCCGCGCTGGATTAGCCGAGCGAAAAAAAAAGGTTCAAATGACTCTGAGCACTATGGGACTCAACTGCTGAGGTCATTAGTCTCCTAGAACTTAGAACTAGTTAAACCGAACTAAACTAAGGACATCACAAACATCCATGCCCGAGGCAGGATTCGAACATGCGACCGTAGCGGTCTTGCGGTTCCAGACTGCAGCGCCTTTAACCGCACGGCCACTTCGGCCGGCTTAGCCGAGCGGTCTGGGGCACTGCTGTCCTGGACTGTGCGGCTGGTCCCGGCAGAGGTTCGAGTCCTCCCTCGGGCGTGAGTGTGTGTGTTTATCCTTAGGATAATTTAGGTTAAGTAGTGTGTAAGCTTAGGGACTGATGGCCTTAGCAGTTAAGTCCCATAAGATTTCACACATATTTGAACATTTGATATTCCCCGAATCAGATTTTGCGTATCAGCCGGAGTATCTGAAAGTTCCTTCACAGCACCAAGAGTTACTAGTAAAAATGTCTTTATTACACAACCAGTTTCTGTCCACAGACCAGCATCAAGCACCGTATCATGAAATATTTACAACAGCATACGAGGCTATGCAAAATCAATGGCGTAAAATAATTTAAAATCCATGATTCGTTACTGTTGTCAAATTGAAATATAAATTACACTGTGAATAATAAAAACGTATCATACACTGTTCTCCTGGATATTTTACTAACAGGCAGGTTACAACGCTACGAGAGGAGCATCTGTACATACTGGCCCAATTTGCTATTCGACAACGACGAATAGTTGATTTTATATTACAGGGCGGCGTAAAATAGATGTTATATTCTTGTTATCATATTTACATAGGTTGTTCCAGGCAATTTTCAGCAGTCGACATATGTTTCAAAAAACGCATGACACTGAACTGCATTAACTGGATTTCATTAGTACTGCCAGTTTTGGCCGTAAGGCATCATCGGGTACTTGACGCAGTTCAGAGCTATGAGCTTTTTGAAACGTATCACATTTACGCTACAGTAGACGACCTGAAATTTACAATAAAACGTTTTTAAAGTGGTTTCCTTCTGCAGTGATGACTGTGTAGAGCCTTAAACTGAATTTCGTGATGACTTCTTGAAGAACATCATTATCGGCTGGACAAATCTCTCTGGAGATTGCAGTACGAAGGTCCTGGAGTGTTACGGGAACATAGTTGAAGACTCTGTCCTTTACATATCCGATTAAGAAATAATCATAAGCGATGAGATCGTGAGTATATGGCCGCCATTACACCCCGTGTCTAATGAATGCTTATGTGTCCAGGACGACAATCTGACGTCTGAAAGTCGCCTGCAGCAAATGGAAGACATCCGCGGTACTCTGTGAACGTGCTCCATCCTCCATGAGACAGTAGTTTCAGAGAATCTGGCGTCGTGCACTTCGGTACAAACTTGGCTTCCACTACTTGCCTGTGTTTGCCTTCTGTGACAGGTTGGTCAATAAAAATGGGCACAATAATGCATTAAGCACCGATTGCTCACCAACCAGTGGCTTTTTCTGGATTACATGAAGCAGCAGCTTGAACATCTGGATTCACAGTACAGCTGTTCCAGTGTTATTGTATCCATTCCTAAATGTGAACTGAGACATCAATGAGAGAGCTATAGAATTTTCAGAGCTACAATACAACAATATCACAAGGAGAATCATTTACGATAGAGGATTAAACCACAGTAGACAAAAACTTTCCAATACGTATTTCGTGCCACCCCGTATTTGACACCACTGGCTTCACATTACCTTTTTTGCTGTTCTATATATTTTATGTCTGATGATGGTCTGTGTACTGGGACTCGTTACATAACGAATAAATTTTTATCAGCGGCTCCTGGCGTTGTATTATGACGGTTTTCAAACATTCACGAGCTGTGTGGCACAACTTTCTTGAAACATAATCTGAATATCACAGCCGCGGCCAAATGTCAGTCCTGCTTACCGGAAAATGGAGCGACAGTAAAGGCCTTACTCTTCCCATGTATTGGAAATAAGAGAAAGAACACGTCCGAAGTTGGTATAAACTCTATGGTGGTAAGTTCCTATGGGACCAAACTGCTGAAGTCGTTGGTATCTAGGCTTACACACTAGTTAATCTACCGTAAAGTAACTTACGCTGAGGGCAGCACACACACCCATGCCCGAGGGAGGACTCGAACCTCCGACCTGGGGAGCCGCGCGAACAGTGGAAAGACGCCTCAGACCACGCGGCTACCGGCTACTTTTTCTCAGTTTGATTGTTGAGAGACTTACTATTCGCAAAAGGCAAGCTAGCGCTTAAATTAGTAATATAATATGTTGTTAGTAGTTATCTACAGTTATCTGCAGTTAAAATTTGAGTATATACTACTGAGTAGGGACCTCAGTGCTGCGGGCCTTGTATATCCTTATACCGACCATCGCATAAAGTTGAATTTCTGTTTCTATGACTTAACGGTGTGGCATGTAATAAATAGGAAAGAATAAATACTGACGATGGCGAATTATATCTGAAGCAAGTATGGGGATAACAAAGTTATTGCAGCAAGGCCGATAACAAATTCAATACTGAAGAGTCGTACAGTATTTGCCATAGGTCGAATCGGTCCAAAATCGTTACTAACACATAGACCTTAATACCACTCGGTACGGGACACTATGTTAGTTTCCTGTGTCGTGTTCAGTGTGAAATAACAATTCTGACAATTCAGAAAACTTGCTACGAGTATTAAGTCGTATCCTGTTTGCCTTTGAGATACTATCCAAGGTAAGAACTACTGTGCGCTGTCGATGATTTACGATGGTAACGCATGGCGCTTAACTACGTGGGTCATGATTTACCCGTGGGGATGTTAGGCAAACTGCATCTGGTCATGCATGAGACGGCGCCTGCTGTGCCCCTACTGAGGAAGCGGGCAGCGCGGACAAGGTTCTGGTGTGCTGCAGCTGGTAGCCGCATTCCTCGCGACCCGCTGCGATGGTCAAGTATTTCCCCAGCGTGCGGCTGCCCCTAAAACGATCAAGATCAGCCGCTTGTGGAGCTACCTGGGTGTCGTTTCATGAAGCCTCTCCAGTCAGTTGTACGCAGTTGCTACTCTTACACCGACACCTCCGCGTGACGCACGTTTGTGAAGCAATAAATACAGAAAAGACTTTAACTGCGTAATCACGGGACCACAGAAGATGACGAGTGGGAAACTCATCTAAGTGTCGCATCAATACGAAGTTGTTACTTGACTTTTAAAGGTCGATTCATACTGTACGTTAACGGATCATCACCGGACGGAACAGAATGTCACTGTTACCCTCAAATAGTGGCGCGTTCACAGTGGTCAGAACTTCAACAAAGCCCTGTAGAGACCGGTGAAAGTAAAGAGTCACTGCCCTTCTTACAAAAAGTCGGACTGCAGTACCAGCTTTAAGGGACTGGTAATGAGAGCAGAGTTTATTGATGACTGAAGCAGAATTCACAACGAATGTTCTTGGCAAAATTGATAAGGTACGTTTTCCACACCACTGTGAACTGAAACAGTAGAGAATGTGTCACCCAAACATTTCTACATCTACATATACATCTACGTGATAACTTGCTATTCACAATAAAGTGCCTGGCAGAGGGCGCAATGAACCACCTTCAAGCTGTCTCTCTACCGTTCCACTCTCGAACGGCGCGCGGGAAAAACGAGCAGTTAAATCTTTCTTTGCGAACAATGATTTCTCTTATTATATTGTGATGATCATTTCTCCCAATGTAGGTGGGTGCCAACAGAATGTTTTCGCAATCGGAGGAGAGAACTGGTAACTGAAATTTCGTGAGAAGATCCCGTAGGAACAAAAAACGCCTTTGGTTTAATGATTGCCTTTGTTTTGACGCAGCCTACACGGTCACAGAACCACATGAGCCTCTGATTCAGACCGTCAGCACGGCCCTGCACCAAAGGAAACATCAACATTTATTCTATCGACAAAATCGGTACATACAAACACATGAAATAGTTGTGAAAGGTGTTTGAAATCAATCTTTGCAAAAACTAAAAAAATGTGTATTTATTTCACAATGACCGTTCCGTTTTATTAATGGTATTATTTTAATTTTAAATATCTTCCGCAGTCCGGAATGAAACATATTTACAATTTTGGTTTGCTTGTTGGTCTAAAACGGTTTATTACAAAAAAAAGCAAAACATGACAGTGTGATTTTAACTTACTGCATTTTTTCTTATTTCCGTTTACATCTGGTTAAATTCATGTGCTTGCACATTTTTCAGTTTTGTCATTGACGTTCTAGCCCAATGCCATGCTGGCCTGCAGCGCTACACGTATTACAGACAAAGACGAAGTTCTAAGAATCTAAATTAATGAAACCAGACACGTATCTATATCACTAAACGGCCATCTCGGAATCCACGACATGGCACCAAAACAATTTTCAATTTGCCAGTGTAACGGCTTCCAAGGGCATCAAAAATTTGATTTTCAATGTTTCGCGTAATTACTGATAGAATTTAAAAAATTAAAATGTTGTCATAATCTATTCATTAAGAAGTTTAATTTCACATTAAAAGTTTGACACAATAAGGCAAGTATTGGAGTTAGAAACTGTGTGTTTGTCTCGAGACAACGTAACTGATAGCTGGCTAATACCCGAATTTTTGTCATACAATATTTGAGAATGTGGATACTTAGCGACTTCCAACGAACTTTCCACATAATTTCAAAGCTTTCTGACTGACAGCCCTGACATTCATACAGTGTTTCATAATGTGAGACCTTAGCCATTTCCAACAAACTTTAAGCATAATTTCAAATCTTTCCTAAATTTTTTCTCACTTACACGCATAAAGGCAAACGTTTAATATATTAACTCTTTTGTAAAGTAATCGGACTTTTCAAACTAGTTTGAACACGGGAGTTCGATTCTTTAAAGTATCGGGTGTTTACTGGTAGTAAAAGACACATTTTTAGTACAAAACAGATTTCACGTTCTTTTAATAATTGTGAATGAAGTACAGACACACTGACCACACAAATGAAGAATCAGACAGTATTTGTAGGGTATTACATAGCGCATTTTTTTACTTGTCTTGTATGTTCGTTTCTTTCTAATTGCCACATCTCTTCTTCTTCCTTGCCTCTTCCCGTTTGTCTGCGGAGTCGGCGTTGTTCTATGAGTTTTGGCGATGTTAGTGACAGCTTGTGGCGGGGTGCCACCACTCCCCCGCAGAGAGGCGTTGCAGACGTTATCGTGCCGTTAGCAAGGGCACACGCCTAGGTCACCTGCTGCCACAGCCTATTAACGCAACATTTCGGCGAACTCTCCTAACGGATACGTTCGTCGCACGTCGCACATTGATTTCTGTGCTATTTGACGCAGTTCAAATGGTTAAAATGGCTCTGAGCACTATGGGCCTTAACTGCTGAGGTCATCAGTCCCCTAGAGCTTAGAACTACTTAAACCTAACTAACCTAAGGACATCACACACGTCCATGCCCGAGGCAGGATTCGAACCTGTGACCGCAGCGGTCGCGCGGTTCCAAACTGTTTCGCCTAGAACCGCTCGGCCACACCGGCCGGCTTTGACGCAGTGTTACTTGTCTGTTAGCTCTGACAGCTCTACGCAAACGCCGCTGCTCTCGGTCGTTAAGTGAAGGCCGTCGGCTACTGCGTTGTCCGTGGTGAGAAGTAAAGCCTGAAACTTGCTCTTCTCGGCACACTCTTGACGCTGTGAATCTCGGAATACTGAATTACCCAACGATTTCCGAAATGGAATTTCCCATGCATCTAGCTCCAACTGCCGTTCCGCGTTCAGAGTCTGTCGATTCCCGTCGTGTGCCAATAATCGCTTCGAAAACCTTTGTCCTGATTCACCAGAGAACAAATGGCAGCTCAGCCAATGCACTGGCCTTGTATACCTTGTGTACACGATGCTATCGCTATATGTATACGTATGCAAATGGCTCTCCCATGTCTTTTTATGGCCTCAGCATATATTAAGAGCCAACTTATAATATATCAAATTCTTGTCGGGTTTCCAGCCGGGTCTACTGTCATCTGAGCACAATATTTCAGCGGTCTACCTGACCGCCATCATCAGGTGGACCGCTGAAATATTGTGCTCAGATGACAGTTTGATCCGGCTGGAAACCCTACTAGAATTTGATATAGTAATACGCCGGGAAAGTCTACATAGTCACAACTTATAACACATTTGTCGTAATGCATGTAATGCTACATTTGTAAAATTTCTGGATAGTAGTAATACTATTAGATTAAATAAATCGAGAAATAAAAAAGCACTACTCCACCTCGATCGCTGATTGATCCCGAGTACGCTACATGTCAGGCGGACACGCTAACTGCTGACCTTTCAGCTGTGGGGACGAACAAGCACGAGCCAGTATTTAAGAGAGTGTAACGAGACGTTAGCAGTACAGTAGTGGCAGGAGGAAAATCTGACCGGAGCGTGCAGCGGTACTCGGTGCCCTAGGCTCGGCGCCTTTCTGCGCTCCTGAAGTACGGCAGCTACCGGCTCACTTATCTCGGCGTCGCTTTGTGTCGGTGGTAATAGCCGCTCCGCGAGCGAGGCCGCGCTGAGGAAGGTCGCCAGATAAAGCCCGACCCCGAGGAGGAAGCGGCAGACCTCCGCTGACTTGCGGGGGCCGCGGGTGATTGGCAGCCCTGTGGGCGATCGCCAAAATACTCCGACCCGACGCAACGACAAACCGCGCTGTCCCAGCCAACGACTCGCGTAATTCCCGGCACCGCTGTTTGCTCAGAAGACGTAATACTAGCAGCCAGCTCGTAATATAAGCAGTTTTGCTGTTTTTGAAGTGCCCTCGGCGTTGGCACACAAAGCGAATGGCCCCTGTGCATTGGCGACACTGACAGCGAATTCAAGCCGCAAGGGAAATTGCAGTTGCTTTAAATCGAGGGGCATACTTGAATCACTGGGTGTCGACGGAATGCGACAAAGGAATACGTCTTCACCTGCGGCAGTCATAAAAATCAGGTTCTGCCTTTTGGAAATATACACCAAATTCAAACCAAAAGTTTAGTAATAAGAATTACGTCAGAGATTATGCTTTCATTCTTGTTTAAATTACAAATTAATTTAATATATCTGTAATACATAACGTACTTTTCGAGATGTTTGGTAACAACATTTCTTATGTGCATTAAAAATATGTATCCTAATGGTTCAGATGGCTCTGAGCAGTATGGGACTGAGGTCATCTGTCCCCTAGAACTTAGAACTACTTAAACCTAACTAACCTAAGGACATCGCACACATGCACACATTCATGCCCGAGGCAGGATTCGAACCTGCGACCGTAGCGGTCGCGCGGTTTCAGGCTGAAGCGCCTAGAGCCGCTCGGCTGCATTTCCGGCAACAAGCAAACAAATTAATTACTTAATTAAAATATTAATCAGTCTTGATCGCAAGGCTTTTTAAAAATTAGTAATCATGTTTCAAAGTGGTAACCTGTTTCGATTTTTATCAAGAATCATTTTCAGACTGTCTCATAAGACAGTGAACGGAGACGACGGCTCGACGGCCTGAAGCATTGGTAAGTGTCGGAGGACACGCACAGTTACCAGTAGCTACGAGAACCGTTATTGACCTTTCTGTTATATCTTCTTTTGTGATCTGGAAGTGTGCTTGAAAATGAAAGAGTTGTCGAAATTATTGAAGCATAGAAAAGTATATAAGAAATTAATACAGTAAACGTGGGATTATTATTTTTTTTTTAATATTTATTTGGTCACATTTGATATCTATTTATTCGGTCACATTTTGTCATCATCTTCAGATCTGATTATTCACGAGTTGTGAAAAGTCAGGAACGAACAAGGCTACAGTACACTTGTGATATATCAGTGGCAGCCAGCATTAAAGGTGACCGAAACTAGTCATGAAATGTGAGTACTTGCAACTAAGGCTGTCACAATAAAGCTTAAAAAAATCATACAATTTCTCCACCTCTTACGGCAATATGTTATCCATTATTGAAATTAATAACTTGTTTCGATGAACGACTACTCATCGTTAGAAGGAAGATAACGGTTTAACGCTCCATCGACAACGAGGTGAGTAGAGACGGAGCACAAGCTCCGATTACGGAAATATGGGAAAGGAAAACGCTGTTGCCCGTTGCAAAGGAATGATCCCGGCATTTGCCGTGAACGATAAAGGAAAATCAAGGAAAACGTAAGTCTAGATGACTGAACGGGGAACTGAACACACTTCCTTAGGAATGCGAGTCCACTGTGCTAACTACTTCGCCACTTCCGGCGGTATTTCATAGCTGTAGGTTCCTCCCAGGAGCGGGACTGGCGCCGTAGAAAAAGACGTTCTTCGTTACACAGTGTGGCGTACTAGTTACATTCCACCGCTGTACGAAGAACACAAGGAAATATTGTTCTGACGCCAAGAGTATTCGTACATTTCGGCTGATAGCAACGAATACATTAATACGATGCCAATGCATAGTTAACTTGGTAAACCAGTAACAAGCTGTGTATTGTTGGCGAAAAAGGGCATTCCGACAAAATCAGAAAATTATTCAACCAATACTCAGGGAGCAGGAAATTAAGAATGTCATAACATAGATGTCACAGAACTTACGAAAGTTTTTCTGTACATTAGCGATTTAAGTTATAATTTATCGAATTAACATGTTGTGTTGTGTAATACCTTACCGCCCATGACTTCTGTCCGTCCTATTTACGTAGGACAAAGAAAGGGCCTACACGGTTTCTTGAAGAAACGACAGAGCACACAATATTTAAATGTCGTGTATGTTCGCAGGTGGCCTGCGTGGTACAAAGGAATTGATAAATAGGAACTTAAGTGAAACAGACATCTACAAAGAAAAAAATGGCTCTGAGCACTATGGGACTTAACAGCTATGGTCATCAGTCCCCTAGAACTTAGAACTACTTAAACCTAACTAACCCAAGGACATCACACAACATGCAGTCATCACGAGGCAGAGAAAATCCCTGACCCCGCCGGGAATCGAACCCGGGCGTGGGAAGCGAGAACGCTACCGCACGACCACGAGCTGCGGACATCTACAAAGACAAACTGAAATTACAGTATAGCAGACAGTGTCTAAGAAAACTCAAGGTTTTACAAGGCAATAATACTAACTGCTGTACTACGAAAGGCAACCGCAGGAAGGTTTATGGTGGCTACCTATCATCCAACAAAGGTATAAATTTAGTCTGGTGGTGCCAAATGTTGATTGATTCCCATCTGACTTCAGGCATCAAGCATCAAGCATGTCGATTTCGCTGATAGTGTAGTGATGACACCACTGGCTGATAATGCAAGATATTGATTTAACAGTTTTTGTTTGCAGTATATTCAAATTGGTGATGGGTATTGTGCGAGGTACTATAGTAGAATTGGATCTAGGGTAGGACAGGTAACAGTGTAGGATCTCCATCGTAGGGCCCGAAATCTGCCTACGTTGGAGAAATGTAAACCTAGAAGTGAATAAATAGATGTAACAATGATAACCGTTCGAACGCATCAAAGACAGCATTATGAGCAATTTAGCACTGTAGAACTGTAGCTCCGGCGCTGCCCTTTTTAGGAATTAGGTAACATGCTTCGTGTGAAAGGAAAAAAAAACGAAGAAAAGTTCTTGGTTATGGAATGGGACAGCAGGTGCCGTTCCTTTCCAAGTGTTAACACGGATTCAGGAAAAACCACTAGTGTGAAACGCAGGTTACTTTATTCACACACGACATCTTGCAAGTAACAGATGCAATAGAAGGGGTGGATTCCGTCTTTCTTGACTTCCGAAAGGCGTTCAGCACGAAATCAAGTCGTCGGCTACTGACCAAGATACTGTAAGTAGGCTGTTTAGGTTTTTATATTGGTAACGCCACGTAGCGCTCTGTATGAAAATCACTGGCTGTGCTGTGTGCACTCCGTGGCTGGTTGGCATTGTTGGAATATTCGCCATTGTAGTGTTGGGCAGTTGGATGTGAACAGCGCAGTTGGAGGTGAGCCGCCAGCAGTGGTGGATGTGGGGAGTGAGATGGCGGAGTTCTGAGAGCGGATGATCTGGACGTGTGTCCATCAGAGAGAGTAAATTTGTAAGACTGGATGTCATGAACTGATGTATATATAATGACTTTTGAACACAATTAAGGTAAATGCATTGTTTGTTCTCCATCAAAATCTTTCATTTGCTAACTATGCCTACCAGCAGTTAGTGCTTTCCGTAGTTTGAATCTTTTATTTAGCTGGCAGTATTGGCGCTCGCTGTATTGCGGTAGTTTGAGTAACGAAGATTTTTGTGAGGTAAGTGATTCATGAAAGGTATAGGTTATTGTTAGTCAGGGCCATTCTTTTGTAGGGATTATTGAAAGTCAGACTGCGTTGCGCTAAAAATATTGTGTGTCAGTTTAGTGTTGATCAGAATAAGTAAAGAGAGAAATGTCTGAGTACGTTCAGTTCTGCTCAGCTGTTTGAAAATCAAATAACTTAAGGGGTTTATCGGCACAATCATTCATAAATTTTTCTAAGGGGAAGTTTCAATACGATCTTACGGAGTACCTTCGCAGATATGTGGCTGGCTCGATGAAAGAACCGTATAATAAAGTTCCTTTGAATTTCGTGGACAAATGCTCTACAGAATACTATAGATCTTATGCGCGAATAGCAGAGGTCCCATTTTCGAGTCCCGGTCCGGTACACGGTTATAATCTGCCAGCAAGTTTCGTTGGTAACTCAAGTTTTTAGAGTTTCCTTGTGAATGTAGACGTAGATACTCCAGCTCGTAGCCCACGGAGACGTACATCGCCCCTTGCCCGGTGCGCTTCTTGTAACTGCTTCATACATATGGAGTACCCTGTCCGGACAGCGGGAATGCTGCTTGTTAGCGCACCGAGCTGCAACCACCAATAATATTAATCTCGGCCCGGTACCGTTACAACCTTTGCTCGGCCCGCTGTGAACGAGGTTTGAGTCGGTGTCAAGTTTCCCGCCTGACCACGACTCCTGTTATGAGGCTTCGCTGGAAGCGTTGATGTCGCCGGACGCCCGGGCCGCGGAGAGTCGGCAGGTAATGGCAGGGGCCGCGCCGTCCGGAAGCGCTTCACGAGGCGGGGGAATGGAGCCCTGGTAGCCGCGGACAGCCTGGCTCAGCTCGTGATCGCACCGGCTGCCATAATTGGAGTCGGCCCGTAATGAGGGGTGCTGCTGGCAAACAAAGAGGCGGATAATGGGCGGCGGCTCCCACTGGGCGCACAGCACAGCACAACACTGGCTGCCGGCGGCTGCGGTTCGCCCCGGTAACGGCTTGCAGACACCGCCGGGTCAGTGACATGCGGGCCGCTCTGTAAACAGCACTCGCCGGGACCCCTTGCCTCGCATCCCGCGCATACCGACCGCTGTAATCACGACGCGGCTCCCGTCTGATCCCCTCTAGCCTAGGAATCGCTTCAAAAACCAGCGCAGCGTTTGCTGCACTGGCGTAGGCTGTGTGGGCTGACCACAGTCTTTCCGTTATCTTAGTTCCAACGGATTTAACGTACACTATCGGAAAAAAATCGTGACACCAAAAAATAATTAACGTAGAGTAATGAAATTTTGGGAACGCATTTGTCTACGTAATAACGCTACTGGCCATTAAAATACACCAAGAAGAAATGCAGATGATAAACGGGTATTCATTGGACAAATATATTGTACTAGAACTGATATATGATTACATTTTCACGCAATTTGGGTACATAGATCCTGAGAAATCAGTACCCAGAACAACCACCTCTGGCCGTAATAACGGCCTTGATACGCCTGGACATTGAGTCAAACAGAGCTTGGATGGCGTGTACAGGTACAGCTGCCAATGCAGCTTCAACACGATACCACAGTTCATCAAGAGTAGTGACTGGCGTATTGTGACGAGCCAGTTCCTCGGCCACCATTGACCAGACGTTTTCAGTTGGTGAGAGATCTGGAGAATAGCCAGGGCAGCAATCGAACATTTTCTGTATCCAGAAAGGCCTGTCCAGGACCTGCAAAATGTGGTCGTGCATTATCCTCCTGAAATGTAGGGTTTCGTAGAGATCGAATGTAGGTAGAGCTACGGGTCGTAACATATCTGAAATGTAACGTCCACTCTTCAAAGTGCCGTCAATGCGAACAAGAGGTGACCGAGACCTGTAACCAATGGCACCCCATACCATCACGCTGTGTGATACGCCAGTAAGGCGATGACGAATACACGCTTCCAATGTGTGTTCACCGCGATGTCGCCAAACACGGATGCGACCATCATGATGCTGTAAACAGAACCTGGATTCATCCGAATAAATGGCATTTTGCCATTCATGCACCCAGGTTCGTCGTTGAGTACACCATCGCAGGCATTCCTGTCTGTGATGCAGCGTCAAGGGTAACCGCACCCATGGTCTCCGAGCTGATAGTCCATGCTGCTGCAAACGTCGTCGAACTGTTCGTGCAGATGGTTGTTGTCTTGCAAACGTCCCCATCTGTTGACTCAGGGATCGAGACGTGGCTGCACGATCCGTTAGAGCCATGCGGATAAGATGCCTATCATCTAGACTCCTAGTGATACGAGGCCGTTGGGATCCAGCACGGCGTTTCGTATTACCCTCCTGAACCCACCGATTCCATATTCTGCTAACAGTCATTGGATCTCGACCAACGCGAGCAGCAATGTCGCGATACGATAAATCGCAATCGCGATAGACTACAATCTGACTTTTATCAAAGTCGGAAACGTGATGGTACGCATTTCTCCTCCTTACACGAGGTATTACAACAACGTTTCACCAGGCAATGCCTGTCAACTGCTGTTTGTGAATGAGAAATCGGTTGGAACCTTTGCTCATATCAGCACGTTGTAGGTGTCGCCACTGGCGCCAACCTTGTGTCAATGCTATGAAAAGCTAATCATTTGCATATCGCAGCATCTTCTTCCTGTCGGTTAAATTTCGCTTCTGTAGAACGTCATATTCGTGGTGTAGCAATTTTAATGGCCAGTAGTGTATTTAAGTAACTGACATCCAAGATCACAGGCACTGCAAATGTGAAATTCGGTACATTAATAAGTGAATGTTGAGTGCGAGCGTGCAAACGTACATGATTGTGTTGTGCAGGTGCCGGATGTCAGGTTGTGGATGGTGTTCAGTGTCTGCCGCACCTGGGCTGTCAGTACAAGGACGGTTAATGTTGGTTGTGGATGACGCTGTAGTTGTCATCTGATGATGTCCCAAATGTGGTCAATGGGAGACAGATTTCTGATCGAGTAGGCCAAGGCAACACGTTGACACTGTGTTACACCAGTGGAACCGCGCGACCGCTACGGTCGCAGGTTCGAATCCAGTCTCAGGCATGGATGTGTGTGATGTCCTTCGGTTAGTTAGGTTTAAGTAGTTCTAAGTTCTAGGGGACTGATGACCTTAGAAGCTAAGTCCGATAGTGCTCAGTGCCATTTTTTTGAGCAGCCGACTGCGATCGTCTGCACACGTCATCACTAGAGTACGGTCCGAAACTTATACACATCGGCTCGAATGCGGTCACCACTTATGCTTTTATGCGAACAAGACTGTTCTGCGTAATATTTTAATACTAGTTCGTTCCGATCGCTGATATTCCCAATATGCTTAAGAATACGTAAAAGTTTTTAAAATTGTTGGAATCGGAGGCTACACACTGAAGGGCTTAAGTAAAATATTGTTGTCTTTTTAAAATACAGTCTGTATAAAAACGAAGCCTTCTGTTTCACTGGATTTACATGAAATGAGCTGCCGGTATTGTTGCTAGAAAGATTCCCCTGTCGTCGCTGCTCAGCTTATACGAAATGGGCTGAGGCGTGAATGGGAATTTAGATTAAGGAGGGAGGCGCACTAGGGTAGGCCACGTGACTGTGCAAAGTCACTGCGCCATGGTGGGTAGTGGTTAGTTGCGCTGAACCGCCGATCCTGTCGCAGCGACTCAGCAACGATGTCTGCAGCAGGGGAAAGAAAGGCAATCTGCAAACAAACAGGCTTCACCACAGCCTAACCGTGTACCCAATATCGACGGTCCGCCGCAGATAAAATTATAAGTTCTTTTCCCAGTTACTTGAAAAATCCATAAAGAAAAAGATTAAGCTGTAGCAGATTCAACCTAGAAGATAAGGACAGACGCAGCAAAATTCACCAGTCCCTGTCGTAGAAAAGTTTTATCGTAAACAATTTTTTTTTGACATTTCCACAAAGTCACCGAGTTTCTATATGTTCGTTGTGCGATCTGACACTCCTTCATATCTTTGCCAGAATAAATTGAAATTCTCCTAATTTTTCCTTAAATAATTAATTAATGTCACTAAAGAATCAATATTGTTCTCATTTAACGAAATATTCCACTTTAAAACCCATCTTCTTGACCACAATCGCCGAGAAAATTTTAAAACAGAATTTTAATGCACTTCACAGTATCGATTATTTTCAAAATGTCAATACGTGTCGACTTCTCATTAATAAAACTTAAAACTAGTTAATTATTGAAGATCGTCAACTCTCCTGATAAAATTCTGCCAGAATCTCTTCAATAAGTCTGAATTTTAATAAAATTTGCAAATTTCACACATAAGTAATATTTACGATGTATGTCGTAACAACAGAGTTAACTGAGTGTTTTAACTTCCAACTTGAAGTTTATTTAACAGTTGATAACCAATTGACATCCAATTACAAACTTTATCATTCCACATTCAACATTGAACCCCTTTTCCTTTTATAAAAAAAACATAAAACATCCTTTAATTATGGTCAGCACGATGTTTCAACGGTGATTCCAGCCGCCGGCCGTCGACTAAGATGCAGCAGTGGTCAGCTCTCGTCGACCGCCGCGTCTGGAGTCCCCACTGGATCATCTTGCTGCCACGTTCGACATGAACAAAAAAAAGGAAACGAAATCTTTTAAAATAACAAGTCTCCACTTAACATACTACAAATAAGTAAATATATATATTAACATTTCTTACCTGGCGTCGCTGAAGCGGTAAAGAAACGCAATGTTCCCTGATTAGACTTTTGAAACACCACATAGTGCATCTGGCTAGTGAGAAGGAGACCTGGGTTCGAATTATGGCCCTGGTGCAAATTTTCATTTGTTGCTTCAGTCTGCGTATATACGCCATAGATGTTTGAGGCATGAAAAGGTCTCTGGAACCATAATCCTTCATTTGGTTATACAGGGTGTTAGAAAAAGGTACGGCCAAACTTTCAGGAAACATTCCTCACACACAAATAAAGAAAAGATGTTATGTGGACATGTGTCCGGAAACGCTTAATTTCCATGTTAGAGCTCATTTTAGTTTCGTCAGTATGTACTGTACTTCCTCGATTCACAGCCAGTTGACCCAATTGAAGGAAGGTAATGTTGACTTCGGTGCTTGTGTTGACATGCGACTCATTGCTCTACAGCAATAGCATCAAACACATCAGTACGTAGCATCAACAGGTTAGTGTTCATCACGAACGTGGTTTTGCAGTCAGTGCAATGTTTACAAATGCGGAGTTGGCAGATGCCCATTTGATGTATGGATTAGCACGGGGCAATAGCCGTGGCGCGGTACTATTGTATCGAGACAGATTTCCAGAACGAAGGTGTCCCGACAGGAAGACGTTCGAAGCAATTGATCGGCGTCTTAGGGAGCATGGAACATTCCAGCCTATTACTCGCGACTGGGGAAGACCTAGAACGACGAGGACACCTGCAATGGACGAGCCAATTCTTCGTGCAGTTGACGATAACCCTAATGTCAGCGTCAGAGAAGTTGCTGCTGTACAAGGTAATGTTGACCACGTCACTGTATGGAGAGTGCCACGGGAGAACCAGTTGTGTGCAGGCACTATCGGCAGCTGATTGGCCTCCACGGGTACACTTCTGCGAATGGGTCATCCAACAATGTGTCAATCCTCATTTCAGTGCAAATATTCTCTTTACGGTTGAGGCTTCATTCCAACCTAATCAGATTGTAAATTTTCACAATCAACATGTGTGGGCTGACGAGAATCCGCACGCAATTGTGCAATCACGTCATCAACACAGATTTACTGTGAATGTTTGGCAGACATTGTTGGTGATGTCTTGATTGGGCCCCATGTTCTTCCACCTACGCTCAATGGAGCACGTTATCATGATTTCATACGGGATACTCTACCTGTGCTGCTAGAATATGTGCCTTTACAAGTACGACACAACATGTGGTTCATGCACGATGGAGCTGCTGCACATTTCAGTCGAAGTGTTCGTACGCTACTCTACAACAGGTTCGGTGACCGATGGATTGGTAGAGGCGGACCAATTCCATGGCCTCCACGCTCTCCTGACCTCAACCCTGTTGACTTTCATTTATGGGGGCATTTGAAAACTCTTGTCTACGCAACCCCGGTACCAAATGTAGAGACTCTTTGTGCTCGTATTGTGGACGGCTGTGATGCAATACGCCATTCTCCAGGGCTGCATCAGCACATCAGGGATTCCATGCGACGGAGAGTGGATGCATGTACCCTCGCTAACGGAGGACATTTTGAACATTTCCTGTAACAAAGTGTTTGAAGTCACGCTGGTACGTTCTGTTGCTGTGTGTTTCCATTCCATGATTGATGTGATTTGAAGAGAAGTAATAAAATGAGCTGTAACATGAAAAGTAAGCGTTTCCGGACACATGTCCACATAACATATTTTCTATCTTTGTGTGTGAGGAATGTTTCCTGAAAGTTTGGCCGTACCTTTTTGTAACACCCTGTATATCCGACCAGTCCCTCTTCTCAACTTTTCTTTCATTTCTTATATTGTCTCTACTAGATGCACAGCAGTGGTGATAAAGGTCAGTCCTATTTTACGCACTTCATAGCGCGGTCTTGTCTTCTCCACTTCCCACTTTTCTTATGCTCTCACAGGAACGACACATTGGAACTTTCGAGGCGCAGTAAATTCTCTGCGGACGCGCTACATCGTATTCTGCCAAGCGCACATAGGAGGACGAATAGTGGACGGTAGCCAGCGGCATAAACAGGACGGGAGCGGCCCTCCTCTTACCATACAATAGAACGCGACCAGCCATCGGCTCTAGCTCCTGGGTGATGCGGCTGCGCGCGACATGAGAATAGCAATTGCCTATCGTTAGGTCGTTGTGTAGAGCTGTGCACTGCAGACTGCTACATATAGATGTTGCCGTACCGCCCCGAGGGTAGGTGGGAGTAATGGTCGGTGGGAGACGGGGGAAGGTGGAGAAAGGGGGGAGAGAGAGAGAGAGAGAGAGAGAGAGAGAGAGAGAGAGAGAGGGGGAGAGAGAGAGAGAGAGAGAGAGAGCACACTGAATTATGTTTCACATTTTTTTGTGTTAGAGAAGTGTGCAACTTTTCGTTCGTAGCGAATTGGTGAACTTCTCTGAATGTGAACGAACTCGTTAACGAAGTGCGTCCGCATAAATCCATCCTGGGGTTGGTGGGATGAAAGGGGGGGGGGGGAGGGGGGGAAGGACGCTACAATTGGCATGTGAAGTCATATAGTTCTTGGTAAAGCTGTTGTACCGTCTTCCCACAATCAGCCAAGTAATGCTACTGCTGACTAAATTATGTAATTCCCGTACAGGGGAGGACATTTCAATTGAAAGTCGCTGCCTGGTGTCGGCGAATAAATGCGGTATTATAGTGCCTGTGTCGTTAATAAGATAGATATAATGTTCTTTCAGAAACATCAATAAGCATTTTGACCAAATTTGACACTGATATCTATAACTCATTCGGAGAAAAAAATTCTGAAAGAACATGCTTTCTTCGGGCCAAGGACAGTAAACTTCGCCTAATGTTGTTAACCTAGGAGAAAATATTGGAAATTGGCAATTCTTTGCTAGAAATTTTAATTTCTCCATCATTTGTGGATCGTTTGGAACCGATTTGCTCTCTCACTTATCAAAATGGTGCAGCAGTCTTTCGAAAGAGCCTCCAAAATTCCATGCATTTAACAGCTGCTGATAATTTCGCCGCGCTGGGATTCTACATCGCGCCTCTGCTCTCTCTCTCTCTCTCTTTCTCTCTTTCTCTCCTCACACAGTAAAATGTTCCGAACTCTACGTTACGCCTTGTTTCCAGTCAATATATTTTTTCTCTCAGGATCATCATGTTTGTAGGCTAGGTCAGAATTTAAAACCCGTTCAGAGAAATGTTTGTTAACCGTACAGGCGTCCGCAAGGAGGCGAAGAGGGGACATTTCCTTACCCCCGTCCCCCCATCCCAGGTTCTGGAGTTCTTATTGATTACAGAAGTCTCGTACACTCTTAGAAGTGCGACACTGTAATGCCTGTGTTGTTAAGAAGAACGATGCAATATTTCTTCGGAAATGCATGCATGTCCGAAGGAACAGGCACTGCGGCGACTACAGCCGTTATGAAGTATATGAAATGTATTCGCAGCTGCGAATACCGTCAGCCATCAGCCGCATAAGGAAATGACGAGAATGAAAATTTGTGGCGGACAGGAACTCGAATCCAGATTTGCCGCTTTACGCGCGCGGTCGCCTTAACCGTTCTGAATATCCGTGTGCGATACACGGTCAGACACAAACTTTCACAAGTCGTCATTATTGCGTCGCAACTTGTATTCGTATAGTTATGCATGCATGTCCGAAGGATCACTGCATCGTTCTTCTTAACAACACAGGCAATGCAATATCTTATTTATCCGCCGAAAGGAGGCAGCGACTATCAATTAAAATGTCTTCCCCTGTACGGGAATTACGTAATGTGTGGTTCAAAATGGTTCAAATGGCTCTGAGCACTATGCGACTTAACTTCTGAGGTCATCAGTCGCCTAGAACTTAGAACTAATTACACCTAACTAACCTAAGGACATCATACACATCCATGCCCGAGGCAGGATTCGAACCTCGGTTCCAGACTGTAGCGCCTAGAACCGCACGGCCACTCCGATCGGCCGTAATGTGTGTACGAGTACAGGTTGTGACGCAGGAACGACGACATATGGAACTTTGGGTCTGGCCGTAAGTCTTGCACGGATAGCCAAATGGTTAAGGCTACCTCTCGGCCGGCCTTTGTGGCCGAGCGGTTCTAGGCGCTTCAGTCCGGAACCGCGCTGCTGCTATGGTCGCAGGTTCGAATCCTGCCTCGGGCATGGATGTGTCTGGCGTCCTTAGGTTAGTTAGGTTTAAGTAGTTTTAAGTTCTAGGGGACTAATGACCACAGCAGTTAAGTCCCATAGTGCTCAGAGCCATTTTTTGAAAATTAGATAGGTTGATTGAATAACCAACGGGCAAGTGCTGAAATGAACTGGCGAGGAAATGTACGTGTAGCACAACTTGATCGAAATGAGGGATAGGTTGATAGGACACTTAATAAGACATCAAGGAATCGTCAGTTTGGTTATAAAGGAAAGCACGGAAGATAAAAATGGTAGAGGGAGGTCAAGGCTTAAATACAGCAGACTCAAATGGATGTAGCAGTAGACATGCTTAGATGAATAGGCCTGTACAGGACGGAGTAGAGTGAAGAGTTGCATCAAGCCAGTCTTCGCAGTGAAGACCACAACAATAACATCCAACCCAGGTGAAATGCTCCAGATTCAGGTATATGACGGGAATCATTATTCGAAGTAAAAAGTCTAGTAAACATTGGCTCTAAAATGCATACCTTATGAGTTATGAGCACTTGTTCAATAGAAGAAAAGTTGTCAACAGTAGCGAAAATGAACAAGTCGTCTTAATTCTTAAGGTATGCATTTTGAGCCTCTACTTACTAGACTACTTTGCTTCAAATGATCGTTTCTGTCATATTCCTGAATATCGTTCATTCATCCTGGGACACCCTGTGGATCTCTGAATGAATTATGAGGATTAGTGACGGAATATGCCGAGAAGTGACGTGGCTATTACAGGATATCAGATCACTTGTTTGGCCAGTTTGCCGCAAATCTTACAGAGACAGAGAATATAGAAAATAGCGCAAGTCTTGAGAGAGGCTCTGTGAACGCCCTGTGTAAGCAGAAACGTTTCAGGAGGAAAAAGAAAAAGAAGAAGAAGAAGAAGAAGCAATGAGTGATCACGCAGTGTCAGCTTAGCGCGGCGCCGCAGGCTGGCCTGCCCTGCTCACGGGTAACGGCTGTGCGCACGTCTGACGTCCACAGCCGACGACGGCGATCGCTGGTGACCCTCGGGGGCAGCACGACCGGCGGAAGGCCACATGAAAGGCGCGCGCTGTTTCGCGCACCAGGCTCGTGTTACCAATTTAGTTCTTACGCCACCGGATCTAATGACCCGCTTATCGTTCGGAAGCGCTCCGGCGGACGTGCTCTTTAGGATCGGTTCGTGCTCGCGTCTCATATAGCGACCTGTCGATGCCAGAGCTGATCGCCCTCGAAATCAGTTGGATGTTACTTCCTCACACCATTTCTGCTTCGTATTTAGGCTGTTTCAACCCTAAACACTACCTCATCTTTAATCAGTCCTCTCCGTTTAACTGTCCTTAACGCATACATGTATGAGATCGGCACTTCATTCCATCAACACCCACACCTGCCGCGGGGACAAATTTGTGTACCCCGTTTGTGTGCGTCTAGTGTTATCCCATGTGAAAGATTGACACTTTTCAAAATATTCGTGAATCGTGTGAATGAAGCGGGACATAAGTACCAGCCCGGTATTCACCCAGTCGGATGAGGAAAACCGCCCAAAAACCACATTCAGGCTTACCGGCTGTGATGTGCCTTCCCTCCTTCTGCACTCGTCGGGAGGAGACGAGACTCGTAATGATGTTCGTCCCCGTCAGTATGACGTGGACCAGCACCTGTAACTCTCGTAAAACACAGCTCCTCGCGTAGGTAAATATTCTATTGTTCGTCCGTAACAGTCTTATCAGTTTGTGTTAACTGATCAGTTGTTTATCGTTTATCTTATGCCCGGTTAGTTTCATTGAGAAGTGAAATCTTGGTTCTTAATCCTATCATTACGGCCGTTTTTCACATCATCCTTATGAGCAGTGAAATCTTGGTTCTTAATCCTAACATTACGGTCGTTTTTCACATCATCCTTAGAGAGGATTAATAATTATTGTTCATAATTCCGTTGCTATGCCATTTCTACTTCAAATTATTAACAACGGTCCATCGTAACTCCAGAGATGACTTATGTTGAAGTAACGTCCTTGTAACACGCCGTAATGCTGATTTTTATATTATTCACCTTTCACTGTCTGTTATTCCTGTCTTCACACAGTCACTTAAAATGTTTAAAAGACTCAATCACTAGTATGAACATACGTAATATTGTTCCTTGAATCATGTAGATGACACATCTGATTTATCTCTTGACTAATACTTTATTAATCTTTTTGTAATTAATTGTTTGTCCCTATCACGCACACACACACCGATATGTAATTCAAGATTAACTTCTGATCAGTCCAGTAATCGTGACGTTGACAACAACTTTTTATTGAACGGCGTATTGGTTTTTCTTCATGACTTTGTGTTATTGTGTCCTACTAAAGACTACGAATAGTTTTCTTGTCACTGATCCATTACTATCAAGTTCGCAACTGTTCTTCAGTCCGAAGGTTAAGTCCAGTAAGTCAGTATCACTCAATTAGAATCACCGTCGCTTTGATAACGGTAAAGATTATTTTATTTCGAGTGACTGAGTATAGCTGAGTATCTCACGAACTATCGAACTTTCACAACTGAAACAATCTCAAAGTGTTTGTTTCCAGAAGACTATCACAATAGTACTCTAGGGCGACTCAAGAGCAACTAACTAAACATTTCCATGTCCGAGTTGCATTGTAGGCCCATTGAATTGCCTTTTCGATGCGGCTTCAACTCTCTTCCATGGTAAATGTTATCTTTGACCGAATTACCTCCTTGGATTTAACCTTCATTCATATGAATTGAAATTTATTCTACAGATATTTAAAAGATAATGCATGACAACCCTATACATTTATCTCCTCTTTTGTATGTTACTCTCAGTATTTAAGTGCAATAGTTGTTAGTCAAAACATTATCAGTGTAATTAGTTTTTTATCACCAATACTTGTTGGCACTGTCAAGATGACTCACTTCCCTACTTTAAGTTTTCATAAAGTTTGTTAATTGGTGTTTTCTGTCCTTCGGGCGTTACACGGCACACTGGCCCTCGTCGTTAATCTGCCGGGCAGATTCGACTGGGATTTGGCGCGCCTCCCAAAATTCAGGAAGCGACGTCCTTACGCGCGTGGCTGTCCTGGCGGGTCTTGTCTTTAATTGATACCCACATTGAAAACAGACGAATTTGTCCAAGTAAAAGAGTATGTGTTACTATCAGTTTCGAGCTGTAATGTACTTTGTAACGGTAGATTGAGGCAAGTGATTAATTCTACCAATCGATACACCCTGCACTTTCCCTGAAAGAAAAATACACCTGGCCTCAAGCCGGTTGCAAAGCTGGTTTCAGTGCGAAAATCTTTGAAAAATTTTCAGCCACTGTAATTACTATTCCTACCATTCCTAAATGGATCAGCGTTTCACAAAATGATTTCTTTTCGATCTTCCTTATGCGATACCCACGTGACTGTGCCCTCTTAACTACAAATTATTCAGAGTCCTCAGCAACACTGGGATATATGACAAATTCACTCATTTTTCAGAACACTGTACATTAGATACAAATACTTTTAACACCCATTTTCTATCTGTTGTTGTCGTCGTCTTCAGTCCGACGACTGGTTTCATGCACCTTCCCAGGTTGGTCTATCGCGTGGAAGTCTCCCGATCTCTGAATGATTACTGCAACCTAAATCCACTTCAGCCTGCTCACAGCCTATGCCTATGCCTCCATCTACAATTTTAACCCCCCTCCCCCCCCCCCCCCTCCCACACACACACTTCCTTCCATTGCAAATCTGACGATTCCTTGGTGGCTCGGGATGTGCCCTATCAATCGATCCCTTATTTTAGTCAAGTTGCGCCATAAACTTCTTTTTTCCCCATTTCGACTAACCATTCCATCTACCCACACAATCTTCAGTATTGTTGTGTAGCACCACATTTCAAACCTCTTCTTGTCTAAACTGCTTATCGTCGATAATTCACTTCGCAAAATGCTACACGCCAGACAAATACGTTCAGAAACGATCTCCTAACACTTAAATTTATGTTCAATGTTAACAGATTCCTCTTTTTCGAAATTGCTTTTCTTGCTATAGCCAATCTGCGTTTTATGTCGACTGTGCTTCGACCATCATCAGGTATTTTAATGCCCAAGTACGAAAACCCATCTATTACTTTTAGTGTCTCATTTCCTAGTCTAATTCCCTCAATGTCTCCTTGTTTAATTTGAGTGCATTCCATTACCATCGTTTCACTTTTGTTGTTGTTCATCTTGCAACAGTTTTGAAAGAGACTGTCCATTCCGTTTATCTGCTCTTCCAAATCGTTTACCATCTCTTGCAGAATGACGATGTCACTAACAAACCTTAAAGTTTTATTTCTTCTCCCTGAACTCCGTAAGAGCCCTGACTTCTATCTTGTTTTCGCGGTCCTTCCGCGAAACGCGTGTTTGTGGCAATAGGATCGTTCTTCAGTCTTTCGCAAATGCCCTCCAGGTATTTTCATAACCTTCACGTTTTGGTCAATCCTAACTGTAACAAATCTAGCAACTGGCCTCCGGATTACTTCGATGTTGCCGTTTAATCTCGCCTGGTGAGAATCACAAACACTCGAGCAGTACTCAAGAATCGGTCGCAAAATTGTTCTGCACGCAGTCTTCGGTACCGGTGAGCTACACTTTTCAAGAACTCTCCCAATAAACTGTAGCCGATCATCCGCCTTCCCTACAACAGCTCATACGTATGAGATGTTGACTTCCATTTGCCAGCAGGTCTTGGATCCAAATACAAAGCTGGTTTGATAGTCTGTAAGCTCGTATTTTCTCATTAGGCGACAATGCGGACAATTGTATACCAGTCAGATTCCTCTCAGAGTATGCTGATAAAATAGCTCCATATTTAGCAATTATATACAACCACTCGCTCACAGAAAGATCCGTACCTAAAGACTGGAAAATTGCTCAAGTCACACGAATACCCAAAAAGGGAAGTAGGAGCAATCCGCTGAATTACAGGCCTATATCACTAACGTCGATTTGAATTGGGTTTTAGAACATGTACTATATTCCAACATTATGAAGTACCTCGAGGAAAACAATTTATTGACACGTAGTCAGCACGGTTTCAGAAAATATCGTTCTTGTGAAACACAACTATCTCTTTATACTCATGAAGTAATAAGTGCTATCGACAGGGGTTGTCAAATTGATTCCATATTTTTAGATTTCCAGAAGGTTTCGACACCATTCCTCACAAGGGTCTTCTAACCAAACTGCGTGCCTACGGAGTATCGCCTAAATTGTGCGACTGGATTCGTCGTTTGCTGTCAGAAAGGTCACAGTTCGTAGTAGCAGACGGAAAGTCATCGAGAAAAACAGAAATAATATCCGGCGTTCCCCAAGGACGTGTTATAGGCCCTCTATTGTTCCTGATCTATATTAACGACGTAGGAGACAATCTGAGTAGCTGTCTTAGATTGTTTGCAGATGATGCTGTCATTTACCATCTTGTAAAGTCATCAGATGATCAAAACGACTTGTAAAATGATTTATATAAGATATCTGTATGGTGCGAAAAGTCGCAATTGACCCTGAATAAAGAAAAGTGTGAAGTCATTCACATGAGTACTAAAAGAACTCAGCTAAATTTTGATTACGCGATAAGTCACGCAAATCTGAAGGCTGTAAATTCAACTAAATACTTAGGGATTACAATTACGAATAACCTAAATTGGAACGATGGCATAGATAACATTGTGGGTAGAGCAAACTAAAGACTACGATTCATTGGCAGAACACTTAGAAGATGCAAGAGGTCTACTAAAGAGACTACTTACACTACGCTTGTCCGCCCTATTCTGGAGTATTGCTGTGCGATTTGGGATCTGCATCAGGTGGGACTGACGGATGACATTGAAAAAGTACAAAGAAGGGCAGCTCGTTTTGTATTATCGCGAGATAGGGGAGATAGTGTCACAGACATGATACGTGAACTGGAGTGGCAATCATTAAAACAAAGGCGTTTTTCGTTGCGACGGGATCTTCTCATGAAATATCAGTCACCAGTTTTCTCCTCCGATTGCGAAAATATTCTGTTGGCACACACCTACATAAGGAGAAATGATCATAACGATAAAATAAGAGAAATCAGGGCTCGCACAGAAAAATTTAAGTGCTCGTTTTTCCCGCGTGTCATTCGAGAGTGGAACGGTGGAGAGACAGCATGAAGGTGGTTCATTGAACCCTCTGCCAGGCACTTTATTGTGAATAGCAGAGTAATCACGTAGATGAAGACTGTATCGAGCGCCTGCTGGAAGTGAAGAAACGTGGCTTCAAGCTGACTGCCGATGTCTGGATGTAATGGGTGAAAGCAGGCAGCCGAGCTTCACAAGATAGCTTTCCGTGGAGTTCAGGATGACTCCCGCTTTAAATCACGTAATACGTGAATTTATAATGTGATTAGTGATACTATAACTTATTAAAATCAGCGATGTAAGCCTGCAACAGTGTGCATCTGTTCGGTGAATTACTGATGAGGACAATGCTCTTTTGGGTGAGCCAACCAAGGCGCACACCTATTACAGCATGGCTACTGCAGCGTACGACGCAGCGCGCGACCGGCGGGTGACATTTGGCCGACATTTGGCTGCGGACGTCTGACCTAACCAGCTGTCTGATGGCCGGTGGCCGCAGCTCTGAGCAGGGCGCCGACACTCCACAGTCTGCGACACAAGCGTCGGTTTCATAGCGTGGTGAACTCTTTACTTAAAAATACGCTGCGACGACCATCTCGCGCATGCTAAAAGATGGGAAGTTCTCCAATCTTAGGCAATGTGGTATCAAAGTCATGGATAGAAACATTATATCTGGTGAGGTTGAAAATGAATCCAACTGCGAACTAATACGGACAAGAATACCCGCGATCGGTGGAGGGATAAACAATATACATTACTGGCCATTAAAATTGTTACACCACGAAGATAACGTGCTACAGACGCGAAATTTAACCGACAGCAAGAAGATGCTGTGATATGCAAATGATTAGCTTTACAGAGCATTCACACAAGGTTGGCGCCGGTGGCGACACCTACAACGTGCTGACATGAGGAAAGTTTCCAACCGATTTCTCATACACAAACACCAGTTGACCGGCGTTGCCTGGTGAAACGTTGCTGTGATGCCTCGTGTAACGAGCAGAAATGCGTACCATCACGTTTCCGACTTTGATAAAGGTCGGATTGTAGCCTATCGCGATTGCGGTTTATCGTGTCGCGACATGGCTGCTCGCGTTGGTCGAGATCCAATGACTGTTAGCAGAATATGGAATCGGTGGGTTCAAGAGGATAATACGGAACACCGTGCTGGATCCCAACGGCCTCGTATCACTAGCAGTCGAGATGACAGGCATCTTATCCTCATGGCTGTAACGGATCGTGCAGTCACGTCTCGATTCCTGAGTCAACAGATGGGGACGTTTGCAAGACAACAACCATCTGCACGAACAGTTCGACGACGATTGCAGCACCATGGACTATCAGCTCGGAGAGCATGGCTGCGGTTACCCTTGATGCTGCATCACAGATAGGAGCGCCTGCGATGGTGTACTCAACGACGAACCTGGGTGCACGAATGGCAAAACGTCATTTTTTCGGATGAATCCAGGTTCTGTTTACAGCATCATGATGGTCGCATCCATGTTTGGCGACATCGCGGTGAACGCACACTGGAAGCGTGCATTCGTCATCGCCATACTGGCGTATCACCCGGCGTGATGGTGTGGGGTGCCATTGGTTACACGTCTTGGTCAGCGCTTGTTGGCATTGACGGCACTTTGAACAGTGGACGTTACATTTCAGATGTGTTACGACTCATGGCTCTACCCTTCATTCGATCCCTGCGAAACCCTACATTTCAGCAGGATAATGCACGGCTGCATGTTGCAGGTCCTGTACGGGCCTTTGTGGATACAGAAAATGTTCGACTGCTGCCCTGGCCAGCACATTCTCCAGATCTCTCACCAATTGAAAACGTCTGGTCAATGGTGGCCGAGCAACTGGCTCGTCACAATACGCCAGTCACTACTCTTGATGAACTGTGGTATCGTATTGAAGCTGCATGGGCAACTGTACCTGTACAAGCCATCCAAGTTCTGTTTGACTCAATGCCCAGGCGTATCAAGGCCGTTATTACGTCTAGAGGTGGTTATTCTGGGTCCTGATTTCTCACCCAAATTGCGTGAAAATGTAATCACATGTCAGTTCTAGTATAATATATTTGTCCAATGAATACCTGTTTATCATCTGCATTTCTTCTTGGTGTAGCAATTTTAATGGCCAGTAGTGTAATACTTCTATCGTCCACCATATTCATACACACTGGTTGTAGATTCATTCATAGGTGGTTGGTTGGTTGATATGGAGGAGGGGACAAAACAGCGAGTTCATCGGTTCCATCGGATTAGGGAAGGATGAGGAAGCAAGGAACCATCCCGGCATTAGCCTGGAGCGATTCAGGGAAATCACGGAAAACCTAAAGCAGAATTGCCAGACCCGGGTTGAACCGTCGTCCTCCCGAATGCGAGTCCAGTGTCCTAACCTCATAGGTAGTCTAAACTTGATAAAGCGGTATTACCGCAAGCATACGGTATCTGCCAAATATCGACACGGAAAACTATATAAGAAGATAAAGTATCAGGAAATCATATTGAATACATTTGTCTCAGAATTGCGTAGAACTATTAGTCCGACGAAACATATGAAATAAATATTTGACCTCTTCGCTACGAACAGACCTGATTGCTCCGAATAATTAATGAGAGAGGGATTAGTAAACCATGATGCTATTACCTGAACGATGGTCACCAAAGACAGAGGCTGCCAAGAAAGCTAGTAGAGTAATGGTGTTTGCTCGAAGTGGTAGGCACCAACAAGCAACTTATTTAGAGAATGAACTGAGAATACTTATTACAGATCCAGCAAACGGAGAACAATTGCGTTTAATGCTGAAAGACGCTACAAACGGCTGACTGGGTGAATACGTACCAGTTATTAAAATGCGGCGAACACCATTTAAAATACAGCAAAACCCACTTTAGTTTAATGGTACCTTTCGGAAACTGTTGTGAAAACACTAACTATTATACCTTCGTTACAAGAGAGAGTGCAAGGAAACTTAAACGACTTAATAGTAACCTCCTTCATCCGTGTTATGGTGAAGCTTACAGTTTTCACGGACATATCCTGGTGAAGTATCTGTCATAAACTCACGATACCTGGTCATGTGTGGTACATCCGTCTGAAAGCAGCACAAAACATGCAGAAACATTAAATATTGCATTTAAAGCTCTAGTTGCTCATCAGGATACTAACGTACTAATGTTTGACCACCACGCACACTGACAAATGGTACCATCGCCAGTAACGAAAAAAAAATTAACATTACTTAAAACGAAGAAGGCAGCAGGCTGCGAAGTTTTCGAAGTCAAGGCCAATCAGTTGAACATTTCTGGAAGTAAATGCTCAGGCTTTCCGCGATCGCATACATAGCAGCTTTATGTGAAATGATTAATTATCGGGAGAATCCATCATGAGCTAGGTTCCATATTTTATCTGGACGCCATGTTTGTATTTTTATTCTCTATATAGGGTGAGTCAGGAGGAAAGGTACGTGCTTTGAGGGCTGATAGTATTAAGTATTCTGAACAGAAAACTACATACGTACATGTGTCCCATTCCGAATGGTTTCCGAGACAGAATACATTTAATATCACCCTCGTAAGTTTTTCTAGAATAACTCGAAAACCGCACCCTCCTGCGAAAACATGTCGCAATACAAAAGTAAACTACATTAAATTCCCTGCAAAAAAGGGCTTATTCGTTTTTCTGCAGGAATAATATTTTGCGCCAAGACAGCGCGAGAACATTGAAAACATTCTCGAATATACAGCGCATGCGCTGCAGTTTAGGCAGTTTCTCGACTTGATACACCACTAGTGTCCTGTATGAAACTGTTCATCTCGGTTTTCTCTACACTACTGTGGTACATTGTAAACAATGACAGTATTTGAATAAGACAGGAAATAACTTACAATGTACATTAAATGCATTCTATCTCGGACACCATTCGGAATAGGGCATACGTCCATATGAAGTTGTTGTTTACCGTTACCATCACCTCTCAAATCATATACCTTCCCTTTTGACTATTATTATTATTATTATTATTATTAGATTAACACCAACAGATCCGGAGGTCTACTGGAACAGAGAAAGGTAGGGGAGGTTAAGAGCGCTGTGGGTGTAATTATGCTTGGTCATCTCTGTGGTTCTTTTAAACAATATGTTTGCAGGAAGCTTCCCGCTGTCGCTTCACATGTTTTATGGAGCATTCTAGCCATGGCATTCATAAATAACGAACAGAAACAGAACAATAAACGGTAGACAATACTGCAACAGCCAAGCAGGAGACAATGGCTCCGTTTGTAGTAACGCTATATTCGAGTCGTCGAGCAGCTGCGCGCTCCGGACGTTGGGTGTCGCTTCACAAAAGTAAACACGGAGCAACCACTCCATATACGGACTGCCCACGGAGAGCAAGAGCCCGGTCGGTCGCACACATCATTTTGCCTTCTGGTTTAAATTCTCTGTTACTGATTTGTTTGTAGCTATGTTACGTACTTTATCTATTTATGAATTTCTCTGTGCTGACTCAATAGGTTTTCTCTGTGCTGGCTAAGTAGGTTCAGATTCCCGTACTGTCACGCAAACGTAAATTTCCTGTTGTTTCCCTACGTCACTTCGGACGGAAAAAGGTTCCCTGGTACAAGTGCAGCAAGCTCCAGGGTAAGTGGCGACCGAGGCGGGTGAATTTTAAAATTTTATTTCATCTTATTTTACGCCACGACCGTCATCCACGCTGTGCCCATTATCAAGTAGCAGCTTGTTATTACAAACACATACAGGCACTGTAAGATTAACTACAAAAGCGAACAGTACAAAGCGTCCCAGAAAAATATCGATACCGAAGGGTTTATCAAGCCAGGGACGGACTATGAGCTAATCTGGGAAAAACTATGTCAGGATGTGTCTCACGGGAACTGACATACCGAGTATGTAGAATAAAGCAACGTACAAAACTGAACATGCAATACACGGTAACAATATCGCTTCCAAAATCGGGGAAAACAAGTAAAATAGAGTGCACCAATGGAACAGGAAATAAAGAAACGTCAGTGGTAACATCCGCTACACACAGTAAGATGAGTTGTAGATTATAGACGTACTGTCTTGCGCTAACCAAGTTGGTATTCGATGTGGCAACTGACAGAAGCGACATTTCCCATTTACGGTCGCTCCCATCAGCCGTCGCACCGAGTGCCAACTTATTTGCGCTCAGAACAGTTCCCAATGTTGGATCTTGTTGAACAGAATAACTGTAACAGCTGTTACGTATGTTCCATATAACAATAATTATAATATAGACAAAAAAGGAGAATTGTAAGAATGATTTTGTTAGGCTAAAATACCTGATACCAGTTTTGAGAGGATTTGGGTTGTTATTTCAGAAAGCAACTATGAGATCAGTGTTATTATTTAGATTTCAACTAGCCGAGAAATCTAAGAATCCAATACTATTCGAAAATATTATTTTGTATTCTGAAGAAATGAATGTTACAGTGACATAGATTCTGGAAAGCTCAACTGTGATTAAGAAAAGGAAACAAGCTTGCAGATTTACGAAGATTCTGAAAGCTTGAAATGAATATTTTGATAATGTCCATCAGCTCTACCGAGCGAAGTGGCGCAGTGGTTAGCACACTGGACTCGCATTCGGGAGGACGACGGCTCAATCCCGTCTCCGGCCATCCTGATTTAGGTTTTCCGTGTTTTCCCTAAATCGTTTCAGGCAAATGCCGGGATGGTTCCTTTGAAAGGGCACGGCCGATATCCTTCCCAATCCTTCCCTAATCCGAGCTTGCGCTCCGTCTCTAATGACCTCGTTGTCGACGGGACGTTAAACACTAACCACCACCATCCATCAGCTCTAGATCTATCTCACAGGCTAGAGGTCGAATAGTTGCAAGCAGGTCAAAGAACAAGCACTTAACTGCATCATAAAACAGTGATAGCTTTTAATTCATCTTCTTGCAGAGTAGTATTTACATTGGTTGTCATTAAAGTTGCAACACCATGAAGACGGCAAGCAACAAGCATCAAACTGGCATGAAATGTTCTACATGCTTGGATATGCAAATGATTTACAATACAGTACAACCAGACAAGATAGGTGGAATTGCTACCGTGTTCATTCTCTATACTAGGAAAAATTATGTAGCGGGTTTCTCATTGAGAAATATATTTTGAATGTTTGTTGTGAGGAGATCGCATAAGGCTTTGTGTTAAAGGGAGAAACGCCTGCCAGTACATGTCTGTCGGAAGCCGTAGGATCGTGGTCGATCGAGACTGCGGTTTATTGTCCCACGTATTTGCTGCTCATGTTAGTCGGGATCTCACAGCTATCATGAGGATGTGAAGTTGTGGGTTCAGGGGGGCCGTATTCGACGCCATGTAGGATGTCACTGCTTCCACGTGACTAGCGCTCGAGAGGACAAACTCTGTTCATTTGGCTGTGCAGGATCGTACAACCACGCCATGTACCTTGAGTCGTGTGCAACAAGGCAAGTGACCATAGGGACATTGCGACACTGCACTGTGACCACGGCGACAGATGTTGCGGCTTTCCCTGACGTGGCAACAGAGAGAGTTGTGGTCACAGTAGTGAGTCCGACAGCATTGGACACAGGAGCAATGCTAACTCTGGCTGCTTTTTAATGCCATTTAGCTAAGAAATGAGTGAGTTAGGTGGGATTCGGAAGTATGGTTTTTTTCAAAATGATTTGGCTTATTTTCTAGATAGAAGGCATTAAACATCATTTTGATTAAAGGAAAATCATTTGCATTGAGCAAAGATTTCAAAACACATTTCAATATTCAATGAAAATGTAGTATTGGACTGAATGAAAGAACACTACAAAGCAAACTAAAGTTTTGTTGGTGTGTTCCAGGCAACTAAGCACACAAATACACAAGACCAAAAAACCATGAAATATGAACAGTTGAGGGCGTTACTGGAAATGCTGTTGCAGCACAGCTGACATCAACAAAGTATCGCAACTTCACAATCATGAAGGAAACTGTTATAAGGAAAGCAGACATTTACACAGGATGAATCAAAGGTCTTCGCTTCACAGTTGCAATCAACAATGTGCCAGCGATTGAACTAAGAAGAGGAACAGCGAACTTTTATTCAATGCAGTAGCTTTTTTGGTGTAAGAAATAATGTATTACAGCGCAGATAGTTTGAAGTTTGCCCCGCAAGTACCTACCAGAAACATTTTTCCCACAATAAAAATCTAAACAAAGATATGCGAAACAAACTGACATGAAGATATTTATTGAAATACATGTTTGCATCGAAATATCGAGGTTTTAAATATGGGCTGACATTTCGTGTGCATGTCGTAGAAATATGATCTTAAACTGTTATATCTGCAAGTACAAGTGAACCCTGAAACCATTTCTCTAACGAGAAACGACTATACATTTTTAGTCTTTTTTTACCTTCTGTAAGCTTGACAGTTTTGAATGTCTACACATTTTCACTCCAGATGTGAAAGCCATTGAAGTGAAACGTGATACACGCATTTAAGATATGATCCAGACTCTTGTTGAACCGTTATTTCCTGAAGTTCTTTCGAACTAAATTGCGTACTTGATATAAGCAAATCCGAGTAACTTATTTTTCAAGAACTTGGTAACAAAGTAAAACAATTCATTAAAAAAATCCGTCAGAATTATATAAGTGTTGATTACGTTTTGGCTTGTTTGTGTATAAAATTTGATCAAACTGTTATTGATACAATTGCAATTATCTAGTAACATTCACTTTTCTGCATTTTCGTTGGACAATAATACACCTTGTTTTATTTCAGCTTTTTTCTGGCTTTTATTTGTAGACAAATTTAGTTTATTTCCCTTTGGAGAGTTGCCAGCATTGCACAATATCATTGTTGCAACCAGAAAAAAAGTTCACACACTAAACGTTGTTGAGAGAATTGTGGCTGAACGAAAAAAGAAAAAGATTATCATGACTTTTCACTTTTTGTATGTTGCTAATCCGAGAACTGATTCATTACTGGTAATGGTTGCCAACATACATTAGCGTCCACAGAGATAAGATATTTTATCCCACCCACCGAGGCTCTAACATCCTCATCCCGACTCCCTCTCGCCCTTAGAATCTGGAGTGCGGTGCTTTTATTCATTACAGAGTCTGCTAAACCTGTCGTTTAGCCAAATGTACTCGTAGCACTACGTGACTGACCGCAGGGAGACAATGCTATGGCTTTAGCAACTGCTCTATAACCGTTTCTTTGTTGGTTTAAGTATCGAAGTAATGTCCATATAACAAATAGTGAGTGGATAAGCATGGGCATAATTTTTGTGTCATCTATAAAATTTCGTTTTTGTGGCATGATTCGTCTCAAAACTGACCAACTCATTTTTCTCAAAAACAACAATTTTATAGTTTTAACATGCATCTGTCCCATCACAAATGCTACAATAATATCAGCAGTGGCTAGAAAGTATTAGTAATTGGTCAGTATTAGTTAAAGGAGTGTCCAGTCATACTCCAATTGTAAAACAGATCGTTAATACGCTTCGTGATTATGTTATGGATATAAGGATTACTTTATGGAATCACAAATTTCTCTATAAATTCAGTCGGATGAGAAAATAATGGTCACTTCCTGTATTTTTTAACAAAACGAAGACAAAGCAGAAAGGTGCAGGTTTAGCACCTTTCGTGGTGATTAAGACTGTTATCCTGCTATCTCATTTGCATCCCGCAGTTTAACGCTACGTTGGGTGCAGGTTGCCGAAGTTAATCTTCTCTCAGTTGATTGACTGCCAATCTCAGCTTTCATGGCAGCGCCTACAGATATTAACTTGTAGTTGATGGAAAAAGGCTTCGTACACTATTACATATGAATGTGTTTTACTAGTTTCCTCTTTTTAGTTAATGTGAAACTTAATCTAAAGTGTGATATAAAAGCAACATTGCCACATGTCGAATGAGATCAAAATTTTCCACGAGAATCAGTTTAAACTCGATACGATCAATGAATCTAAAGCCAAATGTACATAATATCTGTAATAAATATTTCTATGTTGTGCCATTTATTCGTATGAGAACGCTCATGTTACTGTTTCGGTTTCGTGTATTTACCCGTTTTTCTCTACAGCATAATGCAGAGGAGACACAGCATCTCATACAACTGTTGTAAGCTCCATAACAACGTATATGGCGTCTGCGAAACGAAAACGAGTGTAGAATATAATAGAAAATATATACTTTGGCCTGGCAACCTTGTACCGCAACTTCATTAAAGTTTTCAGAGTATATCATGTTCGTTTCCTGATAGCGCTGAGTTCTTCATAAGACAACGTATTTTGATCCCGTGATTACAGCTACTCATAACAGCGTTTGTGATCTAACATTGCACTTAGCCATAGACTGTAGATGCTCGTCGCTTTAAAGAATTCAGTTCGATACTGCAATTATTCCTCTAATTCCTGTTCCATTCGTGTGTGGGGCGCGGTATGGAAGTCTGTCGATCGGTCGCCGTAAGAACTCGAATTTCTTTGATTTTCCTAACTTACTCATTTCGCGAGTTTCATGTAAAAGTAGCAAAAAATGTTTCAAATGGCTGTGAGCACTATGCGACTTAACTTCTGAGGTCATCAGTCGCCTAGAACTTAGAACTAATTAAACCTAACTAAGGATATCACACACATTCATGCCCGAGGCAAGATTCGAACCTGCGACCGTAGCGGTCGCTCGGTTCCAGACTGTAGCGTCTAGAACCGCACGGCCACTCCGGCCGGCAAAAGCAACATATTGCTTGATTCTTCTATGGGATATCGGAAAGTTAACAATAAACCTCACCAGTATGCACATCGCCTCTGTTGTTTCTGCCACTAGTGTCTCCTCGTGGTTTTCTCCCTCTCATTAAACTAAGCGGTGACGAAATGTGCAGCTCTTCTTTGGATTTTCTGTATATTTTATACTAATCCCCCCTGATAACGCCCTGAGACTGACAAACGGTGCTAAATAATCGGTCGAATGACTGTTTTGTGAGATACTTCTTTCGTGGATGAGTCACATTTCCTTAACATGCTGTCAGTGAAACTCTGTCTGGCAGCTACTTTTCCTTCAACTGGTTTCGTGTGGTATTTCCACGTAACGTATTTTCTGACATATACTCAAAGACAATATTGTGCATCCGTTAAATTGAGAGGTGTAAACATCGACGGATATAGGCGATTTTCTCGTTTTGTAGTTCGGTAATCTCCACTGTTTCCAACACTTACACTTCTTTCCGCGGAGTATGGTGTTTCTTCCTCTGATAAATTACGTTAATCAAACTTTAATTAAATCTGAACACTATTTGCTAACTTAACATTCCAAAGTACAAGCGTTTCAAAGTTTTTGCTAAGACTGTGTGCCCCAAATTAACTCTATAAACGCAAAGCAGTCCTTGCACCGTAATTGTTTCGTGACACACACCAGTGACTGCCAAAGATAAGTTTAATATTCCGTTAACAAAACTGGAAATTTCCGTCAAAAATTCTTTGGAATAGTTTTTTCCGTCGACAAAATTCGCCAGAGTAAAAATGCAGTAGGTACAAATTTTTATAATGATTTTATTTATTTTCGGTGACGTCTAATACTCAAATATATTACAAAACTAAATCTAAATCATCGCCAGTTTCAATACTGAGCTTTTAATTACGGTAGGAGTTGTAGAAATCGAAAGATTATCATTACTTTTTAATACAACAACAATATTTATTACTGTATTTGGCAATTCGTATGATTAACAAGTTTTGCCGCTTCGTTCAAGCCCCAATCTTACATTTGCGTTTATCATCTTTGCCTTCATTTTATTTCTTACCTTAGATTCTACTATATTCATGGCAATAACAATCCTTCAGACTTCAGTATGCGAGGCCAATAAAAATTTTATAGTACAAACCAAATTCCTCTACGGTGTCTTGAACTGCACAGACAATACCATCTGCAGTATATTCTGTTAATCGTGCAAGCGTTGAAATGAAGTGTTTATTTTCTTTAAAACTAGCTACAATATATAGCCTCATTGTCTAGATATTTTGAAACACTAATAACGGTAGACTCGTCCAAAAGTAAGCTGAATTTTCCGTCTCCGACATCAAGCTTTAGATTTTCCTTAAAATGAGAACTGAGACTACTTTTAGGATTCCGTGCCTCAACCTCCAAAAACGGAACCCTTATAGGACAACTTTGTTGTCCGTCTTGTCTGCCTATCTGTCTTTCTGTATGTCAGTCTGTTAAGAACCTTCTTTCTCAGGAACGGGTATACGTATCAGACTCAAATCATATCATATAAGAACCTTCTTTCTCAGGAACGGGTATACGTACCAGATTCAAATTATATCACATATTAATTTCTATGACCCCTAGGAGGTGTAAACATTTTAAGCTTCTAAGTCACTTCAGATAAAAGATACGCCTATGTATTTCACTTATCGATAACTCACTCGTCAGAACCTATAGAGTGCTTCCCGTTGACCTAAATTCATGAAATTCGGGAAGATGCAAGTTTTCACAGTACAAGCAAAAAGTCTCAAGCTTGTTACATTTTTATTATGTCACAAAAACACATCTCTTGCCACGTGAACATACATTGCGTTCGTCGTCCGTCAAAGAGATAATAGTCGAACATTACTGCACGTACACACAATGTAAGTTATAGTCATGTTTTAGTAAGTCAATAAAATGTGTTATTAAATATTCTCTTTCTCTACATATATAAACTCAAGTCTCCTGTTCGCTTATTTTTGTATGTCCGGGCTAGTCTGAGGAACTACTGTAGAGATTTTGATACGGTCTTGGAATTCTCGAGACCAGTATCTTTCCAATTTCAATATCTATAACAGACAAAATTGTTGAGATTATCAATTCCCAGCATAGGTGAACTATATGTATTCATAATTAAGCTTTTACGCAACCCTCAGGACGCGAGTCCTAGTCGCACTTGATCAAATTTTTTATCATCAAGGAACATTTTCTGTGATGCAGTTCCATATCTTCAGTCCCTTTAGAATTGCGACCACCCTTTTTTTCAAGAACTCTCCTAAATGATCTACAGTTAACAGACTGAAATAGAGAGTGATTTATATGTTTCAAACGATTTCTAGTTCACTTGGCTTGTGTTTGGTAAATAAGTAACTTTTGCATGTTGGCGCTAACAAAGTAAAGTTTTTAATGTGCTACACTGAATTTCTGTGAGGTTTCAGATCTGAATATTTGTTATTGCTACTCACAATACACCGACAAAAATTTACACTCTGAAAATGATTCGCCAGAACTATCTTCTTCCTTAAAAGCTCATTCCTTAAGTAGTTTATCTTGGAGCCAGTCGCCTTCTGCTTGTATTGTATTTTTTTGGCTTTTAACAGATAACGCAACGAACACTCGGAAATCTAAAAACTAACTGTAACTTCCCTACGTTCCGTTTAGAGAAACGCGACAACTAAAGCTCTGAACGATTGTTGCTCGGTAAGAGGAGTGGGGGACTAGGCTGCTCCATAATGAATTTGGCGAAAGGCTGTTCGCACTCGGTATTACTATTACATAATCAAACTAACTAAATCTTTTTATTTAATACAAAACTGAACACTGCACAGTCACGAAAAATCTTAAAATTTAGTAGTATGTTACAATGAACGTGCAACTGAAGGTGGATTTATTTAATAAGAAGGAAAGTGACAATTTCCGTTACAAAATCCGTCAGCCGCTAAAACAACGTTTCTCGTTTCCCACGATCCTGAACCGTTAGATCTGACGGAAAATCCGGTAAGGTGGCAACATTAACAACCAGCCTTTGCCGGCCGCTGTGGCCGAGCGGTTCTAAGTGCTTCAGTCCGGAACCGCGCTGCTGCTACGGTCGCAGATTCGAATCCTGCCCCCAGGTATGGATGTGTGTGATGTCCTTAGGTTAGTTAGATTTAAGTAGTTCTAAGTCTAGGGGACTGATGACCTCAGATGTTTAGTCCCATAGCGCTCAGAGTCATTTGAACCAACCAGCCTTTGGCCCCCTTCGTTGGCTTCAGCGATATTGCATTCATTATATGTAAGGGTACTGTAAGTATTTTATACCTTATTCAGTGATTTATTGTCAATCATATAGTCGAAAATAATGTTTTTCTCCTCCTATTTATCCGCAATAAATACATACGGTCGTTTGTCTTTCGATCTTCTGTTAGAGTTTGGAATTGCATTGAGCGTCAAAAGTCAAACGGTGGCTGAGCTGGAGAGATGGTCGAACAAGATTATTGGTCACCGTGAGACAAATGATGATTATGTTGTTTACGTTGCAGGCACGAAATTGAAAACTCCTGACAGGTTAAAACTGTAAAGCTCGATTCGGATTCAGATTTTTGTTTGAAAAGCTAAAATTCTTTGCCAAGATCGCTAATAATAATCTTTATTCTCGATAACCGGTTTCGATAGTCAATGTCACCAGCTTCAGATGATTACCGAAACGGGTTATCGCGAATAAAGGTTATTATTAGCGGTCTCGGAAAAGACGTTTAGCTTTTCCAATCTGTTATTACAGATCGCCCCTTGCGGCTCAAACTGAGCAAACTAAAAATATCAGATTTTTTAAAGAAAGTTTTTATAGCTAAAATTGAGTTCAAAACTATTTTTTATTGGCCGGTTTCGACAGGTGAGAATGTCACCTTCAGATCTTCAAAAAATTTTTGGCCTTTCGTCACGTTCTATTGTGTGATTATTAGTCATGCCGTGTTAACATTTAAGTGCAGAGCATATTGACAATTCCACAGGTTATCGCACGATGGAACGTGACGTTCAACCAAAAAAGGTTTTGAAGATCTGAAGATGAAAGTCTTACCTGTCGAAACTGGCCAATAAAAATAATTTTGAAGCGATCCTGGTTATAATTTTTTTAAAGGGCATGCGTATTGCTCCTTCTGATTTCTCATTACGATCAAACTTTTGTCTTCTGTGGGCACTTTTTAGGTTATCGAACATTCCTCATTAACATTCTTTCTTATAGAGCGATTGTCTGATAATACGGGGGTCACTCCAAAAGAAATGCACACTATTTTTTAAAAATCCATCTTTTATTCTACATGTTTGAAAGTTTTACACTGTGTAGATACATCCTTCAGGAACAATATTTTCATATCTCCACATAATTTGCATCTCTGTATACCCGCACGGTAAAATTCAGGACCAACCTTTTGGAGCCACTGTTTGGCTGCGTGCACAAGGGAGTCATCATCTTCAAACCTTGTTCCCCGAAGAGAGTCTTTCAATTTTCCAAAGAGATGATAGTCACATGGAGCCAGGTCAGGACTGTAAGGCGGGTGTTTCAGTGTTGTTCATCCGAGTTTTGTGATCGCTTCCATGGTTTTTTGACTGAAATGTGGCCGTGCATTGTCGTGCAACAGCAAAACATCCTGCTTTTACCGATGTGGTCAAACACGATTCAGTCGAGCTTGAAGTTTCTTCAGTGTCGTCACATATGCATTAGAATTTATGGTGGTTCCACTTGGTGTGATGTCCACAAGCAAGAGTCCTTCGGAATCGAAAAACACCGTAGCCATAACTTTTCCAGCAAAAGGTGTGGTTTTGAATTTTTTTTTCATGGGTGAATTTGCATGATGCTTCTCCATTGATTGCCTCTTCGTCTCTGGTGAAAAATGATGAAGCCATGTTTCATCACCTGTCACAATTCTTCCAAGAAATTCATCTCCACCATTCTCATACTGTTCCAAAAGTTCGCTGCATACCGGTTTTCTTGTTTCTTTGTGAGCCACTATAAACATCCTGGGAACCCACGTGGCACAAATCTTTTTTAACGCCAACACTTTCAGTATTCTGCAAACACTTCCTTCCCCTATCCCAATGTAGCGTGACAATTCGTTCACAGTGATGCGTCTGTCAGCAGTCAACAATTCGTTAACTCTCTGCACATTGTCTGGAGTGTGTGGAGAACGAGGCCTGACGCTGCGTGGACAATCCTCAATATTGCCGTGCCCGCTTTCATTGCGTAAACTGCTTACCCACCGACTAACTGTACTGCGATCGACAGCAGCATCTCCTTACACCTTTTTCAAACCTGTTGTGGATGTTTCCCACTGTCTCGTTTTCACAGCACAGGTATTGTATGACAGCACGTTGCTTCTGACGAGCGTCAAGTGTAGCGGGCATCTTGAAGACATGCTGTGACGGCGCCACTCACGGGAACAGGTTGAACTGAGTTCGAAAACAAGCGAGAAGGATGTGGCTACACACTGTAAAACTTTCACACATGCAGAATGAAAACTGTATTTTTACAAGAATAGTGCGCATTTCTTTTGGAGTGACCGTCGTATATGCAGGAAAATATCTGAGGAGTCTAGAAGGTAAGAAAGGTTGTGATGCAGCTGCCGCTCTGAGGACGCGTCGTGAATTCCGCCTGGATAGCTCAGTCCCCGCTTTCCGAGAGGCAGGTGTTTCCCGGGCAGCGACCGCACGGCTCTCGCTGTGAGCGCCGCTGCTGCGGGCGTCATTGTCCGCACCTCGCGAGGCTGGAGAGCGGCTCAGGTGGAGGACGTCCGTGGGTAGCGGTGCGTCCTACGCGACAACAGCCGACAGCGGGCGTCGGCGCGCCCACCTCGCCGTTCGCCCACCACGCACGACCTTGCCTCGTAGGCAAACACCGGCTCTTTCGGTACCGCTGTGTTGCCAGCCACGCCCCACCGTCCTCTTCACGAGTTTCTTCTTCCGCATTTGTGCTCAGCAGCATTCTTACAAAAGCACAGCGAGGAATTTTTATTCGCACATCAGTACCTCGTAGTAACTTAATATCACGATGACCGAACCAGAGAGAACCGACGTTTCCGCTCTTCACTTGGGCTACCACGAAGCCAGTAAATAAGAATAAGATGGTGTGGTAGCGAAGATGCTACATGGATATAATTGTCGACCTCGTCCTGTTTTTGTTCACGTCCACATGGACACGCTGGATAGCTGAATGCTATACTTGCACAAGAAATCTTGAAGAGATGAATGAATCTACACAACTGGCCATTAAAATTGCTACACCACGAAGATGATGTGCTACAGACGCGAAATTTAACCGACAGGAAGAAGATGCTGTGATATGCAAATGATTAGCTTTTCAAAGCATTCACACAAGGTTGGCGCCGGTGGCGACACCTGCAACGTGCTGACGTAAGGAAAGTTTCCAACTGATTTCTCATACACAAACAGCAGTTGACCGGCGTTGCCTAGTGAAACGTTGTTGTGAAGCCTCGTGTAAGGAGGAGAAATGCGTACCATCACTTTTCCGACTTTGATAAAGGTCAGATTGAAGCCTATCACGATTGCGGTTTATCTTATCGTGACATTGCTGCTCGCTTTGGTCGAGATCGAATGACTGTTAGCAAAATATGGAATCGGTGGGTTCGGGAAGGTAATACGGAACACCGTGCTGGATCCAACGGCCTCGTATCACTAGCAGTCGAGATGACAGGCATCTTATCCACATGGCTGTAACGGATCGTGCAGCCACGTCTCGATCGCTGAGCCAACAGATGGGGACGTTTGCAAGACAACAACCATCTGCACGAACAGTTCGACGACGTTTGCAGCAGCATGGACTATCAGCTCGGAGACCATGGCTGCGGTTCCCCTTGACGCTGCATCACAGACAGGAGCGCCTGCGATGGTGTACTCAACGACGAACCTGGGTGCACGAATGGCAAAACGTCATTTTTTCGGATGATCCAGGTTCTGTTTACAGCATCATGATGGTCGCATCCGTGTTTGGCGAAATTGCGGTGAACGCACATTGGAAGCGTGTATCATCCGGCGTGATGGTATGGGGTGCCATTGGTTACACGTCTCGGTCACCTCTTGTTCGCATTGACAGCACTTTGAACAATGGACGTTACATTTAAGATTTGTTACGACCCGTGGCTCTACCCTACATTCGATCCCTGCGAAACCCTACATTTCAGCAGGATAATGCACGACCGCATGTTGCAGGTCCTGTACGGGCCTTTGTGGATACAGAAAATGTTCGACTGCTGCCCTGGCCAGCACATTCCCCAGATCTCTCACCAATTGAAAACGTCTGGTCAATGGTGGCCGAGCAACTGTCTCGTCACAATACGCCAGTCACTACTCTTGATGAACTGTGGTACCGTGTTGAAGCTGCATGGGCACCTGTATCTGTACACGCCATCCAAGCTCTGTTTGACTCAATGCATGGCGTATCAAGGCCGTTATTACGTCTAGAGGTGGTTGTTCTGGGTACTGATTTCTCAGGATCTATGCTCCCAAATTGCGTGAAAATGTAATCACATGTCAGTTCTAGTATAATATATTTGTCCAATGAATACCCGTTTATTATCTGCATTTCTTCTTGGTGTAGCAATTTTAATGGCCAGTAGTGTATATTACACTTGTAAGGTGGCTATAATTTCGCACCTTACAAGAACTCATCCACATAATTTGCCGTGATCTAGAAACACAATTAGGTATCATGTGATAGGTTGTACATCGTATATACGAATACATAAAGGAGACTGACGATGTCACGTACGCCTTGTGAATAATTGTTAACGCTTATTGCATGAAAGGTGATGGAGTGTCTTTATTATCAGAACGGCGTATGAATGATTGCCTATACTAGTAGAGATTGGAACGCCAGTGGAAATGAAACAGCAGGCAGAATACAAGCTCTGGGTGGAAGGCCCGCAGCGGTGTTGGTCCTGCTTATACGCAGGAAGTACCTAGACGGACGTCGTGGCCTCTGGAGCACAATAGGGTGGCGGCCGACCGCCGTTGTAGTAGGGCCGGAAGGATAGCCGGATAACACTTCCGAACTTCGCAAATCTTGGACGTAAGTGAGAGGAACGAAGAAGCGGCACCTCGGAAACCACGCAGCCCGGGTTATTTCCAAAGATTTTTACTCAGAAGCGTACCATTGTAAGAGTGTAGTATTTTTTCGTAAACTTTCCGCGCTGGACGACGAAAGACTAAAATGAGGTTGGTCGGAGTTCGGAAGGATCTGTAAAGAGGGAAAATATTCCGTGGTTTCGGGAATATGATTCGTTTTCGGAATTACGGTGGTGGGAAGCTGAGCCTTGCTGGGAGGCCAGCGGTGGAGAGACGTGGTCTTCCGTTGTGATCGCCCGTGTGTGACGGTCGCTCTATATCAGCTTTTGTTGATACAGACAGACTTTCTGTCTTTGCTCTCAGTAGAGTTTGTAGTTAGAACAGTTAGGAACTGTGCTGTTGCGAACCTATACGATTCTGGACTTCACCTCCGGGTTTGAAGTCGTCGTTGAGCACGCAGCGTTTAGTAATTGAGAGCACTTCCCTTGCCTATACTTACATTGAGACATTATCTGAACTCCGTCCTTGTGGTTGGGTGTTCGCGTTTCTCGTCTGTAGAACACAGAGAGGAGAATACAGTATTAGAGTATATTAGTCAGAGGACCGCCTTCTGCCGACCTAGTGTTTGAAAGAGTTTATTTGTGGCTGGAGTTCTTCCATCGTCGCAGACGAGTACGAGAACCATCACTTCGACGCACCGGACGCAGTACATACGGTGATATCGCAAATTGCTTCTGCTTATTATGGCTATAAAAACATAAACAGCCGTGATCACGTTAGTTTATTTCCACTGAGGTTCCACATCGCCGTAGATCATCCTTGAAAGTAGTGTCTTCTAGTGTTTGGTACGTAGATGATGTCAGTCATTCCGAGTTATTGATATTAGACCGCGCAGTCAAAATAAGGGGCAGACTTGGGCAATTGATTAGTAATAACTTAGGAAACGTAAACTATGTAATATAAAGTTTTTTTTAATTTACAATAAATATATAAGCAGGAAAAACGTTTATCATTTAGTATGATTAATTGCTTTCGTCATTCATTTATGTTTAGATTGTAATTTATAGAATTAAGAGATCCTAAGATCTGTTTCAGGGGGTAGCCAGACAGGGCCAGATCTTCATTTTAGCGCTTATTATTTTCCGTTGCGCACATTCATTTTATACCCGCCTGGACACTGCCTGACGGTTGCTAAGGAACAATTGCCAACTGCTCCGAAACAACTGACAATTGCTACGGAACACCAGACCACTGATAGTAAAAGGAGGTGCAGCGGGCGTGACGTGTTAACTGTAGCTCAGCCTGTGCACGAACATACCGTATGCGTTGGACATTTCAGGCAGTACGGTTTTTGATGAAAGTTGTTGATTTGATTAGCGAGACATTCAGTGTTGTACGGAAACATGTCTGAGACATCATTTGAGTGCTTCAGATCGTAGACGAGCAGCTGGACAGCTGGAAGTCGGTCAAAATGTTATCACTGTGGACACAGGAAGTGTTGTGTCCAAAAGTGTCATAAAAAAGACCGCTGAAGGTGGAAATGCTGTCCGAAAGGATACCGGTTGTTACATAGCCGTAGTGGCGAAAAGGAACGTCTTACGCCTAGGCAGATCGCTGCAGACGTTGAAATTACTAGCGATACACGTGTCTCTGCCAGACCCACTTCGCAGCGGTTTAATCAGGCACGCGGGATTAACCGAGCGGTCTCAGGCGCTGCAGTCATGGACTGTGCGGCTGGCCCCGGGGGAGGTTCGAGTCCACCCTCGGGCATGGGTGTGTGTGTGTTTGCCCTTAGGATAATTTAGGTTATGTAGTGTGTAAGCTTAGGGACTGGTGACCTTAGCAGTTAAGTCCCATAAGATTTCATACACGTTTGAACATTTTTTTTTTTTAATCAGGCTGGTTTGTACGCTCAGAAGCCTGTCAAAGGCATCCCACTTCAACCAAGCTATAGTCGAGAAAAAGTTCGATGGTGTAGGTAGCATGTTGGTTGGGGTCAGCAACAGTGAATGCTCCAGAGTGAAGTTCTCCGACGAATCTCTCTTCTCTGTGGCAAGTGGACTGTCCTGCTTACTCCCCGACTCTAAATTCTATAGAGCCTGGATTGCTCTTGTAGATGTATTTCTCAAAGAACATCCCATTCCAGAACCGCGCAAGAAATGAAAATCGCCTTCGGAGAGGAGTGAAACAATATCTCCCAAGGGCTCAACAGTTTGGTAGCTAGCATGCGCTAAAATGTGTATTAGTGACCATGGAAGCGACATTTCTTAAAGAGGGTCAGATATCGACCGTTGAGTTGGGACGCTGACGTGTGCCAAACATAAACGTTATTTATCTCTGTTACCCTGTTTTCCCATTTGGTGAAATCTGTACCATTTTTCGTTATAAATAGACTACTCAACCTCTATTACACATGTACTCTGTTCTATGTCGCCCGTTATTGCCTGTGATTATTACTAACCACCAACATATCTGTTCTTTAGCAGTTATCAGGCAGTGTACTAAACAGCTAAAATGGAGCATGGTGCACAGTCTCTGGTGCACGTTGCCTGTCTTCAGCTTCCAGGGGCAATGAAAAGAATTGACTTCCAGTATTACATATAATTATTTACTGAATTTAAAAATTTAGAATGTACTCATTAAGAGGTATATAATCTTACGTTGAAAGTTCAACATGGTAAAAATAAGAATTAAAGTCAGAAATTGTGTGTATATATTGACGCTGTGTAATGCTCTTCAAATTACCCAGTATTTGAGAATGAGAGCAGTTGACGAGTTTCAGAAAACGTTATCCATAATGTCAAACCTTGTCGAAACTTTTTCCCGCTGACATTCCCACAAAATAATGAGAAGAAAGAAGTTTATCGCATTCCACATTTTCGCTGTTCATGGAGTAAAACTTCAGTGTCTGGCACGACGTTAGTTGATTACTTCTTTACTACCAACTCCTTTCGCAACAAATTTTGCGGGTAATAGTCATATACACCACCGAAAATACCTGCAAAATTATATTATTATAAGACATATCATTCAAGAGATAAATCGATGGACACTGAGCTGCATGAACAACGGAACACAAATTACCCAGAGTTGACTCATCCAGCGTTTGAAAATGAGACCACTTGGCGGCTTTAAACATAATTTCTAACCTTTTTCATTGCTCTACGGGTGAATAATCCGACACAAACAAAACTAACATAATTAGAGTTTTGTTTCTTGAGTAATAAAGGCTTTACATCTTGAACGTGAAATATTTAACACATTTAATCATTGATGTAGTATTCAGATGTTTGAGGCTATTGTATACATGTTTGTACATGGCAGTTAGATTCTGTAAAAAATTTGTGGTAGACGGGTTACTATTACCTAAAAAAGAAGAAGGATGGAAGGGAGACATAGTACCAAGGACGCAGAAGGAAAACTGGATTTCTATAAAATTAGAGACCTTGAGAAAAGAAAAGGATTCAAGAAAAGCTAAGGACATTACTGTGTAGGCGTAAAATGTCGACAGTAAGAGTGACAGAAGCGGAACTATTAGAAACCTTTAATGTGTGTGGTTAAAAGAACTCAAAATCAGATAGACTAGTCGAATAAGGAATAAAGACGACCGCAACGAGTCAACGATAAACATTGCTAACAAAGAAGGTAACAAATAGAAGAGTGGGACTAACTGGGCAGATTTATTACGTTAGTCGTAGCTGAAAGCTGTAGATGGAGGTATTGCGAAAGGAAAGAGGCAGATCAAGCTTTACGTTTATGCAGCTGAAGTGAATAGAATAGCCGGCAATACCGATGCCAAAAGTCACCACAGTGTGTAATGAAACGGAATGTGATACTCCTGATGGATCACCGTTTATCAGTGTACCGTCGTATCCGATGTCAACATGGTACATCGAACTTTCGATCTTGATTGTTCCCAGAATATGGCTTCACGGTAAACAAAGAAAAATGAAATAATTCTCCTCTCTTTGAAGTTAGGTTACACAGGATGGTCAAAGCAAGGAAGATATCACAATTAGATTGGCATAAGCAAAAAAACTTTCTTCAATAAGAGAGCGCCGCTGCCATCAAACAAGTGCATGCAGCGAAGTTGTTGAAAGTGTACATGCGGAGCACAGTATTCTGTGGAATTAAAACGTGGGTCTTTGGAAGTCTGGATAAGATGGAACTGGAAACTAATCAAATATAGCGCCATTTAAGTAATAAATTGGCAGATGAAGTATGAAATGAAAAAGTGCGTAAAGCGTATATGAAGAAATAAGTGCGTGAAATACATTTACCAGGTGAAAAGTTCAATGGGACATGCGCTGCAGCTTCCATGAATAGTTAACGTGGCCTTGAAAGGCGCAGTCGAGGGGGGAAGAACGAGAGACAAAGATTAGAATGTACCAAACAGACCATAAAGAGTGTTGGATACAGAAGTTCCTTAGAGATATATAGCTTAGTTCAAGATAGGAGTAGATGGACAGCAGCAAATCAGTCGAAAAATTAAAGAAAAGAAAAGAAAAAATGATCTCGGGGGTTTCATTAGTCTCCTTGAAACAAACTCGTCATGATAAAAACCATAAATTACACTGTTTAAAAGAAAAAGTGTATGTGGTCATGAGGCAAGAGAGGTTCCTCGTTTTAAAACGGGATTAAATCCATCGTTGACGCAAAATGTCAACACACAGTCCGCAGCTGTGCTGAACAACTGTGTGTCGCCTAACAGCAAGGGCGAGTGTGTACGCCAGCGGCAAATTGCGGCCCAGCGATCGTCACACATCTGGCAGCAGCTGCGGCAAGTCGCAAGACGAGGAGTGTCTGCCAGTAACGCACTCTGACCAGTTTTAAATGACAGCAGGAAGGGAGGAGGCGTCACGGTGCGTAGACACCCTCCGGCTGGCGCCACAGGGGTTCCTTCCTTAGGGAATCCTAGAGCGCGGCTCATCTCTCTCCTACTCGGCCGCAATTCCTCGCTTCGCTTGAATATATCTTCACTTAAACGAGTATACGAACATCTGTTTTGCCTTTAAGTACATCAAGGAAGCTCGTGATCACAGTACTCACATTTTGAAAGATCATCACAAAGCGTAAAAACACGCCACAGATGAAAATAGATTAGTTGATGTTGGGCGTTCAAAGGCAATGCACCGTTATGAGAAAATAGCTAAATTACAAAAAACTATTGAAATTGACTTCCATTATATGATTTGCATAACTGCAAACGATATTGCATGTTATTAAAAACACGTTGTAGAGATTTTTGAGGAATTGTACACCACATCGTAGAATTTTTTCTGTAATTCGATCCCCACAAGAAAGAGCTAAACAATAGTCCAACTAGACGACTGTTGAAACCACCTACGACTGTCGAAACCACCTACGACTGTCGAAACCACCTAAGACTGTCGAAACCACTTTACGACTGTTGAAACCACCTACGACTGTCGAAACCGCCTACGACTGTCGAAAACCACCTACGACTGTCGAAACCGCCTATGACTGTCGAAACCGCCTACGACTGTCGAACCCGCCTACGACTGTCGAAACCGCCTACGACTGTCGAAACCGCCTACGACTGTCGAAACCGCCTACGACTGTCGAAACTGCTTACGACTGTCGAAACCGCCTACGACTGTCGTAACCGCCGACGACTGTCGAAACCGCCGACTACTGTCGAAGCCGCCTACGACTGTCGAAGCCGCCTACGACTGTCGAACCCGCCTACGACTGTCGAAACCGCCTACGACTGTCGAAACCGCCTACGACTGTCGAAACTGCTTACGACTGTCGAAACCGCCTACGACTGTCGTAACCGCCGACGACTGTCGAAACCGCCGACTACTGTCGAAACCGCCGACTACTGTCGAAGCCGCCGACGACTGTCGAAGCCGCCTACGACTGTCGAAACCGCCTACGACTGTCGAAACCGCCTACGACTGTCGAAACCGCCTACGACTGTCGAAACCGCCTACGACTGTCGAAACCGCCTACGACTGTGGAAACGACCTACGACTGTGGAAACGACTTACGACTGTCGAAACCACCTACGGCTGTCGAAACCACCTACGACCGTCGAAACCACCTGCGACCGTCGGAACCACCTACGACCGTCGAACCCACCGACGACCGTCGAACCCACCGACGACCGTCGAACCCACCGACGACCGTCGAAACCACCGACGACTGTCGAAACCACCGACGACTGTCGAAACCACCGACGACTGTCGAAACCACCGACAACTGTCGAAACCACCGACGACTGTCGAAACCACCGACGACTGTCGAAACCACCGACGATTGTCAAGACCAGTGACGATTACCACTGTCAAAGCCAGAGACGACTATCAAAGCCAGAGGTGACTGTCGACAGCACAGAAAGTTGTCAAAACCAGACGATGCTGATGCTGTTGTTCACTATGATGTTCATGATCAGGTATGACACTGAAAGTTCTTAAAAGATTACAACTGTGTGCCAGACCAGGTTTCGAACCCAGTCCTCTTGCGTGCTTAAAAGCAAAGACGGCGTCGCGACGATGTGATCGAGAATGATATGCTACAAAACGACAGGTCTTGTTTTCGAATACGTTTCTCTAGTATTCGAGTTCAGCAACCGAAAACGTGTTGGAATCAAGAACTTCTTAGTTGTCAGTACTCGTTCCGCCAGAATCAAAGGCTCCGTTGCAGGAATGAGTCACCTCTTTGCCGGAGAAGCTGAGCGTTCCACAGAGCGCAGCCGCTCTGAGCACCCCGTCTTGGCGTCACCTCCTCCGGCTGGTAACCCGCTACCTCCTCTGCCCGGTAACTCTACCCGCCGTTCTCCAGCGTCGCACGCCGCCGCGCCCAGCACGCGCCGACCCGAACACGGGCTGTCAAAGCAGAGCAACTTTAAACGGCCGTCACCCAGCCCATCCGCCAAACACTGCTGCTTTTGTGTTTGCGCAATGTCGCTGTTTGAGGTCACGTCGATAGCGATGGCATCGACAGCGGTGTTCGGCGTTCTCTGATTTCACAAAGACTGGGAACGTTGCCGCGTTTCAGCTTGTCGTTAGCGGCCGCACTTCCTAGGATAAAGGTAGTGACTCATTGAATTCGTGATGCGGAAGAGATGCCTCACCTGGAATCTCGTTGACTGGAGTAGAACTGTCCTTGATTATGACTCCCGCTTCAAAATGAACCTCGATGACCAGCGAAGATACAGCTGTGGGATACCAACTGGACTGTCGCCCTCCTTACGGCCCGACAACCAGGCATAATGATCTGGGGCACCATTTGTTTTCATAGCAGGATCCCTTTGGTTGTCATTCGCGGCACCTTTACAGCACAGCCGTACATCGACGATATTCTACGCCCCGTTTTGTTGCCTTTCATAACAAGCCATCCTGGGCTTACATTTCAGCGAGACAAAGCCCTCCCACACAAGACGAGACTTTCTACTGCTTATTTTCGTACTCGCAAAATCCTACCTTGGCCAGCAAGATCACCGGATCCTTCCCCAATTGATAACGTTTGGAGCATAATGGACAGTGCCCTCCAACCATCTGGGGATGTTGACAATCTAACGCGTCAGTAGGACAGAATTTGTCACTGGATCTCTCAGGAGGACAATCCAACAACTATATCAGTCAATGTCAAGCCGAAGCGCAAGAGTTGGACAAACTCGTTATTGAGTTGATCAGTTGGGGAAGCTCTTTCTTTTGAATAAATCATCCAATTTTCCTGAAATTGTAATCATCTTTTTGTGTGTACAGGTACATCGTCTCTACCTTTATCCGTTCGATTTGTATCATTTCTTCGTGGTGCGTAGTTTCTTTTTGTCTTAGAGTCTAATAACAGGGGAAAAAGAAACAATAACCATTAAGTCCAGCAGCGACTGGGTAGCACTGCTGCCTGATGGTAGCAGACAGGCATCACGGCGCTGGCCGGCACTTGAAAAGTACACAGATATGTTAAATGCTACAAGACATATTATTAAACAGAATATTGCACTATAACCTGGGATTTCTCTATCGCATGAACACATGTAGACCTTCCATCGACGGTGGGCGTCGCGCGAAACATTCGATGAACAATAGTTGATTGAACTGACGCTGCAAAAACGAAATTTCTATTACTTATACACGTACTTTATTCTTCTTCAGATTTTGATTTACCGATGCTCTGCGCCATGGGCTGATGAAGCAAGCATCTGGCGCATTTTGTATTGATAAATATAAGTAACGCAGAGAATCAACGTTCAGACTAAAACAGCTCGTGGTAAAGAAGACTGGCCAGGAATTTAGAGACCCATATGGTTTTCATTGATCTTAAGAAAGCCTATGATAGCATTCCCCTTGTAAATTGAGGACTGCAATATTACAGAAAGCTGTGAACCGTTTATACGTTTAAGCTGCTAGAGTTTTATGTATTGATACAATTTGTGGAATTAAAGTGGGTACAAAACTAACTGACGAGATTTCGGTGACAAAAGGATTACGACAAGGATCCACAATAGCATCTACATTATTTAAATTATACTTAAACGGTGCCTTAAGGCTATGGAAACGTACCTGTCATGGTATGTGTATGACTATAAATGGGGAAAAGTTCTTCACTTTGCATTAGATGACCAAGTCGTTTCTACAGAGGATGAAGATAACATGAACTATATGGTTCGAAAGTTCTACAGATAATATCAGAAATGGGGTTTAACCAGTAATTTTGGGAAAAAGAAATATTTAGTTGCAGGATGAGTGAGTTAAGACCTGACATTAGATTTTGATGTAGTAAACTCTGAGGACTTTTATAAGTATTTGGGTATCATTATTAACAAAGATGGATCCAGTGAAAATGGTGTTAAGAATCGCATTGGCCAACCAAACAATTAAGTGGAGATTTGTTGAGTTCGCATATTAGGTCATAAAAAGAGACTAAGATGTTCCAAACTGTTATAGAAAGTACAGCAAAGTATGGAGCAGAAACATGGAAAATAAATTAAAGAATTAAGAGAGAATTATTGTCAATGGGGATGGGATTTTGGAAGTGTTGGTGTAGGTTGACCCTGCGGCATAAAGTAAAAATGAAAACATATGTAGGAGAATGACCCTGGTCATCACTGTAATGGATACAATCAAAGCAAAACGACTGAGTCGGTATGAGAATGTATGCGTATTGGTGCCAACATATGGGCTAAGAAGATGACGGAATGGATTGCAACTAATAGTAGTAGCAGTAGTAGTAGAAGAAGAAGAAGAAGAAGAAGAAGAAGCCCAAAAACAATACGTGGGAAGTGAGTCAGAAGAGCTATGTCGGAGAGGAATTTGAAGATGGAAGATTAGCGAGATAGAACACTTTGGAAACCAAGATACGAGAAACACTTGTAATCTTGTATTAACTGCAGTAAAAAAAGACAGACAAAGACATATTTTACGAAAATTTATGTAATTATTAATCCATTTTAAATTTCCTACAGGAGCCTTTGAAGCTACTCTGCTTCCACAGGGTAGTCGGTCTTGGAGGTTACAAGAACACCATTGTACGTTAGACTCAGTATTATTACTTAGCAGCTACTTGCGGACATAATACTTTTTACATCTACAATTATAATTTGGTCTGTTATCTAGAAACTAAGAATAGACCGACCACTCACTATGCAATTCTACAATTCTACATTTTAATCTTTCTTTACATTGAATTAGCCATATATCGATGACTTTACATTTCTCAATTTGTGTGTTCACTATCAGCCAAACCATTGCTATATCTTTTTAATTATAATTGATTTTCTCTTTACACAAGTTAACTACAATTCTACTAACTGCACACTACTGACAGCTATTTCTACTGCTAGGCGCCCTTTTACAACAAAATTACTACATAATGGAAGGTTAGGAAGAGGCGAAACCTTGCACTTTTTTGCATACTCCACAGACCTCGCCCAATCCTTGATTGCGCAATCCGGCCTGACCCTTCAGTCGGCCTGGCTGTTTCGTGAAATTTGTCATATTTAGTGTTTTGTCGCTACTGAGATTGCTGCCAATGTGTGCTATTCAACACACATGGCTTTTCTCTCCTAATTTTCGCGCTGCTGTATCTCATTCTTATATATGTGCCGCGCGTTTCACACAAAGCCGCAAAATCTCTGTATAAATCAGGATCACGCAATATGTTGTTTACATTTCTGTCTCTAGTGGCTTGCCTGCCAGCTGAAACAACCGGTGCAAACCTTGGACACTCCCAAATGTCAGCCGGCGGCTGTGACCGATCGGTTCTAGACGCTTCAGCCCGGAACTGCGCTGCTGCTACGGTCGCAGATTCGAATCCTGCCTCGGGCATGGATGTGTGTGATGTCCTTAGGTTTAGGTAGTTCTAAGTCTTGGAGACTGATGACCTCTGATGTTAAGTCCCATAGTGCTTAGAGCCATTTGAACACAAATGTCTTGTTTAGAGAGCCCACCTCCTCTCACATTCGCAGGCCGGTGACAGCCTTTCCAATATCCTATGCAGATGCGCAGTAAATGGGCCATACCCCTTTAAGAAGTGTATTATCTCTTTATTGGGCTCCATGTACTTTATTTAAACTCTTTCTATAACTGATGGTATAAAATCAAACACCGTTCGGGCTGTAATGGATCTTCTGTCTTTGGCATATATTGATAACGTGGTCTTTATCTCTCTGATCTTTTGACATGCCCTGCCCATAATTCTTTCTACAGTCGTACATTCATTTCTTTTACTCCAATACATGGCAGCGCGCCGCCTTATCATTAAATCATTGAGGCAAAGACCCATTATTATTCCTAGCCCAGCTGACGGTGTTATTCCAAAGTCACCCACCGATCTTGTTATAATATTGCGCTGCACGCTGCGAAGGACAGCGGTTGGCCTCACTGCCCTGCCACTTGCTCCGTAGCCAAGAATCGAAGCAATCAGACTGTTGTTATCTGTCATTATTACATTAGACGGTAAGTGAAACCGTTTTTGTCCAGTTGTGATAATTTTATCGTACAACGCAAGAGTTTTATTGCGTATTTGCTCGACATGTGGCTCGAAGTTTATCGTCTGGTCGAGATGAAATCCCAAATACCTAGCCACGTTTTGACGTCTGATCGGTTCTCCGTTTGTCTTGATGCTATGATCGCGCTGTATCCTCCCTTTAAACATGATATAGTTCGATTTTGCATGTGCAACACCCACTTGCTGACAGTATGCCTTCTTACGAATGAAAAATTAGGCGGCCGATCACTCATTGCAACGTTTGTATCCGGCAGACAAAATTGTCCAGACCATCCAGGATGCCCTCCTCCGACTACAGCGACTGGGGAAGGTTGTAGCTTTCTGCTGGGTTCCGGGGCATGTTGGCATTGCTGGGAATGAAAGGGCAGATCTCGCAGCCAAGGAGGCGTGTCTCGCCCCACAAGTATCTCAGTGTGCTATCCCCTCGCACACACTCACCTCGCTGTTGAGCTCACGGGTTATGCGTCGGTGGGGAGATGAGTGGCTGGAAGTCACTGACAATAAGCTCCGTATAGTCAAACCCACAACGCGTGTGTGGTGTACTTCCTTTCAGCCCCATCGACGGGACGAGGTTCTCCTCACTCGGCTTCGAATAGGCCACAGCCCTATGACGCACGGCTTCCTGCTCCGGCGACAGGACCCTCCAATTTGTGGTGCTTGCGGCGTCCAGGTCACTGTGCGCCACGTTTTATTGGATTGCGTTTTATTTTCTGACCAGCGGGTCGCGGCTGACTTGCCAGCGGACCTGCCGTCTCTTCTAGGCAACACTCGGACGAATGTGGTTAAAGTTTTAAAGTTCTGTGCCCTGTCAAATGTTTTTACAAAGATTTTAGGGAGAGGATTTTAATTTGCTCAATGTGTGACAAGCTCGCCCATATTTTACGTAAGTGGCCAGCCAATAACAATTTCCTGTGACATTCTTGTTGCTATGTTTTCCCTTTCCTTAGGTTTCTCTTTCTTAGGTAGCATTTTCCTTCTTTTCCTGCTTTGTTTGAGTGTGTGCTTTGGTTTTCTTAGGTCTGTCCACATTCGTTCCTTTTAATGTGTGTCAGGGCGCTGATGACCTCGATGTTGAGCGCCCATAAGCGCCAACACACCACCACCACCATCAAACAGATTTGTGACACATTTTTCGTCAGTAATAAATGTGAGAAAAGCCACTTAGCAAGAGGTCCCTGTTGTTCGAAGAGTTCTACTACGTGATTAAGGTAGGATGCTCAGCGGAGCATGTTTCTCACTTGTCAAGTGAAGTTACACCTCGGACAGTCACTTAAACTCTTTTGGCGCTTCAGTCTGGAACCGCGCGACCACTACGGTCGCAGGTTCGAATCCTGCCTCGGGCATGGATGTGTGTGATGTCCTTAGGTTAGTTAGGTTTAAGTAGTTCTAAGTTCTAGGGGGCTGATGACCTCAGATGTTAAGTCCCATAGTGCTCAGAGCCATTTGAACCATTTTTTGAAACTCTTTTGACATCGGACTAGCGATTATCCTGGTTTGTACAGGATATCGCGCACGCTTCTGGGTACGACGAACCAACATGTGGACCACACGCCCAACCTACTTCATCTGGTGTTGGGCTCTACACACACACGACCGTACAGTGGGAGTTTTTCAGGACTGCTGTCGCTTCGGCATTCTGTCGCTGCCACAGGGCTGCGGTAGAGAGCGTGTATACAGAGAGAGTGGCCATAGGTGAAGCTGCCCGCGATTGGTTGATCAGCTTTGCCGCAATTTTTCTGCCAAACGTCCCTAGCGCTTCCTATGTTCGCGGTGCTTCTGAGGTGAATTGAAGTTCAGAGGACTTTTGGGAGACTAGTTATGCGTTGTGCATGCATGTTCGATTTAGTTGTATATTATTTTTAGTACATAATTAGCGTTTGCGTGCATACTGGTAGCATCACAAGCTTTTCTGAAGCCAATATCTGACACTCCTTGCTGGAAACGGAAAGTTCCTGTAATTGTTGTGCCATGCTCATTCGACTTTATGGTGTCAAACTTTATTTCGTTCGGAATCAGAACACTAGGCATTATTTTGGTTTCAGTATTATTGCCTGACTGTTGACGCAGTCAAGTTGTAAGCACGTTTTCCGCAGTTGTCGTGGTTGCTGAAACATTATTCGTAGTAAATAATTGTAGGTACTCTTGAAGACAGTTTTTAATACGCCTACTTACTGTGGGGTAGAAGGGATACGGTTGTTTTCTTGTTATATTTGGTCGTTTTTACAGTAGCCTATTTTTAACATTACCTGATTTTTGTATTCTTTTACGTTTGTTATCTACGATAGGTATTCAGTATATATATATATATATATATATATATATATATATATATATATATATATATATATATATATATCAAAGAAAGTCGTAAGCATTTGTTTACTTGTGACGTGCAAAAAGTTTGAAGACGTGACAAGAAGTACTAATACGTCTCACACTTTTTGCCTGTCACAAGTAAACAACTACTTACGACTTTCATTCATCTGACGTAATACAGGTACGTTAAATCTTTAGCGTTATGCACTTCCGATACAAAACAAATGCTATACACTAAATCTTTTTAACTTACGTTACTTTCACAGCAATATGTCTAGTAAACGAGCTTTAAAGGAGATAAATGCAAGTAACGAATAATTTTTACAGTCACTGTATCAAATTTTCCTGTGCTGTACGTAGAAGGGTACTATGAGTATATTATAGCTGTAAAGAAAGGCATTTAACGAATGATTTCGCCATATTGTCTCGTGCTTTTGATTCGGTGATTGTGTACTACACTACTGGCCATTCAAAAGTCCCGCCCGCAGTTTGGCAGAAAAATGGCCGCCGTATCGTCCGGTTGGCCACTCTCTCCCTATACAGGCTCTCTAGGCTGCGGCGCTCGAGTTTGTTTTGTTTTCCGATGTCGTTGCGCATTTCATGGCACAACAGCGCAGTACGTCGGGCTTACATCCGAGACCAGGCAGGGGACGTCTTTTACTTCGACGCTAAAGAATTTATTCTCTGTATGAGCAACAAAGTATTCAGGTTTTTCCGCAGCCGAGAGAGGTTTGCTTAAATCCAACTGTCTACTCTTTATTGCTGACGTTTCTCCGGCTTGCTGAGTGTAGCAATTGTCTGCGCTCTGGCTGGACGTACATGCTGCAAATGGCCCCATGTGCATGCAGAGGTGAGATCGAGTGTTGTCTTTTCTGCTCTCTCTCTTTCCTACACACACACACACACACACACACACACACAAACACACTCATTTCTATGCTGGATCGGCTGGAGTGCCGCAACACCGCGCTGCGGTGCCTTTGGCATGGAGGACGCGTGGCACTGACATGCGCTTTGCTCTCTGGAAATTAATGCGGAAACGCCTTCGTGGAGCCTTATTTGGAAGGATTTCACCGCTGCCCGTCGTTAGATGCAGCGCGAGGATTTCAAAAGCCTGCAAGGCTATCGCTTGGACATTCCGCGCGTGCCCCGTAGGTAATACTCCACAAGGGACGCCCACACATTCCGTGTCCATAATAAACCCGCACATGTAGAGGAATGAAGACATATTTCACAACAATAAACAGTCTATCGTTAAGTTACTAGCTAAATTCCGAGAGCTTCCGATAAGAAACCTTCCTTATCTGATGTTGCGAAACACTATTTAAACTGCAAAAGTGGATAATGGCTTGGGGGCACCGTGAGACATGGCTAAAGAGCTCCGTTGACAAGAGCGCTTGCTGCTTTTGAAATGAGTTAGTCCGGGATTAAGTATCCCAGGCCGACACAAAGATTTATCTAACTTGCACGGTTTGCGAGAGTGCACACTCAACGAATGATCCATATTGCCTGGAATCTGAAAACGTTGCAGTAACTACGAATTGCACAGTGTGATGTAAACATGAGCCAGTTGACACAGTGGTTAATGCACCGGACTAGCATTCTGAAGATGCGGGGTTCAAATCCCCGTTCGGCTCTCCAGATCTGGTTGATGCCTTTAAAAATCCCACTGACGATTTATTATCCTGTCTACATAACGTCTACGCCCTGCAGCGAACGTCGTGTGGTAAATCGCGAGGTCGTACCCCTTCCTTCTCCCACTCCCCCCTTGTGACATTCTGCGGAAGAACAATTGTCAGTAAGTCTAAGCTCAGTTTTCTCCTATTTTACTGTCATGATTATTTGTCCGGCATACAGTGTGTTTCAAATCTGTAGCATTAAAATGGTTCGAATGGCTCTGAGCACTATGGGACTTAACATCTATGGTCATCAATCCCCTAGACCTTAGAACTACTTAAACCTAACTAACCTAAGGACAGCACACAACACCCAGCCATCACGAAGCAGAGAAAATCCCTGACCCCGCCGGGAATCGAACCCGGGAACCCGGGCGTGGGAAGCGAGAACGCTACCGCACGATCACGAGATGTGGGCGTGTAGCATTAAAATTATAGACACAAAACAGGATCCTAAGTTGCTGTTTAAGAAAAAAAAGTGACGTACCACGAAGGCATTATGCGAATAGGACGGAAATCGGTAGATGTGACGTACATGTACAAGCAGATGACTACAATTTCAGAAAAATTGAATGACTTATTCAAGAGAAATAACAAAATTGTGCCAGTCAATAACACGTTGGTCCATCTCTGGCCCTTATGCACGCAGTCATTCAGCTTGGCATTGATCGACAGAGTTGGGGGATGTCTTGAGAGATGCCGTGCCAAATTTTACCCAACTCGCGCGTTAGATCGTCAAAATCCCGAGTCAGTCACTTCACTCGTCACCAACCAGCTTCTGGCACCTCCTCTGTAAGCAACACAGGATCACAGTCTAAAAACTAAACAACACACAGGAACTCCGCACTTAAAACTTCCATTGGAACCAAACATAATTTATTAGATTCTAATAACCTTCGCCAAAGCCACTTCGTTCGCTAGACAACGCCTCCAGCCAGTTATTTGCACCATGTTCTGTTATGCGGCCTCATCCTAAACAGTCCGTGTACGCTCGCTAAAATGCATCACACACTTTGAAAACGGGCAATTGATGAAACCAGTCCGCACGCCCGGATACGGGATTGCACTTCCGAACACTTAGTAATTTTTCCATACGTAGCGAACAACTTAACTGATGGCTGACTACCGACTTGCGAAATGCACACCGTCGCACCGCCTCCGCCCCTGAGGGCTTAGAACTAGCGTCCCGCACTCCCCGAGATCTGCCGGGTGACTTCTCGGATGGGTCACCACCTCACTGCTCCACGAAATTACCATGCAGGCTTTTGGGCCTAACAGACTCCAGGGCAGAATGTAGGAACTCGTTTGATCAGTTCCTGTTAAGGCTCATAGTACTGTTGTAAGGTGCTGCTGTCTGCCATCACATGTTCACAAACTTCACACAACTCCATTGGACGGTTCTTCCTCAGCCATCCTACAGCGGGATCTAGCACCTTCCATCTGTCTGGCCTGATGAAGGATGCATCTCTCGAGAAGCAGTACGTGGATGATGGAGAGGTTATTCAGGCAGCAAGACGTTGGCTCCGACGTCGATCAGTAGAGCGGTACCATGCGGGCATACAGCCCCTCTCAGTAAGGTGGCGTAAATTTGGCATTGTAGCCAAAAGAGTGGGGAATAGTATGGTGTATGTGAATCCTGAATAAATCCAACCTGCTTTAAGAAAAAAGGATTGCGTTCTTACTGAACACACCTCGTCGTAAGCATCTCATCAATGCACACCACCTCTCTTATAGCGGCTGCTTGTGGTCCGTTGACTAAACGAACAGAAGCCGTGAGGAGGAGCTCTTCTTCGTTTTGGCTTTTATATCGAGCCAGCCGGGGTGGCCGAGCGGTTCTAGGCACTACATTCTGGAGCCGCGCGACCGCTGCGGTCGCAGGTTTGAATCCTGCCTCGGGCATGGATGTGTGTGATGTCCTTAGGTTAGTTAGGTTCTAGGGGACTGATTGTAGGTAGGCTGTTTATGTTTTCTTATTGGCAACGTTACGTAGCGCTCTGTATGAAAATCACTGACTGTGCTGTGTGCAGTCTGTGGCTAGTTTGCATTGTTGTCTAACTTTTGAAGCTTTTGCTGTGTTTGTCTCTGATTTTGTTCCACTGTGTCTAACTTTCGAAGATTTTGTTCCATTGTGTCTAACTTTTGAAGCTTTTGCTGTGTTTGTCCCATTTGTTGTGTTAATTGTAATAACAATGCACTGGTGTCTGAAACATGTTCCTCAGTGCTTTTCGGCAGTGAATTTGCACCGGCAACATTCACATTTTGACAAGCAGAAAATGTGTCTTGACTTATTTGAGAAAGCGGTGAGGACCCAAAACCTGAATCTACAGTATTTGCGAGATTGTGTCCTGTCATTTCGGATTCCTGAGGCGAGCTGCTGCCGACCGATCGATCGATAATGCTTCCCTGTTCACTAATTGTTTCACTGTCTACGCCATTATTTGCCGCCCGCTCCATTCCCCTATGCACAATTACCAAATCACTAGTTTGAACATTAGTTAATTCATTACACGACGGCGCTAACACACTGCTTTCGTCTTCACCGTCATTTCTCAGTTTACTTTGGAGCCTAGTATTACGTTTTTCACACGCCATTATTGTCACAATATTTCACACGACAACACAGAAAAGCACAGTTTGAAGAGCAAAATAAGAAAACACATTAACATAGCACTGAAAATAATATCTAGTTAATTGCAAGCTCAGCTGCGAAATACTTGGTGCAAATCTACATGCATGCCACAACAACAATGAAAGACTGCAACTACAAAGGAGATTCTCTCTACAATTACGCGCTAGCAATAAACAATAGCTACACTAATTACACAAACTACAAGAAAAAAATTAGAAGATTCCAGTGAGGTATCCTCGGCTAAGGGTCGGCATATGAAACGTCCCCTTAGAAAAATTGTACAAGACTGTGCTTAAACTGACACACAATATTTGCGTTCTTACTGAACACACCTCGTCGTAAGCAGCTCATCAATGCACAACACCTCTCTTATAGCGTTTCATGATGACCTTAAAAGTTAAGTACCATAGTTCTCAGAGCCATTTGAACCATTTGATTTTATTTGGAAGGGGGAAAGGCGCCGACAGTCGAGCAATACAACCGGCCGTACAAGGGTTTTGGAAGCAAACTCTTTCGTAATTGAATGACATTTTATTAGTAGTAGTCCACTGAATCTGGCGGCATTTGCCTCGCATAGTTTAATGTGGTCGTTCCACTGTGAGTCGCTTTGGACCATAGCGACCCTGTGCCCAAACTCTACCGCCCCATCGTCGATGGGACGCTACAGTCACGACTCTCTTTCACAGCACAGTAAGAGAATGTTTTATTGTGTTGGTCACTAGTGTTGAGTGGCAAAGAAGCGAGCCCCCTAGAGTGACAGGCCACTGTGCGTTCGTGTTGTCTACGGGGAAGCACGGCAGGAATGCAGCGAGTGTGGACGTCGAGCGGGGCTGTCCCCTGTTTTGGGCAGCCCGGATTCGCGTCTCTCGGACTGTGCACTTCTCCCGTTTCAGCAGCGAGCGGCTTCTCGGGTTGCAAGGCGAGCTCGCCGCCGTGCTCCATGTTTGACGGCTAGCCACGTGGCCGAATGGAGCAGGAATTTCTCTGAGAGGCTCGTACTGTACAGTACAGTACAGTACAGGATGTTCCAAGTATTTAGGACGGTAGAGGATGATAAATTGAGTACTTCGAAACTCATAGTTGGAAAAGATTTTTTTACGAACTTGCACCTTAGAGCACCTGCTCAAGATGATAGCAACTGTGACGTCCACATGACTTACAAGGGCGCATTATAGCGCTATTATCACCTCCACCTCATCACTGGGCTGCGGCTTTTTTGTTTTGGCTCCTCCAACGGCGTGCTAAGACACTGAGGCATGGGGACTATGTCCAGTACTGCAGACATGTAAGCGCAAACAAATAAAACATTGTGAGACCTGAGTTTTTCCCGGCGTATTCAGTGTTCACATAGCTTACGGTAATGCAGCCGGGTGACGTCATCGATTACCACCAATATTTCGAAAGGAACACATCCTTCCATTTTCAAGGCAAAAGTACAGTAAGTAAGCTTTGCGGAAGCGAATTTAAAACCCCTGTTTTCACAGAAACTTCGTAAAGATTAGCGCCATGCCAAACGAAAGATGACCGACGTCAGAAATTATCGATAGTGGTATTAATAATCAACGTACAAATAATTCAAAAGCCAAGATCGCTTAAACACTGTTTACTACATGACCGGTTTCAACACACTAAAGGTGCCATCATCGGACCTGAGTGTAGCTTAACATGTATAAATCATTTGGATATAACGATACATGAGGCAGGCCAGATGATATAAAATCATTGTCACAGAAATAAAAATTAAAAAACAACTGCTCTCATGGTCATTCTATTCCATCAGATATATAAAACCGAAGTCATCTAGTAAGCAGTGTTTAAGCGATCTTGGCTTTTGAATTATTTCTACAACAGAGTGATCGCCCCACAACACACTGTGTGTTCACTGCATAATAATCAACGGATGAGGTAACATAAATTCTGTCCGTTTTATACAAGTGAGAGAGCAGGATTCCATGCAGAATTCGGACAAAACCCACCATCTCTGCTTATAAGGTTACAACAGCTTCCTTAATAACCCTATCCCAGCAGCTGGAAGTGCATGCCAGAATCTCTGTCTTGTTGTATTCCATAGCATGACCGCTGTCAAGACAATGTTCTGCAATGGCAGATTTTGCTCGAGTGTTATAAGCGTGTGTGCCGCTTATGCTCAGTACACCGGTTCTCCACAGTCCTGATATCTGACCATTATATGACATGCCACAACTGCAAGGAATTCGGTAGACTCCCGCCCTACGCAAACCGGGACCATACGTTACACAACCGGAAAGGACCCTGATCTTACATGGTCGAGAAACACTCTTCGTATCACATTTCAGCAAAATACGACCACTCACGTTCGAAATGCTCACTGCGTAAGGCGACAAGGCCGTAGACTTTGCTGCCATCTGGGTATTATCATCACTCACCCGGTGCACAGTTGGTCGACAGCGCAACGCACGTCTAATCTGTCTTTCACCATAACCATTCTCTCGAAAGGTGACCTCGAAATGGGCTGACAAACTCTCAGGGTCCGAGATGACATAGGCCCTCTGAACCAAGGTACGCTGAGCCGGATGGTGACAACTATCAGCCTGCAGATACAAATGAATGTAAGATTTCTTATAGACAGAATGCCCCAACGTACCATCCACCTTTCTCCCGGTCAACACATCAAGGAAGGGAAGACAATCATCCTTTTCCACCTCCGTCGTGAAACGAATATTCGAGTGGATTGAATTCAGCTGTTCTAAATAGTCGTTCAAATTCTCACTGCCATGAGGCCAAACAGCAAAAGTACAATCTACATATCTGAAAAAACACGCGGGTTTCAAAGGCACGTGCCTAGAAGTCTTCCATAACTAAACTGGCAATAATAGGTGACAATAAGCTTCCCGTCACAACTCCATCTGTCTGCTTGTAGAACTGGTCATTGAATAAAAAATAAGTGGAAGTCAACACATGTCGGAATACGCTCATTAAATCAGTACCAAACATATCCTTAGTCAAACGTAACGAATCAGTCAAACGAACACAAGTGAAGAGAGAGACCACATCAAAACTTAGTAGAATATCAAAGTAATTCAATCGCATTCCCCCTAATCGATGTAAGAAAACCGCCGAGTTCTTAATGTAGTGCTCGTACTGACGTACTATAGGGCTCAACAAGATAGCAAGATGTTTTGCTACACCATATATCGGAAAAGCAATGTAAGGAACCCCTCCCTTGAGGACCTTAGAGAGGCCTTATAACGGAGGGGACCAGCACAATAAGAATTGAGACTCTATGGTCTGCTGCGATAAGAAACTTTTCTTCAGGAGGCTGTTAGTCTTTCAACACTTTTTGTGGGCTCAGCACTGATCCTGTGATACGTTGAATCAGACAGTATAAAAGCCATCTTTTGAACGTAATCCTGCCAGTCCAAAACAACAGTAGCATTGCCCTTGTCAGCAGATAAAGTAACAATATCTGGAGCAGCTCCGAGTGAAAGTAAAGTAGCCCTCTCAGCCGCTGTGGTATTACTCGTGCGTGGACGTGTCCCAGTTAACGCACATTATTTAGTATTTATGCATAATTTTTTTCCTAGCTACCTATCTGTGCAGAAGACAAGGATATTCAGGGTGAACAACATAAAACTGTCGCGAAAAATATTTCGTGCAGCTTAAGCTAGACAGCCCAGCTTACACAAATCTGCCCCAGTTGCAGGTGACGTAAGTTGGGTCGCCTGTTTTAAGGTGCATGAAATATTTTTCGGGTCGGTTTTATTTTGACCACCCTGCACAGCGGTAGTTATGAAGTTTCACCTGCCAGCTATGAAGGACTTCAATCGTAACACTTCGTTCACCTCATGTCTCTTTGTTCCGTTGTGTACGATACATAAGTGTTGCCGACAGAAACTAGTCAATTCTCGTACGCAATCTTTGCTGTTCTTGCCAGATTGTTAGTAAATCCATTGAAATACAGATTGGAAATTCACTGAAGATGCATTAATTTAAAGGGTTAACATTTCTGGAACATAAATAAATATAGAAGCAGCAAGAAACGGTGTTTCAAGTGATAAAACGAATATTTACACACGGTGATTTAGCGGCCACTATCTATGTAGTTTAGTGCAATCCACCCTACGTCTGTGTCAGGAACGGTATTCATACAGACGACAGTCAGAGCTTTGGGCAACTGTTAGCGAACGGAATCACACCGTAAAAAATTAAAGTGAGCATCGACCATGAGTTACACGGCATTTTTGGACCAAGACATATCTTACTTCTGCCATAATTCTCCAATTGCCTCCAAAGTTGTGTAATTAGCGATATAGTCATATAGGTTTTGGATATTTCTAAGTTTATTCCATTTGTGGTACTTCATCTTTGGTAAACAGTTCAGAAATGTTACCATATACAACGAGTTTCACCACCGGAATTAGAGATGTCAAAATGGGGAGTGAGGAAGTAACAACTTTCTAGTATATAACCCAATGAAACGATTAATATAACCTCGAGGAGGTAATGTACCGTCTATGCAACTAATTGAAGGCAGTTTGTTTATTGTCATACGCGTTTCGCTTCTTCTATTTGGGAAGCATAATCAGTGGCGATTTCCAGCGCTGTTAACTCTTCCTGGATAAGTATCCGTTAGTTTCCATACTCCAGCTGGCCGATTTCTGGCGTTATTTCACCCGCATTTGTCACATCGCATATATCTCTTGCACTTTCCATCTTGTGACCAAAAAATGGAAAGTGCAAGTGATATATGCGATCACAAAATGGAAAGTGCAATTGAGATATGCGATGTGGCAAATTTGGGTGAAAGAACGCCAGAAATCGACAAGCTGGTGTATGGAAAGGTGTGCAGGAGTTAACAATATGAGTTAACAACTCTGTAAATAGCCACTGATGATGCTTCCCAATTAAAAAAGGTGAAGGGCGTATGGCAATAAACAAACTGCCTTGAATTAGTTGCATACACGGTACACACCTCCACAAGTTTAAAGCAACTAAGGGAAAGACGGAAAACAGAGAAAATGACGGTTAATATATGGCTCGCAGCGTTAATATGCTGAAGTAGTTTCGTACACAAAATTTGTACAGTATGTCTAAGATGTCTTCGTACACTTTACTAGCTATGGGCGGGCCGATGTGGCTCAGAGGTTATAGGCGCTTCAGTCTGGAACCGCGAGACTGCTACGGTCGCAGGTTCGAATCCTGCCTCGGGCATGGATGTGTGTGCTGTCCTTAGGTTAGTTAGGTTTAAGTAGTTCTAAGTTCTAGGGAACTGATGACCTCAGATGTTAAGTCCCATAGTGCTCAGAGCCATTTGAACCATTTGAATCAGTTATTCTGCGACATTTTAACGTGTGTTTCACCACTCCAGAGCGAACTGGCCAACATTGTTCTGTATCCATAAAACGACACTGGTAGCGGGAGCTGTTCCACCCTGTGTGCTAGCTGCGGAAAACAGCCAAACAAACAAACCAGTTAAAGTAAGTATGCGCTGTTCATGCACTCACAGAGATTAATACAAAGCAGTACGGCGCACTGTCATGGGTAAAAGCTAAGGCAACACCTTTCACGTACATCTTTCAGAATGGGACGGAATAGTTCCTACAAGTTAATGTGATATTCTAGTATGATTTTAATTAGTATTACGGTTGAAATAGCCCTCACACGTGAACAATATAAAGTTTGTGCGACGCTACAGCAGTGTTCAGAATTGAGCTCTATATTGAAAATCATTTGGCCAAAATCCACATGCACAGCATCTTTTGTGGTGGAAGTGTTCTTGGCTCTCCGCACTGCTTTGTTCGAAATGTGCATTTCAGCGACAATTTTGGACTGGAATTTCATAGTAACTAATAGGAATTTATATATAAACAAATGGGTAAATAAATACGTTTAGGAGTGCCGTTACACACCGAATCTTCTCCCACTCGATCGAAAAAAATTCTCCTCAAATTCTGCTTTGCAATCAGGTCTTTGTCGAGGACCATGTCTTGCTTATTGTGGCTTGAACTGCACAGTTACTACCCACGACGATAAATGTCTTCAATTAGGACGTTGCCTGTCTCGAATATTTTAATGTGCATTCGTTTGACTTTGGGACGCTCAATCGTGGACTACATTGAGTACATGTCGGCAAATCCTGTGTGGTCCATGTTCGACAACCGGTCATGAGGTTTAAATTGTCGTAATCACCAGCGTCATCGCCCTACAGACATCGAAGCTCCAGAAAGTTGTTTGTTACCCAACATAGACATGCCTTACACACATTGCTTATTTAAGATAACTTTCCGCTTGAAATATCCATTGACGACCGTTGTTGCTGCTGCTGTTGTGGTTCGTAGTCCGAAGAGTGATTCGCTGCAGCTCTCCACACTATGCTGTGCAAGCCGTCTCATATCTCGCTGCATTTACATCCTTTCGTACCTGCCTTGTCAAGTCAAGTCTTGGCCTCTATAATTTTGTACTCCCCGTCACCACACATTTCTCTCCATTATCAAATTGACTAATCTTTGACGCCTCAGGAGTGTCCTGTCAGACGATCCTTTCTTTTAGTCAAGTTGTCCCATAAATCTCTTCTCTCCCCAATTTTATTCAGTACGGCATTCGTAGCCATGGTAGCCTAACGGGCGCCGGCACGGTAGCTCAGCGTCTTCGGTCAGAGGGTTAGCTGCCCTCTGTAATAAAGACACTGAGTGAATGGATCAGCGATGAACTCGAAAAGTTGTCATGGGACGTCCACCCCGAACAAATGCAACCAACAATTACGAACAAAATGAGACTAAAAGAAAAACAAGTAGACAACCAGACTCCGGCCCTACAAGTCCCGGTTTCAATCCTCTATAGGGGCGGGGATTTTCCCTCGTTTCAGTCCCTCCAGGACGATCAAAAGTGTATCAGTGATATTTCCTCCGGGTGAAAGGCGGCCAGGGCGACGATTCGCCACCCTCCTCCTTCTAGAGTCGCAGAAAAGAAATGCTACACTCCACATTGAGTCGGCCACTAGTCCGGTCACGGGCTTGCTCAAATGGTTCAAATGGCTCTGAGCACTATGGGACTCAACTGCTGAGGTCATTAGTCCCCTAGAACTTAGAACTAGTTAAACCTAACTAACCTAAGGACATCACACACATCCATGCCCGAGGCAGGATTCGAACCTGCGACCGTAGCGGTCTTGCGGTTCCAGACTGCAGCGCCTTTAACCGCACGGCCACTTCGGCCGGCCACGGGCTTGCGTCGCAGAGTTCGCTTCAACACTAGTTGACGATCTACCCATCTAATCTTAAGTACTCTACTGTAACACCACATTTCGTATCTCCAATCCTCTTCTTGTCTAAGCGGTCAATCGCCAATGTTTCACTTCCAGATATCTTCAGAAAAGACTTAACAACTGAAGCTATATATTCTATGCTAAGAAAGTTCTGTTTTCGGACACACATTTCTTGTTATTGCCAGTGTATATCCAACGTCGCTATCGTCAGCATGCTGCCCAAATAGCAAAACTCGTCTACTACTTTTTGTATCTTACTTGTTAACCTAATCCCTTCGGCGTCACCTAATTATCGACTGCAGTCCATTAACCTTGATCACTTTTGTCAATGTCTACTTATAATCTCTTTTTCGAAGATCATTCGTTCCATTCAACTGATCTTCCTAGTCCTTTGCTGTCACCGAGAGACTTACAAAGTGATCAGTAAACTGCAAAGTTTTAATTTATTCTGCGTGAACCTTAATTCTTTTTCCATATTTGTCCTTGCTTCACTTTACTGCTTTTATAACATAGCCTGTGTCAGTCACTCTTGAACTATTGCTTCCCTGTCACGTCCTTCGATTCTTGTAACTGCGCCAGGTTTCTGTACGTTGTTAAAGAACCTTCACTTCTCTGTCTTTTATCCCTGCTACCGTCAGAAGTTCAGAAAAAGTACTACTACTAGTCCTCTGTTATAGCTCTGATGTATTTCGTCTGACAAGCAAGCAACACCTGAGAACTTTTTCTCAGTACGCTGTTTTAGTTACTGCTGGTAGCTGGACGATAGTAGAGAAATGCAGAACGAGTTCGACGGTATGCATATTTTACTGACCAGAGTAGGAACGCTAAAAAATTACAGCGTTAAATAGTGCTCACAATAAAATCTGGCACAGGGCAGCAAAAGGCGAACCGAGCTTACCTGCATGTACAGAATGAGTTCGCTGAAAGGGGGACTCACAACGACGTGAACTAGTATTCTGGTGGGGTCACAGCTGGTGCAGCGAAGTCAGGCTTTGTGCAGTGCAGCTGCGTCGCACTTTCAGTCGGTGCCCTTACAAGGCGCTGCCGTAAACCGCTCCCCGTATTGCCGCAACACACTTCTGAGTCTCCACAGAAGCGCGGCGCGGTCACTCGCATTGCGTCACACTCACCGCAGAGACTCGGCTACTGTGTTGTGATGCAAGCGCTGACATCTGCCTCGTTATTCTCAAATATTGCCTTTCCTAACATATTTAACTTTTACTGTTTTGTCACCCTCAACTGCAGGGAATAATGATAATTTTTAGGATATGCCCATCTACGTACAACTGAATGAAACTTGAAAATGCAGTGTCCAGCACGTAAAGCCAGTGTTTGTTATATCTGTGATGTTCGACTCTTTGATAACATTTCGTCATCTTATGCACAGCTATTCTGGCTGCGTGCAGTCAAGCGCAGAGGTTTCTACACCCTTTCTCTTCTCTGCCGTCTTACGAGTCAACACTGTCCTTCACATCTCTCCTCGACCCTAGCGCTCTTGTCTGAAAAACGCGGCAGAAACACCCATCAGTGCAAATTCCTTTCTGTCCCACTCCATCACCCACCCTCCAGCAGTCCTTCTCACAAGGCAAACTCTCCATCACACCCCCTTCAGATTTAGTGGTAAGGAGGTCCAGTGCATAGCCCGTCAAAAACTGAACACGGAACAAGCTTGAAAACAAGAAGAAGGTGTACAGAACTTAAGATGTGTAACATCACGCGCTGTTTCTGTCGTATTAATTTATTGGCAACATTTTGGTGATATCCATTAGCTCTGTGTAGTTGTTTCACGATGTTCAGCATGTTTTTAAAATATTTAGGAAACTTACCACAACTCATGTGTTGATACAAAATAATTCCTGCCATCCTAATAGCGAGAAACTGCTTTTAGATCTTAGATAGACAGAGCCTTTAGAGTCCCTATGAATGAAGAAGACAGAATGACTCAGCTGAACATCGTGAAACAACTAGCCAGAGCTAACGGATATCACCAAAATGTTGTCAGTAAATTAATACGACAGAAGCAGCGCGCGAATGCAAGGAAGAATTCCGCAAATAATATTACGAGAGTCACAATACCATACCTCTGTCATATTTCGCAAAAAATGGCTAACATTTTCAAACCTTTTAAAGTTGATACCGCTTTTCAGACCGATAATACGCTGCAGCTTAAACTAAGAAATAATTTACAGCAGGAAAGCGATAAATGTGAGAGAACTGGGGTCTATAAAATACAGTGTAACACGTGCAAGGCAAGCTAGGTAGGCCAAACTGGTAGGTCCTTTAAAGTACGTAACAAAGAACATAGCGATGCTTTCCGGCTTAAAAATTTCGAAAAGTCAGCTGTAGCATATTTGGGAAACGGGACACCCCATGTTGGGAATAGATAAGGATCTCGTTATTTTACATAGACAGGACAAAGGCAAAAAGCTGGATCTACTAGAACAGCTGGAAATGACGATACATAGCGTGGATAATCAGAACACACTGAATGAACAGCTAACTGGTGATACAAATAACTTTTTCAAACATTTCACTGGTTTCTTTTAGTAACTACAGGATACCATCACTTGGCAGGATACCATCACTTCATGAGGTCCTTGGAACATGTATACGTTATCTGTTTGTATAGACATCACTGTGACTTCCTTGTTTACTTGCGCGTGAGCTCACTCGCGTTTCAGTGTCGTGTTTGGCTACGTGGTGTGTGGTATCAACGAAGACGCACGGGCGGTTTACGACGATAGAGGAGAGAGCCATGTGGTTATATGTTGAACACCGTAGGCGACACCATTTTAGAGTTTTTTTGTATTTTGACGACTATGTGGAGATGCACCTTGGAAGACACGGCTGCAACAAGGGAAGTAGCCACGATGTTTTAATTCCATTATCAATTTTATTGTGCCTGGTGCATGTTCCATTTTAGCGAGTTTTAACAGGTTCTTTTACTTTTTATTATTCTGATGATGGAAGCTTGACTTCCGAAACGCGTCAATCTTAGTGTTTTACACTATAAACAAGTGGTTGAGCCGATATATTTTTCAACATTAACTGAAGCATTGTCTTAAGAACTGCTTTAAAACAATGGAGGAGATGCACCAAACAGCGATAGTTCACTGTGGCTGTGGGCACATTTTTATTTACGGTGTAAAGCGACTAATCTACGATATTTCTTTCGGCTTTTGTCCGCCTTTGGAGTCTCGCATTTTGGGTTTTTGTTAGCAAGGTCAGGCACTTCGTTATAGCGATTGAAGTGCACTATGGCCGTGGCCGTGGTTTTGGCAATTCCGCCCCACTGCACAGTGCCGGGCCAGCCAGCGTGCTGCCCGCTGCCTGCAGCTGCGGACCCTCGCGGACGGTGGCCGGCAGTCCGCTGTTGCGCCGGAAGCCGCGCGACCCCGCGGCCCTGGACAGGCAGGAATGCGAGGCGGGCCTTTGGTGGAGGAGGCGCCGTTCCCGCCTCGCTCCGCCCCCGCCGTTAATTATAATTGCCTGAGCGCCGGCGCTGATGGTGGCAGCGCCCTTTGTGGCCGGCTGCGGCGCGCTATCCGCGGAAATTTATACTTCGCAATTTGGCGGCCTCCTGTCACTTCGGCTAGGCCACTAAACCCCTTTTACCTTAATGGAATTTTAGAAACAGCTGCCTGCAGCCGTAGGACTTACGACAGTAATCTTCCGACACAAAGTGTCAGTCAGGTCTTGTGGTTTATGCAGTGTCTTAAAGTTTCTTACCAGAGTAAAAGTGACAGAAAAAGCTGGCAAGTCTTTTAGTACGGCCATTTTCCGCAGCGCGTACATAAAAATTCGTTTTACAAAATTGCAAGTTTTTTTTCTTCTTGAAACACACAAGCCGGCAGGAGTGGCCGAGCGGTTCTAGGCGCTACAGTCTGGAACTGTGCGACCGCTACGGTCACAGGTTCGAATCCTGCGTCGGGCATGGATGTGTGTGATGTTCTTAGGTTAGTTAGGTTTAAGTAGTTCTAAGTTCTAGGGGACTGATGACCTCAGAAGTTAAGTCCCATAGTGCTCAGAGCCATTTGAACCATTTTGAACCAAATAATAATTACTGTAGAGTAATGATATTTCGGGAATACATTCGTCTAGATAATATATGTGAGTGAGTAACATTGCAAGATCACAGCTGAATGCAAGCGCGAGATAAGCCATTCCAAATATGAAATGCTGGGACATTAATAACCGGTGTAACCACCAGAATGGTGAAAGCAAAAATGCAAACGTGTTTTCATTGTGTTGTACAGGTCCCGGATGTCCGTTCGTGGGATGGAGTGCCGTGTCTTTTGCATTTGGTCGATCAGTATTGCGATAGCTAATGCTGGTTACGATCCAGTGGACTATTGTGAGCTATTCCTGCGTCAGGCCTTGCGTTATCAAGGAGAAGGTGAAGTTCGTTTGCATTTTTGAGGCGACGTACATGGTGAAGTCATTTCTTCAGTTACCTGACGATAGCTCAGTACACTTCAGAGTTTATCGTTGCAGCACGAGGGAGGACATCAAACAGAATGACCCCTTCAGAGTCCCAGAAGACAGTCGCCATGGCTTCACCAGTCGAGGGTGCGGCTTTGAACTACTTCTTCGAAGGAGAGGTGGTATGGCGCCACCCCATGGGTGCCGTGTCGTTTCCGGTTCCATGTCATGAACCCGTGTTTGATCGTATGTGACGATGTTTGACAAAATGTTTCGCGATCAGTCTCGAACGCGCAAGCAATTCCGTATAGATGGACTTACTCTCTATCGTTTTCTGTTCGGCGGCGAGGAAATCAACGGGCACACACCTTTGAGTATCCCAACTGGTGGACGAGTGTGTCAGCACTACCATCAGAGACGTCCAGTTGTGCACCGAGGTGTTGAATTGTGATCCATCGATCACTTTGAATGAGAGTGTCCGCACGTCCCAACATTGCAGGAGTCACAGCTGTGTGCGGCCGTCCGACATGCGGGAGATCGGACAGGTTTGCGCGACGCTGTTGCGATGATGACAGACGCCTCGCCCAACGACTCACCGTGCTTTTGTTCACTGCCATGTCTCCGCAGACATTCTGCAAGTGCCTGTGAATATCTGAAATGCTGTGGTTTCTTTAATGACAGCTCTGCGACGAAATGAAACCACGTTACAGAAACCACTTTGAAGGCGACGTATAGCGTCGCCACCAACCGGAACTTCACGAAACAATGGGGGTTGAAGCGGGAATATTCTACGATATCCCAGAAAAAATTCTGCAATTTTTCAACGGAAATTGGCCAACAAAGTACATGTGTTGCATTAGTTATTGAACGCCCTTTGTATGAACGTGCTGAGAGCGTCCGTTCAGAAGACTCGGTTACAGCGCACAGAGTGTTGTTCAGGCGTGCGTGTAAGCAGCAGGCGGGCGGGTGGGTGGTGCTGACAGGCTGGGATTGCCTCCAGAGGCCGGAAGTGGGCGCCAGCAGAGCGGGGCGCATCACCTGCACGCCGCCTGGCGACGGTCGCGCTCCACGGCGTAGCAGCCAGTGTGCCTGCATTTCCCCTCCCTGTTAACTCCTGTCTCAGCGCATCACGCTGCATCTGTTCGTGTGGAAGCGACGTACAACTCTCGGGCATACAGGCTGGCGGAAAGCCTTCCCCACATTGTTGTTGTTGTTGTTGTGGTCTTCAGTCCTGAGACTGGTTTGATGCAGCTCTCCATGCTACTCTATCCTGTGCGAGCTTCTTCATCTCCCAGTACCTACTGCAACCTACATCCTTCTGAATCTGCTTAGTGTATTCATCTCTTGGTCTCCCTCTACGATTTTAACCCTCCACGGTGCCCTCCAATGCTAAATTTGTGATCCCTTGATGCCTCAGAACATGTCCTACCAACCGATCCCTTCTTCTAGTCAAGTTGTGCCACAAACTTCTCTTCTCCCCAATCCTATTCAGTACCTCCTCATTAGTTACGTGATCTACCCACCTTATCTTCAGCATTCTTCTGTAGCACCACATTTCGAAAGCTTCTATTCTCTTCTTGTCCAAACTAGTTATCGTCCATGTTTCACTTCCATACATGGCTACACTCGATACAAATACTTTCAGAAACGACTTCCTGACACTTAAATCTATACTCGATGTTAACAAATTTCTCTTCTTGAGAAACGCTTTCCTTGCCACTGCCAGTCTACATTTTATATCCTCTCTACTTCCACCATCATCAGTTATTTTACTCCCTAAATAGCAAAACTCCTTTACTACTTTAAGTGTCTCATTTCCCAATCTAATTCCCTCAGCATCACCCGACTTAAATCGACTACATTACATTATCCTCGTTTTGCTTTTGTTGATGTTCGTCTTATATCCTCCTTTCAAGATACTGTCCATTCCGTTCAACTGCTCTTCCAAGTCCTTTGCTGTCTCTGACAGAATTACAATGTCATCGGCGAACCTCAAAGTTTTTACATCTTGTCCATGAATTTTAATACCTACTCCGAATTTTTCTTTTGTTTCCTTTACTGCTTGCTCAATATACAGATTGAATAACATCGGGGAGAGGCTACAATCCTGTCTCACTCCTTTCCCAACCACTGCTTCCCTTTCATGCCCCTCGACTCTTATAACTGCCATCTGGTTTCTGTACAAATTGTAAATAGCCTTTCGCTCCCTGTATTTTACCTCTGCCACCTTCAGAATTTGAAAGAGAGTATTCAAGTTAACATTGTCAAAAGCTTTCTCTAAGTCTACAAATGCTAGAAACGTAGGTTTGCCTTTTCTTAATCTTTCTTCTAAGATAAGTCGTAAGGTCAGTATTGCCTCACGTGTTCCAACATTTCTACGGAATCCAAACTGATCTTCCCCGAGGTCGGCTTCTACCAGTTTTTCCATTCGTCTGTAAAGAATTCGCGTTAGTATTTTGCAGCTGTGACTTATTAAACTGATGATTCGGTAATTTTCCCCATATTACAAGCATCAATTACGGAAGCTGGACAGAAGGTCTTGTCGGAGACTTTCTTTTCGATATTTGTAATGCACTCATATTTTCTTTTGTTTTATTCTCGGATCATAACGCCTCCCTCACTGCACATCTTTCCAACGATTGTAACACATGAAGTACTTGATCAAAAGCATCCAGGTGCATTAGTGACATCCTGTGGCGAAGGCCTTTATGACGCCTTGAACTCTGCAGGGGCGCATTTGTGGAGATGAATATTTGGAGACTGAAGCAACGAATGAAAATATGTACATTGTGTGACGAATGTATGCAGACTGAAGCGAAGCGACGAATAAAAATTTGCACCCAGGCCAGGGTTCGAGCCGGGATCTCTTGCTCACTAGGCAAATGCGCTAACCACGGTGCCATCCTGGCACACTGGTTTTGCACAACTTTATGGACTACCCTAGCACGCCTTTCTCCTGAACGCGAATTTCCATTCACGCCTCAGTGCATTTGGTGTATTTTAATATCTGTGGAGGAGTGGCAGTAAATTCTTCCCAGGGTATGAAGCGAAGCCGACGTTCTAACTCATCTCGGAGGTACTCGGTTGGGTTCAGGTCGGGATTCTAGGCAGGCCATTTTATTGACCATGAACCTTTGCCTCACAGATGCTGCTGGTCGTTCTCATACAAATAATCGATCGTCTGCCGCGCGGGATTAGCCGAGCGGTTTAAGGCGCTGCAGTCACGGACTGTGCGGCTGGTCCCGGCGGAGGTTCGAGTCCTCCCTTGGGCATGGGTGTGTGTATTTGTCCTTAGGATAATTTAGGTTAAGTAGTGTGTAAGCTTAGGGACTGATGACCTTAGCAGTTGTCCCATAAGATTTCACACACATTTGAACATTTAATCTATCGTATTCTAGTAACTGTTCCTCTACTGTATGCGGTTGAGAGCCCTGTAAAATGTGCACGTATCCTTCAGCATTCACATTTTCTTAAGCACAATGAGGGAACAACGCCCAAACCAAGGAAAACAATGCCATACTATAACACCACCTCCTCTGTACATCATTGTTGGCACTATACATTCTGGAAGTTAATGTTCTCCAGACATTTGCGAAACCCACACCCTTCCATTGGACTGCAAACGGTATGGCGGGATTCGTCACTCCAAATCACTCGTTTCCTGCCATCCACTGACCAATGGTGTGGCTCTTCACTCCACCTCAAAAAAAAAAAGAAAAGAGGTTCAAATGGCTCTGAGCACTATGGGACTTACCATCTCTGGTCATCAGTCCCCTAGAACTTAGAACTACTTAAACCTAACTAACCTAAGGACATCACACACATCCATGCCCGAGGCAGGATTCGAACCTGCGACCGTAGCGGTCACGCGGTTCCAGACTGAAGAGCGTAGAACCGCTCGGCCACAACGGCCGGCTAGTCGTTTACTGTCTATGAAGAAGTGCTGTTAGAGCCATAGTTTTGTAAAATTTTTGTCTCGTTTCTTGTCCATTCTCATGTTGCCACAGTCTGGAATCCCAAATATGTGAACGATGATACTTGTTCTAAAATCACATTAGCCGCAGTAATTTAGAGTCGGACCGGATCTTTGCTCGAGAAGTCCATCACTTTAATCTTTGTTTTAGAAATCTCAACATCACATTGTTTAGAGATGTTATTTAGATGGTTCAATTCCTTTACCAATATGATATTTGTCGATATATTCATGGTCCTGTCATATTGTCTGCATACTTCGAATAATGTACACTGTATTTGCATGGTTAGTAGAGCATCAACAGAAGGCAGCTGTGTATCCTATTCCTGGGATGGGCGGTGGTCGAGTGCTTTCCTACCTGATGGGTTGCAGACCACTACTTTCGATACCAGAAGTGAGCGAACTGTTTCTCAATGGATCATACACTCAGGACACTCATTCGTTACCACGAAGATGTGTTCACTGTGTAAGTCCTCTCCGTCTTGTAAACGAAAGGAATAAATAGCATTTCACACCAGAGTTTCTTTGGGATTGAGAGGTTTATTCAATGAAGGGCCGTTCCGTCGCATTTAATATATTTGATCACAAGTTTCAAATTTCTACGACAAATGATTATCAGTGTCCACCTTCTACCCAAACTAAGTTCTATGGTTCTTTCCACCCAGAAAAGTTTCACAACAGCCGTAGCATCCTTAGTTGACGTTTGCTTATAGCCTCTCCAAATACAACGGTAGAAAATTCTGTGACTGTGAAATATTTAGTTTAGATTACTGCTGCTGTTTCCATTGTTTTTGTGTCTATTGCATCCTACCTTTACATTACATTACATTTTATTGTATCTGTGACTAGAAATTTTAACCACAGTTCTCTAAAAAGGTAGCATGCTATCTTGTAAGGCTACTCCTACGTTTGAAAATTACCAGTGATTATAAATCCGTATACGCCCTGAGCTGGAAACATTGTTCTCTCATATACAAAGGTTTAACCCAAGGATGCGACTGAAAGAGTTTATCGAAAATTACCTAAGCAGTAAATAGTTTACGAGCACAACGATTTATAATGGGCATAGTAAAAGAAAACTGATTCAACCAAGCATTAGCAGTCGTGCCATACATTTCCCAAGTATAAAAGTGTTAGAACAAGGCGGATTATAACCATCTGCAGTGAAATAGGAATGTCCATCCAATTATCTTTGCCAGATCAGTTCTCTGTACTACGCGCTCTATGCTACGCGCATTGTGTATACGCTGCGAGAATAAAAGTGCTCATAATAAGTGACGGGAGTTCGAGGGATTTTTTTAATCGTCGTAATTGCCACACCCGCTGCCCACTACCTACAGAGTTATAAAAAAAAGGATTACGGCCTGCAGTTCAAATTCTTGTTACGTTCGCTGCAGGAGTTTACGCCGAGTGGACAAAGAGTTGCTCCTCGACTCTCTGCAGCGGAGAGAATGGAGAGTTAGCTTGCTGCGCCTCCGGATGACTGACAGGCCAATAAGGACTGCGTGCCCGGTGCGTCACGATTCCTGCGCGTTTCTCTTCTTATGGCGGCAGAGCCCACGTGGACAACGGACAGCAGCTCCACACTTTCGGTAGGATGCCCTGCGTGCTGGATTCAGAACTGAGTCTTGCTGTGTGCCGGCACTGGAGACTATCCATTAAGTTTCCAGCATGCATCGGCGCAAATTTCACATTATTCGCTGATACAAAGGCCGCGTATCTTTCGATGATCCACGAAATGAGTCCAGAACATCCTCTTTTATATGTCACAATTTCTCATGGCGAAGCTAAAAAAAAAAAATAATATCACTCCGATGATCGATTTTACTCGAAATTTCTCTGATCACAAATAATTATGAACTGGTCTGCTTTGAACAAATAAATCATATACTAGCGAATCCTACAGTGCTACACCGTTGCTAAATATAGTATATATATATGTTTTGGATATATGTCCTAATCTCCTTCTCTGCGTCCCTCTCTCTGTCCACCTCGTCCTCCCCCCGCCCTCTTTGTCCATCTACTACTCCTCTACCCTTCTCTCTCTTCCTCCTCCTCCTCAAAAAAATGTTCAAATATGTGTTAAATCTTATGGGACTTAACTGCTAAAGTCATCAGTCCCTAAGCTTACACACTACTTAACCTAAATTATCCTAAGGACAAACACACACACCCATGCCCGAGGGAGGACTCGAACCTCCGCCGGGACCAGCCGCACAGTCCATGACTGCAGCGCCTGAGACCGCTCGGCTAATCCCACGCGGCTCTCCTCCTCCTCCTCCTCCTCCTCCTTATCTACCTCTGTCCATCTCTTCCTTCCTGTACATTTCCTGTCCCACCTCTCTATCTCCTCTCCCCCTCCCCTTCACTCCCTCTCTTTCTCTGACTTTGAGCCTTGCTTATTGTTATTTCAAACGAAACTCTAATTGGGACAGAAAGCGCTGAATTGGTAAACCGGTTGGGATCGTGGATAGCCGGCCGCTGTGACCGAGCGGTTCTAGGCACTTCAGTCCGGAACCGTGCTGCTGCTACTGTCGCAGGTTCGAATCCTGCCTCGGGCATGGCTGTGTTGATGTCCTTAGGCTAGTTAGGTTTAAGAAGTTCTAGGTCTATGGGACTGATGACCACAGATGTTAAGTCCCATAGAGCCATTTGAACAATTTTTGATCGTGGGTATACGGGGCGTGAGGGAGACCTTTGGTTTCTGACTCTGTTAGGAATAGCTTCAATGACAATATTTCAAATAGTGCCAACCTGCGTACGGATAGGATTAGAGTTTCGAACGATTCAAATTGTGTAATAGCATTCTTATCAAAAGACAATAAGCCATAAGTACAACATTCCAGTTTCCTTTGAAAACCGATACCAAGGGAGGAGAAAACTTAACAGCTTATTGTTGTGTATACAATTTTGTTTAAAATTATAGAGATATATAAGGAGAAAGAATGCATGAGAAACAGTTTTTCTGGTAGTTTAAATGCCCTATCATCGCAGTCAGAACAGTCGGCGAGGAAGAAAATTAAACCGCACATTTTCACAGCACACACGGCATTTTTTCTTGCAGTAGGCTTCAGCCGAAAACCTGTACATCGTTGTTTATTGGCACACATGTCGTTTGATGATCGTATGTTTCTGCTACTTTGTATTCAAAATATTATGTAATAGGTATCAATACGTATACATTTGTTTTTCCTCCGCAGCAGATACCACTGACGGTGGGCTCTATGCCCGTTTACACGTCCGGCAGTTAATTATTTTACATACAGCTCATGTTGTACAGGGAGATATCTTCTACGTACCTCAGTAGTTGCGCGGTCAGCGCGGCGTATTGTTGATCCAAGGGCCCGTGTTCGATTTGCGCCCTGTTCGGAGATTTTCTCCGGTCTAGGGCTGGGTGTTGTGTTGTCCTTACGTTCGCATCGCCATAATTGACATTCTAATATTGAGATAACTGAATGGACACTTTACGAAAGCCAATAAAAAGGAAAAAAAAGACTTGTTTCAAACACTTGTTACGTTCGCTGCAGCAGTTTTAAGCCAAGTAGACAAGCAGTTTCTCCACCTCACAGCACATCGCAGATCACACAAGATTTGGGTTTTCGAGGACAACAGTGTGTAGACTGGATCTTCAATATCGCAGGGACAAACCGTTGCATTGGGTGACAAGTGTTTGTCGTAGGGGCGGCCAGCAAGGAAGCAACTGAAAATTGCAGTAAGTAAAGCACATCTTGCAATTTTTTGGAATTCCATAGCTGTTTTGAGAGTCTTAGAAAGGTTAAAAGCCGTCTGACTCGCCTCCTTTCATTTATATGCTAGATTCACCTGCCTCTTGTCACGACTGGCGATAGGCAGGACACTTTAATTTCATCATGCTAAACGTCTAATGACGTTATTTAATGCTTGGGAACGTGTTTTATAAAACTGCAGTGATTGTTGGTCAAGGCATGTAGCTGCATTCTAAGAAAGCGTGAGAGTGACAGGGAGACCACACGGCGTTCAGAGGCTTTGTTCCGGCTTGCGCGTGGCAAGCAGCCATCTGACGGGGCTCACGGAACTCCGCTGTCAATCAAGCTAAGACGGGGTTCGCTGTATTCGGCACGGTTGGCTCTGTAGGAGGTTGAGGGCGGCTGTCTGGAGTGACGGCTGCCACCTAATAATTTACGATGAGAAGTCACAAGTCTTGAAATGTCTGAGCATACGCGGTGGGAGAAGGCGGCTCGTGGAGCTCCCGTTACGTTGGTTAGGTTTCTGGAAATTCAGAAGTTCATAAACAACTCTCTGATTCGCCCAACACCTACTGATGTCAGACGGGAATTTTTAGATCAAGCTGCCGAGAAAAGTGTGCTTTGATTGGCCCGTGTCTGGAGACACTCTGCCGAGGGAATTTATTAAACGTGGCAGTTTTCACGCTATTGGTGGAAACACTAACGTTCTTCCTGGTTGGCGGTTGTGGCCGGAAAAGCGCAAACAGCAGAGTCGGGAGCTGGAATACGTGAAAACAAACACTCTCGGTTTGGATGCGGAAGGCGGAAGGTCACTGGTTTTAGACACCGAGGACTCTGAGTACAGACAGTGGATGAGAGCTCACAGTGCCCGAATCCTGACGAGTGACACCGTGGTTCTTCATATGCGACCAAGCACGACCGACTTACCGCCACAACAGATTGGTGAGAATTTGCATTAGCACCAGCGATAGGTGGGCGGTGATGTTTGCAAAGGGAACGTACCGTTGCCACAGTACCGTTAATCCCGGCTCTAGTGATAGTATCGTTTTCACTTATTATTCAGTCAACTACTGGAGTAACTAAAACATTTGGTGGGTTGCGTTCGTGTTAGTGATTGAATATGCAGACAGGATACGGTATGCTTCTTCCAATTGCTTCATAACTTCATTACAATCACTTTTCTAATAGCCATCTTAGAGAGTCTTATGCTGTGTCATTGCATTTAATATAGACTGGGGCAAATGAAAGTGGTCTAGAGGACAGAATTCCAGTGCCCAAAGAAACACAGCAGAAGAAAATAAATACGGTACTAATCTGACTATAGGAGATGTTGAAAGTGACCACCATTTATCTCTTGGCACTTGTGGGCCCTGGTCAGCAAGTTGCTGAAGGCAGATCGAAGCTTGTGTTCTGGAATTGCTGCAATCTCATAAGAAGTGTTCTGCTGCAGTTCCTGGAGTCTATGAGGATTGTTCCGATACATCTTACTCTTGACGGCTCCCTACACAAAGTAGTCGCACACTGGCAGGTGGTGTGGATGGACAGCTAGGGCTGCGACCAGACTGACGTCTGGTATCAACTCTGACAGGCATGAAGATTGTGTCACTGTGTCCCAAGGTTGGGACGGCTGTATGGACAACTGCTCCATCCTGTCGCGGTGTGGTTATATGCATACACTCACGTCCTATCGTATCTACTTGTCCGGGTCACTTACTTGTACAACAAAACATCAATTTAACTTTATTTGTATTTCCTTGTAGTTTCCTTTAATTCATTATTATTATTTGTTGAGAGAGTAAAAATAGTCATTCAGAAGGATTTTATAGCAATTCCCACGTTAGGATTCTATATTAGGATCATTTGTAATATAGCGATTCTGTTGGGGAATTACAATTAAACATTGGGACTTAGGGATGTATGATGAAATCTCCGCAGTTCCATCATTCCGGTACGATTTCTTAACCACACACCACCAGGTTTTGTAGAATTTCGTGTTACCTCATTCCTCGGATGTGATACATGTAAAAATATAATGCTTTAATCGCTGCCTTGGCCGGCCGCCGTGGTCTAGCGGTTCTAGGCGCGCAGTCCGGAACCGCGCGACTGCTACGGTTGCAGGTTCGAATCCTGCCTCGGGCATGGATGTGTGTCATGTCCTTAGGTTAGTTAGGTTTAAGTAGTTCTAAGTTCTAGGGGACTGATGACCACAGTAGTTAAGTCCCATAGTGCTCAGAGCCATTTGAACCATCTTTAACCGCTAAGACCCATCCGCGGTGGAGACGACTCGCTGCTTTTATTGAAAACAAGACACAGGATAAACCGGTGCTCTTACTCCACGATGATTAACGTGAACATAAGGCCAGAATGACTAAAGACCGATTGCTGAATTTCGTTGTGAACTACTTTTTCACGCTCCGTATTGACTAGTCTTAACACTTTCCGGTTATCATCTTCTCCGGTTTCTTCCTAAAAAGATTCAGGAACCAGTGATTCCTGATGAGACTTTCCCTAGGAACTGGCTGAAAGATTTCTTCAACTCAAAGCCACAGTAGTTCTACAGGAAAGGCATCTGGCAGGCTGTTATTGGCAAAAATGATTACGTTACTAAATATTATAGGTATTGTTATTGTGTATTGTATAGTAACGTAATGTAATGTACTCTAATAAACTGTAAAAAAAAGGCATGAGTTAACGCACGGACGCAATATATTTCTAGGGCCAGTGGTGGTGGATGGGTGTGGGGTACAGACAGTAACATACTGTGACTGTCCACAGAACCGAACCCTAGTTCGTTGCCTGCAGAAAGCGACTATACAGTTAGAATAAACGTCACCGCTCGAAGCATTACGAGACAGCGAGGACTATCTCAAGTCCAGAGTGACTGATTGTCAGTACCTATAACCGTGCGAGATGACACGAAGGTTAAGACAGTGGTTCAAATGGCTCTGAGCACAATGGGACTTAACTTCTGAGGTCATCAGTCCCCTAAACTTAGAACTACTTAAACCTAACTAACCTAAGGACATCACACACATCCATGCCCGAGGCAGGATTCGAACCTGCGACCGTAGCGGTCGCGCGGTTCCAGACTGTAGCGCCTAGAACCGCTCGGCCACTAAGGCCGGCCGTTAAGACAGTGCCCTCGCATTTAAATGGCCTTCCGGCCTTCACGATTTTGCTTTTCTGCTATTTTCCACATCAGGTGACAGGGCCCGAGACGTTTTTGACCAACTGAAGTAGAGTTCAGTTTATAATGGCGTAGTCACCAATAAGACGTTATACTCTAGCTTACTTCCTTCTCACTCAAAACAAGATTAGAGGACAGGCCGCGACAGTGTCATTGTAACTACGTGCAGCTCAGCCACTGCGTCTCGCATGACGCATTTCTTAACGGTATGCTCTGGCAGTGGCGGCCACAGCCTTCATACGGAACGATCCTGGGGCAATGTCAGTGCCTTGTGGAGCCCGCGGACCTGGCTGCCGAAAGGCGGCGGGCGGCCACGTAACAGCTGCAGGTTCCAGAGCAGAGGCAGAGGCAGGGGCGGCCTCCGCACAGCCATTCACGGCCAGCGGGGAAAGTGGCGCCAAGTGGGTCGCGGGCGCAGAGACGCCCACCGCGCTTCTGACGTCACACACACTTGCCGGCAGGCGCGCCAAATACGGCGCCGGGCGCTGGTCCAGCCGCACACGTGGCGACGCTTGTACGGTGCCGAACCAGCGTGCGTCAAGACTTTCGATCAACAGCGGGGACACGAAAACTGCTTTTAAAAGAAGCACGACCAACGAAATATTGCTAAACATAGGATTTTTCTGATTTTTCAGTAGAAAGTCTTTATAGTGGGCGCGGCGGTAGACGAGTGTTGGTATAATACCATTGAAAGCGAAACCCATCGACAAAAGTTTGAAGTGAGACCTGAGTTTCTCCTGGCGTATACAACTTTCAAATAACTTCCGGGAATTCAGCCAGGTAACACTTTCAGCGACCGCCGATATTTCGGTGGGAGAACACCCCGCCATTTTCAAGGCAAACTGCAACGGACAGACGGCGTACATGCAAATTTAAAAACTCGGTTCTCGGACTGAAGCAGGAAAGATAACACACACACACACACACTGAACACTAGTGCCACCAAAGATGACCAAAGTCAGAGCTATCGATAGTGAGACTATGAATTCGCAGGTGAGGTAGCATTGACTCTGTCCCCCTGTCTTTTGACAAGGGAGAGAGCCGGATTCCAAACAGAGTTTAAACAGAACCCTCCATCCCTGTTAACGAGGTTGCTCGCTAATTTAATCTCAACTGCCTCCCGAATCACACTGTCCCAATAGCTGGACGTGCATGCCAATATCTCGGTGGTATTATATAATATGGGGTGACCAGTATCCAAGCAATGTTCGGCAATAGCAGATCTATTTGGCTGCTGTAATCGTGTGTGCCGTTTATGCTCAGTACATCGGTCCTCCACGGTCCTGATAGTTTGACCAACATATGCCATGCCGCAGCTACAAGAAATACGATATACACCCGCCTTACGCAGTCCAAGATCATCCTTAACGGAACTCAAAAGTGCTCTAATTTTACATGGAGGTCTGAAAACACATTTCACATTGTATTTCCGTAAAATACGACCGATCTTGTTGGACGTGTTTCCTACGTAAGGCAAAAAGGCAATAGACTTAGGTGTTGACTCAGAATTATCATTAATCACACGATGTACAGTTGGTCGATTGCGCAACGCACGTTCAGTCTGTCTATCGCTATAACCATTTTGACGAAATGTAACTTCAAGATGGGACAGCTCAGCTGGCAAAGTCTCAGCGTCAGAAACGACTTGTGCCCTGTGTACCAAGATACGAAGTACCCCTTCACGCTGAGCCGGATGGTGACAACTATTAGCCTGTAAGTACAAGTCGGTGTGAGTACGTTTCCTGTACCAATGATCCATCATCCTTCCTACTAACCAACACGTCAAGAAAGGGAAGGCAACCATCCTCTTCCACCTCCATCGTAAAACGAATGTGCGGGTGGATCGAGTTCAGGTGTTCTAGAAAGACATTCAAATTCTCCCTACCATGAGGCCAAACAACGAAGGTATCGTCAACGTATCTAAAAAAAAAAAAAAAAAACAGGCGGGTTTCAAAGGCGCCGACTCCAATGCACGTTCCTCGAAGTCTTCCATAAACAAATTTGCGATCACAGGAGACAACGGACTACCCATCGCAACTCCATCTGTCTGCTCGTAATACTGGCCATTAAATAAAAAGTAAGTGGATGTCAACACATGCCGAAAGAGATTAGTTAATTGAATGGGAACTTATGTCCGGAAACGTACATTCGTCGCTCTACGAGATTTCAGTTCAGTTGTGTAACGCTTCCACGTCTGCTGCACTAGAAATTGAAGAGACACCAGGTGAGATGAAGAGTGCGTACAAGAACATGCTTCGTAGGCAGAATGTTCAGTAAACCCTCGTCGCCAGTTGTACAGAGGTCTCGTCGTTACTGCTGTGGAGGCCGAGTTGCCCCTGTTGTTACGGTAGGTTGAGTTTGTGAAACAGCTTCTGGTGCAGTACACCGTTAAGACAATTTCTTCCTGCCACTATTACACAGCTATGCCACAGGGTCAAGTAACAGGATACGAGAATGAATGTACAACGACACTCCAACGAATTAGTAACAAAGTCACACAAATGAGTTAAAAGGTTGACTTATCTTTATGACTAGTCGAATGATTAAGTCTGCAACCCTGCGTGTGACATAACACAAAAAAGGCCCTCAATGGCTAAGCGCAGCTAATCGTAGGTAAACGTCACAGTACATAGCAAATCCAATTTACAACAACTGTCTGTTCACTTCTCAGAGTTCACTAAACGACATTACCTGTCTAAGTCAGCCCTGGACGATGATCTTTAACCAAGTGGGCAAGAGTTGCTTTTCTATCTTCCGATTAGGCTTCTGTCTGTTGTCGTCCGGTCGTTGGCGGATTGTATTCGGGCGGCAGCTGGCCGAGGCGGAGTCGATACCTTCATCCTCAGCGCCGCCTGTGGCGCTGGTGGAACTCGCACAACTGTCGAGCATCTATGACACTGGCACCAGCTCGCATCTTTGGGCCTGTCGTGCTTTTGCCCTGGCTGTGTCTTGGTCGGACGACACAGCGCAATGTATGTAATAACTTCGGTGGTCACCTCATCGACCCGCTGTTGTAATGCATAGCTACTGTTCTGTACGTACAGCATGCTGGATCCTTTATTGTTTTGGAATAATGTAAACACTTAAACATTAAGTGTTAATACAAACAACTGTGCTTAAGTGATGAATGGGTATTTCATTATTCTTTCTTTCGAATTGTTACCAAATGTCTGTATTGCGACATGCTTAATTCAGTTCCTCAAACAGAAGTGGATCAATGACACACCTGAATTGAAACCGTCGTGTCCGCAGCTCGTGGTCTAGTGACGAGCTTTGCTGCCTCTGGATCACGGGGCCCTGGGTTCGATTCCCGGCCGGGTTGAGGGATTCTCCTCTGCCTGGGGACTGGGTGTTTGTGCTGTCCTCCTCATTTCATCGTCATCATCATCATCATCATCATTCCTGACAGCAGCTAGATTGGATTGAGTAAACAAATTGGCCAGTGTCAAAATTGGGACTTTGTACGGGCGCTGATGATTGCGCAGTTGAGCGCCCCACAAACCAAACATCTCCACGAGTCCGTCGTAGAACGTAAACGGTTTGTTTCCGGGCATGAGTCCCTATTCAAAATATTATGCACTCACTTCCCTCTACAAGTCCTAGAACTTTGTAACGGGAATTTCCGAATATCATATATAAAGATGATTGATACCTGCATCTACATCTATACTCCGCAAGCTACTTCACAGTGGGTGACGGAGGGTACTTATGTACCACTGTCACGTGCCCCTCTTGCCTGTTCCAGTCGCGAAGCCGGCCGTTGTGACAGAGAGGTTCTAGGCGCTTCAGTCCGGAACCGCGCTGCTATTGTAGTGTTGGGCAGCTGGATGTGAACAGCGCGTAGCGTTGCGCAGTTGGAGGTGAGCCGCCAGCAGTGGTGGATGTGGGGAGAGAAATGGCGGAGTTTTGGGAGCAGATGATCTGGACATGCCTCGGCATGGATGTGTGTGGTGTCCTTAGGTTAGTTAGGTTTAAGTAGTTCTAAGTCTAGGGGACTGATGACCTCAGATGTTCCATGGTGCTTAGAGCCATTTGAACCAGTCGCGAATGGCTCGCGGGAAGGAGGGTTGTTGCTAAGCTTCCGTGCGAGTGCGAATCTCTCTGCTGTTCCCTTTATGACCTTTTCGTGATATATACATGGGAGTAGCCAATATATTAGTTCGTTATTTTAGGAACTTGCGCTCTTCGAAATTTAACAGCAAACCACACTGTGAGGCTGAACGCGTCTCTTGCAGCGACTTCCACTGGAGTTGGCTGATCATCTCTGTTACGCTTACTGAATAAACCTCTATCAAAGCCCTTGCTCTTCTTTGAATCTTCTCTGTTTCCTCTGCCAATCCTATCTGGTAAGCATCCCAGACTGACAAGCAATATTGAGGCATTGGTCGGTCGAAGTTTTAGCAAGCTACCTCTTTTGTGGATGGTCTACACTTACTGAAGGTTCAAATGGTCCAAATGGCTCTGAGCACTATGGGACTTAACACCTGAGGCCATCAGTCCCCTAGAACTTAGAACTACTTAAATCTAGTTAGCCTAAGTACATCACACACATCCATACCCGAGGCGGGATTCGAACCTGCGAGCGTAGCGGTCACGCGGTTCAGACTGAAGCGCCTAGAACCGCTCGGCCACTCCGGCCGGCCATGAAGTTTCTTCCAATGAATCTCAGTTTGTCATTTGCGTTACCTGCGATTAGTTTTATGTGGCCGTTTCAAATTAAGTAGCTCCGTACGCATCACTTCCCCAACCAAATGTGTTTTTCTGAAGATACCTTCAAATGATGAAAAGCCCTGTAATATGCCACCACCACAACGTGCACCACAAAATATAAAGTAATGCAACGATAACCAGACGAAACTCGCAGCATGTGATGTGGGTTTGCCGCTCTGAGGGAACAGTTCAGCATAGTGTAATTGTGAGGTTCTTCCATTGCATTCAATGATCCCCAGGTGCACATCGACCAACTCCTCATCGGTAACCTATCCATAACGCTGCGTTTCACTGTTATCGTACAATCAATATTACTGGAAAAACAGTCGCAACAGAAACGAACATACTGAATGCAATCTTGAGGAAAAGTAGTAGAGTGGGCAGTACTGTTGCCAATGCAAGTGTCGTTTGTTTCGAAATAAATGTACAGCTCGTACCATCGACATTTGCACCACTGAGCAGATGTTTTCAGTGTGATACAAATGAAGAGTTGTAATAGAAAACATTGTAAGTGCCATTTTTATTTTATTCATATATTATTTATTTCAGTTCAGTTGTGTACTTGGTACTATGTTGCATGCCACTAGTCAAATCACGGAAAAGTGTTTCAAATATTACTTACTATTATAGATGGCGCATGATGTTTGTACCAAGCAGTGTTTCCCTTAAGAGTTCCAAGTGCCATTCCAGTACATACGACTGACATCGGATTTTAAAGATGCTGCTTAAACATTCTTGTCAGTGCAGACGTGTCAGATGTCCAAAATGATCAAAGCGACTTGTACTCATCCATCTTAAATACCTGTTCTTACTCCCAAACGGAGGAACTGAAAATGTCTTTGTATAAACAAGAGGAAACACCATGACATATATATACCACGCCCTATTCGTCTGAAATACCAACCAAATTTATCAGTTCCAAAACAGAAAGATCTGTTGACTATGTTGCCATTTCTCGCTTGGCTGAGTGCTTAAGGAGATCGAGCAGCTAAGGTCATCAGTCACCTATTCACCCACCGGACAGAAGCAGTGTACCCAATGTGTCTGCCTATAGAGCAATTCTGTGGTAAGTGTGAGAAAGTGTTGTAAATGTTTGCGTAGCGTGTTTCTTAAGCGGAAGATGGGAAAAATTTGTGGTAAGATCTTATGGGACCAAACTGCTGAGGTCATTGATCCCTAAGCTTACACACTACTTAATGTAACTTAAACTAACTTACGCTAAAGACAACACAACACACACACACACACACAAACACACACACACACACACACACCCATGCCCGAGGGAGGACTGGAACCTCCGACGGGAAGAGCCGCGCGGACCGTGGCAAGGCGCCCCAGACGGCGCGGCTACCCCGCGCGGGAAGATGGGAAGCAGCCGGGTATTCACCTACTGGGATGTGGGATACCGCCTAAAAACCACATCCGGGTTGGCCAGTACACCGAGCCCTCGTTGTTAACCCGCAGGGCGGATTCGATCCGGAAGCGGACTGAGAGATTCCAAGAATATAGTATCCTCTCGTAAAAAAAAAGAGAGAAGTGGTTTCTGTCACTTCAGTTTTACTGGTTAAAATATTTATACTGTTTTTCTGTACCTGTATCATCAGAAAAAAAGACATAGTGCTTCTCCATTAATGCCACTTGAAACGAAATATTTCTTACTGGCGCTCAGAACCAGTCACTTGGTATGGCACAAAGAACGCATTTAATAAATTATTTGTAATCTGATTTGTCTCATTTTCTGCAACACAATTGTGTGTTATCAGAATATCTTCTCAAGTTTTTGGATATAAATACGTGATGTAAAAAAAAGAGATACACAGTTATTTGTTTCTCCTGACAGTTGTGAGATTTGGCGCTTATAAAGTTTGACATTTCCAGTCATCCTTATTGCGTTTCTATGACTGTGTGAAAATAACTTTTTGTAAATTTTGACTTGAAGGTCATTACTTAGCTTCACGACCGGAAGAAGTCAAAGAAGTTTTAACACATGATCAGTAAGCATTATGCATTGGCTTATTTGTAATCTGTTATTGAGAACAGGTATATCTGGTGACGAGGCCACTAGGCTCGAAAACGACCACGCTGCAAATAAAATTTAATTGCAGGCGGAAGCAAATTCATTCTTATTCTCAACTTATCGTACAACTGCGTTTCATCGGTTTCGTCAACGATGGAAAGTTTAAAGATTTTACAACATATGGAGCGTAATAGTAACCTAGAGATGAAAAGATTAGGAGAAGATAGCAACCGATGGACAGCATAAAACAAACTCAAATACTTCAAAATCAATGTGACGATGTACGCCAGTTGTGATGTGTTAGGTAATGCCACGCGGGATTAGCCGAGCGGTCCAAGGCACTGCAGTCATGGACTGTGCTGCTGGTCGCGGCGGAGGTTCGAGTCCTCCTTCGGGCATGGGTGTGTGTTTGTCCTTAGGATGATTTAGGTTAATTACTGTGTAAGCTTAGGGACAGATGACCTTAGCAGTTAAAAGTCCCATAAGATTTCACACACATTTGAACGTTTTTTTGTTAGCTAATGAGATCGAAGGCTGGCGCCTGCCGTTTTGACCGAGCGGTTCTAGGCGCTTCAGTCTGGAGCCGCTCGACCGCTACGGTCGCAGGTTCGAATCCTGCCTCGGGCATGGATGTGTGTGATGTCCTGAGGTTAGTTAGGTTTAAGTAGTTCTAAGTTCTAGTGGACTGTTGACCTTAGATGTTAAGTCCCACAGTGCTCAGAGCCATTTGAACCATTTGAATGCTGCCACGTGTCCGATGGAATCTGTATGTAGCGCAACGTCATTGTCGCTTACCATCCCTCGCAGCTTAAATACCAGTATTCACAACCACTTTCTAATGAACAGAGCGGCAAGCACACCTAGCATTGTCGTCAGGGTCCATTGGTGGTCACATGACACTCTTGCTCAGTCTCGACTCCTTCTGAGTCACGTCAACCTCTCTCGTCATTTGTTTTCGCGATTGGTTTGCCGCAGTGTGGTGTACGTATAATGTCAACACGCTTACTTTTGTTACAGAATTTTTTTTAATGTCATTACTTATTGCTCTATTTGCCATCTTCATGGTGTTCCAATTGTAATGTAAGACATGCAGTGTAAAGACAATGGCTGTCGTCTGGCAGTACACTGGCGGTCCTGAGAGCTTATAAGGTCGGCGACTGAGCCGGCGTCTCGCAGTCCGTGGGTTGAGCGGCCGTGTGGGTGAACCAGACTACAGCCGCGGACGACGCCGCGCTACGCCCAGCACTCGAGCCGCCGCGCTGTAGCCCGCTCGCGGACGGTTGCATCGGGGACTCGTGCTACGCTACGGACAACGCCCTTCATTTCTGATTTCCGTTCACCAGTACCATGCTCAACGAGATGTTTCTCGCCACTTCTCCCCTTTGGAAGCTCCGTTGTCAGAGGAGCATTAGTAAATATACACTACTGGCCATTGAAATTGCTACACCACGAAGATGACGTGCTAAAGACGCGAAATTTAACCGACAGCAAGAAGATGCTGTGATATGCAAATGATTAGCTTTTTAGGGCATTCACACAAGGTTGCTACACCACATAGATGACGTGCTACAGACGCGAAATTTAACCGACAGCAAGAAGATGCTGTGATATGCAAATGATTAGCTTTTGAGAGCATTCGCACAATGTGGACGCCGGTGGCGACACCTACAATGTGCTGACATGAGGAAAGTTTCCAACCGATTTCTCATACACAAACAGCAGTTGACCGGCGTTGCCTGGTGACACTTTGTTGTGATGCCTCGTGTAAGGAGGAGAACTGCGTACCATCACGATTCCGACTTTGATAAACGTCAGATTGTAGCCTATCGCGATTGCGGTTTATCGTATCTACATCTACATCTACATCTATACTCCGCGAGCCACCTTACGGTGTGTGGCGGAGGGTACTTATTGTACCACTATCTGATCCCCCCTTCCCTGTTCCATTCACGAATTGTGCGTGGGAAGAACGACTGCTTGTAAGTCTCCGTATTTGCTCTAATTTCTCGGATCTTTTCGTTGTGATCATTACGCGAGATATATGTGGGCGGTAGTAATATGTTGCCCATCTCTTCCCGGAATGTGCTCTCTCGTAATTTCGATAATAAACCTCTCCGTATTGCGTAACGCCTTTCTTGAAGTGTCCGCCACTGGAGCTTGTTCAGCATCTCCGTAACGCTCTCGCGCTGACTAAATGTCCCCATGACGAATCGCGCTGCTTTTCGCTGGATCATGTCTATCTCTTCTATTAATCCAACCTGGTAAGGGTCCCATACTGATGAGCAATACTCAAGAATCGGACGAACAAGCGTTTTGTAAGCTACTTCTTTCGTCGATGAGTCACATTTTCTTAGAATTCTTCCTATGAATCTCAACCTGGCGCCTGCTTTTCCCACTATTTGTTTTTTGTGATCATTCCACTTCAGATCGCTCCGGATAGTAACTCCTAAGCATTTTACGGTCGTTACCGCTTCCAATGATTTACCACCTATGGCATAATCGTACTGGAATGGATTTCTGCCCCTATGTATGCGCATTAGATTACATTTATCTACGTTTAGGGAAAGCTGCCAGCTGTCGCACCATGCATTAATCCTCTGCAGGTCCTCCTGGAGTACGTACGAGTCTTCTGATGTTGCTACTTTCTTGTAGACAACCGTGTCATCTGCAAATAGCCTCACGGAGCTACCGATGTTGTCAACTAAGTCATTTATGTATATTGTAAACAATAAAGGTCCTATCACGCTTCCCTGCGGTACTCCCGAAATTACCTCTACATCTGCAGATTTTGAACCGTTAAGAATGACATGTTGTGTTCTTTCTTCTAGGAAATCCTGAATCCAATCACAAACCTGGTCCGATATTCCGTAAGCTCGTATTTTTTTCACTAAACGTAAGTGCGGAACCGTATCAAATGCCTTCCTGAAGTCCAGGAATACGGCATCAATCTGCTCGCCAGTGTCTACGGCACTGTGAATTTCTTGGGCAAATAGGGCGAGCTGAGTTTCACATGATCTCTGTTTGCGGAATCCATGTTGGTTATGATGAAGGAGATTTGTATTATCTAAGAACGTCATAATACGAGAACACAAAACATGTTCCATTATTCTACAACAGATTGACGTAAGCGAAATAGGCCTATAATTATTCGCATCTGATTTGTGACCCTTCTTGAAAATGGGAACGACCTGCGCTTTCTTCCAGTCGCTAGGTACTTTACGTTCTTCCAGCGATCTACGATAAATTGCTGATAGAAAGGGGGCAAGTTCTTTAGCATAATCACTGTAGAATCTTAAGGGTATCTCGTCTGGTCCGGATGCTTTTCCGCTACTAAGTGATAGCAGTTGTTTTTCAATTCCGATATCGTTTATTTCAATATTTTCCATTTTGGCGTCCGTGCGACGGCTGAAGTCAGGGACCGTGTTACGATTTTCCGCAGTGAAACAGTTTCGGAACACTGAATTCAGTATTTCTGCCTTTCTTCGGTCGTCCTCTGTTTCGGTGCCATCGTGGTCAACGAGTGACTGAATAGGGGATTTAGATCCGCTTACCGATTTTACATATGACCAAAACTTTTTAGGGTTCTTGTTTAGATTGTTTGCCAATGTTTTATGTTCGAATTCGTTGAATGCTTCTCTCATTGCTCTCTTTACGCTCTTTTTCGCTTCGTTCAGCTTTTCCTTATCAGCTATGATTTGACTACTCTTAAACCTATGATGAAGCTTTCTTTGTTTCCGTAGTACCTTTCGTACATGATTGTTATACCACGGTGGATCTTTCCCCTCGCTTTGGACCTTAGTCGGTACGAACTTATCTAAGGCGTACTGGACGATGTTTCTGAATTTTTTCCATTTTTGTTCCACATCCTCTTCCTCAGAAATGAACGTTTGATGGTGGTCACTCAGATATTCTGCGATTTGTGCCCTATCACTCTTGTTAAGCAAATATATTTTCCTTCCTTTCTTGGCATTTCTTATTACACTTGTAGTCATTGATGCAACCACTGACTTATGATCACTGATACCCTCTTCTACATTCACGGAGTCGAAAAGTTCCGGTCTATTTGTTGCTATGAGGTCTAAAACGTTAGCTTCACGAGTTGGTTCTCTAACTATCTGCTCGAAGTAATTCTCGGACAAGGCAGTCAGGATAATGTCACAAGAGTCTCTGTCCCTGGCTCCAGTTCTGATTGTGTGACTATCCCATTCTATACCTGGTAGATTGAAGTCTCCCCCTATTACAATAGTATGATCACGAAACTTCTTCACGACGTTCTGCAGGTTCTCTCTGAGGCGCTCAACTACTACGGTTGCTGATGCAGGTGTTCTATAGAAGCATCCGACTATCATATCTGACCCACCTTTGATACTTCACTTAACCCAGATTATTTCCCATTCGAATTCGCTAATAACTTCACTGGATATTATTGAATTCTTTACTGCTATAAATACTCCTCCACCATTGGCGTTTATCCTATCCTTGCGGTATATATTCCATTCTGTGTCTAGGATTTCGTTACTGTTCATTTCCGGTTTTAACCAACTTTCCGTTCCTAATACTATATGCGCACTATTTCCTTCAATAAGAGATACTAATTCAGGAACCTTGCCCTGGATACTCCTGCAGTTTACCAATATTACGTTAACTTTTCCTGTTTTTGGTCTCTGAGGACGGACGTTTTTTATCAACGATGATAATGTCCTCTCTGGTAAGCCGTCAGGTATTTTATCGTTTCGCCCAAGGGGGGGTCCCTCTAACCTAAAAAACCCCCGTGTGCACGCCACACGTACTCTGCTACCCTAGTAGCTGCTTCCGGTGTGTAGTGCACGCCTGACCTGTCTAGGGGGGCCCTACAGTTCTCCACCCAATAACGGAGGTCGATGAATTTGCAACCATTATAGTCGCAGAGTCGTCTGAGCCTCTGGTTTAGACCCTCCACACGGCTCCAAACCAGAGGACCGCGATCGACTCTGGGCACTATGCTGCAGATATTAAGCTCAGCTTGCACTCCGCGTGCGATGCTGGTTGTCATTGATGCTCGCGCTGGTCGAGATCCAACGACTGTTAGCAGAATATGGAATTGTGGGTTCAGGAGGGTAATACGGAACGCCGTGCTGGAAACCCAACGGCCTCGTATCACTAGCAGTCGAGATGACAGGCATCGTATCCGCATGGCTGTAACGGATCTTGCAGCCACGTCTCGATCCCTGAGTCAACAGATGCAACACAACAGCCATCTGCACGAACAGTTCGACGACGTTTGCAGCAGCATGGACTATCAGCTCGGAGACCATGGCTGCGGTTACCCTTGACGCTCCATCACAGACAGGAGCGGATGCGATGGTGTACTCAGTGACGAACCTGGTTGCACGAATAGCAAAACGTCATTTCTTTCGGATGAATCCAGGTTCTGTTTACAGCATCATGATGGTCGCATCCGTGTTTGGCGACATCGCCGTGAACGTACATTGGAAGCGTGCATTCGTCATCGCCATACTGGCGTATCACCCGGCGTGATTGTATGGGGTTCCATTGGTTACACGTCTCGGTCACCTCTTGTTCGCAGTGACGGCACTTTGAACAGTGGTCGTTAGATTTCGATGTGTTATTACCCATGGCTCTACCCTTCATTCGATCCCTGCGAAACCATACATTTCAGCAAAATAATACACGACCGCATGTTGCAGGTCCTGTAGGGCCTTCCTGGATACAGAAAATGTTCGACTACTGCCCTGGCCAGCACATTCTCCAAATCTCTCACCAATTGAAAACGTCTTGTCAATGGTGGCCGAGCAACTGGCTCGTCCCAATACGCCAGTCACTACTCTTGATGAACTGTGGTATCGTGTTAAAGCTGCATGAGCAGCTGTACGTGTACACGCCATCCAAGCTCTGTTTGGCTCAATGCCCAGGCGTATCGAGACCGTTATTACGACCAGAGGTGGTTGTTCTGGGTACTGATTTCTCAAGATCTATGCACCCAAATTGCTTGAAAATGGAATCACATGTCAGTTCTAGTATAATATATTTGTCCAATGAATACCCGTTTATCATCTGCATTTCTTCTTGATGTAGCAATTTTAATGGCCAGTAGTGTACGATGAGCAAAAGAACGCCTCTTCAGCGGAGCTCCCAACTACAACAGAACCAAGGTAACATTCAGTAAGCTATTTTATGACGTATCGTACCCCACGGGTGGGTACTATAGTGTTGTACACATGAATATTGCGCGGTACGTCATCGACGACAATGCACTGTAGATTTTTGTATTTTTCTGCAGCCTACTTGTAAGACGCTGTCAAAGTGTCAGGAGGGCCATCCGTCGCCCTGGGAGGTGTGTGTATGCTTTGAGGCTGCCGGCGGTTGCCACAACACAAGGTGGGCGTTCCACGCCAGCTGGCTGGCCGTGCGCCAGAATTGCCAGCCAGACAGACAGGCGGGAGGGAGGGACCCTGTGCTCACACTGACGGAACGCCGCTGCTCGCCTCCGGTGACAGAAGGAGAACAGTGTTAGCGTCAGAGCTTTTACAGTTCGTACAGGACGCGATATACGCAGGAGTTTTTCTGTCTCTTTGTCATTAAAATGCTGTAGCTATAGCTTTACTTGTAAAAAAAGCTGCAGTAAAATTTCAGTTACATTTCTGAAACTAGAGTAAGTTGGAGAATTCCTTCCCAGTGTGAGAGTTCCACAAGAACATGAAAACTTAAAACTTTTATAATGACGTCAATATGTTGTGCAGCATTGACCCACTGATACTGGACGAGTACCAAACGAAAATAAAAAATGAATTCCCTCCATTTCACCAAAAAAAAAAAACAAATTTTGGAGAATATTACTGTCCTACATCACTCCTTCGGGTGCTCAAAGACTAGTAAAATCCAGAGTGAAACGTAGGTACAAAATGAGAAACAGCTAATTAATTCGCAGTGGTAGCACCGGTTCCTGTGTGTTAGTGAACCGCTGTCGGACTTGGCTAGTACTTGGATTTGTGTGTCTGCCTAACGCTGTTGGCAAGCGGGATGCACTCAGCCGTTGTGAGGCTGTAGGAGGAGCTACTTGACTGAAAAGTAGCGACTCCTGTCACGAAAACTGACAACGGGTGGGTGAGCGGTGTGCTGACCTTCGCCTAGAGATAAAATGAGGGTCGGTCGAACTGTTGGACCTTCCGAGGCCTCTTCGTACGGAATTACTTTCATTTAAAACAGCAAGATTAATCCGATAAAATTTAGCAACAAGGTTAGCGTCTTACAGACATAAATAAATATTATTTAACAAAGATATTTATGCAAACTAAACATAGTGCAGAAAACAAAAATTATAGAAAACCCAAATGGAATAAGGTAACACCGAGCGAGGTGGCGCAGAGGCTAGCGCACTGGACTCGCTTTCGGGAGGACGACGGTTCAAACCCGCGTCCGGCCATCCTGGTTTAGGTTTTGCGTGATTTCCCTAAATCGCTCCAGGCAAATGCCGGGATGGTTCCTTTGAAAGGGAACGGCCGACTTCCTTCCTCGTCCTTCCCTAATCCGATGAGACCGATGACCTCGCTGTCTGGTCTCCTTCCCCGAACAACCCAACCCAACCCAACCCAACCCCAATAAGGCAACGATGGAACAGAAGGTGTCCGTTTCAAGAAAATGATAATACATGAATTTAAACTGAAATACTCGGAAATGTTTGCGAGAGGGTGTGAGGTGGTGCGAAAAGGTCGTAAGAGAAACAGATGAGAACAAGTAGGAGTATGAAGAAGGCAACAGAGAAATTTACGTTGATTAGACACCACATTTTTATCAGTTAAGATGACACATGGCACGCTCAGTAAGAATAGGATGCGAAAGCTTTTTTAAATGCTTGTCCAATTTTACGTATAAACCCAGATGATTAATAGAACAAACAAAAACTTTCTTGGAGTAATGGCAGGCGGTATGAATAAAGTCGTTCGAAGTATGAAAATGGGGAAGGTGCTTAGGGATAATATACATAGTTACATTAAGAGGTACAAAACGGACCTACAGAATGTCTGCGGAAAATAAAATTCTCCAAAACTGATAAAAGGCTGAAATTATTTGAGGCAGATAGCCCATAAAATAATTGTGGACCTACAAACCTCATCTCCATAAAGAAGACCAAATTCTTTCAAACTGTAACCAGCCGTACACAAAATACATTGGAATTTAATGAATGAAATGAACACTCTGGTTTTGGAAGTGAATACAGCACAAATGTTCATTTGCATGTCTTGAATGAAAATACTGAACCGATGTTTAAGAATAAATTACCAATTAGTCTGGGATTCATAGTTTCTGAAAGGGCTATAGACAAAAACTGTGCTGGCATCCCTTCAGAAAAAATCGAATTTAGTATGCTGTACAGTTTATATAATTACCATACTTCTCATTCGACTGCACTAAGAGAGCGGGAAATTCCGAGTTGAAGAAGGAGTCGGGTAAAGAGATTCTAAATTGTCAACATTTTTCTTAGCAAACCTTGAGGAAATATTCAAATCCATAAGCTAGGAAAAGGACAAGGCTATACTTACGTTAATAGAACACATCTGCACCTTCTTCGTTTTACTGATGACCATAATGTCTTCCTCTAATGCAGATAAACTTCACCGAATAAAAGAATTTAATACAGCTTTGATGATTGGCCTAAAAATCATTTGTTGTTAGATAATGCAGGACTAAGAGATTGAAAATAACCAAATTAACGATGGTGTCGTAGAAGCTGTTGAGGTTTTTGCTTATAGGTAGACAGTAGAATGAACGTTCTTGGTAACCTTTCTTCTACGTGTAATGCTGTGGAGTTTCCCGTCTTTGTCTTCCAAGATAACCACAGCGCTCGTAGTTTGACGAACACTCAGGCACACTACCGGTTGTGGGTTGACCCTGTAAGTCATCCGATGTTAGTCCTGTGGAAAATGTCAGGGGCATTTGGAATAGTTGAAACGAAATGAGTAACATATCCGCAGTCGACATAAAAGTTTTCTGGGTTTGGTACCGCGTCATAATGTAAAAACTACTGTTGCTATAGAAAAACCAACGTCATTAGACCCAGAAAAAGGCCGCTGCAACGTGGCCGAAACGTTGGTTTTATCTATAGCAGCAGTAGTTTTTACATAATGACGCGTTACCAAACCCAGAAAACTTTTATGTCGACTGACTCTGGCCGCGGAAGCCTACGCAATTATATTAACATATCCGCAGTCTGGCAGCTCTACAGCATGTAATCAAGAATTAGAGGGCTGTCTAATTAAACGGCATGCTAAGACACGCAGCTCGGGGGTCGGCCTTGGCACGCACTGTGTCCGCTCTGGAGAACGGCGCTGTCCGCATGCTGCAGGCAGGCTTCCCAGAAGCGCCGCAGCCGCAGCCGCAGCTCGGCAAATGTTTAGCCAGTGACACACTTTTTCCCGCACACTCCTGCGTCCGTCCCAGATATACCACTGCCGGGAGAGGCGTGGCCTCTTGCCGTTTCTCAGGAACTGTGCACGCACAGGGGTAAGTCCGCTGCAGCGGTCTTTGTCACGGCATCTCCGAAACCGCACAAAGCTACCCACAGGAAGGGGAACAATGCTAACAAAGGTAGGCCTTTGAAGACACACGCTGTTTTCCGTAATTGTTTGTCTGCAAACAGTACCATAAGATATGAAAGAATATAAGGAAACGGTTAGTCGCAACTTCTTTTGTTACAGTCATGGGTTGCATTTACTTCTTCTCCTCACAATTCTTCATCCAATCTCTTCTTCTCTGCCGCTCTTCTTCTGATATCTTCAGTATCCCCTTACGTGTTACCATTGGTGACTATCTTTTTCCTGTATCATTTCTTGTCGTTTATCTCAGGTGTACAGGTCAGTGTGTACTTGCTCCTCCAGTTTTCATTCCCTTCCATCTTATTCCTTAATTCCGAAAATTTTTTCCTGCGTTCAAAAACTCACTTGGGTCCCGTCTTTCCTCTTGTCCTATTAGCCCTTTACTCTGGCCAGTCAGACCGTATACATCTTTATTACACGTCCCATAAACACCGCCCGTTTCAGATTTCTCCTGATATTGTCCCTATGCTCTTGTGCTGTTCTTGTATGTCGTTAGGGCCCAGTATTTTTCTCAGTATCTTTCTCTCTTCTTTCTCTAATTGTTTAGCAGCATGTCTCACTTGTGATATACGAGGGGTACCCTCCCCCCGCCCCCGCCGCCTCAAAAAAAGAAATAATCCAGAATAACATTGCCGTGGGCGGAGCTTGTGTAGTTCACATTTCTTCCGCCAGGCATGTACAGCGCCACTCATTGGCAGTTCAGAGCCGCCTGTGGTGTCGACCTGGCTTGTTCCGTTCATCTGCAGTGATCGTTTTTGCTAGCGCTGTAATGTTCTTGTTTCGTTTTTTGTGATGGCAAGCATAAGTGAACAACGTGCAGCTACGAAATTTTGTTTTCTACTCGGTAAAAATGATGCTGAAATTGTTTCACTGTTGAAAAAAGCTTACCAAGATGATGCTGTGGGAAAAAAAAATCAAGTGTACGAATGGATGGCTAGATACAAAATTGGCGACCTGTCGATTAATGCCAAACCTCATTCTGTAAGTCCATAAACTGCCCGAATCGACGTAAATATTTAAAAAATTCGAGAGCTTATGATCACTGACCGTTGACAGACAATTAATCAACTGTCAGAGGTTAGTGGGTTATCTTAGAGCTCGGTTTAGCGAATTTTTACGGAAGATTGGGGAATGAAAAGGGTTGCTACCAAGTTTGTTCCTCTGTTTGTGAAGCTGCAGCGGTTGTTGTGTACGCAGCTTGAGTCAAGTACGGCCCTGACCTCTGCTGCTGCCACGTCGCGTGTGAACTGTGTGTGCCACGTTATAGGTGGAGGCTCGATCCTGCGGTCACGCCAACGTAACGTGAGCCGCGGAACACATCCAGGACGACGAACCAGGCTGCCTTACCGGGCCCCGCCAATACAGGCCTTCCTGTCATACGCCACGACACGTTTGCTTCGCTCAGCCTGGAGCAAGAAAAACCAAGAGAATGTAGTGCTCTAGACATTTTACAGCTAGTGCTGCATGTCTTGAGTCTGTCTTATTTGGTGCAGCTGTCGACAACAGCCAATTGTGTGCAGATCTATTGACCTTTACATAACTACTGAAGCCTATATCCACTCTCCGTCGACATTAATTACTCCATACACTTCCCTCCATAACCATAAATATCATTACTTAATGCCTCAGGATGTGTCCTATCGACCAGTTCCTTCTTTTAGTCAAATTATGTTATGAATTTCTTTTGTTCCCTATTCGATTTAGTACTTCTTAGTTAGTTATCGGACCAATCTGTCTAATGTTGATCATTATTCTGTAGCAACTGATTCTCTCCTTGTCTGTACTGTTTATGATCCAAGTTTCATTTGCATTCAAGGCTACACTTCAGACAGATTCCTCCAGGATTTTTTTTTTTTTATGTAGGGGAAGCTGTACAAAAACTGCATTGTGTTATACACAATTTTTTTTACTAAAGTCGACCGTTATCGATCATGAATTTCACCATCTTCAGGTCCCCCGCACCACAGGAGTGTAAGTAAATAACAGATGTATACAATTATTTCAGAAAACGCTCGATGAAGCATTATTCTTCATGTGTACAAACGTTACATAGAAAGCGTCACATATTATTGGAAGACAATTCTTACAAAATTACACAGTTGCAATACCCAATGAAACTCTTAAAATGTTAAATTCTGCTTATATGTAACAGTCATATCTTGTAAATATCTAACACGATTGTGCCTACACTATTCTCTCGCTTTGAACTAAGTTGCCAAAAGAACTTACGATAGAGGCTCAACAGCATAACACATTCCAAAGGTGTTTGTCGATGTATTCAGCCCACCAACATGTCAAAGATGACATAATGCTCAGTAAGTCGATTAGTTCACTGCATCAGTCAGGCTTTACATTATTTATTTGTTGATTATTTAGCATTAATTATGCAACTAGATCATTTTAGTACCATCAATAAAACGTCTAAACTGTACAAGTGTTAATGCATACCGATACTAAAAATAGTACAAATTTAGTGAAAACGATTAAAAAACAGTGTGTAAAGATACACGGCTTCCTACCAAACGCACTTTGAGCTTATTGTCAAATAACGATGTTTTCAATTAAATTGAACAATAATCTGCAACAGAGAAAGCTGTTATAGCTCATGGTATTTGTCATTGTAGTCAGTGCTTGATTTTTTAAAGGTTCCACTACTATGGTATGACCTTCTGGGGGACGTTTTTTATAATGTAGGCATCTTAATGTTACTTTAAGACTTTTCTTCGTCAGAGGTACCGGTACGACGTACCGTCCCGTTCGGTCACAAATCAGGCACCTATGATACTTTCACATGCCGAACATTGTAATGGTGTACCGAAGTCAATGTCATGCAGTTACAGAGAAACAAAAGCATTAAAATATAAAAACACAACGTGTAAGTATCTACATTACTAGGGAATTATAATAAAGTGAGTGCAACTGTAATGTACTGAAGTCAATATCACACAATTACTAGCTAACAAGTAAGTCAAAATATTTAATAACACTGTAAGCCTATGTCTGAAGCGAAATAACGTCAAACCACTTGTCATCTCTTTTTTTGTAAACAGTTTAAAATGGAGATTATCTATGCACCCCTAGACAGTCACAAGATAAGAAATGTATCAAAGTATTTAATCATACTGTATAACTCCAGTTCTACAGAGTTAAAGTGACTGAACGTATATTTTACTGAATGAAACGCCATATCATTACAGGTTAACAAATGCATCAAAGTAGTTCAGGCCACTGTTGCCAAAAACATTAATGTATTTATCAACTCACTTTATCAAAACTTTCTTTTTCAAGAACAGTTTAAAACAAAGAGACTGTAGATGGACTTCCGCGCTACTACAAAATAATACATGCACTGAAGTATTTTATCACACTGGGTAACTACATTCTTATAGATTTAAAATACGACAATTGCAGTTATGTCAGTATCCTGTGGATACACTTACATTACATAGTGTAAAATAGCTGAAATTAAAAAGAACCCTTTAAGTTTAATTCTAATGTTGGACATACAGTTGTGACACATCATAAATTAAACTATCAGACTCTACCACTTACCATTTTATTAATTTTTTTTCTATTCAGCCATCAGTTTTCTGACTAATTTGATGTGGCCCGCCACTAATTCCTCTCCTGTGCCAACCTTTTCATGTCAGAGAGTAGCACTTTGCACCTACGTCCTCAAATACTTGCTGGATGTATTCCAATCTGTCTTCCTCTACAGTCTTATCCAAATAATAATCGCAGTACCCGAAGACTTCAATAAATTAGTAAGAACATTGAACCATTATCCAAAAAAATAGAAATGAGGGTATGGCATCGTTGGCCGGGAGGCCCTTATTCGGGGAAGTTCGGCCGCCAAGTGCAAGTCTTTCTTCATTCGACGCCAGATTGGGCAACTTGCGCGCAGGTGATGAGGATGAGATGATGATGAGGACAACACAACACCCAGTCCATGAGCGGAGAAAATCTCCAACCCGGCCGGGAATCGAACCCGGGCCCTCTTGCATGGGAGGCGATCACGTTACCACCCAGCTAAGTAGGCGGACATTATCCAAAATTCATGTTATGGAACTTCCTGGCAAGTTACAACTTTGTGCTGGACCAGGACTCGAATCCAACATCCCTATTTAATCTGGTTTCTGCGTTTGAGGAAGAATGAGCTCTACAGACATCCAGATAAGTCACTGAAAATATCCCCAGCAGAGTTCAAACTGTCATAAAAGCGAAGGGTGGACACAACCAATATTAATATCCTATTCGTATAGGTGTCCAGATACTAAGGATGAGATAATACAGATCGAATTTGTAGCAGTACTGAGATTACACAGTATTTTTGATTAAAGTTCACGCTTTGATAATCTCCCGATAGTCGTTCATAATGTTAGACACAGGTTGAGCCCCGCCGCAGGGCGTACGGTTTTGCAGTGGGCGGCGCGGCTGCCGGCTCATTACCGGAGCTTCTCATTTTGGCCCGCTCTGGCAGCAGTCGCTACGTGCCGCCATTAGCCTCTATTGTTGGCGGAGGAATACGTTAACCCAGAGGGGCGATATAATTAGCGATCCGAGACTTGTGCCCGGGTGGGCGGTGCGGTGGGGTCTCCGCCCGCCGTGCGTGTCGGTATCCGCCGACAAGTACGCAGCACGCGCTGCCCGCGGGCTGCGCAGTACTCAGGTGGGAAGCACGCCACGCAAGGTGTGCGGGTTCTGGTGGCGGAGTCACACTGCGGCCACGAGGAAGCAGGAGTGGCACATACCTTCGAACTGGTTAAGATTCTAGGATTTCTTTTTGTAATACTGACGGATTACCGGCATCCTGTAGAGACTGTGGATTCGCCATCACAATTGGACGTGTGGTAGCGCCTAATTTCCACAAATCCTTCCTACCCCCCCCCCCCCCCCACTCAAGTGTTAGTTCAACGAGGTATGTACGAGGGTGAGTCAAATGAAAAGCTTAAATTTTTTTTTTAATATTTATTGTGCAGAAGTGGTACAAAGCTGTATCACTTTTCAGCATAATCACCCCCACGCTCAATGCAAGTCCTCCAGCGCTTACAAAGTGCATAAATTCCTTTAGAAAAAAAAATTCTTTTGGTAGTCCGCGCAACCACTCATGCACCGCGTGGCGTACCTCTTCATCAGAACGGAACTTCTTTCCACCGGCGGCCGGAGTGGCCGTGTGGTTCTAGGCGCTACAGTCTGGAACCGAACGACCGCTACGGTCGCAGGTTCGAATCCTGCCTCGGGCATGGATGTGTGTGATGTCCTTAGGTTAGTTAGGTTTAATTAGTTCTAAGTTCTAGGCGACTGATGACCTCAGAAGTTAAGTCGCATAGTGCTCAGAGCCATTTGAACCATTCTTTCCTCCCACTGCGTCTTTGAGTGGTTCAAACATATGGAAATCATAATTGGAAGGAGAAACAGCCTTGGTCGTATTTTTGTTTTATTATCCGCAAAATCGATTTTCGGTCACTTAGTGACCATCCTCAGTGCTGTAAGATACAATTAAAATTGTTAGGCACTGGTATTAACAAGCTTAGAGTTTATGTGATCGCTCTAAGCTTGTTAATACCAGTGCCTAACAATTTTAACTGTATCTTACAGCACTGAGGATGGTCACTAAGTGACCGAAAATCGATTTTGCGGATAATAAAACAGAAAATACGCCCAAGGCTGTTTCTCCTTCCAATTATATCCATTATCTGGTCGTGGTGCACAGAACACTCCATGGAGTCGCCAATCAATAAAATGCAAATCACTTGGGACAAGGTCTGGTGAGTATGGCGGATGAGGAAGACACTCAAAATGCAGGTCTGTGATTGTTGCAACTGTTGTACGGGCAGTGTGGGACCTTGCATTGTCATGTTGCAAAAGGACACCAGCTGACAGCAATCCATGTCGCTTTGATTTGATTGCAGGCCGCAGATGATTTTTTAGGAGATCTGTGTATGATGCACTGGTGACAGTGGTCCCTCTAGGCATGTAATGCTTTAAAATGATGCCTTTTTCGTCCCAAAAGAGAGTCAGCATAACCTTCCCTGCCGATGGTTCTGTTCGAAACTTCTATGGTTTTGGTGATGAGGAATGGCGCCTTTCCTTGCTCGCTCTCTTCGTTTCTGGTTGGTGGAAGTGAACCCAGGTTTCGTCCCCAGCAGTCAGTAGCCCAGTTGCAAGGGAGCCATCACCTTTTCATTCAAAATGCCGAAGAAGTTCTTCGCAAGCATCAACAAGTCGTTCTCTCATTTCGGAAGTCAGCTTCAGTGGCACCCATCTTGCAGACACTTTGTAAAACTGGAGCACATCATGCACAATGTGCTGTGCTGAGCCATGACTATTCTGTAAACATGCTGCAATGTCATTCAGTGTCACTCGGCGGCTTTCCTTGACTATTGCTTCAACTGCTGCAATGTTCTGTGGAGTCACAACTCGTTGTGCCTTATCTGGACGAGGAGCATCTTCCACTGAAGTCACAACATTTGCGAACTTCCTACTCCATTCGTAGACTTGCTGCTGTGACAAACATGTATAACCGTACTGAACCTTCATTCGTCGATGAATTTCAATAGGTTTCACACCTTCACTACGCAAAAACCGAATAACAGAACGCTGTTCTTCCCTGGTGCAAGTTGCAAGTGGGGCGGCCACCTTTATACTGATACTGCGACGGTATGTGTGCATCTGCACTATGCTGACACCTGCAGGCCATTCTGCACGCTGTTTGTAGCACGCTTAGCAACTTACAGGATAACGGCGCGAAATTTCGATTTGTTATTACAAATTTAAGGTTTTCATTTGAGTCATCCTCGTAGGTCAACCTCTGAGGTGTTTTGGAGGAGTTTATAACGCCTCCGTCCTATGAAGTAGTTTTTATATCTACATAAAATTTTATGTGTCGATTAAGAGTCAGAAGTTTGATACGGAAATGCTTGTGTAATAAAAGAGGGCGCGGCCATCAAATATTGTAGAGAGTAGCTAGTAGAAGCCTGGCGGTTCGCATTTGTCTTTCCTGTTCCAACTGTCAGAATGTAAGCATCGTGGGCTGTAGTTATTGATTTTTTGGGTTACAAACGTGTTTTATCCTTGTTCATTCACCAGATGTCCGCCCCCGGTAGCTGAATGGTCAGCGCGACAGAATGTCAAAACTAAGGGCACGGGTTCGATTCCCGGCTGCGTCGGAAATTTTCTCCGCTCAGGGACTGGGTGTTGTGTTGTCCTAATCATCATCATTTCATCCTCATAGAGGACCAATCGCCGAAGTGGCGTCAAATCGAAAGACTTGCACCTGGCGAACGGTCTACCCGACGAGAGGCCCTTGTCACACGACATTTACATTTATCCACCAGATCAAATATTTATGTCAATGTATATTGTGTTTCTAGTTCTATTTTTCAACTTTCCTCGCGGAGAAATGTGGCACCGATCCGCCATTGGCGTGATATTATTACTAATTTACAATGTCCATCTTTGCTTATTGTGCGACCAGAGCCTGCAGTCAGTTCCAGGAGGAGTCAGAGAATGTTTTAATCAATCATATAGCGTAGAGTTGTTTTCAAATCGCGATGTGCAATTTGCATTTTCTAAAAGTCTATAGCTCCACATCCTCTGTAGCGCCATCCCCAACACCTATCTGAGACACTTCATTCTCCTGAAGTGTTTTTTGAAATATTTTAGTGAACGGCGGTGGAAGGCAACTCACAAGTTGCCACATGAAAACGATTACTCTGGTCATGAGATTTGGCAAGATAGCTGAATCAGTAAGAGCACTGGCAACGAATGGTGAAGCCCGGAATCGACTTCAAGGCGGACACTTTTAATCCTCAGGAAATTTTGTTCCACGTTTTGATTTCTAACTATTAAATACAGTATAAATCAGTGGCAGGAAAAATATGCCAGAATTGTTGCAGTTTACTACTATTGGACACTCTGTCATTTGTTTGCCATTCGCACACAAGCGATACTCCAACGTGGCGGCAACTTATTTGCCACGAATGGTACAGCAATATCGAGCAATGATATGTAAATTGAAGATGTAGGGGCCGGCCGCGGTGGTCTCGCGGTTCTAGGCGCGCAGTCCGGAACCGCGCGACTGCTACGGTCGCAGGTTCGAATACTGCCTCGGGCATGGATGTGTGTGATGTCCTTAGGTTAGTTAGGTTTAAGTAGTTCTAAGTTCTAAGGGTCTGATGACCACAGCTGTTAAGTCCCATAGTGCTCTTTTTTTTAAGATGTAGGGGGGGGGGGGGGGAGAAAACAACTGAAAGGAAGGGGAAGGTATTACTGACGTCAGCTGCATTGGGACATTACGCGGAATCAGCGGTGTCGAGCGAAAATATGTGCCGCACTGGGACTCGAGCCCAGGATCTTCCACGTACTAGGCTGGTGTGTTAACCACTGCACCATCCAGGCCTCAGTGTTCAGCGCAACTGTGCGGACTATCTCGGCACGTCCCACGTCCGACCCAAATACCCACCGAACGCTACCTACCTGCAGTGTCTGTCCATTTTCTCCATGCTCGCTACCCAGAGATTGTCGCAGGAAGCCGGTGTGTGTTCTCTCGGACAACTCCAAAAGAACAGACACCATACATTCATATAGGTGCCGAGCAGGTTTCCCAGAATGCTTGCTGTGGTTCACACGGGAAGGCCATTAATAACTAAAAATAACCGGTGACATTTCTCGTACTGTGAAGTCGTTTCTACCGGCACGAGCGCGGCGTATTCTTCCTCTTCTCAGGCTCGGCGGACAGTTTGCTATTTACGGCTAAAGGCGTGCTGCTATTTTAGGAAGGATCCCAAACAAGCCTCGTTTCACGGCGGCTGGTGTCCAGAACGAATGTTTCTCCACAAAGTCTGTAAAAGGCGAGCCTGACCCAGTCTCCGCGCTAACCGGCGCCTCTGGTGTTTCGCAACGCCGGTTTCCACGACTCCAGCAGCCGACCTAGTACCTTGCCAACGTAAGACTGTCTCGAGCGACACGAAATCTATTTCTTACTAAAATAAGCAAACAAAATCCCACTTTTTTTGTGTTAGGCGTCTTCTAACTACGAGGGTCACTCCAAAAGAAATGCACACTATATTTTTAAATCCATCTTTTATTCTACATGTTTGAAAGTTTTACAGTGTGTAGATACATCATTTAGAAACAATATTTTCATTTCTCCACATAATTTCCATCCCTATCCACTGCCTTACGCCGTCTTGGAACCAGCGGCTGTATCCCCGCACGGTAAAATTTTGGACCAACCTGTTGGAGCCACTGTTTGGCAGCGTGCACAAGGGAGTCATCATCTTCAAACTTTGTTCCACGATGAGTGTCTTTCAGTTTCCCAAAGAGATGATAATCACCTGGAGCCAAGTCAGGCTGTAAGGCGGGTGTTTCAGTGTTGTTCATCCGAGTTTTGTGATCGCTTCCGTGGTTTTTTGACTGACATGTGGCCGTGCATTGCCGTGCAACAGCAAAACATCCTGCTTTTACCGATGTGGTGAAACATGATTCAGTCGAGCTTGAAGTTTCTTCAGTGTCGTCACATATGCATCAGAATTTATGGTGGCTCCACTTGGTGTGATGTCCACAAGCAAGAGTCCTTCGGAATCGAAAGACACCGTAGCCATAACTTTTCCAGCAAAAGGTGTGGTTTTAATTTTTTTTTTCATGGGTGAATTTGCATGATGCTTCTCCATTGATTGCCTCTTCGTCTCTGGTGAAAAATGATGAAGCCCTGTTTCATCACCTGTCACAATTCTTCCAAGAAATTCATCTCCACCATTCTCATACTGTTCCAAAAGTTCGCTGCATACCGGTTTTCTTGTTTCTTTGTGAGCCACTATAAACATCCTGGGAACCCACGTGGCACAAATCTTTTTTAACGCCAACACTTTCAGTATTCTGCAAACACTTCCTTCCCCTATCCCAATGTAGCGTGACAATTCGTTCACAGTGATGCGTCTGTCAGCAGTCACCAATTCGTTAACTCTCTGCACATTGTCTGGAGTGTGTGCTGTACGAGACCTGACGCTGCGTGGACAATCCTCAATATTGCCATGCCCGCTTTCATCACGTAACCTGCTTGCCCACCGACTAACTGTACTGCGATCGACAGCAGCATCTCCTTACACCTTTTTCAAACCTGTTGTGGATGTTTCCCACTGTCTCGATTTCACAGCACAGGAATTCTATGACAGCACGTTGCTTCTGACGAACGTCAAGTGTAGCAGCCATCTTGAAGACATGCTGTGACGGCGCCACTCACGGGAACTGGTTGAACTGAGTTTGGAAACAAGCGGGAAGGATGTATCTACACACCTTAAAACTTTCACATATGCAGAAAGAAAACTGTATTTTTACAAAAATAGTGTGCATTTGTTTTGGAGTGACCCTCGTAGTTTGATGCGGTCCGCTACAAACTGCCCTCCTGTGCCGTCCTCCTCATCTCTCCCATTTGCACCCAACGCCCTCATTTATTTCCTGGATATATTCCAATCTCTATCTTTCCCTGCAGTTTTTACCCCCTAATGTCCCTCAACAACCATTGTAGTTATTTCCTGATATCTTGCAAGAGGGAGGAGATTTGTGTTTAAAGTCCCATTGACAGCGAGGTCGTTAGAGAAGGAGCAGAAGCTCGGATTAAGGCAGGGTGGGGAAGGAAAGCAGCTGTGCCCTTTCGAAGGAACCATCCGTGCATTTGCCTTAAAAGGTTTAGGGAGATCACAGAATGTCATCTTATGCCTTTTTCTTGTCAGTGTTTTCCGAATGTTCCTCTTCTTATCTATTCTGCAGAAAACCACTTCAATGCTATTATATGTCCTATTTTTCAACGTACTTCTACAGGGTGCAGCACGAGGAATGGTCATTATTCAGAGATATAATAGGAACGATCACTCGAAGCAACAAAGTCTGATACACATGGGCTCTAAACCGCATGCCTTAGGAGATGAGCGGTTGTTCAGTAAAAGAAATGTGTTCCACAGCAGCGAAGATGAACACGTACTCGTAGCTCTTAAGGTGTGCATTTCAGAGCCAACGTCTGCTGGGCATTATTTCCTCGGTTTGGTCCATAATATCATCACTCAAAATATGGAAAGCAAAGAGCATGCACTAGAAGAGATTTGGTTCACAGTATAGAAGATGAAGAAGTGCTCATACCTCTTACGGTACGCATTTTAGAGTCCATTTTGGTAAACCTTAAGACCTAACAGCATTTGTTCACATTTCTGCTTAAAATTATCTTTACTGTCATGTCCCTGAACACTAACCATTCCTTCTGGGACACGCTTATAATCTCACAGGATCCTCGAGTTTCTTCTTGTACGGTTATCCCACAGTCCACGTTTCAAATAGTTCAAATGGCTCTAAGCACTAAGGGACTTAACATCTGAGGTCATCAGTCCCCTAGACTTAGAACTAATTAAACCTAACTAACCTAAGGACAACACAGACATCCATGCCCGATGCCGGCCGGAGTGGCCGAGCGGTTCTAGGCGCTTCAGTCTGGAACCGCGCGACTGCTACGGTGGCAGGTTCGAATCCTGCCTCGGGCATGGATATTTGTGATGTCCTTAGGTTAGTTAGGTTTAAGTAGTTCTAAGTTCTAGGGGCCTGATGACCTCAGAAGTTAAGTCCCATAGTGCTCAGAGCCATTTGACCCATGCCCGAGGCAGGATTCGAACCTGCGACCGTAGCTGCGGCGCAATTCCGGACTGAAGCGTCTAGAGCCGCTCGGTCACAGCGGTCGGCAGTTCTCGTCTCAGTTCCGTACAATGCTGTGCTCGAAACATACGTCCTGAGAAAACTGTTCGTCAAATTCTCAGTTCTGAGCGCGCAGTGAGTGCGTAAAGATGCGTAGAAAGCAGTGCCTCCCGACAGATATCGCCTTATTTCATGTAACCCCACATAAAGTAACTGTCATGCATTTCCCTCTTCATGACAGTTCTCGGCCGCACACTGCTGTAGCATTGAGGGTTTTCCTGCAGCATTTTCGACGGAGAGTATTCTATCACCAACCGTACAGCCACAAACGCCTTGGCTCCCTCTGCCTTTGACTTCTGCTTGGCCAACATTTTGGCACAGATAACGAGCTGCCGTCCAGCGCAGAAAATTGTCGGAAAGTAAAGGAGGCTGGAGGATCTTTTGGAACTGGCCTGCCCGTTCTTCGACTTAAATCCCATCGAGCACCTGTGGGACGCCTTGGGGATACGTACTGCAGCACGTCCACATGCGCCACAGACCGTGCAGCAGCTGTCAACTGCGCTGGTGGACGAATGGAACGCTCTACCACAGGAATTCTTTGACAACCTTCTGGCGAGCAGGGGAGCACGTTGCAGAGTGTGCACTGGTGTCCGTCTTTTGCGGTGTCCGGGAGTCCATCATAAACAGCGGTGACTTCAGTGTAGTTGTTGCCTACATCGACATCCATATACATACTGCGCCGACCTCCGTACGGTACATGGTGGAGGGGACCTTGTACCAGTGCTAGTTATTTCCTGTTCCACTCACAAATAGAGCGAGGAAAACGAGCCCTAATTTCTCATCGTATCTTCGTGGTCCTTACACGAAATGTACGCTGGCGACACTAGAATCCCTCTGCAGTAGCGCCTTCCGGAAACAGCACCAGTCGTCTTCCCTCCAGGGATTCCATTTGAATTCACGAAGCGTACTGACCGAACCTATCGGTAACAAATCTAGCAGCCCGCCTCTCAATTGCTTCAGTGTCTTCCTTTGATCCGACCTGGTAGGTTTCCCTAACCCTGGAGCAGTAAGCAAGGATGGGTCGCACAAGCGTTGTGTACACCTCTCCTTTATGGATGATCTTCACTTTCCGAAGATTCTCCCTGCTACCAACCTGAATTGCTCATTCCATTTCATATCGCTTTGCAACATTTGCCTATATATGTAATCGATGTGAGTGCGTCAAGCTGCACCCTACTGACGCCGTATTCGAACGTTGTGGGACTGTCTTTCCTACTCATCCGCATTAACTTGCGTTTTTTCTGCATTCAGAGCAAGCTGCCATTCATAGCACCAACTTGAAATTTTGTCTAACAAGGGGAGGCCGCCAATTGTGAAATTCAGATTCGATTCATACTGCGCATAATAGAAGCTCATGGCCAGAGGTGTAATGTGGCAAAGCACCAAGATGCACTTCTCAGCCGTTGTCGAGAAAATCGACAGTTAAAAGAAACCGTTGCCGTGAAATACTCTCTACGATCAATAATTTTCTACAGCGCCGTGGCGCAGCGGTAAGCGCTCCCGTTCGTAATCCGAAGGTCGCCGGATCGAATCTCGCGCCATGTAACTTTTTTATTATTTTTTGTTTTTTGTAATTCAAATGTATACACACACACACACACACACACACACACACACACACACACACACACACACACACACACATATATATATATATATGATTGATGACGACGGTTCCGCTGCGATTACTGTTACGAAGGAGGCTTTCAAAATACACCAACGCATCTTTCAATTGTTGTTTCGCCACTTCACTGTGTATAGAATCTTCTTCGATCACAGCACTTTCATGCGAAGGGCCCGGATCGCTCTCCAATTGTACCGCCTCCATGTTTCCGTTTGTTTAACAGTGTGTACCAAAGCTCTCACGTACGCACTAATTTTCGACGATGTTATAAGTTGCGCTAGGGACCGCATCTACCTTCTTTCGAAGTTAGCAGGCAACTACGCTGTTATGCGGCGGCTCGTTTCGGCCCATTCAACATCTGTCCTTCAAGTGTAACGAGCGAGTAACGGAGTTTATATTTCATACTTGCCACAGCAAATTTGTGTTCATGGGGTCTCTATTGTAATTCGAACGTTTGACTTACACTATACGTATCGTTTCGGAATATCGTTTCTACGTCTTCCGTTACTTATACGTGGTAAACATTATGAAGACAATGAATAACATTTGTGAAATACAACTTTGTTTGCGGAAAACATAATGATGTTCGAAGTCGCCAGTTTTTCCACGACAAACGACTTTCAACAACTTATTATATACATAATTGTTGCAACTGATTGCCGGGAATATATATATATATATATATATATATATATATATATATATATGTGTGTGTGTGTGTGTGTGTGTGTGTGTATATACATTTGAATTTAAAAAAAATAAAAAAAAGTTACATGGCGCGAGATTCGATCCGGCGTCCTTCGGATTACGAACCCGAGCGCTTACCGCTGCGCCACGGCGCTGTAGAAAATTGTTAATCGTAGAGAGTATTTCACCGCAACGGTTTCTTTTAACTGTCGATTTTCTCGACAACGGTTGAGAAGTGCATCTTGGTGCTTTGCCACATTACACCTCTGGCGATGGTCTTTTATTATGCGCAGTATGAATCGAATCCGAATTTCACAATTGGCGGTCTCCCCTTGTAAGTCATATTATATTCCTACCGTCCCTCAACGACGACAGCTTTCCGTACTCCGCAGAGTCATCAGCAAACAGCCATAGGTTGCTCCTCACCCCCTCCGTCAGGTCAATTATGTGGGGCCTTGCCCACTCGTCTCGAATAGGATTCCTAAGGGATGCTGCGTTCTCGGGCAGTTTTATTTCAATAAAGCAGATTGACAATACTTAATTTTGGATCTGGAACAAGTGTCGAAAGCAGAGATCTGCGATGTATGCAATATTCAGGCAAGTGTGTCACACAGTTCGTGGATCATTACTGCCTGTTCTCGTAGCACTCTCTGCTAGGCCGTGCTAGTACTCCGCGAATACTTTGCACCAACGTCCGGCCGAGGCTGGCAGGAGCGGCGCTTTATTCACTACTTGCAGTGGTCGCTCCTAGCGTACGTGGTCGTCAGCCGGCTATTGGCTGACGTCGCCTCACCGTCTTCTCTGATCTTGCATTCTTCCCCTTCGTTCCGGTGTTTGCAGTTACGCCAGATCAATTTACGTTTACAGGTAATAAAAGCGGTCCTACTACACTTCCTTGGGGCGCTTCTGCCGAAACCCTCGTCTCTGATGATCACTCGCCACCGAGGATCATATACTGGATACTACAACTTAAAAAGTCTTCGAGTCACTCACATCTCTGGGAACCTAAAACGTATGCTCGGATATTCGTGAACAATCTGCAGTGGGCTCCGTCTTGTCTTTGAATAAAAGTGTCATTTCTGTTCGCCTCTTTCCGTATTTCTTTGTTACCTTCTGTACTATACTGTAGCAATTGGTTCTATTTACGATCCAAAATCTTCGAGCTATATTTCCTGACAGTGACATACCATGTGAAAGTTACAGAATGAGGAAGTGTGAAAAAGAAATGCTGAGGTGAATAGTACGTGTATGACTTGCTCAACGCCATGAGGGACAGGTTAGTGGGACAGCTGCCACGGCAACCAGGGACATTAACGTACCTCTGGAAAGAACTGCAGTAGGACAGGAAATGATAGGAGGCTGACAAAAGCTAGGACATCCAGAACAGTTTTACAGTATTTACTGTGTAGTAAGCACTTGGAAATCAAAAGATTAGCACAACATGGGAAAAGATGGGCAGCAGCATAAAATAACTCGAAAGACTTATAGCTAAAACAAAAAAAAAAAAGATTATTGATGTATGTATACAGTCTGAAGCGACGAATGAAAATTTGTACCAAGGTCGGGATTTGAACCCAGGTCTCCTGCTCACCATGCAGATGCGCTAACCACTACGCCCCTGGCACAGTGACTTTGCACAAATGCACTGACTACCCTAGCACGCCTCCCTTCCCAACCCAAATTCCCATTCATGCCAGAGCCCATTTGATACTCTCCCTGTAATTTGGATTGGGGAGGGAGGCGTGCTAGGGTTGTTGTTGTTGTGGTCTTCAGTACTGAGACTGGTTTGATGCAGCTCTCCATGCTACTCTATCCTGTGCAAGCTGCTTCATCTCCCAGTACCTACTGCAGCTTACATCCTTCTGAATCTGCTTAGTGTATTCATCTCTTGGCCTCCCTCTACGATTTTTACCCTCCACGCTGCCCTCCAATACTAAATTGGTGATCCCTTGATGCCTCAGAACATGTCCTACCATCCGATGCTTCCTTCTTGCCAAGTTGGGCCACAAACTCCTCTTCTCCCCAATTCTTTTCAATACCTCCTCATTAGTTACGTGATATAATCTTCTTCTGCAGCACCACATTTCTAAAGCTTCTATTCTCTTCTTGTCTAAACTATTTATCGTCCACGTTTCACTTCCATACATGGCTACACTCCATACAAATACTTTCAGAAACGACTTCCTGACACTTAAACCTACACCCGATGTTAACAAATTTCTCTTCTTCAGGAACGCCTTTCTTGCCATTGCCAGTCTACATTTTATATCCTCTCTACTTTGACCATCATCAGTTATTTTGCTCCCAAAATAGCAAAACTCCTTTACTGCTTTAAGTGTCTCATTTCCTAATCTAATTCCCTCAGTACCACCCGACTTAATTCGACTACATTCCATAATCCTCGTTTTGCTTTTGTTGATGTTTATCTTATATCCTCCTTTCAAGACACCGTGCTAGGGCAGTCAGTGCATTTGCGCAAAGTCACTTTGCCATGGTAGCGTAGTGGTTAGCGCATCCGCCTGGTGAGCAGAAGACCTGGGTTCAAAACTCAACCTTGGTATAAATTTTCGTTCGTCGTTTCAGTCTCCTTACATACGACGCAGATGTCTGAGACTTGAAAAGGTTCTGGAAGATATAGTTTCATTTCCCAGGTAGATGCCGTGTTTCTTGACTTCCGCAAGGCGTTCGATACATTTCCCCACAGTCGTTTAATGAGCAAAGTAAGAGCATATGGACTATCAGACCAACTGTGTGATTGGATTGAAGAGTTCCTAGATAACAGAACGCAGCATGTCATTCTCAATGGAGAGAAGTCTTCCGAAGTAAGAGTGATTTCAGGTGTGCCGCAGGGGAGTGTCGTAGGACAGTTGCTATTCACAGTATACATAAATGACCTTGTGGATGACATCGGAAGTTCACTCAGGCTTTTTGCGGATGATGCTGTGGTATATCGAGAGGTTGTAACAATGGAAAATTGTACTGAAATGCAGGAGGATCTGCAGCGAATTGACGCATGGTGCAGGGAATGGCAATTGAATCTCAATGTAGACAAGTGTAATGTGCTGCGAATACATAGAAAGAAAGATCCCATATCATTTAGCTACAATATAGAAGGTCAGCAACTGGAACCAGTTAATTCCATAAATTATCTGGGAGTAGGCATTAGGAGTGATTTAAAATGGAATGATCATATAAAGTTGATCGTCGGTAAAGTAGATGCCAGACTGAGATTCATCGGAAGAATCCTAAGGAAATGCAATCCACTGCTTGAATACTGCTCAGCAGTGTGGGATCCGTACCAGATAGGGTTGATAGAAGAGATAGAGAAGATCCAATGGAGAGCAGCGCGCTTCGTTACAGGATAATTTAGTAATCGCGAAAGCGTTACGGAGATGATGGATAAACTCCAGTGGAAGACTCTGCAGGAGAGACGCTCAGTAGCTCGGTACGAGCTTTTACTGAAGTTTCGAGAACATACCTTCACCGAGGAGTCAAGCAGTATATTGCTCCGTCCTACGTATATCTCGCGAAGAGACCATGAGGATAAAATCAGAGACATTAGAGCCCACACAGAGGCATACCGACAATCCTTCTTTCCACGAACAATGCGAGACTGGAATGGAAGGGAGAACCGATAGAGGTACTGAAGGTAACCTCCGCCACACACCGTCAGGTGGCTTGTGGAGTATGGATGCAGATGTAGATGTAATTATCTTGTATATTGCCGAACACGAGAAGCCATTCCTGCGCAATGGCAGTGAATACGCCACAAGAGCATAGAAGACAACCGACCAGCTCTAGTGTGGCTACGGCCCGTGAGAAGAGTCCACAGGCGAGGGCAGTGAACGGGAGTGGGTTGTACTGCTGCCCGCTGGTGACCAGACTGTGGGGGCCTGGCCGGCGGAGTCTCGCTTCGCTTCTCGAGCACTGCGCTGTGCGACCGCTACCAAACATAGCAGCGGCGGGACGTGCCGCGCATGCGCACACCGCCGCAGCCGGCCTCGGCCTTCCGCGGACTGCTGCCCGGCGAACTTCGCCGGAATGCCGCCGCCGGCAACGCGGAACTGGCGGACGCCTGCGCTGCGTGGTCCGCTCAGCTGTCGCGGGACGTCCCGTGTACCGGAGTTCACGTTCACCTGTTCGTCAGATGAATTACGAAGCGAGTACGCAACTATTCCGTTCTACGTAGGCTTCAGTTCAGATACTTAACTCATCCACTTCTGCTTGAGGAACTGAATTAGGCGTGACGCAGTCCGGTTATCTAATAACATTTCGACAGAAAACTTCGTTTATCACTTAATCATAAACACTTAAAAATTTCGAACAACGGGTTTGCTGCCGGGTGACGTCGTCGACCACTGCTGATATTTCGACAGGAGCACACCCTGCCTTCCTCAAGGCACAAATGCAACGAGGAAGAAATCCACTGCGAATCGGTTCACAGAGGAGAAACAAGGAAGGTACCACTTACAGAACAAGTGTTAACACAAACAAAGATGACCAACACCGGAAATATCGATAGTGACTAATCAACGGGTCAGGTAGCACTAATTCTGTCCCTCTCTTTTTTGATGAGAGACGGAGCCGGTTTCCAAGCAGCATTTAAACAAAATCCACCATCTCTGTTGATAAGGTTGCTTGATAGTTTGATTTCAACGGCTTCCTTAATAACACTATCCCAATAGCTGGACGTGCAAGCCAGAATCTCCGTGTTGTTGTATTCCATAGGATGACCGGTGTCAAGGCCTTGTTCTGCAATAGCGGATTTGCTCGGCTGTTGTAAGCGTGTGTGACGCTTATGTTCAGTACACCGGTCTTCCACAGTCATGATTGTCTGACCAATATATGACACGCCGCAACTGCAAGGAATACGTTAGACCCCAGCCTTAAGCAAACGGGATCATCTTTTACGGACGCCAACAGGGCCTTAATCTTAGAAAGTGGTCGAAAAACACATTTCACATCATATTTCCGCAAAATACGGCCAATCCTGTTGGAAATGCTTCCTGCGTAAGGCACAAAGGCCGTAGACTTAGGTGCCACTTCGTTGCTATCGTCACTCACCCAGTGCACAGAAGGCTGATTGCGCAACGCACGTTTGATCTGCCTCTCACTATAACCATTCTGACGAAAGGTGACTTCAAGATGTGATAGCTCAGCTGCCAAACTTTCAGGGTCTGAGATAACGTGGGCCCTGTGAACCAAGGTACGAACTACTCCTTCACGCTGAGCTGGATGGTTGACGACGTCACCCGGCAGCAAACCCGTAAGTTCTTCGAACATTCAATTTGCCGGGAAAAGTTAAGGTCTCACTTAAAAATTTCATTACATTACATTATTCCAAAACAAAAAACAACGCCGTATACTGTATGTACAGAACAGTACTGATGAATTCCAACAGCATTCGAACAGCAGTAGATAATGTCGGAAGTTCCATGTGGCTTTTCGCGGATGATGCTGTAGAATAAAGAGAAGTTGCAGCATTAGAAAATTGCAGCGAAATGCAGGAAGGTTTGCAGCGGATAGGCACTTGGTGCAGGGAGTAGCAACTGACCCTTAACACAGACAAATGCAATGTATTGCGAATACATAGAAAGAAGGATCCTTTATTGTATGATTATATGATAGCGGAACAAATACTGGTAGCAGTTACTTCTGTAAAATATCTGGGAGTATGCGTACGGAACGATTTGAAGTGGAATGATCATATGAAATTAATTGTTGGTGAGGCGGGTGCTTGGTGAGATTCATTGGGAGAGTCCTTAGAAAATGTAGTCCATCAGCAAAGGAGGTGGCTTACAAAACACTCTTTCGACCTGTACTTGAGTATTTCTCATCAGTGTGGGATCCGTACCAGGCCGGGTTGACAGAGGAGATAGAGAAGATCCAAAGAAGAGCGGTGCGTTTTGTCACAGGGTTATTTGGTAAGCGTGATAGCGTTACGCAGATGTTTAGCAAACTCAAGTGGCAGACTCTGCAAGAGAGGCGCTCTGCATCGCGGTGTAGCTTGCTGTCCAGGTTTCGAGAGGGTGCGTTTCTGGATGAGCTATCGAAATATATTGCTTCCCCCTACTTATACCTCCCGAGGAGATCACGAATGTAAAATTAGAGAGATTCGAGCGCGCACGATTCGTTACTGGTTATGGATTCCTATTCAGAATATCATGTTCTCACTCTCCTCTACAAGTCTTATAAGCTTCTAACGGGGAATTTCCGAATGCCCTGGATGTCGGACGGTCAACTGCAGAGCCTTGGGTCCTTCTCCTGGTATAATGACCGTATACCTTAAGGCCATCTTCTGGGTGAGCTGACACATTGAAGCTCCAGCCCTAGCTCCGCCCTTTTGAATCTGTGGACCGTGCTTCCACAGATACACAACCGCCAGAGAAGATGTTCGGCGAAGAACTACGCATACATTGGATTTGTGGCTACACGGTCGATCCGTGCGGGGGTATCTACGTATCGTAATGAGCTGTACTGTAGCGACGCCTGCCGGCCTTTGTGACCGAGCGGTTCTAGGCGCTTCAGTCTGGAACCGCGCGACCGCTACGGTCGCAGGTTCGAATCCTGCCTCGGGCATGGATGTGTGTGATGTCCTTAGGTTAGGTAGGTTTAAATTGTTCTAAGTTCTAGAGGACGGATGATCTCAGATGTTAAGTCCCATAGTGCTCAGAGCCATTTGAACAATTTGTAGCGACCCCTTTGAGAGCTGGACTGCCGCACCTGAATCAGTCAAGGTTGTATACCAGGGAGGAGCCTTATTCAAGTGTGTGTAATTGTTAGACACATGGCCTGCGAAGTTAATTTTTTCAGTATAATTCCTCTTAGGCAAAATGTGTAGGAGTTATGCACAACCTCTAATAACAAATCAAGACTCCTTTCAGACGAATGCCATTTTTTTTTTTTTGGAGAAAAAATAATATAAATGCTGGAGTACTTCAATAGGTTGCACCACAAATTCACGGAAGATGTAACAACATATCGGAATTAGTGTATGGTTTACTTACAAGTGCGAATAATGAAAAGATAGACCAAACACACGCGTAGACCGCAGCATTGGTGACCACAAGTCTTTGACGAATGGATGTCTCTCAAGCAAGCAACTGATAACTATCCGTGTTAAACACAACTTCTATTTTTCCGGAATTACATGGCTCTTTAGAGACTGTTCTCCGGAAGATATATGAGAAATGTGGGGGGAAAAAATCTTTTCACTCCGTTAAACTGCACATCCTAGTCCTTTGCCGTCTCTGACAAAATGACAATGTCATCGACAAACCATGCATAATAGTTTTGATTGTGTTGTAGCCTAATAATAGTTAAACGCTAAATATTAAAGTAAAGTGTATATTTCAAAATACAGGAACAGCCTAAAAAAGAAAATAGCTTGAACAAGATCACACACTTATATTAGAGACCTTTTCCTACAGAGTACGAATATTATGAATCCAAAGTCATAAACGCTGTGGCACGCTTGCCTTATTTCACGATATCGATACGGACGGACGTACGAATATAAACGCACGTATTGCTGTGCTGACGAAGAAGCAGATTACACAGATTACAGATGGTTCAGAGGGAAGTGAAACAAGCTACTCCCCCCCCCCCCCCCAAAAAAAAGTATTCGGAGAGACCTATTTCGATGTCACCAGAGGCGAACCCCCGCCCAGTGTAAAAGAAGGGGGAGGGGGGGGGGTTATTGCGTTGTCAGTACAGAAGCAGTAACAGCAGAATGGATAGGTCAGTGACTTCGAACGTGGTCAAGTTATTGGATGTCACCTGAGTAAAAAATCCACTAGGGACATTTCCGTCCTTCTGCAGTAGGACGAGTCGACTGTTTATGTATCTGTAAAGTGGAAACACGAAAGAACAAACCAAAACCAGGCAGACCTCATGTACTGATGGGCAGCAACCGTCTAACATTGCGGAGGGTGGTTGTAAACAACGCATGAAATCAGCGGAAGGAATCACTCGCTAGTTCCGAAGAGCTACCGGCAGTTCAGCTAGCACTATGATTGCGCGTAAAGAGTCAAATAGAACAGGGTACAATGGTCAAGCAGTCTCTCACAAGTCACACAAATCGGTTCTCAGTGCTAAACGAAGATAGGGGTGGTGCGAAGAGCGACGACATTGGATAGTGGATGACTGGAAAGAAGTGATTTGGAGTGATCAATCATGTTCGATCTTGTGGCAGTCCGATGGAATAGTTTGGGTTTAGCGAATGCCTCGAAAAAGTTACCTGCCATCAAGTGTAGGGCCAACAGTGTAGTTTGGGAAGGTGGTGTTATTTTGTGAGAGAGCTTTTTGTAGTTAGTATGTGGTTCCCTTCCTGCACTTAAGAAAACGCTGAAGGTAGAAGGGCAGGAAGACATTTTACAGAATTTTGTTCGGCGTACCGTAGAGGAACAATTCGGAGACAATGACTGTTTGTATAAGTATGTCAATGCACCATGTCGTAAAGCAACATCTATGAAGTAGTGGACTGCGAACAATAACGTTTCTTAAATGGACTGGCCTGCCCAGTGTCACGACCTGAACCCAGCGGGGAGGATGACTTAAAACGCCGACTACGTTTCAGACACCAGTGTGTAACATCACCACCCTGTCTGGGTTCGGCTCTTGAGGAAGAATGGGCTGCTATTCCTCCACAGACATTCAGATACCTCATTAAAAATATCTCCAACAGAGTTCAAACCGTCATAAAGGAGAAGACTGGACACACTTTGTTTTCGTGTCCACATAAGTGTCCAGGGTTGAGTTGTAAAACTACCGTAGGCTACTGTAGATTGTCACAAGTTAGCATAGGCTACAGTAATTTTGCTATTAGCATTGGTCAGTTAAGATCACACCTGCATCACCTGTGTGTTAGGTGTGTTGCATATCTATCAGGCATTACCTCATTTCGATCACTTTGTTTGTGTATACGATCAGCGTCTTATTAGATTGCCCTAGAAACTGGGAGTGGTAAAAAATACAGGAACGAGCAAGGATATACAGGTTGGTCCATTGATAGTGACCAGGCCAAATATCTCACGAAATAAGCATCAAACGAAAAAACTACAAAGAACGAAACTCGTCTAGCTTGAAGGGGGAAACCAGATGGCGCTATGATTGGCCCGCTAGATGGCGCTGCCATAGGTCAAACGGATATCAACTGCGTTTTTTAAAATAGGAAACTCCATTTTTTATTACATATTCGTGTAGGACGTAAAGAAATATGAATGTTTTAGTTGGACCACTTTTTTCGCTTAGTGACACATGGCGCTGTAATAAGCACGTGGTATCACGTAACATTCCGCCAGTGCGGACGGTATTTGCTTCGTGATACATTACCCGTGTTAAAATGGACCGTTTACCAATTGCGGAAAAGGTCGATATCGTGTTGATGTATGGCTATTGTGATCAAAATGCCCAACGGCCGTGTGCTATGTATCCTGCTCGGTATCCTGGACGACATCATCCAAGTGTCCGGACCGTTCGCAGGATAGTTACGTTATTTAAGGAAACAGGAAGTGTTGGACCACATGTGAAACGTCAACCACAACCTGCAACAAATGATGATCCCCAAGTAGGTGTTTTAGCTGCTGTCGCGGCTAGTCCGCACATCAGTAGCAGACAAATTGCGCGAGAATCGGGAATCTCAAAAACGTCGGTGTTGAGAATGCTACGTCAACATCGATTGCATCCGTACCATATTTCTATGCACCAGGAATTGCATGGCGACGACTTTGAACGTCGTGTACAGTTCTGCCACTGGGCACAAGAGAAATTACGGGACGATGGCAGATTTTTTGCACGCGTTCTATTTAGCGACGAAGCGTCATTCACCAACAGCGGTAACGTAAACCGGCATAATATGCACTATTGGGCAACGGAAAATCCACGATGGCTGCGACAAGTGGAACATCAGCGGCCTTGGCGGGTTAATGTATGGTGCGGCATTATGGGAGGAAGGATAATTGTCACCCAATTTTATCGATGGCAGTCTAAATGGTGGAATGTCTACTGATTTCCTACTTAATGCTCTACCGATGTTACTACAAGATGTTTCACTGCATGACAGAATGGCGATGTACTTCCAACATGTTGGATGCCCGTCACATAGCTCGCGTGCAGTTGAAGCGGTATTGAATAGCATATTTCATGACAGGTGAATTGGTCGTCGAAGCAAATTACCATGGCCCGCACGTTCACCGGATGTGACGTCCCCGGATTTCTTTCTGTTCAAATGGTTCAAATGGCTCTGAGCACTATGGGACTCAACTGCTGAGGTCATTAGTCCCCTAGAACTTAGAACTACTTAAACCTAACTAACCTAAGGACATCACAAACATCCATGCCCGAGGCAGGATTCGAACCTGCGACCGTAGCGGTCTTGCGGTTCCAGACTGCAGCGCCTTTAACCGCACGGCCACTTCGGCCGGCTTTCTTTCTGTGGGGAAAGTTGAAGGATATGTGCTATCGTGATCCACCGACAACGCCTGACAACATGCGTCAGCGCATTGTCAATGCATGTGCGAACATTACGGAAGGCAAACTACTCGCTGTAGAGAGGAATGTCGTTGCACGTATTCCCAAATGCATTGAGGTTGACGGACATCATTTTGAGCATTTATTGCATTAATGTGGTATTTACAGGTAATTACGCTGTAACAGCATTCGTTCTCAGAAATGATAGTCCACAAATGTACACGAATCACATTGGAACAAGCGAAATAAAATGTTCAAACGTACCTACGTTCTGTATTTTAATTTAAAAAACCTACCTGTAACCAACTTTTCCTCTAAAATTGTGAGCCATATTCTTTGTGACTGTTACAGCGCTATCTATCACAAAGCGCAAAAAGTGGTCCAACTAAAACGTTCATATTTCTTTACGTACTACACGAATATGTAATAAAAATGGGTGTTCCTATTTAAAAAAAAACGTAGTTGATATCCGTTTGACCTATGGCAGCGCCATCTAGCGGGCCAACCATAGCCCCATCTGGTTTCCCCCTTGAAGCTAGACGAGTTTCGTTCTTCGTAGTTTTTTCGTTTGACGCTTATTTCGTGAGATATTTGGCCTGGTCACGATCAACGGACCACGCTGTATATAAAGGGCCGCGTAACCTATGGAAGACTTTTGTTGTTCATTGTTATCCTTCTGTCTGTTACTTCAAAATAAACAATATTTATTACGAAATTGAAGTTGACAAACTTTAATTCAGGTTTTATTTAAAAATTGTTGAGTTAAAGCATGACAGAGGGATGTTGTAGTAAAAATAAAAAAAATACAGTTTTATCATGCAGCGGCGCTAACAAACGCAATCTCCACCCCAATCGCCCCCCCCTCCCCCCCCCCCCCCAAAAAAAAACTCTTCACAAAATCAAAATAACCAGAATCTACGCAAAATGGACAAACAGATTTTGCAAGCCACAGTTATTTCCTGCATATGTCAATTGTTTAATAATAGATCTCTGGCAGTATGAATAAATTCATCTCATCTTTGATCACACCAAGTACAAACACATCTGTGAAATGTATGCAAAGATGTGTATGCAAATGTGCCTCTCGAGTGAAGTGATATGTACGAACAGGATGGAGAAAATACTGTATGATAATACTAAAAAGCTAAAAACACTTTATTTGGATTATGTGGTAAGTTTTCACTGTTCTTTTTTCCACTATTTCGCACATATTGTCCGCGATTGACTTACGAAATTTATAACCTAACATCAAACGTTCTCATGATAGGAATATGCATTTCACTTCATTCAAGAGAAAAAATAAAGCATATGTTAAGACAAATTACGCCTGATGATTGACCCACAGGGTCCGAAATGCATCGTGAATTTAATAAAACACGAAAAGTTATGACTGAAGTTTTTAATTTATACTTCCAGTGTATTGAATACAGTCACGTTTGAAGCTGCAAAAAGCGGAAAAAATGAAAATGAAAAACTACGTAACAAAAACACATGAAACATTGCTTCAATACTTCATCAAGCTTATATAAAACACGTTTCTGTTATTCATAAACGATTTTAGCACTTACGAATAATAACCGTATATTCTTGCCTTTGGTCATGATGAAGAATGTTCTATTGAGTACAAAATAACAACAATAACTATTTTTTATGTTTGTGCATATAAACTGTACTTGCATCAAAGTACTTCGTTTGGTTGCATGAAAGCGCTCTAGTTGCGTGATTAGCTAATTTTTATTACTTACAAAATGCAATTTATATTTTGTAAGGCTAAAAAAAAATATATATATAATAACGGAACAACACTGTACGATGTGCGTCTCTAATTATGGGCAATTGAAACAAAGAGAAGTCGTCGGTTCCCAGTTTCTCTCACACATTCATTTATGTTTCTTTCCCTACCAGTGCTACATGTAATTTTACCATCTGCAACGTCATTTAAATACTGTGCGAAAAGAACCAGTCCTTACTGTTGGTAGAGAGTGAAAGTGAAGACGCAAATATTGTTTTTTTTGACACCACGGGATGGTTACATATGACGGCAGAGGACGGTAAAATACAACTCCCTTGTTGTGTGTGTATGTGTGTGTGTGTGTGTGTGTGTGTGTGTGAGAGAGAGAGAGAGAGAGAGAGAGAGAGAGAGAGAAAGAAACGTGAAGTGTTTCGAGACTCGGCTGTATTTCCTGTTGCTCCTCGATGATGGAATGGAGAACACTCGCACGCAATCTAGGGTCTTCCCCCCCCCCCCCCCCCCCTCTCCCTCTCGAGTACTAGATGTTAAGTGTTCCAAGAGTCGGAGATTGCGCCTTTGTGCGGAGAAGCACTGAAACGCAGGCATCATCGTTGTGGGGACGTCTTTCACGACGAGTGAACCCATCGCTGAGCCCCTGTGCGAAACAATTGTCGGCCTTAACTGCGGCGCCGTCTCGGCAGAGCGCGCCTCGCTTTAATTTTGAAGCGCCTCGTAACTCGCCGTCCGCACCGCCTGCTTGCTGCGCCGGCGACAGCAACGGCTATTGATGTCCACGGGAAGCCCAGGCCGCGCCGGGGCACAGTCCAGTTTCCAGGCCCGTCGCCGACATCTGCCGGGGGGGAAGCTTTTGTGTGCGGCCGTTATTCGTGGGCGCTCGGTCCAGTCCGGACTCGACGCCGCGTCGCCACGGGCACGCCTTAAATCGTCCACTTTCCCCACCGGTAACAGCCGTTTCGAGCCGGGAAAAGACTCCCTGTGTCCGTCTGTGACTCCCAAGCAGCGGGCATTACAGTTCCCGTTAGCTGCACGCTGGGGCAGCGTTAAATATTTTGTTCTTTGTCTGAGGCTATACGTTTTGCCTCTTAAGAGGAGCTTTGGTGGTGGAAGATTTAGTGAGTATACGGCAGATGGTCGTTTCGGACGTCTCCATAAATTACTGCGGCAAGCGGGGACTGCAGTGGTGGGCATCGGGCGGGAGGCTGACTCTTGCTGTACTGGGGCCGAGAAAATACGTGTACAAAATTTTATTTTGGGTAATTGAAAGTGGGGAAAATGTGACATAACGAGCAGTAAATCGTGTCCGGAACGATTATGTGTTGAACGTAGCCGTCTTCAATCCAGCGACGTCCAGTTTACGAGAGAGCGCCGCCATTATTCTGTGTTGGACACTTTCCAAGGACTTGATTCATGAGCCGATGCTGCGTCCTACTTTACTTGCTCCATATTTCCTCGCTTCTTATTTATTTACATTCGCGTATATTACCATTCAGCTCCGTTTTATCATCAGTGTTGAGTGTAAGCTGCACCTAGAAAGCTCTTCTGGAATGCACCACGTCACGTTCTTAGACCAAGGGCGTTCAATAAGTGATGCAACACATGCAGAATTTGCTGTGGGACATTGTGAAATATTCGTGCTTCAGCCCCTATAGTTTCACGAAGTTCCGATTGGTGGCGACGCTATACTTAGCCTTCAAAGCTGGCGTCCTTGACGATGGTGCATTCCAAGCAGAGAGCCTATCACTGAGTTTCTTTTGGCGGAAAACCAAAGCACCCAAAATATTCGTAGGCGCGATCAGAGATCTACGGAGACAAGGTAGTAAATAAAAGCACGGTGCGTCGTTGGCTGAGGCGTCTGCCATCATCGCAGCAAGGTCGCACAAACGTGTCCTGATCTCCCGCGTGACGGCTGGCCGCACACAGCTGGGTGCTAAAACGTGCGGACAGTCTCATTCGCAGTGATCACGGATCACAACCGAACGCCTCGCTGTTCAACTGGACGTTTCTCTTGGTAGTACCGACACACTCATCTACCGGTTGGGATGCGCCATAATAACAACGAAGAATCATCTGTGCGGAATTGATCGTGCGTTACGGGGCTGACTGTCCTAATTTTTTGTCGAACACCATGACAGGCGGTGAAACATGTGTTCATCACGTCGAACCGGAAACAAAAAGAGGGGCGTCACAGCACATCTCTTCCGAAGAAGTAGTTCAAAGCCTCTCCCTCAGCCGCCTAACTCATGGCCTCCTCCCCCATGGTGCAATGATGATCCCTGAAGTGCGTTATGCTACCCACAAGAAAATGAAGAAACGACTTCAGAGTGTTCGCCATTACAAAAAAGCAAATGAACTTCTCCTTCTCCATGACAACGCAAGGGCTCACACAATTCTGCGCATCCGAGAGGAAGTCACAAAACTTCATTGTTCTTTCTATAGCCTGGACCTTGCATCTTCCGACATATATCTGTTTGGCCTAGTTAAGGATACACTCCGAGGTGATGAAGTGGTTATCGATGCAGTGAGACGTTGGCTCCCTGCTACGGTCGCAGGTTCGAATCCTGCCTCGGGCATGGGTGTGTGTGGTGTCCTTAAGTTAGTTAGGTTTAGGTAGTTCTAAGTCCTAGGGGACTTATGACCTAAGATGTTGAGTCCCATAGTGCTCAGAGCCATTTGAACCATTTGAACGTTGGCTCCTACGTCGTCCAGTAGAGTGATACCATGCGGGGATCTAGAGACTCAAAATAAGGCAGCGTAAGGCCGTCGCACTGAACGAAGCTTGTGTTGAAAAATAGGGTTTTATAGTCAAAAGAGTGGGGAACAATGTGGCGTATTTGTATCCTGAATAAAAGCAACCAGAATTCATAAAAAAATGAATTCCACTACTTATTGAACGCCCCTCTTACTAAAGAAGATACAAAACCAGAAAAAGGACCATCCGAGATGTGATAGATACATCCATATGTGCGCACGCAGTGTTTCTCTCTCTCTTTTGTTGAATATTTTTGGTTCAAAATGGCTCTAAGCACTATGGGACTTAACATATGAGTTCATCAGTCCCCTAGACTTAGAACTACTTAAACCTAACTAACCTAAGGTCATCACACTCATTCATGCCCAAGGCAGGAGTCAAACCTGCGACCGTAGCAGCAGCGCAATTCCGGAATGAAGCGTCTAGAACCGCTCGGCCACAGCGGCCGGCGGGACTTTTGGTAAATAGTTGTAAGATGAGCAACATACAGTTTTATTCGATGCTATTAATTCTTCTATCTCACAAGTACTCGTTTTTAAACCGATCAGTATAATTTTCAAATACCATTACAAAGCTGTTAATAAGAGAATTATAGTGAATATAATGCTTGTATACTTCTGTTGAGCCGCGCGGGATTATCCGAGCGGTCTGAGGCGCTGCAGTTGCGGACTGTGCGGCTGGTCCCGGCGGAGGTTCGAGTCGTCCCTCGAGCATGGGTGTGTGTGTTTGTCCTTAGGATAATTTAGGTTAAGTAGTGGGTAAGCTTAGGGACTGACGACCTTCGCAGTTATGTCCCATAAGATTTCACACACATTTGAACATTTTGAACTTCTGTTGAAACTTTATCGATGGGTATTGAGAGACTACACAGCATAGCAGGAGAGCCCCGCTTGGCGTGTTTACACCGTAATAGCGGATCTCCCACTTCGCCTCTCAATTTAAGCAAACTTATCAGACGCTTTTGAGAAAAGTGATAACATCATCGTATCTATATTGCTCTTTGATCAAGAATTCCCTTGCCATAAAATTCTTGAAGGTGGATTATTCCACCAGCGGGATCCGAACAGGCTACAACAGAGTCAATACCACTCCACAAGCGTAGTTAAGTGACCTCGTCTACATAGGCGGCTAGTAAAACAGTAATCAAGAGCTGAAGGGAATGTTATAATACACAGATCGAGAGCACTGTGGCACAAATTCTTTATACATTTATTTTCAGTACGTCTTGTCTTTTCGCAACATTATCTTAATCTGAATTATGGAGTGCGCGATTACTGATAAGTTGTCCGTTTTTTGGACTTTCTTCCGAATTTGTCCGAAATAATCTAATGAAACTAAATTGTTCTTTTCAAGTCTCAAACATCTATGATGTATAGGCCTATATGCAGACTGAAGTGACAAATAAAAATTTGTACCAAGGCAGGGATTCGAATCAGCGTCTTCTACTCTTAGACAGATGCACTAAACGCTACTCCACCCTGACACAGTGGCTTTGCACAGCTGCACGGACTACCCTAGGTAGGTTGGATTGATTAGGATCAATACAATTTTCATTCTCCGCGTTATCTGAGATAAACGTTCTTTAATGTAGTTCAATTTTGTAGAAGCAGGTACAACATGACAAAGTAGAAGTTCGGATGCTTCAGGAGCTGCAATTCGTACTCTACTCTTTATTTCTCCTGAAACATATTGCTAACCTATATATAACATCTAGAACATTGTTTAAGGGCATTCGATTAAGTGATGAGTAACACGAGAGAAGGAACAAGACGCACATACATGTTATGGATGCAAGAGAAAACATTTACGCTAAGATTTGCGCGAACTCCTTTCACGAGATGTCTAGCCTCGAATTCCATTGTGCGCAAAAGAAGGAAAATTCTTAGTAATGGCTCTCGTATTTCAACATACGTAGGATCTTCTAAAGCGGCGGGCGATGGTCTGTGAGAGTGGATATGCCCAGTGAATCACGATGCAGAACTGAAACACGCACGGCACGCCTCGACGTTTTTTGCCCGTCTCGTTTGATGGAAGAGTGTAGCAGAGTGGACGCATCCATCTTGGCAAAATTCATGGCAGTGCATGCATGCCGCCACCAGCTCTACTATTCGGACGTTTTTTGTTTGTTGCTGTCAGAGATAAAGGACGGAGAGGGCAGGGGGGGGGGGGGGAGGACGACACTGCGCGAAGGGATTGGATGTCCACAGAAAACTAAAATATCGTGGTGAGGCGGTTGGAACAGACTATTCTTATGCACGTTCTAAGAAAAACAAATGATTACAATTTCAGAAAATTTGGATAATTTATTTAATATTTAAGAAAAAGAGCTTCACAAAATGGGCAAGTCAATAACGCTTTGAGCCACATTTGACCCTTATGCAAGCAGTTATTCGGCATTGATTGTCCGCCATACGGCTTGGCAACCAGGAGTAACGGTCTGGGCTGGCATTTCATTTCATATCAGGGCCCCTTTGGTTGTCATCCGCGGCTACTTTAGAGTACAGCGATTCGTCGACGATATTCTACGCTCCGTTTATTACCCTTCATGGCAAGCCATTCTGGGCTTAAATTTCAGCAAGATAGTTCCCGCTAGCCACGACGAGAGTTTCTACTGTTTATTTTTATTCTTGCCAAACCGTACTTTGACTAGCAAGGTCACCAGATATCTCCCCGACTGTGAACGTTTGGAGCATTATTGGCAGGGTCCTCCAGCCAGCTGGGAATTTTGATGATCTCAAGTGCCAGTTGGCCAGAACTTGACACGATATGCCTCAGGAGGAGACCCAACAACTCTGTCAATGCCAAGTCGAATAACTGTTTGTACGAGGGTCTGAGTTGGACAAACGAGTTATTGTCTTCCTCAATTCGCGAAACTCTTTCTCTTGAATAAATCATTAATTTTTTCCTGAAATTGTAATAATTTCCTTGTCTGTTTACGTACATGACATCCAACGATTCCCGTCTCATTCGGACGAGTCCGTGATTCCTTTGTGGTGCATCGTTTTTGTCTTAGAATGTTCTTTCGATAACGCCAGAAATGTGCCAGCGTTTAGTGCTCGCACAGGGATCTTGTAATAAAAGTTGAGACTTACAAGCAAGGCTACAAATATGCAAAGTAACATATAATCGAAGTGACACTGACAACTTTTTGAAATCCTGAAGGTAATAAGGGAGAAAATAAGGGGCGCTTTGTAAGAATAATGGAACAGAAGTTCAATAGGGAATAAAAGGCTGTAGCCTTTTCTCTGTGCTACTCAATATATACACCGAGGAAGCAATAAAGGAAGCCAAGGAGAAATTTGGGAAGGGAATTAAAGTTCAATCAAAATCAAAACATTCAAGATTTGAGGATGTCGCTGTAATTCCATCAGAGATGGTGAAGGACTTGGAAAGGCATTTAAACGGAACGGATAGTATTGTGAAAAGAGGCTATTTTATTAACAAAAGTAAAACAATAGTGGAATTAAATCAGGTGACGCTGAGGGAATTAGGTTAAGAACTGAAACACTAAAAGAAGCAGATGAGTACTGCTATATGGACAGCAAAATATCTGACGATCGCTAAAGTACAGAGAATACCAACGATGACGTGACGCAGTTCTGGCCCGCACCCCTCTTGTCGCTCGCATCTGACTTCTCTCGTTGACTTATCCTCTCCGTCCATCCCATGATTATTACATTCGCGGTTGCTGTGCTCAATATTATTATAAAAACGACGGTTGTCTACCAATGTACTTGGTCCAACTCGACAGTCACCCACATGTCTCCTACTCTGTACGCTCTCTTCGCACTGTCCAGCAATTGTCAACCGGGTTGGTGGAGGAATGGAACGCTCTACCACAAGAACCCCTTAGCAGCCTTGTGACCAGCGTGGGAACACGTTACACAATTTGCTTTGCCGTACGTGGTGATCGCACACCCTATTAAGAACCATATCCCATCTTTTGTAATGTGCAATGGACCATAATAAATCGCGGTGGGTTCAGTGTCATTATTGTCTTCAAGTAAAAGTGTCATTTCTGTTCGTCTCGTTGTGTATTTCTTTTATTTACATTATGTAGTATGTTGTAGCAGTTGTTTCTATGTATGATGATAATTTCATCCAGCTATTTTACATGGAAATGACTCGTCACACAAAAGTTACTTTGGTCTTTAAGTTTTGCACACCAGTGTAGCTTCCAATTCAGGCAACACAGAAGTGACGTAACTGTTGCTAAATGTGAAACACAAAAAGAATGAAGCTCAGCGGTGGTATATCTGGGAAATTTGCTTGGAGCTTCATGAAAATGAGTCTCCGTAACACAATCCTTGTCTTTGAGGCGGACGATTTGCCGAGAAGTCCGTTGATATAATTCCCTCTGCCGCCCTTTGTTCTGCGGACGTGGCTTCGCGTGACGCCCTGATTGCTTCGTCTTTCTACTGTGTTCCTGTCGACAGTGCTAGTCCATTAGTTAACGACCGGTCTGCCTGTGACGAAAGTTCAGAGATGTACTGCTTCAGCACAATAAACCCTGGAAATCTCTGCAGCCGTGCAAATACGGACAGCCAAACTAAAACACTTGGGCACTACCAAGTAATCATTAGGAGTTTATGAAAATGCCTCCACATTGTTAGTAACAGAGAATAATTTATATATCAGACAAGTGCCGATAAAATTCCATCACACAATCGATCATCGTTGTCTCGTATGGGCCGGCCGCTGTGACCGTGCGTTTCTAGGCGCTTCAGTCTGGAACCGCGTGACCGCTACGGTCGCAGGTTCGAATCCTGCCTCGGGCATGGATGTGTGTGATGTCGTTAGGTTAGTTAGGTTTAAGTAGTTCCAAGTTCTAAGGGACCGATGATCACAGATGTTAAGTCCCATAGTGCTCAGAGCCATTTGAACCATTTGTCTCGGATGCAGGGCTTAGTTGGCTGCTTTTTCGGTCATCACAACTATGTATTGTTATAAATTCTTTGATCGACCCTTGGGTCTTCTACCTTCTGGTCTAAAAATAAAAGAAAATAAAACACGAATAAATAACCATGTAAGTGAATAATATAGGCTGAAGATGTGATTCTGCATCTTCACCTTGTGTACTTCATGTTGAAATAGGTCACGGGTGAACCGCCGGATATGAGTGTCCAGTGGGCACAATATTTGGGCAAACGATCCTGTTGCCACCGTCAGGTGCCCGTTGGACACTGACATCCGGCAGTTCACTTGTGACATACTTCAAAATAAACTGAAGCCTTTTAAAGTTCTTAAAATTGTGCCCCATCAATCAGTCTGCCATTTACTTAAATAGTGATTTATTAATATTTTATGTTATCTTGTATCATATGTGGCTAGTTGCAATTGAGACCGTTATATAAAAATTTTTAATAAATTATACAGTTGTGGCATCTCTTACGACATTATGTCAACCATCGTTTATTACTTTATTATTCTTAAAAAGCAGCGCACTTAACTGTATTTACCTAATTCCTGGATAATTCTCTGATTTACAGTTTTGCCATCGATGTAAATGTTAAATGCCTCATTTCTTGTGGACTGTGGTCTAATCTGTCCTTTCTGTTCCTTGTATTTCGTACTATTTTTGTTTTACGATGTAATCATTTGGTTACCCATAGGAGGTGTGACTGGTAACTTATACATCAACGTATACGGTATAGTCAGTCAAAGCTGAAACGAAGACCATCTCTTCGTTTCGAAACTGTATCAGAGAGCCTTAACTCACTTTGGGATGCCGCTAGTTAGCCTTCTTCGATATTGCCTTAAACACACATTTCATCGATGCCAAATTGTAGGAAAAATTATGCAGTGATCGCTGTACATACGTGCCCATTTGGTGATACGTCTGGCAAACAAGCAAAGTTAAGTAATGCGCACTTTCAGCGTGAAACAGTGCAGTCGTTGTCGTAATGTGGAAACGGACCAATTTATCTGACGTCCAAAAGGACATGATCGTTGGCTTTTGTGCGAGGGGAGGAAAGGATTTCCGAAATGGCTAAGTTTGTAAAGTGTTCGCTTGCCGACCTTGTTAAAGTACACCATGCATGGCAAAATGGTGCTATACAAAACTGGCGGCGAGGCAGCTGCGGTGTACCATGGGCTAGATGACAGCGGTGAACAATGGCTGTGGAGCTGTGTACGAGTCAATAGACGTGCAGCTGCTGAGCAACTGAGCGCCCAGATGTACCAAGGGGCTGCCAACGACGACTCCTCAACAACCGTTCCATGAACGATGCTGCTCCTGGGCGTCCGCAGCAGGCGCCTGGTCCAAGCAGCCGCACTGACTGCCGTTCATCGGCGAAGAAGGCTGGAATTGGTACACCGGTACCGCAACTGACCTTCCACTCAGCAGCGACAGGCGATCTTTTCAGATGACAGATGGCTGTTGAGGTGTAGGGCGTGAAACGTCTCAAAGCAAACATCCTGCAACGATCGTCGTAAGGGTCCACACAGAAGGAGAAAGCGTTATGGTCTGGGAAATATTTTCGTGGCATTCCTCGGGTGATCTCGACATTCTGGAATGCACAGTGGATCTGTGCTTCTGGATCTTTTCCACGCCCACATGCAATTTTTTTCCCTCTGCACGATGGCATCTACCAGCAGGATAATCCAACGTGTCGCGCAGCTCGCTGTGTACTTGCGTGGCTCGAAGAGCACTAGGATGAGCGTACCGTACTCCACTGGCTACCAAACCTCCGTATTTAAACACAATCGAGAACTTGTGAGGATATGTCGATCGGACTGTTCGCGCAGTGGATCCTCAACCGGGAAACCTAACACAGTTGGCCACGGCGCTGGAGTCGGCATGGCTCCACATCCCTGTCGGCACCTTCCAGAACTTCAGTGACTCTTTTTCTGTATCTCCGCACTGAGGAAGATGCTTGTTCATGTCTTAGACAGGTGGTCAGATTAATGTGCTGGACTAGGGGCCACTGAACGCGTTCCTTAAGAGTGTTGCATTTTTTTCCGTCAGTGTATCTCCGTACAACTTCCAGTTGGCTCTTTACAAAGTCCTCTGCAGTCTTTGCAAAGAAAATATCAAGCTAAGAGTGGTACGTGAATTTACTTTCAAAATCTTTTCTCAAATAATTTACTTTATTTAATAGCGATTCATCAAGCGCGGAAGTAGTTGCCAGGGAGTAACTGATGAAAATGAAATTACCTTTAACAAATGGGAGTTTTATTCATAAAAGCCTTTTTAGAAACAGATTTAAAATTTATAAGCAGAAAAGCGCCCTCGAAATATCAAGTTACAATTTTATTTAGAGGCAGAAAGAACGATATCCACAGTATGAGCCTTCGGGCTGAGAAACTTGCCGCTCCCTTTCAACACGGCCGTAGTCACGACCGCACACAACAACCTCTGAAAGACTACACTGGTGCAAATCTGCAACACACCAGATTACTTTAAACTAAAAATTTTAACAACTCACACAAACACATTAACTCTGCACCCCGTAAGAGGGATGGAAATGGTACAAACACTCACACTAAGAAATTATTTGCCACCGAAAGTGCAATTTGTTTTTAAAAGGACTCTTAGGGTGGACGGGTGACAACTTTATAAAAATGACTATTTAAATAAAACTCATGAAATTTAGACTTACATAAAATTTAGACTTACATACATTACACATATACCGCCTCGCTAGATGATAAGCAAGATAAAAACATAGTTCAGGAATTCGGCCTTTACACCTTAATTTTATAAATTCGTTAGCACCGAATCCGACAAACATAACAGAGGCAGCTATTAACGTATGGCAGATTGACAGGGGATTACTGAACAACCCGAACCGCAGATTGCTCTAACCCTCCCCAACTCCACAAGGGGGAAACGGACCACCCAATTCACAAATAACCACCTTCCCGCGGGTGGGCAAACGGAGAAAAATGGTGGGACGACCCCAAAACAAAGCGGTTGGTGACCTCACCAAGAAAACAAGTAGAATTTAACAAGTAAATGAAACAACATATCTCCAATCACTTAACTTCTAATAAACTGCGATTTCTGGCGAAGACCTGGCGCAGCACCCCCAACGCTCTCCCGAACCGTCCGGTGCCAGCAGCTTCAACGGACGCAGGAAGGCGCGTCGATCTCCCGTCTCACGGCGTCGCAGCTCGCACCGGCCAGACCGATGTCGTGGGTTGACTCCTGTTGCTCTCGTGTCAACCGCGAAGCCACTACCCCTTTCTACGCGGCGCGGCCCGCTGGACTCACGTGGGAACCTCACATGCGCTGACGCTCAAGGCGGACAAGTCATCTCGTGTCTCAGTGCGCGACCGACCAACCGACCGATCTAACCGCCAACGACCGTTGCCCGAGCAACTCGAGCAGACTGGCGGCCTAACGCGCAGACTCAGATGCAGGAACTCAGCCCCGACGGGAGACCACTAGCGGAGTTCTGTTACTGGCAGAGTGGCAAGACTCTCATTTTCTGGCTTAAAGTTTGATCCAAACGACAGACACACTCGCACTCCGACGACAGACAGACAATAACTGCCGCACAAATGCGAACGAGAGACAGACCAGCAACTGGTGACGGGAGACAGACCAACTTCGAGTAGATTTTTTTTTTTTTTTTGGTCATCAGTCTACTGACTGGTTTGATGCGGCCCGCCACGAATTCCTTTCCTGTGCTAACCTCTTCATCTCAGAGTAGCACTTGCAACCTGCGTTCTCAATTATTTGCTTGACGTATTGCAATCTCTGTCTTCCTCTACAGTTTTTGCCCTCTACAGCTCCCTCTAGTACCATGGAAGTCATTCCCTCATGTCTTAGCAGATGTCCTAACATCCTGTCCCTTCTCCTTATCAGTGTTTTCCACATATTCCTTTCCTCTCCGATTCTGCGTAGAACCTCCTCATTCCTTACCTTATCAGTCCACCTAATTTTCAACATTCGTCTATAGCACCACATCTCAAATGGATTCTCTTCTGTTCCGGTTTTCCCACAGTCCATGTTTCACTACCATATAATGCTGTACTCCAGACGTACATCCTCAGAAATTTCTTCCTCAAATTCGAGCTGATAGCGCCACTTAAATGTACGTGAACAGGCACCTTTCCGCTTTCCCACCAGAGGGAGACACCAAAGCTGCGATTGCCACAGCGGCGCCACCGCCAGAAACGGAGGGCGACTGCTTCACACAACGTGCTGCGGCGCGCCCTTCAAAACAGCATTTTTTTTATTTTTATTTTTTTTTACCACAGCTCAAAGAGGCCAAAGATGGGAAGGTGAGAAAGTCACTTCACAATCATAAACTTCATTTTCCTTGTGAGCAATATGAGCCTTCCACAGAAACCACGCCGTCCATCGCCGTCCTTGATGATGACACTCCATGTTGTCTACTCACTCAAGTTGAGCCAAAGTACTATATACTAGCAACTGTTATGATGAGTCATATGGCGAACCATGAATGTTGGAAAAAAATAAAGTGCAGATCAATATGGAACGCTTGTAACAGTATCGAGCCAACAGCCTTGCTGCAATGGTAACACCTGTTCCCATCTTTAAGGGCTGTTGGGGTTGGCTAGCACCAAGATGGGTCGCCGTCTGGGTCTGCCGAGCGCTGTTGGCAAGCAGGGTGCACTCACCCCTTGTGGGACCAAATGAGGAGCTACCTGATTAAGACGAAAGCTGACAACGACGGGGAGAGCGCTTTGCTAACCACAAGCCAATTCATATTCGTATCCAGTGCCCCCTGTCGGCTGAGAATGGTACGGCGGTCGGTCGGCGCCGTTGGGCCTTTCGAGGCCTGTTCAGACGGAGTAGGGAGTAGATTAGTAATATCACAAGGTATGCAGTAGAACTTTGACGTTTGTAAGGTAGTAGACAGCCAGAGCCGCACTGAGGTTGTGGTGAGACAGGTCACCGCCAAGGGTGCAAGCAAAGAGGGGACGATAAAGCGAAAAAATAAGAAAACATAATGCTTCAAGAATCAATCGGGAGAGGTATGTCATCCATTTTCGTCCTTCCTGCCTTTCTCCCAGACCGCAATTGTAATCCAAGCGAGATAGCGCGATGGTTAACGCATTGACTCGCGCTTGGAAGGACGATGGCTTACATCCGCGTCCGGCCATCCAGATTTCGGTTTTCCTTGATTTCCTTGTGTCACTGCAGGCAAATGCCCGAATGGTTTCTTTGAAAGGGCACGGCCGATTTCCTTGCTCACCCTTCAAACAATCTGCTTGTGCTCCGTGTTTAATGACGCTGTTGTCGACGGGACGAAAGCCCTACTCTTCCTGCCCTCCCTTCTAAACACACGGTGTCGCCATAGTGACAGCTCTTGTTAATCGGCATGCATGCAAAGCATACGTTACCTAATATGTTCCAACGGAATTTTTCCGGGCTCATACTGCGGGTTCTATTAGTATAGAAAGGTGGGGTCAATTGTTTTAGATAGCCCTTGGGCTGCGAACCATTTGAATACCCAGCAGAAGGATCGTGTTACTGTAACTATCCTACAGTACAGGGTCAAAAATTGAATATTGCACACTCCCCAGCAAATGGAGCAAATCGGTTGGTTCTTCTTGCATTAGATGTGGTCTACGGTGTGCCTTAAGGGGCTTATGGAAGCACCATTTAGCCCAAGGGTGGTTCCTAAGAAAAACCGAAAAAAAGGTTTTTGGGTACTAAGGCGGCTATTCACAGCGATGACTAATGTTTACAATATATTGCTAAGATCCCGTTCTGGAATATCCTTGAAAATTTTCTTGATATTTTTGTTCGTACTTGTACAAGTAAAATACGCACGTAAAATCCAGTGTAAGGCGAAAACGTAGTTTATAAAATGACGTAGCACGGAGAAATACGTAGTAATATGTCTCTGTTATCATCTGAATGGTTCTGGGAACTGCATGTTGTTGCTGTTGTTGTACTGAAACACATGAAAATTTTTGTGCACGTAAAATACGGCCTGAGGTGTAAAACTACATAGTTCCACGTAATTACAATCTCAAGTAAGCAAACTATCATAATGTTGCTGATCCATCAAGTTCTTTTTATATGATAGTCATGAAGGGAACCAGCGACAAAATGCTCCTATCGGAGCTCCTGTTTAAAAGATTCTGACTTAAAAGTGAGTTACCCGATGCCTTATCTATCTTCATCAGCACCTTTAAACATTTTCCCAAAACGTTTAGTATGCGAACACATTCGCGTTTTTTTCTCTTTTTTCCTTTATTTGCGCTGTGAGAGGAGGAGACAGTGGCAGTGGAAAAGAGACAGATAAATACTAATACTTGAAGATAGTGGTTGTGGTCGAGAATGAGCGAAAGAGACAATGGCAATGTGGGAGAAAGAGAGGTACTCAGTGCTAGTGGAAGATAGTTGACAGTGAGAGAACAATGTTAGGAAAAGAGTCAAGGAGATAGTGCTAGTGGAAGAGGAATAAAGAAAAGAAGAAAGTTATTAGGTAGGTCTGAAGGAAAAAGTTACTACGATGTTATGAATTGGAAAGACGGAATTCAGTTAGGAATTAAAACAGGATCTAGTGTACCATTAAACACTCTCTTACATACTGATGATCAGGTAATTAACAGGAAACAGAAATTAATTTTTGAAGAGCAATATATAGATTGAGCAAAAACGCTATGTATTGCAACTATATTTGCAAATAAGAAAAAGATAATGGATTTCAAAGGAAATAATCCGGTCAGATCGAAAATAATAATAAATGAGAAAATTTTAGAACAAGTATCCCACTTCAGTTATCTAATACGTGATATCAGATTTAACTATGACAAAGACATTGTGAACAAGGTTAAGAGTTATCAAGCTATATGCGAAACAGTTTGAAGAGCTTTGAGAAGAAAAACAATAAAAGAAACACAAATGAAATTCTACAAGTTATCGCTATACCTACGCTTGTATATGGTTCTGAATCATGGAGAGTAACAACAAAAGAAAACTCTCTTATACAGGTGGCAGAGATGAAATTCATGAGACATGAAAGAGGCAGTAATAAAGTGGACAAAAATAAGGAATGTTATGCTTGTAGAATGACAGAAAACAGACTGCCAACCAAGGTAATGAGTTATCAGCGTCTGGAAAGAGAGAACTAGATAGACCTCCTAAGAGATAGATAGATAGATGACAGAGACTAAAATACCCAATTTTTGGAAGGATATGATGTCGGGTGATGCTGAGGGAATTAGATTAGAAAATGAGACACTTAAAGTAGTAAATGTGTTTTGATATTTGGGGAGCAAAATAACTGATGATGGTCGAAGTAGAGAGGATATAAAATGCAGACTGGCAATGGCAAGGAAAGCGTTTCTGAAGAAGAGAAATTTGTTAACGTCGAATATAGATTTAAGTGTCAGGAAGTCGTTTCTGAAAGTATTTATATCGGGTGTAGCCATGTATGTAAGTGAAACATGGACGATAACTAGTTTGGACAAGAAGAGAATAGAAGCTTTCGAAATGTGGTGCTACAGAAGAATGCTGAAGATTAGATGGGTAGATCACATTACTAATGAGGAGGTATTGAATAGAATTGGGGAGAAGAGGAGTTTGTGGGACAACTTGACTAGAAGAAGGAATCGGTTGGTAGGATATGTTCTGAGGCATCAAGGGATCACCAGTTTAGTACTGGAGGGCAGCGTAGAGGGAGACCAAGAGATGAATATACTAAGCAGATTCAGAAGGATGTAGGCTGCAGTAGGTACTGGGAGATGAAGAACCTTGCACCGGATAGAGTAGCATGGAGAGCTGCATCAAACCAGTCTCAGGACTAAAGACCACAACAACAACATGATGATGATGATGATGATGATAATAATAAAGCGGAAAGGGGTGAGAACAAGAGATAATAAGAGACAGAGTCTGTGACAATGACAGCTATCTGGCCGGTGTGGCCGAGCGGTTCTAGGCCATTCAGCCTGGAACCGCGCGACCGCTACGGTCGCAGGTTCGAATCCTGCCTCGGGCATGGATGTATCTGATGTCCTTAGGTTAGTTAGGTTTACGTAGTTCTAAGTTCTAGGGGACTGATGACCTCAGATGGTAAGTCCTATAGTGCTCAGAGCCATTTGAACCATTTGATTTGAACAATGACAGCTAGAAAAAGCATAGCGATAGTGAAAAGAGACAGCAGCAGTGGGAAGGTAAGTTTGTGGTAAGTTCTTATGGGACCAAACTGCTGAGGTCATTGGTCCCTAGGCCACTAGTTAACCTAACTTACGCTAAGGACAAGACAGATACCCATGGCCGAGGGAGGACTCGGACCTCCGACTGGGGGAGGGGGGGGGGGGGGGGGGCACGCGAACTATGGCAAGGCGCCTGAGGCTGGGCGGCTGCACCGCGCGGCACAGCGGGAAGGAATGAAAAGTAGGTACCAGTGAGAGAGAGCTGGAGGGAGATAGCGACAGTGAGAGGAAACGGTAGTAGTAGGACAGAAAGAGGCTGTGGCTGTGACGCAGGAGAGAATGACAGAAACACACAGAGATAATAATGAATTGGGCTGAATGAATGAGATTTCCCGTCCGGTGGTCATAGCAAGTTGTTCTCAATGGAGAGACGTCTAAAGACGTTAAAGTAACCTCTGGCGTTCCACAGGGGAGTGTTATGGGACCATTGCTTTTCACAATATATATAAATGACCTAGTAGATAGTGTCGGAAGTTCCATACGGCTTTTCGCGGATGATGCTGTAGTATACAGAGAAGTTGCAGCGTTAGAAAATTGCAGCGAAATGCAGGAAGATCTGCAGCGGATAGGCACTTGGTGCAGGGAGTGGCAACTGACCCTTAACATAGACAAATGTAACGTACTGCGAATACATAGAAAGAAGGATCCTTTATTGTATGATTATATGATAGTGGAACAAATACTGGTAGCAGTTACTTCTGTAAAATATCTGGGAGTATGCGTACGGAACGATTTGAAGTGGAATGATCATAGAAAATTAATTGTTGGTAAGGCGGGTGCCAGGTTGAGATTCATTGGGAGAGTCCTTAGAAAATGTAGTCCATCAACAAGAGACGTGGCTTACAAAACACTCTATCGACCTATACTTGAGTATTGCTCATCAGTGTGGGATCCGTGCCAGGTCGGGTTGACAGAGTAGATAGAGAGGATACAAAGAAGAGCTGCGCGTTTCGTCACAGGGTTATTTGGTAAGCATCATAGCGTTACGGAAATGTTTCGCAAAGTGGCAGACTCTGCAAGAGAGGCGCTCTGCATCGCGGCGTAACTTGCTGTCCAGGTTTCGAGAGGGTGCGTTTCTGGATGAGGTATCGGATATATTGCTTCCCCCTACTTATACCTCCCGAGGAGGTCACGAATGTAAGAGAGATTCGAGCGCGCACAGAGGCTTTCCAGCAGTCGTTCTTCCCGCGAACCATACGCGACTGGAACAGGAAAGGGAGGTAATGACAGTGGCACGTAAAGTGCCCTCCGCCACACACCGTTGGGTGGCTTGCGGAGTGCAAATGAAGATGTAGATAGAAGTGGGAGTGGATGGGTATGGGCTACTTTATACCGATGGACTAGTGGCTGTGAGCGAGTTACAGTTAGGGAAGGTAGTGGGAGCGAGATGTGACTTCCGCGTTAAAGAAAAGTACTTAAAGGTGCTGAGGAAATTAGAATGAGGCAGCTGGTACCCCATTTCTCAGTCAGAATCTTTTAAACGGGAATATATTCGCCTTCTTTGTGCTCTGACAGCAGCATTTTTCTTCTCTTGTTTGCTCATTCACCCACGCTATATGGTGTGCCGTCTTGTGGTTCAGCAGGTGGATGAAACTTCCAATGACCAGACGAGACGCATTCCGCTAGTACGTTACCGTGGAGGCTACAGCCCGCGGCCCGGTGAGTTACCAGTAAGCGGTGAGCAGCTGGCTCTGCTGCTCCTGCCGCAGCGGGCCTGTTTTTCCCGTCCGGTGGTCGCAGCCGCAGCCGCTGCCGTCCGCCGGCGCTGCCGCCTCGAATACAAATGGTATCTGGTCCCCTGCGCTGGCAAGCCGTGGGCCTGCCTCTGCCAAAACCGGGCACTTCCCTGCCCGCTGGGAACACTGCGCCGCCCGTCTCCAGATGCCTTCCGCCGTTTCGCCGAACTCGCGAGTACGCGATGCGGATCAAGCTAACCGGTACTTTGAAGGAATGTTGCGGGCTTGAAGCGTTCGAGATCGTATCGACTCCCGAACCGGGGTTCCCGGAAATGTATTGCGGCTATAAACGCGTTGCGACAATGTGGATTTTTGCCAGTTTCTGTTGGTTTAAGGATTAATTCACTGTTACGGTCGGACGATGTGGCCGAGCGGTTCTAGGCGCTTCAGTCTGGAACCGCACTGCCGCTACGGTCGCAGGTTCGAATCCTGCGTCGGGCATGGACGTGTGTGATGTCCTTAGGTTAGTTAGGTTGAAGTAGTTCTAAGTCTCGGGGACTGATGACCTCAGATGTTAAGTCCCATAGTGCTTAGAGCCATTTGAACCTTTTTTTTTCCCACTGTTACGCAGTCTGGAAGGTTCCTTCCGCCTCGTCCGCGGAGAGTCCACCTCTTAGCGAAGAGAGGCATGTGAAAGAAATTGCGCGACGTGCTGCTACTGACGTTGCCATTATATTGTATTGTATATTAGCCGGGGACTTAGAAACGACAGAGAGGCTGCGTCCCCGCCGCAGCCGCCGTGGTCCACAACCCCACGACGACTACCGCAGTCCACTTCACCCCTCCGCCGCCCCACACCGAACCCAGGGTTATTGTGCAGTTCGCCCCCCCCCCCCCCCCCAGGGAACGTCTCACACCAAACGAGTGTAACCCCTATATCCAGAATGAGATTTTCACTCTGCAGCGGGGTGTGCGCTGATATGAAACTTGCTGGCAGATTAAAACTGTGTGCCGGACCTTACTCGAACTGGAGACCTTTGCCTTTCGCGGGCAAGTGCTCTACCAACTGAGCTAGACTCACGACCCGTCCTCACAGCTTCAATTCTGTCAGTACCTCGTCTCCTGCTGTCATTATTATAATATCATTGAGGATAGCAACCGGGAGTTTAATAATCATTGGATGGAATGGAAAGGGTGGCGAGCATAAGTCAACGAAAGAATTCAGATGCAAGCGACAAGAGGGTTACGGCCAGAACCGCGTCACGTCATCTTTAGTTTCTCTGTACTGTAGTAATCGTCAGATATTTTCCTGCTCAAATAGCGGAACTCATCCACTTCTTTTAATGTTTCAGTTCCTAATCTAATTCCCTCAGCGTCTCCTGACACATTTCGAAAATCGTTTTACTTTTGTTGATATTAATCTGCCAGAAAGTTTCATATCAGCGCACACTCCGCTGCAGAGTGCAAATCTCATTCTGGAAACATCCCTTAGGCTGTGGCTAAGCCATGTCTCAGCAATATCCTTTCTTTCAGGAGTTCTAGTTCTGCTAGGTTCGCAGGAGAGCTTCTGCAAAATTTCGAAGGTTGGAGGCGAGGTACTGGCAGAAGTAAAGCTGTGAGGACGGGGCGTGATTCGTGCTCGGGTAGCTCAGTTGGTAGAGCACTTGCCCGCGAAAGGCAAAGGTCCCGAGTTCGAGTCTCGGTCCGGCACACACTTTTAATCTGCCAGGAAGTTTCGAATCTTATATCATTCTTCCTCCATAATAGTGGCAAGTTCACTTAGCAGTGATGAGATGGACAGCAATCACGCACCATTAGCTCGAGACTAAATCACAAAGGTTCAGTAACATTGATATCTGTGACTTCTGTGGCCAGCAGAGTTGCAACTTTTCATCCTCGCTCTGCACCGATGCGAGGTGAGCGAACAGGGACCCTCTCGATTTGGAAGACAACAACGCCATTGGTGAAAAACATTGTATCATTGGATGGACCTGATCAGCCGGATCCTTGACGCCGATAATGTCCACAGAAACGAAACGGCAAGTCATTTAGTCAAAAGACTTACGAAAATACTTCGTTTCAAGTTTCTGCGAAAACTACAGGGATAAATTGGCTTCAATTAAGTTTCCTCGAATCTACCACTTTTACAAAACATCACCTCAAGCTAGCTTCTGGCTCTACGATCTGACATGAGGCCCTTGTTTGCCGAGGCCGTTCAGTGTCACCAAACCGCAGAATTCACCTAGATAACCAGAAAATGATTAATGAGAATTCTGTAGCTGGACGTCCACATCCCCTATATTGCGAACTCCACACCGCTCCACGAAATTTAACTTTTAGCTCTTTCCGCCAGTTAATCTTAGGAGGAGAAAGGTACATACTTTATCTCTCAGTTCTGCTTCTGTTTGTGTGTCTAAATTATTTTCCTCGGCCACAAATTAGAAAACCGCGTGATTTCAACGCTAGACGTTGCTCTTCAACCCATCGCAGAGGGGTCGAGAGAAGGGATGAAAGTGGGTAAGAGTGAGTGTGACGACCTACACATCGTATGGCACGTCCACGGTAGCATTGAGCAGAATTGTGGTGAAATTTGGCACCAATGTGACGTTAACCTCCTTCCACCTCTCATGAAATTGTTACTCTTCTCTTCGTATGTGTCACCTTGCTGTTTGGAGCGTCGCAGAACCTGAAGGTGGTGTCATAGGGCGCCTTGGTTTTGCACCATTACGGAGGACCTTTAATCCAAAATTCCAAACTTACGCATCGCAACGGGTGCCAGATAGTGGGCAAAGTACTTTAAACTGAGTTCTTGAAATTGAAATCACATAGCCAACATAAATTGCTCTTCTAAAGGCTAGCTCCATACAACAGCGTTAAGTGGGATACTGAGTGATGTTCTGCGGGATTCGGTGATGAGTTTCGTTTCTGTTTGTGGTGGTCAGGTCGACGCCGTAGGCTACTGAAAGCTCTCAGGAAGGACCCATTCTCGACACCAGTACCTCCCCATCTCATAGAACCATGGTGTGTGGAGCTATTGAACGTTAAAACAGCATTTCTTGTGCAACTGTAGAATGAAAGCTGAGTGCTCGGCATTATGACACTTGAGTGGTAAATCTTGATACCATACCCTTCACGACCGTTGTACCAAACGGCACATTCCAACAGATTAATGCAAATATTCCTGCCCCTCTACACTTTTCGAAAAATGCCTTTGCCTTGAGAAACGTGTCGATTGTTGACTGGCCTACGCAGTTCACTGATTTGCCACCCATGGAGCATGTCTGGAATGCAGTGGGAAAAAAATACTTTCTTACGAGACTCCAGCAAGAAATATACATGGACTGACACAGCGTGCGTTTCAGGCATGGCATAAAATTAAGATTATTTACAGAGGCCTTTTCCTTCCATGCCACAACAAATACAAGACTGTATTCGTGCACGTGGTGGCTGCGTCTCATACTGATGATGATGATAGATGTCAGTTACAAATGGAATGGAAATCTAATGATGTAATATCCGTTTTGTGATGAATGTCTTAACGAAGTTGGGTAACTATAGGACTGGTGCTGCATTGACGTAACGCTTCCCATTTCCATCAGTGTACTTTCTGTACATAGTGTCCACAACTACATTACTGAATGAACCTCGAGCTGGTAGACTGATATCCCAGACTTGGAGAGCGCGGAGAAAGAAGAACTCTCCGAGCAGAGTGCTGAACGGGTTAGAGGTAGAAGGGGGAGGCGGGGGTGGTCTAATTGGAGGCGCGCTTCGGCCGCCAGCTATCTCGCCCGTAAAGATGGTGCGGCAGGTCAACTCGGGGCGCGCCCAAGGAGTCTGGCGTGGGCAATCGATAGCCACGAAGGCATCCCTCAGTAATATCGGCAGGAATCCCCTGCCGTTTTTCCTGGCTGCTGCAAACATCGATATTGATTTAGATTTTCTTTATTCGATGAACAGTGGCTATTTCTCTAGGATTTTTAGATCTTCTTCGTTTCCAGATTCTATGCTTAGTCAAGCAGGTGCGGAGGATTCAGTACGGAATAGTCTATTGCTGTATCACCCGCCCTCCTTCTTGCCCGTCCCATCAAATACTTACGATTTTAGTGAAAAATACGAGGTGATTTTTTTCCATCGCTTACAAACTCTAGTGATTGCTCGATGAGAGGATACGAAACAAGATAGGTGTAATGAGCTTATGTCCGTAAATGATGGTTTCCATGCTAGAGACCATTTATTCAATCATACTTTGTTACAGAGACTGCGGTGTAATACGCGCTGCACCATGCAGCCACAGTTGCAGTATGCATAGTTTCCTCCTAGAGGGTGGTACTGTTCCTCATACGTCATGCTCTAGCGCCCTATACTACCATAGTAATTGGTAATGTTGTGTCCGATTCACTTCTCTTACTGACTCCCCTTGTAGCGGATGTAATACAGCGTTGTACACAATGTTACCGTATTCGAATCGAGAGCATGCCGACGCGGGGTTTACGTACGGGAAGCAAGGTTGTACCAGGACACCTATCTCTAGCCACAAGCCGGCCGGGGTGGCCGAGAGGTTCTAGGCGCTACAGTCTGGAACCGCGTGACCGCATCGGTCGCAGGTTCGAATCCTGCCTTGGGCATGGATGTGTGTGATGTCCTTAGTTAGGTTTAAGTAGTTCTAAGTTCTAGGGGACTGATGACCTCAGAAGTTAAGTCCCATAGTGCTCAGAGCCATTTGAGTCCACTGACAACCATAGCGTTCAAAGTTTGCCACAGTGTTTCGCCGTTTGCCTGAGACAGGGTCGTTTCGGGAAGCAGGAAATCATGAAGGACGTACCCGAAATGTTCGGATACCACACATGGAGGAAAATTAACACTGTGGAAGGCGACCGCCGTTTCAGTACCAGTACAGGGTAAGGCACACAGCCGTGTCGAACATTCTCCATGACAATTGTTGCTACCTTTATTACTTACAGCGTGCGCAGGGCTTACTAGCCACAGACTTTCCACATCGGGAGCAGTTTTGTCAATGGCTTTTTCACCAGGTAACCACGAATCCGTGATTTGTGTAATACAGCCTATCCACAGATGACGCCACCTATACCAGAGTGGTATCTTCAACTTCCATAACAGTCATCGGTGGGATAGTATACAGAATCCCCATGGTGACAACGAATCATCAACGTCGGTGCAGCAGGAATGCGTTGGCCAGGATGATTGGCGACTGTGCTTTGGAACCAGTCTTCCTTCCACGTCGCCTAAAAGGCCGGAACTTCCGGCGTTTCTTGCGGGTGACTTTTCCTTCTCCTGCTGGAAGAAGTGCCATTGATAATTCGAAGGGTTATGTGGCTGCTACATGATGGTGCTCCAGACTACTTCGCCGTTAACGTCCGGACGCACCTCAATCGTGTCTTCCCTAGTCGATGGATCTGCCGAGGGGGTCGAGTTGCATGGACCACTCGTTCACCGAATATCAACCAGTGCGATTTCTGTTTATGGGGCCATCTCAAAAGTATCGTGGTTGCAGAGCCCACTCCAGATGTGGAGACAATAGAGAAGCGTATTCATGCTGCCTTTCACACTATTTAGTTGCAGCCTGGCCATAGTGAACGTGTGAGACAGAACATGCTACGGCATGCACACACATGCGTTGCGGCACTTGGAAACCATGTTCAACACATACTGTAACTGTAGCTGCCTGGTACAGCGCGTATTAGACCGCAGTCTCTGTAACAATGTATAACTGAATAAATGGTCTCTAGCATGGGAACCATGCCTTTCCGGACATAAGTTTATCGCCCCTTTTTTGTTCCGTAACCTCTCATCAATCAATTTGTTCACAGTGAAAAAAAATCACCCCGTATATAAGACATTTTAATACAGTCAAAATAAGTGTTTATTATTGCAAATATATAAAATGTTTTAATAATAATAATAATGATAATGATAATCATGATGATGATGATGATGATGATGATGATGATGATGATGATGATGATTTATACCCGTCAGTCTTTAGTGCATGACTTTAGCATAACTTCCAAGGAACTGCAATTCAGGAAAGTACAACTTCTGAAAAGCGCTCATCCGACAATTTGAGAAGTACATGTGGAATGTGTGGTGTACCGAGATACCACACAAGAAGAGTTTGCGAAAAATGGTTCAAATGGCTCTGAGCACTATGGGACTCAACATCTGTGGTCATAAGTCCCCTAGAACTTAGAACTACTTAAACCTAACTAACCTAAGGACATCACACACATCCATGCCCGAGGCAGGATTCGAACCTGCGACCGTAGCAGTCGCGCGGTTCCTGACTGAGCGCCTAGAACCGCTAGACCACCGCGGCCTAGTTTGCGACAGTAGGCACCACAAGTATCGTGGACGTACTCGCACAGCGAGAATCACGCCCCCTGGGGCGGCAGTGCTACCAGGAAGAGAGACGTACGCTTCAGTAACCGTGCACCAGCAGAAGTTGCAATTGCAAACTGCAAGTCGGCTCAAGTTTTGCTAGGGAATTCCTACAGAACATTCGTCGTGTCTTTGAGTCTTCGGATCGTCGAGTGAGATAGAAACAGTGTCCAATGTATAGACACGGTTTCGTCTTCAGTAGAAACAGAACAATGAATAGAAAGATCGAGTAATGACAGAGACCACCTGCCTAGGGATTTCACTGAGTACGATTAGTTTGGAACTGTCTTTCGAATAGTACATTAAGACATAAGATTAGTTTTCTTCTAATTTTAGTTTAGAGAAAATTATTTAGTTAGTGTTCATGGAACCGTAGTCAACGCAGAGCAGATAGGCTAAACCTGCATTCTACAATTGCTGTAATCAGCGTTACCAAAATTGAGTAATATGTTTTGCTATACACTTTTCTGTTTTCCTTTCATTGTTTGTGTGCTGTCCGCGCTACCAGGACACATTTACCTGTCATTTTTAGCACCAGCAGTCCACAACAGAGTGCAGTTCATTTAAGAAGAATAATGAGAACAATTATAAAATCGAAGTATGTATTCGCCGATAGATATTTCTAAACTGCAGCTTATGACTGTGCGAGAGGGGAAGAATGTTTATTTTTGTAATTTCCACATACGTCCGGGAAGTCAGTCTTCGTGATAATTTCCTCTTAATGGAGTGCCTTACACAACTTCATGTGGTTTGCCGGATTTACCTGTGGACTCAGGAACCGTGTGGGATTTGTAGTTCAAAACAGGTACGGTGAAAACGTGAACTTGCGCCTTCAGCTGGCTGGAACGTTATCGCCAGGTGGTCAGGCCGTGAACCCGTTCACTTGGGCTGGCAACTCATAAGCGTCTTAGTTATAGCTTGTAACGACTAGAATTTCTTGTGACTTTCGAGATTCTTAGATCTTGTATTGTATTGTATGTTAACGGGGGACCTAGAAACGACGGAGAGGCTCCGTCCCCACCGCAGCCGCAGTAGTCCACAACCCCACGACGACTACCGCAGTCCACTTCACCCCTCCGCCGCCCCACACCGAACACAGGATTATTGTGCGGTTCGGCCTCCGGTGGACCCCCAGGGAACGTCCCACACCAGACGAGTGTAGCTCCTATGTTTGCGTGGTAGAGTAATGGTGGTGTACGCGTACGTGGAGAACTTGTTTGCGCAGCAATCGCCGACATAGTGTAACTGAGGCGGAATAAGGGGAACCAGCCCGAATTCGCCGCAGCAGATGGAAAACCGCCTAAAAACCATCCGCAGACTGGCCGGTTCACCGGACCTCGACACAAATCCGCCACACGGATTCGTGCTGAGGCCAGGCGCTCCTTCCCACCCGGAAAGCCGTGCGTTAGGCCGCACGGCCAACCGGGAGGGCTTTCTTAAATCTTAGTTTTCATGGTACTTCACTCTCCGAATAAAAGCTGAAAATTTTGAAAATTCAGACTCAAAGAGAGAGAGAGAGAGAGAGAGAGAGAGAGAGAGAGAGAGAGAGAGAGAGAGAGAGAGAGAAACACAACACATCACGAAGGAATTATCCGAAAGGAACGGAAATCGGTATAGGTGATGTACAGAGGAGCAAATAATTACAGGTTCAGAAAAATTGAATGATTTATTCAAGAGAAAAAGCTTTACAAACAGAGCAAGTCAATAACGCGTTGGTCCACCTCTAGCCCATATGCAAACAGCTAATCGCCTTGGGATTGATTGGATGTCCTCTTGAGGGATATCGTACGAAATTCCATGCAATTGGCGCGTTAGATCGTCAAAATAATTACATAGTTAGGAGGCCTTGGCTATAATGCTCGAATCGTTCAATTGGGGAGAAATCCGGCGAGCTTGCTAGCCAAGGCAGGGTTTGGAAAGCACAAGCAGGCAGTAAAAACTCCCACCGTGTGCAGGGGGGCATTATCTTGCTGAAATGTAAGCCCATCACGGCTTGCCATGTAGGACAGCTAAACGGGGCGTAGACTGTTGTCGACGTATGGCGGGCGACGATGAGGTTGGTACCCCACCATTGTCCGGGCGACTCCAAACACGTCTTCGGACAGTAACCTCATTGACTGGAGTAGAAGTGTCTTAAGTGATGAATGAGCTCTGATGATCAGCGAGGGCGTGTCTGGAGACCCATCGGACATCGGTGGAATACAAACTTCACTGTTGCCCGCCATATGGCCCGACAACCTAGACTGATAGCCTGTGGTGCTATTTCATTTCATAGCAGGGCGCCTCTGGTTGTCATCCTTTGCACCCTTGCAGCACAGCTGTTCTTCGACGATCGTCTACGTCCCGTTTTGTTGCCCTCCATGGCAAGCCGTTTTGGGCGTACATTTCAGCAAAATGATGCCCTCCTGCACAAGGCGACAGTTTCTACTGCTTGTCTTCCTGTTTGCCACATCCTCCCTTGGCCAACAAAGTAGTTAGATCTCTCCCCAGTTGAGAGCATTTGGAGAATTATGGGCAGGGCCCTCCCACCATGTCGGGATTTTGACGATCTATCGTGCCAATTGGACAGAATGTCCAATTGGACATCCAGTAACTTCTAAATCAGTGCAAAGCCGAATTACTGCTTGCATAAGCGCTAGAGGTGGACCAACGTGTTACTGACTTGCTCAGTTTGTGAAGTTCCTTCTCTCGAATGAATCATGCTATTTTTTTGAAATTGTATTCATGTGTCTGTATGTAGATGTACATCACATCTATCCATTTCCGTTCCATTCGGAGAATTCCTTCGTGTGCGTCGTTTTCTTTCTTTCTTTTGGCTTAGTGTCTTTTGTTTCCTAAGTTAATTACGGTAGAGTTAAAATTTACAATGTTTACATCTTCGACCTGAGTATGCTAGCTACGTGAATAAGTGTCAAGCGATAAACTCAGTGGTTTGGTCTTCGATCACTAATTGGTCCTAGGTTATTTTTTTCTGGTAGTTGGCACTCTCATATCCACAAAGCATTGCCAGAGTAAAAACTGAAGTCGCGCGTGTCATGTAGTTCGTATTCTAAGATAAGCTCGAAGACTCTTGCATCTGGTTGTGCGAGCCAGTTCTGAGGTCGCAGAAAGGCAAGGTTACGCCAACAGGGTTATGCTTAATGAAGCCCAGTGGTGCTAACTAGTAACTGCTTGGCGCTAAACGCTTTCTTATCTTTAAACTGAAAAAGCTGTTCATTTTCACTAAACTGTGAGTCGTCTTTGAAATATTTTCGTCTCGCATTGAAACTCTCCAACTTCTTTTTGAACCTATCCTGAGTACATAACTGGTATGACCTCAGTGATAATGTACTGAAAACGTTCTCCCTGATACACAAAATGTTGACCCAACAATGAATATTAACACGATCTCAGTTCCGTTTGTATGACATTCGGAAGTAGAAATGACTTTCAAACACGATCTCAGTTCTGTTTGTATGATATTCGGAAGTAGAAATGACTTTCATAGCACAAAGATAAATATGGGCGAACTTGAATATGTGTTTATGTAATGAATGTATGGGACCAATACACTCAAACCTGTTAAAACAACCCGAAAATATACTGCATCCTCACTTACAGAGTGCGTGCAATAGAGATGTGGACTCTACGTTGTAAATCCTAACATCTACATATAAAGAAGCGTTAACTCCAATAGTCTCTCTTAACATACGCAGCACGTTTCCAAGTCTCAGCAGCTTAGACCTACCTTACACCTGCCATAATAGGCATGCAAAGAAATAAATATGAAACTTCCTGGCAGATTAAAACTGTGTGCCCGACCGAGACCCGAACTCGGGACCTTTGCCGAGGTAGGAGACGAGATACTGGCAGAAGTAAAGCTGTGGGTACCAGCCGTGAGTCGTGCTTCGGTAGCTCAGTTGGTAGAGCACTTGCCCGCGAAAGGCAAAGGTCCCGAGTTCGGGTCTCGGTCGGGCACACAGTTTTAATCTGCCAGGAAGTTTCATATCAGCGCACACTCCGCTGCAGAGTGAAAATCTCATTCAAGAAATAAATATATCTGCCGACGTCAGCTTATCTAAATAAGACAGAACATTTACAATTAAGTCGATAACTTAAGGCAAATGATTTGTGAGCACATGGGATCTGACAACGGAAACTTGTTAAATTATAAGTGGCTTCAGAGCGAAAATAATTGAAGAGAATTTGAAATAACGTTGTATCATTATTACAACAAGAAGCACTAAAATTAAGTGATAAAAGTACATGTGTCCTCCATGGGACCATGTAGAATACAAGATCACAAACCATCACAAACAGAATAAACAGGGGCTCCATACAATCTGTAATCCCAGAAGTAATATTAAATAAGCAGGATAGTAATGCGAACCGCCGGCTGTTGTGGCTGAGCGGTTCTAGGCGCTTCAGTTTGGAACCGCGCGACCGCTCCGGTCGCAAGTTCGAATCCTGCCTCGGGCATGGATGTGTGTGATGTCCTTAGGTTTAAGTAGTTCTAAGTTCTAGGGGAGATGACCTCAGATGTTAAGTCCCATAGTGCTCAGAGCCATTTGAGCCAGTAATGCGAACCATACCTATATTCACGAATGAGTAAATGAAAGACCGATATTGATCCTTCAACATCGAACAAAGTTTCTCACTCTTAACAACAGATTTATACTTGGTCAAAAGGAAAAGGCATCTCTAAAGATAAAAATAATGCGAATAGAATACTACACGAATAGAACATTACACTACCGCGCTTTACAAGGCAACTTTCTCACCACAAATTCCATTACGTTTCAGAATAGGAATGGCCACTGAAGTAAAACTTTATCTAAAGTCGACGAATTTGACTACATAGGTCCACGAAAAAATCAGGCAGCGTCCATGCGACGTGGTTACGCCAGCCGTCGGCGGAAACACAAGTATGCTTTGTTTCTTCAACAACATATGCCCGCTAACATAGACCTCAACCTTCTCTTACCGGATTGGTCAGTAGGGTATGGCTTCCAAAGATCGCGTACAGATGTGCTTTCGCTATACAGCCAAAGATTATGACTTCCACAGCAGACGTAAACAGTGCTTAGTGTGTTTGCATCTCACCAATGACTTAAACTCCATAAATATAAATAATATGGTCTAACAACAGAAGATTTTCAGTGATCAACCTTTTATTAGGATCTATAGTTCTGTGATTCCAATGTTGTGCTATATCGGCATTAAATTTCGTGCTAAATCCGGAAATGATCATTTACATACTTCTACAATATTACGTCCAAAATAGGTTGCACCTAGGATCTAACTCATAATTGTAATGTACTTGAAAATAGGCTCCACAGCTGCGACAGGCGGTTCTCTTTGCCGTCGTATGTTACAAAGGTCACATGTTGTGGTGCCATTAAATAAATAAATAAATATATATATATATATATATATATACAACCGTCTGTGGGGTATAGACACCATCCACGTAGCGGAGCGTGCTCACATCGAAGTACCAACTCGTAAACAGTGGTAGTCGTGCAGTTCAATAGCGAAGCTTCCTCATAGTTAATCGTCAAAAATATATCAACCGTTCCTTCTGATGTGGTTATCGTATCAACTGACCGACCAATGAGGTATTGTCCACTCTCTTGTCTTTTCGCTTTCATCTGTGTTTGGACACTTTGAGGTTTTCTTCACGTGGACATTTCTCGAGTGAGAGCCCCATTTTGATTCGGGCTTCCATTTCGTAAACGTTTCAATTGAAGTAGTAAACATAAATTTTCTCTAACTGCTGATGAAACTGCCCAGAATCAAAGAATTTCATGACGGCACTGTATTCTGACAACACAGTATTGCAGTTCATCAATGTGAAGGTAATAACTCGCAACATTTGTTTAAAAACGAAACGATTCGGTAATTAAAGTTGGCTTTTGCCTTAGCTTCTTCTTCAATATGCACCAACAGAACAAAGCTAAAATTTCTCTGATCTCAGTGTCATTTTTATGTCAAGCTGAGAGTTTCTCATCTAGCTCCGAACATCCTGCGGTTTGTGTTCGAGACTCATTTTAAGAATTGTACGTTGTTGACATAATGGAAAAAAGCACAGTGTTGATTTCGCTGCGTTTTCTTCATATAGTACAAGCGTTCTCCGGTTCGGAAGTCTCTTTAAAGTGTGGTTCCAGTGGCTAAAAATGGACGCTACGATGCATTTTGTCGAGTCAGTCAGGGACAATTATAGGAGCTGCCAGCGCGCTAGCGTGCTCTAACTTCTGGACAAGCTTCTCACTGACAACGGAAATCTGGGCGCTGACAGCTGTCTGAAAGGAATGATAACCGTACTCTTTGAAGCAGTAATGTTCGCTGGGCGAGCGTCAAGAAATCCTATTCAAGGCTATAAATAAAGCATTCCTGTCAGGATCCCGTCAGTTCGCGGAAAAGCGGAGAAAGCCAGCTGCCACGGGCCAGCGATCTGGTGGATCAAGAATGAAGCTTTCGTTATGTACGTAGAGTAAGTTGCAATGAAACTGACGGGTCAAAATTTGATTCACACAATTACCTTCGTTATCACCACTGAGCCCTCCGCGGACGGACTCAACGCCTCAAACCAAATTAGGTTCGCATACGCGAAAATCACGGCTCAGATTCCAGCCTAGCCATTCTGAATGAGAGTCTCGGTCCGACAGCAAAATATCAGCCGGTAAATTACAAACATAAAGCCTACGAAAATAGAAGCAAATGAGGGGAGTTTCCTTAAAGAAGGGCGAAATCAAGTTCAGCCTCCATCCTTCATCAGTGCAATGTAGTGTTACGCTTCTAATGGTCCCATTCCTTTATCCCAAACAGCGTAACATATTCAAGCATAGCTCTGGTATGCTTAGAGAAATTTCAACTGAAATTGGCAGTCTTTTTAGAACGTACGAAGAAACCGAAAAAAAATTTCACACACTTAATGCTCCTGGATTTGATGTATCTCTCAATGCTGTTTTATGTATATAGACTGAAGAGACGAGTGAAAATTTGCACCGATGTCTGGAATCGACCCCGGGTTTCCTGCTTAATTCGCTGGTGCGTTAGTGGCTAACGTTCCTGCCTACCAAGAAAGAGACCCGGGTTAGATTCCCGGTCTAGGTACAAATTTTCACTCGCCGCTTCGGTATATATAAGACCAATAAAGTCTCTGAAATTGTGTCATTTCTCTCCACGCTAGTGTACTCCTTGTCAGTGTTTCCATCTCTGCATAGCTGCTGCAGCGTCCATCCATTTAAACCTGCTTGCTATAGTCAAGCATTGTACAAGAATTTTACCGCCCGCCTTCCCCCATACATAACACACTCCCCATTACAAACAATCCTCGATGTCTCAGGAGTTATATTGCTGATCGACTCCTTCTTTTAGCCAAATTTTGATGTAAATTTCTCTTATCCCCGAACCGATTCAGTACGTCTTTGACAATTATCTCACTTATCCATCTAATCTTCAGCATTCTTCTATAGGAGCACATTTTAAAAGGCACTAATTTCATCGTACTAAGCTGTACTCCAGACCAAAACTATAAGAGCTTTTCTGACGATCCGTGAACTGACAGAGAAATGTGTTAAGGAGACAGACAGGCACGCCGGAAATACTGCTGTACATTAAAGCCGCTGTGGCCGGAGATAGTTGTCATGTGCGTGCGCGTTTGCCTGTGTGAATGTGTGTACGTTATACACTGATAAGCCAAAACATTATGACCACTACCTACCGCGGCGTTGGATGCCACTTGGTGGCTTGCGGGCACGTGACGCGGTAACAAAAGTATGTATTGCAGAGCGGACAAGGATGGTTCAAATGGCTCTGAGCACTATGGGACTTAACATCTGAGGTCATCAGTCCCCTAGAACTTACAACTACTTAAACCTAACTAACCTAAGGACATCACACACATCCATGCCCGAGGCAGGATTCGAACCTGCGACCGTAGGGCCGCACGGTTCAAGACTGGAGCTCCTAGAACCGCTCGGCCACCCCGGCCTGCGGACAAGGATGGCGGATCACCCTAGCAAAGATATTGGCTGCAAATGGAGAAATCCGTAGACAAAGGGCAGATTATTATACGCAAAAGTCGAATTTTGACGTACTGCTGTCGTGAGCATATACGGAAAGAGGTAGGAGGACATTGAAATTACACTATGCGATAAATGGTATGACGTCCACGGCTCTTCACAGAACGTGGGGTTCGCAGGCTTGTCTGCTCTGTATAGTAGGAGAGATAGTGATCTGTGGTATCTCTGCCAAAAGAGCACAATGCTGGTGCACATACAAGCGTTTCGGAGCATTCCGTTCATCGTACATTGTTGAACATGAGCTTCCGCAGCAGACCACGCCCACGTGTTCACATGCTGACCCAACGACACAGTCATTTACGATTGCAGTGGGCACGAGACCATAGGGATTCGACCGTTGATCAATGGAAACGTGTCGGCTCTTCGAGTGAATCACATTTTTGCTACACTGGGTTCCTCGTCGTCTCTGCAAACGCCGTCATCAAGATGAACGGTAGCTCGAAAAGTATAGCGTGCCACGGATGCGGGCTGCTGGGAGCAGTATTATGCTATGGGAGTCGTTCTCCCGCCCTTGCATGGGACCTGTGATAGTAATCGAAGACACACTGACAGCTGCAAACCACTTGGATCCCTTCGTGGCTGATGTTTTCCCCGCCGGCGATGTCATCTTTCAGCAGTATAATTGTACGTGTCTCGGAGCCAGAAACGTGCTATAGTGGTTTGAGGAGCATTATAGTGAACTCACGTAGGAGTCTCGGCGACAAAATTCGCCTGATGTAATTTTATGGAACCCATCTGGGTCGCTATCGGGGACCACACCGCCTACGCAAGTCAGCGGTCCGTTATTAATGCGAATCTCATGACTTGTGCGTAGAAGCCTAATGCGACGTACCGTCACAAACCTACCAACAACCTGTTGGATCCCCGATATGCAGAATCAGAGATGTATTTCGTTTCAAAGAGCGACAAAGAAGCTATTAAGTAGCTGATCATAATGTTTTGGCTCATTAGTGTATATTTCGGAAGAAGGACTTTTGTCCGAAAGTTTAAATGGATAGCAGTCTTTTCAACGTCTCTTCTGTATGGTGAGTAACAATGAATCCTTTCCATAGTACTGATGTTATTATAGCCGGTAATTTCTACTGTTTGAGGAAATATTCTACCTAGATATATTGGTATTTAAAGGCATGCCAATGGTTTTTACAACACCTTTCCACTCTATACTCTAACTGCAGCGTCCTCTAACCGTCACTAATCTACTACCGACTATCGGAATACAGTTATGTGTTTAGGCATATATACCTTACATAAGCTGCATGACAAAAAAAAAAAAAATTAACCATCCAGAAAACATGGTAGCATGTCAATGTAAGTTCGTACAACGCACGTCCCATCGGCGGGTACGTGAGTGATTAGAGTTTAAAGTCTCTGTGCCTGGTAAAACGGCCAGCAAAGTCATTAGCCTGCCGTATGTGAGACTCGATCTCAGGTACTAAATGCTATTTTAGCTACAAAAATGGTTCAAATGGCTGTGAGCACTATGGGACTTAACATCTGTAGTCATCAGTCCCCTAGAACTTAGAACTACTTAAACCTAACTAACCTAAGGACATCACACACATCCATGCCCGAGGCAGAATTCGGACCTGCGACCGTAGCAGTCGCGCGGCTCCGGACTGAGCGCCTAGAACCGCTAGACCACCGGGGCCGGCGTTTTAGCTACAGGAATATGCCAAAATTCGATATCGTTACCTACAAACGAAACAGTTCTCAACATTATTCGAGTTTCCACCGTGTCATAGCAAATCGTTCCGAAACTAAGACCATGATTGCCGACTATCAATACAAAAGGAAGAGAGGAGGATTACTATTTAACGTCTCGTCGACCACGAGATCATTATAGACAGCTTTTTTCTTATGGGACTTCACTGTTGAGGTCATCAGTCCCTAAGCTTACACACTACTTAACCTAAATTATCCTAAGGACAAACACACACACCCATGCCCGAAGGAGGACTCGAACTTCCGCCGGGACCAGCCGCACAGTCCATGACTGCAGCGCCCCAGACCGCTCGGCTAATCCCGCGCGGCTATAGGAAATTCACAACCTCGGATCGGGTAAGAACGGCAAAAGAAATAGGCTGTCGCTTTCAAAGGAACTGTTTCAGCATTTACCTTAAGCAACTCAGGCAAATTTCAAATTTCGGGAAATCTAAAATTGGGCGGCCAGACAGTGACTTGAACCAGTTTCGTTCCGGATACGCATCTAGTGTGCTGACCACTGCGTGACCACGCTTTTTCGATTCAGTAAATTTCTTTTTGTTTTACCTTGTCATGTTGCGACATTACTTTCAAAATTTCACGTACAGATTACAATGAAAAGAAAACGTGACAATTTTTGTTGAAGACTGTGACGGGCTCAATTTTACAAAATAATTTTAAGAAAAGTAAACATAATTCGTACCAAAAGATCGTTACAATTCCTATCAGGTGTTATGCCAGTGTGCTTCACCACAAGTGGTCCTTTAGCTGCGCCTTGAATTGTGCATTCCATGTCCGCATGCACGGGACCTGACAGCCACTTTGATATGCGTCCGAAAGCAACCGCTAAGTACCGGTCAGTCCCGGCAAATTTCATTAAAGCGGAGAGCTGCGACCGCATCTAAACGGCTCAATTTATTCGCCGGCCAGACAGTGTGGGCCATTAAACGGATTGGAAGTCTGGCCGAGATTGCCGCAGCGGCTGCGGGGGCGCTTGCGTGTCTCGTGTGCCACGGCCAGGTGTTACCGTGTGAAGGGCAGCGTCTCCTTGATAGCACTCATTTATTCATTTGCTCTAAATTATAACCTGTTTTCTGATATTCTACATTAGGTTTTATTATGTTACTATTAATGAGGTCTATCACAGAATAGATAACAGGGTCTGCTGTGCCATTTTCCCATCTGTAACTGAGCGGTCAATCAGTCTAGCACCCATGTAGAGGTGAAGTATTCGACAACGATCACCGGCAATTTTCATTTTTTTCGAATAAGGAGAAAAACGAAGTTTATTACAGTACTTCGCTAAAAGGAAGAGGTAGGTTTAAACGTCAAGTAAAAAGTTTGGCAATGGAGAGGAGTGTGGGGGGGCTTCATTACGAAGACCAAGACTTGAATGCAGTGGAAATGAGAGTACGGCATTGCGGGCCGGGAGTCCCCCATTCGAGGAAGTTCGGCCGCCGAGGGCAGGTACTTATTGCATTCGACGCCACATTGGGCGACTTGCGCTTCGGAGATGGGGATGAAATTATGATGAGGACAACACAACACCCAGTCCCTGAGCGGAGAAAATCTCCTTTCCCAGCCGGGATTCGACACCCGGGCCCCTTGCCGTGGCATTCCGCCACGCTGACAACGGACAACGCAGCTAACGGGGGCGGACTTGGATACAGTAAGCAGGTTCAAATAGATGGAGGTGAATGGAGAGTTATGAAAAAATTCGCACAAGATAAACTAGGATGGAGAGCTGCAGCGAAACAGTCTTCGACAACAACAGCAACAAGATTAAGTGAACAGAAAAGGAATTAGATGGTTCTCCACAGAAATGGCGAGTTAAGGAGTACATGAATATGATAAATAGGAAGGACAGGAAGATAATGCACACGTGAAGTGTTCAAGGAATACCTTCCTTGGCCGTAGAGAGAGTCATGAAGTGCAGAAATTGTAAGAGACTTCAGATATTGAAACAGACAAGGTGATTCAGCTGCCCCTAGCTAAGGGTTTTATGCAAACTGCAATGCATTCAAAGTCCACACACGAGATTTTCATAATCTCTCGCTAGCTACACGCAAACTGTTAGTCCTACTGAAAAAAAATGAACAGGACGTTTTTGTAGAGAATTTAATGTAGTTAAATTTTATATCGGGATACGTTTTCGCTAGAGGCCATAGTTTTTGAATTATTCGAGAAAAACGAACAAAATTGATCTTCAAATGCAGTTTTCTTGAGTAACTCGAAAACTGTAGCCAATATCGGAAACTTATTCCGCTACAAAATTTCTGTACATTAAATTTCCTATAGAAGGTCCTGTTCATCCTTTCTGCGAGACTAATGGTTTGCACGTAGCGAACGAGAGAATGAGAAAATCTCGCACATGGTTTTTGAAGGTGTTGAGGGTGGCGTAAAAATCATAGGTAGGGCAGGTGAGCCAGCCTGTATGCAACAACACTTACTGCGGACGTTAAGACTAAGAGCTACTCTGAGATAACAAGTTCTCACAGAAAAGCAGATATTAAATCTTTCTCGAGAGACCAGAGAATGTGAAAGCATCATCTGACGCTTGTTTTTGTTGCAATGACTGTGACTGCTCCAATGTTTTCAAAAATGGTTCAAATGGCTCTGAGCACTATGGGACTTAACATCTAAGCTTATCAATCCCCTAGACTTAGAACTACGTAAACCTAACTAACCTAAGGACATCACACACATCCATACCCGAGGCAGGATTCGAGCCTGCGACCGTAGCAGCAGCGCGGCTCCGGACTGAAGCGCCTAGAACCGCTCGGCCACAGCAGCCGGCTATGACAATGTGTTCGTGCGTTTGCAACAGAGAATTTATTACTTTTCCGTCTCTTTGCCACTGTCTTCTTCTCTCTCAGCATAAAAAAACTGCAAACATCTTCGCATGCTAAAACTTTTGGGAGAATTTTTAAAGGTGCTGAGGAAGGTAGAATGAGGCAGCTGGTGCTGCTCTTTTCAGTCACTCTTTTAAGTAAACAGGAACACATTTGCATTTTTTGTGTTCTGCTAGGAACTATTTTTTTCTCTGGTAGTAACAATGATTGAGGAATCGTTTTATGTCATAAAACATAGATAAAACATACTAAACGCATTCTGCGTTATTGGCCTGGACCCCAGACGCACGACAGAAGAGTGATAGGACTGTGGCATTAAAAACAACTTCGGGATGACACAGTGTCTGTTCGGCCGTTAGGCTCACCGGTTCTTTAAGGGCAGACGAGTTGTACGGATGCAGCATCGACTTGTGGCTAGTGTTCGTATCCAGTGTCGCCCAACCACAGAGGTGTTTGCGGTATCACAGAGGGCACTGGTCTCACGAAGATTGGCTTACGTCAGAGGAAGCGCCTCCGTGCTCGCCAGACAGACCCGCTTGTGCGCTTTAGTTGGCTCGGGGCGTTATGTACGTACGGATGTAGGTCAGCGCGGAACTGCACGAGCAGCACAACGGTGCCACAGCTGCAGCGCGCGCTCGCTCTAAGAATACACGGACACCGGCGCCGAGACGACCTTGCGGTCTGTTTCGATGCCGCCACGCAATGGTCTTTGTTCCTTTTGCTTCAAAATACGCTCTTTCGACTGTAGCGTCGCATTGCTCATCACGTGGTGCACGTGATTCGAGCAGGCGACTCTCTACCGACATGTGTGTCGATATCGCTGCCTCTTGGAGCAGTTTTCCTGCTAATGTCAGAAAGATGAGTGGACTCCATTCAAAATCCTTGTCCGTTTCAACATCTTGAAGTGCTCACCGCAAGATGAGCCCGGTAGTTCATGTCAGACCAGAGGGAGAATGTGGCCGATACTTCTGTTGCATTCATCACGCATCCACCGCGAAGATAGCTTCACTTCTTCATTTTATGCTTCTTCCTCTGTTCCTTTATTCCTTTACTGCAGCTGTTCCTTCAGATTACTGCCTGATAATACATAGTAGAGAGTGGCTTCATTCGCGTGTACCGCTGTTAACAAAAACCTGTCATGAAAAAAATGGCTCTAAGCACTATGGGACTTAACATCTGAGGTCGTCAGTCCCCTACACTTTGAACTACTTAAACCTAACTAACCTAAGGACATCACATACAGCCATGCCCGAGGCAGGATTCTAACCTGCTACCGTAGCAGCAGCGCGGTTCTTGACTGAAGCACCTAGAACCCCTCGGCCACACCGCCCGGCAAACCTGTCATCGCGGAGGCATATTTTCGATGGACATTTTTATTTATTTGCCGTCCTTTGTAAGGTTTACGATCTACTAGCTATGGCAGACAACGTAAACTACCAAAGAAAAGGGCAGAATTGGTATTTTTATTTTATAAAAGAAAAGCTATTTAGGTTTCCGCACCCTAGTTGGAAAGACAGGAACCCTTATAGGACACTTTGTTGACCGTCTGTCTGTTTATCTGTTTGTCTGCCCGAGTGTCAAAAACCCTGTTCCTCAGGAACGGGTAGAAGTGTGAAGTTAAAATTTACGACACATACTAAGGTGTATTGTCCCTTGGTGGTGTAAAAAATTGAAGCTTCTAAGTCAGTGGAATGAAAAGATACGCCCATTTATGTCACATATATTGATGCTCACAAACTCACTCATCAAAACCTGTAGGGTGCTTCTCGTTGACCTATAGTCATGAAATTTGGCAAGGGAGAAGCTTTTACAGCAAAAGTAAAGGAAAAACTTTGAACATTGTTAATCTGTAACTGTCTCACATAAGACATACAACATTTTATTTCTGATACCGCTGTAAGTTTTTCTCTTACGGGTTCTAAGTCTAGATTCCAGAATATGGATCCCGAAATAGAATTCTGCAGATATCCATTTGTTTATTGGTTTTAGGTTTCCTTAATCTAGACAGGTAAGTATGATTTTGCAGCTCTTGAAATAGACCTTTAAGCTTTCATATAAATTTGATGGACTTTACACGCAACCGTGAAAAGAAAGCGATCCATCATAAGTTATCAAATGTTTCTGCATTTACCACCACCATTCCCAATGTGTACTCTTCTATTGTATCAGTTAGAATGCTCAGTGTATGACAGATAACATCCGTTCATTTTCGTCGTGGAAAAATATAATTTTTTCATATGGTCCTCCCATGAAATGTTTTGGAAAAAAATCTTTCTTGCACTTTTTTTTACCTACGGGTATTAAGAACATTGATCGGCAAGAGCTCGCTAAGAGTTCGACAAAGTCTGGATTCTTATCATCACGCTAGAGATGAACTGAGGCGCCCTAAGTCAGTGTTTTATGAAAACCATTTTGTTATGCACACCATCAGCGATTTGGAGTTCCTCAGGTAATCTTCAGTACCATACATTTACGAATTCTGCACTATAGACTTATACAGGAAAGTGTGAGACTTTAGAAATATGCTTTGTGTTACTGTGCTGTGTAAGTAATAATATCTCGGTTTGGATCAGTTTCAATGGAATAAATTTCTATCACTAATCATTTTGTTTCCTTCTCATCTATTTACATACAAATGTTCATAATGACGTATGTTATGTCCGCCTCCGTAGCTGATTGGTCAGCGCAGCTGAATCGCCTGCTGAGGACCCGGGTTCGATTCCCGCCAATGCCAGTGAGATTTGCTCGATGGGAGGAGTGGAACGGGGTGCACTCAGCCTCGTGACGTCAGTCGAGGAGCGGCTCCATATCACGAAAACTGTCAACGGCCGGGAGAGTGGTGAGCCACCCCTACGCCTCTCCAATGACGCCATTGGCAGAGGATGACACGACGGCCGGACGTTACCGATGGGGCATCCTGGGCCTGTGGACGGAGATTGTCGTAATGTATATTCTGTTAAAACGAAGAAAAGTTATAGTCTCAGAACACGCATGGGGCTGCAAGTAAAACTTTCTGCTACATCCATTTTCCCAAATGTTTTTACTAACAATATACAGAGGTTCAAAGTTACCCTTCATGTACACGTGAAATCCGGTGACAGCCGAAAACGAAATTTATAAAGTGACGTGGCATGGATAAATATGCTGTCAAGTGACACCGTTACCATCAGAAGGCTTCTGGGAACCCTCTTTTGTGGTATCAAGGCGCATGCAAAATTTTTGTGCACGTAAAATCCGGTCTAAGGTGTAAAATTAATTTCGCTTTATTTAAAATTTCATGCCAGCTACTTTGCCGCAGTGGTAGCACCGGTTCCCGTCATATCACCGAAGTTAAGCGCTGTCGGGGTCAGTTAACACTTGGATGGGTGACCGTCCAGTCTATCGAGCGCTGTTTGCAAGCGGCTAACACCGAATTACACATGTACACGTAGGGTAAATTTGAACCTCTGTATCTCGGAAACGCATAAATATATCAATAAGATTTTCAGACTTGTTCGTGACAGGGATCTTACGAGTATATATGGTAAACGTTTCAGCCATTTGCTGTGCATAGTCGTCTTGGAATCCGCGGCTCTGTTTTGGTACCCAGAAACCTATTTTTCGTTTATTTTTTCGGGAACCGTCCGTGAACTAAATGGTGACTCGATAAGCCCCTTAAGATGCACCATAGACCACATATAATGAAAAAAGAACCAAGCAGTTGCTGCATTTGCATAAGCAGGAAGAAGTGTGTAATGTTCAAACTTCGACCTTGTACTGTAGGACAGATGCCGATATTTAGTTCCGAAGGCCTCGTTTCTTGCATACCAGTGTCTCCTGTGGACGTTAGTCGGCTGTTACCTGATGATGAGCTAATGACCTAAATATCCGTTAGTAAAAACATCTGAGAGAATGGGTGTAGCAGAAAATTTTACTTGCAGGCCCATGCGTTTTCTGAGACTACGACTTATCTTCGTTTTAACAGAATATACGTTACGGCAAGCTCCGTCCACAGGCCCCCAGTTCTTTTCATATAAGTGACATGCTCTGCCGTAACACTGTAACAGCGAAAAGAAAGCGGAAAAATGCTCTCGTGGGAGCACAAAAAATACAAATTTGTTCCTGTTTATTTAAAAGTGGGCTACCAAGTGCTTCATTCTACCTTCTTGAGCGCTTTAAAAAACTTTTCCGATGATTTTGGCATGCGAACGTATTCCCTCATTTATATGTGAGGGAAGGAGCCGCTGAAACGGAAGAGTAATCAGTAATGGAAGATAGCAGACAGTGGTTGAGGTACAGAATGAACGAAAGAGACATTGGCAGTGTGAGAGAAAGAGAGGGACAGAGTGGCAATGGAAGATAGCTGACAGTGACAGAACAGTGCTATGAAAAGAGTGAAGGGGATAGTGCCAGTGGGGGAGGAATAAAAAGAAGGAGAAAGTGGAAGTAAGTGAGAGCCAGTGATAATGAGAGATACAGCCCATGACAATGAGTGCGAGGAAGAGAGAGATAATGCCATAATAAGAGACAGCAACAGTGGTAAGGAATGAATGGGATAGCAAGAGTAAGAGAGAGCGAGAGGGAGACAGTGACAGTGAGAAAAGACCGCAGTAGGACAGAACGAAGGGGACTGTGGGTGTGAGACAGTGACAGAGAGACACAAGGGATAATGACAATGACTTGGACAAAATGAGTGAGTGAGAGAAGTGAAAGTGGATGGATATGAACTACTTGCAGCGATCGACTAGTGGCTGTGAGCGAGCTACAGTTAGAAGAGCTTGTGAGAGTGTGAGTTGCATGTTAAAGAGAGCGCGAATTTGTTCACATGCGAAAATTTTTGGAAACATTTTTAAATGTTCTGAGGAAGGTAGAATGGTTCAAATGGCTCTGAGCACTATGGGACTTAACTTCTGAGGTCATCAGTCCCATAGAACTTAGAACTACTTAAACCTAACTAACCTAAGGACATCACACACATCCATGCCCGAGGCAGGATTCGAACCTGCGACCGTTGCGATCGCGCGATTCCAGACTGCAGCACCTAGAACCGTTCGGCCACTCCGGCCGGCGAAGGTAGAATGAGACAGCTAGTCCTCACTCTTCATAGTCTTCCGATAGGAGTATTTTTCCTCTGGTTTTATAATGACACTGAATCGTTGATCATACATTAGGTATGAAATGTCAAATCTAACACTCACTATTCGTGTTATGTATCAATCATGCTGTAATAAAGAAGGTAACGGATCAGATTGGAAAGATTTTAAGTAAACATGATATTAGACCTGTTTTTAGACCAACGAAGAAAATTTGTCATGTTCTTCGGTCTGTAAAAGATAAACGCGCTCCTCTATCAGCCAGTGGCGTATATAAAATTCCGTGTACATGTGGTAAAGTTTATGTTGGAACAACAAAAAAAAGCGTAAATACACGGTTAAAAGAACACAGAAGTCTTTGCCGATTAGGAAAAACAGATAAATCGGCTGTAGCAGAACACGCTTTTCAGCCAGGAAATCATCAAGTGAAGTTTTCCGAAACAAAAATTTTATCTACGACGACGAACTATTACCCACGGCTTTGTAGAGAAGCAGTTGAAATATATAAACATAGGGATAATTTTAATCGGAAAGAAGAGACCATGAAACTTAGTGATATTTGGACAGTAGTACTACAGAATTGCTAGACAGTTTTATCCGTGAAGAGATTACGATCAATAGTTAAGTTTTATCTCTGACAAAGGTTATCTCTGCATATCACGTGTAACTCTGGTCACGCCCACTTTCTACGATACATAAGTCGCTCTCAGACGTCCGACCCGTCAGTCGGCAAGACTCACCGGAGGAGAAACACCCCTCTGAAGATGTCCAGCGCAGCTCTGGACGAAACGTTAGGAGCTGAAGAGTTTCATGGACCACGACCTTACATCCCGGAAGGTTTACCAGAAGACATGCTGTAATAGTTAACGGCTTGTGGGAGTACTTTAAATTTCCTATATCTGCGCGATTATAATTTCTTCATTTTCCAACGTTTGGTTTCTATTCTCGTATGGACGCAAATCAGTCATCTGGTGGCAACCTCATAATACGATAACGGTTTAGTAATGAACAAATATTAGACGAAAAAAAACGAAGTTCGTTGCCTTTCATCCTTGAATATGGAATTATTCGACCAAGAAATGAACGAAGAATCCATTAAAATGAAAATGGAACCGTATTGCGCATCTGAAACTAAATATAAGGATTTGAAGTAAACTCCCTACAAAAAGCAGTGAATCGGCTGACAAGTGGAAGGATGTGTGCTGCAGAACAGATCTGATACAACCTCGGCAATATGACGCCTCAGGCAGGGCGAGTGAGAGACGGACAGACCGCTACGCGAGACTGGCGTTGCCCTGTGAAGCTTCCGTTATTTATTCCCAGCGCCTCGGTTTGATTGCTTACACGCGATGCCTGCCCCGCCCACCCCATTCTTTGTGGCCAGATGACGCGGACGACGTCCGGGACGCCGTAATAGCTGTGTTGTCTCCGGCCTCTTGTTTCGTTCGCCACGCCCCGCGATTCCTCACTGCGCCACTGCCCTCTGCGCGGTTCTCATTTTCTCCGCCTGAGAATTTTTCTGTTTCTATGGTGAGTGACCTAATCGTGACTATGTGTTGATCTCTGATGTACACGAATAACGGCTTTATTTGGTATGTTTTAAATACTGTACTTGTTAGCTGGCTAAAGTGGGTCAGTGCCACATTAACTATCAACCGGTTCCTTGGTCCTTCCTAGAATGTTTTCTGTCAATTATCGTTCACACGTCTGATATCTGGACGTTAGTTGATATCCATTCTTCACCATCCTCGCGGCTTAAACTCTGCTGGGGACATTTCCAGTGAGGTGCCTGAATGTTTTGGGGGGATGACAGCTCATTCTTCCTCAAGAGCCGGAACAAGAGAATTAGTGAGGAGTGAAATGGACGTTCTAGATCATCCCAAAGGTGTTTCATTCGGCTCAGGCCCGGCCTCTGGGCAGGTCAGTCCATTGCAGGAATGTTATTGTCCACAAATCATTGGCTCATAGACGCTGCTTTGTGACAGGGTGTAGTGCACAACGCTGTAAAACGCATTCGTTCTCTTTTTAAGCGCGATAAGTGAACCATGCTCTAATCACGGAAAGCACCACTATTCCCGTCCCCAAGTTCTCCATAGGTTACTGTTGGCACCATACATAACAACGGGTAACGTTCTCCAAGCCGGCCGCTGTGGCCGAGCCGTTCTAGGCGCTTCAGCCCGGAACCGCGATCCTGCTACGGTCGCAGGTTCGAATCCTGCCTCGGACATGGATGTGTGTAATGTCCTTAGAACTACTTAAACCTAACTAACCTAAGTCTAGGGGACTGATGACCTCAGATGTTAAATCACATAGTGCTTAGAACCATTGGAACCATTTGATCGTTCTCCAGACGTTCGTGAAACACAAACCACATCGGATTGCCACATGCTATAGGGTAGTTCATCACTTAAAATAGCTCGTCTCCAGTCGTGCACTGTCATTTGTTGATGCTCTTTACACCATTTCAAGTCTTGCATAGCACTGACTACAGCATTTTGTGTCTCGTGAGTAGCTGCTCGACCTTAGTACTTCGTTCCATTTAACTCCCATCCGCCGGCCGCAGTGGCCGTGCGGTTAAAGGCGCTGCAGTCTGGAACCGCAAGACCGCTACGGTTGCAGGTTCGAATCCTGCCTCGGGCATGGATGTTTGTGATGTCCTTAGGTTAGTTAGGTTTAACTAGTTCTAAGTTCTGGACTAATGACCTCAGCAGTTGAGTCCCATAGTGCTCAGAGCCAACTCCCATCCTTCAGGGACGTCTGGCAACGGCCTTGCCGCAGTGGATACACCGGTTCCCGTGAGATCACCCATGTTAAGCGCTGTCGGGCGTGGCCGGCACTTGGATGGGTGACCATCCAGCCACTATGCGCTGTGGCCATTTTTCGGGGAGCACTCAGCCTCGTGATGCCAAATGAGGAGCTACTCGACCGAATAGTAGCGGCTCCGGTCAAAGAAAACCATCATAACGACCGGGAGAGTGGTGTGCTGACCACATGCCCCTCCTAGCCGTATCCTCAACTGACGATGACACGGCGGCCGGATGGTCCTGATGGGCCACTTGCGGCCTGAAGACGGAGTGCTTCAGGGACATCTAGACAATGCCTAACTAAGAGACCTATTTTTTTAAGCTCCGATCGGTCGCAGATTGGAAACCACAGTGAAAATCAAAAATGTTTTATTTGTGACATTTAGCTATACCTTCCAGCTACTTCTCTATATAGTCGCCTCTTCCACTTAGACATTTGTTGTAGCTTGGTAACAACTTTTCAATGTTCTCTGCTTTCTGCTAACTTTCTACACTGTTCTGCGGCTAGTTGTCTCTGCCAAAATGCTGCCCACACTGCCAGCTACTCATCTGAGCAAAGAGAGAAAAGTAAGATGGAACCAAGACCGGACTATATTGTGGCTGATCAAACACTTCCATAGAAAACGCTTCTGGGGCGTCTTTTTTAAATGCGTGTGAAATCTTATGGGGCTTAACTGCTAAGGTCATCAGTCCCTAAGCTTACACACTACTGAACCTAAATTATGATAAGGACGAACATACACACACACACACACACACACACACACACACACACACACACACACGCCAGATGAAGGACTCGAACGTCCGCCGGGACCAGCTGCACAGTCCATGACTGCAGCGCCCTAGACCGCTCGGCTAATCCCACGCGGCGGGGCGTCTTTGTTGGAGTTGCAATGTGCGTCTGACTATTGCCATGAAAAAGGACAATGCCTAATGAAAACATTCGTCTTCGCTTGCTCTGAATTGCCTTTCATACGCGATTTTCTAGACTCGCCTGATCCACTTGCTGAACAAGATCATTAGCTGTCGCTCGCTTCCTTCCCTCACCACAAACATCACTAACGTCTGCACACCCTGGTTCTAGAGTTGTAAAACTACTATATGCTACCGTAGACTGCATAAGTAACTGTAGACTACGGTAGTATTCGTAGTAGCCTTGGTCAGTTAAATTAATATCCGCATTACCTTTACGTTAGGCGTGTTGCATACCTTTTGGACGTTACCTCACTTCGATAGCTTTCTTGCGTATGTGATCAGTGTCTTCCGAAATTCCCCTTGAAACCGAAAGCGGTGAACAATCTAGAAACTGAGTGAAGATATATAAAGGGCTATGTGACCTACGCAACATTTTTGTTCTACATAGTTATCCTTCATTCTGTTACTTAAAAACAAACAGCATTTATAGAAAAACTGAAACTGTCAAATGTTTGATTCAGATCTTATTCGAAAGTTGTTGATTTGCGACGTGAAATAAAGAGATGTTGTAGTAAAAATAAAAAATACAGGTTTGTCATATTGCACTAGAAAATGCAGTTTTGTAAAAAAAAGGGCAAAATTAAGAAATCTCAAGACAAAAATATATCAAACGTCATCAAAATACCTCGTCAAGCTAACATCAAACATGTTTCTGTTGTTCATTAACAACTTTCACACTTATCAGGAATAACAGGATACTACTGCGTTTGATCATGATAAACATTTTATTGAGTACAAAATAACTGCAAGAATTACATAGAATTTTTAATGTTTGTGCATGTAAATTGTACTTATCAAAAATAAGTTCTTTGGTTAACATAAAAACACAGATATTGCACGATCAATTAGTTTTTATTACTTATAAAACGTAATATGCGTTTTGTAAGGATATAAAATAGAGAATGGACTAATACTGAACGATGTGTGGTTCTAATTATGCGCAAAACAAGCAAATAAACAAACAAAAAACTAAGAGAAGTTGTCGGCTCCCATTTTCATTTATGTTTCTTTCCCTAAAAAAATTGTCGTGTGACTGGGGCCTCGCGTTGGGTAGACCGTTCGCCGGATGCAAGTCTTTCGATATGACGCCATTTCGGCGACTTGCGCGTCGATGGCGACGAAATGATGATGATTAGGACAACACAACCCTCAGTCCCTGAGCGGAGAAAATCTCCGACCCAGCCGGGAATCGAACCCGGGCCCTTAGGATTGACATCCTGTCGCACTGAGCACTTTTTTTTTTTTTTTTTTTTTTCTCGGACTTGGGACCTTTGCCTTTCGCTGGCAAGTGCTCTACAATATTTTTTTTTACAAGGGAACCACTTTTTTGTCGGGAGTGTTTTATTATAATTTTTTTTATTAAGGAAGGTAGGAGAAACAGAAACCTTTATTATTCACAAAATAAACATAGTACGTCCTGACACATGTCCTGGAAGAAACCTCCCTGCCATCCTACCATGCAGCATGAAATAACAACAAAATCAAAGGGGGGCCACCTCCGGCACTTGGTCGGTTTTGTTGTGGTTAGCAGGAGAGCCAACACCGTGTTACTAGAGGAGGCCGAAATGCACGCGTTTTAGCTCACGCAGGCTGGCGTGAGGTCTGGAACAGGACAAGGAAATTAGAATTTAGAAAAACGGACGTAGCTGGTGGAATACTTAACTTTAATCCATTAATGATGAACGTCGCTCTTGACGGTACATGATTCACAATATCAATGGTAACTGAATATGGCGCTTTGCTAGGTCGTAGCAAATGACGTAGCTGAAGACTATGCTAAACTGTCGTCTCGGCAAATGAGAGCGTATTTTGTCAGTGAACCATCGCTAGCAAAGTCGGCTGTACAACTGGGGCGAGTGCTAGGAAGTCTCACTGACAGTGGCGACACGCGGGTCCGACGTATACTACCGGACCGCGGCCGATTTAAAGGCTACCACCTAGCAAGTGTGGTGTCTGGCGGTGACACCACAGGTTTCACAACGACAGCACCGCAGCTCATCTTTGCGCACCCGGCACACATCAAGTACATGGCGGGTCCGCAAAAAGCGTTACTAGCAAATTGGCATACCAATCCTTCTACTTCTATAGCCGTAATAGTTTTGTGTGTCCATCTAGCAAGTATTGCCAGTAATCCAGGACGTTCAGTACGTTCGTACGTGTGTCTCTATAGAGGTAATGGACCGTCATACCTGTGATCCACGCCACTGCGTTTGTCTTATGACGCGGAAAATACGTTTCCTCTGGAAAAAATACTATGTCAGAAGAGACTGCTGTATAGATAGTGCACCGCATGAACGCTATTATCTTTCTTGCGATAGTCCAGACAGCCAATGCCTCTCCGCAGACCAGCCGATGGTCGTCCGTATCCAGCACGCCGCATTGCTGACACAAGGGCTCAAATGGCTCTGAGCACCATGCGACTTAACTTCTGAGGTCATCAGTCGCCTAGAACTTAGAACTAATTAAACCTAACTAACCTAAGGACATCACACACGTCCATGCCCGAGGCAGGATTCGAACCTGCGACCGTAGCGATCGCTCGGTTCCAGACTGTAGTGCCCAGAACCGCGCGGCCACTCCAGCCGGCTGACACAAGGGCGAATCCGCCAAATGTATTGCGTACTTTTTATCAGTCGTAGGGTATTTTCGGTTCACGACAATGTACCATGTTGATCTGACTATTGTAGGCAGGTGGGGGTGGTGGACCGTGCGCCACACCACGTGCCAATTAACAGATGCATGTTTCCTTTCCACCCTATTCCGGGCGAACTGTCGAAGAAGCAGATGGTACACGTCCTTCGATGTCGACTGTCGGGTCGTCGGTAAACGCTCTCGAACGAAACACGATGAACGTGCGCACATACGTCAAAGGGGGCGATATATGGCCGACACTGACTGGAGGAAGATGCGATGTTGGTACTAGTTCTTCGATGATCGTCCCCGTAAGCGAGTAATTCCTGTTGTGCCACCGTTTGAGCATAGTATTAATATACATGGCACGCGCCTTCTCGTGCACGTTCACTAAATCAACGCCCCCCTCTCGCGCTGGGAGGGTAAGCGTGTTGTACTGGACCTTAAAGAGTTGTCCCAGGCATACATAGTACCCAAAACCGCCTGAATCCTCATAGCCATCGTGCGCGTCAAGAGGAGAAGGTGTGTCAGGTGGTACATCATGGGCGCGAGATAAAGGTTGACGAGTAACACTCGCAGCATATCCATCGAGCGTAGGGCGTTTAGTCGTACTGCCGTGCGGGCTCTGAGTAACAGCCATCGGTAGTTGTCCGCTGTCTCTTTATGAAAGGTGATACCCAAACAGCGGAGGGTTTACGCCGCAGGTAAGGGTCCTTCCGTTCCTGGTTCTAGTCCACGCCCCACATGCATGAATTGTGATTTTCGGTAGTTGACCACACTTCCAGCTGCCATCCCATACGTCTGTAGCCAATCCAGTGCTGTTTGAGTCTCCCCCTCATTCCGTACAGGCACTCAGTTACTGGCGGCGGACTTTCTTTCCCTGCCAGTCATGGACTGTGCGGCTGGTCCCGACCGAGGTTCGAGTCCTCCCTCGGGCATGAGTGTGTGTGTTTGTCCTTAGGATAGTTTAGGTTAAGTAGTGTGTAAGCTTAGGGGCTGATGGCCTTAGCAGTTAAGTCCCATAAGATTTCACTCGCATTTGAACATTTTTTTCCCTGCCAGTGCTACCAACACTGCCGGTAATCCTGCGGTTTGCTACTTGGTTTATGTACCGCATCAAAACTACCGAACCGTAGTTCTGGTAGCGCGCAACTCTACCTACTTCATAGTTCCTGCACCACTGTCGCACTCCGGTGTCACGCATGACAGTTACGTTAAGTGGACAGCTTGAAAGTGAGGCCCAACAGCTCAGCATCAATCTGATTGTGCTCGCACAACTGAAAAGAGCGACGTGATGCTATATACGGGCATACTAGAGATATGGAGTAACACGTCTACGCAAAGCTTAATCGGATTTTCACTGTGGTTTTAATTTCGCGACTGATCGTAGTTTGAGAAAAAAATAGCCCTCGTATTACCCGGGGTACCCCAGCAGTACTATAATCGATGCTGTGCAGTGTCTGAGCGCCGAAGTGGGAACAACGCACGAGGCGCTACGAACACTGCGTAGGCCGACGCTGGATGCGTGCGAGGCCCTAGTACCCATCCCCACGCTGCCGGTGCATTCTGCGGCTGCTGAGAGCTAACAAAAAGGAAGCAGACAGCCGGCGCGACACTTGGCGGCCAGTAGCGTGCCCCGCAGTAAAGTACAGTAAAGGGACGGTCGGGCCGACGGCGTCCACCGTTATTGCGCTCGTAAACAGCGGCGAGCACCATGCAGCCGCGGCCACGCCCGCGCACGAGCTGCACCGCAGCGAAACTGCCGGGATGGCTGTGCGGAGTATACTCTGCGGCGAGCGAGCGCTGCTGCCAGATACACTGAAGGTCGTCAACAGTGGTGCTCGTGTGAAGTTTCTTACCGACGATTAGCAACCCATCCTATTGATACAGACGTTAACTGTATTAGGAAACGAGGCACGCTACTTAAGGGTATTACCAATTAGTGTTATCTGCATGCATGCGACAGCATGCGTATCGAATCAGGGTGACAATTGTAAACACAGGCTTCCGCGGCCGTTGTCACAGTCAATAAAATTCTTCTGGGTTCGAGGTCGCATTGTCATGGTGAGTGTTCATCGGAGGTGAGGGCATCATCTGGAGTGGCCCAGGGAAGTGTGGTAGGTCCGCTGTTGTTTCCTATCTACATGAATGATCTTTTGGATAGGGTGGATAGCAATGTGCCGCTGTTTGCTGATGATACTGTGGTGTACGGGAAGGTGTAGTCGTTGAGTGGCTATAGGAGGATGCAAAATGACTTGGACAGGGTTTGTGACTGGTGTAAAGAATGGCAGCTAACTCTAAATATAGATAAATGTAAATTAATGTATATGAATAGGAAAAAGAATCCCGTAATGTTTGAATACTGCATTAGCAGTGTAGCGGTTGACACAGTCACGTCGATTAAATATTTGGGCAGAGAGATATGAAGTGGGACAAGCATGTAATGGCAGTTGTGGGGAGGGCAGATAGTCGTCTTCGGTTCATTGGTAGAATTTTGGGAAGATATGGTTCATCTGTAAAGGAGACCGCTTATAAAACACTAATACGACCTATTCTTGAGTACTGCTCGAGCGCTTGGGATCCCTATCAGGTCGGATTGAGGGAGGACATAGAAGCAATTCAGAGGCGGCTTGCTAGATTTGTTACTCGTAGGTTTGATCATCACGCGAGTGTTACGGAAATGCTTCAGGAACTCTGGTGGGAGTCTCTAGAGGAAAGGAGGTGTTCTTTTCATCAATCGCTACGGAGGAAATTTAGAGAACCAGCATTTGAGGCTGACTGCAGTACAATTTTACTGCCGCCAACTTACATTTCGCGGAAAGACCACAAAGATAAGATAAAAGGGATTAGGGCTCGTACAGAGGGATATAGGCAGTCGTTTTTCCCTCGTTCTGTTTGGGAGTAGAATTTGGGAGTGGAACAGGGAGAGTAGATGCTAGTTGTGGTACAAGGTACCCTCTGCCACGCGTCGTATGGTGGATTGCGGAGTATGTATGTAGATGTAGATCTGTAAAATTCCGACGTTTCGGCGACTGTTGCAAGAGGCCTTCCTCAGGGCTAATTCAGTAGCAGTTAACAGTACACGCTGAGGAAGGCGCCTTGCAACAGTCGCCGAAGCGTCGGAATTTTACAGATGACAATGAGGCCTCAAACCCAGAAGAATTTTGCTGACAGGGTGACAATTATTGAAATATATGAAAAAAAGTAAAATAATCACAAACTACGTCGTGCACACATTTTATTCATGTAAACGTAACCACAGATATGCGAATTTAGGTTATGACATGTTCCATATGCCAGCCATCATTGGTTAGATCTGGAGAATATGGCGGCCAATCGAGGCTCACGCCAGTGGCCTTTGGGTACCGCAGAGCCAGAATGCGGTTCCCAAAGTGCTCTTTCAGGACATCAAACACTCTCCTACTTCGATGGGGTCGAGCTCCGTCTTGCATGAACCACTTTTTGTCGAAATAAGCTTCATTTTGGGTAATGGGGATCAAATCGTCTTTCGAAACCTTCACGTACCGTTTGGTAGTCACCCTGCCATCAAGGAATACCGCACAGGTTTTTCCGTGACTGGACATTGCACATCACGCAGTCACCAGTTGAGGGTGAAGAGACTTTCGATCGCGACATGTGGATTCACAGTCCCCCAAATGGGCCAATTTTGCGTATTGACAAACTCATCTAAATGAAAGTGGACTTCATCGCTAAACCAAACCATACAGCGCATACTAATTCCTATCATGCTCCATGGCCAACCGCTAGTTTGAACTTCCTATCCCAAAGCGTTCAGAAGTTATGATGATTTTATTTCATATAGTTCCGTAATTATCACCCTGTATGTTCCAAAACGCCGCATACAAAAACGGGATTTTTTGTTCCTCATAATTCGGGTTCTGTTGGTGATATAGGGGTGGGTCAAACGTTCTGCACAGACCTTAGGCTAGGGACCATTTGCATACCCAATAGAAACATCGTCTTTGTGTCACTATCCTACAATACAGGGCCAAAGTATCAATATTACACACTTCCTCCTGCTTAGGCAAATGGAGCAAATCAATTTGTTCTTTTTGCATTTGATGTGGTCTAGGATGATCGGTCTTATGGAGGCACCGTTAGTTCATGGTCGGTTCCTCGCAAAATCCCACAACAAGGTTTTTTTTTACTATATTTTGGCCGTTACCAGCAGACGAAAACCCAGACGAGGATAATATATAAACGATGGCTGTAAATGGCTGTAAGTTTTTCAGTGTGTACCTACGATCCCGATCTCAAACACACTTGAAAATTTCCTCCATAACTTTATCTGTTTCCGAGATACAGAAGTTCAAAGTTACTAATTGTACACGTAAAAATTCGCACGTATTATCCGGTGTGAGGCGAAAACGTAGTTTACAAACTGACGTAGCACGGAGAAATATGCCGAACACTTTCTCATCTGGGAGCCTTATGTTGCAGTTCTGAAGCACATGCAAAATTTATGTGGCACTTAAAATCCTGTCTCAGGTGTAAAATTAGTTTTGCACGATTTCAATTTCACGTAAGTAAACTATCTAAATTTTACTGACAAATTCATTTGTTTTCATATGAGTTACGTACCCTGCTGTAACAGGGAAAGAAAGGGACCCAGTGGAAGAATGCTCCTAGCGGAGGACATGGTGTGCGAATATGTTAGTTTATTTAAATACTCTGAATGAAAAGAGCCAGTTGTCTCTCTATCTTTATCAGCACCCTTAAAATTTTTACCGAAAATTTCGGCATGCTGGGAGTTATGGAGACAGTGGCAGAGGGAGAGACAGAAAAGTGATGGATATTCGAAGTTAGTAGACAGTGGTTGTGATATAGAAAGAGCGAAGGAGACAATGGTAATCTACATCTACATCTACATGGATACTCTGCAAATCACATTTAAGTGCCTGGCAGAGGGTTCATCGAACCACCTTCACAATTCTCTATTATTCCTTTCCTATCTGAGAGTAAGAGCAAGGAAAAAAGTGAAGGAGACAGTGCACTGGGAGAGGAATAAAGGGAAGCACAAAGCAAAGAGAGACAGAGTCAATGACAATGAGGGATAGAGAGATGGTGACAGAGAGAAGAGACAGCAGCTGTAGGAAGAAAAGAATGAGATAAAAACTGTAAGGGAGAGCAAGTGGGAGACAGTGATAATGAGGGGAGACAGTACTAGTAGGACAGAAGGAAGGGGACTGAGGCTGTGAGGCAGGAGACAATGACAGAGAGACATAAAGAGATATTGACAGTGAGTTGGCCAGAAGGAGTAAGTGAGAAAGCGGAAGTGGGAGTTGATGGGTATGTGCGACCTACTGCGGTAGACTAGTGGGTGTCAGCAAGTTACAGTTGAAAGAGGAGATTGTGGGAGTGAGAGGTGAGCTGAGCGTTAAGGACAGTATGAGGATATCCGCATCCCAAAAATTTTGGGAACATTTTTAGAGGTGCTGATGAAGGCAGAATTAGGCAGCTGGTACCCTACTTTTTATTTAGTCTTTTAAATAAACAGAACATACTCGCATTTTTTGTGCTCCGATAGGAGCAGCTTTCACTGAAATGATTCGAAATAGTTAACTACTTATTGCAGCAGAAACTCTCTAAGCACCTGTTTCGCATTTCGTAAACATACATTGCCACAAACTTACATCATACGCTGAAAAAGAACATTTATGTACCTGCGTGCAATGTACAAAACTCAGTCAGTCAGGGGAAGTGCGAATTATGACCATGGGAAAGATACGCCAAGGATTGCGGAAGATTGAGCAGAGGGTGTGTAAAGTCAGTAACGACTATTTCGATTTAATCTGTGTTAAGGGGAAAATAGCAAAACCAGTATGGCTTTCAATCACAATGTCACATACACATTGTCAAATACTAAAAGCAATAATTGTTTACTACAAAAAGACACTGAAATCACGTCCAGAATGGGCATGAGAGAATGGAAAAGAAGAATATGCGAAAGAGGAGTACACATATGTGTCAGAAAACGTTTCCAGTTACCGACCGGTCGTTATCCACTTCACTAAAATGGTTCAAATGGCTCTGAGCACTATGGGACTTAACTTCTTAGGTCATCAGTTCCCTAGAACTTAGAACTACTTAAACCTAACTAACCTAAGAACGTCACACACATCCATGCCCGAGGCAGGATTCGAACCTGCTACCGTAGCGGTCGCGCAGTTTCAGACTGTAGCGCCTAGAACCGCTCGTCCACTCCGGCCGGCTCACTTTACTATTCACGAAATCTAATCGAGACAAGGATGACTTAGAATTGTTGAAAAGACAGGACCGCATGCACAGCGCATGATACGAGTGAACGATAAACACAACAGTAACGGAAGTGATGATCGGTAGTAGAAAGGAGAATAGCTACTTGCTTAACAGTCAAAATTGGCAACAACACAGTATTGGAACAAGTTGAAACAATCTCTTGTCCAGGAGTAATTCACTTACTTCAGTATGGAGCTGTAGAGGGAAAATTAACAGAAGTAGACAAAGACCATATGCAAATAAGATTACAAAAAGAAATGTTCAAATGTGTGTGATATCTTATGGGACTTAACTGCTAAGGTCATCAGTCCCTAAGCTTATACACTACTTAACCTAAATTATCCTAAGGACAAACACACACACCCATGCCCGAGGGAGGACTCGAACCTTCGCCGGGATCAGCGGCACCGTCCAGGACTGCAGCGCCTGAGACCGCTCGGCTAATCCAAAATAAGATTACAGATGATGATTGGTTTAGTAGGTAAGTAGAGATGAAAAAATTAAGATACGTAGTCAAAGAGCATCAAACCAAGCGAGAGGAGGTTTGTAATAGATAGATAAAAAACTAATAGACCTGTAATTCTCGATGTTCGTGATGGCACCTTTCTGAAGAGGAGAATGAGTTCCATTCTTCGAGACACTTATGAAATAGTATTAGGAGGACTAATTCAAGAGTCTCTCCTTCAGTTTTCAGCATCTCGCTCGCTCGCCCACAACAGATCTGTATGATTCATCACGCAGGCTTTAACTTGTCACTGACTGACTGTAGAGCTTCCGATAAAAGTCCTCGACTGTTTTTATGATTTTTTTCTGCTTCAGTAACAACTTGTACTCGACCATTCCATGTTGTGGATAATAAGCTTGACTTTTGATTGATTATTCCGAACGGTGCCGACTTCTAACGATCAGTACTTGGGGGCTAGCTGCCAAATTACCTCGCCCTTGATAGAGTTAAAGACTCTGTTCGTGGCTCATACCATAATACACTCACGTTCAGAAATACAGAACACCTTGAACAACTAGAGATAGGACGTTCATATTCACAGGACATGTACATTAGTATGTTCTGCAGAAATGATTAGCATTTGAACCATGTCAGCCCGTGTGTACAAGGTCAACATCACACCTACGGTAAACTGTGCCTCCGGCTCTCGCTATAAACCGAAGGTAATGGATCAGTGTGACTTGAGCAGACGTTCAGGATGCCTGTTAGACGTAAGCGCGAACCGTACCGTTAAATCACTGAGTTTGAAAGAGGGAGCATTACTGGCATGAGAGAATGTGATACATCCATCATGGAAATTTCTGCTCGTGTGGGACGAAGTGTTTCGCCATTGCAGCGGGTGTATGCAGAATGGTTCAGAGAAGGCCGTAGAAATCGAGTGGAAGGGTCAGGTCGCACCACCCAGGTGACCCCACCCCCCTCAGGAAGACCAACACCTCATCCGTATGGCACTGAAGGGCAGATCTGCGTCCTCCTCGGCTCTATCGCAGCAGTGGAATAGTACATCAGTTGTACACTATAAGGGGGACAGTCCGGCGCCGTTTATTAAGGCATGGGTTACGTGCGCGTCGTACACTTCTCCGCCTACATTTGGCGAATGTACAGAAACATAGAAACATGCTACACGCCAATCGTATATGGTGTATGGAATGACGTCACTGGGGATGATATCGGATAGTATTTTTGGACGAATCCAGGTTATGTTTGTTTGAAAATGATGGCCGCATTTTGGTTCTTTGCAGACGGGGGGAGCGGCATCACAGTGTCTTCATTCGCACTAGAGATACAGTGCCAACTCAAGGTCTTATGGTATGAGGTGCTATTGGTTACAACCACAAATCACAGTTGGTGCATGTCCAGGTCACTGACCGTTGTGATCTGCGTCAATGACATCCTGCGACCCGTAGGCACACCGTTTCTGCACAACACCCCAGACGCCATTTTTCAGTAAAACAATGCGCCACCATCAGTTGCTACACGAACACGTGCCTTCTTGGTGTCACAGGATGTGAGCCTACTGCCCTGGCCCGCCAGTTCACAAGACTTGTCACCAGTCGAAAATGTGTGGGATATGGTGAAACGAGGGGTGCAGTGCTGTGACGCAATGCCAGCCACCACAGAAGAGTTTGGAACCAGGTGAATCTAGCGTGGAAGACCACACCACAACACACGATTCGCTCCATATACCCATAGATTCCGTCACGCATGGAACAAGTTATCAGGGCCCATGGCAGAACCTGTGCCTACTAGGCCACAGGACACATGCTGAACCGATGTGACTCAAATGCTAACCATTTCTGTACAACATACTAATGTACACATCCTGCGACCGAGCGAGGTGGCGCAGTGGTTAGCGCACTGGACTCGCATTCGGGAGGACGACGGTTCAATCCCGCGTCCGGCCATCTTGATTTAGGTTTTCCGTGATTTTCCTAAATCGCTCCAGACAAATGCCGGGATGGTTGCTTCGAAAGGGCACGGCCGACTTCCTTCCCCATCCTTCCCTAATCCGATGAGACCGATGACCTCGCTGTTTAGTTTCTTTCCCTCAAAAAACCAACATCCTGCGAATATGAACGTCCTATCTCTCGTCGTTCAAATTGTTCTGGTTTTTCTTTTTTCTGAAGACGAGTGCAATTTATGTAGGTTACCAACTAATAATCAGATCGGTACATATGAGGCCTTAGGTGCCACGCCACAATGTCAGTATTGATTCTTCAGGAAAAAAGTTTGACTACCATTTTTATAGGAGGTTACTTACTTACTTGTTCTATATAGCAGCAAACATTATTGCTCGCGGTCGAAAGAAAACGTGAGGCACTGGTAAGCTGAGGAAGTTATGTGTGTGTGTGTGTGTGTGTGTGTGTGTGTGTGAAAGGGGGGAGGGGGGGGGGAAGGACTGAGGAAAGTGGTTCTAACGCATTCACCGCATGCTTTACTTGCTACTTTGTTGATGCAGCAGTACTGACCCAACGCAGAGTGGAGTGAGCAGAGGCGGTAATCAACTCGCGGCCGTGAACAGCGCCGGCAGGCAGATCGATGAGGTTATCACGGCTAATGCGTCTTCGGCGGCGGCCTCCATTTGTTTCTGCAGTCGGGCGTGCCCGTGATATACGAGCAGGCGCCATTAACGCGGACGCGTTTAAAACCGCTTTCACGTAGATTGGCCCCGTCCCGGTATTCGCGAGCCTCGCGAAATCACCGCTAAATTTAGCGAGTCGCATGCTCGCCGTCGGAAGAACTAGTAGTCCGGATTCCGGCGGTGGCGGCGACGGCGGCGGCGGCGGCTGTGGCGGCACGGCCGCATGTAAACTTAGGGCTATTCCTGGCCGACAGGGTTTCCCGTGACGCGTGGGCGCTTTAGGCAACTCGCGATATTAGCCAGTGCTAAATCCTGCCGCTCCATAATTACCAGGATACAGGCCCGTATACCGTGACCTTGTGTCAGTCAGCTATATTGCCCACCCATGCGCCTTTCTTATTTTGCCTGACCAGGTAACAAGGTATGTAAATGTGGTGTCTGTTCTGTCACACAGATCCGAAAGAACAAACACCATTTTGTTCCTGCAGCCACTATGAATCAGGACACAAAAAAATTAATGACGTTAGCTGCCAAGGGCATTGGTTTAAACCTGTGTAAAAACTTGAAAATCTTTGCTGGACCGGGATTCGAACTCAGATCTCCTGCTTACTTTTTTTTTAAATTCTTTGTTGATCTCATTTTGTTCTATTTTGTTCGTTGTATATGCTCGGGGCGGACGTCTCATGACAATCGATGAAGTCGTTCGTTGATCCGTTCACTCAGTCTTTCTATTACAGAGGGTAGCTAACCCTCTGACCAAACACGCTGAGCTACCGTGCCGGCGTTACTAGGCAGAAGCGCTGACCACTGCGCCATCCGGACGCAGTGATCAGCGTACCTGGACTGACTACTCTAGTACGCCTCGTGTCAGATCTAAAGTCTCAAGTTATCTACACACTATTGATGTAGTGCTCCTTGCCCATTATCGTCATTACTTTCGGCATTTCACCACTTCTCGTGAAATCGGAAACGCCGCGACTAATGAGGACAATGGGCAAGGGGCACTACATCAGTAGTGTGTGGCTGAGAAGTACGGTCTGATGGGAGGCATGCTACGGTTGTCCGTGGAGTTGCGATGACCACTGTGTCTGTATGGCGCAATGGTCAGCGCGTCTGCCCCCCGCCCACCACGAGAGTCTTATCCGCATTATCCGTTTTTTTGTCTCTTTTTTTTTGTAAGTAATGATATCTGTGGAACTACTTGTACGACGTACGTTTTGCAAAGACATTGTGTAGATTGCAATCCATTTTAGAAGCCAAGGCAACTGGTTTAATCAATACGGTAATAAATAAATAAATGGCCAACACGTGGTGAAAAAGCAATCATTTTTACAGGATTATTGGGGTACTGGTACCTTTTAGTTTGTCTCTTCAGAAAGTCTACAAGGAATAAATGGTTCAAATGGCTCTGAGCACTATGCGACTTAACTTCTCAGGTCATCAGTCGCCTAGAACTTAGAACTAATTAAACCTAACTAACCTAAGGACATCACACACATCCATGCCCGAGGCAGGATTCGAACCTGCGACCGTAGCGGTCGCTCGGTTCCAGACTGTAGCGCCTAGAACCTCACGGCCACTCCGGCCGGCCTACAAGGAATAATAAATAGTAAGAATAAAAAGAGGCTGTGTGAAGTTGTTAGTCCACCTCCCACGCCACCCTTCGGGCACCTCCTGACTGACAAGGCAATGCCTTCCTGAGAAGAATAATTCTGCCACAATCGATCATCTGGGGTGGACCAAAAGTAGCTAAGGGAAGAAATCCCCCGGCAGGATACCATAGGCCTAACACTCCTCCTACTATCCGCAAGTACCCTATCAAATTACGTAAACAGCTTCCTCCCCCTCTAAAGTCTCTCTCATCCAGCAGTGAGCTGAGAACAGCCCTGAGGAAGGCCACTTGCGTTAGTGGCCGAAACGTCGGACAATTTTATATATTGACAATGCAGTATGTAAAGGGGGACGAAAATCTAATAGGCATGGGCGACTGGAATGCAGTTGTAGGGGAAGGAGTAGAAGAAAAGGTTACAGGAGAATATGGGCTTGGGACAAGAAATGAAAGAGGAGAAAGACTAATTGAGTTCTATAACAAGTTTCAGCTAGTAATAGCGAATACCCTGTTCAAGAATCACAAGAGGAGGAGGTATACTTGGAAAAGGCCGGGAGATACGGGAAGATTTCAATTAGATTACATCATGGTCAGACAGAGATTCCGAAATCAGATACTGGATTGTAAGGCGTACCCAGGAGCAGATATAGACTCAGATCACAATATAGTAGTGATGAAGAGTAGGCTGAAGTTCAAGACATTAGTCAGGAAGAATCAATACGCAAAGAAGTGGGATACGGAAGTACTAAGGAATGACGAGATACGTTTGAAGTTATCTAACGCTATAGATACAGCAATAAGGAATAGCGCAGTAGGCAGTACAGTTGAAGAGGAATGGTCATCTCTAAAAAGGGCAATCACAGAAGTTGGGAAGGAAAACATAGGTACAAAGAAGGTAGCTGCGAGGACACCATGGGTAACAGAAGAAATACTTCAGTTGATTGATGAAAGGAGGAAGTACAAACACGTTTCGGGAAAATCAGGAATACAGAAATACAAGTCGCCGAGGAATGAAATAAATAGGAAGTGCAGGGAAGCTAAGACGAAATGGCTGCAGGAAAAATGTGAAGACATCGAAAAAGATACGATTGTCGGAAGGACAGACTCAGCATACAGGAAAGTCAAAACAACCTTTGGTGACATTAAAAAAAAGCAACGGTGGTAACATTAAGAGTGCAACGGGAATTCCACTGTTAAATGCAGAGGAGAGAGCAGATAGGTGGAAAGAATACATTGAAAGCCTCTATGAGGGTGAAGATTTGTCTGATGTGATAGAAGAAGAAACAGGAGTCGATTTAGAAGAGATAGGGGATCCAGTATTAGAATCGGAATTTAAAAGAGCTTTGGAGGACTTACGGTCAAATAAGGCAGAAGGGATAGATAACATTCCATCAGAATTTCTAAAATCATTGGGGGAAGTGGCAACAAAACGACTATTCACGTTGGTGTGTAGAATATATGAGTCTGGCGATATACCATCTGACTTTCGCAAAAGCATCATCCACACAATTCCGAAGACGGCAAGAGCTGACAAGTGCGAGAATTATCGCACAATCAGCTTAACAGCTCATGCATCGAAGCTGCTTACAAGAATAATATACAGAACAATGGAAAAGAAAATTGAGAATGCGCTAGGTGACGATCAGTTTGGTTTTAGGAAAAGTAAAGGGACGAGAGAGGCAATTCTGACGTTACGGCTAATAATGGAAGCAAGGCTAAAGAAAAATCAAGAAACTTTCATAGGATTTGTCGATCTGGAAAAAGCGTTCGACAATATAAAATGGTGCAAGCTGTTCGAGATTCTGAAAAAAGTAGGGGTAAGCTATAGGGAGAGACGGGTCATATACAATATGTACAACAACCAAGAGGGAATAATAAGAGTGGACGATCAAGAACGAAGTGCTCGTATTAGGAAGGGTGTAAGACAAGGCTGTAGCCTTTCGCCCCTACTCTTCAATCTGTACATCGAGGAAGCAATGATGGAAATAAGAGAAAGGTTCAGGAATGGAATTAAAATACAAGGTGAAAGGATATCAATGACACGATTCGCTGATGACATTGCTATCCTGAGTGAAAGTGAATAAGAATTAAATGATCTGCTGAACGGAATGAACAGTCTAATGAGTACACAGTATGGTTTGAGAGTAAATCGGAGAAAGACGAAGGTAATGAGAAGTAGTAGAAATGAGAACAGCGAGAAACTTAACATCAGGATTGATGGTCACGGATTCAATGAAGTTAAGCAATTCTGCTACCTAGGCAGTAAAATAACCAACGACGGACGGAGCAAGGAGGACATCAAAAGCAGACTCGCTATGGCAAAGAAGGCATTTCTGGCCAAGAGAAGTCTACTAATATCAAATACCGCCCTTAATTTGAGGAAGAAATTTCTAAGGATGTACGTCTGGAGTACAGCATTGTATGGTAGTGAAACATGGACTGTGGGAAAACCGGAACAGAAGAGAATCGAAGCATTTGAGATGTGGTGCTATAGACGAATGTTGAAAATTAGGTGGACTGATAAGGTAAGGAATGAGGAGGTTCTACGCAGAATCGGAGAGGAAAGGAATATGTGGAAAACACTGATAAGGAGAAGGGACAGGATGATAGGACATCTGCTAAGACATGAGGGAATGACTTCCATGGTACTAGAGGGAGCTGCAGAGGGCAAAAACTGTAGAGGAAGACAGAGATTTAATACGTCAAGCAAATAATTGAGGACGTAGGTTGCAAGTGCTACTCTTAGATGAAGAGGTTAGCACAGGAAAGGAATTTGTGGCGGGCCGCATCAAACCAGTCAGTAGACTGATGACAAAAAAAAAGGCAGTTAACGGGCAGAAGAATTTTATTGCCAGTGACAACGCCGCGGAATCTTACGCTTAGATTTAACCATAGGCACTTGTTGATCAACAGCTTCGGGGGGGGGGGGGGGGGGGGGGGGAGGAAGACTACGGGTCTCAATAGTGGAGAAGTGTACCAAATTCGGTGGTCGAAGTTCGTTTGTTTCCCATATTAGGGCGACTCAAGGAGGAGTGTGTTTTCCATGTCAGTAACAGTCTTACTACAAATGGTTCAAATAGCTCTGAGCACTATGCGCCTTAACTTCTGAGGTCATCAGTCGCCTAGAACTTAGAACTAGTTAAACCTAACTAACCTAAAGACATCACACACATCCATGCCCAAGGCAGGATTCGAACCTGCGACCGCAGCGGTCGCTCGGCTCCAGACTGTAGCGCCTAGAACCGCACGGCCACTCCGGCTGGCAGTCTTACTACACCTGGTAGCAATAATGCTGCTCGTGCAGTGGTTTTTCCCGAGGCTGACATATCGTGACATTTCAGTCAGATCCTCCGACTGAACTGAGAGCGAGGCAGTTTTAAGCAGCTGGCCCCTGAGTTCCCTCAGTAGCGCCGCTTCCCCGAATCACGAAAATGGAATGACGCATCTTTTTCACTTTATTACCTTTTGATAATCTAAATACAAGGGGTCTCAAAGTAATGTGTATTCTTTTTGGAAGTGAATACCTCTTTAATTAAAGAAAATAAAAATGAAAAAGGTTTTGAAGTGGTATGCACATTAAGATCCACTCAAGTGCACCATCAACGACTTAAAAACAGAGCGGCATACCAAATGTATTAATATGTTACTATCGCGAGCTTGCTCAATTTGCTCCCTTTCTTCAGCCAGTGTTTGCAGTTTTGCGGCTTACACTGTGTTCCTGGTAGTAAAACAGAGACCGAAGTCTAAAGATAAGTAGAAAACAAATCAAACAACAGCCCAATTTCAATAATTCTTACTTTTCTTTAAGCTCCCTGTTTCGGCACTCCCCTGGTGCCATCCTCAGACCGTATGCAGACTGCGAACGGATGTATCACAAAGCTCTGTGTAATACAACAGGAGTCATCAAATAAATCTGAAGTCCGTGAATATTTTTTCTAAAGTGAGTACCTCTACGGCTAGACAGCAGATTTGATGACTCCTGTTGTATTGCACCGAGCTTTGTAGTACATCCATTCGCTGTGTGCCTAGGGGCCTGAGCATGATACCAATGGAGTGGCGAAACTATTAAGGTAAAGAAAAATGGTAAGAACTGTCCGAAACTGTTGTTTGGATTTTGTTCTACATACTGTTTGATCAGCCGCTGTCACGAGTCCATAATGTTTCCAAAAAGTATAAAAGCGTAAATCAGGCGATCGACATTCATCCAATCCATATAGATGGGAATGTGTGACTGAGAAATTTCCTCATATCGTTGAAAGTCAGGTGGCGCCTCATCTTGTTGGAACTGATAATGCTCATTTCTAAGTAAGAGTCATCTGTCACAATCCTTTCAATTTGAGTTGGTATGGATTTTCCTTAGAACAGTAAACACAATTATTGAATTTAAATGTCGCCTCATCTGAGAAAAGAATTAAATCTTGGGAACGTTAACCTTCTTCACACAGTTGGATGAACCACTCGCAAAATTTAACTCGTCCATCGGAATCAAATGGTTCAAATGGCTCTAAGCACTATGGGACTTAAAATCTAAGGTCTTCAGTCCCCTAGACTTAGAACTACTTAAACCTAACTAACCGAAGGACATCACACACATCCATGCCGAGTCAGGATTCGAACCTGCGACCGTAGCAGCAGCGCGGTTCCGGACAAAAACGCCTAGAACCGCTCGGCCACAGCGGCCGGCCATCGGAATCATCCTCATTCAGAGAATGGAGAAGTTTCGAAATGTAAGGCTTCCAACTCTGAGTTCTCATACTTCTGTGAACTCTAATTTTGTTCATTCCTGTCTGACGAGAGCATTGCCTCATTGACTTTTTCGGGGATTGTGTCTTCGCCTGAATTACCGCAGCAACACTTCCGTTATCTGCGAACGTCTCTTTCTTTCACTACGTCCCTTCTTCCCTGCATGCACCGTCTCTTCGACTTCAGCCTTGTCTCGGATTCTTCTAATTATTAACCGTGAAAGGAAGTGGTGTTCCAAATTCTATTCTCCAACACTGTCTCACCTGACTCACATTCTCTTATGCAATAACACTATAGCACCCACTTCCATTCGTCCAATGATAACGCCACGTTTATTTACAAGCCTGCAACAAATGAAAGCGTTTCTATGTTTTTCAGTGCACTCTGAATTATTACCCGAAAAAAAAGTCCTATCTGTTTCAACAAAAGGGGAAATTCAGATTCAAAAACAGTATACATTATTTTTGTTTCCTGTCTATTTACGATCTCTGTTCTCTTTGACGAATAGTCACTGTGCAATTATAAATTACTGAGAAGTGTGTTGTTGTAAGATTAGTATCCGCCGACATGTAGAATGAAATTAGGTTTTTGCAAATGAAACAATGTGGTTTTTTGATTCCAGAGTAGTCCTAGATTGTTTCTGGTCTTAAAGCATTATCAGTAAGTTAGAAGTGTGTGGTTAGCCAGTTCTCCGCTAATAAAACTAATTTTGGACCTAGAAAGAATTTACATATTAACAACGCAACAACGAGCAGCATAAATTAAATGAACTGGGGCGTATGTTCCATTCAGCCTGATCTTCGTAGATCGTGATGCCACTGCATGTCATTCAAATGTTGTGAAGGGCAATACACAATCAATCGAGAACATCCCTTGTTGCAGGGTGAACCAGCATCCCATTGCCTGCCGGCGCTGTTCACGGCCGCGAGTTGATTACCGCCTGTGCTCACTCCCTGTGGAAAAACCTCTGGCAGTAGTGTTCGGAAATCATAGATGGAAACATCAGTGAAAATAAACGTTTGTGTGAGGCCTATGTGATTGTTCCTTCAGCCAGTTAGTGAAAGGTACTGATGACAGTAAGTGGAATTCCAGATTCGAGTTCCAATCTGGCACAAATTTTCAGTTGTCACTGTGTATTTGTTGCTTGAGTTTTTAGAGGGTTGATGGATAAGTACCACTGTTCACAATAGGAGACAGAGCTGTAGGGATCGTTGGGCTGAATAGAGGAAGTATAAGTGGTATGGATGGATCCTCGTTTACTTCAATTTATGGTTTAGTATAGTAGCTATGGGAGACGTGTATGTGATACATAACACAGATAATACGTCTCATTGCTAAAACAATTTGACTGTGTTGCCCAATACAAGAACATGTCTCTTTACTTATTAAATATCATTGTTCCTCAAATTTAAGTGACCATCTTTATTTCGTTTACGGACTTTTTCAGTTTCTAGGAATACCTAGGCCCAACCATGGACCACACGCCAAGCTGTCATGTGGATAAAAATCAGGACAGCTTGGCGGGAGGTCCAACGTAAAATGAACACGTTTCAGACCAAAGCATTTACAAAGATGACAGCAAAGTCAGTCGAAATCGGTTGTTATGTGATCTTACCTGTTGAATGTTTTTAGAAGGTAAAAGAGATCGCTCCTTCGGTCTTTCCAAAATGAGAAAATTCGATGCATATCGACATAATACTTCGAAACTCATAATTCATTACTTTAGCAAATTATTCCAATAATTTTGATGCGTTGTCTAAATGGACCGTTTCTCAAGGAACCGAAACAACGATTCCCCAATTCGCGCTTGGCCGTTGTTGAACAAAACAGTAAGGCAATGCTCCTGCCGAAAGATGCGCTCAGTTTCGAAAGTTCCAGGAACCAACGATGCGTAAGTGGTAGTATTTACTACGTCATACTATTATCGATAATAGTACCCCTTACAAGGATCACTTAAATTTGAGGAACTATGATATTTACAAAGTAAAAAGACACGCTCTTGTATTGGGCAACACAGTCAAATTCTTTTTGCAATGAGACGTGTTCTCTGTGTTATGCATCACATACACGTCTCCCATCGCTACTATATTAAACCATAAATTGAAGTAAACGAGGATCCATCCATACCACCTATACTTCCTCTATTCAGCCCAACGATCCCTCGAGCTCTGTCTCCTGATGTGAACAGTGGTACCTATCCATCAAGCCTCTAAAATCTCAAGCAACAAATGCGCAGTGACAACTGAAAATTTGTGCCAGATTGGGACTCGAATCTGGAATTCCACTTACTGTCATCAGTCCGCTTCATTAATTGGCTGAAGGAGCAATCACACAGGCCTGACGAAAACGCTCATTTTCACTGATGTTTCCATCTATGACTTCCGAACACTACTGCCAGAGGTTTTTCCACAGGGTGGGTGGCAATGGGATGCTGGTTCACCCTGCCAAAAGGGATGTTCTCGATTGATTGTGTATTGCCCTTCCCAACATTTGACTGATGTAGGTTCGCAGAAGGACGAGTTTTTGAGAGGGACATTCTAAATGTAGGGGAACGCTGACTGAGATGCTCCAAGACCTCCAACATGACGCCGCACTGTTGAATGTGTCTTCGACGTAAGAAATAATGATGTCCCGCATTTACACCCGAAATGGGACAGGATAACTGCAGCTGTATTTAAGGAGTAGCTTCTAATAGGATCAGCACAACAGTGAATGGTGAAAATTGTGGATTTTGCGTATGGCGTTCCGGGGGAAACGTGTGGCCGCTGCTGCGGCCGGAAACCGGCGGCGGCCAGACGGATGGCGCTGGCTCGACGTGCGCAGAATCGCGATGGCTTCGTTTACATTCGGAGCTCACGCCGCAATCTACAACAGCGTTTGTCCCCAGGATACCATCCATCACTTCTCTCTCACGCTCGTTTCTGCCCAGTCTCCGCCGTTTCCTGCATCTGGACTCGCAGGCACGCCCTTCCCTCCTCTCGGCCTCAGTGCTGAACCACTTTGACTTACTTCCCCACTCCGCACACGGCGCACGCTTCTGTAGGATACTACTGCAATTTATGAGGCCTCGTCAATGTGACTGATTACACATTTCCAGATTTCCAGTTGAGCTGACGTTTCCATTTATTTCTTACTGCAAGTGATGTGTTCAGTGACTAGATTCCAGTTAAATTTGAAGTAATAGTGGTGGTGTATCTCTATTGGGTATTCTACGAGGTAAAACAAGAGCCTTTTCCCCACCCCAGTGACTCTATCCTATTGATCACGGTGAAAATCACACCACTCCATCTTTCGGCTAATGGTACAGCTGTTCAAAAAAAGAATAGGCACTCTCAGTTGCAAAATACACTACTGGCTATTAAAATTGCTACACCACGAAGATGACGTGCTACAGACCCGAAATTTAACCGACAGGAAGAAGATGCTGTGATATGCAAATGATCAGCTTTACAGAGCATTCACACAAGGTTGGCACCGGTGGCGACACCTACAACGTGCTGGAAAGTTTCCAACCAATTTCTCATACACAAACAGCAGTTGAACGTCGTTGCCTGGTGAAACGTTGAGTGATGCTTCGTGTAAGGAGGAGGAATGCGTACCATCACGTTTCCCACTTCGATAAATGTCGGATTGTAGTCTAGCGCGATTGCGGTTTATCGCATCGCGACATTGCTGCTCATGTTGGTCGAGATCCAGTGACTGTTAGCAGAATATGGAATCGATGGGTTCAGGAGGGTAATACGGAACGCCGTGCTGGATCACAACGGCCTCGTATCACTAGCAGTCGAGATGACAGGCATCTTATCCGAATGGCTGTAACGGATCGTGCAGCCACGTCTCGATCCCTGAGTTAACAGAGGGGGACGTTTGCAAGACAACAACCATCTGCACGAACAGTTCGACGACGTTTGCAGCAGCATGGACTATCAGCTCGGAGACCGTGGCTGCGGTTACCCTTGAGGCTGCATCACAGACAGGAGCGCCTCCGATGGTGTGTTCAACGACAAACCTGGGTGTTCGAATGGCAAAACGTCATTTTTTCGGATGAATCCAGGTTCTGTTTACCGCATCATCATGGTCGCATCCGTGTTTCGCGACATCGCAGCGAACGCACATTGGAAACGTGTATTCGTCATTGCCATACTGGAGTATCATCCGGCGTGATGGTATGGGGTGCCATTGGTTACACTTCTCGGTCACATCTTGTTCGCATTGACGGCACTTCGAACAGTGGACGTTACATTTCAGATGTGTTACGACCCGTGGCTCCACCCTTCATTCGATCCCTGTGAAACCCTACATTTCAGCAGGATAATGCACGACCGCATGTTGCAGGTCCTGTGCGGGACTTTCTGAATACAGAAAATGTTCGACTACTGCCCTGGCCAGCACATTCTCCAAATCTATCACCAATTGAAAACGTCTTGTCAGTGGTGGCCGAGGAATTGGCTCGTCCCAATACGCCAGTCACTACTCTTGATGAACTGTGGTATCGTGTTGAGGCTGCATGGGCAGCTGTACCTGTACACGCCATCCAAACTCTGTTTGACTCAATGCCCAGGCGTATCAAGGCAGTTATTGCGGCCAAAAGTGGTTGTTCTGGGTACTGATTTCTCAGGATCAATGCACTCAAATTGCGTGAAAATGTAATCACATGTCAGTGCTAGTATAATATATTTGTCCAATTAATACATGTTTATCATCTGCATTTCTTGTTGGTGTAACAATTTTAATGGCCAGTAGTGTAGTTTTTTTTTTTATTTATTTAACTTGTGACTCGTTTGACTCGCTCAGGCGCATCATGAGACAACTGGAGGAAAAAACAAGTTTCCTGAGTACAAATTTAATAGCCAGAAATCAGCTATGAGGCTAGATTGCCTGGTAAATAAAGCAACTGGAAAACCACTACACTAGGTGTGAAACGAGCGTAACCAAAGGCAACTCAGCGGGTAAAAACACTCGAGAACCACTGGCAGGAGTATTCTTTCCAATAGTCCTCAAGTGTTTTTACCCGGTGGATGTGTCCTGTAAATTTTATTGGACGACGTATCATTTTTGGTGATTGGGGGACTTTCTGTACACTTTCCAGTGGTACTGGAGTGTTTTTACGCAGGGAATTTGTTTTTGATTAGCTCTTTCCGGAACTCGAGTCGTGGTTTCCCAGCAGCTTTATTTAGCTACTCCCTGGTTACTAAATTTGTACTGAGGAAACTTGTTTATTCCCCCAGATGTCTAATGATGCTCCTGTGCGAGTGAAATGCGTCACAAATTAAATAAAAAAACAATTCTGCAACCAATATTGCCTATTCTTTATTGATCAGTGTCACTGATGTTGTCTAAACGAAAATATCGTCATTGTACAATCGTAAGAGAATGTAGAAAGAGGGACAAAATTTCTACTTGGTGTAATAAATGGGAGCTCTTTAAATGTTGACAACGGCCTGATTATGTCCGTAGGCTAGACAGAGAATCTGATGGATCCAATTATAAGACTGTTAAGACCTGGCAAAAGCCAAGCCTTCTAGCGTCGGAACATCCCGGCCAGTCTACAATCCGTCCATGTTCATTGAAATCCAGTGTGGCGGAGCAGAACGTTGAACGCTCAGTTCGTGTCACTGGTACACACTGAAACTGCGGAGGAGGACAGCAGTCACCTCAAGCGCCTCACCTCACTACTGAACCGTAGATCAATGTAACCTGAAAATTTGTTCAAGAAATTCCTCCTATCAGTCCTGGGAGACGCAGCCGAAGTGCAGGTGGATGCAGCGGACTTTCGTGTCCAACTAATACACCATATCCACTAGCGTTCATTGTAATTGATGCACCACAAGCCGAGGGACTCGCAATAGCATAGCTACAACAAGTCAGAAACGTTTGATGCACTATTGGATATTTTTACATGAACGCATGCCAGTCCCAAACCCGTAATATCCGGACACTTGCACACTAATTCAGTCGTACGTATATAAAATGGGCGGGCCTACTGATTAGATAATCAGCACCTAATGAATAGAAGAGATGAATGGATCATAACAACGGAAAGTCATATGTAAAGCACACACCATAAACTACTCAAACTGTATGGAGAAACTGGAAGGTTGTGAACTTAAACAGAATCGCAGCATGCAGAAAAATATCCCGCAAAGATGCTGTAATACTTCACTGCGTTGAGACCAGCCGCTGAGCACACCTAAGAGCTGTGCTCGGACCATGTACAGAATACGTCTCGACCTGCCATCGAAATATTATGCGCAAAATTGGGCTGTCAGCTCAAGCGAAAACTCGAAAACTTCTGGTGTAACTGTTATGTCTCCCCGGGGAGTGGAGGGGAGCTTAACACTAGGTATTCCAAAATTATTTTAAACCAGCCTAAAGTGTTTCAGAAAAGTACACTGCAGCTTATTCTGATTGTAGATCAATTCAGATTTTACTCTTTGTGTGACATGAGACGAACGTCTCCCGGAGTGCTAGGGTACGTTTATGTAGCAACTGCGATAAACGACGAGAGCGTAAATACTACAGCATTCACAAACCAGTGTTTATATTGCTTCGCCACTCTGAACCACTCTTAGCAGCAGCTATGCGAGAGTCCTTAATCCCTGTTTGAGTTTACTTCGCTAGTATCGTTTACGCACATCTTAAGTTTGAAATTCTTTTCAGGCCTGCAGTGTGGCACAGTAGACTGTTTCCGACAAATTGTGGAATTAAATGTTAATAAAATAAAAAATACACGTAAGTATACGTAAATATTTATTTTGTTTATTTAACTTTAAATACTCTTAGACAACCACAAGCGCATCGTTATTTTTCTGCCCACTCCAGGGTTAATCCTAGGGCATGTTGCGGTCTCAGAATCTCTTCCTACACTACTCTTGCTTCTTGGTTAATAACCCGCTGCAGGTTTAGGGAGTCTTTGTGGCGGCATGTGAAGTACATATTATCTCCATTTTTCTTTGTATTAGATCGCCTTTTGGGCTACTGTTTGCATCCGTAATTTTCTCTTATTGCCTAGTTTCTAATTTTGTATTCCGTAGTAACTCTTTCAGATATTTTAGAAATTTCATATCTGATGCTTATAGTTGCCGTAACTCTTTATTTCTCAGCGTCCAACTTTCCTCCTCATATAATAAACTGAGAACTCCAGTGACTTTACAAAATTTCAATTCTGTTTGCCTAACTGGCTCATGGCGGTTCTCTGGGATACTTGACAAGATCTCAATCGGATGGAAGAACATTACTGAAACGTCTGAGAAGAAACTGATTCTTCTGCATTTTTCTCCATAATAATTGCAACAAATAACATTAACTGAATTCCGACAAAGACTGGTTTTGAAAACATACTGAATATTTGCTTCCATATATGTACTACACTACGACGTATTATATACCTGATATCCATACTATGTATCTGGGAACAAAAAGTCCATCTATATACATCGCTACCCAGTTTTCTAGATAGGAGCAGCAGTTGAAAATCTTCCAATGTAATCTTATTTCATCCGTGCTGAATCTCGTGTAATCTGCTATCGTGAAGGCCATTTGGTGAATAGCGCAACCAGCCACAAATGCTTTTAAAGATGCTTTATTTCGATGCCATAACCGGTTTCGGTCTATTATGCCCCTCGTCAGATAGCTAACGTTTCCGATTACATTAATGTCTCCATCAGCAACAATACGCTCCTGGAAAATGCTCCAGTGGACGCCACTTTGTCTTGCCATGGTCCTTACGCTTCTTCAGGACAATACATAAACTGTTGCAGTGCAAACAGCACACACATTCCAAGTAAATCACTGTGCAACACAAACACTTCATAATATTCTTCATATATTTGGGCTCAGACATGCACTTTACATTCCATATTTTTGTAAATAATAGATTTCAGCTATCAGTCGTCCTTTTTAAGTTTTATTGGCAGATCTAGATTTCAGCTAGAAACTAGCCATTCTCAATGCACTATCATTTTTGATCAGTGCATGCAATGCCTGTTGGTCGGTTTTCATCCACAGTTCATTGAATACCATGTTTTCGTTTACAATAGCCGGAACCGCTTATGGGATTAAAATAAAGCAGTTTTGAAAGTATACCTATCTGTATTTGATTGCGTTATTCACCATCTTACCATGCAAGTTTATGAGTTTCGCAACAATTATAACCCTAACAGAAAACAAAACGCTAGGCACCTGAATGACTGTCCAGTATAAATTTATGTAAAACGGAACCCAAATTTAGTAAAATTCATTAATTCCTTTTTCAATTTATTGTGTATTTATAGTTAAGCAGTGTGTTTTTCAAGATCGCACTTCGTTTTATTTTCCAGTAAATGCAGTACGAAACAAATGGAAAAGTTTATGTTACACATTTAGGACTACAGTGGCTTGCATTCCAAATCAAAAATTACTGAGTACTTTCTCCCACACTGCTGTCAAAACTCCGTTATGAACTCCTCATGAAAGCTAAGAGCACGCTTTACTTTCGTTGCTGCTCTCTTAGACGCTCTTAACGATTACCACAGCTCCGACGTAAACATACTCATAGGCAGCTTAGCATAAAACAAAAAGAGATCATTGTGCTTTGAAGAGACCCATTGTCTTAGACTGGTGGGTGCTAAGGACTCTGTATCCCGTTAGCGCACGTGCATTGATGGACACGTACGTCAAGGAGTAATGTCTACACTAACAGCCTTAACTTTGTCAACGGCAAGTGTTAAAAACGGGTAGACAAATGAATCAAATAGACGGGTTACGCTACTTTGATAAATGAATGAAATAACTGAAAATGAAAAACCCGCTACATGGGTGTCAGGCTACAAGTCCAGAAGTTCTGTGTTCGATACTCGGAAGGTAGTAGGATTTTGTCTTTCACTTATCGCTTACCTCACCTCTAGCACTGAGCTGAGTATGTAGAAAAATGACAAGTTGTACCATGGTGGGGGACAACGTCACACTGTGTCCTTCCATAACAGGCAGAGTTATTCAGTTCAGAGATTAGAAAAAAGCAGGGGTATTTCGAAAAATCAGTGTTACAGCTCTGGGTTTCGTGAAGATCGGTGAAGTAACTGTGTGTAAATCATTCATAATCTTCAAGCTGTTGACAGACACTCATGACAAGTCTGAGAACTGACAGCTAGTGCAGGCATATTTCTTTCTGTCACTGTATGTGCTACGTGGCAGACGAAAGCTCGTTCGCCAACGTATCGCGTCAGCGTTTAAAATGATGCCAAATTCATGCATCGCATGTAGTGCCTGCACAGACAGATGCAGATAAATGTTTGGAGATTTACGAGGTGGAAAGATTATTAGGTAAAGAGTCAGAATATGTTTTAATGTCGATACTGTCATGCTCATCGTAGCCAGATTGCTATTCGAAACTCCAGGGAAAGAGATGTCTGCATATTCTCAGTTACTCTGCGTACTTTTATTCTGCAGAATTTTTCTCTGTCTCATGCAGGGTCGGCACTTGTAGTTGTACGCGACCTACTCCATCAGTTGTTTCTCTTTCGAAAATAGTCGATCCCCCTCTTCTTTCGTCATCTTTATACGAAGCCATCTACTGTCATCACCGACAGTCAAATCTCACTACATGCCCGTTACAATGGAATTTCCTCTCCTGGACTTTCTTGGACGTCACAATGAATCTGAAACTTTGTCAGACCCTCATTTGGAATGCAGCCCATTCTGGTAACTTCACTGCAAAGAGATGTACACATATCTCGCGTATACTGTACCCTATATGACTAACGAAGACTCCTGTGCACAATTACAGAAATTAAATTATTTTAAAATCAGTATTTGTAATAAAGCAAAAACAGCTGTAAGAGTGTGGAAGAACATCAATGCAGATATTTTGACATTTATCAATTAAATTTCGACTAATTGATGATTGATTTTGTGATACTGCTTCTGAAGATACAAGGGAAGAAGGAAGTAATACAAGAAGGAAGAGTAAATTTCTGTTAACGAAGAGGAAGTTGGAGACAGGCCACAAGCTTGTATTCCGGAAGGAAATCAGTAGTGTCCTTTTCAAAGGAACCATCCCGGTATTTTTTTTAGAGAAGCCACAGAAAACATACATGAGGGTGACTGGACAAACATGTGAAACCATTTTCCACCAATGAGCGTCCATTGTCTCTCTGGGTATAATGTTCCGAGGGAAACGCGCAAGTCTGTAGGAGAGCTGATGAATAGAACCAACATTATGGCGTAGTGTCTCCGGTGAACTTTGGCAGTGGAGGAACCATTGAGCAGTTCTCTTCCGCTTTCAAACGTCCTGCGCTTGGCAACGCAATTGCAGAGGTAGAGATCAATATTCTATGGTTCACTTGTCTACCACAAAAGAACATTTCGGGAACGAGCTCTGTCAGTCATTCTTAAGGGGAGACATCATTAGAGGAGAAGATAGCCTCTGACATACGTAAAGTGAGTGTAGTAGAGACTGTGCTGTTTATAACATACGCTGAGTAACAAAGGACACTGACAAACTTCGAGGAATTATAGAGTGTGTCTTGAGGAACTAACTGAGAATGCCACTAAAGAGTGTTGAAGACAGAGGAGTCCTGGACAAGTCACCGTTCCCCAACAACGTGCGAAGCTCCTCATATCAAACGCATGAAGAAAGTACACCAGCCTATGCGTTCTTCGCAGTCTCCTAAGCAGCGTGAAAACGAGTCTGGAGCCAACAGTTCACCTGTCGGCGATTACATTTAAATTACAGCCTATCCGGAAACACGTTTTGGAATTTCGTATTGTGCGCAAAAGTACGACAAACACCTCATAGGTTTGAAATATGACGATATACAAAATTCTGACAGAGTTACTACTGCAACGCCGATTTCAGAAAGAGAGCAGTATGCGGACCGGTCAGTATTGAGGCGCAATATTCACCAGACATTTCTGCCTTCGCAGATCCTGTCTCTATGGTATCCGATTGTCAATGACCAAATCTCAACAAAATTCAGAGAATTCACCTCAGTGCCACAGACTCTTGTATAAATGCGAGATCGAGCATAGATTTTGTTTGTGGAGCAACGCAGAACATAATTATTTCCTAGCCGCCAACTAACTATCATTGATAGAAATCTGAAAGATCGCGAACTAACGCGCCCTGACCGCACGTGATACTCACTTGCCAAACAAAGGGCAAGTCTTTGGAATATCAAGTATATGCCTCTTTCATTCTCAGAATACTTTTCCTACGTTTAATGATAATACTGTCTGATACAACGGAATGGCAATTGCACTAAAAGTGTTGGGAACATGCTCACACATCAAGATCAATGATTTCCTGTTAGTGCGACCATCACGCGAATGAACAAGTGGTCGACGCAAGGAGAAAGAAAACGCCAGAGACGAGATTTTAAACGTACACTGATGAGCCAAAATATTATGACTATCTGATTAATTTGTTTGTCGCTCTTTGGAATGAAATACGTCACTGATTCTGCGTATCAGGCATCCGACAGTTTGTTGGTTGGTTTGTTGAGGTATGGCGCATTGGATGTCTACGCACAGGTCATGTGATCCGCATAAATAACGGGCCGCTGATTTGTGTACGCGGTGATGACCCCCGATAGCGACCCAGAAGAGTTTCATAGGAATTACATCAGCGAATTTGGTCGCCGAGACATTAACGTGAGTTTACTATAAAACTCCTCCACGGTTCTGGTTCAGATACACGTGCAACTATACTGCTGGAAGATGACATCGCCGTCAGGGAAAACATCGAGCACGAAGGGATGCAGGTGGTTCGCAACTGTCAGTGTGTCTTCGATTACTGTCACAGCGCAGGAGAACGTCTCCCATAGCATAATCTGTTCCTACCAGCCTGCATCCGTGGCATAATGCACTATTCGAGCCACCAATGTGATTCAACAGAAGAGCCGACACGTTTTCATTGATCGACGGTTGAATCCCGATGGTCCCGTGCTCACTGCAGTCGTAATTGGCGATGTCGTTGGACCAACATGTGAACACGTAGCGGTGGTTGCTGCGGAGGTCTATGCTCAACAATGTGCGATGATCGGTGTGCTCCGAAACACTTGTCCGTGCATCAGCTTTGTGCTCTTTCGGCAGAGATGTCACATATCCTACTTTACAGATCAGACAGGCCTCCCAACCCGACGTTCTATGAAGAGTCGCGGACGTCCAACCATTTAGCGCCTAGTGGTAGTTTCACTGCCCTTCTACCTCTTTCCGTAGATGCTCACGAGAGTAGCACGTGAACATTCGACCAGCTTCGCCGTTTTCGAGGTACTCGATCACAGTCTCTGCATAATATTAAAGCACCCTTTGTCAAAGTCGCTTATCTCTAGCCGCGTCTAACGTCCCGGTGGACAGTGATCATAATGATTTGGCTTATCAGTGTACTGTATCAACCTAATATAATCTGAGGGTCTACGTGCGAAGAAGTATAACAGGAGTGTTGTTTCTACCGTCACACACGCCATACAGCCGTAACCACAGTGGGCTGGCCATGCAGTTTACGGCATGGTGCCACATAACTCTATTTCTATGTAGAGTGTGCACGTAACAGGCACCTATTGATGCTTCAGCCACACGATACACAAATAGTTCGCTCTGTCCACCAATAGTTACGTCAGTCGCCACACAGGGCACCCACATGAGGAACTACCTGCTGCATCCTCAAAATAGATCGTAGATTGACATTCTTCCACCGTTTGCGGATAAATGCGGCAGCACAGTTTCACTCGACCAGTTGCCGATCTGATGTCTACAGCTGCCGCAAGTTACGCTGCTGCAGTTATAGAATATCAACAAGTGATAGTAGGACAGTTAACACGGAGTTCAAATGGCTCTGAGCACTATGGGACTTAAGTGTTGAGGTCATCAGTCCCTTAGGACTTCGAACTACTTAAACCTAACCAACCTAAGGACATCACATACATCCATGCCTGAGGCAGGATTCGAACCTGCGACCGTAGCGGTCACGCTGTTCCAGACCGTAGCGCCTAGGACCGCTCGGCCACTGCGACCGGCGGAATGTGGTCAACGCAAAAATTAAACAATTAACAATCATTTATTAAAAAAGGCACACAGAAAATACACAACATAGTGTTACGTAGATACGAGGCACTCGGGTTGAAGTAATGACGCTGGTAACTCAGCGACTGTCTAATGTTACCGAAATTCGAACATGATGTGCTGTCGATTCAGTCTTTTAGTTCAGGTTCTGTGAAAGTTAAACACTCTGACACTCCGTGTTAGCCGGCAGGAGTGGCCGTGCGGTTCTAGGCGCTACAGTCTGGAGCCGAGCGACCGCTACGGGCAACAGGGAGAAACAACAGCTGTTTTCAGCAACTTATCCATTTTATTGGTTCTGGAGCTACGTGACTATGGATTGTATTATTTTAATACAGCAATCAGCAACTTTTTTGTGTATTTTTGTTTAGGCCAAAGCGCGTTTCGGGCTTTAACCTATCTTTAGTTGGCGTAACAAATATTTCAATAGTTAGTTGTACATCTTTAAAATATCAACAGAAATTTGGATGGTTTAATTAGTCTATTCAAATGAACAATTTTATTTAGCTACTATACTTCGCGAGTTGCATATTTACGGAATATTACTGGTTAGATGTACTTAGATTCTACAATAACAACCGCAGTAAAAAGTAAGTACAACAATCAGTAATGTGCGTAAATATGTAACTTGCGAAGTATAGTAGCTAAATAAAACTGTCAATGTGCACGGGCCAGCTGCAGTATCTAAATTGATGTCGATGTATTAACGACGTACAGCTGAAGAATGAAAAATGTATTACGCCAGTTGAATGAAAATCCGAAACGCATATGGCATAAGTAAAAGTGCATAAAAAGTGACTGGTTGCTGTATTTCTTAAAATAAGTTGTTTCGAATATGTTGAGAATTTGCACTTCTAATCTTAAGCGATTTAGGGAAGCCACTGGAAAACTATGAGTAGACCTAGATGGGCAGGAGTAGATTTGGAGCTCCGTACTTTATTAATAGCTGCGTCATCTCGCCATGTTATTCTATAGAAAGAACGTAGTATTTATCATACCTCAATGAGTCTCCTGTGTGTGTAATTCCTAAATTCATAGGCAATCATTATGCACACATTGTTTTGAGAATGTACGGTGAGCAGTGTTGCAAGACGGGCTTTGTCTACGATTCAAGGCGAAGCGTATCGTCTACTCGCGTCCCCTGCGGGCTCTTAGTGCTCTTCCGCTGCCCTCGCCAGACATGTGCCTCCCCTTCGCCTAGTGTGTATTTGCCGCTACCGCAGTAGACGTAGTCAGCGTCTAAACAAGTGTCGGGAGTGACGTGTAAGCACCTCGGTGCGTCTGTGTTTGGTCTCGTCCCTCTTCTGTTTGTTTGTAAGTGCGGTTGTTCATCAGCTCCCGTACAGATATTTAGCCTACCTAGCCCTGCGGAGGGAGCCGCCCTCTTCTACACGGTCACGAGTACCGATGTCAGGGCACGAACGTAGCTACACTGCGAGTTCTAGCTCACAGATGAGCCAGTGCCTCTGACGTATGAGAAAAGACGAGTTAATCTGAAGTACTTGTCTGGTTGATGGTAACGAAGTGGTTTCGGGTCAATAGAAAGGATGAAAGAGGCCGAACACACACTGGAGGCAACTAACGTTTTCTTGGAATAAAAGCTGGCCTTGGTCTTCGATGAAAGAAGTGACCTGATAAATGAGTCCGTCCGATATGCGCAGCATATTTGTTCCAGTTGCAGCAACGTCAGTTGTGAGTGCAATTTCGCTTCGCAACTGACTTAACGCTTCTAAAACGAGTTGCTTTTCTGCGAACTTTCTGGCCGCAATTGCTCGTCTGAAGAACCAAGACCTCAGCAATCAGAGTTTCTCGGTTCTCGTTTTGCAGCAGGCTTAGCAGTAGGTGTTGCTGTCGGCGTTCCCGACAACGTCTTTTGAATGTATATTATTAAGAAATAGGGTGAAGGCTACCACTGGCAGTGTTTACTTTTGTAGGCCATGGTCAATGCACAAAACAATTGAGGTTTGTTTCCTGTTTATGGAAAATGAAACATGAGTAACTTTATAGTGAACTCCAAATGGATATTCGTATTTTGTAGTAACTTTAACAGTGAGCGTGAGAGAGTTAAATTACAGTGTTTATAAATCTAAGTCGTCTATTTTTATATTGCCTCTCTCTTATGATTAACAGTGAAAGACGCTAACCATAAGACGAGGATGCCACCTCTTCAGCAACTATTGACTGAGTGGAACGGTGATAGTTCATATACAGGGTGTTTCAAACTCTTTGCATCAAACAGCTAGGAGTGATAGATCACGTTATGAGGAACAAATTTCGTTATTTTGTTAGAGAAAAATGTTCACTGCCGCTGCTGGAAATGCTAGACGCCCATTAGTACTTGATAGCCCTGGGACGAACTACCTGCCGGACACTGTGGCCGAGCGGTTCTAGGCGCTACAGTCCGGAACCGCGCTGCTGCTACGGTGGCAGGTTTGAATCCTGCCTCGGGCATGGATGTGTGTGATGTCCTTAGTTAGGTAGGTTTAAGTAGTTCTAAGTGTAGGGGACTCATGACCTCAGGTGTTAAGTCCCATATTGCTTAGAGCCATTTAAACCATTTGACAAACTACCTGGCTCTGCTAAACAGGTGCGCTGCATATTAGTTACTCCAGTAAATTGATAAGAGTCCTTTTCAACAACAAAAACACAAGACTTTCTCTAAGAAGCTTTTGAGAAGCGACTCAGGAACTATACATGAGGCGACAAATACAGATGGCGGTAGTATCTCGTACACAAGATATAAAAGGACAGTGCATTGGCGAGGCTATCATTTGTAGTCAGGTGAGTCATGTGGAAGGAATTACGGCGTGATCATGGCCGCACGACGGGAATTACCAGACTATGAACGCGGAATGGTAGCTGGAGCTTGACATACACTATGTGATAAAAAGTATCCGGACACCCCCCAAAACATACGTTTCTCATATTAGGTGCATTGTACTGCCATCTACTCTACCAGGTACTCCATATATCAGCGACCTCAGTAGTCGTTAGACATCGTGAGAGAGCAGAATAGGGAGTTACGCGGAACTCACGGACTTCGAACGTGGTCAGGTGATTGGATGTCACTTGCGTCATACGTCTGTGCGCGTGATTTCTACACTCCTAAACATCAGTTGTTCCACTGTTTCCGAAGTGAAAGTGAAGTGGAAACGTGAAGGGACACGTACAACACAAAAGCGTACAGGCCGACCTCGTCTGTTGACTGACAGGGTCGTAACGTGTAATACGCAGACATCTATCCAGACCATCACACAGGAATTCCAAACTGCATCAGGATCCACTGCAAGTACTGTGACAGTTAGGCGGGAGATGCGAAAACTTGGATTTCATGGTCGAGCGGCTTCTCATAAGCCACACATCACGCCGATAAATGACAAGGAGCGTAAACATTGGACGATTGAGCAGTAGAAAAACGTCGTGTGGAGTGAAGAATCACGGTACGCAATGTGGCGATCGGATGGAAGGGGTGTGGGTATTGCGAATGCCCGGTGAACGTCATCTGCCAGCGTGTGTAGAGCCAACAGTAAAATTTGGAGGCGGTGGTGTTAGGGTGTGGTCGTGTTTCTCATGGAGGGGGCTTGCAGCCGTTGTTATTTTGCGTGGCACTATCACAGCACAGGCCTACATTGATGTCTTAAGCACCTTCTTGCTTCCCACTGTTGAAGAGCAATTCGGGGATGGCGATTGTATCTTTCAACACGATCTAGCACCTGTTCGTAGTGCACGGCCTTTGGCGGAGTGGCCACACGACAATAACATCCCTGTAATGGCCTGGCCTCCACAGAGTCCTGACCTGAACCCTATAGAATACCTTTGGACTGTTTTGGAACGCCCACTTCGATACCTCTCTTCAGTGCAGTACTCCTTGAAGAATGGGCTGCCATACACCAAGTAACCTTCCAGCACCTGATTGAACGCATGCCTGCGAGAGTGGAAGCTGTCATCAAGACTAAGGGAGGGCCAGCACCATATTGAATTCCAGCATTACCGCTGTAGGGCACCACGAACTTGTGAATCATTTTCAGCCAGATGTACGGATACTTTTGATCACATAGTGTAATTTTCCTCACATTTTGGCATAGATGGACTATGTGTTTAAGCCAATATCGAAGAAGGTTAACTGCCGGTATCCCAAAATCTGTCAAGCCTCTCTGATACAGTTTCCAAACAAAGAGATGGTCTTCATTTCAGCTTAGAGTAGACTGATTATATCGTATACGTTGATGTATAAGTTACAAGTCGCACATCCTATGGGTAATCAAATGATTTCATCGTAAAACAAACTGGAACTATCACAGCACAGGCCTACATTGATGTCTTAAGCACCTTCTTGCTTCCCACTGTTGAAGAGCAATTCGGGGATGGCGATTGTATCTTTCAACACGATCGAGCATCTGACGGCCTGTGGCGGAGTAGTTACTTTTGATCGCATAGTGTATGAGACATTCAGTTTCAGAAATCGTTAGGGAATTCAGTGTCAAGAGTGTGCCGAGAATATCAAATTTCAGGCATTACCTCTCTCTACGGACAACCAAGTGGCCAACGGCCTTCACTTGACAACCGAGAGCGGCGGCTTTGGCATATAGTTGTGAGTGCTAAGAGACAAGCAACATTGCGTGAAATACCCGCAGAAATCAATGTGGGACGTACGACAAACGTATCCGCTAGAACAGTGCGACGAAATGTGGCGTTCATGGGCTATGGCAGCGACGCGATTGCCTTTGCCAACAGCACGACATCATCTGCAGAGCCTCTCCTGGACTCGCGGCCATATCGATTGGACCCTAGACGACTGGAAACCGTGTTCTGGTCGGATGAGTCCCAATTTCATTTGGTAAGAGCTGATTGTGGGGTTCGAGTGTGGCGCAGACCGCACGAAGCATCTACACCTACATCTACATGGATACTCTGCAAATTACATTTAAGTGCCTGGTAGAGGGTTCATCGAACCACCTTCACAATTCTCTATTATTCCAGTGTCGTATAGCGCGCAGAAAGAACCAACACCTATATCTTTCCGTACGAGCTCTGATTTCCCTTATTTTATCGTGGTGATCGTTTCTCCCTATTTAGGTTGGTGTCAACAAAATATTTTCGCATTCGGAGGAGCAAGTTGGTGATTGGAATCTCGTGAGAAGATTCCGTCGCAACGAAAAACGCCTATCTTTTTAGGATGCCCAGCCCGAATCCTGTATCATTTATGTGACACTCTCTCCCCTATTTCGCGATAATACAAAACGTGCTGTCCTTCTTTGAACTTTTTCGATATACTTAGTCAATCTTATCTGGTAAGGATCGCACACTGCACAGCAGTATTATAAAAGAGGACGCACAAGCTTAGTAGATGTGTTACATTTTGTAAGCGTCCTGCCAATAAAGCCTTTGGTTAGCCTATTTCACAACATTTTCTGTATGTTGCTTCCAATTTAAGATGTTCGTAATTGTAAATCCTAGGCATTTTTGTTGAATTTAAGGCATTTAGATTTGACTGATTAATCGTGTAATCGAAGATTAACAGATTTCTTTTAGCACTCATGTGAATGACCTCACACTTTACGTTATTTAGGTCAATTGCCAATTATCGCACCATACAGTAATCTTTTCTAAATCGTTTTTCTATTTGTTTTGATCTTCTGATGACTTTGTTAGTCGATAAACGACAGCATCATCTGCAAACAACCTAAGACGGCTGCTCAGATTGTCTCCCAAATCGTTTATATAGATAAGGAACAGCAAAGGGCCTATAACACTACCTTGGGGAACGCCAGAGATCACTTCTGTTTTACTCGATGACTGTCCTTCAATTACTGCCACATGTGACCTCTCTGACAGGAAATCACAAATCCAGTCACATAACTGAAACGATATTCCATAAGCACGCAATTTCACTACAAGCCGGTTGTTTGGTACAGTGTCAAAAGCCTTACGGAAATCCAGAAGTATGGAATCGATTTGAAATCCCTTGTCAGTAGCAGTCAGCACTTCAAGTGAATAAAGAACTAGTTTTGTTTCACAGGAACGATGATTTCTAAATCCATGTTGACTGTGTGTCAACAGACAGTTTTCTTCGAGGCACTGTAACAAATCACTTTGCAAGCTGGTGGTGGGTCCATAATGGTGTGGGCTATGTTTACAGTGAATGGATTGGGTCCTGTGGTCCAACTGAACCGATCATTGGCTAGGAATGGTTATCTTCGGCTACTTGGAGAACATTTGCAACCTTTCACGTACTTGTTATTTCTAAACAACGATGGAATTTATAGATGTCAATGAGCTATGTCACCGGGCAATAGTTTTTCGCCATTGTTTTGAACTTCCTGGACACTTCGAGCTAATAACTTGACCACTCAGGTCGCCTGACGCTAATCCCATCGAACTTTAATGGTACGTAATCGAAAGGTCAGTTCGTGCACAAAACCCCGGGCGGCAACAATTTCGCTGTTGTGGGCTGCTATTGTGGCATCATGGCTCAATATTTCTGCCGGGGTTTTCCAGCGACTTGTTGAGTCCATGTCACATCGAGTTGATGCGTTACACCGGACAAAAGGAGATCCGTCACAGTTTTGGGAGGTATCACATGACATTTGTTACCTCAGTGTAATTTTGCTCGACCCAGCGTGTTTCACAGGGGACAGACGACTGAATTATAGGCACACACATTGCATACACACGCACCAGAGTGCCTGCCGCCTCTCAGGGGCATACTTAATACTAATAACAATAATGATAATAAAAAGGCGTCGCCAGGAGTGCTACAGAATGTTTTGTCTGTAACAAAAGTTGTTCCTCATGACGTGATCTATCAACCTTTGGAATTTGATGCATACAAACTGAGGTCATCAGTCCCCTAGAACTTAGAACTACTTAAACCTAACCTAAGGACATCACACATATCTATGCCCGAGGCAGGATTCGAACCTGCGACCGTCGCGGTCGTGCGGTTCCCCTAGAACCGCTCGACCACAGCGGCTGGCTTGCCACAGCTAATATCTATTATGCTGAATAGCGTAGTTACTAATTGCATTAGCTGAAAATAAAGGTGGTGTCTGAGCAGTGTAAGTTGGACACCCTATAAAATTATATCCTTGCCTGGTTTCTTTAGATGAGAATTTTCTGTGATGCTTTAGCATGACTATTAAATGGACTATTCTAAACGAGTTATACTGTCTTTAATTTGCTATGGTAATAAGGTGTGCTGCAGAGACAACACTGCAGTAAGGTAGTCCACTTGTGATACTGTAAAATACATAACTATCAATAAACAAAGGACATATAGGCTATCTTAATTTCTGCTAATGTACACATTTATACAGTATACCTTTGACATTTCGTCGTCGTTGGCGGCGATATGAGATTATATTGTTGAATCAACTTTCCCAGGATCGCCAGTATTCCGTTTTATTATTATTACCGGTTTCGACAGAACTACGCTGTCATCATCCCGTGATAGTGGCTCAAACATTTACGATTTTATATCACAAAAGTGTACACTACCGCAATGTTAGAACGAACCTTACAGCATTATTAGATGATATGCTTTTTACATCGCTGAACGTTACATAGTGACGTTGCGTCAAATTGTGATAAAAAGTGGCAGCAAACATCAGCATGTCACAAATAAAATACCACACAATTAAATCGTACAACATGTTTTTCTGATGTCCCACATTCACTAATCACTTTACACCACATTAGCGACTTAGCTAGTGTAATATTTTCACAGATAAGTAACTATACAACTGTGTACTGCGTTAACCTCTTCATCCCAGAGTAGCACTTACATCGTACCTATTTGTTGGATTTATTCAAATCTCTGTCTTCCTCTGCTTTTCACCCTCCACAGCTCTCTCGAGTATCATGTAGGTTATTCCCTGCTGTTGTAACACATGTCATATCATCCTGTTCCTTATTCCTTTCTTCACCGATTTTGCAGAGAAGTTCCTCATCCGTTATTTTATCGGTCTACCTAATTCTCTGGAGTGTATGGAGGAAACAAAAAGTGTTGTTTCCTCATCCATCTAAGAGATTAACGTTTCCACGGTCTCGAAATAGCGTCACTGCTTCGTGAAAGTGAATACTCGGTTATATCCTTCAGAGTAAGAGTAAATAATCACGCAGGAGAAGGTCGTACAAGTATTTATGGAGAATAGAGAAATGATAGATTTTAATTCAGAAGTAAACTATTTATTGTCCTTATCTCATCTGCAGATTAGAGCTAATGATAAATAGCTCAGATCACTTTATGACTTATTTGTGACAGTTTGCAACTGTGATTGATACAATACACAATTTTAAAAGTTACTCAGTTTCGGCATCTCTCACGACAATATGTAATCCATTATTAGATTTTAATGTATCTATGTTTAGGCCATAAAGTCTCCATCTACATACATAATCAGCAAGCCACCATTCGGTAGGGACCACTACTAGTCATTCATTTCTGCAGTCAGCAAACGGAGAGAGGGCCTAATTTCTCTTGTCTTCATTGTCCTTGGGCGAAATGTGCGTTGGTGGCATTAGAATCGTTCTGCAATCAGCCGCAAAAACCCGTTCTCTAAATTTTCTCAGTTGTGTTTCCCGAATGAACGTCGTCTTCTCTGCAAAGATTCCCATTTATGTTCACGACACATCGCCGCAATACTTGCGTGTTGATCGAATCTACCAGCAACAAATCTAGCAACACGCCTTTGAATTTCTTCGATGTCTTCCTTTAATCTGATCTTGTGGGGAACCCAAACACTCGAGCAGTACTCAAGAAAGGATCGTACCAGTGTTCTATTTCCATACGCGGTCTCCTTTTTAGATGAGCTAAATTTTCCTAGAATTCTCCCAATAAAGGGAAGGCGGCCATTCGCCCTCCTACTTGCTTTTTTCGTTTCTTTTCATGTCGCCTATTTATTTAATCGAAGTGTTTGTGCAAGCAGTACGCCAATAACACTGTAACCGAACATTACCGGATTGCTTTTCCTATTCACCCACATTAACTTACATTTTCCTACATTTAGAGCAAGCTGATATTTCTCACACCAAATAGATAATGTGTCTCCGTACAATCATTCAACGACAACACTTTCCCGTCCACTGCAGCGTCATCAGCAAACAGTCGCATGATTACTACTCACACTCTCTGTGACATCGTTTATGTATACAAGGAAGAAGAGACGTCCTATCACACTTCCCTGACGCACTCCTGACGTCTCTTATGGACGCCGTCCAGCACAACATAGTGGGTTTATCTCTTAAGAAGTCTTCGAGCCACTTACACATCTACGAACCTATTCCGTATGCTCGGACCTTTGTTGACAGTCCGCAATGGGGTATTGTGTCAAACGCTTTCGGAAAGTCTAGAAATATGGAATCCGCATTTTGCCATTCATCCGTGGTTCGCATGATATCAAGTGAGAAAAGGGGATGTTTTGTAAGTCGGTGTTGATCTGTGGACTGTGTGAAACTGCGCGTCTGTTCGTTTACCTTTCATACATACATGAGTCACCAATGCTTTTTCCAGTCGCTTGGGCTCTGAGCTGGGCTAGAGATTCGTAATAAATGCAACCTTTGCAAGGGTTCAGTGCCGAAGAGCACTCTTTTTAAAACCAAACTTGGATTCCATCTGGGCCTGGTGACTTATTCAACTCTTTCAGTTGCTTCACAACGCCAGGGATGGCTACTTATACGTCACCTCTACTGGAGTCTTTGCGACGGTCAAACGATAGCATTTCTGCACGATCCTCCCGCGTGAACGATCTGTGAAAGGCAAAGTTTAAACTTCAGCTTTCCTTTTGTCTCCTGATGCCATACCAGACTGTCCAGATAAATTACTTCAAAAGTACAACCAATAGCGGAAGAACGACCTATGCGACTCATCTGTTGGTTCTTCCATTTCACTTTCACTCCTTGAAATTATCAGGGTTTGCTGAATCTTTTCCGCTTGTTCGTCAAGCGAGGTTGCGCAGCAGTTAAGACACCGATCTCATATTCGGGAAGTCTGGGATTCACTTTCCCGTAAGACAACCTATATTTTTTTCCCGTGATTTCCCTAGGCAAATACCGGGATTGTTCCTTTGGGAAAATACTCGTACATAGTTCATATCCTTCCCCCAACACGAGCTTGTGCTTCGTTTTTAATGAGCACGTCGTCATCATAAAACCTTGGTACAGTTTGTTGACGTTATATACCTTAAAATTGAGTTTTTCGTGACAGATTTGTTGTGTCCAATATTGTCGGTGCATTTGCCACGTTATTATTCTATGAAAATTCTAGCTTTCGACAATATCTATCACTGGTTTGTCAGGAAAGGATCTGACTCTCAAAGAAGTAGCATAGTAACACAGATGTAAATGATGCAGTGGTGCCGACATTACAGTGGCGTCGACCATGAAACACCACACGCGCGATATGTATTTTAATATGGGATACAGCGCTACACGTACTCTCGGCATCGAGTGCCCGCTTTCATGAACTGCAGAAATTTACTAGTTACCAGAACGGTTGGCATGCCGGAGTGGCCGAGTGGTTCTAGGCGCTACAGTCTGCAACCGCGAGACCATCGGTCGCAGGTTCGAATCCTGCTTCGGGCATGGATGTGTGTGATGTCCTTAGGTTAGTTAGGTTTAAGTAGTTCTAAGTTCTAGGGAACTGATGACCTCAGCTGTTAAGTCCCATAGTGCTCAGAGCCATTTGATCTTATTGCGTTTATATTCTAGATTTATGACTGCACTTTGTGGAGAGAGGTGACTCGATTTCATGTGTCCGATGGCCGCTTTGAAAACATACTGTTTATTTCGGCGGGTACCAACATGATTCTCGTCCGATATGTTTGTAGCTCTGTTGAAACCTCCACTTAGAAAAATTTACTAATGATTTTGCTGATAAACCCCTTAAGTTATTTGATTTTCAAACAGCTGAGCAGAACTGAACGTACTTAGACAAGTGTTCAAAAGTCACATATATCAGTTCATGATATCCAATATAAGCGCTGTTAACATCCAAATGCCCAACACTACAATGACGAATATTCCAACAATGCCAACCAGTCACAGACTGCACACAGCACAGCCAGTGATTTTCATACAGAGCGCTACGTGGCGTTACCAACATAAAAACCTAAACAGCCTACTTACACTGTGTATCAGTGTTCAGCAAAACTCTCCTTTGAGCAGGGTAGTTGAAACTGTGCCCGTTGAGATGTCGGTCCTTGTGGGTCTACTTCCGATACTCTGAGAGGCTAAGCCTACTAACTTCGGCTCAGCTAGAAAGAAGAACATCTTTTCTTACCTAATTTCCTTGATGATGGGACGTACGCTGCTCATGATCACATTAATCGTCGCCAATGAACTCGTCGCCGATGGGCTGTTGATGGGAGGAGGAAGGGATGGATGTGATGTGCGTGATAAGGGAATCGGCGGGTTGTCCCTCTACGGAGAGGCAGACGCGGGTAAAGCGGCCCAGAACGGGCGTCTCGGCGGCACTCCTATTCTATTCATAGTCTTGCAGCGGCGCCGCTATACTTAGGAAGGGGTGAGGGCTCCGTCGCCACCCACCGTGCCTGCTGATCGTCACCTGCGTGTCAATTCTTCTCGCTCACTGCTCGTGTAACGACCTTATGTCTAATCTTTTGACCATTGCTGTCTGCCATAACGGGGGTCGATCGACGAGGGTCTGTAACTGGCAGTACTTCATGGGGATGTCCTGCTGGTCTGTTGTTGGAACCACCTTACAATTGGTTTTCGAACCAGCCTCCGTATTTGAGGTCACACACACGGACCTGTGCGACGGTGCATGACTCAGAGGTAGCCTGTTCGATTCCTGATGGTGGAAGTAGTTTTCGCCACCAGTACTTGGCCGCTAAGGTGAGGAAAGGTGGTGGCGTAAAGTTCCTGACTACCAGACTTTGCGCCGCGCGGGATTAGCCGAGCGGTCTGAGGCGCTGCAGTCATGGACTGTGCTGCTGATCCCGGCGGAGGTTCGAGTCCCCCCTCGGGCATGGGTGTGTGTGTTTGTCCTTATGATAATTTAGGTTAAGTAGTGTGTAAGCTTAGGGACTGATGACCTTAGCATTTAAGTCCCATAAGATTTCACACACATTTGACATTTTTGACCAGACTTTGCGCTAGTACCCAGGATTAGATGCGAAACCTCTCTGCAGCGTATCTTGGAGACAGGACACGTTACTGTTGATGATATTCCGTCTGTTGTTCCCCTTCGTGTCGTTTGAGAGGAGTAGGTTACGTGTCAGAACAGGGTTGCCGCACAATATACTTTTTTGCGTGTAGTTAGACCATCACGTCGGATAGATCGGCAGCCCGGTGCAAGTGTTTTTAGTTGACGCCACTTCGGTGACTTGCGCGGCTATGAGGATGAAATGATAATGAAGACAACACAGCACCCAGTCCACGATAGGAGAAAACCTCCGATCCGGCCGGGAATCGAATCTGGGCCGTTCGCACGGCATTCTCTCACGCTGACCACTCAGCTCTGGAGGCGGTCACTAAACACAATAATGTCACACAAGTTGCGACATTGTCGCAAATAAAACAGTGACCCGTATATAATTAACTTTCCTTTAATTTACGTCTATGGTCACAAACTTTTTGTTTCTGACTATAGACGTAAATTAAAGGAAACAAAAATGTCATTTACAACAGATAAATCTAAGACACTAGTTTTATGCACCGCAAGGGAGGAAGGAAATCCTTCCGGATTAGCCGGTGAAAAAAGCGCTCGGGATCTTCCAGTCAACAACGCTATACTACTCCATCTGTTCCGTACTGTTTTCATTTGCATCTGACAACTGCAATTACACTAATATATAGTAGTACAATGATCAATAAAGAGGTTAAGCTTTTAACAATATCACATAGTGCCATGGTGCATCCGATAATGAAAAAAGAAGTGTAAGGGTACACAAAGCATTTAATAGCTGATAACAAATCATTACAACATTTGTAGTAACTAGCAATAAATACAATTATTTTGTAAAATGGTTCAAATGGCTCAGAGCACTACGGGACTTAACTTCTGAGGTCATCAGTCCCCTAGAACTTAGAACTACTTAAACCAAACTAACCTAAGCACACCACACACATTCATGCCCGAGGCAGGATTCGAACCTACGACCGTAGCGGTCGCGCGGTTCCAGACTGTAGCGCCTAGAACCGCTCGGCCACTCCGGCCGGCTATTTTATAAAACCGAGGGAAAATTGTAAAGAAGTTGTTGTGAAATGAAACTGCCACGTAACCTTATGATTACACTGTTTCCCGTCAGGTAAAGTTTGAACCCATGCGTAGGTATGACCCAGTCATCTGACAGGCCATGGTAAAGAATATTTTCATGGAAATAGTTATTTATACAAAATTACATGTTTATTTAGTAAGCTGTTGCGTTTTCTTGGTGAGAGGATAGAGGCGATTTTCGTACTAGTCTCCTGCACAAAGTGACTTGCTGACTTGCTCTTAAGTTGGTACCCAGTTTCGCTGCTGCAACCGTGTTTAATTATTTGGGCTGATGCGAGAAATGTTACAGTATGCATCGTCGCAGAACACGATCAGCTAGCTAGCTCGGTTCAAGTTTCAGACAGGGCACAGTCTTGCTTCGATAAACAGCACTGTGCAAAATGAGCTTAAGTGTCGGTGACATATCGTACGTAAATTGGCGTCTCGCTCCGTCAGAAAGTCCACCCCTGTTCAGCGACACAACAGCAATAATCAAGAGATTTCCGCGTTTCTGCAACAGAGTAATTAGTCGAAACTGACAAAGTTCTCAACCGACTGTCGTTTACATTTGCATCCAGGTACGAAACCTGCTTTTCGGTAGCGGTGTCTGGCCCTGGCGAACGTCCACTGCCTTGGTGGCACGCAGGACCTCAGTTCGACACTCGTCCCACCAATGCTGCGGCTGGACAGCGCGGCAGGCGGTCCTATTAGGATGAAGAATGAGCGGAAGCCCACACTACACCGGACACCATGTTGATAACTCGCCGATACGATGGCCAGCCTGTCCGGCCGACCAGTATTTAGACGCGCCAAAGTGCGTTTGTCTTGTGTGGACGCCGCAAATGCCACGTACGGTACGTGTCTGAGCACTCCTAGTTTCGATAACTCACTGGGCCGGCCGCTGTGGCCGCGCGGCTCTAGGCGCTTCAGTCCGGAACCGCGCTGCTGCTACGGTCGCAGGTTCGAATCCTGCCTCGGACATGGATGTGTGTGATGTCCTTACGTTAGTTAGGTTTAAGTAGTTCTAAGTCAAGAGGACTGATGGCCTCAGATGTTAAGTCCCATAGTTCTCAGAGCCATTGGCCATTGGATAACTCACTGGTCGCGGATCAACAGGTGCGCTGCCGCATCTGGACGGGCGCCGTGTCGCAATGCTACACTAGCGTATTATGGAAAGTGGCTGTGTTGCTGCTACGAACCCTTTCGCCGTTGGCTCGCACCTTTACAAATCGAAGAACGTTACCTACACATTTAAGTAACGCCCTTTTGAATGACAAAATTGAAAACCGGAACGACACACGCTACAAAGGCGTATTGCTTGCAACAATAACGCGATTGAATAAAACGTTCTCGGATTTCCAGGCGCGTCAATTCGAATAAAATCCTCAAGCTTTCGTTGGCCATCTCCGCCATCGTCGTCAGGAGTTGACTGACTGCCAGGGCTGCTACGGTTTCTCGCTTATATAGACATGATGACATCATCAGCGTATCATTCCACTTCAAATCGTTCCGTACGCTTACTCCCAGATATTTTACAGAAGTAACTGCTACCAGTGTTTGTTCCGCTATCATATAATCATACAATAAAGGATCCTTCTTTCTATGTATTCGCAGTGCATTACAATTGTCTGCGTTAAGGGTCAGTTGCCAGTCCCTGCACTGAGTGCCTGTCCGCTGCAGATCTTCCTGCATTTCGCTGCAATTTTCTAATGCTGCAACTTTTTTGTATACTACAGCATCATCCGCGAAAAGCCGCATGGAACTTTCGGTACTATCTACTAGGTCATTTATATGTATTGTGAAAAGCAATGGTCCCATAACACTCCCCTGTGGTACGCCAGAGGTTACTTTAACGTCTGTAGACGTCTCTCCATTGTGAACAACATTTTGTGTTCTGTTTGCTAAAAACTCTTCAATCCAGCCACACAGCTGGTCTGATATTCCGTAGGCTCTTACTTTGTTTATCAGGCGACAGTGCGGAACTGCATCGAACGCCTTCCGGAAGTGAAGGAAAATGGCATCTACCTGGGAGCCTTCATCTAATATTTTCTGGGTCTCATGTATAAATAAAGTGAGTTGGGCCTCACACGATCGCTGTTTCCGGAATCCATGTTGATTCCTACAGAGTAGATTCTGGGTTTGCAGAAATAGTATGATACTCGAGAGACTCATGACGCTTCCCTGAAATTTATAAGTCAGGCGAAAATAAAGTGCTAGTTCTGTTGCACTTTCAGACAGTAACCAAAGCAGAATGATCACCATCCAAGTTTGGGGGTGGAGAGCCTCTACTTAACATTTGCGAAAAGTATGAGCGTATGCTTCAGTTTAGAACGGCGCTTCCCCTCCAACGCTCGCCATTTGCCTTACAGCGCGCTCACGGCCTGTCCGCTACCGCTAACCCACGTCTACTGTGCCGACCCCACATCTACCGGCCACGTTATTGCGTGCGCACTCTACAACGCTGCTCTGCGCTTGCAAACCTCAGGAACCTCCGATTCGGAGACGATATTGGACGGTGGCCAAGGCGAAGTACCAGCTCGATGGTGCTGGCGTGTAATAACACGGCACAGGAGCGGCGGCCGTTCTCCTGGTGGCTCTCCAGCAGCTGTCAGGGAGCAGGAAGCCAGCAGCGGCTGGGGTCTCTATCTGGCCGTAGGAGCTGCGGCTATCGCGCCACGTCGCCGGCAGTGTCCATTAGCGCGGCCCGGGCGCCCAGATAACCCGCTCCTCGCCTCTCGGGGCCCTAGCCTAGGCTCCACACGGCCTCTCAGCGGCACCACTTGTTCTGAGGGTCCGGGCAGCTGCCGTGATCAACAAAACAAGCCGACGACCCCTACCGGAACGATGAAACGTCTGCTTATAACATATCAGCCCTGGCCGCGCCTGTGTGCCATTCCTACGGCAACAGTGTATGCCATGGCCTCACACTTATTAAAATGTCTCAAGCTATTAAGCCGTTATCAGATGAATTTCTTGGAGAAATCCAACGTTTTGTCCCTATTTACAGAAGACATTAAGGAAGGGGTGTTGTAGTTAGTTAGTTGGTTACATGTTCCATATATCATTGGAAATGATGTGGAATGACTGGGTTCGCAGGATGTGTATACATGATTAGTGGTGACAGTAGTGAACTTATTTTTTAGTTCTAATTATGCATTTAGTACTAGAGGGAGCTGTAGAGGGGAACAAACCGTAGAGGAAGACAGAGATTGGAATACATTCAGCAAATAATTGAGGACGTAGATTTCAAGTGCTACTGTGAGATAAAGAGGTTGGCACAGGAGAGGAATTCGTGGCGGGCTGCATCAAACCTATCAGAAGGCCGATGACTCAGAAAATAAATAAAAACCATACGTCCACACTTACAATTAAAATTAAGGCTAATAGTTTTAAATAAAGTTCAGTGCACTCTCCAGCACAGTTTCCATGTAATTTATGTTACGATGTGGCAACAGCGACAGATTCGTGGTTTTATTATCTGATGTCAATTTCTTATATTCACTCAATATGATGCTGTGATTGCCTTTAAGAAAGTGTTCAGTTGTTAAAGAATTTTATCAGTGTCTGGAGGCGGTAGTCATGACGTTTTTCAAAAACTTACGAGCTGTGGGACCTCAAATAGTTCAAATGGCTCTGAGCACTATGGGACTCAACTTCTGAGGTCATCACTCCCCTAGAACTTAGAACTACTTAAACCTAACTAACCTAAGGACATCACACACATCCATGCCCGAGGCAGGATCCGAACATGCGACCGTAGCGGTCGCGCGGTTCCAGACTTCGGCCACCTCGGCCGGCGTGGGACCTCACCTCTTGGAAATATACTGGAACGTTTTTGCTTCTATTAGCCTATCGTTTCACCCGCATCGGTTTTGGCTTTTAATTACGACACACCCTGTATATGTGCAGAATTGGCAGCAGCGCCTCGCAGCGTGCAGCACACTGTAGCTGGTCGCCCGCCTTGTTGCAGGGTGCTGGTCGGCGCGCCCAAGGCGGACACGTCGCAGTTCCAGCTCGGTGTGACGGAGGGCGGCGCCGTCTTCCGCTGCGACGTTCGCTCCGACGGCTACTGCCAGCCACTGCCCTTCGACAGGCACGGTACGTACTCTTCACCTACCAGCTCCTCTACTTCGCGTCAGCCTATATCGACCGGCATCAGTGTTCGTGATCGCCACCTAACGTTACAAAGTGTTCTGGGCGTGAAGCCTGGTATCAGACCGCCCACAGAATCGTCATTGCACCACAGATCGGATGCTGAAGGATAAAGACTAAAAGTTCAGATTAGTTGTGTCTTTTTCCGCAGGTTTACAGTGAGGAGAATCTCAAGGATATAGGACATGTCATAAAACAAGAATGCATATTACATATTGTAAGTTACCTACCTTTCTTTTTAAATTTGAAGTACATGCTAATATGCACCCTGAAACATACCTTGAAAAAATGACCTACATATAGTTGAAACCAAAGAAACGATATTACAACAATATCTGACTGCACTTTTACATAGGATAAGTACGAGTTACTTTACGCAACGACATAAAATGAATATTTGAATACTAACTTGTAATAAGTCCATAATCTTGTTTGAATAATGTGTAAGTAACCAAACTTCGAGGCAAGTTAGGTGCAGTTAGCATACATGGCTCGATCTATTAATCTAATCTTTTCACTTTATAAATCTGAAATCTAAAGACAAGTAGCAATCACATCGTACATAAAGTGATGTACCACGCGTTTCCTCTCCATCTCCAGATGTTCACTTATCTTCTAGCCTGAAAAGCATCAAAGAAATGGCCGAATCGTACAGCTGACTGAAGTTTTAGGATACCTGTGTGCTGACTATAGCAGTGCTACACGAAGATGTGTGTCCCTGCAGAAGGCAGAAAGTCTGTAATGTTACTTGTGATAACTCGATGAACGTTACTATCACTATCGTGAAAATAAAAGATTCAATAAACAGTGGCACGAGATTACGAATAAACCGCATAAACTTCGATTCAAGTGATTACTATTTCATCTAAGGCTACAATAAACCGCTGAATCGATTGTGCTTCAAACACACGTTGTAATACATCAACACGAAAAGGAAGAATTCCATATGCGTTAGTAAGTGGTTGAAAACATCTTATTAGACGAAGTTCTGATTATTTCAGAGGCCCTAGTATTTAGATGGATTAATGAAAACCCGATGCTGCACCACGCCTCAAAAACTGACCACCTCACCGAACCACGAACGTTAAGTTTGTACATAGGCGAATTCACACGTAAAACCTAGAAATGGTGCAAGTACTGTTACGCCAAGCTGCGTGAAGCGAGGCAGAATCTCGAAAAACTTCCGTAACACGAAATGTAAGAATGATCAACAGAAAGTGACTTCAGTTCGACTCAATACATAGTTAGGTTTAAGTAGTTCTAAGTTCTAGGGGACTGATGACCTGATGTTAAGTCCCATAGTGCTCAGAGCCATTTGAACCATTTCTTTGGTGAATGGTTAACTAGAAAGCGACCTGCAAACAGAAACTTGGTCAGCCAATGTGGAACTCTACAGTCTACTGTATGTTCCGTGTGTCACAAAACTTTGCTGGCTTGCTATTCACGTTAATTAAAATTGGGAAAATTTAATATAAGAACTGAATTAATCACTGAATTGGTAAGTTCCAAATGAACAGACAGAATGAGCATGTATGAGCAGTTTAAGTACACATGATAAACGAAATAATTCAAAGGAAGCAGAAGCTTAATCTTCAAGAAAAAAAGATAATCAGACAAAAATCAGAAAATATAAGCCCTCCTTTTTGGCCTTCAGAAACGCTACGTCGGATGTGTTAAAATAATTTGACAAACGGGGAGGTGTCTGTTTGAGAAACAGTCATCACAGTTTAACACAATGTACCGAAATGAAAAATCATATTAAAATTAACAAAGTAAATTCAAAACTATGAAATTGTCATTGCCTGTTATTTAATTATTTAAAGCACTTATGCTATTATTAATGGTTCAAATGGCTCTAAGCACTATGAGACTTAACTGCTGTGGTCATCAGTCCCCTAGAACTTAGAACTACTTAAACCTAACTAACCTAAGGACATCACACACACCCATGCCCGAGGCAGGATTCGAACCTGCGACCGTAGCGGTCGCGCGGTTCCAGACTGTAGCGCGTATAACCGCTCGGCCACCCCGTTATGCTATTATTATACTACGTGCTGAGGTCCACTGCGGTGATAAATAAAAAGAAATTCTTAGACGCGCGTTGGAAAAGTTCACACAATTATACACGATTCACACATAACAGAGGTAAAAAGAATTTTGCCCGTCACAGTAAGTCTAAGGTTCAGATTTTCATCCCTATCGCTAAGTTGAATTATTGTGAATATGAATACTATGGAACATTTTTCGGCAAAGAAAGTTATCTGAATCATCTTTCACATGCAACTAATGTACGCTGGCGTGAAACACCCTGAAATGCCATGAATGTTCTACAACAAGGCAAAATTACTAAGACTCTTGAAGACTTCATGAACACAAATGTGAATGTATAGACACAAAGAGCAATTAAATATCACGCGGAATTAAGTGTAAAACTTCTACAAGATGGTACTGAAGTTACGCACCGTGAACTTACTACGGTGTGGTATGAGAAAAGTTACACAATCTTAAGTCTGAAACGAAATGAAAAGCAGAAGAAATAAAACACACACACGGGGAAAGTTCACTCATATAGTCAAATTAAAAGAGAAATCAAACAATTGAATTTTAAACCTATGCTGGAGCAACGAACTTCCTGGAGTAACGAACTTCCTACATCATGTGTTCTGGTTACACAAAGCAAGGACCGGAAGAACACTACGTACAGAAAAACACACGTACTTGTGATCACACTCTGAAAAATAATAGAATTCGATTACCGAACTTGAACTTGACCTAGCGAATCAAATGCGTACGTCAGTTGGAATAACTACACACCATCACACATTAACACTCATCAGCGTCAAGTCGCTCTTAAAGACTACCGTCTTCACTCAACAGAGGTTCAGTCCCGAGTGTCGAGGGCACGCTTGCCCTGTAACGAACTTCCCCCAGGTAGCCGGAAGAGACCACTCACTTATCTAGTGTCGAATGACTACCGAAAAGGTACAAATCCCGTTGTCTTGACTGAGAAAGATACTTTGGCTACACTATTACTACCACGGCAGACAGCCAGATGCTGTACTGCTACCACATAAAAGATAAATTCAACACACACACTCACTTGTTTATACAGAGAATAAATAGAGAAAGGAAATTTGGAAGCACAAATTGTAGCTGGTATACAAAGGACAGAGTGTACACTGGGAAACACTGATAACGTTGTTCTGTATCATTGAATGCTAACAAATACGAAGTACAAAACTAAATCACAATGATTGGTTGCGGACAGCAGGAAATAGAAGTTCAATAATACGAAACGGATGTGACAGAGACGTTAACACTTGCAAGTTCTTTTGTGGGCACCTTGTAGATTACTCTTATTTCTGGAATTGACTGTATGAAGTGAGCTGTTGCTCTCAAAAATCGATACATTATACTCAACAAATTAAGGTATGGATGTATTGGGAAGCGATAGTAATTATTTTCCATTTCCTTGAAATGTCCTTTCCAGGACGTTGTCGTGTTTACACTGCAAATAATTCGTATTACACTCATTTATATCCGCAAAACCGTAGACTGGCTTGATGAAGTACCACAAAAAAAATTCGCGTATAATGCTATGGAATGCAACTCAGGGAATATGCTAGCATTTTTCTTTTTATGTCTCCATGTCTGACAGCATACACATTGTTTAGCGCTTCAGCAGTACTGGTACATGCACCTTCAAACTGAAATTATTATCACGTTGTAATTCTAAGACTTTAATGCTATCAACCTCTTCTGCCTAGCATATAGATGGCTCGGAAATAAAATAACGTTAAGTCAAGGATCAATCTAATTTCGAGTTAGGATCTTTGTATATCGCCTTTTAAAGTAGTTCGTCTAGTGCGTGATTGGGCCAAATGCATACACTGGAAATCGGCTCGTCAAAAAATTCTTTTTTTTTTTTTGGACCGTTTATCACAAAGGAAATTGGCTTTACTAAACACGTTCAAGAGGATATAGGTTTCGATAGACGTGAAGAGATGAAGAGACTGTCATAGGATACACCAGCGTGGAAAGCTGCATCGCGTCAGTCTTCGGAATGAAGACATCGACAACAACAATGTTAGTCGTAAAAGGGGATTTTGCGTATCACTCAGAATCTCACTTCGGGGGTTGGATGTACTAGTCGCATAAATGTCGGAAACGTTGTAGGAAATGTCTTCAAATGGTGACGGGAATTTTGTAATTTGGCGAGTTGTGTTAGTGAGACTCTCGCGATTTTTTCGTCGGTGTATTGGTAAACACGTTAAAAAATTATGTATATTATGGTAGCCATGTCTGCTACCAGGAAGGTCACGTATGTTTCGATATTATCAGCGATTATTTATTTTGTATAAAAATACTTTATAGAATTTCTATCTAATTTTGCTGTAAGAATGGGATAAAGTGTAGCAAAGTTTTAGAAATGTTGAATATTGCTTTTGGTGAGTTTGCTATGAGTAAAACAAGGGATTAGGAGTGGTACAAGAGTCTCTAAGGAGGACTGAAGTGAAGAAGTTGAAGTTGGCGCCGGCCGGTGTGGCCGAGCGGTTCTAGGCGCTTCAGTCTGGGACCGCGCGACCGCTATGGTCGCAGGTTCGAATCCTGCTTCGCTCATGGGTGTGTGTAGTTCTAAGTTCTAGGGGATTGATGACATCAGAAGATACGTCCCATAGTGCTCAGATCCATTTGAACGATTTTTTTTTTTTTTTTTTTTTTAAGTTGGCGGGCACCTTAGACAGCCCAGGATATTATCGACGGAAATCGTGGAAAAAGAAATAGAGAAATGATTATAAACGATCGCCGAATCACAATCAGAAAAGTCACTGATGATGTTGGCATGTTGAGTGGTTCATATCAAGAAATTTTTTCACGTGTCTTTGGTAAGAAACGCGTGCCAACAAAATTTATTCAAAAATTGTTTAGTTTCAAACAAAAACAGCGACGAATGCAGATTGTTCAGGACTCGCCAAATGTGGAACTATAAACAAAATCTTAAAGAACAAGACGAGAAAAATAAAATTATTTAAAAAACAATGGCTGAGCTTGTCTTATTCTATGGCAGTGAATCTTGGATAGAAAAGAAAGGAAGACAAAAACAGCGTACAATCGGCTGAAGTGAGATTTTTAAGATCTGTCGAAGGTTGGTAGAAGAAGAAATGAGAATATGCAAGAAGAATTAGAGATATTCAACTCAAACGACGAAGTGGAAGAATGTAAAGAGAAATCGAGGTGACCTCTTAAACGTGTGGAAGAAGACATAATTCCAGTGACTATGATCAAGTTAACTGCGTGAAGCAATCCGAAAAAAATTGCACGGGTTTATGCCACAATAAAGATTAATGGCTTTTCCCCCTCAAATATACTCAGACTTCGTTATTTGTTTGTGAATTCTTGGCCAATATTGTAATGATGCCCCAGTCTCCATATTCGCCCATATGACTTTTTCGTATTCTCAGAAATAAGTAAAAGTTTTAAGGGCAGTTGCTGAGAGAGCTGAACGCTGTTCCAGAAGAGTACCAGAAGTATTCCGGGGCTTGGGAACAACGCTGGTGTGCGTGCGTAATACCTAATGGGAACTATTTTGAAGGGGCTAACCTTGATTTACATTAATAAACATTAATAAATAATATTCTTTCCAAAAAAAAAGTTTCTGTTTCTTAAAGACGCCTCGTATTAAAAGAGGAGTCGTTCGAAAAATAAGCGCATTTCAACGTAGAACATAGAACATCTTAGAGCCATGCCGAGAAATGTTTCACAACGGCCAATATTTATGGCCGAAGGTGATGGGTGTGCATTTCCGGACTGGGCTGCCGGCGCACGGTGGTTACACTGACAGGCGGCCCGGACCAACACCGACTCAAAGGAAGGCCTTGGCGCTTGTTCGTGACGTCACGTCAGCTAGGCACGGCGAACGCCAGGTCTGTTGCAGGCATACTCATAATGGTGGTGTCTCCCTCTCTGACACAGGAAAATGTGAAACTATAGGCGGTAGTTGACCAACACACATTGTTCTGAGAGATTTCTGCAATCAATTAATTGTGCAATTCATTACACTTCTTAACAAATAGTGTACTCCTGAACTTAAATTTCCACCTGTTTTAAGGGGCTCCGGAACGCCCTATACTTGCAATGTTAAAATATCGCTTATAAATTACATCTTTCCTCACAAAGTATTTGAGGTAGGAAGTTGAACTTTTTACAGATTATTTATTGGAATATGGGCTACAACTTAACACAGGGATTTTACAAAATTTTAGTTCAGCTATTAAAGATGAGTTTTTTTCAATTGTAATGAAAATTCACAACATTTTTTTGCAATTTTATATTTATATATTCAAAAATATACAGTTTTTTGGAAAAAGGCTGTGTTAAATTATGCAGAAGGTACTGTGTAACATTTACTGCAAGTTTGAAACAAATATGTTTGGAAGATCCTTAGAAAACATGTAATTAGTATGAGAAAATAAAAGTTTTGGGAATCGAGCGACAAAGATTGGATTAACTTTTTAGTGCATTCCAGGTCCATAGGATGGATTATCTTCATCCTCTGCAAACTCCTCCTCCAGCTTCCTCTTGTTCCTCCTCCTGTTTACTCTTGCTTGTATATCTAGACTCTTTACAGCCCTGTCTGCAGCCCGAAGGCGTTCCTTGTCTAAAGCAAGCATCGCTCGTACCATGTTAGAACCTATCTTCATTCCCATATTTCTAAATACCTTGCACCTTACAATGTTGCCATCATTGAAAGTTGCAACAGCATCATACACACCAAAGTGAAGTGTTTCTATTCCAACAAATACAGTCTTGGGGATTCTCGGCCATATAACACTATTTACACTGTCATTGGGGTTTTGAGTTTTTCCGTGAATACACTTTTTCAACAGTTCAGGTGCTGCTAAGTCTCTGAAAATAGGTTTTATCACCTCCATTATTGCATAAGGCAGACTAAAATGTACCTGATGAACACGGACGTTAATAATAACACCATTTGACAGCAGTTTAACAGCGCCACAGTGGGTCACGCCCATGTAGAACACATTTCAAAAAAAATTTAAAAATAGTTGTAGTCTTCGGAATTGAATAAATTATATATCTATTAAAAGGTAATAGTCTGCAGATTCAGAAAACGCAAAAAACTAAAAATTGAACTTTTCATGATTTTGAGCCTTTCCGGAGCCCCTTAAGGATTGACGTACAAAAACAACTTCATGGCCCAGCAGCAACATAATTCGTGCTTCTCTACCTTATTTGTAAATCTGAGGAAGTTACGTTTGTACTGGGCTGCTTTTACAAGAAACTGTGAACATATTGGTGCTCTTCTTTAGGTATCTTGGTTGACTATGGGGTGAGGAGCACTGAATGTTAATGAACTATCTTGCGATTGTAGACGTTGGGGGAGGGGGTGGGGGACAGAAGAGGAAAAAGATACTTGTTTTATCAAATAATTTTTTTTTATCTTATAAAGTTTCTCCTTACAGTTGCAAGAGGGGAATATTAATCTTTTCTAATGTGCGTGTTTAAAAAAGATTAAGCTCAGCAGTATTTTAAATGTGTGAAGCTATTTTGTTTCCTGTTTAGAATTCCCTTCGTTGAAAACGACTGTAATCTAATGACTGGCAAGGCCATGTAAATTAGTTCACATTTCCAGTGACGATGTCAAACGAAAATAAATAAATAAATAAAAGAAACGAGTTCATTGTAAGGGGGTTGGGGTAAGTTTCAATAAAAAAATGGATCAAGTAAATATATTTACTTGAATGTAAAATTTCCGAAGCTTGCAATGGGGCAAAGCATCTTCTCATATTGATCTTCGACAGGATTCAGTAAAACAGAACTGTGATCTTCATTTGTAGCTTTACGGTAGTAAGAAAATCTTTCATCTAAATAAAACTGCAGAATCCAAAACAATACCAAACATTCTGACCAAAAATAGTAGATTTATAGTGATAAGCACGCCCAGGCGTTTCTGCCTGCAACAGACCTGTCGTTCGCCGTGCCTAACTGACGTGACGTCACCAACAAGCGCCGAGGCCTTCCTTTGAGTCGGTGGTTGCGGCCCGGACACGGCACGGAGATGGCCTCGGCGGTCGTGACCGGCGCCGCCCAGCCACGGCTGCGGCTGCGCGTATCGGCCCCTCTGCATCTGCCAGCCCGCCACACCACGGGTCACCGCGCCGCGCAGGACCAGCTGTAGCCGCAGCACGCGGCCGCAGGCGCTGCCGTAGCCGTGCTCCGCTTCCGTGGAGTTATTCCATGTGCCGCGCTCCCTGCCGGTTCGTTATGGAGATTAGCTGCTACGTGGATCTCAGCTACTTCCGTCACTTTGTTTATTTTCACCTAGTGTCGGGAGCGGTACGGTAACTACTGCCTTACAAGAGAAACCTCGCAGCGCCCTCCCTCCCGCCCTCATATTTAGTGGTAAAATGCCCAAGATGACAGCCCGCCAAAAACTGAACACATATCAAACACGAAAACAGGAAGAAGATGTACTGATCTGTAAAAAAAGAAGCAAATATAAACCGTGAACGCCGGCCGTTGTGGCCGAGAGGTTCTAGGCGCTTCCGTCCGGAACCGCGCTGCTGCTACGGTCGCAGGCTCGAATCCTACCTCGGGCATGGATATGTGTCGTGTCATTAGGTTAGTTAGGTTTAAGTAGTTCTAAGTCTAGGAGACTGATGACCTCACATGTTAAGTCCCATAGTGTCAGAGCCATTTGAACCATTTGTTTAGAAACCGTGAACGATCTTACATCAACAGGTGCAACTTCTAGCGAACTGCAAGAATCAAGGCCTCGTGTTTGTGTGGCCACGGTGTTGTCTTGCAAAGGTTGAGATCCGTGTTCAAATATCCCTTGTGCTCCGATGTGTTGGTAAATGTGCCAACACCTTGTAGATAGAGGCGGCCTAAATGCACGCTATCTAACGCAGACGGGCGTGAATTCTGGAACAGGATAAGTAGTGAATTCTAATAAGAAAAGTATGCAGCTCCTCGAATACTTAACTTTATTCTATCCTTGCGGTACATCGCTCTTGATAATACAAATAAGACTATCTTCAGATACGGTTAATGGCGCCTTGCTAGGTCGTAACCATGGACTTAGCTGAAGGCTATTCTAACTGTCTCTCGGCAAATGAGAGAAAGGCTTCGTGAGTGTAGTCGCTAGCAAAGTCGTCGTACAACTGGGCCGAGTGCTATTCCGTATCTCGAGACCTGCCTTGTGGTGGCGCTCGGTCTGCGATCACACAGTGGCGACACGCGGGTCCGACATGTACTAAATGGACCGCGGCCGATTTAAGCTACCACCTAGCAAGTGTGGTGTCTGGCGGTGACACCACATGCTCCATTTTTTTTTCTACAAAATTATGATCTTTCCGTCGGGTCATTGACGTGCCTGTTCTCCTTCTTTTGTCTTGGCAATTGTTATACTGTACATTGGTTATAGAAAATGTGTCATGAGGTAAGAATATACAAAGTGATTACAATTAAACTTTCCCTATTTAACACGTTATAACACGGAAACTAACTATCGTATAAGTACCAACCTTGGTAGCATTAATTTTAAGGAGATGGAGAAAAATAATCCGGAATCACTTCAGTTGAAATACCCGGTGGTCAAAAAGTCAGTATAAATTTGAAAACTTAATAAACCACGGAATAATGTAGATAGTATGGTGCCTACCAGTGTCCAAAAGAATCTGAAAGCGCAGGATTGCATTCTGCACAGCAGAACGAAGCATGTCCGTAGGTATGCTTGCTACCTCTCTTGATATGCTGCGCTTCGGATCAGCACAAGTGTGACTCTTCCCCTGGTAAACGCTGTCCTTCAGGTAGCCCCACAACCAGAAATCATAGGGAGTGAGATCACGTGATCGTCCCGGCCAAGCTTTTGGAAACGATCGGCTGATGGGTGAACTTCAAGAGCGACATACGGTGGGGCCCAGTCTTGCATGAATTCAATGCATCTTTCTCCTATAGGGCGGGAATGACATTCTGGCGAAGCATATCCCAGTAACGCTGGCCAGTCACACTGTGTGGCTTTGGTCCTTGAGCGCCAACCTCTTCAAAAATGAATGGGCCAATGATGAACGTAGCCTGAAGCCACACCTTCCGGTGACACGTTCACCACACAGAGGAACTTCATGCACACTGATTGGAGGTGAAGATTTCCACACTCGGTAATTCTGTGTGTTCACCTGCCGGCCGAAGTGGCCGTGCGGTTAAAAGCGCTGCAGTCTGGAACCGCAAGACCGCTACGGTGGCAGGTTCGAATCCTGCCTCGGGCATGGATGTTTGTGATGTCCTTAGGTTAGTTAGGTTTAACTAGTTCGAAGTTCTAGGGGACTAATGACCTCAGCAGTTGAGTCCCATAGTGCTCAGAGCCATTTTTTTGTGTTCACCTCATCCGTCCGAGAAAAATGAGCTTCATCTGTCCATAGGATGGTCCAGGAAAAGCCATCGTCAACTTCAACCATTGCGAGAAAGTGGAGAGCGAAGCCAATGCGTCCTGTGCTGGATCTTGTAGGGATACCATTTGAGAACGGTTCGAAGCACCTTCCATACAGTGGACCACGGTATGTTCAACTGTCGTGACACAGCACGCTCACTGTCTGACGATCGGGAATTGAGCGCAGCGTTGTCTGTCACAGCAACAGTGATTTCATCAACCATCTGTGGTTCAACCGGTCTTCCCGGAGTGACGCCCAGTTCTCCAGTTGATTCGAACTTCTTCATCGTGCTCCGCACAGCAGGTAGAGAAAGAGGACCCTTCCGTAATTCTTTCAGGCCGCGATATCCTGGAAGTTCAGTGGCAGTATCACCAATAAAGCCCAGCTTCTTTTTTTTACAAGCTCCCGTCGTCGCGTCAACAAGTGTACTGCAACTGTTCCGGTATGTGAGACTATGAATCACGATGACTGACCACGGCACCTGGTGGCCATGGTTGGAACTAGACGGTGGCGCTGTGACGCATGGAAATCATGCTCCCCATACTCTGCGTACTAATGCTGCCAAGTTTGGTACTCGTACGGTAGTTAATTTCCGTGTTATAACGTGTCAAATAGGGAAAGTTTAATTATAACCATCCGGTATTACCATCGCAAGTGACTGTGATCAATGGTGAGAGCAGGCGAGATGGCACATAGAAATGAAAACAACAAATGAAGGGGTGTGAACTATATTACAACAAAGGAATTCAAGAGCCAAAACTCCCAAAACGGAACTCAAGGGTCATACCATGTGGTACTTGTGTAGAACAAATAGGAGATTCCTTCCTTACACTTAGCTGTTGAAAATGGACCTTATGCCACGACACAGCCACGTCAATGACCGAACGGACATTTCATAATTTTGGAACAAAAAAGGGAACGTAAGGGAGATTTAGATACGGATCTTCCCCTTAGCAGTCTGACACCATGACCACGTAACCACGGCGTCGCACCTATTTAAAGTGGCTCAATGTTGTACTTCTCGAGCATGTACCGTACACTGTTTCGATTTTGCTTCTTTTTTCAGTACATCTTCTTCTTTTCATGCTTGATCTGTGTTCAGTTTTCGACAGGTTATCCACTGGCCCTCTTACCACTAAATCTGACGGGGGTGCGATGGGGAGTTCCGATTATTAGAAACTTTGTAAGGTGGCATCATTCTGAGCGACATTACAACTACCACTCCGGAAGTATAAACATCGAGACAGGAAACCATTAACGATACTGACATCGGCTAGGGATCTTTTGTAGCAGAATATCTGCACGTTGGGCGATAGTGAAGCGGACGGAGACGGGAGGCTGGCAGGAGAACGGGAAAGACACAAGCGTGGCAGGCAGGCCTGAGAGCTGAAGACAACAGCGCCCGTAAGCTACTCTGGAAACCCAAGGCGAGTGGACCGCGGCTTAGCGGGAGCCACGTGGCCGAGGACACGCGTGGCGGCGTGTAGGTGGTTTTCCCAACGGCCGGAGCGGAAGCTTCTGGAACAGTCTGGAAGCTTCTAGAAGCTTCGGTCGGTTGCAAAAATGAGATTGGTCGGCGCTCGGAAACGAACGCCTTCCAGCAACATGATTGGCAACACGCATTAAAAGGGGGAAGAAAAAAGAACAGGAGCTACGAAAAAGCGTAGCGACTGAGAAACACTTGTTCCTGGAGCGTCGAGGAGAGAGATTGGTCCTGGCGAGGTGTGCGACCTCGTTACTGGGACAGAGTACTTGTAGCGAGAGCCTGAGGATCGTCTGGTGTTCCAAGGCAGCCGTGGAGGTGCCCACGGAAGCTTTTGGTGAAGTAGAATTCATGTTATCTCGCTGAGCCGAGAACCTTTGCAGCGATAAGCGTCAGATCACCGTAGTGGTCGTGCGAGGGAAGTAGAGTAAATTGCTGATCACGCGTCTTTTTCGTTCTATGCTGAGGCTTCACGTTGCTAGTCGCGAGTGTAGTTCTAAATATAATTGCAATTGCCACAGCTGATGTCAGTATTCCGCGCTTGAATTAACGACCGCGAGTATATATCACAGGACAGTGCCAGACTGAGCGATTACCAAATGTGAATAGGCAGAACTATAATGTTGCTCGTACTGTGTAGTCTTGAATAGAGTGAATTGCAAAAGAGTAAAGAATTTAACACTACTGAGTGTATCATTTCATAGCTAGTACTTTCCTTTGTCATTTTGTTATGTCCTTATTTGTGTATTTCATGTTTGCAACCACCTGGTGGAGGCAGTGTTTGTAGGTCAGCCCATCTGAACATTCTAGCGTATTCTGAGGATATGGTTAGAAACTAATCAGATTTGCATACGGCTAGTTAACATCACATATAGAGCAAAGGATAAGTTTACCCTTCTGGAGAGCGTATAAGTGTCAGGGCGATAAATTTGCGTTATAAAATCCGTTGTGCAAAATTTTTCACTTATACGTTCGGCTCTCAGGCTTAACCATCAGCAGAAAAGTGCAAAACAGAAGCGGTAGCTTACAACTTTTCCCTTGAAACGCAAAGGTCCTAGGTTCGAGTACCGGTCCGTCTGTCAGGAGGTTTCAAGTAAGTACACACTGCACTGCAAAGTAAAAATTCATTTTGGAAACGATCCCCCAGGCTGTGGTAAAGCCAAGTCTCCTTTCTCTCGGAAGTGCTAGCCCGTATGGCAACCAGGACAACTTCTGCGAAGTTAGGAAGGTAGGACATGACCTAAATCCGTAAGGACTGGGTATGAGTCGTGCTTGTGTAGTTCACCCGGTAGAGCACTTGCGCGCGAAAGGCAAAGCTCCCAGCCTCGATCCCCGGTCCGGTATATAGTTCTAATCGCCAGGAAGTAATAATATTCCGTATTTAGCGTTGTTATCAGGCCTGGTAGGGTGTACAAGAGGCGTGACCAGCGTCAGATGTTAAGTGATCAATGTGAAGAACACAGGATGATGTACACTATTGTGAGACCCTTTGTCAGCACCTAACAGAGTTTGAATCGGGACTCGTTGTGGATCTCCACTTTGTCGGCGGTCCCCGTCATGCAATACCCAGATTTATGGGGTACTCGGATGTGACAGTGTCTCGATGCTGGACAGCGTGGAAACGTGAGAGCGCACATACTCGTCTAGCCTCTGGTCGACCAGGGAGTAAAAACGGAGAATCGCCGTATAGCGCACCGAGCACATGGGGACATCATAACCCTTTCTCTTATGTGCCGCCCATGCGAGAACAGGCAGTGGACTCCCCTTTCCATGTTATTCAGCACCATTGGTCTGAGACTAGTAGCAGCCGGACTATGGTACTGCCGTCCCAGGAGTGTGCAGCACAAATTGACTGAACTACTCCTTATGCAAGTCGACTTGTGGTGACGTTCTGTTCTTCCAAACTTCTGGATAGTCACAATTGTGTTTCTCCTGGCTTCATAGTGTGTGTGTGTGTGAGGGGAGGAGGGGGGGAGGCATTTGGTATGTCTTCAAGTCACACACACACACACACACACACACACACACACACACACACACATGATACTGTAAACAGAACCTGGATTCATCAGAAAAAACGACGTTTTGCCATTCGTGCATCCAGGTTCGTCGGTGAGTACACCATCGCAGGCGCTCCTGTCTGTGATGCAGCGTCAAGGGTAACCGCACCCATGGTCTCCGAGCTGATAGTCCATGCTGCTGCAAACGTCGTCGAACTGTTCGTGCAGATGGTTGTTGTCTTGCAAACGTCCCCATCTGTTGACTCAGAGATCGAGACGTAGCTGCACGATCCGTTACAGCCATGCGAATAAGATACCTGTCGTCTCGACTGCTAGTGATACGAGGCCGTTGGGATCGAGCACGGCGTTCCGTATTACCCTCCTGAACCCACCGATTCCATATTCTGCTAACAGTCATTGGATCTCGACCAACGCGAGCAGCAATGTCCCGATACGATAAACCTCAATCAAAGTCGGAAACGTGATGGTAATCATTTCTCCTCCTTACACGAGGCATCACAACAACGTTTCACCAGGCAACGCCGGTCAACCGCTGTTTGTGTATGAGAAATCGGTTGGAAACTTTCCTCATGTCAGCACGTTGTAGGTGTCGCCACCGGCGCCAACCTTGTGTGAACGCTCTGAAAAGCTAATCATTTGCATATCACAGAATCTTCTTCCTGTCGGTTAAATTTCGCGTCCGTAGCACGTCATCTTCGTGGCGTAGCAATTTTAATGGCCAGTAGTGTAGTATCTAGAAGCTGTCAGGGCATTATTGGCCCTCCGTACAGCCGTTACCGGCACCTGTTCTTGGCAAAGTGTTCAGCCACTCTGGCGCTTAAGTAATTTACACAGTGACGACTTGCATTAGCCATAATTTAGTACTCGTTCCATCGTAGTCTGCTCAGTCCATACTTTCATTGTCGCAATGCGACTCACATCGCCTTTATTGTAAGCGACATCATTTATAGATCCTTTCTAATGAACATCCCTGTTAAAAATGCTGCACAGTGTTGACTATGAGAAAATCCGTGCTTGAGAATGTCACGCGTTGATCGCTAAGCCCATGAGAGGAAGTGAAGAGTCCGTGACTGCAGGAGGTGCACGCTGCCATTAATGGCGCACGAGCTTCCGCCGTCAACGCCAGTGGTGGTCCGTCCCGAACACTGGCCGCTGTTGTCGGGAGCCCTTTTACACCGGAAGCGCGACGCGTGTCCTTTGCACCTGCTGTTTCTGGCGCCGGCACTTTGATGGCTACGCAGAACACTTTAATCGCTGTCCGCCGTGTCCGCGTGACTGTAGTGCTAATCTTCTGCAGATAGTGTGCTGTTTTATTGGCCAAATGTAGCAGTGGAAACAGCTGAATCAGCTACGAGCCACACGGACCGAAGCAAATACTAGTAGTCTTGGAGATGCAAGGTGATATCGGGTCGAAGGTACAGATACTCTACCAAGAGGCATCATGTAATTTCACCCTTGTTGGATGTGTTAGATCGACTGTTACTTCCAGATCGCTACATGTACCTTGCCTCTCTTCATCACCATATCTCCAGCAACTTTTTGTCTACAGCAGTGGTCGCCAAACTTTCTTGCACTACAGCCAATACTGACATTGTGGTAGATGGGGTTGCGTACGTGCAGATCTTATTACTAAATGATGTTCTACATAAACATACAGTATGCTATGAGCCCCACCTCCCCCCCCCCCCATAAACAGCGATCCTGTCAGTGAAGAACCCCCCCCCCCCCCCCCACTAGGGGGCGTGATAACGCTCAAAGAGGGGCGCGAGCTTAGTGATCAGAAAAAATAAGAATACAAAAATTAATTTACTGAAAGGAAAGCAAAGTAAAATACACTCTGATATAATACAAAATTAAAACTCATATTTACACAGATGCATTGTACCTTTAAATAGGGCTGTATCAGTGCAGCACAATGCACTTCATGATTAACTTTTCAGTACTAAATTTTAAACAAGTTCAGTAATTATTAGTGACTCCGTTGTGCTTGGCCTATAGAGCAGATCTTTTTCGAAGGAGGATTTAATATTAGACGCTGAGTTCTCTTTCTGTGTTTAGCTAAGACCTATATTCTATCCTCAAAGCATCCAGTACAGAAAATCCGGCATCGAGAAAAAATTCAAAGAACGATTTATTACTAAATGGTATTTTGATTTCGCCACTTACCGTGAAGGCTGTGAATATTTCTTTTTCGGGAGTTGTGAGACTTTCGGAAGTATTTTGAAATGGATACCTAACCCACTCGTAACGTGCTGCAAAGTTCTTGTCAGCAAGAAAATACTTATTAAAATTCTTTTCCAGCGTATTTAAATGATTTACAAGGATTACAAAAAATTTTACATAATTTTCTTGAGCCTTATAACTTTTAACTCGCTCATCCACATTGCGACATTTCTAGGTTTTTTACTTTCAACTTGTGAACCACAGTTCCAATTTTCTTAAGAAGCACTAACTTTATCACTCGTTTCCAATATGCTCTGAGGAGAGAAAGGTCATGGGACACGTCATCATAACGCGTCGGACCTCCTGTCGCCCGGCGTAGTGCAGCAACTGGACATGGCATGGACTCAACAAGTCGTTGAGGCTCTCCCGCAGAAATAATGAGCCGTGCTGCCTTTATAGCCGTCGATAATTGCGAAAATGTTCCTGGACCAGGAGTTTCTCAAGGTGGCGCAGTAGTTAGACACTGGACTCGCATTCGGGAGGACGACGGTTCAATCCCGCGTCCGGCCATCCTGATTTAGGTTTTCCGTGATTTCCCTAAATCGCTCCAGGCAAATGCCGGGATGGTTCCTTTGAAAGGGCACGGCCGACTTCCTTCCCCGTCCTTCCCTAATCCGATGAGACAGATGACTTCGCCGTCTGGTCTCCTTCCCCGAAACAACCAACCAACCAACCAGGAGTTTCTGCACTAACTGACCTCTCCATTATGTCTCACCAGTGATGTTCGGTGGGATTCACGTCGGGCGATCTGGACGGCCATTCGCTCGTATTGTCCACAATGTTGTTCAAATCAATAGCGGACAATTGTGGCTCAGTGAAATGGCGCACTGAAGTCCATGAATGTCTGCAAATGGTGTCCGTAGCCGAACATAACCGTTTCCAGTCAATGATCGGTTCAATTGGATCAGAGACCCAGTCCATTCCATGTAAACACAGCACACACCACTTTGAAGTCACCAGCAGCTTGCGCAGTGGCTTGTTGACAACTTAGATCGATGGCTTGATGGGGTCTGCGGCCCACTCGAACCCTACCATCAGCTCTTACCAACTGAAATCGGGACTCATCTGACCAGGACACATTTTTCCAGCAGTCTAGGGTCCAACTGATAAGAACACGAGCCCACGAGAGGCGCTGGAGGCGATGTCACGCTGTTAGCAAGGCACTCGCATCAATCGTCTGCTGCTATAGCCCATTAACGTCAAATTTCGTCCCATTGCCTTAACGGATACGATCGTCGTTAAGTCCCACATTGATTTCTGCGATATTTCACGCATTTTTGCTTGTCTGCTACCACTGACAACTCTACGCAAACGCCGCTGCTGTCGGTCGTTGAGTGAAGGCCGGCAACGCTGGCGGGAGTAGATTTAAGTAGCCTAAGCTCAGTACATCGCTTCAGTATAATTTCCCAGAAATTACAATTCAAGGAAATGCATCAGTCGAGAAGTAAACGTATCATGCAGTTTTCTTAGTAACTAAAATATCAACAAACTCTGACTGACAGATTTACTGTTGCAATTCCGCCAGTGGGAATTGCAAAAAGAGTTAGATACAATGTCACTTCCTGTCACAGACATATCGCGGAAATACCGTGACCAGACGCGTATTCGTGGTTCGAATATGGGAAGGAGACGGGTTCAGAGTTTTTTAGTCGTCCCCTTTGCCCCTTCAGTAGAACTTGTCGTCACCCCCATATTTAACATGCCACTGATACCCAGAATTTAAGTAGATTACAAATAATAACAATAAAATATATAAACTGTTTACTATTATGGTAACTTGTTAACATCACTCCAGCATAATTTCCAGAAATTGCGGTTTAAAGGAATACATCACCTGAGAAAAAAACGTGTCATGCAATTTACTTAAGAACTAAAATATCAACAAACTTCGACTGACCGCCTCTTAACTTACACGATCTCAAATCGGCATGTAACCTGCCTCCGTAGCCGACGTCGATAACGCAAGCTTGTGCGATGACTCTCGACCACGCGATACACCAGTTCAAATCTCGGTGATGGAAAATTTTCAGTGCTAATATTTGACCAGCAAGAGGACCAGACGTGGCGACGTTATATGAAAGTCTTGGAGGCCATGTCCTGGATTAAGACCAAACTTCTCCACAGTGTTGCTATCTGATGTCTTGCGACACTATTGACGGTGATCCGTGTATCAGATGGGGCCTTGTTTCTATTCAGGAGATGTCGGCTATTTGCCGGCGCCGGTTTCACCCTACACATTACACAGTACACAGTACACAGTAATTGACTCTTTATCGCAGATCGGAGGAAGATAAAGGCAAACCACTTCCACTAGTACCTTACATCGAACGGCGATGTAAAATTTCTGCATCCGCCCCATCCCACACCCCAGGGTTTTTCCATATGTATGGGACTACTTTGACTCTCACTATTTTATTCTCCTTACCACTACGATTACGAGCACAGGTATATGCAGAGCGTAAACGGTGCGAATGCTGCATCCGTCCGCCTATGTTCATGAAAGTCAGCGTTTCTGAGTTTTCTCCTTAATGGGAGGTACAGTAACTCTCTTTCAGTATTGTCTTAGTTGCCGTGGTTTGATGGTTCGACCTGTGGCTCACGATCAAATCTGACATTTTGTTGGCAACAGGTTTGGCGAGACAGTGAATGTTTTCTTTTCCTGCACTGAATGTTGTCTGCTGTCTGTTTGACAAGAATCCCTTCCACTCCGCAGGCCATCAGGCAAGCAACTGAGAAATATCTTGAGTTAAACGTAACAGATTCCTAGGATCCCTTGCTATTACCTAGGTATTAATTTATCACATCACTTTAGTTTCGGAAAGTTTGGTGAGAAATCGGGAGTTGGTGTTTATATTATAAAACTGTAAGCTTGGAGGGGGGGAGGGGGTGATAGTGGCTTGCTCCCCTTCTTGGTTCTGTACCTGACTGTGACGAATAAATCAAAGATATTCGTGCAAATACGAAGACTTACAGAGAGTCTGTCTTCCCCCATGCCATTCCTGAATGGAAAACGATAACTATACCCGAAATACCTGTTATATCCTAGCCAGTAATGCCACCCGAGTCCGCTGCCAAAAGGTTGGCAGCATCAAAGTCCGGACGCCGTCCGCATAAGCAGCGCCAGCGAGACAGCAAATCGCCACAAGTCTGCGCGCGCCACCGCTAGCTTCTGGTTTCTTAAGCGCTGGAGTCGCGAGCACTAGGACAGTTCTGTATTCGCCGCTCAGTTGTATACTCGCCACCGAATTGTGTACTTGCTAGCCAGTCGTGTGTTCATCGCAGCAGAGTTGTTGTTGGTCGTCAGCCGACGCTGACCTAGCCGCTCCGACTCGAACTAAACAGATTTCTGTAGACACGGAGTTCACTACTGTGTTGCTGTATCTTCGTTAATAAAGATAAGTACCGACTTTTATTTAATCAGAGTGTTTGGGTTTTCATCTTTCTGTTCACTGTTCCAGCGGACCGGTCGGCCCGCTATTAAAAGTGTGGCGGTGACTTCGTAAGCCGTTTCTACAGCGAATTGCTTGTCGCTACGAACGCCGCCACAAAAATACCCTCTACCACACATCGTAAGGTGACTTACGGTTGGCTCAATTGGCTCTGAGCACTATGGGACTTAACTTCTGAGGTCATCGGTCCCCTGAAACTTAGAACTACTTAAACGTAACTAACCTAAGGACATCACACACATCCATGCCCGAGGCAGGATTCGAACCTGCGACCGTAGCGGTCGCGCGGTTCCAGAGTGTAGCGCCTAGAACCGCTCGGCCACTCCGGCCGGCGGCGACTTACGGAGTGTAGACGTAGGTCTCGATGTTTGGAAGATACCCCAATAAATACTGTACTCCAGTTAATAAAACACACAGATTATCAGCGTACTACTTAAATTTAAAACATGTCTGATTAATGATGAAACTGTTGCTGATAGTCGTTAACAGAGCATTCACACTTGCGAGCCTAGCGACTTACAAGCGGCAAGCGAGCATGTTGCTCTAAAGTGAGTACGCCGCTCGCGAGCGGTTTGTCTGGCGCTCAGCGCGAGCCATCTAGTCTTTTTTCGGTGAGCAGAAACGGGCGTTCACGCTCACCCCGAGGACGGCACTGTTGGTACTCAAAGAGTAAACACACTCGCGAGCAATATGGTCCGCAGAATGCTCACCCCAGGCTGCTCGCGTCTGTCTGTCTTTTCCCGAGCGTCTAATTGAGTCCCACGCCAGGCTAGAGTTCCTACAGACTACTTTACGCCCAGCCCATTAGCAGCGCAGCATTACATCTCGAGACACGCGTTGATCGCGCAGGGTTTGTGTACGCCAGTAGCATCTGCCCAGCTACTTGGCCGCCGGGCAGTAACGACCTTGAGCAGCTCGCGTGACTGCCGGTGCGTGGGCACGTGAGCTGTGGACAGCTGGCGATTCGCGAACGTGCCAATAATGCTGAGTGTCGAGTGACGGTCTGAATGACTCGGCGTTCAGTGACTCGGGACAACATCGCAAGCAGGCATTTCGCGTAACTGATTCCATCACTTGTTAAATATGACAAATGCTTTACTGAAACTGTCTTGATCGCAGAAATCAATAACAGCTTTACAGCTAGTAAGATGCGATCATCAGAGCTAAAGAACAAAATAGCTACTGTAAAATATGAAAAATAAAAATTTTATTCACGTTGGAAGAAACGTACCTGGTGGGCTTGCTACAGAGTAACGTGTGACAGTAAAAACTCCTACACAAGCATCAATTTGTCGGCCGAACGACCGACCAATTTCGTGGCAGGGTACATACGTACCGACCGATTGCACTCAGCGTTTACAGCGCCGCCCTGTTGTAGTGGTGGTGGTTAGTGTTTAACGTCCCGTCGACAACGAGGTCATTAGAGACGGAGCGCAAGCTCGGGTTGAGGGGAGGATTGGGAAGGAAATCGGCCGTGCCCTTTCAAAGGAACCATCCCGGCATTTGCCTGAAACGATTTAGGGAAATCACGGAAAACCTAAATCAGGATGGCTGGAGACGGGATTGAACCGTCGTCCTCCCGAATGCGAGCCCAGTGTGCTAACGACTGCGCCACCTCGCTCGGTTGTTGTAGTGATTTGTTTAAGTTCACCGTGCTTATGTTCTACGAAGCGCAGAAACAAAGAGGGGGTTTTGCCTTGGCTGTTTCACAGGTAACAAGGCAAAGAAAAAAGCAGAGACAAAGCTGTGAGCAAAGAAATGGCTAATACAAGCCCACCTTCTGTAACTTAAGCAGCTGGGATCCGTAATTGTCTAAGACTGGATGAACTGACGTATTTCGGAGCTGCTGAACGTCCCCAAACGATTCTTAACGAAAACCCGAAGAATATAGTCGTCAGAGAGGACCTCAAATTCGGTGATATTGTATTCTTATAATTATTAAATAAAATTTTATAACAACAGATACGTAAGGAATGAAGCATTTAGCAAATTTAGACACTTTTCTCTTCATAGCAGAAGGCATGGATATAGGCTGAACTTCTTTATCACTTAAAACAATGAAACAAGTATATTTAATGAATTAACATCCATTGTATGTCATTATTTCGGTTTTTATGCTTCATTTCCAACAAGTATCAGAAATAAAATCTAAAAACAGAAATACAGAAGGTCTCTCTACTTTACACACAAAACTAGTGTGGATTTGTTGAAAAAAATGAAAAAAAAGTTTAATTTCTTGCGTCTACATTGCTGTACTAATCACATGACGTGTCCCACAAACATTTGCAGTCTTTGAATTTCTCCACAAACTTTGTCCTTAATATTTCGTCCGGCTCGCACCCTGTAATGTATATTAGAACAACGTTTAATCCAGCGCGCAATGTTAAAAGATGAACCTCTGTCGCGAGATTGGCACGACAGCGCTACACATACCACAATTTGTTGGGTGGACTGGTGGGTAATCGGGTGTAGCCTGGTGGTCCTAGCCGTAGCCGTCCGACATCCCGTCAACGAATGCTCATCGGTCGGTTCTGCAAAACGACTACGAACTTCCAATTTGTCGGTCGATTGGTTGGTACGTGTGTAACGTCCGTAACACTCACATCATACAAACCACCTCATGTGCTTCTGCATCACCTTATAACAGCCAGACAGACTTATCAGTACAGGGCGTAGAATGACGTATTTACTAACCACATTGCAGTCTAGGAATGAAAGGGGAAAATCATGATTGGATACACTTGAAAGCAGATCTTGAAATGTAAAATATGTGGAAAAAATCACAGGAGGTCACAAGTTGACTTGATGGCTTACGACGTCGCAGTTTTCCTACTGGGTTGTTGTTCGCTTGTTATCGAGTGCAATCGGTGTCTTGCCACAGTAGAGCACGCACAGGCCTCGAGGAAGCCGCCTGCTGCGTTCTCCAAATCGCACCGACAGACCAGGGGGGAGAAGCCAACACGTCTCTTCCGCGTATCGTGGATTACACACGTTGGCCCCAGCCTCCCCTACCGGTTGGACCCTAGACGACTGAAAAACCGTGGTCTGGTCAGATGAGTCCCTATTTCAATTGATGCGAGATAATGGTTGGGTTCGAGTCTGGCGCAGATCGCACGAAACCATGGACCCAACTTGTCAACAAGTCACTGTGCAAGCTGCTGGTGGTTCCATGATGGTGTGGACTATGCTGAAATGGAATGGACTTGGTCATCATGTCGAACTCGACCCATCCTTGACTGAAAATGGTTATGTTCGGCTACCTGGACACTATTTGCAGGCATTCATGGGTTTCATGTTCCCCAAAACATGAAGGAATTTTGTGGGTGACAATGGGCCATGTCATCGGGCCACATTTACTCGTGGTTGTTTTGAAGAACATTCTCGACACTTCTAGCGGATGATTTGGCCACCCACATAGCCCGACATGAATCCAATCGAACATTTATGGGACACAACTGAGAAGTCGGTTCGTGCACAAAATCCTCCACTGGCAACACTTTTGCAATTATCGACGGCTATAGACGTAGAATGGCTCAATATTTCTGCAGGCGACCCGAATGACTCTTTGGGTCCATGCCACATCGCGTTGCTATACTACGCCGGGCAAAAGGAGGTCCGACATGATATTAGGAGGCATCCCATGACTTTTGTCACCTCAGTATACGATGCCGATTAGAAAAAAAATAAAAAAATTAGAAACAAATAAAAAAGACGTCTTGTGAAATTACTTGTATAAGATTAATAATCAAAATATATTAGGGAAACATTTGATGCTCCTCTGAATAAAGCTTGAAATCATGTACGATTACAGCAAATGAGGCGCTGAACGAGAATTTGAAGTCGATGTTAGACTTAAGAGTTTTAAGGAATACCACAGGATATTTGTCTGTTGTGTGATGCAGACCTTGCAGTCTGCTGATGAGTAGCCGTGGGATGCTATTGATATGTGACGTCAAACGATTAAATATTTTATCATGAGAGACTGTGCCTGTACTTTTTTCGATCGCCTTTGAAAGGTGTGTCAAATGTTTCTCTAATCTGTCTCTTAATATGAGATAAATCATGTCGCAAAACATTTGACAGTGAATTTTTTGTTGTTGTAGTTATGTTCAGACAGTATTAATTATCACACATTTTTTACCATGAATTCCCCTCCTGTGCCATCCTCTTCATCTCAGTATAGCACTTGTACCGTAGGTTATCAAATTCTTGTTGTATACAGGGTGTTACAAAAAGGTACGGCCAAACTTTCAGGAAACATTGCTCGCACACAAATAAAGAAAAGATGTTATGTGGACATGTGTCCGGAAACGCTTGATTTCCATGTTAGAGCTCATTTTAGTTTCGTCAGTATGTAATGTACTTCCTCGATTCACCGCCAGTTGGCCCAATTGAAGGAAGGTAATGTTGATTTCGGTGCTTGTGTTGACATGCGACTCATTGCTCTACATTACTAGCATCAAGCACATCAGTACGTAGCATCAACAGGTTAGTGTTCATCACGAACGTGGTTTTGCAGTCAGTGCAATGTTTACAAATGCAGAGTTGGCAGATGACCATTTGATGTATGGATTAGCACGGGGCGATAGCCGTGGCGCGGTACGTTGGTATCGAGACAGATTTCCAGAACGAAGGTGTCCCGACAGGAAGACGTTCGAAGCAATTGATCGGCGGTCTTAGGGAGCACGGGACATTCCAGCCTATGACTCGCGACTGGGGAGACCTAGAACGACGAGGACACCTGCAATGGACGAGGCAATCCTTCGTGCAGTTGACGATAACCCTAATGTCAGCGTCAGAGACGTTGTTGCTGTACAAGGTAACGTTGACCACGTCACTGTGTGGAGAGTGCTACGGGAGAACCAGTTGCTTCCGTACCATGTACAGCGTGTGCAGGCACTATCAGCAGCTGATTGGCCTCCACGGGTACACTTCTGCGAATGGTTCATCCAACAATGTGTCAATCCTCATTTCAGTGCAAATGTTCTCTTTACGGATGAGGCTTCATTCCAACGTGATCAGTTTGTAAATTTTCACAATCAACATGTGTGGGCTGACGAGAATCCGCACGCAATTGTGCAATCCCGTCATCAACACAGATTTTCTGTGAACGTTTGGGCAGGCGTTGTTGGAGATGTCTTGATTGGGCCCCATGTTCCTCCACCTACGCTCAGTGGAGCACGTTATCATGATTTCATACAGGATACTCTACCTGTGTTGCTAGAACATGTGCCTTTACAAGTACGACACAACATGTGGTTCATGCACGATGGAGCTCCTGCACATTTCAGTCGAAGTGTTCGTACGCTTCTCAACAACAGATTCGGTGACCGATGGATTGGTAGAGGCGGACCAATTCCATGGCCTCCACGCTCTCCTGACCTCAACCCTCTTGACTTTCATTTATGGGGGCATTTGAAAGCTCTTGTCTACGCAACCCCGGTACCAAATGTAGAGACTCTACGTGCTCGTATTGTGGACGGCTGTGATACAATACGCCATTCTCTAGGGCTGCATCAGCGCATCAGGGATTCCATGCGACGGAGGGTGGATGCATGTATCTTCGCTAACGGAGGACATTTTGAACATTTCCTGTGACAAAGTGTTTGAAGTCCCGCTGGTACGTTCTGTTGCTGTGTGTTTCCATTCCACGATTAATGTGATTTGAAGAGAAGTAATAAAATGAGCTCTAACATTGAAAGTAAGCGTTTCTGGACACATGTCCACATAACATAATTTCTTTCTTTGTGTGTGAGGAATGTTTCCTGAAAGTTTGGCCGTACCTTTTTGTAACACCCTGTATATTCCAATCTTTGCTTTTCGGTACAGTTTTCATCCTCCACCTCCTGCAATGATTATTAATGTATGGAAAATATAAAATGAATGACTGAATTTTGTAATTAGTTCTTGTTCTGGCTACCACCAAGTAACATGTTTGTTATTACTTAATGTCTTAGAACGTGGCAATGGGTTGTATTCTTTGGTGTGTAGTATATCAGGTGGAAGTTATTTTCAAAATAAAGTGTAATAATAAAATTTTACATGTTTCTGGAAATATTTACGAAGAAATTGTTTTCAGTTGTGTGTTCTGGAGTTATAAAACCAGAACTCACATTGAAATAGGTGTTTAAAATAAAAGTAGTGAGAAGATTGTGAAATCCTCTGGTTTTAAAATAGTTCGCAGAAATATTTCTATAACAAGATCTGATAAAAAAAACTAAATGAAAACTGAATGATCTGTTAACTGAACGTGCACGTTAAGAATACTCAAACTGACTGAAGATTACTATAAAGAGCATTAAAACTTTTATTTTCGTATTTGGTTGACTAAAAACCTGAGGTTCAATGACTGAGAGGAGCGCTGATTGTTTTTATCGTGCAGATGCTAGTTACGCGTAAACGCAAAAGAACAACTTTTCAACAACACCTCTAAAAGAACGTCACCTCTAGAGGAGAAACGGCGCACCTGTGGTATTTTTCCTACATAAGAAAGTGTTTCGTTTACCTCCTCTGAGCCAAATAACATTTTGTATGCATTTTTCTTACACCCTCTAAATCTGTCGAAATAAGTTTGGGTAGAAAAACGAAGAAATTTAAACTCATTCAGAAATTCACCCGCAGCCAGTCTTACAAGCACCGTTTGGGATTAGAACAGCGAAGGAGGACACCTTATAGCGGCACGCAAAGTACTTTCTGCTTGTGGATCATTGGTGTAGATGTATCAGAGTGCGCATGGCATGGAGCTATTCGAGACTACTGTGATCCTACTACGCGTGTCCTGGGGCTGCACAGTTGTCATCGATAAACTCGGCAGAAAAGTGCCGGTTTGTGGGGGATACGTGGCTTCTCGCCGCACCCTAGGCAGCAGCACATGTGGTGGCTGGCGGGGGCTGCTTTTTATGGCGGCAGGGGTAGGGGTAGCCAGCAGAGCCGGGTGCTGGGCCCGCTCTACCGCTCCCTGAACGAGCGAAGAGAAGCGCCAGACACTCACCAGGCTGGCGGCGCGATCTCAGTCAGATCTCTCTGCCGGCGTTGACATGGGGCAGACACGGAGGTTCCGTGGTATCTCGTGAACGCGAAACACCACTCCCCATTTTTTAAAATTCTTGGATTAATGTTATCTTTACGGATATACTAGAACACGTGAATGGGTATATACCGAATATAATTAGAGGAAACGGCTCCCAGTCACTTTGGGAATACATTTTTTATTCCCGTAAACTAGTCTTAGTTTTCAGGCTCACCTTCAGATCTTTAACTTCGTAGCATCATGCTGGTTGCTCGCTCTGTAATAAGAAAATAGCAGATATTTTAATGTACGCCATGACTAATAGTCACATATAAAAGAGCCAAAGAAACTGGTACACCTGCCTAATATAGCCGGCCGGGGTGGCCGAGCGGTTCTAGGCGCTACAGTCTGGAACCGCGCGACCGCTACGGTTGCAGGTTCGAATCCTGCCTCGGGCATGGATGTGTGTGAAGTCCTTAGGTTAGTTAGGTCTAAGTAGTTCTAAGTTCTAGGTGACTGATGACCTCAGATGTTAAGTCCCATAGCGCTCAGAGCCATTTTGAACCTAATATCGTGTAGGGCCCACGCCAGCGCGCAGAAGTGCCGCAACACGACGTGGCGTGGACTCTACCAACGTCTGAAGTAGTTCTGGAGGGAATTGACACCATGAATCCTGCAGGGCTGTTCATAAATCCGTAAGAGTACGAAGGGGTGGAGATCTCTTCTGAACAGCACATTGCAAGGCATCCCAGATATGTTCAAGAATGGTCATGTCCGGGGACTCTGGTGGCTAGCGGAAGTGTTTAAATTCAGAAGAGAGTTCCTGGAGCCACTCCGGAGCAATTCAGGACGTGTGTGGTGTCGCATTGTCCTGCTGGAGTTGCCCAAGTCCTTTGGAATGCACAATGGACATGAATGGATGCAGGTGATCAGATAGAATGCTTACGTACGTGTCACCTGTCAGACTCAGATCTAGACGTATCAGGGGTCAGGGGTCCCATATCACTCCAACTGCATGCGCCCCACCCCGTTGCAGAGCCTCCACCAACTTGAACAGTCCCCTACTGACATGCAAGGTCTGTGGATTTATGAGGTTGTCTCCATACCGATAAAAGTCCATCCGCTCTATACAATTTGAAACGAGACTCGTCCGACCAGGCAACATGTTTCCAGTCATCAACAGTCCAATGTCGGTGTTAACGAGTCCAGGCGAGGCGTAAAGCTTTGTGTCGTGCAGTCAACAAGGTTACACGAGAGGCCCTTCGGCTCCGAAAGCCCATATCGATGATGTTTCGTTGACTGGATCGCACCGTGACACTTATTGATGGCCCAGCATTGGAAACTGCAGCAATTTGCGGAAGGGTTACACTTCTGTCTCGTTGAACGGTTCTCTTCAGTCGCAGTTGGTAAGTTCTCGCAGAATCTTTTTCCGGGCGCAGCGATCTCGGGGATTTGATGTTTTACCGATTTCCAGATATTCACGGTACACTCGTGAAATGGTCGTACAGGAAAACCCCACTTCATCGCTATCTCGGAGATGCTGTGTCCCATCGCTCGTAAGCCGACTATAACACCACGTTCAAACTTACTTATATCTTTATAACAAGATATTTTAGCAGCTGCAACCGATCTAACTACTGCGCCAGGGACTTGTTGTCTTATATAGGCGTTGCCGGCCGCAGCGCCGTAGTCTGCCTGTTTACATATCTCAGTATTTGAATACCCATGCCTGTACCAGTTTGTTTGGCGCTTCAGTGTATTTTTTGATAGGTGATATTCCGTAGGTAATGAGAAACTACAGAAGGTCTTATTGAAAATGCCAGCAGTTGCCAAAATGATACAAAATTTTTGATCAGATGACATCCGCAACGGAGGAACATACACTCCTGGAAATTGAAATAAGAACACCGTGAATTCATTGTCCCAGGAAGGGGAAACTTTATTGACACATTCCTGGGGTCAGATACATCACATGATCACACTGACAGAACCACAGGCACATAGACACAGGCAACAGAGCATGCACAATGTCGGCACTAGTACAGTGTATATCCACCTTTCGCAGCAATGCAGGCTGCTATTCTCCCATGGAGACGATCGTAGAGATGCTGGATGTAGTCCTGTGGAACGGCTTGCCATGCCATTTCCACCTGGCGCCTCAGTTGGACCAGCGTTCGTGCTGGACGTGCAGACCGCGTGAGACGACGCTTCATCCAGTCCCAAACATGCTCAATGGGGGACAGATCCGGAGATCTTGCTGGCCAGGGTAGTTGACTTACACCTTCTAGAGCACGTTTGGTGGCACGGGATACATGCGGACGTGCATTGTCCTGTTGGAACAGCAAGTTCCCTTGCCGGTCTAGGAATGGTAGAACGATGGGTTCGATGATGGTTTGGATGTACCGTGCACTATTCAGTGTCCCCTCGACGATCACCAGTGGTGTACGGCCAGTGTAGGAGATCGCTCCCCACACCATGATGCCGGGTGTTGGCCCTGTGTGCCTCGGTCGTATGCAGTCCTGATTGTGGCGCTCACCTGCACGGCGCCAAACACGCATACGACCATCATCGGCACCAAGGCAGAAGCGACTCTCATCGCTGAAGACGACACGTCTCCATTCGTCCCTCCATTCACGCCTGTCGCGACACCACTGGAGGCGGGCTGCACGATGTTGGGGCGTGAGCGGAAGACGGCCTAACGGTGTGCAGGACCGTAGCCCAGCTTCATGGAGATGGTTGCGAATGGCCCTCGCCGATCCCCCAGGAGCAACAGTGTCCCTAATTTGCTGGGAAGTGGCGGTGCGGTCCCCTACGGCACTGCGTAGGATCCTACGGTCTTGGCGTGCATCCGTGCGTCGCTGCGGTCCGGTCCCAGGTCGACGGGCACGTGCACCTTCCGCCGACCACTGGCGACAATATCGATGTACTGTGGAGACCTCACGCCCCACGTGTTGAGCAATTCGGCGGTACGTCCACCCGGCCTCCCGCATGCACACTATACGCCCTCGCTCAAAGTCCGTCAACTGCACATACGGTTCACGTCCACGCTGTCGCGGCATGCTACCAGTGTTAAAGACTGCGATGGAGCTCCGTATGCCACGGCAAACTGGCTGACACAGACGGCGGCGGTGCACAAATGCTGCGCAGCTAGCGCCATTCGACGGCCAACACCGCGGTTCCTGGTGTGTCCGCTGTGCCATGCGTGTGATCATTGCTTGTACAGCCCTCTCGCAGTGTCCGGAGCAAGTATGGTGGGTCTGACACACCGGTGTCAATGTGTTCTTTTTTCGAATTCCAGGAGTGTATTTATAGAATGAAAATCCGTTTCATTAGTCAGTAATTTATTCTACGGCCGGTTTCGAAGTTTCAACTTCGGGTGCCACCAAGTACGAACAAGAGGAGGGGCTGCTTTTGTACATGTATTAGCTGTCGACAGACGTAAAGCTACAGTTGTGAAAGTGTTGTGCTCAATTATCTGAACATAAATGTGTGAAGGCGGAGCCAGTCAATCATGGAGGATCACACCCGCTATCAGATAAAAGCTTGAGACTGAAACAAAAACGCTAGCCTTCGGGACGGCTCTGGAAGAAAATGAACTTAGTAATAATGTAGATAAATAAGTAACTGAAATCACGCGTAGGACCAGAAACCCAGGCGTAGGACCAGCAACCGCAGCGACCGCTTGGACAGCACGACATGACAGCGATTTGTCCACAGGCCAGAAGCCAGTTGAGAGATGGAGGAGGAAGTGACCGGCATAGGGGCCAATGAAGTAGGGAACAGCAAAAGAACAGAAAACTGGGGCTGACTGGTCCGCCAGCTTACATAAGTGTGGTTCACAAGATGGAATACAAAATAGCACTACAAATATAAGAATAAATGGATATAATAACACACAAACATGGAGAATAGGCAAAAATGCATAACGTGACAGACTACATAAGATTAAAGTGAGATACAAGATATAAGACATCTAAAACAAATGATACATAAAAATATATCTAAAAAGTGAGCAATGAGAAAACGTGAGGTGGGATGTAGTAGGAAACTATTCCAGTTCCATGCTTTTGTCTGACATGGATGTTATCCCCCATGAGTGACTGGTCCAACGTCATACATTTATGTTTCCATAATTATGTGAATACGCCACTTTCCACAATTGTAGCTTTCATTTTAGTATGTCAGCCCCATGTACTTGCACATTTGTAGCCCCTTCTCTTGTTCGCAGTTAGTGGCGCCCTGAGGATTAAGCTTTAAGCTTCTAAACCGGTTGTGGAAAAAATCAAGAACATCATTGGCAACTGAGGCGGATTTTTATTCTATAAATAAGACGATACAGTTTTCTAGCAGTTTCGATGATAAATGATCATCCTCAGGCACACAAAACATCATCTCAGCATCCCTACAGGCAAAAAATGTCGAAAAAGGTCACGAAAAATCATTCAGTGTCAAAGTAGATACTACAAGGTCAAATACGTTTCAAACATTTTTATTCTCGATGATACAGTTTTCCATCTGACAGAAATGTAGATTATTTGATGTATAATTCGTGCTAAGTAACTCGACACTGCTACGTCGTTTACGCCGTCTAAATTGTTAACGTATAAGAACGTTAGGATAACGTTTTCAGTGTCTGAAGATGACCGCTTATGATCGAAGCTGGAAGCAAGCGAAAGTGATGCGTCATACCAACTGTTGTGTTATCAGTATGACTCACTTTAAAACAGCTCGTAATTCTTCAATGGGACACTAATTATTTGCTATCAAATGCGCGACCAGCACCTTGCTAATTCTTGTCTAGCCACTCTGAGTTTTTACGTAGTTTCATTCAATGGTGTGGACTCAAATTACGGTGATAATGGTAAGAGACACTAACCCCAGCATCCGGATGGAAAAAATTTATTAACATACAAATTCACGTGTTTATACAATTCTTTATATACCAATTTCAGGTTACATAACCTTCGATATTCGCATCAATTTCTGGTGTCGTCGTCTGCTGGATCGTACTATACAAAGTTTCTGATTGTTATCTCTAATTTTTTGAAGTGCCGTCTTAGGCTTTCGAGAGTTAGCAGCTACATCAACACTCATACTTCGCGAGCCACCATACAGTGCTTTCTGACAATGAAGGCACCATGAATACTATAAAAGTACAATGGACCTGTTTATGCATACAAAAGATCCGCATCGCGACGTGCAGTTATTAAAGAGGTTCCTTACTGGTATCTTACTGTGTTTCCAAATTAACACGCCATACAAACACGGATTCGGTCCTACATGAGAAGTTCACATTCATATATTTTTGTGAACTAATTAAGGTACACAGGCGAAGAATACCGTGTTAAAAATTGCTTGACACGGTTATCCCATCTTGTTGTTGTTGTTGTTGTTGTTGTGGTCTTCAGTCCTGAGACTGGTTTGATGCAGCTCTCCATGCTACCCTATCCTGTACGAGCTTCTTCATCTCCCAGCACTTACTGCAACCCACATCCTTCTGAATCTGCTTAGTGTATTCATCTCTTGGTCTCCCTCTACAATTTTTACCCTCCACACTGCCCTCCAATGCTAAATTTGTGATCCCTTGATGCCTCAGAGCATGTCCTACTAACCGGTCCCTTCTTTTTGTCAAGTTGTGCCACATACTCCTCTTCTCCCCAATTCTATTCAGTACTTCATCATTAGTTATGTGATCTACCCGTCTAATTTTCAGCATTCTTCGGTAGCACCACATTTCGAAAGCTTCTATTCTCTTCTTGTCCAAACTATTTATCGTCCATGTTTCACTTTCATACATGGCTACACTCCATACAAATACTTTCAGAAACGACTTCCTGACACTTAAACCTATACCCGATGTTAACAAATTTCTCTTCTTCAGAAACGCTTTCCTTGCCATTGCCAGTCTACATTTTATATCCTCTCTATTTCGACCATCGTCAGTTATTTTGCTCCCCAAATAGCAAAACTCCTTTACTACTTTAAGTGTCTCATTTCCTAATCTAATTCCCTCAGCATCGCCCGACTTACCTCAATGAAATCGCTCATTGTGAGTATGTGGTTTGGACAGTTTCTTGTACTTACTGTTTTATTACTTTTTGTAAATATTGAGAGAAAACTAAGTGTCTTTTTCTTTAAATGCGAACATTTTAGGTTAGGCTTCACCGTGACTGTTATTGACATTAAATTTAAACAAGTTTACTGTTACCAGTCACCGTTTTATTTTTTTCCCACGACGCGTTTCAAAGGTTTAAACCTCCATCATCAGCTGGATTTACATTAGGTAGAATGACATTTCTGTGTGTGTTGTGTTACGTCTTTTGGAGGAACTTGTGGCACTGTCTCCAGTGGTCACAGGTTCCTTTCGCTGTCGTAACACATCACATGTATACTGTCATATTTGTAAACATATTATTTGTATTTGTTTACAAATATGACAGTATACATGTGATGTGTTACGACAGCGAAAGGAACCTGTGACCACTGGAGACAGTGCCACAAGTTCCTCCAAAAAATCGTAACACAACACACACAGAAATGTCATTCTAACTAATGTAAATTCAGCTGATGATGGAGGTTTAAACCTTTGAAACGCGTCGTGGAAAAAAATAAAACGGTGACCGGTAACAGTAAACGTTGTTTTCATTTAATGTCTTTTTCTTGTTAACAGTGACACTCCATGTCGTCCACGTTGGACTGTGATTTGGAAACTACCATTACTTATGAAAAGGCGGCCGCTGTGGCCGAGCGGTTCTAGGCGCTTCAGTCAGGAACCGCGCTGCTACTACGGTCGCAGGTTCGAATCCTGACTCGGGCATGAATGTGTGTGATGTCCTTAGGTTAGTTAGCTTTAAGTAGTTCTAAGTCTAGGGGACTGATGATCTCAGATGTTAAGTGGAGGAGGAGGAGGAAATTAGTGTTTAACGTCCCGTCGACAACGAGGTCATTAGAGACGGAGCACAAGCTCGGATTATGGAAGGATGGGGAAGTAAATCGGACGTGCCCTTTCAAAGGAACCATCCCGGCATTTGCCTGAAGTGATGTAGGGAAATCACGGAAAACCAAAATCAGGATGGCCGGACGTGGGACTGAACCGTCGTCCTCCCGAATGCGAATCCAGTGTGCTAACCACTGCGCCTTCGCTCGGTAGATGTTAAGTCCCATAGTGCTTAGAGCCATTTGAACCATTTGAACTTATGAAAAACAATTACCTATAGGGTCGCTTTATTTCATGGCACGACACTTGGATCAATGATCTACATTTTTTTCTGGATGTAGCTAATTGTCTGCCTACTTAGCATTGTTTTATACTGTACGACTGCAGTGCTACCTTGAAAAGTAGTAAGGCATGGTCGGCTACAGACTCCGCGGGACAGGATCAGACGCTTCATTGTTTTTTTTTTTTTTTTTTGTTTTTTTTTTTTTTTTTTTCACCGGGGAAAATTCCACTTGTGCTTCTCGAAGTGTGAGAGTTGTGTGTTAAGTGTATATGTTGAGTGGAAGTGACTGTAATTTTTGTTGTTTATTGTTTGTTTGTGTATGTGTGTGTGTGTGTGTGTGTGTGTGTGTTACTCGAGTGATGAAGAGAGGGAGCGAGTGAAACCGTTGCTGACATGTTGCCTTCTCCTCCCGAATATCACCGACGGAGTCGTCGGGCGCAAGATCCTTTCCGACGGGCGAATTGCCATCTACAGGGTCACATGCTGGCCTCCGTGAGCCATTGCGTAGGTGTTTGCAATTTAATCCAGGATACTGACGCTAAGTGTGCTTATCAGGAATGATGCACCACCGTCTCTCGTCCCACTGCCGGCCAAGTACAGGTGGTCAAAGTTTCTTTCAAAATGTTCAGATGTGTGTGAAATCTGATGGGACTTAACTGCTAAGGTCATCAGTCCCTAAGCTTACACACTACTTAACCTAAATTATCCTAAGGACAAACACACACACCCATGCCCGAAGGAGGACTCGAACCTCCGCCGGGGCCAGCCGCACAGTCCATGACTGCAGCACCCGAGACCGCTCGGCTAATCCCGCACGGCAAAGTTTCTTTCACCAGCGGGAATGTATCTACGTTACCTCCGAGTCTAGCGCTAGCGCACAGGCGTGCGTTAGCGACCACAGCTATGGAGACGCATTTGTGTACCATGATAACAAGTGACACAATAACTAATATGTCACGATATGAACTGGAAAGCAGACACCAGCTAAATTCAGGAAAGGAAATACTCATGGAAACCACGGATTTACCTGAAGGAATGTAAGCCCTCGAAACGTGTCGTGGAAGAATATAAAAGAGACTTACCAAATATTTTAATTTGTCTTTTATGATAATGACACGGAACGGGAAACAGATCCGTGAACTTAATAATAATCTAATTCATTTGACAAATGTGGAGTTCGTAATGTGACTCCCCATCTGAGGAAATTGTGCGGTTGCTGGTAGTGATTATGGTGGGAGCATCCAACCTGCAGCCAAGTACCATATCTTTAGCGTGCACGGTTTATGTAATATGTAAGCTTCCGAAGTGTCCCCTGAGTAACAGAACCAAAGCAGATGGTGTCTTACAAGAAACAGTGGCCGAGGTCTCTGGATGGGCTGCCCCTGCGGCCAGGAATAGCGACGGGTGCCACCGTACACCGCTCACCCGCCTCCAGTAACTCACGCGGCAACTGTTTTGGCGTCGTTAAACAACGTGAAGGCCACTAGGAATAACATGGGAATTAAAGTACCAGTCACCATTGTTTCTTAAAACGAAACACGGAGGTGATTTCTCTAGAAAACTGAAATTTCAGAGAGAAGTTTTGTTCTACATCTACACATACAGCGTGTGTAAATAAAGTAATGACATAATGTAGTACTTAAATGCATGACTGAAAGAACACTATTGACGATCCACAGTTCTACGAAATATTCCGAAACTAATTCGCTGACCGAGAATTTCTTGACTTCAGCTGTATTACGTATAGATTTATTACCCAATGATGACATATGAAAGTTTGTGCCGGACCGGGGCACGAACCCGGATTTCCCGCTTATCGCGAGCGGTCGCCCTAAGGACTTCGGCTCTCCATACAAGCCTAGGCGGGCACACGAGGATAACAACATTGGTCTTGATTCCTCGTTGTCTCATTCTCCCTGTCGCTAGAATCCAAGTAATGTTGCGAGCGTTAGATGATCAATTTAGTGGACTACGATATAAAGATGTAGACAGTGTGACATATGGAAGTTCGGGTTCGTCCAGGGAGAGTACACGGATAGGTGAAGTGGTAAAAGCGACCGCTCGCGACAAGCAGTTTATCCGTGTTCGAGTCCTGGTCGGGCAAAAATTTCATATGTCACTATCAGATAGTAAATCTATACCTAATACAGCTGATGTCCAGGAGTATGCAGTTAGCGAATTAATTTCGAAGTGATAGCGTAGTGTTCGATCTGGCAACGCTGGTGACGCCAGACTTGAAGGAAGGCGCAATACCACACAGCACGGGGTAGACCGCGCTAGTGTCAACGTCGATTGTCCCTACCACTTTTTTTAGCGAAGAATGTTTTGCGTGCGCGTTATGGCAATGAGTGACATGAGTGTTAAGCAACAGTGCACGACCGGATTTTTCTTTGGACTTGTATACAGTACTACGGAAACGTTTGCAAAAGTTCGGCAGGCCTACGGAGGCAGCGTTTTGTCGCGGGTCCAGGTGTCTCCGTGGGTTAAGCCATTTGCAGAAGGAAGACAGTCAACTGAAGATGAGCGTCGCAGTGGAACACCATTGGTTTCACGAACTGATGCAAATGACGACAGAGCCCGGGATCTTGTGCGTGCTGCTCACCGGTTGGCAGAATGACTGGGGCAGAGATGAATTTGCGTCACATCAGCGGTCATCAGATGCTAACCAATGAATTGGGTATGAGAAAAATCTGCTTGAATATAGTTCCTGGAAACCTGACGTAGGACCAACAGGAGCTGGCCGCTGTGGCCGAGCGGTTCTAGGCGCTTTAGTCCGGAACCGCGCTGCTGCTACGGTCGCAGGTTCGAATCCTGCCTCGGGCATGGATGTGTCGTCCTTAGGTTAGTTATGTTTAAGTAGTTATAAATTTAGGGGCCATTTGAACCAACAGGACGTGAGGAAGGACATGTGCGTTTATTTTTGGAATCAATTGAAAATGATCTCCTTTTCCTAGCATGTGTCATTACCGGTGATGAGGCTTAAGTATTTTAATACGACACGGAAACCAAGCGTCAGGGCGTGGAATGGCTCACTACAAGCTCTCAAAGACCAAAAAAAAGTAACAAAGAACAAGTCCTACTTTTTTAATGGATGTTGAACAGTTCGTGAAGAGTTTGTGCCCCAAGGCCGAGGGCTTAATCACCACTTTTACAGCGAGGTGCTTGAACGACTATGCAACAGGGTTATGCAGGTGAGACCAAACATCGAAATCAATTTGCTGTTGCATTACCATTTTCTTGGACAATTTTGGTTGCTTAGCCTCCTTTTCGGTTCGACTTGAGTCCTTGTAACATTTTTATCTTTTCGATATAGAAAACGCACTTTGAGGTCCTGGACAACATTCAGATGGGTTTAATCGACCAGCTCAACGTTATTCCAGTATCCGAGTTCCAGCATGCCTATGAGGAAGGGAAGAGTTGTCTCCATCGCTGCTTGGCTCCCCTGGGCAAGCACTTCGAAGGAGATAACGTTCAATTGCAATGTAATTGACAGTGTACCGTAGTTCTCTAGAGAAACGAAGCATTCCTAAAAACCGAAAAAACCGTAGGTCATTCCCGTTTTCACGTAAAATCTCCTCTTTTCGAATAAACAAGGGTTCCGAAAAAAGTGTTCGATACAGTTTCATACTGCCGCCTAGCGAACATATATATCGTAGTAAACATCAGAAGCATCAGGAGGCTTTTTGCGAATGGTACTGTTGTATACAGAGAAGTCGCAACGCTAGAAAATTGTAGAAAAATGAAGACCGGAAGGGGACCAACGCTTGGTGCAGGGAGCGGCAATTGATCCTCATCATAAACAAATGTAGCGTATTGCGCATACATGGGCAGGAACACTCATTGTGGCATGATTACACTGCTGCAGAGCAACCATTGGAAGCATTTACTTCTGTAAAATATCTAGGAGTATGTGTATGGAGCGATTTAAAGTGGGGCGACCACGTAAAACTAATCGCAGAAAAGGCAATTCCCAGGCTGAGATCCACTGGAAGAACCCTCAGGAAATGTAATCAGGCAAGAAATACTTCATTATTGCTCGTATGGGATCAGTACCAGAAAAGACTGACGGATGAAATAGACAAGATCCAAAAAAGAGCAGCGCGTTTCGTTATAGATTCATTTAGTAAGCACCAAAGGGTGGCAGATGCTGGAAGATAGGCGTTCTGCATCACGGTGTGATTTATTATTAAAGTTCTGAGAGCGTACGTTCCTAGAAGAGTCAACGAATATATCAGCGCACACTCCGCTGCAGAGTGAAAAACTCATTCTGGAAACATACCCCAGGCTGTGGCTAAGCCATATCTCCGCTATATCCTTTCTTTCAGGAGTGCTAGTTCTGCAAGGTTCGCAGGAGAGCTTCTGTAATGTTTGGAAGGTAGGAGACGAGATACTGGCAGAAGTAAAGCTGTGAGTACCGGGCGTGAGTCGTGCTTGGTTGCTCAGATGGTAGAGCACTTGCCCGCGAAAGGCAGAGGTCCCGAGTTCGAGTCTCGGTCGGGCACACAGTTTTAATCTGCCAGGAAGTTTCATATCAGCGCACACTCCGCTGCAGAGTGAAAAACTCATTCTGCTTCCTCCTACTTACATCTCGCGGAAAGGCGACAAAGATAAAACTGGAGACATTCGAAGGCTCACGGAGGAATTATCGTCAGTTGTTCTTCCCACCGACTATTCACGACTGGAACAGGAAAAGGGGGAAATGACAATGATACACGAAGTACCCTCCACTACACACCCTAAGATGACTTGCGAATTACAGATGTAGATGTTGAATATAGCAGGTGTAAATAAGTCAGTCCTATTACTTTATTTACACACCTCTTTTATATAGTCCACATGTACAGTGCATAGCAGAGGGTTCACCATACTAATGCTCTCGATTTTCTGTCTTATTCCATTTCTGTATCGAGTAAGGAGAAAATGACTGCCTATTGTCATTTGGTAACAGAGTAGGGAAATCATTAACACCTACATTAAAACGTACAGACCAGAAGTAGCAAAATCGAGTAACATAAAGGAAGCACTCTAAGTAATCAATGAAAAATAATAAGTCGCTCCCATGAAGTTCATTGGTAATATATAGAAAAAATTTGAAAACTGCCGAAGGAAATCCAACGCAAAAATCAGCTTCTACATAAATAATTGGACAGAAATGCTTCCACAGAACAGGTTGGCTATCGACTAATACGTGGCTGCACAAAAATTCTCAGTTGCAGATATGGTACTAAATATGAAAATATTACATTCTACATTTAAAGGAAAACTGCTTAACATGCTGGATGAACAGATAGTAAATGACAAGAGGAAACACTCTCGCCGTATTCTTAACCAAAACTCTTATTTAGACGTCTTTTAAGAGCGCAGGAGAGGCTCTGCAGGCGATATCCTGTTGTTAAGCAGCACTCGGTTGGTCGTCTTCTGCCATAGCCCATTAAAGAGAAATTTCGCGACACTGCCCTACCAGATACATCAGTTGTGCGTCCCATATTGATTTCTGCGGCTAATTCACGAACTGTTGCTTGTGTGTTGGCACTGACAACTCTACGCAAACACCGCTGCTCTCGGTCGTTAAATGAAGGCTGACAGCCACTGCTCTGTCCGTAGTGAGAGGTAGTACCTGAAATTTGGCATTCTCGCCACACTCTTGACACTGTTCATCTCGGAATATTGAATTTCTTAACAATTTTCGAAATGGAATGTCCCATGCGCCTAGCTCAACTACCATTCCGCATCCAGAGTCTGTTAATTCACATCGTGCGGCCGCAATCACGTCGGTAACCTTTTCATGTGACCCACCTGAGTACAAACGACAACACAACTAATGCACGGCCAGTTTATACCTTGTGTACGCGATACTACCGCCATCTGTATACGTGCATATCGTTGTCCCATAATCTTTGTCACCTCAGCGTAATTAAACTGCATGACTTCCTCTCGTGTGAAGGTGTAAGGCCATGGTACTGATACGGACTGGTGAACTCCGAAACGTGGGGGGTTTCTGGGGACTTGTTCGACGCTGGGTGTTGATAGTACATCGCCGCCGCTCCAGCACAGAGACCATCGAGTGGCCGGTGTTACTGCCGCCGTAAGGACGGAGACGCGTGTAACTGTCCGCCGGGGATTAGCCGGACGGGCCAGTGCGCGCCATCGCGATGTGCGCCGGCGACGCCTGCTGCGCCGCGTCGCTGCTAAACTTCGGCCTGATTACGTCCGGCGTCGGGTTACCCGCGGCGCGGTATCTGGCACGAGCCATCGGCCGCTCCTCCGGCACTTCACACCGAGCGGGCTGACAGCGGGCGCCGCACAGGCGGGCGCGCTAACCCGCCGTGACGTCCGAGGTCGTCACGGTACGCCTCCCCCAAATCAAACGGGAAGCTCCCATCAGACGTCAAACTGACACGTCTGGCGATACCGTGAAAGCATAACAGAGAGTGGGGCTGCTATCCCTAATTTAAGCCCAGTGTGGTGACATGGTAGTTATCTCTAGTATTTGACCTCAGGGAGATCTCGCTTTCAGATTTCCTTGTACACATATTTACAAGTTACAGTAATTCAAGGCGAATGACAGTGCTAATTTTACCTGTTTGCAGAGATATACATGCCCTGTTTCATAAGACGGAAGACCCGTTTTGGCTCAAATGGCTCTGAGCACTATGGGACTCAACTTCTGAGGTCATCAGTCCCCTAGAACTTAGAACTACTTAAACCTTACTAACCTAAGGACATCACACACACATCCATGCCCGAGGCAGGATTCGAACCTGCGACCGTAGCGGTCGCGAGGTTCCAGACTGAAGCGCCTAGAACCGCTCGGCCACTCCGGCCGGCGAAGACGCGTTTTACTTACACTAAAGCGCCAAAGAAACAGTTGTAGGCATGCGTGTTGACATACAGAGACATGTAACCAGGCAGAATACGACGCTGTGATCGGCAACGCCTATGTAAGACAACTGTCTGGGGCACTTGTTAGATCGGTTACTGCTGCTATAGTGACAGGTTATCAAGATTTAAGTGAGTTTGAACGTTTTGTTATAGTCGGCGCACGAGCGATGTGACACAGCATCTCCGAGGTAGCGATGAAGTGGTGATTTTCCGGTACGATCATTTCACGAGTGTACCGTGAATATCAGGAATCCGGTAAAACATCAAATCTCCAACATTGATGCGGCCGGAAAACGATCCTGCAAGAACGGTACCAACGACGACTGAGGAGAATCGTTCAACGTGACGTAAGTGCAACCCTTTCCGCAAACTGCTGCAGATATCAATGCTGCGCCATCAACAAATGTCAGCGTGCGAACCATTCAACGAAATGTAATCGATACGGGCTTTCGGAGCCTAATGCCCACTCATGTACACTTGGTGACCGCACGACACAAAGCTTTGCACCTCGCCTGGGCCCTCAATACCGACATTGGACTGCCGATGACTGGGAACATGTTGCCTGGTCGGACGAGTCTCCTTTGAAATAGTATCGAGCGGATGGACGTGTACAGGTATGGAGAGAACCTCATGAATACATGGACCCTGCATATGAGCAGAGGACTGCTGAAGCTGCTGGAGGCTCTGTAAATGTGTGGGGCGTGTTGGATATGGAACCCCTGATACGTCTAGATACGACTCTGATAGGTGGCACGTACATAAGCATTCTATCTGATCGCCTACATCCATTCATGTCCATTGTGCATTCCGATGGGCAATTCCAGCAGGACAATGCCACATTCCACACGTCCAGAATTGCTACAGAGTGGCTCCAGGAACACTCTTCTGATTTTAAACACTTCCGCTGGCCACCAAACTCCCTAGACATGAACATTATTGAGCATATCTGAGATGCTTGCGACCTTCTGAAGAGATCTCCACCCCTTTACACTTTTACGGATTTATGGACAACCCTGAGCCCTGCATGATTCATGGTGTCATTTCCCTCCAGCACTACTTCAGACATTAGTCCGAGTTCATGCCACCTCCTGTTGTGGCACTTCTGCGTGCTCGTGGGGCCCCTAGATGATATTAGGTATATGTACCAGTTTATTTGGGTCTTTAATGTAGTGAGAAATGTCTGGACTCCTGTTAGCGGACGTCAATATGAGGTGGTCCACCCTTCGTCTTCAGGACGTCCTGAACTCTACTAGGGGTATTTTCAGTGAAGTGTCTGAATGTCTGTGGAGGAATGAGAGCCCACTCTTCCTCAAGAGCCGAAACCAGAGAAGGTAGTGACGTTGGACGCTCCGGCCTGAAGCGAAGTCCACGCTCTAACACGTCCCAAAGATGTTTCCTTGGGTTCAGGCTGGGACACTGAGCAGGCCAGTATATTTCAGGAATGTTAATATCAACAATAACTGATGATGGTCGAAGTAGAGAGGATATAAAATGTAGACTGGCAAAGGCAAAGAAATCGTTTCTGAAGAAGAGAAATTTGTTAACATCAAGTATAGATTTAAGTGTCAGGAAGTCGTTTCTGAAAGTATTTGTATGGAGTGTAGCCATGTATGGAAGTGAGACATGGACGATAAATAGTTTGGACAAGAAGAGAATAGGAGCTTTCGAAATGTGGTGCTACAGAAGAATGCTGAAGATAAGGTGGGTAGATCACGTAACTAATGAGGAGGTATTGAATAGGATTGGGGAGAAGAGAAGTTTGTGGCACAACTTGACTAGAAGAAGGGATCGGTTGGTAGGACATGTTCTGAGGCATCAAGGGATCACAAATTTAGCATTGGAGGGCAGCGTGGAGGGTAAAAATCGTAGAGGGAGACCAAGAGATCAATACACTAAGCAGATTCAGAAGGATGTAGGTTGCAGTGGGTACTGGGAGATGAAGAAGCTTGCACAGGATAGAGTACCATGGAGAGCTGCATCAAACCAGTCTCGGGACTGAAGACCACAACAACAACAACAACAACAATGTCAACAAACCATTGCCTCACAAATACTGGTTTATGAAAGCGTGCATTGTCACGCTGGTACAATCAGTCATCGTCTCCGAGCTGTTTCTCTGTTGTATACACTGCACATTGATGTAAAATGCGTTCACACCTTCTACAACTAGCGTTTCCTTCAGCGCACACCCTAACGACCTAAATCACTCCCAGCGCACACCCTAACGACCTAAATCACTCCCATTTCACAACGCCACGTTCTCCGTACTTCACTGTTGGCACTACACATGGAGTAGGTAAGGTCTTCTGGGCATTCACCAAACCCAAAAACCTTCTATTGGATTGCCACAGACTACAACATGATTCATTTCTCCAAGTCATTCGTTTTCATACATCCACTTTACACATGAAGCGTCGCTTATCGTTGACTACATGAAAGTATGACGTTTGTGAAACTGCTAGTGCCGTTAACTCTCTCCGCACGGTGATTGTGCGAGCTGGACTGCTGCTAGTGGTTCTTCTGCTTATTTCATGAGATTTATTACAACCACTCTCAGCAGTGCTAGGCGGCCCCTGTCTGTCAGCTGGTAGGTCCGCCTCTGTTTACCCTGCCCTCCAATGAATTCTCTCTTGGCACCACTAAAGTCGTAAATGGCGGTGGTTGGCGCCAATGGAATGCACTTTACAGGGTGTGTGGCTGGGAGCTGTTCTTGAAATAACCGATTTGTAACAGTTCGTTGTGTCACTATGGTGCCAACTGTTGCTCAAATTTCTGTTGCAGACAAAGTACGATGCGTCAAAGCCAGGTGATTCCTTAGGTTAGTTAGGTTTGAGTAGTTCTACGTTCTAGGGGACTGATGACCACAGATGTTAAGTCCCATAGTGCTCAGATCCATTTTTGATAAGTGATTTGTCTAAAAGTAAGCAATAAAGCAGAGAAACATTTAACACACCTTGAACTCATGTATAGGAGGTGAGGTGCCGACAGAATTTAAAGTATAATGTTTAACTCCAGGTCAGTTAGATGATATTTGTCTGGTAAATTACACAGACTGCGTAATCTCATTTTTTGCACATGATTTGGCGGGCCGGGGTGGCCGAGCGGTTCTAGGCGCTACAGTCTGGAACCGCGAGACCGCTACGGTCGCAGGTTCGAATCCTGCCTCGCGCATGGATGTGTATGATGTCCTTAGGTTAGTTAGGTTTAAGTAGTTCTAAGTTCTAGGGGACTGATGACCTAAGAAGTTAAGTCCCATAGTGCTCAGAGCCTTTTTTTTTGCACATGATTTAGAGCATTTAAAGCCGCGTCAAATGCTGTTCTTACTTTTACACATTATTTCACGAAACATTTGGCCGGTTTTTAAATTCATTTTATTTCTTTGAAGGGAATGGAATTAACAATACTTCACTCACGCCGGACATGTCTTAAATCGCTTCCATGGGTCTTAATTTCGCGCCTTGCTCATATACATAAGAGTCACTCCAGCCTATTTAGAAACACGTGCATCTTTAATTAGCGGATGTCATACCCCTTCTCTTCCGTATCCATATCAAGATTTGATCGGAAGTTGTCTCGTATGTTATTTTATGGTCGTGAACAGCTTTTTAACAGCCAGATCTGAACGGTGTATATTTGATTCCTGGGACAGCAGTGTCTTCTGTTCCCGTCTGGTAGCAATTTTATGGTGGTATATGTGAGGGCTGGACACTCGTGATCAAACACGCAGATAGCAGTAGCGGAGTACATGGCCGGCGCAGTCATTCCGTGGCTACACGGTACACAACGCTTTCTGTAGTGGGTGAAACACTCTAATTAACCACGAATGGTGTGACTTAAGGATCAGGGATTATTTTATTCAGAAATTCATTACAACAAACAATTCTGATTTTCCGAATAGTAACGCTTCGTATTGGTATTGATCGATCAGCAACTGACTTTTCTCTATTTTTGAAGTAGAGATGCTGTTATTGTTCTATTTTTCTCCAAATTATGTCTACAGAAGGAGCACTGCGTAAGTGATGCCAAAGGAGATAATCAATAATTCTCATAGACGGACTTCACTCCACTTGCAGCCACACAGATCCCTGGCTCTGGTCTTGATTACTTTCCAGCGTAATCGCCATGTTTCAACAATCACTTCTTTCATCGCTACAACAGTACACCTTTTGCTTCAGCAATGAACTTTTGGTTCTGTCTCTTGACGGCACCTCTCATACTACAATTACTATCGCACTACATTGAAACCATTTCCTGACACAATGGAAAACCCTCTAACAAACAAGACGGTCCATTGACTCCTGGAAAATCACGCGCTGAGAAGTGGGGACCTACTAGTTGCCAACTAAGCATCACCTGACTATGCCAATAAAGGAAGCATTGCAGCTAGACATGGACCAGCCATGTCTTACAGATCTCAATGACACGAAAACTGCAACCAGGTTCCGGTGGTGTACAAGGTGATTGAGCAGCCCTTACCCACGGATTTTATGCAACGCACAACGTCATCGAAAACCACACATCAGATTCTCGTATTGTCTCACTCACCACATGCAAACTATTATTCCTACCGAAGAAGTGGACTGGGATGCGTTTTCGCTGGAGACCACGGTTTTCGATTTATTCAAGAAAAAAGAGTTTATAGGTTACTTTTGTACGTTTTTCTTGAATGATTCGAGCACTACGGCCTCCAGCGAAACGTATCCTAGTACAAAATTTAACTGCAGCAAATTTCCTACAAAAAGGTAATGTTTGCGCTACAGTCTGGAACCTCGCGACCTCTACGGTCGCAGGTTCGTATCCTGCCTTGGGCATGGATGTGTGTGATGTCCTTAGGTTAGTTAGGTTTAAGTAGTTCTAAGTTCTCGGGGACTGATGACCTCAGATGTTAAGTCCCATAGTGCTCAGAGCCAATAGTTCGCGCACAGCGAGGAAGAGGTTATGAGAAATCTTGCTCGTGGTATTTGAAGTCATTGCGGGTTGCATAGGACCCATAGGAAGGGGTAGCTGAATAACCCTGTGTACTCGGAAGTTAAATGTAATACACATGTCAGCGATAGCTGATTAAGACTGAAGAGAAAAGGCGCAATCTTAGACTCAACGGGACGTTTGACTAAAAAGGTAAGTATTACGAGAAACAGTGCACTTACGCTGTTTAATTATGCAAAAATGTAATTTCTTCGGCGATGCCACCTGGCTGCTATCAGTTTGCAAGAAATAAATGGACTGTTCGAAGAGTTGCGTGATCTGAAACTGATTACGGTATCACATCCCGCCTGGCATTCATTGTACGAGGGCGTGATGAAAATTAATGCTTCCGAATTTTTTATTTGAAAACTCTTAACAGCTTTTTAAATGAAACATACGTTATTCTTCGTGGCTACATATTTATTTCTCAACATAGTCACCCCGGCAACGAACACTTTTCGCCGGCCGCGGGGCCCGTGCGGTTGTAGGCGCTTTAGTCCGGAACCGCGCGACTGCTACGGTCGCAGGTTCGAATCCTGCCTCGGGCATGGATGTGTGTGATGTCCTTAGGTATAAGCAGATCTAAGTTCTAGGGGACTGATGACCTCAGATGTTAAGTCCCATATGATCAGAGCCATTTGAATACTTTCCTCACGAGACCAGTTTGTTGGCGCCGTCAATGTAGAATGTTTGACTTAGTTGACGGAGCCACAACCTCACCTCCGCTTGCACCGCTTCATCAGTCTCAAAGTGAAGTCGTCGGAGGTATTCTTGAAGTTCTGGAAACAGATAAATATCGGACGGAGCCAAGTGCGGGCTGTGTGGGGGATGACTGGTGACAGCGAACCCAAGGCGTGGGATTGTGGCAGAGGTCGCTGCGCTCGTGTGTGGTCTGGCATTGTCGTGCTGAAGGAGAGAGTGCTCCATGCGTCGAAGAACTCTTGGAATTAAATATTCTATTACAGCACACTGTTTATGACACATCGACATAGTTAAGTCACTCATCGCCACATTATACGCTACAATTCGGTGCCCTCTAGCGGCAGAGGACTGCAAATGTGAAGGCATGAAGTATAAATACGTATAATGTTAATAACGTTTATTTAAAATGCTTAAGAATTTTCGCATAAAAAATCGGAAGCATTACTTTTCAACACGTCCTCGTAAGTACAGTAACAGGATGCTATTGAGCTGAGGAGGCCTTGCAGCCACTTATCATGCTGTTCTTCACTTCAAAATCTGTTCAGCAATACAATACCCAAACTCATATGCCATAACGTGCGACTGTCTTCTTGGTTCCATGACCCGCACCATCAGAGTCTAGTACGTACTTCATACTTTTATGATTACCTTTTACAATGCTGGTTAGCTGTTTCTGGTACAGAAAATATATCATTGTCTACTGAAGTCAGTAAACTTTTACTCAGTTTTAACAAAAACTGAACTGAACTGACAGCACTGATGCAACCTACGTTGCAGAGAGAGAGAGAGAGAGAGAGAGAGGAATTAGGAAGGTGATTCAACACGCCGAGAACTATTGCCGTTAGTCTTAGAGCAAGTTTTCGGAACTTAAACTGGATAAACGAGGAATGACTTTGTATTAACAGAACATATCTGAAAAACTTTTTGCTGATGACACTGCACTGCTTGCCTCTAATGCAGATCCACTAACCGAGGAGCTTAACAGGTCAGATTTGAAGGAAGGCATGAAAATCAGCTACAATATGACTAAAACGATATGTAAACAAAACATCTCAAAGAAAACAGTGCTTCTTAATCAAGAGACTACCAGTTGTATTTAGGGCCATAAAGACAGTTGCTATATGGTCAACAAAAGAAATACGCGGAAGAAGAGAAATGTGCTGCAGTGCTTTTGATAAATTAAGGAAGGTGTCCGAACCTGACCTGCAGATTTATTTGAAAAGAACCGTTTTTAGCCAATGTACATTGTCAGTTGTGACGCATGGAAGTGAGATGTGGACTTTTAAAATGATAAAACCATTCGAAATCTGAGGGATGTTCAGTGAACAACGGAGAAATGCAGGTTGGAAATTAGTTGGGGTGGAAAAAAAATAAAGATAGTTCAGGGGACAGACTGGAGCGTGAGACTAGTTATATCTGTATTGAAAATGAAATGGAGATTTGCGAAGGTATGTAGTCAGACGAAAAGAAAGACTCTTACACCTTAAAAAAGATGAGTAGATGATATTCGAAGTCATACACTAATATCGTGTATGTATACAGCTGCACTGGAAACTCTGATGGAGGCTTTCATAAAGCAGTAGTTGTCAAAGGGCTAATGATGATGATGATGATGATGATGATGATGATGATGATGGTGACGACGACTGAGGGCTGAGGGTAATGCAGTATCCGCTGAAACTGTTATGCACACAACATTCTATTTCAATGCCAGTTTCTCATCTGGAAGCGTCTGTTGTGTTGCCCAAGTGTACGAGACCATGCAGTCCTCAACAGCAAAAAATGGCTCTGAGCACTATGGGACTTAACATCTGAGGTCATCAGTCCCCTAGACTTAGAACTGCTTAAACATAACTAACCTAAGGACATCACACACATCCATGCCCGAGGCAGGATTCAAACCTGCGACCGTAGTAGTCTCGCGGTTCCGGGCTGAAGCGCCTAAAACCACTCGGCCGCCGCGGCCGGCTCCTCAACAGCACCAAGACGCTACTGCTGACATATTCGCCATGAAAGATTCCGCACCTGACTTGAAATTTAAAACCTTTCCTTTATTTCATCGTCTCAGATGAAGATTTATTGTTACGATGACTACTTTCAATCAATATTTATTCATCTTCAGACCATGTAGCTGGCTTAAATAACCCGTCGTATCCACACGGAAGAACACATCAGAATACAGCATTCTGATGTGTAGTTTTGTATAGTTACTACACTTTGGTTCCGCTGCTGCATGGCTCTGGAAATTATTGAATATTAATAGGAACTAAATAAAAGTACATGTACGATTTAGACCCCGAAACGAAAGATAAATTTTAGCATGAAGGTACTCGATATGTCGCTACTGGTAGCGAGTGAAAATGGAGGCTTCCGTACCTTCTGTGAATGTCATTCCGCGGGCCTGCTAAACTAATCAGCGTCCCAACCGCATCACGCCGTGCGCCATGCCTTTCCCGCTATGATGCTCGGCGTAGTTGCTGAGAGAGATGTAGTGTAGCTTCACAACATCTATACACGTGTTATGTACCAGACTTTCGTATGTACTTGTTTAACACGTACACAGTCAAAAGCACATATCGAAATCGTTTACATCGGTCTCGCACAAACATCTATGGAAGTAAGAATCACTTTGTAGCAATATACTCGTACTTAACGTTGTACAAAGTAGTTAAAATAACAACTTCTTCAGTCTTTCGTAACTTTAAGTGATATTTATTTTAAAAAATTTGTTAAATTTTCTGTATTTTGATGACGCTGACATAACAAGGTATGTAATTTTACATCATTTTCTTTGGGTGACTTCTAACGTAACGCTTAGAATGCGTTCGTTAGAACAGGGAGGCTAAATTCCGTCGTGGTTAGAGGGAAAAGCAGAGTACTGGATTGTTGAGAGTCAAGTCATTCCATTACATTGTTGCAGGAGAACACCAGAGAATGTAAATCAGTTTAGAGGATCTTGTGAAATACGTACTGTAGAAGAAAAGACAATGTAATATTATGTATTGTTATTTTATCATAGCATTCGCAACGTTCCTTTCATCTCTTCTTCGGTGCTATCGGGGCGTCGCTCAAAAGCCAACTCATGGTTGCTCAGGACCTTCCTCTTTGTGCGAACAGACAGACAAATTACACACGCATTGTTCTGCAGATTTCCTAGGAAACGTTATTCGCGAGGGTGGGTTTATCCTCTGCACTGTAATATTAACTCAGTCTAAATAAGGGTCAAATTATGAGTCAGCAGCCTCTCTTTGATGCACGAGACACGGCTACGTTTAACACTGTTCCAAATTAGTAATTAAAGTCCCGTATATATTCAAATACTCTCAGGAAATATTCCGATATCAAACAACTGGACTGGAAAACTGTACATCACTAAAAGGTTCGTACACAACTTGACCATTTCCGTCAATAATGTCCGCTACAACAAAATAGAAATACTCTATTTCTTCCAAAGTATCTGGACACCTACTTGTGGGCACTAATATGGGAATTTTTTACCATTCGGCTTTACGACGGCTTCAGCTCTGCTGCAGACACTTCCAATGAGGTATTTGAAAGTCTGTTGAGGAATGAAAGACCATTCTTCCCTCAAGAGCCGAAACCAGGGAAAGCAGTCATGTTAGATGCTGGGATAATCAGTGAAGTCGACGTATAACTCATCCCAAAGGTGTTCCATTGGGTTCAGGAAGGGATTCTAGGCAGGCCAGTCCATTTCAGGAATGTTATTGTCAACAAACTATAGCCTCACAACTGCTGATTTATGAGGGTGTGCTTTGTCATGTTGATAAAAACAGCTACCGTCTCCTAACAGTTCCTCAACTGTATACAGTACACAATGCGTTTTCTCAAGTGCAGTAAGGGGACATCCTACCAGCGAAAGACAGCCCATACCTCACTTCACAGTTAGCCCTACACATGATGGGAAGTGACGTTCTCCAGGCGTTCTCCAGACCTAAACCCTTCTGTCGGTTTCTCACAGGTAACAGAGTGGATCATCACTGCAAATCATTCGTTACCAGTTATCTATTGTTCACCTCAGGCGTCGCTTAATACCGACTGCAGAAATGTGTGGCTTTTGACGAGCCTGTTAACCACCTCCGCACAGTCATTGTGCTAGCTGGAGTGCTGATAGCACTTTGGAACTCAGGAGTAATTCCGCTGATTTTATGTGGTTCGTTACGACCGCCCTCCGCAACACTCGAACGTCCCTCTCCGTCAGTATATGAGGTCTACCAGGTCTTGGTTTAGCGTTTCCACGTCACAATCGCATCATCACCAGTCAGGTTGGACAGCTCTATGATCGTGGGACATGTGATCAGCATGTCGCTAATCCTTTCAACAATTATTGCCAGTAGATGAGTCCTGATGATGCCGTTGTTTCTTAATTCAAGCAGCTCCTCATTTGGAATCCTGAGGGCTCGGTGAACCCCATACCAGACCTACCTGTCTCAGAAAATAAATATCAGAAGTTAGCGGGAGTCGAAGCCTGGTATAAAGTCATCGAAGGCAGCTATGCTAATTATTTTGGTACAAAGGTGGTCTTAAATATGGTAATGACATAACAGGACCTTAGGGGTATAATTGCAGATATTTTTATTGGTGATTCAGGACAGCGTACTAAACAACAATCCATCACCTTAATTAAAAATTAGGAGTAGTACATTTTTAATTTAGTTCAGTACATCCAGGTACATGTCGCAGGAGCAAGCCTTTAATGTTTATTTTCCATGGGCAGCAGGGTGTGTGAACGCAAAACGGTAGTCAGTACTGACAGGCGTAGTCCACTTAATGATGAGGTTACAACCGTGCAGATAACTTCCGGTAGTAAATTATGTGACGTGTTTGCGGAAAGACTGTTAGAGGGAAAAAAAACAACTAACACATTGAACTGGGTATATATTAAGGTGCCACTGATCACAATATCTGCACTTATACTCCTAACCTACTATAAGACACAAATTTTATGAAACTGAAAAAATCTTTGGTAGAACTTTACACTTTTTGTAAAGTGACAAAAAGTATAAATATTGTTATATAGTTGGCCAAGAAGTGTTGGAAACATATACAACTGTTATTTCAAGTGAAACAACTTCAAGAAGAAAACCGAGTGCCACATCAAGAGAATAACAAAATGTAGTAACTGAAACCACGTCTTGACGAGAAATGAAGGGGCTGATAACGAACAAAAAGAAATTTCATGCCTTTAAAAATATTACAATGGACGATTTCCTTCCCTAACCGCTATAAGCCGTGATTCAGCTACGTCTGTAATGATCTCATCGTCGACAGTATGTTACGGCCTAATCAACCTTTTCCTTTTCTAGAGTCCGTTAATCACATCCTTGTCAGACTCATTTTCCGAAACTCATCAGAGAAGTTGGGCGTTCCCGTAGCCGCGTCGGCGCGAGCAGAGCTGCGCGCTCACGTCTTGACCAGAAGCTCCCGACGGACCAGGATGGCCGCCCTCGAAGCGCCGTCTCCGGAGTGACCCACAAGGCCACCGGTGATTGCTGCATTAGGCACCAAACAGTAGTAGACGTGTAATAAGACCGCGGGTAATTCATCTGTACAGCCGCGGCCGGTCGAAAAACTGAACGCGGGCGGTCTGAGAGTCGAGATAAGTGCTTGCGCCGGCAAAGTGGCTGCATTAGCGGAGGAGACCGCGTCCCGATAGCTAGGCCGGGATAGCCAGCTAGGATTTACTCTTATTGCTGCTCTGGGGGGACGCAGGCGAGGGAGATGGAGGAGCAGGCAGATAAAACGCCACGCGACTGCCTGTTGTTTGGGAATGAGTTGCGAGCCGTGTTGTTGCATCTGGATGGAAACAAGACGCACTGTAAGAAGTGAAACTACTTCCGTATTTAGGCAAAAGTTGTGATCGCCACATTAAAAAATTAAAGCTGCGACCATGAGACTTGGTAAAGCTGTTAGCTCCTCTAGATATCCAGCCATCAATGCGACAGTTTTTGCACTTGTGGATGACTTACCGGAATGTTGGTAGTATAAGTCGGCATTCTGAGCACCCAGGAAATGTTTGTTCCCCGTGCAAAATCACTTCTTCGTCATTCTCGTACTGCCTGCCCGTCAATGCTTTCTTCATTCGTGAAAGGGAAAGCAGCCACTGGATTTCCTGTGCAGAGGGAGTTGGGGTGTTTCCATGGAAAAAAAAGTCCCGTCGCCAACTTCCTGGGAGGCTTGATGTTGTCAAACTCAAGTAATATCGTCAGGAGATTTCGGTGCTATGAACCCTGCGAGATAAATCTGTTAGCACCACACCGCGGCAGTCCCCAAACCACTCAGCATTGACTTGCGCCGCTTTCAGTGGTGGTGAATCCACATGGTTTCACTGTTTGCTCCAATGTCCATGATAATCAGGTGGCTAAAGGGGTCATGTGGACTGACCTGACACAGCAGAAATACTTCCGCTCTTGCCTTGGTTAGACGGGCTTTTCGAGTGGGTGTTAGTATTCGCAGACTTCTGTAATGTTCCGCGCAGGGTATTGAAAATTCATCCAATACTTTCACTTTCTTCACTACCGCCTCGATTGTGATCGGTCATTATTCGATCACAAGCCTCTCTTCTTGGGATTCTTATTCTTCACAAAGACAGGATCTACCACTTCGTTCTTCGTGATTCAGGTTAGTTTAATCACTCTCAAAGCATCTGCGCCATCTAACCACTGTGTCATATTGTGGTGGATAGCTGCCGCACACTCCCACCAACCAGGATTGTTCCCCTCGATATGCAGAAAATGAGTTACCGTATGACACTCCACATTATCATTGGGCTGATTCCACTAGCGGCGTGATAAGGTATTGTCGCACGCGGACTTGAGTGTGTTCCAGGACTGCAAACACGTACTTACAAGCAAACAAAGAATCATTTATCCACAGCTACTATGCCCTTAGCAACAACGTCAATATCAATAATGTTCATACCGACCATCTCCATAGTACCCGTGTCTATAGCATCCGTCCCCATAGCAAGTGTGAAACTTTTCGAGATGGTAGTTATTTTGTACACATGACGGTGGAACTGCTAAAACTACTTACTGTCCGAACTTGGGGATTCACCCCTCCACAGTTCCCCACACCTACAAAATCCTGATCCGATCCATCCTCTGCTATGCATGGATCTCCGCCCCACGAAAGTTTTCGCAATCCCTCCAAATCCTTGAAAACCATGCACTTCGCCTCGCTTTCTGCATCCATTTACCTTTCCTCACATGGATCCTCTACCATCTCATCAAATTACTACCGCTTCTCATCCACATCGAACACCTCCGCATCTCCTTGGCTCGCGGTCTAGTGGCTAGCGTTGCTGCCTCTAGATCACGGTGTCCCGGGTTGGATTCCCGGCCGGGTTGGGGATTTTCTCTGCCCGGGGAATGGGTATTTGTGTTGTCTTCATCATTTCGTATCATGATCATCATCATCATTTGTAACAGTGGTTAGCTTCGTCTATGTGAAAATTGCTGTAAAAATAGGGACTTTGTACAGGTACTGATGACTGCGCAGTTGAGCGCCCCACAAACCAATCATCATCAGTCCTATACTATCTGCAGACTAGATTCTATTAACTCCATCGTCTCCCCTCTGATCATCAACCCTGGTATGCTGACGCGCCATCACAAACACATCCTCCGTTCCTACACCTACACATTCTCCATATCCTATCCCAACGCAACTTTAACCAACTCCCTCTCCCAGACAACTAGATCTGGCGTGATTTTTATTCCTGCTATCAACTTAAACTCTTCCCCCACCTATCCCACTCCACATGTTGGATCCTCTCTCCTTCCCCCTCTCCTTCCATCGTCGTCCCTTTCATACTCCATCACTTCCCTGCACACGACTTCTCACCATCCATCTTCTTCACCGATTGTTCTTCCCACTATCCACCTCAACTCCCAACTCTCATCTCCGTAGCTTTCCTACCTAGCAGACCTACATCTTTCTATCCCTATCCCTCAACCCATGGAATTACTCTTTCCTCTGACAATTCTTCTCACCCTATGCAGGTCCTTCCGATTTTAAATGGAAGTGCAATGCTTCAGTGCTTTTTTATCAGAAGAATTTCACCTACCTGCCATGTATTCTAAAAATGTACGTATTTTCCTTTTTTTAAATGTCCATCTTTGATTGTTAACTAAAAATAGGAAAAGCTCCCTACTATCTTCCTAATTGTCGTTATAAATCTTTTTAAATCATTTGGCTGAATTGTGAATTACTGTATCGCTGACAGACCAACAGCCCCCCCCCCCCCGCCCGCCCACGGGGGGGAGAGGAATGAAAAGGAATGAAATAGAAATAAAGGAAAAGAAGCGAACGTGAATAAAAGAAACGAATGTGAATAAATACTAAAGTTAAAAGCTTCGAAACTGTTTTAAATTTCGCTCCCGTGTGTCCATATAAAACGGAACATTTCCGGCATAATCTTCTTTTTGAGTTTAATAGAGGCAGCAGTGGTCGCAGCCAGGAACATTTGCGCCATGTGTGTGGATAATGCCGTTGGACAGAGCACTCCAAAACAATTGATTTCTCGTTTTAAGGAAGATCGTTTTGACATTAGTGACTCTCCACGTTCAGGAAAAACTTCGGGGTTTGATAAATGTAAATGTCGTTAGACTAGGGCCTCCCGCCGGGAGACAGTTCGCCGGGTGCAAGTTTTCGGCGACTTGCGCGTCGATGGGGATGAAATGATTATTAGGACAACACAACACCCAGTCCCTGAACAGGGAAAATATCCGACCCAGCCGGGAATCGAACTCGGGCCCTGAAGACTGACAGTCTGTCGCGCTGACAGGCTTTTTTTTATTGATATCATTTTGTTCTGTATTGTTCGTAGAATTTGTTCGTGGTGGACGTCCGATGACACCCTTTCAGGTTGTTCGTTGATCCCTTCACTCAGTTTTTTTTACTACAGAGGGTAGCTAAACCCTCTGACCGAACACGCTGAGCTACCGTGCCGGCTTTAAACGCATCAATCCATAATGACCCAAGTCGGTATACTCGAGGACTGGCAAATGCGATGAACTGTGATCATTCCACCAAAGTGCGACATTTTCATGCGATGGGGAAGGTTTAAAAATCGGGTGTGTGGGTACCACGTGCTTTAAGTCAAAATACCAAAAATCAGTGGGTGGCCATCTGTGTTTGCTCGTCATCTACACCGATAATTCCTATCCTGTATCGTTACTGGTGACGAGAAGTGGTGTCTTTATGCTGACATAACGGAAATAAAGGAGTTGTTGAGCCCAAAGACAGCAGCAACTCCCCGTACGAAGAACTTCGCGCACCCGCAAAAGATAATGTTATGCATCTGCTGGAACAGTGAAGGTTCTGCGATTCGCTTCCCCATAGTGTAACCATCACTGCTGATATTTGTTGTCAACAACTGTGACGTCTTGCAGATGCAAACCGGGAAAAACGACCAGGAAGGCTGCGTGAAGTAATACTATTCCACGATAACCTCCTCCTGTATTTTGGTATACAGACAAAAAACACTATACAGGAGTTGTTCAGGGAAGTCATACCACACCCACCTTATTCAACAGATCTTGCGACCTCAGATTTTCACCTTTTGCGCTCTCTATCGAACAGCCTTCAAGGAACTTCCTCCCTGGATGAAAATGCGCATCAAACATAGCTCGATGAGTCTCGCAACAACGTGATTTCTACAGTCGCGGAATAGAAAAGTTACCACAGCGTTGGCAGACTGTTGTATATTGCGCAGGAGAATGTAATATTGATGACTATAGTCTCTGTTATGTGTATCTGTTGTGTTTATTAAACTCACAGAAAAACGCTTCAAAATTATAAACCAACCCAATAATTAATAAAAAAAAAAAGAGGACAGTGATAGAGCCACAGAACAGTAATAGCCAGTAACTGAAAGTATCTCAGAGGATACTGAAAAATAAGGCACAAATGTGAGGCAGTCCTGTTACAAAGTTTTACCGAGTTCTCTCCCAATTCTGAGGGACTTCGTAAGCTACCATCTGGCTGCACGACAAGCGGTGAAGAAGAAAATACACCAAGAGACTATTTAAATTAAGTAACAAGGTGGCCTGTCGAACGAGAGTTGCTAAACCGGGATTGAATCGTGGATTTACTTTCAAAATCGTCTCTTAAAGTATATATGACGGTAGTATCTGTTCCCGAAAGAACAGTTACCGTGGATGACCATGCAACTTTGCTAGAAATGAAATGATAATTAAATGGACACCCTAGCTGCAAGCAGGCGTTGATATACTTCATTGGGGACAGGTTGAAAATGTGTGCCCCGACCGGGACTCTTTCGGGAACAGATACTACCGTCATATATAGTTAAAAATATGGCTTCCCGGCCATTCACCTTCTTGTGCGAACGCACACGCTATGCCCGAACTCGTACGGGACTTGGTAGATTAATCTGCCACGAGTAATGAGCATGATGGGCAAACATCTATTAGGCGCACTACGAATGCAGTGGTGTGGACATGTTGGGAATGTGGATCTCACGGGGAGCGTGCAAGGGATAAGTCCCTGCAGACGCACTATCCTCTGTGCCCGCGGTAGCTCAGATGGATAGAGCGTCTGCCATGTAAGCAGGAGATCCCGGGTTCGAGTCCCGGTCGGGGCACACATTTTCAACATGTCCCCAATGAAGTATATCAACGCCTGCTTGCAGCTAGTGTGTCCATTTAATTATCATTTCGTCTCTTAAAGAATTTACCTAGCGATTCATCAAGAACATTAACACATTTAATCACACTATGTGAGCGTGTAAGTAGTTGCCAGTGGGTAACTGATGAAAACAAATTTCTTTCAACAAATGGAAATTTTATTTCTAAAAATCCTTTCTTTTTTAAAAAACAGAATTAAAAATTATAATCAGAAAGCACCCTCTAAATATTAAGTTACGATTTATTCAGAGACAGAAATAACTTTTTTTTTGTTGAGAGTTTGAGCTTTCGGGCTGAGAACCTTGCCGCTCCCTTTTGACACGGCCGTAGTCACGACTGCTCACAACAACCTCTGAAAGACACACTGGTGCAAATCTGCAACACACCAGATTACTTTAAACTAAAAATTTTTAACAACTCACACAAACACATAAACTATGCACCCCGTAGGAGGGATGGAAATGGTACAAAACACTCACATTAAAAAAAATTACTTGCCACCGAAAGTGCAACTTGATTTAAAAAAAAAAAAAATCTTACGGTGGAGGGGTGGCAACTTTATACACTAAAATGACCATTTAAATAAAAACCCATGAAATGCCGTCTTACATAAAATACACAAACATGCTCTACATTACACTTATACCGCCTCTCAAGATGATAGGAAAGATAAAAACATATTTCAGGGATTCGGCCGTTACACTTAAAGGAAGAAATTCGTTAACACCGAATCCGACAAACATGACTGAGGCAGCTATTAACGAACGGCAGACCGACAGACAGACACTAACTGCCTAACCAACGCGGACGAGAGACTGACCAAGAACATAAGTAGAATTTAACAAGTCAATGAAACAACATATCACGAATCACTTAACTTTTAATAAACTGATGTCTGGCGAAGACCTGGCGCAGCACGCCCAAAACGCTCTCCCGAACCGTCCGCTGCCAGCGGCTTCCACGGACGCAGGAAGGCGCGCCGATCTCCCGTCTCACGGCGTCGCAGCTCGCGCCGGCCAGACCGATGTCGTGGGTTGACTCCTGTTGCTGTTGCGTCGGCCGCGAAGCCACTACCCCTCGCTATACGGCGCGGCCCACTGGACTCACGTAGCGACTTTATACGCGCCGACGCTCAAGACGGACAAGACATCTCGTGTCCCAGTGCGCGACCGACCAACCGATCGATCCAACCGCCAATGACATTGCCTAAACAAACTCGAGTAGACTGGCGGCCTAACACATACTAGCACTCCGGATGAAAGACAGACTCTGACTGCCCCACACTAACCCTGCTGACCAACTGACCAGACTCGCCCCTAGCGAGCTCATAGCGTCCCTTAAATGCACGTGAACAGGCAACTTTTTTTCTTTCCGGCCAGAGGGAAACACCAAAGCTGCGATTGCCACAGCGGCGCCACCGTCAGAAACTGAAGGCGACTGCTTTACACTACGCGCCGCGGCGCGCTCTTCAAAACAGCAAATTTTACCACGGCTCAGGGATGAATTCAGAAAAGTGAAGATGTTAGCCATGAGTTACAAAAGATGATTCCGAGCGAGCTTACTACATTGCTGTCGGTGGAATCGCGACACCGCAAGCTCGCGGTGCGAATGGCTGGATTGCACGACTGCAACCACCGTAGCCGCCGCAAGCGTCCTATCGTGAGACACGTTAAGTAAACCAGACTGCCTTCACATAAAACTGCTCCCAACGTAATGGGAGACAACGCTTGTGTATCAAAATGGCACTACTACTATCTGCTGTGGTAAGACAAGCAGACCCTGCAGCAGAATGGCTCGGAGAGTGTTATCTTCGTACTTTTGTGAACTCAGATAACTCACCACAGACTGTGTCCACAGATACATACGAATAGGTTCCCGTAGCCTACGTAACAGGGGCTGGAAGTGGAACAGTTGCTGCTGCCTCGCACTTTTGGGGCAGCACAACTTTTTAATGCACAAATTGGGAGACTTGTCGTGGCGCAAAATTTCAGAATACAGGATGAACTAATGCCCCTATGTATCGGCGTAGCACCAACTTCAATTCGAACGCAGCAACCGCGTAAGTTACATATTTTTGTCATATTGCGTACTTTACAATTTGATTAGACGGTGAAGATGAAAATCACTCAACCGTAGCAAAATGATGGTCCTCCGTTTACGAAAGTGATTGATGGTGTCTGTTGTCTGGAGAAAATTAATCTTATTGCATAAAATCGCTGATTTAGTTTAATGACTTCTTAATTAATTGGCAGTCATGTCCAGAATTGTTACCAATGAACTCTGAAGTTTGCAAACAACTCCAATCTGTGACTGAAAGTACGAATTTAATTTTATTGGACCCTCTGCCTTTGTAACGGGGACTGGAGACTGGACTGGACAGACGTTGTGGTTAAAAAAAAAAATGGCTCTGAGCACTATGGGACTTAACTACTGAGGTCATCAGTCCCCTAGAACTTAGAACTACTTAAACCTAACCTAAGGACATCACACACATCCATGCCCGAGGCAGGATTCGAACCTGCGACCGTAGCGGTCACGCGGTTCCAAACTGACGCGCTTAGAACCGCACGGCTACACCGGCCGGCGTTGTGGTTTCTCTTTCGAAAAGTCTCTGTGTTACACTATTACATTCTACAGTATAACCTCGTTTTACTTTTGTTGATATTCATCTTATCCTCTCCGTCCGAACAAGCCTCGGAAGAGCCAACGGTACCGACCGACCGCCGTGTCATCCTCAGATGATATGCGTCACTGGATGTGGATGTGGTGGGGGGGGGGGGGGGTTAAGTGGTCAGCACACTGCTCTCCCGTCCGTTGTCAGTTTTCGTGACCATATCCGCTGCTTCTCAGTCAAGTAGCTCCTCAATTGACCTCACAAGGGCTGAGTGCACCCCACGTACCAACAGCGCTCGGTAGGCCCGGGCATCACCAAGTCCGACAGAGCTTCGGTGATCTGACTGAAACCATTAGCTCAGCTCACTAGCTACAGAAATCAGACGCGCGTGTTGTGACGCGTGCCGAAAGGTTAAACCGCGCGACGGCCGTGCCTGTTTAGCGGGTCGGCCACGCTGCTGACCCTCCGGAGTGAAAGCAGCCTATGGAACGGGGGACCCCGTCGATTGATAGGCGGCGGTACGAGCTTCGCCAGGTACCGGAGGCGTGTCGGCTGGCTGCAGAAGTTGCGGCTGTTAACACGTGAGGGTGGGAGGCGGCCGGCCGAGTGGCTGCAGCCTATGGCGGCGGCACTTCAATGGGGCCGCTCTCCGCCGCGCCGCACGCTCAGATATGCGAAGGACGCTCGCCGAGGCTCGTCGCCGCTGCCGTCTGGCGCGCGTTTCTCATTGTCGTCGTACTGGGGGATGCCGGCGCTCCTCGGCCGTAGATAAGCTCTGGCCGCTGCCCGCCTCCCATTACCGTCCCACGCGCGAGGCGATACGACTCGAACCAGCTGCTCACACCACTTACTTCGGCTACCGACACATTTTGGGCAAACGTACGTATCTTTACCCGATCACTCCTTAATCTTAGCGCTGTTATTAACAAATACAGATACAGTTCCCCACAGTCGTTTAATGAACGAAGCAAGAGCATATGGACTATCAGACCAATTGTGTGATTGGATTGAAGAGTTCCTAGATAACAGAACGCAGTATGTCATTCTCAATGGAGAGAAGTCTTCCGAATTGAGAGCGATTTCAGGTGTGCCGCAGGGAAGTCTCGTAGGACCGTTGCTATTCACAATATACATAAATGTCCTTGTGGATAACATCGGAAGTCCATTGAGGCTTTTTGTGGATGATGCTGTGGTATATCGAGAGGTTGTAACAGTGGAAAATTGTACTGAAATGCAGGGGGATCTGCAACGAATTGACGCATGGTGCAGGGAAGGGCAATTGAATCTCAATGAAGACAAGTGTAATGCGCTGCGAATACGTAGAAAGAAAGATCCTATATCATTTAGCTACAATATAGCAGGTCAGCAAATGGAAGCTGTTAACTCCATAAATTATCTGGGAGTAGGCATTAGGAGTGATTTAAAATGGAATGATCATGATCGTCGGTGAAGCAGATGCCAGACTGAGATTCATTGGAAGAATCCGAAGGAAATGCAATCCGAAAACAAAGGAAGTAGGTTACAGTACACTTGCTCGCCTACTGCTTGAATATTGCTCACCAGTGTGGGATCCGTACCAGGTGGGGTTGATAGAGCAGCGCGCTCCGTTACTGGATCATTTAGTAATCGCGAAAGCGTTACGGAGATGATAGATAAACTCCAGTGGAAGACTCTGCAGGAGAGACGCTCAGTAGCTCGGTACGGGCTTTTGTTGAAGTTTCGAGAACATACCTTCACCGAGGAGTCAAGCAATATATTGCTCCCTCCTATGTATATCTCGCGAAGAGACCATGAGGGTAAAATCAGAGAGATTAGAGCCCACACAGAGGCATACCGACAATCTTTCTTTCCACGAACAATACGTGACCTGGAATAGAAGGGAGAACCGATAGAGGTACTCAGGGTACCCCCCGCCACACACCGTCAGGTCGCTTGTGGAGTATGGATGTAGATGTAGATCTAGCATATGAGAAAGAGTATTCGTTTGTTCAGTTGGTTCTTCATCTTCTATGCATTCCTATGTCATCCATCCAACTGTGATGAAACGTTTGTGAGTTGTTCCCCCAAAGCGCGAGAAGGTTTGTGAGGGGATAATAACCAGCTACGTACCACATGGGTGGGGGTGACGAAGCAGCATAACCAAATTTGATACTCTGCACGAAAAAAATTAGTACAACTGGAAAGACGACTTCGATTTTGACCCTTCGACGGTATACGCCACCTGGGGATAGTAAATATACCGTTCAGCGCCGTCCGCAACAGATAACGTCGTGGCATAGCTGCCAGAGCGCCATTTGAGTCTACCCTGTAGTAGAGAAAGCTGAAGGCTCAGTGTAGTAGGATTGTGCGAAGCAAGAAGCGAACTTTGTCACCAAGATGCACTCGTGCTTCCCACACCCAACTGCGAGAAGACGACAGGGCTCAAAATAGTGGCCTCGTGAGTGGCAGGATATTCCTTTCGGAGAACTACCACACCAGTTCGATGTGTTGCGTCAGTTGAACGACGATGCTGGTATCAGTGGTCACGTGAACATTTTTACAACTGCAGACCAGGTTCTGAACGTTCACACACCACAGGCGTCGTATTGATGGGCAGTAGTGGCAGATCGTACAGGTAACAAAGCACAGATAAGAGGGTTTCTGATCCCAGACGTGTCAACACGAGCTGTTGTGAACCTGATATTAGCGCTGGGACTACTGGCATGCACACCTTTAGGCCGTGTTCCATTCACACCACAGCATCGACGTGCACAGAAGGACTGGTGCCGTCAGAGGATCTCTTGAAGATGGAATGGCACGCCGTGGTCTTCAGTGATGAAAGCAGTTTCTGCTTGCATGCAAGCGATGGTCGTTTACGCGTACGATATAGAGTGCGTCTCGTAGAGTGCATTCGTCCGAACCCTGTCCTTATGGTCTGGGGTTCGATACGCTACAATTCTATTTCACCATTGGCGTTTCTGGAGAGAACCCTAGCCACTCTTTTGCCGTTCCTCTAACAGGAAGGTGATGTGTTGTTCCAACACGATAATGCTCCCACACACATACACACACACACACACACACACACACACACACACACACACACACACACGGACACTGCCCCGCGAAACTCAATACGCGTTGCAAGATGTGCAGCGACTTCCCTTGCCAACACGGTCTCCGGAATAGTCTCCAATCGACCACTTGTGCGATATGCTGAGAAGTGCCTTATGCTACTCATCAACCAACAACTTTGATTGAACTACGTGAACAGGTCGTACAGACGTGACAAAGTATCACAGGACAGTATTCGCTCTCTCTACGATCGACTGGATGCCAGAGTCAGCACATCCATTGCCACCCGTGGGCGCTTCACCACGTACTAATGTGGGTGTTTCAGTATGAGTCGATATCTGGTACCTCAGAGCCGCTTGTGCTATTGATCTGCAAAAGTGATTGTTTCATGTACTCCGTATGCACTGTTGCGACACTAAAGCTTGAGTAAATTGAAAACTTCTAAAAGGGTGTACTAATTCTTTTTCCTGCAGCATATACAGAGTGAATCACCTAAATATTGATGAAATGGAGACTGCTATTGATGTGCGGTTTTCAAAGAATGGATTTATGGTCACGGTCTCGTATTGTTAGACCATAAACAGATCTAATAATACTTAGAAAGTGTATTTTTTGTGTCAACATACACTTGTTTAAATGGAACAATGCTTATTGCCATTAACAAATTAAAAGGGGAGTGAATTAGAATGTCAGCGATGGTAGTTCAGGATTCTAGTGCGAGCCGTTTACAAGATATCTTGTTTTGAAATGTTGCCACACAGACATGTTTGTGCCATTAAACCTGCGTAGTTTCTAGGTGCGATGTCGTTACGTTCACTTACACTGTTCAAGTGTCGCATTGTCCTGCTGGAATTGTCCAAGTCCGTCGGAACGCACAATTGACATGAATGGACGCAGGTGATCAGACAGAATCCTTACGTATGTGTCAGCCGCCAATGGCGTATCTAGACGTATCAGGAGTCCCATATAACTCCAACTACAGACACCCCACATCGCGACAGAGTCTCCGCCAGCTTCAACAATCCCCTGCTGACATGCAGGGTCCATGGATTCATGAAGTTGCCCCATACCCTTTCATGGGCTCGATATAATTTGAAACGAGACTCGTCCGACCGGCAACATGTTCCCAGTCATCAGCAATCCAATGTCGGTGTTGATGGGCCCAGGCGAGATGTAAAGCTTTGTGTCGTGCAGTCATCGAGGGTACAATAGTGGGCCTTCGGCTCCGAAACTCCATATCGATGATATTTCGTTGAATGGTTCGCACGCTGACACTTGTTGATAGCTCAGCATTGAAATCTGCAGCAATCTGCGGAAGGGTTGCACATCTGTCACGCTGAACGATTCTCTTCAGTCGTCGTTGGTTCCGTTCTTACAGGATCTTTTTCCGGCCGCAGCGATGTTTTACCGGATTCCAGATATTCACGGTACACTCGTGAAATGGTCGTACGGGAAAATCCCTACTTCTTCGCTACCTTGGAGATGCTACGTCCCATCGCTCGTGTGGCGACTATAACACCACTTTCAAACTTACTTAATGTTGACAACCTGCCGTTGTAGCAGCAGTAACCGATTTAATAACTGCGCCAGACCTTTGTTGTCTTATATAGGCGTTGCGACCGCAGCGGGGTATTCTGACTATTTACATATCTCTGTATTTGAATACGAGTGCCTATACCAATTTCTTTGGCGCTGCAGTGTAATATCACATACCCTCTCAATCCGCAAGTTTCATTTCGATTCCTTATCCTCTTCTGGGTGCTTCACTGTTTTTGTCAGTGTACATAAACTACCTGCAACATCGTAAGTTCTACGAGGCTTTTCGCGGTGGCAAAATTCTGGAGGACCTGCAGAAGTTCGCTTTTTGGTACAGCAATTGGCAAGTTGACCCTAAACATAAATACAATATGTATGTCTGCTCCCTCAACAGTTTAATTGGGCTAACTACCTGACCCAGTATGCGTTTCCTCTCAGGTGCAGCACAGTACCACGTAGGGTGTTTGTAATGCAGTCGCTCATTAGCGATTCGTATATCAAACATATCATCGGAATGTATTGCCGGTTTAATTTTGCTGCTGGTACTCATGCTGCTAATTCTTCTATAGTGTTTTATTAGAGGTTTTGATGTCGCTGAAAGAAAAATCACAATGAAGAAGTTGTGGGAACGGGTGCATGCAGACCAACACGAAAAAAGGAAGCTTAGGTTTCAACGTCCGTCGACAGCGCGATCATTAGAGATAGAGCCGACACGAGTTAAGGTATTCCGGTTATGTTGGTTGTAATATTGCGGTTGTGGAGAAAATAGATTATAAGAGATAAATGTGTTAATCGGTGCATTTCTAGATTTGGACGAAGGTGTTCTGTAAAATAAACGAAATTTTCATCCAAACCAAGAAAGAGTCTTTAGGCCATTGTATCAGTTAACCAAAGATGGGAGTTGGTATCTAAGAAGCGCACAACCCGCAGTAGGTTTTCCAATTACTATTGGTGTCTAAAAGCACGTAATCATGAACAGTTGTTTTTCTTTCTATTTCTTCTTACTTCTCATCATTTTTTTTTTTTTTTTTTTTACCGCAGCCATGTAACCGGGAGAGAGGTTTTGCCTAGGGTGAAAGTACGAACTTTGGTTAAGATGCGTTAATACAAAGCTACAGAACTCTGTGTTTATGAGACAACCACGAAATCCTTGAGGGTCAGTAGAAAACTAATAATTATGTCGAACAGTGTTTAGAGTTTCCTATTGCTTCTTTACTTCATGACAAGTATATAATCATTTGATTTCACTGTTTTGCGTGTTGTTTTTTGCTATAACTAGCAGTGATGCTGATAAATGAGCAACGATAAAAATTTTATACAGCTCTAAATTAATGACTGTGTGGTTTTTTTAAGTATGGGATGGGACAAGTTTTTCCTGCTGTTGATTTTGTTCACTCAGGGTCCGAGCAGGAAGTTAACAGCCATTAGAGAAATTTGCAGCTTGAAGCTTTTATTGCAGAAGTCGTAATCCGTCGAAGTAGTTCCACGCCTCTGTCGCGAGAAGACCATAGAGTTTCGAGCACCAATTTTACTGCGGGTTGGCAGTTAGTAGCGCGCATTGGACAAAAAATTTTAGTTGTTATATTGAATGATAAATCTCCCGCACCGTCCACTTAGCTACACAGTAATTTGTTGAACATAATTCACTGACTATGAAGAAATTATCGCCGTCAACTGTCAAAGTTCAGCACAAACAGTTGCGTACACTGGCCCCATCGCCATACGAGGTCCTAGTGGCAGCGCTGCGAGAAACACTGAAACTTGTCTTTCGTTGCCACTATCAGGGATCATGCGAATAATGTCAGCTAACAATTTACTGTGGACAACAGGAGCATCATAATTTTTTTAGAGATGCTGGTTACTGGCAGAGAGAGCATAAAATGCGAATTGACCTAATACCAATACAAGGGATTCTCGGTAGCATTCCAAGTAGTAGGAAATGATACATTGAATAACTTTGCTCTAGCATAAATCAAATTCCACGTAAACCGTCAGCTACAGCAAATGGAATATACGTAGAGATACGAAGACCGCATTGCCTGTCCTTGGACAACTGGTTACACCAGGTGTGTTACGTACAGAGAACATTGTCCTGTCTTTCTGCCGTCTGCTGTAAGGTTTGCCTAACAGAATCAGATATGCGAAGCTTCACTGTTTTCTTAGACACACATGAATGTAGATGGGGTATGAATACGTACGGCTATTTACTACGCTGCTAGACGGTGATGGGCACGACGAATGCCACGGAACATGCTCGGAATAGTTTGAAACTTTTTCCCTTTGCGACCACCGTTTTTAGTTAAGTTCCTAAGCAATGCTACTGAGAGCGATTCCTTGAAATACTGAGTGCAATGTGGCGCAGGATTTACAGCCAACAATGTGGTTAATATTCCAAGCTGGCATTTCAAAGGTAATATAAATTATATGAGACAATTAACCGGGTATTATTTAATTTTCACCAAATAGCCGAGTCCTCTGCAAATTCCTGTTCATTGTCAGAGACGCTCCTTCGTCAGCGACTTTAAATAATACAGAATTGATGTTATCAGGCGCATGAAGCTTAGGTTGCTATGATGCCTCCGAGTTCTTGCGGACGAGTCTGGCTCCAAAACCGAAAGCCACGACGGTTTCGTTATTCTTTGTAAGAATTACAGGCGCTTATTTTCAATAAAAGCTGAAGATTCTATCAACCTTAAATTTGGTTTGAATTTCATAGGTATGGTCCTGTTGGAGTGAAATATCACCTTGGGCTGACTATACAAACTCATACAACCAATAACGGAAGATTCACGGTCAGAGAGGAAACAGAATCGTAGTGCAGCCTCATTTGGTTTCACACATACCGACGAATGCGAAAAACGCTTTAGAGGCAACAAGAAAATTTCTAAATCAAGTAGAAGTGAAAAAAGGCACTTCGAGCAATAGATATATTACTCATGCAGTTACTTTATCCATTCATTGTAAAAAATGAGTATGTGTGTTATTTTTAGCGGGTTTGCAGCCGGATTGTGAGATCAATTTTAGAATACTGCTGCAAACCAAATAAGATAGCATGGATTACTACTCCGAGAAAACCTAAGCAGTCACAATATACATATATTTTTACCAATTGTTTACTCACTTGCAATAACTGATAATGCACATCATCTTTTAATTTAGAGCTTGTGGTACAACTATGACGATAATAAAAGTGATAGTGACGTAGCTTATTTGATTTTGTAATTATAATTCTATCCTTAGTCTGAAGGTTGGTTTGAACGCCATTGTGCTTTACCAGGTGTGGTGATACTGCAGTTTCTATGCTGTAACTTTGCTCCGACCTTTGAACTGTGTTACTACCCAGTCGTCTATAAAGGGACTTGAACTTTTACGTGGACTCCAAACTACAGCACATGTCGGTATCTGCCATATTAAGCGACCGCTAAGTGGGTGTTAGCGGATGACTGGCGCTAAATGCCCAGTAGGCACGAGTTTTTTTCTGTCGCTTCTACAAGGCCGTGCTAAAAAAAAAAAATCCCTCTCAATTTTTATGTGAAAACGCTTAAAACTTTTTAAAACGAAAAAAAATTTGTTAACGTTCTACATTTTTATTCTTCATGTCTACATATTAATGGCTCAACATTGTCACCCTGACAACGAACACATTTCTCCCAACAAGAGACCACTTAGTTGGTACCGTCACTGTAGCATGTTTGTTGACAGAGCCACAACCTCATCTCTGCTTGCATCGTTTCATCACTATCAAAGTGAAGTCTCGAAGATGTTCTTTAAGTTTTGGAAACAGATGAAAATCGAGCAAGTCGGGGCTGTTTGCAGGATGGACGAGGTGTCGGATTGTTGCAGGAGTCTCAGTGCTCGTGTGTGGTCCGGCATTGTCATACTGAAGGCTAAGGTTCTTCGAATTCGTGCTTTCAGTTTTCTGAGGGCTTCACAGAACCGTGCAGAGTTTATAGTTGTGCTTTAGGCATGAACTCCATATGCACCACACCTTGAAAATCCCGGAAAACTGAGAGCATGATCTTCCCTGCTAGTTGTTTAAAATTTTTTTGGCGTCAGTAATCCTTTGTGGCGGAACTCCATTGATAATCTCTTCTTTTTCAGGGTCAGAATTGTAAACCCAGCTTTCATCATCTGTCACAATGTTGTTAAGGAATCCATCACTCTAACGTTCACAACGCAAAAGAAATCGTTGACAGATGTCCAATCTTCTATTTCCATGCCAGGAATGAGCATTCGAGGCAGCAATCTTGCACGCAGTTTTCAGTGCCGCAGTTCTGCAATGATGGCCTGTACACGCTCTCGTGAGTACCACGCTTTCTTGAGAGCTGTGTCTGTGTTATGCGACAAGTTTCTCTGATCATTCATGAACTCGATTCGGATGAGTCTCGTCGGTTGCCATACTGTGTTGTCTACTCCGAACTGTGACACACATGTTGAGGTTAGCACCATCAATTTCTTCACTATGAGGACACACAACCCCACGTCGCACATTACTGATGTTGATACAATGACATTGGTACACAGCTTTCATTCTTCTACGGATTTCAATTGGAGGCACGTTTCCTGCGGTAAGAAAGACGATTACAGCACGCTGTTTCTCACGCACAGACGTACGCTGCCGGAAAAAATCAGTACGCCCTTTTAGAGGCTTCCAGTTCACTCAGGATTTATTGTTGCGACAGCGCATATGGACCACATGAAACTATTACATTTACAGATCAATAACATAAGCGGCTCTGAGGTACCAGGTATCAAACCATGTGAAAAAATCCATGTTAGTACATGATCAGCCGTCCGTTGTGGCCCAGCGGTTCTAGGCGCAGGTTCGAATCCCGCCTCGGGCATGGATGTGTGTGATGTCCTTAGGTTAGTTAGGTTTAAGTAGTTCTAAGTTCTAGGGTACTGATGACCTCAGATGTTAAGTCCCATAGTGCTTAGAGCCATTTGAACCAGTACATGGTCAAGTCTGCAAGGGCGGTAGTGCAGGTGCTGACTTCGGCATCCAGTAGATCGTACAGATGGCGAATACTGTCCTGGGGTAGTTCGTCACGTCTGCACGACCTGTTCACGTAGTTCCGTTAGAGTTGTTGGTTGAAGAGTTGCACGTGTCAGTTCTTCTCCGTAATCGTGCTGGGCAGAGAAGTTGCTGCACGTCTTGCAGAGTTTCATAAGCGGTGTGTGGGCGAGCATTCTCTTGTTGGAGCAACACATTACCTTGTTGCAAGAACGGCAAAAGAACTGGTCTAACAACACTCTGCACGTGACGAGCACTGCTAGCGTCCCTTCCAGAAACACAAGAGGTGAACCAGAGTTGTAGCTTATCGCATCCCAGACCATAAGGACTAGGATGGGGCCAATCCCCTTTGACGGAAGGCCTCTTAATAGACAGCGCTCACCAGGTCTACGTCGTACGCGCAACTGGCAGAATCTGCTTTCATGGTTGAAGACTGCGGCGCTCCAGTTCATCTTCCAAGTGATTCTCTGACGGCTCCAGTGGAACCGTGCCGTCGATGCTGTTACGTGAATGGAAGATGGGATGGAGGTGTGCGTGCCGGTACTGCCACTTCTAATAACCGAATGGTTCGAATGGCTCTGAGCACTATGGGACTTAACTGCTAAGGTCATCAGTCCCCTAGAACTTAGAACTACTTACACCTAACTAACCTAAGGACATCACTCACATCCATGCCCGAGGCAGGATTCGAACCTGCGACTGTAGCAGTCGTGCGGTTCCAGACTGAAGCGGCTAGAGCCGCTCGGCCACAACGGCCGGCTGCTAAAACCGCTTCGCAACAGTTCGCGTTGACACGTCTGGGCTTATACCTAATACGACGATCTTGACGGACGTCTGTGCTGCTTAACTTCCAGAACATCGTCTACAGGTGTGACATTGTTCACGAGACCACTGATGTGAGCATCGGTGCACAACTAAAGCAGCACGTCCATCTTGTGTGGAAATTCCCCGAAATGACCATCCCACGACTCGGAAGGCCATAATTTGACCTCTTTCTAACCGGCTCAGTTGACTACAGGAAGCGCGAGTGCATGTCCGTGGGATGTCTGCCTGCTTGCTTGCTTCACACGCTTGCCCCAGGCTGAGCCTTCTGGCTGTGAGCATTCCCCATTAAAAGGTACACAGATGGCGCTCAGGTAGGCATACGATGTCGAACCCATCATCAATACATCTACTGTCCGCCAGGTGGCATATGCCGTCATCGGATCAAAATCGACGTAGTCTTTCCAGGTACACTAAATTTTATTTTTCGGAAGCGTAGTTGCGTTGCACACCGTCATGTTACAAGCTGCAGTTCAGAGCCCAGTGGCTTGTTTCAGAGAAGTGACGGAGGGCATCATTCTGTTGCAGTATAATGCCTGTCCACAGGTTGCCAAGATTGTTCTGAATATGCTGCAGAAGTTTCTCTGGGAAGCCCTTATAAATCGTATATACAGTCCCGATCTCTCGCCATGCAGTTCCTATATATTTGGAGCTCTGAAAAAAAAAAAGACATTCGTGACCGCAACCTTGCTTCCAATGCCACCGCGGACTTGTCATACGGTCGGAGGGTCGTCACATTCCATCTTAACCGCACTGCACCCTTTCTTTTGACGCCTCTGCGATACAGACTACCTGCGACTTACAACAGTGGATACACACGATTTTTCTATGAGTGGCTAAGGAAAACATTCCACAACTTATAATCGGCACGAAAAGGCCGCAAGGGGTAGCATAAAGGACGCCAATGAAATCACCCCTTTCCCTTGGGCGTTGATTCCCACATATTTCGCCGTGCGATGAGCACAGTAAGACGTTCTTCACAACTTCTGACACCGCTGACATCCTCGGGCGTTTCAACGCTTCCCTAACGACATCGAACGTGATAGCAGTCGCTTGGATCGTAGCGTGATTGCCATTTTTGCTCTCGTGTTCATGTTGGAACCACTAGGGACCGTTCAACACCATTCGACGATATTTGAACGTGATATGAAGCAGCTAAGGATCCTTAGCCTTTTCCAGTGCTCTTATTTTGTGTCTTCCTATAGCATGATAATGGGAGAGGGGTTGGAGAGCCGGGCATGAGACATTGACACCTGCGTGAATAAAACGGCGAAGGGTCCCTCTAAGACCACCAGTTCGGCAAAACCGGTTGTTTGGATCCGCCCAACTTTATTGAGAATTTTTAAAAAAGCATCTGTACAGACAGAGTCAGCGACGAAGACCTAGATGCTTGCAGACCAGTAACGTCTTCGACACTGTCCGATTCCGGACGGCCTGCTATCAGATCCAAGAGCAGCAGTTTAGCGGCGGATGAGCAGCAGCGTAGCCTGCCTGCAGGCGCCACGTACTCTCGTGACGGGTTCTGTGTGTACAAGTAAGATTTTTAGTTGCTCAACAATGGCGGTTGCGTGGCACCGAGAGTTTTGCCGAAATGGGGGTGTTAGGACCCTTTGCCGTTTTATTCGCGCTTAGATCAAGCGCTAGATGGACACAAAACAGGAGCGCTGAAAAAGCATAAGCACCCTTAGCTGCTTCGGATCGTGTACAAGTTACATCGAATGGTGTTCAAGGGTCCCTTATGGTACCAACCTGAACACGAAAGCAAATATTGCGGCCGTACAGCGCTCCAAACGGGTGCGATCATGTTCGATGGGGATGCAATCCCACAACGTCGTTAGGGAAGGGCTGAAACACCCGAGGTTGCGAGCTGTGTCAAAGGCTATGAAGAACTTCTTCCAATTACTCATCGCACTGCGAACTGTCATTTTCGACTGCGAAATGTGTGGGAATCAACATCTCATGGAGGGATGGTTTCATTGACGCTCTTTACGCCACCCTCTCAACAGCGGTGTGTATGGCATATTTTCCTCGTCCACTCATAAGAAAACCGTGTGACTCCAACATTGGACATCGTGGTTCTCACTTCCATCACACGAAAAGAAGAAGTGAAGAACTGTGGTGCAATTTGGTGCCAATGTGACATCATGAACCCAACTTCCACATCACATGAACCTCTGAGCTGTGTTTTTTTTTCGCATATATCGACACTTAACTGTTTGAAGTGTCGTCGAGCCAAAAGGTGATGTCGCAGAGCGTTACGTTTTGCCCATTACAGAGGAAGATTGCACTCACCTTTGAACTGAATTTCAAATTTAAGCGTCGCAATGGGTATCAATTAAGGCGCTTCGGAAGAATGATCCTTTAATTCAGTTGCTCAGTGTAGTTTTCGGTCTGTGACCTACATTCCTATGAGATTCGGAACTTGTTGTTGTTGTTGTTGTTGTTGGTGGTGGTAGTAGTAGTAGTAGTAGTAGTAGTTATTCCTCTTAAGCCGATACGTAGCTGATTTCTTCAGTGTTTGAAAGTGAAGTAGACATATTCTGAGTATTACTTGAAATGCCTCCTCAGATTCAGTGCCAAGAGCTCCTGACAGCTTCCGGAGTACTCCTCGCTGTAGTATGTTTATTGTCTTTACCATTAGAAGCCGGCAAGCCCAGCCCCTAACACAATGGCAATTTGCTTTGCCTCGTGACTCTTTGCATTGACAGCTTATAATCACGCCTGACTGAACTTAATCTGTGCATCACCTTTCTGTCTTTGCTACTCTCGCCACCGAGCGAGGTAGCGCAGTGTTTGGCACAATGGACACGTATTCTGAAGGACGGCTATTCAAATCCGCGTCCGGCATTCTGACGTACGTGCTCTGCGATTTACCTAAATCGCTTCAGGCAAGTGCTGTAATGATACCTATGAACAGGCACAGCCGATTTCTTACACCATCCGTCCTTTATCCCAGCTTGTGTTTCGTCCCTGGTGACTTTGTTGTCAACGGGATGTTAGACTCTAATCCCCCTTGCTTTCCTTTCCATTACTCACGTATTCTATACAAGCGCTGAAACTGAACAGTGGCAGAGGACGACGCAATCCGGTCGTATTTACCTGGCCTCACCGCATTTGTGGATCCAGTTTCAGTATTAAACCACAAGTTTCGGAGGGACTTTTTCCAGGTGATTGTGAATTTGTATTGAGTGATTTAAATGGCACAGGGCACATCCTGGAGAGGTGCGGTCTATATCTCCATGCTGACACACAAGTTTACAGTATCCTTGGTTTCCCTAAAATTATTTTAAACAACTAGTCGTCGAAAGAACCACAACTGCTACGCAATTCATACCTTTTTACTGTCGTAATATTTTGATTTTCTGTTTGATGTACGACAGAAAACCTGAGATGTGTTTGATTTTGTCTTTTACAATCTATCGCATTTGCTATTAGCCAATTTATTGATTTATTTTTGGTGCCAGGATAAAAAACTTTTGCGCTTTTAGCACTGATTGTATCTGAGAGTTGAATGGCTTTGTTCTTTGTTGTATCGGTAATTTGAGTCTACAACGGGTTCAAACGGTTCTAAGCACTATGGAACTTAACATCTGAGGTCATCCGTCCCCTAGACTTAGAACTACTTAAACCTAACTAACATAAGGACATCATACACACCCATGCCCGAGGCAGAATTCGAACCTGCGACAGTAGCAGCAGCACGGTTCCGAACTGAAGCGCCTAGAACCGCTCGTCCACAGCAGCCGGCTGAGTCTACAACAAGTTCTTAGTTTTCTCCACACACGCATTGGTGTGCGAGGCTACCTACAATATTGCAAGTCTGTGTCAAATGTATTTTATTTAGCTTCTTTATCTTTGTTAACTCACTGACTCCGTTGTGCGTCACTGGTGATTAATGTAAGGTGTACATCAATCCAAATGTCCTAGTTGAGATGTGGATACAGAGTGATTGCGTGTTGATGTTACAAACTTGCAGGGATGACGGAGAAGGGTACATGTATCAATTTGAGCTAAGGGACCCTGCTCAGAAAACGACTCAGTAGAAAGTTATAAGCGAAAATCGTTCTGTTACCTCCGACAGTGGAATACATGTACCGGTATTGTTGTTGCTAGGATTATAGGGTAGGTAACTTTTGGAGGTGGTAGAATTGGCCAAAACAACAACAAAACTCCGCTAAACATGCTCTCTAATATGTATATCGTAAGAGCATGGGCACTTGTTCATCTTCGCTACTGTAAACACATCTCTCCTACTGAAGAAGTGCTCATAGCTCTTAAGGTATGCATTTTAGAGCCAATGTTTACTAAACTTTTTGTTTCTTCTTTTGTTGCATACTACTACCTCTGAAAGTCACCTACCCTACAGTCATAGCAACAACGGTACCGTCACAAGTATTCGATTGTCAGAAGTATCAGAATGATTTTCGCTTATAACCTGCAACTCGATCGTTTCAAGGTCATTTCTTTTCCAAAAGGGTGGTGTCCCTCCACGCCCACATCGGCATGATGGCCAACACAATAGGTCTACTATGATCTTTACAAAGTTATTAGTTTTCAATACGTGATGTCTTCGCAGGATACCGGCCTGTCTGGCCGAGAGGTTCTAGGCGCTATAGTCTGGAATCGCGCGACCGCTATGGTCGCAGGTTCGAATCCTGCCTCGGGCATGGATGTGTATGATGTCCTTAGGTTAGTTAGGTTTAAGTAGTTCTAAGTTCTAGGGGACTGATGACCTCAGAAGTTAAGTCCCATAGTGCTCAGAGCCATTTGAACCATTTTTCGCAGGATGTGGGTACTGTGATGTTAGCATACGTCTGGTTATGATTAACAATTAATACGCACTCATTTGGAGATAGATTGGGTCGAAAGTTGAATGAAAGGTAGCTGTTTGAAGGACAGAAGGAAAAATGCCAAGACAAGAGCGAAGGGAAAGAAACCTCTGCGATAGTCGTGTCGGGTAGTAAGAGCAATAGCGGATTGCTTGCTATCTGCGACAGACCATGCAAGAGATGGGTTAGTGGTGGGTATAATACAGGCGGATACCTTTGAGGTTGTGAGGCCTCGTTACGCGGCAGCTGCAGCTGGGTACCGGCATTGACTTCTCGACCAGCATCAGCACACCTGTAACAGTTGGGTTCATCGTCGGTTAGTGTCCGATTCACAGTGTAGGGTAGTGCTGGCGGTTTGTTTGTGCGTTAGTGTACGAGTTTATGCGGTTCCTTGCTGTTGCCTGTTGGTCGGCTGGGACAGCAGCTGGCATTTCGAGTCAGTATTGCTGATGTGCTTGGGCTCGCCGATGTTGTCGCTTGTGAGTGTATGTTAGCTTGCCATAGGTGGTTATGCCCTAGCTAGCAGTGTCTTTGGTCGCTTATGCTTCCACCTGTGGTTGTGATCATAGTTGCCCAGAGAAAGGATTGAAAGGATTGTTCGAGTGTCTCGAGTTCCTGTATAGTCGTATGGCGAGTGTTTTGAATTCTTTGTTGAGGTTTTCAAGGCGGTATTCATTGTGAAGGTCCGCGGTGAGAGTGTAGCGTGGAGCTTTGCTGATAGTGCGTAGCACTTTGTTCTGTATGATCTGCAGGCGGCGCAGGCGTATAGGAGCTGCATATCTCCAGACGGGAGCTGCATACCTCATCAGATGTCTGATTAGTATCATTTATGTGGACCTCGATACCCTCCTGTTTAGTGTGCTTTCCCCGTTGAGCATTGGATAGAGTTGTTTGAGCTTTGCGTGCGCTCTGTTGGCAACGTATTCTATGTGCTCCCCCCATGTAAGTTTCCGGTCCAGTCAGACACCGAGATACCTAACTTTCCCTCGGAAACATATTGGGCTACTTGTCTACAATGTCGACGTTAGCGCAGTAATTTCGGTCTGCGTGGGAAAAGAATTACTTCGCACTTGGCGACGTTTTCTTTATGCGTAATCTTTCCAACCAAGGGTCAGCAGTTCTGAGTGATGTCTGTAATCGTGAATTTATGTTAGACCGTTTCCAATTTAGCACAAGGATGGCCGCACCATCCGCGTAGATGGTCAGTGTCGTGTTTTTTATTGCCAGGATACAGTAATGTAGAGGTTGAACAAGATGGGCCCCAGTATGCTTCCCCGGGGTACTACAGCTTAAATAACGTGTTGAGTCGATTGTTTCTGTGGTGTCACCGCCAGACACCACACTTGCTAGGTGGTAGCTTTAAATCGGCCGCGGTCCATTAGTACATGTCGGACCCGCGTGTCGCCACTGTGTGATCGCAGACCGAGCGCCACCACAAGGCAGGTCTCGAGATACGGACTAGCACTCGCCCCAGTTGTACGGACGACGTAGCTAGCGATGCACACTGACGAAGCCTCGCTCATTTGCAGAGCAGATAGTTAGAATAGCCTTCAGCTAAGTCCATGGCTACGACCTAGCAAGGCGCCATTAGTAACATTGCATGTATCTATGGAGTCTCACTTATATCGTCAATAGCGATGTACCAAGGATGGATTAAAGTTAAGTATTACAGAAGCTACGTACTTTTCTTTATAGCATTCATTACGTATCCTGTTACAGACCTATCTCTTGCCTGCGTGAACTTAACGCGTGCCTATCGGCTACTTCCGTGGCGTGGCTGTCTTGCTACGCCACAACAGTTTCCCCTGCACCTATGTATTGAAACATCTGTTCGTGAGATATGACTGTATGAGACGCACGAGCCCGTCGGTAAAACCAGCATCGCTTAGTTTGCGTGAGGCCGTTGTGTCAGAGACGGTCGAAAGCTTACTCGATGTCCAGGAATTTCCATACCAGGGTCCCTTTACATCAAACTGATGCATTTACCCTTCTCCATAGTCCCTGTAAGTTTGTAACATAGCCATAAAATCACCCTGTATTTCCTGAATTTCGTTTCATTTTCGTCCTTCTATTAACTGTCTGTTACGAGGACTTACGAACCTTAATTAGCGTAGGTGCGATGGGATTATGGAGGGCGAAAGACAGTTAGTGAAACTGTGAGCCTTCTTCATCTCGTACGACCTCAATGTGAAACTTTATTGGACTCACGACTTACGCTTAAGGCACTAGTCAATGCAGGCAAATATAAATTATAAAAAAAAGGCAACTATAATGCTGACGGACATGTCTGTACGCGTTATCGTTCAGAATTAGCTGGGTCTCGGAATTACAACCGGCACAGCGTACCGCCATTATACTGGTCTATGAATCGAAATAACAGGATCTCCTGCCGCCCGGATACCGACAAACAGCGTGAATCGCCGCTATTAGTTCGGCCTTCCAGGAATTCCCTCGCTGGACTGCTCGGCTGGATTTATAGCTGTTATCCAGAAAAACGGCGACCTCGCGACGCAGCTAACGCAAAGTGTGCCCGCGGCTATGGGGAAAAAGAAACAAATGGACGGTCAGGATTGTCCACTAAAAACGCAGGCTCACCTCGCGATGGCAGTCGACAACCGGAGCAAAACGACCGCGAAGTAGCGTGGGTAAATCTTCGGTGCTTACAGACTGTCCTCTGCCGGCATCTCCAGAGACGCGGTCGATGTGCTGGGATGGAAGAGTGATGGCAGATCAGATCTGGAAAGCGCGATAAATAAAACAAAAGAATGGGATCTACCTAGCAAATACTTAGGGGCCCCCAACAATGAAATTCTTGTAGCATATCGAGAAAACCATGACTTCCATAAACACACGTATTTTAAATCTTTCTGCCTCGATGACTCTTCTAGGTACGACTGTATAAACCAGCTGATACGTTAGCACATAAAATGAACTCGGATCAAGCAGTACTCGGAAATCCATGTTGTACAAACGTTAATCGCAGATTATGCTACCATGACTTTTGATTAACTTTGAGTAGCAAAATTTCTCAAATCAATTTCAGCTGCAGTCATCCGTTTACAACACAGTGATACCACAAAAGAACGGATTTAGTTTTGCGTAAAAATAAGATGAAAAGAAGTAAGTAATGAAGAAGTTGTTGCTGACACCAGAAAATGTCAAGCAAATATATGTGAATGCGATGCTCCCAGGCTGATTTTTTTTTTCCTTATGGAAATTATCTGCGATGAAAATAATGGGCACAGATAAAAAGTGGTCCGATAACAAGATAACAGTACTTACAGACGAGTCGTGATTAATATGAAAGAGCTTAAGGGCATTTCATAGACAGTGACAAAATATGAGACTGAAATTCAAACTGTTTGCAAAGAATCCTAAGCGTATGGAGATCAGCAGTAGCTAATAATGACTGAACATTTATTAAAATACCGTCTAGGCTTGAGTAGCAGTAACTACAAACTTAGGAGTAAATTCTTCGCAAGGTTGTGTTCACAGAAGAGCTAGAATTTAACTGCCCACATCATTCGTAAATTGCTGCAACAGCATCGCGCATATTGATGAACCGATTTAGGTAGTACGATAAAGTGAGGTAATCAGAATGAAATTTTCACTCTGCAGCGGATGTGCACTGATTTGAAACTTCCTGGCAGATTAAAACTGTGTGCCGGACCGAAACTCGAACTCGGGACCTTTCCCTTTAGGGTGTAAGTGCTCTACCGGAGTGAAAATTTCATTCTAGAAACATCACCCCCCCCCCTCCCCCAGGCTGTGGGTAAGCCATGTCTCCACAATATCCTTTCTTGCAGGAGTAGTAGTTCGCTAGTGTTCGCAGAAGAGCTTCTGTAATATCTGGAAGGTAGGAGACGAGGTTTAGGCACAACTGAAGCCCTGAGGACGCTTCGTGAGTCGTACTTGGTTTACCGGTACACTACAGCATAATTACATACTGTTTTATTGGATTCGGATCATATGTTTAGGATATATGAAATTAAACTACCAGTGGTCCGTGAAACAGTCCTAGAGCGTGTAAAATTTTAGAAAGCTTTCTTTCAATGGAGAGTGAACAGCGACCGGTGTGAAATATTAAAATTCAGTGAAACATTTTTTATCGCAACAGATGTTCATTTTGATTGGCAACCGGTTTCTAACTGTAATTTAGACAATCTTCAGGCCGTAAGCACCAAGAAGGGGGCCGATGGCAGTGGACAGAGTAAGATCCGTTAGAACACGAACTGCTTAAACATCCATTCGTCGTTATTCGGAACTGTAGAAACTTTAACCGACCCACCCTAATCTTTTCCAGCATTCACTGAGTTTTTGCTCTTCTCTAAAAGTCATTGTCTCTCGTCCTCTGCCTCACATTCACAGGGTACATTTACATCTGCACAAGCCACCTTACGATGTATGAAGGGATGTACTTTTGGTAGTACTGTCTGTCTTCCCTCCCCCTCCCCCCCCCCTCATTCCTACCTCTCCGACCCGTACGTGAATGATGCGTGGAAAGGTGTGATTGTCGGTAAGCCTCCGTATGAGCCCTCCTTTCTCTGATTTTCTCAACACAGTTATTTCACGAGACGTATTTGGATGGAAGTAGTATGTTCCCTGATTTTTCTTGGAACGTACGTTCTCGGAAAGTCGAAAATAAACCTGAATGAGAGGCAGGGAATAAGTGATCAAATAAGTGATCAAATAAGTGATCCCGTGACGAAACGCGCCGCTCTTCGTTGGGTCGTCTCTGTCTCTTCTTTATCCTCCCCTAAGAATCCTCGCCTAAAATCCTTTCCCATACCATTTCAAATTTCTAGAATACCTCCAGCCGGCCGGTGTGGCCGTGCGGTTCTAGGCGCGTCAGTCTGGATCCGCGATACCGCTACGGTCGCAGGTTCGAATCCTACCTCGGGCATGGATGTGTGTGATGTCCTTAGGTTGGTTAGGTTTAAGTAGTTCTAAGTACTAGGGAACTGATGACCTCAGCTGTTAAGTCCCATAGTGCTCAGAGCCATTTTTTAGAATACCTCCATAAATCCTACACGTACTGCAGACTTCACCAAAATTTTTCATGGTGTCCGCTCCTAACCTGGGCCACTATACAATTTTCTCTAGAACTCCACACACTCCACTTCCTGTCCAACGACAATTTAAATCAATCTCGTTTTCTCATCCACAAACCTTATCATTTCAAGCTCGTATTTTCAGGATGAGCTAAATTAAATATTTCATGCCACTCGAAGACAAGGGGTAGAATATTTCTGATCACTATTGAATTCGCCGTGGTTGTTTGCCATAGACTGCCACGACTTTTCCCTACAGTGTGACCTTTCCATCTGAACCCTGACTATTCAAATGAATTAAGTAAATACTGAGCTCGTGTTCACGAAGAACGTGCAGCATGGAAACACCAGAACGGCAACTCATAAGCATTTGTATTTTGATGTTTAGACGGTGTACCACGCGGACGCTCTACTTCTATGACTCAATGGGTGAATGATTTTTTTATGCCTTCGCAGTAAAATGTCTTCGTAACGAATGAGAATGAGATGTAAACTACTGAAACAGTGTCTAGCAAGAAAAAAAGGTGAGGCACCCAGCAGACCTGATGTGAAGTCAGTGTTTTTTGTACATTTGGTCACCATCGGAGAGTATATAAATGACTAAAACTGTGGAGATGTGGCTGTAGGTTGTAAATGTCAGGCAGAGCATGACCGACAAGGACTTTCAGGCAAGAGCAGAAATTCAGTGAATGCTAGCAAACGTTCTCTGTTAAATGTAGAAAGGCAAAAAGACCGCAGTAGGGTTTTTTTGCGTTTAGTATTGGTGATAGGCTCTTAGAGTATACAAGTGGCAGGAACAGTATCTGATGCTGAGTGATCATTGTGCAGGACACGGAAATTCCGTATACCCGTGTGCGACAGCGTTATCAGGACCTGACAAAATTTGAAAGGAGTCTCATCATGGGTCTCCATTTGGTCGGCTGGTCGAATCGTGCATTATCCAGGTATGAAGGCTATTCGAATCTGATACTGGTCCGATGTTGAACTGCATGGAAACGTTAGCGCAGGCGCACTCGCTGTCAACGTTCCCGTCGACTACATCTGACCATCACAAGGACATATTCTAGACCAAGCACATTGTAACCCCTTCTCAACTGCACATGCTATCTGACAACAAGTAACTGACTTCCTGCAACGTTCCGTGCCGTCCAGCACCGCTGGTCGCAGACTAACGGCATCCAGACTAAGGAATAACCGTGCCGTGCGTAGGCTGTACGACACCACAAAAACAGCTGCCTTTGGTGCTTTGCAGTGACTGGAAAATAGGCTATGATGAACAGTGTCGCACTGTGTTGAGTATTGAGTTGTGGTTCTGAACTACCCAGGCGACGTTTGCCGGCGATAATAGCAGAGATGTGGGGAGAGGTCCCATTGTTTCGGTGTCTAGGAGAGCCACAACGGTGTTACTCCTGTGGAGCAAGCAGTTATCACTTCAAGTCACGGCTGGCAGTGACTGAGGGAACACTAATGGCAAACGATTCGTCACGGACAATGTGCTTTCTTACGTGTCGCCTCACATACGACAGTGTAGTGATGAAATTTTTCAAGCGCACAATGCTGTCCACACATGGCATGTGTATCTGTGAACTGTTTGCTTGATGTTGAGATCTGTAACTAGCAAGATCTTCAGACCTGTCACCGATCGAACATCTGTGGGACCAGCTCGAATGCTAACTCCTTCTCAGTGCCACCACCCAAAATATCAAAGACCAGTTACTGTAACTGTGGGCCAGCTTACCCTAGGAGTGGATGCAATGGCTTTACGACACTCTCTCCACCGGATCAGTGACCACGTCCAAGCCGGAAGGGGTGCAACGTCTGTCACAGGGATAATATAGCTCATACTAAGTTCTGTGTAAATTCGTCTTGAGTTTGGAATCACTGAAATAAAATCACGTATTTAATTTCGTTTCCTTCTCCACTTCTGAATGCTGAGATCTTTTGGGCTGATTCTTTCTTCAAAAGTAAATCGTCTAACGGTGAAGATTCTTTACTGACGTTATACACTGAGGTGAAAAAGTCGTGGGATATTTCCAAATATCGTGTCGGGCCTGCTTTTGACCGGCGTAATGCCGCAGATCAACGTGGCGTGAACTCAATAAGTCATTGGAAGTGACCTGTAGAAATACTGAACCGTGCTGACTCTATAGCTGTCCATAATTGCGAAATGTAGGTGATGCAAGATTTTGTGCATGAACTGGCCTTTCCATTATGTCCCATAAATGTTCAACGGGATTCACGTCTGGCGATCTGGATGGCCAGTCCGTTAGCTCAAACTGTCCAAAACGTTCTTCAAATGAATCACGAACAATTCTGGTACGGTGACATGGCGCGCTGTCATGCATAAAAATACCATCGTTGTTTGGAAAAAAAGAAGTCCATGAATGGCTGCAAATGGTACCCAAGCAGCCGAACGCAGCCGTTTCCAGTCTATGGTCGCCTCCGTTGAACCAGAGGACCCAATCCGTTTCATGCAAATGCAGTCCACACCATCAGGAGCCACTACCAGCTTGCATAGTGCCTTGTTGACAACATGGCTCCATGGCTTCATGAGACATGCGTACATTCAAACACTAATATCACCTCTTACCAACCTAAATCGGGACTCATCTGGCCAGGCCACGGTTTTCCAGTAGTTTAATGTCAAACCGATATGTTCGTGAGCCCAGAAAAAGCGCTGCGGGCGGTTTCGTCGTGCTGGCAAAGGCACTCGCGTCAGTCGCTTGCTGCCATAGTCCATTAATGCCACATTTCACCACACCGTTCTAACGGATACGTTCGTCGCACATCCCGCATTGATTTCTGCGCTTATCTCACGCAGTGTTGCTTGTCTGTTAGTACCGACAACTCCACGCAAACGCCGCTGCTCTCGGTCGTTAAGTGAATGCCGTTAGCCACTCTGTTGCCCGTGATGAGAGGTAATGCCTGAAACTTGATATTCTCGGTACACCCTTGACACTGTGCATCTCGGAATATTGAAATCTTTAACGATTTCCGAAATCAAATGTCCAATGCGTCTAGCTCCAACTTACATTTCGCGTTCAAAGTCTGTTAATTCCTGTCGTGCGACCACAGACACATCATTTGATAGGACGACGGCTCAAACCCGCGTCCGGCCATTCAGATTGAGGGTTTCCGTTATTTCCCTAGACTGCTTAAGGCAAATGCCGCGACTGTTTCTTCGAAAGGGCACGGCCGATTTGCTTCTCCGTACTCCTCTAAATGTAACTTAGGCTCTCTCTCTGATGCCCTCGTTGTCGGTGAGACGTTAAACACTGACCTCCTCCTCCTCCTCCTCCTCCTCCTTCCATAACCACCTCGGAATCGCCGTCCGGGGTCGCCGAGCGGTTCTAAGCGCTACAGTCTGGAACCGTGCGACCGCTACGGTCGCAGGTTCCAATCCTGCCTCGGGCATGGATGTGTGTGATGTCCTTAGGTTAGTTAGGTTTAAGTTGTTCTAAGTTCTAGTGGACTGATGACCTCAGAAGTTAAGTCCCATAGTGCTCAGAGCCATTTGAACCACCTCGGAATCCCTTTCACGCGAATCCCCTGAGTACAAGTGACAGCTCCGTCGAGGCAATGCCCTTTCATACCTTGTTTATCTGATACTACCGCCATCTGTAAATGTGAATATCGCTATTCCACGACTTTTATCATCTCCGTGTATAAGAATCCGTCAGTTTTAATCAGCCGCATGACTCGACCCCAAGTTGATCATTACGCTGAGTACGAGCGTACAGCAATAAATTTAGGAAGACACTACAGGCGGCGTTTAACGCTAAACAAGAGTAACGGCATATCGGTGTGCTTCTGGGGCTACTGGCGAGACCACAAATCGTTAACGCCACTTCAGGCGCGCCGTCGCTGCAGATGATTTAGGTCCGCGCCGCTTTCGCTGCGCCGGCGCCCGGCTGCTAGCGACCGTGTCCTAAGGACGGGCGCTCCCGTTCCGGATGGAACAGCCACACTAATGTATGTGCGCCGGCCAACGAAGGCCCGCCGCCAGACAAGGTGCGCGGCGCAAACAAATCGTGATATTGTTCGGTAGGCCCTGAAGGATGGCCCGCGCTGGAGTCGCGTAAATCACGCAGGGCCCAGGTCAGGGGAGGCACATACCGCACCGCGCCGGCTACCAGGCCCGCGTGCCTCGGCGGGAATTACACGCCGCCTCCTCGAAATATGTCGGCAGCGGACGGCTTTCACGTCCACCCGCCGCGTCTCCGGGAGCCTACGGTGGAACGCAAGCCCTTAGTCACCGTGCGGCGTGCAGTAACGGCCTATTATCCTTTTTGGTCAAATGTTTGAGCGGAGCGAAAACAAGACTCCGTAAAAATTACCTAACGTATTTTTCTCAACGGAAAAACATAACCAACCGCTTGCAAATGATTGTTTAGTACACAGACCTATGTTTCGACACCTCTAAGGATGTCTTCATCAGAAGTTACGTATCATTGCACCAAACAGTTATTTGCAACTGGTTGGCTGTGTTATTTCTCCTTTGAGACTTACATAAGGTTGCTGAAATACAACAATGTCCAAATCTCCAACGAATTTTTGTCCGAATTTGCGTAGCCAAACGAGGATTAGGAAATGGACAAATGAGGTATCAAATTGGCCACGCTGAGGTCTAGTTTCTCGGCCAGGGTGGCCGAGCTGTTCTAGGCGCTACAGCCTGGAACCGCGCGACTACTACGGTCGCAGGTTCGCATCCTGCCTCGGGCATGGATGTGTGTGATGTCCTTAGGTTAGTTAGGTTTAAGTAGTTCTAAGTTCTAGGGGACTGATGACCTCAGTAGTTAAGTCCCTTAGTGCTCAGAGCCATTTGAACCATTTTTCTGAGGTCTAGTTTACGAAAAAAGGTTTTATTTACTTCAAAGAAATCAAGGTAATATAGAAGAAATTATTTAGTTATTTGAGGGGAAATCTTCGTCCGAATTTACGTAACCAAATAAAGAGAACGAAATTAACAAAGCCGCGCCGGGTAAGCGCGTGGTCTAGGCGCCTTGCCACGGATCACGCTGCTCCCCCCTTCGGAGGTTCGAGTCCTCCATTGGACATGGGTATGTGTGTTGTCCTTAACGTACGTTTGTTTAAGTTAGATTAAGTGGTGTGTAAGTCTAGGGACCGATGACCTCAGTAGTTGACGTTTCGTAGATCTTATTGACCATGATGGCGGCTACCAACTAGATAAGCGCCGGCCGCGGTGGTCTAGCGGTTCAGGCGATCAGTCCGGAACCGCGCGACTACTACGGTCGCAGGTTCGAATCCTGCCTCGGGCATGGATGTGTGTGATGTCCTTAGGTTAGTTAGGTTTAAGTATTTCTAAGTTCTAGGGGACTGATGACCACAGATGTTAAGTCCCATAGTGCTCAGAGCCATTTGAACCATTTTTGAACTGGATAAGCCTTGGGGTCCGGTGATTTCTTTAATGCCTTCAGAAAGGAAACATTTTATGATTTGTGACAAGTCTAGTGACAGCTAATTTTATTAATTTGACATCTGAATTTTAACTCCGCAAGCCCGCAGTCCAACAGGGAGCGTGCCTATACTATCACATTACGCAGGCGCTTGCGCGCCATAGATGAAGCAATATTCGAAGAGAGCTCTAAACTCGATAGAGGTAGCTCATGTGCGACTGCCTTTGCACATGTGTCTCCGGGTCAATTTTTTGGTACAAAGTTAGCGATGTGATCTAGTATTCTCTTAGTGCTAAACACTCACATGAAGATGTTTGAAGAGTGTCAGCCGAAATATCGTAACAAGAAGTCGATGTCACGTCGCTGCAATCCCGGAACTTCATGGAATATTCTTTACGCCGGGAAAATTTCAGGAATGAAAGGGTTTATTTTCTTTAAACTAATGTATGAGAGCTGGTTTCTCAATATGGGGCAGGATAAGGTTACGATTGTGGATGGGGCCGTAATCAGTTACTCTCGGTTGCACAACAAATCCGTAAACTTTATTTAAAGAACTTAAAATTTTAAAATAATCTCTTAAAAAACACAGTTGACTGTATGAAGGACTTATCACAAAAAATTCTACAATTTTAGGGCTGAAGGCCACCAACAATAACCTCAAACAACAAACGGCTGAAGGCCTGAATTAGAAGTCAGAAGAACAATTCCAAATAGCACAAATTAAGATAAATACTTCGTTTTAAAACAAACTGTAATACGGCTGAAGGCCTTATTATAAAAGAAGTGAAATTATCACTCGGCTGAAGGCCACAAACAATTTTAAATAACAAACGGCTGAAGGCCTGAATTAGAACTCAGGAAAAAAATTCCAAATAGCACTTTTAAAATAAATCCCTTGCTTTTAAAACAAGTTTGCTTAAAAAAACTTACTCTAACACGGCTGAAGGCCTTATCACCAAAGAAGTGAAATTATTCCTAGGCTGAAGGCCAAACCAACAATAATCAGAAAATTACAAATATCCTTAAAACAAACATCACAATCTAAGAAACCAGGACAAGCGGTTCTCAGCAAGTGTTCCAAGGGTCGGCCTGGGAAGGTAACTCAAACATAAGGTAAGATGAGACAGGCAGCCAAGAGCTGTACTCACGTAACAGGATGGCAACTCAAACTAGGGGTAGCTTAAGCGCCGACCGCCCGACTAACCAATCCGCCTAACGTCCGATCACCAATACAACGATGGAAATTTTTTAGGCAAGGGTGAAGAGACAGACAGCACCACTTCTTCAGAAAACACCCAGGGCCGAAGGAAACACTAATCCAAGGTAGACCTCAAAAAAAAAAAAAAAAAAAATACATAGTGAGTGTCGAACAGCATCATCACGACGAGGAAAGGTACACTGCAGGAAAAGTACGCTAACCTCCAGGGCAGGTAACTGGGGCGTTAGTGGCCACAAGGCAGAAAATACCGCTGCTTGCATATCACTAATAAGAATAATACTAAATTCAATGATGAATAACAAACAGAGAAAGACGGCTGCAATACAGTGGAATACATGTACCGATATTGTTGTTGCTAGGATTGTAGGGTAGGTAACTTTCGGAGGTGGTAGAATTGGCCAAAACAACAACAAAACTCCGCTAAACATGCTCTCTAATATGTATACCGTAAGAGCATGGGCACTTGTTCATCTTCGCTACTGTAAACACATCTCTCCTACTGAAGAAGTGCTCATAGCTCTTAAGGTATGCATTTTAGAGCCAATGTTTACTAAACTTTTTGTTTCTTCTTTTGTTGCATACTACTACCTCTGAAAGTCACCTACCCTACAGTCATAGCAACAACGGTACCGTCACAGGTATTCGATTGTCAGAAGTATCAGAATGATTTTCGCTTATAACCTGCAACTCGATCGTTTCAAGGTCATTTCTTTTCCAAAAGGGTGGTGTCCCTCCGCTCCCACATCGGCATGATGGCCAACACAATAGGTCTACTATGATCTTTACATAGTTATTAGTTTTCAATACGTGATGTCTTCGCAGGATACCGGCCTGGCTGGCCGTGCGGTTCTAGGCGCGGCAGTCTGGAACCGTGAGACCGCTACGATCGCAGGTTCGAATTCTGCCTCGGGCATGGATGTGTGTGATGTCCTGAGGTTAGTTAGGTTTAATTAGTTCTAAATTCTAGACGACTGATGACCTCAGAAGTTAAGTCCCATAGTGCTCAGAGCCATTTGAACCAAGCCATTGTGTGTACCTGTTTATTTGGCTCTTCACTGTATTAAGGCTGGTGTCTGTTCGAGGTCTCTGACATTATCTTTCAATAACCCAAGACTGCATGTTGCCTATGCTGTCCTGATCTATCTCGATATGTGAAGTGCTCGACTACTGTCCTCACTAGAATTAGAGAATTTGCAAAGAATTTGTCAGTACGAGCCAATTTATCGGTATGACATTGTACCCCTCTGGCCCGGATGCAGGTATGGATTCGATTGAGAAGGGTATCAAAAGTCTTTGTACCTACTCTCGAGGCTCCTGGCCCCAATTGTTACAACTGGTCATTGTTATCCTGGATACTGGCTCTGACGTCCAAGCTCATCCCACACGTATTCTGTCGGGAAGATCTGGGAATCTTACGGGCCACTGGAGTACCTCAACATTACACACACTTCATAGAGACACATGGGATGTGTGAATGAGGATTGTCCAGATGAGAAACGGCACCACAATACTGTCGTTTGAGAGGTGACACACGAAGATGCAGGATATCCGCGATGTACCATTGTACGGTCAGTTACGTCAATCAGTACCAGCCGTGAACTTAGCTTCCCCCCCCCCTCCCCACACACACACGTACGCATCAACATGGCTATTCGTCCCCAAGTCCCCAAACCACTGGAAGAGTGGTACCACTCCCTAGGTCGACACCACGCTCGCTGACGGTGGTCATCAATGGAGGTACAGAGCCACTATCCATCCACGAAGACAGTGCAACGCCACCGACCGGCATTTCATGCTTTCTGGTCATTATAACCACTTCAGATGCAATCGTCCGTATTGTGCTTTTAACGGCACTCTGTTCATGGGACGCTAAATCCATAATCCGGCTTTGATAAGCTTCCGACCAATGGTGCAGGTTGACAGGGAACGTGGCTGGCGCAGTTGTGAAGGTATTACGGCGTGCTTGGTGCACAGTACGGTGGTCAGAGTAGTCGGCAGAACAGTGACGACGAGTATGCCTGCCCTAGCTTCCATGTCGACCAACATGGGGCTACTGTCACATCCGAATGCTCCACAGTTCTGGATATTGAAACATTTAACCAAGCAGCCAAACGGAGAAGCACAACGATGCCCTTTCAAACTTTGTCAGCTGCTGATAACACTGCCTCCCGCCAATACAAGCCATCTCCATGCGTTTCACAGTGTTCACGCCGCTCATATACCCTATAATACTGGTAACAACACTAAACACCAACAGCACTAATGTACGCTGAAGGCCATTCTACCTGTCAGAGAGAATTGCATCTCTAACGCTTTACACACCTGCCGATGGCGTCTACTTGTACGAAGTTACAATGAGATCCAACAATGGCTTCTATGGACGCTTCCTTTCTCTTTTATTTTCTTTTTTTTTTCTTTTTTTCCGGCGGTGTATAAAGTTTAAGCCTACTCTCACACAATGTAGGCCGGCTGTACTGGTCTCGACTGGCCCGTTATTATTAAAAAGCTCATAAATACTCGCCAATGGTTCTTCAAAACATGCCAGGGCCCATCATTTTCTTGAGACTCGTACCAGTTCTTTGGGTTCCATTTGGGGCAGAGACTGATAATCATGTGCCTATATACTTAGTTGTCGTTCTGATATAGTTGTTGGTGAACTTCGCAACCAGACTCAAATGCTCTTAAATTGCTTTATTTCAATGCCATAACCGGTTCAGGCTTCCATTCCGATCTTCAGATGGCTAACATTTCAATTACATTGATGTTTTGGTCAGTTTCAAATGTCTCTGAGCACTATGGGACCCTTGAACTTTGAACTACTTAAACCTAACTAACCTAAGGACATCACACACATCCATTCCCGAGGCAGGATTCGAACCTGCGACCGTAGCGGTCGCTCGGTTCCAGGCTGTAACGCCTAGAGCCGCTCGGCCACCCCGGCCGGCTTTTGGTCAGGAGCGTGTCGTCCGCTGCTGTACTGAACAAGAATATTTGAATATTTAGAGCCACTTTACATGTTGTGCCATTAATAGAAAAGTGCTAATGTTTCCTAATTTGCTTATATATATGGTGAAATAGTTTTGTACACTTACATGTGTTTCAGTGGAAGGCTATTAGTTTTGTTGTGGTCCTGAAGGTTATCAAAGGCAATGTATGAACTGTTGCATTATAAACAGCACACATATTGTAGATAGATCACTGTGGCACACTTGATAACATTCTTGATGACAGTTAGAGCGTAACACACGTGCTTTACACTCGATCGATGTTTCTGTTTACACTGCAAAGATCAGCCGTTAAGTAAAGATATAAAGATATCATTCATTTCTTATTGCGCAGAGATGTAAACTACGCCGAGAAGATGTGCGGGATGGGATAACAGAAACATACTTATACATTGACAGTGAACAAATACTAGATTCAAGATTTTAGCAACATGAAAACTTTTCGGCGCAGAGCTCAGGAAGCTGACTGGTGAGGCGGCCTTGCCGATGTTTTGGTCACGATGTTGTTCCTGCTATGGTTGTCTCGTGTGTGTGGGAAGCCGCCACCGCTATTTATAGGCCGACATTGAAACCGCTTTTTGCTGGAGGCGAGACGGGGGCGGCGGCGGCGGCGGCGACAGAACGAGGGGTCACGCCCGCACCACAATCGCATTCTCCGCCGTTCGCCTGCCACACGTCACTCGACTCGAGAAAACTCGAAATCTTATCCAACCCGAGTCTGGGAATCGGAGCCTTTGTTTCATATATTTTCCTCTGCAGTGCATCCCGCCAGACGGTGATGTCGGCAACTTTCATCTGCCTGTAGAGCATGCTTGTAAAACGTGAAGACCCTTTCACACGTTTGACGAGGTTCGCGTCCGACCTGTGTGACTGCTTGCACCAGAGTCTTACTTCACACACTAGGACTGATCACAAGCGTTAGCCTGCTAACTGAAATAACCATGCTGCTTCCCCTAACGACAGTTACTTAATCTCGGATTGAATTGTATGATCATCTTTAAATTAACCGGGACAGTTTAATACGTTCACATGTTACTCATGAATTAACCGGTACATTTTACAGATATACAATAATTTCCCTAGAACAGTCATAAACCAAATCAGTCTCCTTCATTTTAATAATAATACAAAAAAATTTACGCGTTAGTGCAAAACTTTTGGGCTCTTCCGTGTGTGGTTATTCTTGTATTTTAACCATAAGCTAACTGAAACGAGACTGTGTGTTTTCTCTTGCGAAATGTTGCAAGAAATCCGTTCTGTTTCCCATTTTTTGAATGTACATTCCAAGACTGCACACTAAAGTTATCCGAATAGGACGATAATCGGTAGATGTAATGTACACAAACAGACAAACAAACTATTACAATTTCAGAAAAATTGACTGATTTATTCAAGAGAAAGAGCTTCACAAATTGATCAAATCAATAACGCTTTGGTCCACCTCTGGTCCTTACGGAGCAGTTATTCAGCTTGTCACTGATCGATAAACTTGTTGGATGTCCTCCTGAGGAATATCGTACCAGATTCTGTACAGTTGGTGGATTAGATCGTCAAAATAAGGAGCTGGTTAGCGGGCCCATCCCCTAATGCTTCAATCGTTCTCAATTGGGAAGAGATTCGACGACCTAGCTGACCAAGGTAGGGTTTGACAATCAATAATAACTCTTGTGTGTGCAGGCGGGCATTATTTTGCTGAAATGTAAGCCTGAAACGGCTTACCATGAAAGGCGACAAAACGGGGCGTAGAATATCGTCGATGTACCGCTGTGCAACACAATAGTTCCTATTGCTTGTCTTCATGCTTGTCAAACCCTACCTTGGCCAGCTAGGTTGTCGGATCTCTTCCCAATTGAGAACGTTTGTAGCATTATGGGCAAGGCCCTCGAACCATCTCTGTATCTTGACATGTAACGAGCAGTTGGACAGAATTTGGCACGATAGCCCTCAGGAGAACACCCAACAACTCTACCAGTCAGTGCCAAGCCGAATAACAGCTTGCACAAGGACCATACCGAGCGAGGTGGCGCAGTGGTTAGCACACTGGACTCGCATTCGGGAGGACGACGGTTCAATCCCGTCTCCGGCCATCCTGATTTAGGTTTTCCGTGATTTTCCTAAATCTTTTCAGGCAAATGCCGGGATGGTTCCTTTGAAAGGGCACGGCCGATTTCCTTCCCAATCCTTCCCTAACCCGAGCTTGCGCTCCGTCTCTAATGACCTCGTTGTCGACGGGACGTTAAACACTAACCACCACCACCACCACCACCACCAAGGACCATAGGCGGACCAACGCGTGGTTGGCTTGCTCAGTTTGTGAAGCTCGCTCTCTTGAATAAATCAACCAGTTTTTCTGAAATTGTAATAATTTGTTTGTTTGTACAAGCACATCACATCTACCGATTTTCGTCTCATTCGCAAAATTCCTTCGTGGCGCGTCTTTTTTCTTAGAGTGTATATTATTTTCAAAGAGGAAAAACATTGGCTCACCATACGAGCTGTGACGTGGCGCAGTGTTTATACACCTTGATCTCTCATTTGGGAGAAACAGGTTTCATTTCCTTGAGTTGCCATACTGATTCAGGCTTTCTACCACCCCTGATTCACGTCGTACGAGAACTGTTTCAGGTTTCTTCCTCCAAGCTTGTGTTTGTTCTGTATCTAGGCTCAGCGGACAAAATATTAGCCAACACCATAAAACAGCACTCTGGTCGCTTTGGAGAGCCTTATGTGGTACAGAACTGTTACTAAGCCGTCATGTGACGCTCCGTAGCTGACGCAAGACATGGTAGCGAAGTGGTGTGTTCGGGCCAGTGTGTTGTACGGAATCTGCGTAGCAAACTGGCTCGGCGTGAAGACATGACAAAATGACAGACTAGAGCTTCCCTCCTGAACGTGCCCAAGACCTCACCGTGAATGGAGTGGCCCAGTTTGTTTGGTGGTGTACAAATCCAACCTGTGCAACATGACATTTGGAGTCGAGTAACTCACAAAAGGCCATTACGCGCAGCGGCCCTTTTAGCTCCACCTCTTCACTGAGCTAAACACACAATCGAGACATTCATGTCAGGAACGTAGGCAGGTAATCAACTTTACTCTGTACACGCATAAACAAATACACTTATACCAGGCTTTCATATTTTTGATCTGGGACGTCTGACGTTTAAATTAAAAACAGTTGTCATTCAGGAATTCTGACCAAGACTCTTGGCGGCGTTTCTCTTGGTTGTAGGGCAAATTCAGAAACTGGCAATGCTATAAAAAATTTATCAGTTGGGGCATCCTGCCTTACTATTAGCTGGGCCGGAATTTAGTTGAGAAGTCCCTGAGTCTCCCAAGGATCATTACTGTAACAGCCCGCTTTGCCTCCAGGGGTAGGAAATGAAATGTACTTTTTAAATAATAAAATTGACTGAACAACACAAAAACTGGAAGGTGACTGGAGACTTGTAGTGTGGTACGAAGAGTCGTGATTTTATCTCTTTTCAAATAATGGAAGGCGACGAATGATGAGCTTAACACACAGTGTGTGTGTGAGATGTATTTGGCACTGGGGTGGTTTTGTGATGTTTTCGTACAATGATTTGGACCACTCACTGACTTTGCTGTTGCCATGAAGCAGGATGTTTATATCAATACTTTCGGTGACCAGAAGTTGCCCTTTCTTCTATACCTTCATGAGCACGCTGTGTACTTTCCCGTTTTCCAAGGTAATAATACCCATGTTCATAGGTCTGAGTGCCTGCAGTCGTGGTTTGCTGAATACTCAGGCTCCCTGTAGCACATCGACCGGCCCGCTCACTCACCTGATCTCAGTACCACTCAAAATCCCAGATATTTGGCACTTGCGCGGGATCCAACCACCAATTAGTGGATTCAGCTAAATACGGCTTGATGATGATGAGGTCCCATCGAGGAGCGTAGGGGACGATGCGGGAGACCCGCACCGCTGTACTAGGCAAGGTCCTAGCGGAGGTGGTTTGCCATTGCCTTCCTCCGACCGTAATGTTGATGAATGATGATGATGATGATGAAGACAACACAACAGCTCCCACTCATCTCGAGGCAGGAAAAAAAATCCCTGACCCCACCGGGAATCGAACCCGGGACCCCGTCCGCGGGAAGCGAGAACGCTACCGCAAGACCACGAGCTTACCCAACGAAAATTGCACCTTCTTGTCGTTGTCGAGTTTAGACAATCATAAAGGCTTGGGGCGGTACCACAGGGTATTAGTGTCATGTGGATCGAGCGGATTTTTTTCGGTTATGCTCGGAAGACATTAAAAATTTACTGACATCTGAAATGCAGGCCCTTTTTGTGATTCATGAGGATGAATATTCTGTCAGGTGTGATTGACTTGAATTGTTACGATGCGGACTCAACCCGAGACACTCAAATTAAACGCAAACAAAATTAAGAAATGTACAAGGGTCTTCATGACAAGTACTCTTATTGAACGCTGCACTACACTTCAAAGTCACACAGATACATGACAGTCTGTATACAATGGTCGGGACGTTCTACCAATTGTTCAGTTCCTCGACAGTAAAAATTCGCCCCTTGGTCACGGAAGCATTTGAGAACTGCTGTGTAAACGACCTAATCCTTGGAAAATATGTTTCCCACCGTAAGTTCTTTCAGCTTGCCGAAAATATGGAAATCGCATGATACACTCCGTGTGGTGGACGAGCATCATCCACATCTGTGCGATCATGGTCAAATATTGTTGGCACAATTTCACTGCGGCTGGGAGTAACATTACATTAGGTTCATACGCCGCCGGAATTTTACGGTGAATATGAGTGCAATTTTGGCGTTTTGGCCACAAGAATCGCACTATCTCGCGTAGTTCAGTTTCGGAGTTCGTTTCCAGCACCATTTCACTCGCACACTTTGAAGCACCTGTTATTCGTACCGCAACAGAACTGTTTACAGGGCATCGGAACATGTAATTTCTTATGACAATGCGCCATCCTAGTTGTATACGGTCTTAGAGAGGGACAACGTGCGTAAGTTATTGTCTGAAGTGCGCACGTAATTCAGGTTTTGCCTTCCCTTCAATATTGGTCCACATAAAAATAGAAAATGAACCGTCTGGCGTGACTCGTATCATATTCAAGTTTGCATTACACATTCATAATCTGAAGGGTTGTTAAAATCCAGTGCATACGTTTAAAGATTAATATTATGAATGTCAATCAGCGAGACTGGCACACTTGTACTACACCGTTATCATGATACTTATGGAACAATCTCCTTGTCGCCGCGAATGAACTTCGACTCATTTATCATCAAATTTTTCTCCGAATCAGGAAAATAAATGAGCCCAGCGTGCGGTCCCACTGAAGAATGTCTGGCGTGCCCTTACCACGGCAGGCTTTTGTCACGGCGGAGGACAGCGATTGTGTCTGTGAGGAGAGAACAAAGGACACATTATGTTTATCAGAGTGTCACCGAGCCTATTCAGAGACGCTGAGGGAAATATTCATTATGTACAGAGGCTGGCTGCAAACTGACTCTCGCATTAGTTGTTAATGTATGTTCATCCTTCAGTACACGGAGCGTTCATTTATTTTTTATGAATATTAGATGGAGAGACCATTATGAAGAAGTATTGCTTCTTAGATTCGCGTTAAGTCATGGATTTTAATGTTGTTTTGTCCATAACCTTGTCCTAAGAGTAGGAAATCGAACTCCTGGTCGATACTAGCTCTTACAAGTTGATTTTCTGTCACACAACTGCCTCACTTTATTTAGTAAGATTTTTCTATGCTTTTGCCAAAATCAGTGCAGCCTTTTTCAAGTTTTGTAGACACGGGAATTGTGCTGTTTTGGAACGTGGAGGACTAATTGCTAACTGCTGTGACATGAATTTTTTTGAACAGAAAGATTTGACGTGATTCCAGTCTTGTATAGCTCTTTAACCTCTAAGCTCTACGGAAATTTAATTTTCATGATGTAGAAATTTGCCAAATCATATGTTTGGTAATTTTTTCCGGTCATGTTACTGTCGCTTGAAGTTACTAAGCTATTGCAAAGCGACAGTGTCACGCTCAGGAAAATTAAACGGATGAAGCATGTGATGTCAACGGGAAGAAAGTTTCAGCATCAATAGCTCACTTCTTAACAGGAAATAATTTTCGTTTCTAAAAGTAGAATTACATGACTGGCGATGAATCACTGAAAATCGTAAAACCGGACAGTATGCAGCAGTATACCTCCGCAACGATCTAAAGTGGAACGACCAAACAATGCTGGCTGTTGGAAAAGAATGTGGCATTGAAAGAACACCAACGAAATGATATTCAACCATGAGAAAGGTGCGAGTACTCGTTCGTCCTATTCCTAGTTCTCGTTAGTTTGGGATCGTTTCAAAACACAATAAAACCCAGTTCTAAGCAAAGAAGGGAAAGCAGAAAGGTGGAAGGAGTATATAGAGGGTCTATACAAGGGCGATGTACTTGAGGACAATATTATGGAAATGGAAGAGGATGTAGATGAAGATGAAATGGGAGAAATGATACTGCGTGAAGAGTTTGACAGAGCACTGAAAGACCTGAGTCGAAACAAGGCCCCCGGAGTAGACAACATTCCATTAGAACTACTGACGGCCTTGGGAGAGCAAATCCTGACAAAACTCTACCATCTGGTGAGCAAGATGTATGAAACAGGCGAAATACCCTCAGACTTCAAGAAGAATATAATAATTCCAATCCCAAAGAAAGCAGGTGTTCACAGATGTGAAAATTACCGAACTATCAGTTTAATAAGTCACAGCTGCTAAATACTAACACGAATTCTTTACAGACGAATGGAAAAACTAGTAGAAGCCAACCTCGGGGAAGATCATTTTGGATTCCGTAGAAACACTGGATCACGTCAGGCAATACTGACCTTACGACGTATCTTAGAAGAAAGATTAAGGAAAGGCAAACCTACGTTTCTAGCATTTGTAGACTTAGAGAAAGCTTTTGACAATGTTGACTGGAACACTCTCTTTCAAATTCTAATGGTGGCAGGGGTAAAATACACGGAGCGAAAGACTATTTACAATTTCTACAGAAACCAGATGGCAGTTATAAGAGTCGAGGGACATGAAAGGGAAGCAGTGGTTGGGAAAGGAGTAAGACAGGGTTGTAGCCTCTCCCCGATGTTGTTCAATCTGTATATTGAGCAAGCAGTAAAGGAAACAAAAGAAAAATTCGGAGTAAGTATTAAAATTCAGGGAGAAGAAATAAAAACTTTGAGGTTCGCCGATGACATTGTAATTCTGTCAGAGACAGCAAAGGACTTGGAAGAGCAGTTGAATGGAATGGACAGTGTCTTGAAAGGAGGATATAAGATGAACATCAACAAAAGCAAAACAAGGATAATGGAATGTAGTCTAATTAAGTCGGGTGATGCTGAGGGAATTAGATTAGGAAATGAGGCACTTAAAGTAGTAAAGGAGTTTTGCTATTTAGGGAACAAAATAACTGATGATGGTCGAAGTAGAGAGGATATAAAATGTAGGCTGGCAATGGCAAGGAAAGCGTTTCTCAAGAAGAGAAATTTGTTAACATCCAGTATTGATTTAAGTGTCAGGAAGTCATTTCTGAAAGTATTCATATGGAGTGTGGCCATGTATGGAAGTGAAACATGGACGATAAATAGTTTGGACAAGAAGAGAATAGAAGCTTTCGAAATGTGGTGCTACAGAAGAATGCTGAAGATTAGATGGGTAGATCACATAACTAATGAGGAAGTATTGAATAGGATTGGGGAGAAGAGAAGTTTGTGGCACAACTTGACCAGAAGAAGGGATCGGTTGGTAGGACATGTTCTGAGGCATCAAGGGATCACCAATTTAGTATTGGAGGGCAGCGTGGAGGGTAAAAATCGTAGAGGGAGACCAAGAGATGAATACACTAAGCAGATTCAGAAGGATGTAGGTTGCAATAGGTACTGGGAGATGAAAAAGCTTGCACAGGATAGAGTAGCATGGAGAGCTGCATCAAACCAGTCTCAGGACTGAAGACCACAACAACAACATTATGCGTGTTCATACTTCATGCCTTCACATTTGCAGTCGTCTGCCGCTAGGGGGCTCCGAATTGTAGCGTATAACGTGGCGATGAGTGACTTAACTATGTCGGTGTGTCATAAACAGTGTGCTGTAATAGAATTTTAATTCCAAGAGATCTTGGACGCATGGAGCACTCTCTCCTTCAGCACGACAATGCCAGACCACACACGAGCGCAGCGACCTCTGCCACAATCCCACGTCTTGGGTTCGCTGTCACCAGTCATCCCCCACACAGTCCGCGCTTGGCTCCGTCCGATATTTATCTGTTTCCAGAACTTCAAGAATACCTCCGACGACTTCACTTTGAGACTGATGAAGCGGTGCAAGCGGAGGTGAGGTTGTGGCTCCGTCAACTAAGTCAAACATTCTACATTGACGGCGCCAACAAACTGGTCTCGGGAGGAAAGTGTTCAAATGGTTCAAATGGCTCTGAGCACTATGGGACTTAACATCTGAGGTCATCAGTCCCCTAGAACTTAGAACTGCTTACACCTAAGGATATCACACACACCCATGCCCGAGGCAGGATTCGAACCTGCGACCGTAGCGGTCGCTCGGTTCCAGACTGTAGCGCCTAGAAACAATTCCTTACTGGACCTAATGAGAAATAAATACACGAAAGAATGGTGTTTTATGTACATACCCTATTTTTCCACTTAATCTCCATCCCATTCTATGGCTTTCCTCCAGCGCGAAACAAGGGAATATATGCCCTTTTGGCATTTGAAAAGTCCGTGCCAAAATAAAAACTTCTTACGTCTTTGGGGCAAACCTTTTTTTATTTTTCGACATAGTCTCCTTTTAGACTTATACCCTTATACCCTTCATCCAAAGCTGTTCTAGTTTGTTGATCCCTTCCGAATAACAGGAATTGTCCAAGTCTGCAAAATAGCTATTAGTTGCTGCAATGACCTCCTCGTTCGAATAAAATCTTTGTCCCGACATCCATTTCTTCAGATTGGGGAACAAACAGTAGTCCGAGGGAGCCAAGAGAATAGCGGGGGGGGGGGGGGGGGGGGGGGATGTGAAACGAGTTGGAATCCTATTTCCAATAACTTTGAATAACTTTGCGACTACAACTGCTGAGATGTGTGCTAGTGCACTATTACGATGGCAAAGGACTTTTTTGCGGTCCAATCGCCCGCATTTGTCTTGCACCTCGGTTTTCAAACGGTCCAATAACGATGAATAATATGCGCCTGTAATAGTTTTACCCTTTTCCAGATAGTCGATGAGGATTATCCCTTGCGAATCCCAAAAGACAGTCGCCATAAGCTTTCCGGCCGAAGGAATGGTCTTCGCCTTTTTTGGTGCAGATTCTCTCTTGGTAATCCATTGTTTAGATTGCTGTTTGATCTCAGGAGTATAGTAATGTATCCGTGTTTCATCCACAGTGACGAAACGACGCTTAAAGTCCTGCGGATTCTTCCTGAACAGTTGCTAACCGCACGATTCCGTTTTTGGTCAAGCATGAGCAATCGCGGAACCCATCTTGCGGATAGCTTTCTCATGCCCAAATGTTTATGCAAAATATTATGTACCCATTCATTCAAGATGCCCACAGCACTAGCAATCTCACGCACCTTAACTCTTCTGTCATCCATCACCATATGTTGGATTTTATCAATGATTTATGGAGTCGTAACCTCCACAGGGCGTCCAGAACGTTCAGCATCACTTGTGCCCTTAAGGCCACTCCTAAAAGTTTGAAACCATTTATAAATTGTTCCAGTCGAAGGTGCAGAGTCACCGTAATGTTTCTCAAGTTTCTCTTTAGTCTCATGAGGCGTTTTGCCTTTCATAAAGTAATGTTTAATTACCACACGAAACTCTTTTTCGTCCATTTTTTGACAATCACTCGACTTTCTTGAGTGACATGAATGCCAAACACAAAGAAATAGACCAATATGGCTGAAACTCGGTGTGCGTCCTTTCCAAAGATGCTACTAACTAAACATGACCTTGATACGCGCCGGTGGTGCCGACTCTCGGATTTGGCACGCACTTTTCAAACGTCCCCCGTATATATAGCAATGAGCTAGTAAAATTATTTGATTTTGTATGCACACTCTGTTTTTGTAGTTTTCTGTACTCCACTTAAAAATGACAAATGTCCTAAATTGAAATCGTAGATTTAACAAGTAAGCAATGTAAATTGTCAAAGGCAATAGTGATATCTTTCAAAAAGTTTTATATGACACTGAATCACAGCCATGAAACAGTAAACTACTGCCTTCTCTCGAAACGACCATGACGGGAAAATCGGAGAAATTCGAGGTCATACGGGGGCTTATCGACAGTCGGCTGTTTCACGAACCCTTCTGCTTGCAAACATCGTAAGGTGCCCTGAAGAGTGTAAATATAGATGCCAGTTTATCTAGTATCGCAACAGAGTCACTGTGCAGATGAAATGCAAGAGTGGTGATACTTGAGTTCTATAAGTTGATCTGTGAAGACTGAGAGTTTCCTCCTTCTTTTTTTTCTCCTCATCAGTCTTGCGGCCCGCCATGCCTCTTGTATCTCAAATTGGTTCAAATGGCTCTGAGCACTATGGGACTTAACGTCTGAAGTCATCAGTCCCCTAGAACTTAGAACTACTAAAACACATCCATGCCGGAGGTAGGATTCGAACCTGCGACCGTAGCGCTAGCGCGGTTCCAGACTGAACCGCTCTGCCACAACGCTTCTATCTCAACATCTCCTTCTCAGAGTAGGACTCAGTTGTTTGTTGGATGTATTCCAATCTTCCACAGTTCTGACCCAGCGCGACTCCCACAGAAGTTATTCATTGGTGCCTTAACACATTTCCTGTCATCCTGTGTCATCTTCTTGACAGTCTTTTCCATAAGCTCCTTTCTTCGCCAATTCTGCAGAAAACCTACGAAACACAAAGATACGGGCTCTATGCTCACTACCGTATACAGTTTTCATCTGTGCATAAGAGTGATATGTATGGGTATTTTGAGGAACTGAGCCGTATTCTGCCTCTGGGACTTTGTTACGGAGAAGATTATTTTTCTTCTACTCAGCTGTGTTCTCATCTTCAGGCATTTTCGCATTCTTATCGATGAGGTATACCACCACAACTATATCTTGTTGTTGTACCAGCATCCTTTAGTATGGTAGCTATAAAGTGACATAGAGTTACGACGAGATATATTGACCTTTCCGTGCCATATAAGATCGAACACAGTGCTAAAGTTCCTGAGGAAGCAGCCATTGTTGCTCCGAAAACGATTAGAAATGAATTAAAACAATGTACTCAGCTGAGTAGACGTAGTATAATAAGCTAATATAGGCTGAAGCGCCAGAAAAATGTTATAGTCATGCGGCATGAATATTAAAATACAGATATGTGTAAACAGGCAGAATAAGGCGCTGCGACTGGCAACGTCTATGTAAGACAAGTACAGTTGTTAGATCGGTTACGCTGCTACAATGGCAGGTTATGAACATGAGTTTGAACGTGGTGTTATAGTCGGTGCACGAGCGATGGGACACACAATCTCCGAGGTAGCTATAAAGTGGAGATTTTCCCGTACTATCATTTCACGAGTGTATCGTGAATATCAGGAATCCGGTAAAACATCGAATCTCCGACATCGCTGCGACCGGAAAAACATACTGCAAGAACGGGGACCAATAACGACTGAAGAGAATCGTTGAACGTGACAGAAGGGCAACCCTTCCACAAACTGGTCCAGATTTCAATGCTGGGCCATCAGAAAATGTCAGCGTGCGAACCATTCAAAGACACTTCATTGATATGGGCTTTCGGAGACGAAGACCCAGTCGTGTACCATTGATGACAGCACGACATAAAGCTTTACGCCTCGCGAGGGCCATTCAACACCGGCATTGGATTGTTGATGACTGGAATCATGTTGCCTGTTCGGACGAGTTTTGCTTCAAACTGTATCGAGCCGAGGGACGTGAATCCATGGACGCTGGATGTCAGCAGGAGACTGTTCAAGCTGGGGGAGGCTCTGTTATGGTGTTGCGCGTGTGCGGTTGGAGAGGTATGGGACCCTGATACCTCTACATAGGTCTCTGGCAAGTGACACGTACGTAACCATCCTGTCTGATCACCTGCATCCATTGATATCCGGTGTGCATTACGACGGACTTTGGCAATTCTAACAGGACAATGCGACATCCCACACGTCTAGAATTGCTGCAGAGTGGCTCCAGAAACACTCTTCTGAATTTAAACATGTCCGCTCGCCACCATATTATTCAGCATATCTGGAATGCCTTCGAACGTGCTGTTCAGAAGAGATCTCCACCCCCTTGTACTCTTACGGACTTAAGGATAGCCCTGCAGGATTCATGCTGTCAATTGCCTCTAGCACTGCTTCTGACATTAGTGGAGTCCATGCCGCTGCCCGGTGTGGCAGTGCGGTTCTAGGCGCATCAGTCTGGAACCGCGTGACCTCTACGGTCGTAGGTTCGAATCCTGCCTCGGGCATGGATGTGTGTGATGTCCTTAGGTTAGTTAGGTTTAAGTAGTTCCAATCGACAGCAGACCAACACCGACAACGATAGTTCAGGTATGCATGCCGACGTCGTAAGCTGAAGATGAACGGATAGAGAAAGTGTATGAGGATATTGAAAGGGTAATGCAGTATGTAAAGGGGAACGAAAATCTAATAGTCATGGGCGACTGGAATGCAGTTGTAGGGGAAGGAGTAGAAGAAAAGGTTACAGGAGAATATGGGCTTGGGACAAGGAATGAAAGAGGAGAAAGACTAATTGAGTTCTGTAACAAGTCTCAGCTAGTAATAGCGAATACCCTGTTCAAGAATCACAAGAGGAGGAGGTATACTTGGAAAAGGCCGGGAGATACGGGAAGATTTCAATTAGATTACATCATGGTCAGACAGAGATTCCGAAATCAGATACTGGATTGTAAGGTGTACCCAGGACCAGATATAGACTCAGATCACAATATAGTAGTGATGAAGAGTAGGCTGAAGTTCAAGACATTAGTCAGGAAGAATCAATACGCAAAGAAGTGGGATACGGCAGTACTAAGGAATGACGTGATACGTTTGAAGTTCTCTAACGCTATAGATACAGCAATAAGGAATAGCGCAGTAGGCAGTACAGTTGAAGAGGAATGGACATCTATAAAAAGGGCCATCACAGAAGTTGGGAAGGAAAACATAGGTACAAAGCAGGTAGCTGCGAAGAAACCATGGGTAACAGAAGAAATACTGCAGTTGATTGATGAAAGGAGGAAGTACAAACATGTTCCGGGAAAACCAGGAATACAGAAACACAAGTCGCTGAGGAATGAAATAAATAGGAAGTGCAGGGAAGCTAAGACGAAACGGCTGCAGGAAAAATGTGAAGACATTGAAGAAGACATGATTGTCGGAAGGACAGACTCAGCATACAGGAAAGTCAAAAAACCTTTGGTGACATTAAAAGCAACGGTGGTGAGTGCAACGGAAATTCCACTGTTAAATGCAGAGGAGAGAGCAGATAGGTGGAAAGAATACATTGAAAGCCTCTATGAGGGTGAAGATTTGTCTGATGTGATAGAAGAAGAAACAGGAGTCGATTTAGAAGAGATAGGGGATCCAGTATTAGAATCGGAATTTAAAAGAGCTTTGGAGGACTTACGGACAAATAAGGCAGAAGGGATAGATAACATTCCATTAGAATTTCTAAAATCATTGGGGGAAGTGGCAACAAAACGACTATTCACGTTGGTGTGTAGAATATATGAGTCTGGCGATATACCATCTGACTTTCGGAAAAGCATCATCCACACAATTCCGAAGACGGCAAGAGCTGACAAGTGCGAGAATTATCGCACAATCAGCTTGACAGCTCATCCATCGAAGTTGCTTACAAGAATAATATACTGAAGAATGGAAAAGAAAATTGAGAATGCGCTAGGTGACGATCAGTTTGGCTTTAGGAAAAGTAAAAGGACGAGAGAGGCAATTCTGACGTTATGGCTAATAATGGAAGCAAGGCTAAAGAAAAATCAAGACACTTTCATAGGATTTGTCGACCTGGAAAAAGCGTTCGACAATATAAAATGGTGCAAGCTGTTCGAGATTCTGAAAAAAGTAGGGGTAAGCTATAGGGAGAGACGGGTCATATACAATATGTACAACAACCAAGAGTAGACGATCAAGAACGAAGTGCTCGTATAAAGAAGGGTGTAAGACAAGGCTGTAGCCTTTCGCCCCTACTCTTCAATCTGTACATCGAGGAAGCAATGATGGAAATAAAAGAAAAGTTCGGGAGTGGAATTAAAATACAAGGTGAAAGGATATCAATGATAGGATTCGCTGATGACATTGCTAACCTGAGTGAAAGTGAAGAAGAATTAAATGACCTGCTGAACGGAATGAACAGTCTAATGCGTACACAGTATGGTTTGAGAGTAAATCGGAGAAAGACGAAGGTAATGAGAAGTAGTAGAAATAAGAACAGCGAGAAACTTAACATCGGGATTGATGGTCACGAAGTCAATGAAGTTAAGGAATTCTGCTACCTAGGCAGTAAAATAATCAATGACGGACGGAGCAAGGAGGACATCAAAAGCAGACTCGCTATGGCAAAAAAGGCATTTCTGGGCAAGAGAAGTCTACTAATATACCGGCCTTAATCTGAGGAAGACATTTCTGAGGATGTACGTCTGGAGTACAGCATTGTATGGTAGTGAAACATGGACTGTGGGAAAACCGGAATAGAAGAGAATCGAAGCATTTGAGATGTGGTGCTATAGACGAATGTTGAAAATTAGGTGGACTGATAAGGTAAGGAATGAGGAGGTTCTACGTAGAATCGGAGAGGAAAGGAATATGTGGAAAACACTGATAAGGAGAAGGGACATGACGATAGGACATCTGCTAATACATGAGGGAATGACTTCCGTGGTACTAGAGGGAGCTGTAGAGGGCAAAAACTGTAGAGGAAGACAGAGATTGGAATACGTCAAGGAAATAATTGAGGACGTAGGTTGCAAGTGCTACTCTGAGATGAAGAGGTTAGCACAGGAAAGGAATTCGTGGCGGGCCGCATCAAACCAGTCAGTAGACTGATGACCAAAAAAAAAAAAAAAGTTCTAAGTACTAGGGGACTGATGACCTCAGATGCTAAGTCCCATAGTATTCAGAGCCATTTTGAATATTAGTCGAGTCCGTGCCACGTAGTGTTGCGACACTTCTGTGTGCTCGCAGGGCCCTACACGATATTAGGCAGGTGTGGCAGTTTCTGTGCCTCTTTACTGTTATCATAGATGTCGTCATGCCGGATTTTTCTTGACACCCGTCTCACTATGTTACTGCACGGGCGCTGAAGACCTTGCTGTCGTGCGCCCAAAAAACCCCTCTACTACCTCTACTACTACTGTCTCACTCCTGTTCAGACTTCTTCAGTACTCGACGTTTCGATACCTCTTCTGGGGAATATCTTCAGGATTTAATTATTGTCCCTGGATGCCTGAACACGCAAGAGTGAAAAAGTTTGAAGATGATCATGAGGCGGCAACAAACGCGACAGCAAATAACTGAAGACGTACGGCAAAACTTGCAAGTGCAAATTCTAGATGAAAAGATTGTCGTAAGAGAGAAATTGGTGGGAGGTCTGGAGCGAATCAACGGGAAAGATATCTTTTTAAAAAAATAAAAATAAAAAAAGGGTCGTCACGCGGTCTAACGACAGTAGATTTTATCACAAATTCTAGAGCCGCCTTTGTTAATAATAAAACATTTCACAGCTTATGTTCCCGATTTCCATAGCTATGGAAGCCTCTACGAATAGTGTCACCGTCTGAACGAGGACTAGCGGCTCGACGGGACGTGCCACTGCAATTAGTCGTGCCGTGACCCTCACGTCATCGCAGGCGGGAGCCGTTCGCAGCTGCTGCCGGCAGAGTTTGTGTGCCACCGGCTGAGGGATGAGCTCAGAGTGGCGTGGGGCCGCGAGTGGAGGGTTCCCGCTGCGACTCGCTGCCCTCTCACAGCGGGGACGCGTCGTCAATCAACGTAACGACGAGCCGGCGGCGGCCGCGCTGTCCAGATCTCTCTATCAGGCGCTGGCTGATAGGGGCCGCGCCCATCTCAGATGCTGGATGTCGGTGCTCTGCATCTCTGACGCAGTGCTGCGCTTGCTTTTTGTTCGCCCCGCCCTGCCGACTGCGTAACGAAACGACGGCAAAGGATCCATTTTTACCGCCCTTATTTCCCTGTCGCGCCCTTTTTGTATGCAAAGCGGCCTGCAGGCCTGACGTCGTCTGCGAAAGCGTGTGTGTGTGTGTGTGTGCGTGTGTGTGTGTGTGTGTGTGTGTGTGTGTTTTCTCTCGAGGTCGCCTCGCCGGCTGATACGCCTCCGTATTGGTGCTGCGGCGGTCGGCAACGGCAAAAAGAAACAGGTCCCCGCTGTCTGCAGCGGCGACGTCACCGCGCCGGACGATGGAATCCTGCTCTCCTGGAATGGCCACTACTGCAGCGACAATAGCTCCCCTGCGGCTTCAATGTTGACCTCCCTCCGAGCCCGAGGCTACTACATCACGGGCATTTTGCGACGTTAGGTAGTCAGGTTCTCGGGCATATCACCTCTCTCTGTCCTCCCCCTTTGCCTCAGTAGAAGACACTTAATCTGTCTACCGGTGTAGATCAGTTACTGGATCTTCCTGTTCAAGTATTTCGCAACAGGGAAGTGTTTTGGCATCGAAGTAGCATATACGCAGATTCAACTGATTTTAACAGATAGAAATTATGATGATAAATTTACATACTCACGTACCACGTTGCGCATACCAAATCATTTAAACAAGGTACACGTAGCGCAACTCAATGCCACGCGCATTGTGATAAACCTTTTGCATTTCTTTTATGTTTTCGTCTTCTTTAAATGCAAAGAGAAAAGATGAAGCGGTAGCCCATCATAGAACCTATGCCTACCGTCAGGTATTTTTGATTTTCAGTTGTTAAAAAAGAGAGGAGATTTTCTTGTACCAGTAGGAGGAAGGAAGGATTCGCGCTCAGCTAGTGAACGAGTGAGAAGCACACCATTTTAAGCGAGTAATTGGAGACCGCCATCTTGGGGCCGCTATGAATAAGTGAGGAGTATGTATTTCATATTTGTACCGTTTGGAAAATACAGTATTGTTTTATTACCTTAAAGGTCGTGTGAGTTGTTATTTCAAATAGTACGATAATTACAAGGACTGAAGCCCGCCTATGTACTTTGGAATATTACGAAGCTCTGATAAGCTCAATGGGAACACGGTCAAGACTTCGAAGGTGAACTAGGCGACCAAACGTAGCATTATAAAGAAGGGTAAGCACAAATCTACAGCGGAGAAAGAAACTACTTCCCCCTGCAAAATAATATGAACTAATACCAACTTATTTCCAGGCATAGCTCAGCTTATTGTGCTAGTCATTCATGCCAAAAAATTAATCTCATTAATTCAATACATTTTAAAAAGCCACGCATTTCAACATTTTATTACCATCTATTCCATTATTTTATTATATTGTAGCGACCGTGACAGTCGGAAATAAGTCTCTTTATTTAAGGAGACAGTATAGCACGGGGCTGAAAAGTTACAGGCCTTGCACCGAAAGAATAAGAGTCTTATCGGTATAAATTTATTCAAAGCACCCTCCCTCCCTCCGTCCAGCCTCATGCCCTTGCAATTATTTCAGTCTACTCAAAAAGAAATATAATAGGTGATCCAAATAGTCACTCGGCTGCATTTTTTACGCCATCTATGTCATTAAAATACGAATCTTCAGGTGTTTCGTCAGGTTACGAAAGGGACAATAGTCTGTACGGGATCCAATCAAGTGATTTCGGCAGAAGGGAGATTGTCGACCAACTGGAGATAAAGGTCTTCAATTTTGCAGGCACAATTTGAGGCGCATATGAAGGTGTATTGCCCAGCAACAAAATAATTCCTTGGATCAACTTTAGACGACCGTACGTCTTAATTGCCTTCGAGGAAGCTGGCGTAATAATCTCCAATTTGAGAGTAGTCTATCCTATTGTCAGAATTTCACACCATCTGACTTTGACCCCACTTCGTTGGAAAACGTGAAGCTGTAGTAGTGGGAGCCTTAGACGGGTGTTTTGCAGAAGTTCAAAAATTGCTCTACTGGAGTGGTATTTACTTGTTACGTTAGGAATGTTTTCGTCTTTAAAAAGCCATCCTAAGTCACTATATAACATTTTTCCATTCTATTCAAACGGGTTTAGAAACGACGATTCCATTCTGAAGGAGTAAATTGGTGTTTTTTGGCGTCGTGCTGCTCCATATTATTCAATATTTCGCCAAGAAATATCATTTTCCTGCATAGGTACAGAAGTTGCACATTTACGCTAACACTGCAAATGCTGTAATATACAGGGTGTTACAAAAAGGTACGGCCAAACTTTCAGGAAACATACTTCACACACAAAGAAAGAAAATATGTTATGTGGACATATGACCGGAAACGCTTACTTTCCATGTTAGAGCTCATTTTATTACTTCTCTTCAAATCACATTAATCGTGGAATGGAAACACACAGCAACAGAACGTACCAGCGTGACTTCAAACACTTTGTTACAGGAAATGTTCAAAATGTCCTCCGTTAGCGAAGATACATGCATCCACCCTCCGTCGCATGGAATCCCTGATGCGCTGATGCAGCCCTGGAGAATGGCGTATTGTATCACAGCCGTCCACAATACGAGCACGAAGAGTCTCTACATTTGGTACCGGGGTTGCGTAGACAAGAGCTTTCAAATGCCCCCATAAATGAAAGTCAAGAGGGTTGGAGTCAGGAGATCGTGGAGGCCATGGAATTCGTCTGCCTCTACCAATCCATCGGTCACCGAATCTGTTGTTGAGTAGCGTAGGAACACTTCGACTGAAATGTGCAGGAGCTCCATCGTGCATGAGCCACATGTTGTGTCGTACTTGTTAAGGCACATGTTGTGGCGTACTTGTAAAGGCACATGTTCTAGCAGCACAGGTAGAGTATCCCGTATGAAATCATGATAACGTGCTCCATCGAGCGTAGGTGGAAGAACATGGGGCCCAATCAAGACATCACCAACAATGCCTGCCCAAACGTTCACAGAAAATCTGCATTGATGTGATTGCACAACTGCGTGCGGATTCTCGTCAGCCCACACATGTTGATTGTGCAAATTTACAATTTGATCACGTTGGAATGAAGCCTCATCCGTTAAGAGAACATTTGCACTGAAATGAGGATTGACACATTGTTGGATGAACCATTCGCAGAAGTATACCCGTGGAGGCCAATCAGCTGCTGATAGTGCCTGCACACGCTGTACATGGTACGGAAACAACTGGTTCTCCCGTAGCACTCTCCATACAGTGACGTGGTCAACGTTACCTTGCACAGCAGCAACTTCTCTGACGCTGACATTAGGGTTATCGTCAACTGCACGAAGAATTGCCTCGTCCGTTGCAGGTGTCCTCGTCGTTCTAGGTCTTCCCCAGTCGCGAGTCGTAGGCTGGAATGTTCCGTGCTCCCTAAGACGCCGATCAATTGCTTCGAACGTCTTCCTGTCGGGACACCTTCGTTCTGAAAATCTGTCTCGATACAAACGTACCGCGCCACGGCTATTGCCCCGTGCTAATCCATACAGTACATCATATGGGCTTCTGCCAACTCCGCATTTGTAAACATTGCACTGACTGCAAAACCACGATCGTGATGAACACTAACCTGTTGATGCTACGTACTGATGTGCTTGATGCTAATACTGTAGAGCAATGAGTCGCATGTCAACACAGGCACCGAAGTCAACATTACCTTCCTTCTATTGGGCCAACTGGCGGTGAATCAAGGAAGTACAGTACATACTGACGAAACTAAAATGAGCTCTAACATGGAAAGTAAGCGTTTTCGGACACATGTCCACATAACATCTTTTCTTTATTTGTGTGTGAGGAATGTTTCCTGAAAGTTTGGCCGTACCTTTTTGTAACACTCTGTATTTATGGTTGAACTACGTTGTGGTCAATATTAATATTCAAATGGTTCAAATGGCTCTGTGCATTATGGGACTTAACCTCTAAGGTGATCAGTCCCCTAGGACTTAGAACGTCATACACATCGATGCCCGAGGCAGGATTCGAACCTGTGACCGTAGCGATCGCGCGGTTCCACGCTGTAGCTCCTAGAACCGCTCGGCCACCACGGCCGGCTACCTTTCTTTTTCACGCAGTACAAGAAATATGCCATATCTGTTTGTTCACAATTAAATACTGCTTATTACGTTAGAATGAGTTCGAACTGTAACATTCTGTTGTTCAGTACTCTAAATTTTTGAAGTGAAATGTATTTTGCATCTCATGATCTTTCCGGTATTTGGTACGCTACATTATTAACGTTTCGCGCTGTATGCAATGTATAGGTGAATGTTGCTACCTGACTGTCTTATGTTCTCACAAATATCCAAGCTATTTTGCGGCACCACAAAATTAAACGTTTTGAGCCTCATGTCCATAATTATTGTCAAAAATAAGTTATCGTAAAAAATGTAGACAATGATGTATCTTTTCTGAAAATGTAAGTTCTGTGACAGGACGTTCCTAATGTAAAATATCTAAACACACCCACGTCTCTGGGGGAGGCAATGTTGGTTCATTTTCCAGGTTTATTCGTGCAGCAACGGCCTTGCCGCAGTGGATACACCGGTTCCCGTTAAGCGCTGTCGGGTGTGGCCGGCGCTTGGATGGGTGACCATCCGGGCTGCCATGCGCTGTTGCCGTTTCTCGGGGTGCACTCAGCCTCGTGATGCTAATTGAGGAGCTACTCGACCAAATAGTAGCGGCTCCAGTCACAGAAAACCTCCTATCCGCATCCTCATTGAGGATGACACGGCGTTCGGATGGTCCCGATGGGCCACTTGTGGCCTGAAGACGGAGTGCTTTAAACACTGTACAGCTCCTCGCTATTTTTCTTCACGTACACTGGTATGTGTAGGCAGTAGAGTTACGTCTAAGAAATGCTGTATGTGTGCATCACTCAATATATAATGTTCGATTTGTGTCCTTACAAGCCAGAGTACCTTCAATTTACAAGACTTACCACCACAATGGCGTCCTGCCGAAGGTTCAAAATACACCACACCTGTAGCGCCCTTGGGGAGTCTGGTTATTTTACAAGGTCTTTGAGCCAGAGAGACAACAAAGATATATTTATGTATGCAGCAGTACGGCAAACAGATGTCTGCTGCACGACTACGAGATAAATGATTTCTGCTTCACAACAGACATACATTTCAACCTAAACAGTGCCATTACTGTCTAAAAAACAGGCTTGTACAAGTGCCTCCCACCTTTCCACAGCTCGTAGCGGCGGGATGTCGCAGCTCCCCGTGGGCAAAGATGGTACCTCCAGTGAGGGGGCGACGGAGGTGGGCGGCGGCTGCTGCGGCAGCGGTGTCTGTCTCCACATAAGGAGCGCCAGGGACCACTGGGCGGCTGCTCGCTCTCCGTCCAACGTCCTGCCCCCGTACCTGCCCAAACAGCTCCTCTTCCTACCGTCGTAACAGTGTAATTTTCATGAAATAGTACACTACTGGCCATTAAAATTGCTACAACACGAAGATGACGTGCTACAGACGCGAAATTTACCCGACAGGAAGAAGATGCTGTGATACGCAAATGATTAGCTTTTCAGAGCATTCAGACAAGGTTGGCGCCGGTGGCGACACCTACAACGTGCTGACACGAGGAAAGTTTCCAACCGATTTCTCATACACAAACAGCAGTTGACCGACGTTGCCTGGTGAAACGCTGTTGTGATGCCTCGTGTAAGGAGGAGATATGCGTACCATCACGTTTCCGACTTTGATAAAGATCGGATTGTAGCCTATCGGGACATTGCTGCTCGCGTGGGTCGAGATCCAATGACTGTTAGCACAATATGGAATCGGTTGGTTCAGGAGGGTAAAACGGAACGCCGTGCTGGATCCCAACGGCCTCGTATCGCTAGCAGTCGAGATGACAGGCATCTTACCCGAATGGCTGTAACGGATCTCTGAGCCTCGATCTCTGAGTCAACAGATGGGGACGTTTGCAAGACAACAACCATCTGCACGAACAGTTCGACGACGTTTGCATCAGAATGGACTATCAGCTCGGAGACCATGGCTGCAGTTACCCTTGACGCTGCACCACAGACAGGAGCGCCTGCGATGGTGTACTCAACGACGAACCTGGGTGCACGAATGGCAAAACGTCATTTTTTCGAATGAATCCAGGTTCTGTTTACAGCATCATGATGGTCGCATCCGTGTTTGGCGACATCGCGGTGAACGCACATTGGAAGCGTGTATTCGTCATCGCCATACTGGCGTATCACCCGGCGTGATGGTATAGGGTGCCATTGGTTACACGTCTCGGTCACCTCTTGTTCGCATTCACAGCTCTCTGAATAGTGGACGTTACATTTCAGATGTGTTACGATCCGTGGCTCTACCCTTCATTCGATCCCTGCGAAACCCTACATTTCAGCAGGATAATGCACTACCGCAAGTTGCAGGTCTTCTACGGGCCTTTCTGGATACAGAAAACGTTCGACTGCTGCCCTGGCCAGCACATTCTCTAGATCTCTCACCAATTGAAAACGTCTGGTTAATGGTGGCCGAGCAATTGGCTCGAAACAATACGCTAGTCACTACTCCTGATGAACTGTGGCATGGTGTTGCATGGGCATGGGCTGCTGTACCTGTACACGCCATCCAAGCTCTGTTTGACTCTATCCCCAGGCGTATCAAAGCCGTTATTACGGCCAGAGGTGGTTTTGTTGGGTACTGATTTCTCAGGATCTATGCAACCAAATTGCGTGAAAATGTAATCACATGTCAGTTCTAGTATAATATATTTGTCCAATGAATACCCGTTTATCATCTGCATTTCTTCTTGGTGTACCAATTTTAATGGCGAGTAGTGTATATACTGTAACAGTCACTTGTTACCAATATTTTATTAGCTAGACGCATTCCGGAAGCATGCTGTTATCATCAGGTACATTTAAGGTTATGTCTTGAAAAAGCCGCCACAATAATTGCTATGTAAAAGTAATTGTAAATGCACTGTAACGTTTATGTTCAAAAATGTGTGTGAATTCCTATGGGACCAAACTGCTGAGGTCGTCGGTCCCTAGACTTACACACTACTTAACCTAAATTATCCTAAGGACAACACACGCACCCATGCCCGAGGAAGGACTCTAATAACATCCGCCGGGAGTGCCCGTCCGATTCGTGACATGGTAACGTTTATGTCTTAAGTAATGTGTGATGTTTATGTCTAACAAGGAACAGTTATACCAAGTAGTGTACTGACTGCATATCTGATTACGTGTATCTGTATATTTACCTGGCCCTGTTTTAAAAACTCTGTCTACTAGCAAGAGCCACGTGGGATTAGCCGAGCGGTCATGGACTGTGAGGCTGGTCCCGGCGGAGGTTCGAGTCCTCCCTCGGGCATGGGTGTGTGTGTTTGTCCTTAGGATAATTTAGGTTAAGTAGTGTGTAAGCTTAGGGATTGATGATCTTAGCAGTTAAGTCCCATAAGATTTCACTAGCAAGAAAGCAGTACCAATAAACCCAAACTAATGAAAACCTGAGCGTGTTAAAGACAAATTAGAGGTAATTGCATTCAAATCTACTCGATCTTACTACGGCCCTGTAAGTACAAAAGTGATCCCTGTGTGAAAATCCATAAAAAGTGTGAAATAAATTTCTTACCTCGTACTGGTGTCTCCTCGGATAACGCATTGTTCTGCTCTCAGTACTACTAAACCAACTACAGTTGCAAAATCCAAAATGCGTGATATTTGACTGAGACACATTTAGAATTTGTGTGAATAAAACCGACTTGGAATTGGGAGGCGGAATATGACTGAGGAGAATGACTGTAATATCTTACTTGAAAATCTTACCACACTGTGAAACTGACTTTCAGTTGCTCAGCCGTATGATAAAAATTACATTTACGCAAGCAAACGATCTTTCAAAAAAAAAAAAAACTTGGGGTTACATGCAAAACTGGTCTCATTCAAACTCGTTCTTCAGCAAAAGCACATAAATACATGACTACTGACTACCTCATTGTAGATCAATGTAACAGTATTTAGAAAGATTCTTTATCAGAATTTCATTATAATATCTGTAGTATTTTCGTAATTAATTTTACTTCAAATCTTAATTTTCCATAAGTCCTTAATACTCACACAGGCATTATTACACAGAATATTTAATACTTAGCGACTTCCCACTCCGGAGCATCGCAACAGACACTGGCAGCCTCTTGCGCGCTACTCCTGCACTATGTGATCAAAAGTATCCGGACACCTGGCTGAAAATGACTTATAAGTTTGTGGCGACCTCCATCGGTAATGCTGGAATTCAATATGGTGTTGGCCCGCCCTTAGCCTTGATGACAGCTTCCACTCTCGCAGGCATACGTTCAATCAGGTGCTGCAAGGTTTCCTGGGGAATGGTAGCCAATTCTTCACGGAGTGCTGCAAGGTTTCCTGGGGAATTGTAGCCAATTCTTCACGGAGTGCTGCACTGAGGATAGGTATCGGGTTCGATCCCCAGCCGGGTTGGGGATTTCCTCTCAACGGAACTGGGTGTTGGTGTTGTCCTTATCATTTCATCTCATCATCATCATTCGTGACAGTGGCTAGATCGGATTGTGTTAACTTGGACTGTGTAAAACTTCGTACCGGCCCTGATGACCTCGTAGTTGAGCGCCCCACATCACGCCAAACATCAGCAACGCTTTTCTCATCTCTATCCGTTTCTTTCTTCCGTCTCATATTTTAATCATACTCTTCATTATTTCTAGATCTTCTTCTGACTAGTCAACTACTTCTCCACATTGGTTCCCTCTGTATTGTTGCCGTACATTTGATACAATCGACAAGGAAGTAATTGCGTAATACAATGCTAATGAAGCATGTATTTCTTGAATTTCATGTATTCTGTACTATACAGGGTGGTCCATTGATAGTGACCGGGCCAAATATCTCACGAAATAAGCATCAAGCGAAAAAACTACAAAGAACGAAACTCGTCTAGCTTGAACGGGGGAAACCAGATGGCGCTATGATTGGCCCGCTAGATGGCGCTGCCGTAGGTCAAACGGATATCAACCGCATTTTTTAAAATAGGAACCCCCATTTTTATTGCAGATTCGTGTAGTACATAAATAAATAAGAATGTTTTAGTAGGGCCACTTCTTTCGCTTTGTGATAGGTGGCGCTGTAATAGTCATAAGCGTATACGTACGTGGTATCACGTAACATTCCGCCAGTGCGGACGGTATTTGCATTGTGATACATTACGCGCGTTAAAATGGACCGTTTACCAATTGCGTTCGATATCGTGTTGATGTATGGCTATTGTGATCAAAATGCCCAACGGTCGTGTGCTATGTATACTGCTCGGTATCTTGGACGACATCATCCAAGTGTCCGGATCGTTCGCCGCATAGTTACGTTATTTAAGGAAACAGCAAGTGTTGGGCTATATGTGAAACGTCAACCACGACCTGCAGCAAGTGATGATGCCCAAGTAGGTGTTTTAGATTCTGTGGCGGCTAATCCAGACATCAGTAGCAGACAAATTGCGCGAGAATCGGGAATCTCAAAAACGTCGGTGTTGAGAATGCTACATCAACATCGGATTGCATCCGTACCACATGTCTGTGCACCAGGAATTGCAAGGCGACGACTTTGAACGTTGTGTACAGTTCTGCCATTGGGCACAAGAGAAATTACGGGACGATGACGAATGTTTTGCATGCGTTCTATTTAGCGACGGAGCATTATTCACCAACAGCGGTAACGTAAACCGGCATAACATGCACTATTGGGCAACGGAAAATCCACAATGGTTGCGACAAGTAGAACATCAGCGACCGCGGCGGTTTAATGTATGGTGCGGCATTATGGGAGGAAGGATAATTGGCCCCCATTTTATCGATGGCAGTCTAAATGGTGCAGTGTATGCTGATTTCCTACGTAATGTTATACCGATGTTACTGCAAGATGTTTCACTGCATGACAGAATGGCGATGTACTTCCAACATGATGGATGTCCGGCACATAGTTCTCGTCCGGTTGAAGCGATATTGAATAGCATATTTCATGACAGGTGGATTGGTCGTCGAAGCAGCATACCATGGCCCGCACGTTCACCGGATCTGACGTCCCCGGATTTCTTTCTGTGGGGAAAGTTGAAGGATATTTGCTATCGTGATCCACCGACAACACCTGACAACATGCGTCAGCGCATTGTCAATGCACGTGCGAACATTACGGAAGGCGAACTACTCGCTGTTGAGAGGAATGTCGTTACACGTATTGCCAAATGAATTGAGGTCGACGGACATCATTTTGAGCATTTATTGCATTAATGTGGTATTTACAGATAATCACGCTGTAACAGCATGCGTTCTCAGAAACGATAAGTTCACAAAGATACATGTATCACATTGGAACAACTGAAATAAAATGTTGAAACATACCTACGTTCTGTATTTTAATTTAAAAAACCTACCTGTTACCAACTGTTCGTCTAAAATTGTGAGCCATATGTTTGTGACTATTACAGCGCCAAATATCACAAAGCGAAAAAAGTGGTGCAACTAAAACATTCATATTTCTTTACTTACTACACGAATATGTAATTAAAAAATGGGGGTTGTTATTTAAAAAACGCAGTTGATATCCGTTTGACCTATGGCAGCGCCATCTAGCGGGCCAACCATAGCGCCATCTGGTTTCCCCCTTCAAGCTAGACAAGTTTCGTTCTTTGCAGTTTTTATATATATATATATATATATATATATATATATATATATATATATATATATATATATATATATGTGTGTGTGTGTGTGTGTGTGTGTGTGTGTGTGTGTGTGGCCGGCCGGAGTGGCCGAGCGGTTCTAGGCGCTTCAGTCTGGAACCGAGCGACCGCTACGTCGCAGGTTCAAATCCTGCCTCGGGCATGGATGTGTGTGATTTCCTTAGGTTAGTTGGGTTTAAGTAGTTCTAAGTTCTAGGGGACTGATGACCTCAGAAGTTAAGTCCCATAGTGCTCAGAGCCATTTGAACCATTTTTGTGTGTGTGTGTGTGTGTGTGTGTGTGTTATTAACGTCATATATTGCTCATTTGAATGATAACACACTATAATCGTCTACTTAGATGTAAGAGAAGACCTGAAGACCCTACTCTTACCAGGAGAAATAAATGGACAAGTAAAGAAACCAATTAGGATGGTGATGAACAGGGGATAACAAATTCACACGACTGTCAATGAGCTTGACGGCAGCTTCAATTTGTCTTATTACTTGAAATAAACCCGTAAAACTAGAAAAAAGCGTAACATTATTTTGTTATTTTGTTTTTAAAATACAAGTATATATTAATTTTTGTCATCTTATCCCTGGTTAGCAAATTGACAATTAGTGTAATGCGTTATGTACAGAGTGGTCGGAAACAGTCTGAAAAACATGTGATGGTCCTTTGGTTGTACTGAACAATATCTGTTAAGAAAAAATTTCGGTTAGTTTCGCCGTATCTCGGGCGCTGTCATCTACTCCAAGAGAACAAATGACACTAATTGCACAGTTACCTGGCGGGCCGATTGAATTTGCGCGCGATACTCTGATTGGCCAACTTCAATGCGAATTAAGTCGGAAGCGGCGCATCGTATCGAATTTTTCTCTTAAAATTATTTTTGAGCTTACCTAGCCTAACACCATTAAAAGCTTTTCCTACTGTTCGTGACTACCCTGTATATACAAGTACGTAGAATTATTCAAAATCAAAACAGGAGATCGACAAGGAGATGGACTGTCCCCAATTCTCTTTAACTTGGCTTTAGATAAAATTGTAAAAACATGGGAAAACACATTAAAAAACAGAGGCAAAAAGAGTATAAGCATGGGCCAAGGAAAGAACAAATTTGGAGTGAAATGTTTAGCCTTTGCGAATGATATGGCATTGATAATTGAAAACCGAACAGACGCAACAGTTATGCTTGATCTGTTACACGAGATTGCTGAAAAGACTGGACTAAAAATATCCTATGAAAAAACCGAATATATAGAACACAAACATAATACAAAAAAGTTTATGAAAAGAAAGTATGCAAAAATTAAAAGAGTTGATAGATTCAAATACCTGGACGAGTGGATCCAAGCCAATGGACTGAATAACACAACAAATGAAGAAAGAATAAAAGTTAGAATTTGCTTGTAAATTAACACAAAACTACTACAATAAGAAACCAATATCCATACAAGCGAAGATTAGACATTATAATTCAGTTATTAGGACACAAGCAACATATGGATCAGAGTGTTTTACATTGAATAAGAAAGGCGAATTAAGAAAACCAGAAAAAAAAGAGAGAAAAATACTAAGAAAAATTCTAGGTCCTGAGAAATACAAGGAAAATAGGTGGATTAAAAGGAGAAGTGAAGACTTATACAAAAATACAGAAAATATCACAGATACGGTGAGGAAGAGACGGGTAAAATTTTATGGACATTTAAAAAGAATGGAAGAAACACGGATTACAAAGAAAATTTTTAATTACTTTAATAAGCTGAAAAAAAAACTGTAGGATGGATAGAAGCAGTAAAGACAGATGCCAACAAAATAGGTGTTACAGAAGAAATAATACGTGACAGGAATCACTTCAGGCTGGTGATAGAAAACGCAAACTATGAAGAAGATGACCCAAAACCTCGACCCAAGAGAGTGTGGACAGATGAGAAAAGATGAGCAGTTGGCGAGAAAATGAAGAAGTACTGGGAAGAACGGAAGAAAAAGAAACACTATAAGTCTTAAGTTGTATGCGGTCCATAGCTGGCCAAATTCATAAATTTAAAAAAAGTACGTAGAAATAAGAAATGGTCCCATGTATTTCAAAAACAATGAAATAGTAAAATTTCGTACGAAAATAAAAAGATCTGTCAATAAAACCATTATATATTTTTCGAGTCATTAATAAAGAAAAGGGAGGGGGGGGAGAGGATCGCAGGTGGGATTATCACAGAGGCCAGTGCTGTTTGCGTAGCGATTGAACGGGGATGTTCCTGACGGTTCTTTCTGAAACTCAGTTTCCCCCTGTGCCTCTATGTCATCCGACGGCAGTGGTACGGCGTGGTTGGTGATTTAAATAGCAGGAACCTTCCAATGGTACTGGCCATCCTTGAGCCACAGCAAAAAATACGGTGTGTGCAGAGATCTGACCCCACGGATCATGGTGGTGTTGGCACCTCTAGCGATTACTCGACCGCAGCTGGTCGGCTTGTAAGTTAGACTGTATGGACAGCCGCGGGCATCTCTGCACAGCAGCTCCACAGACGTTCGCGACTTCTCCGCATGGGACGCACGCCGACTGGCATCCTGCTCCCTCCCCTCCACTCCTCTCCTCCCCCCCCCCTCCACGCCTGCCATTATATGTTAATTGGCGACTCTGCGAGCTGGCCGCTCCTACCGGCAAATCTGGTAGAGCGGGTGTGTCCACAGTTTATAGCTCTCTGCTATTCTAATGTCGCTATCGCTAGCAGGGAAATCTTCCAGAAATTACCAATTACCTCCACCTACGCTATACGAGATCGCTGCAGCACCGCACGATCATCGGTGCCTGTGCATCAAAGCTTTGCGATGCACGCGATTCTGCTATGTGACGTGTTTCCACCACTGAATGTAAAAAAGAATACCAGTACCAAAAGAAGAGACAGGTGGTGATTCATCTGTTACGCTTCCAGCAACAGTTGACGTAGCACTGAGAGGAGAAGACAAACAACAGTAGGGACGAGTAAAGATTAGAATGTGTTAAAACATATTGTTCTGAATGTTAGATGTAATAATACGTAGAGATGAAAAGATCAGCTTAAGAAAGAAAAAAATGTGCGTGACAGAATCAAAAAGGTCGAGACGGGTGATGTAAACAACTAATTCTCAATTATTATGCAGATAAAATACGGGATGGCTGAATGCAGTCGTTTGTTTGACATTCATATTCTAGTCATGGTCTACATACACTTGTCACGGGATTTTTGCATGTAAATCACCACCAGTCTTACACCGACTCGGCAAAAATAATGCACTTTGCCGAGGATTCAAGCATCATAATAAAGTTCAACAAAGGATATGCTTCTCGGCCGACCCAAAATCCAGTCATACGCCAATGAGACCACCGTCGGAAAAATTTCCGTGGATGTTGATATTCACGGCCGCTAAATCATGTCCGACAGACCATTTTAATCCATATTGGGGAATAAATTGGGATAGGAATGAGATACAGCAAAATGTTTTGGATAAAGGTTGTAGGTTGCAAAGAGGGTCACGCTTTGCCACTAATAGCCATGACCTTGAACATGATTTTCAAGGTGATTTGGAGGTTAAAGCTATTTCCTTAACTAGGAACCCGAATATTTAAGAATCATAAACAGTGGCACACATTACGCATAAAATGATATATTAATCAAGGTCGTGGCTAGGTTCAGTGACGGCCAAATAAGCAAATATGTTTTTAGTTCTAGCAGGGATTAACTTAATTGGAAGGGGCATCCCGAGGACAGAGGTGATGGGACGCACTCAACGACTTGTAAATCAATGATCTAATTTTAATTTATGTTTGTTCTGTCTTAAAAATATCACAATATCATTGATACGTTGTGATGTATTTGCTTTTGCAATAACCACGTTAATCAAAACTGAACGTTGAAATCTCTGTTCCTTTTTTCCGAATCCGACGTCACAAATACTGGTTCTCATGAAACAAAAATTCAGCCTTCGAATGACGTTAGATAATTACATTTAAGATCACGGTTATTGGTAATGGAACTTGATCGATTATTCCTCTTCCAGTTTGTATCTAACGTTTTATTTTGCTGTGTCCCACCTCCATTCCGAGTTAATCCTTACTAGAACTAAAAATAAATTCGCTTATTTGATCTTCATTGAACCTTGCCGTTACTTTCAATAATGTATCATTTATACGTAAAATTTCCGCTCTTCTCAAATTTTAAATATTATGGTTCGTATTAAAAAAGTCGGTTAAAGTCCAAATCACCTATAAAAATCACGTTCAAAGTCACAGCCATTAGAAGCAATGCGTGACCGTCTCTGCCACTTACAACTTCATCTAAAACATTTTGCTGTATCTCATATCTATCCCGATTTATTCCCCGTTACGGATTGAAACGGTCCACCCCGTATACGCAACAATTCTATAGGCTTGACGGCCAAACAGGATTCCGTCAGTGCGGGTGCACACCAGGTTTGGTTTCCTCTCGTGCGAATACAAGTCACGTTGCGAGTGAGGGGTGCATCGACAAGGACGCCGCACTGGTGTATGACTGGTTGAGAATTTGGATCGGGCGATAATCGTGTCCTCATGGGCGAGGTGGTTAAAGCAATCGTTCTAGAGAGCCGGAAGCATCTGGATTCGAGTTCCGGTGCGACACAAATTTTCAACTCGCATCGTCGATTAATGCGATCACCGTCGGAAAAATTTCGATCAACTGTTACAGTTCGTTTAATTCCGTCAATAATAATGGAGCACAGAGGAAAATACATATTTAACGCAGAATCTTCAAATTTCCCGTAAGTGTTATTGATGAGAACTTGAACTGGATATGAGGTAGTATAGATCCTCTCGAACGCTTGATTTCAGCAACGTTTACCATACGCATGAAGTGCTGTTTTTGCGACGAAAGCTTAAGAAAGCTAGCCCAGTCATTAAGTCATGACTTTTCTGGGGCAATTATACACACAAGGTATTAATTGCACAGAAACATGTTCCAAGTGTAATAGCTCAGGACCGTCGTTGTAAATCGTATTAAGCGCACAGATTATAATTTTGTAGGAAGCTAAAAGCATGTTCTCTTCCTAACCAAATGAAATAAGGCAAAATTGTCAGCGACATGCTATTTAGATTGTGGGCTCCCTTTCGTCGGAGGTTCGAGTCCTCCCTCAGGCATGTGTGTGTGTGTGTGTGTGTGTGTGTGTTTTGTCCTTAGCATGAGATAGTTTAAGCTAGATTAAGTGGTGTGTAAGCCTAGGGACCGATGACCTCACCAGTTTTATCCCATAGGAATTATCACGAATTTTTAGATTATGTTCCAGAATCAGTCATGACTAAAATCATTTCCCACTGCATAAAGGCGCCATTATAATTTTCAATACATTTAATACATTTTGAACTAATTACTCAAGAAAATACGTTTATATACAGTCATGGTTTTACGTAGGATGATCTAAAAGGTTCATTTCATAACTTTTTATTGATTTTGATTTTGGACAAGCCTATCATATAAGAAAATGAAGTTACTGTCATGTTGACGTTAGGCCGGTATTACACTAGCAAATTTCTTTGTCAAAGATTTGTTCAAAGATGTGATCAAATATTCCGTCAAATATATTTGACAAAGATCTTTGACGTAGCGCTAGAAGGGGTATTACACTGTCATCATATTTTTCGTCAAAGTTCAAGATGGCTGACAACAACAACTTGTTATTAACCACAGCAGTTGCATGTACCACAAAACACACTATTCACTTAAGAACTGCTACATCTGCAGAATACAGGCTGACTGTAACACTCCGATTCCTTGCTACAGGAGGGGTTGGGTTGGGTTGGGTTGGGTTGGGTTGGGTTGGGTTGGGTTGGGTTGGGTTGGGTTGGGTTAGGTTAGGTTAGGTTAGGTTAGGTCAGGTCAGGTCAGGTCAGGTCTCCAATCTTCTTAATCAATTTTTGCATTCAGGGTGCCTTGCGTTGTAAAGCGCCTCATCAGCTTCATACATCTCTATTAATTTTGTAGTTGTCGGCACACACTAATTGTATTTACTGGCAATGTGTATGAAAACACTACAGACGACAGAACGCTACAGCGATGCTAGCGCTCTATGTGATAACATGTCACATTGCAGTGAACAGAAGACAAGCGACTTTTTTGATCAAATCTACAGCAAGGCCCTGGATTTCATCAAATATTGGACGACATTTGACAAAGTTCCCTATTAAACCTCATATATCTTTGACAAAGATTTTTGACAAAGATATTTGACGAAGAAATTTGATAGTGTAATCCGGCCTTAGATCAATGTGTTATAATCTTGCTCTTAGTCCTTGTTCCTCATGCAAACAGTGACAGTCATCATCCTCAGGAGCCTGTCTACCAGTTTCAGCTGATGTCGCATCGATGTTTAGGGTCGAAACATAAAACTACAAACTATCAACCTCTTTTCAGTTGTCTCCACATTTTTTTTTCAATAGATTATTAAATTCAGTTTCTTAGCGTTAGGTAATTCTCTCGGTTTGTAAATGGAATTTCGAATACGCTTTCGTGTAAGTTGCTTTAAAGTTCTTCGTGTTTCTGGAGATACAGCTTCCATCATACAACTGAGTCTGCGTTATTGTTCCACTCTACTCGGTACGCTGTTCCTTTTTTTTTTTTTCACCGGTTGGAATACTGGTGTGCTTCCACACTTGAATCTACTTTCTTGTGATAACAAGGCGCCTCAGAATTACACAAGGATCTCGATTGAAGTACGTAAAACGTAGTAAGTCTCGCCACGTCATAACTACCTATAATAAAGCTCAATCAAAGTATAAAAACATCAGATCATTCCTACACAAATAACACATCAATGCAGCAACATCAGAATCTTCACTGAAAACGATCACTCGTAAAATACATCAGGTGTTGTAAATTACTGAGTTACCTTTTCACGCTGCTTTTTAGTTTTCGCAGCTCTATTTCTCATTCTGCTTCATTCGCTTGCTCTCCCACGGGTGAGTACCCCTCCATGGTGATGGAAATTGCACAGTCATGTGAGATGTATGATGAAAATATCGGAAACAGTAAGCAAAAGAGCGAGCTAATAACGCAGACTTGCCCTGAATATAATACGTTTTGAGTCGTCGGCTGCGGTGTACATAATACTATTTGATCCGATTCATGTTTTCCAACACTAAACTACTATGAGAAAGAACATGAAATGACTCGATCTGAGTCAACAGCATTGAAGAGCATAACCCAACTGGTGTGAAAACACATGAGACTGTATGTTAATCACGGTTGTATTTAATGCGTTTTGGAACGAAGCTCCTCATTGTTCCGGGTTCCATCCCTGAATCGCATACAGATAACATTTATAGATATATTAATTTCTGTATATTGTATCACTTTTGAAAATTCCTTGCAGACTAAAACAGTGTGCCGGACCGAGACTCGAACTCGGGACGTTTGCCTTTCGCGGGCAAGTGCTGTACCAACTGAGCTACTCACGCCCCGTCCCCACAGCTTTACTTCCGCCAGTACCTCGTCTCCTACTTTCCAAACTTCTCAGAAGCTCTCCTGCGAGCCTTGCAGAACTAGCACTCCTGAAAGAAAGGATATTGCGGAGACATGGCTTAGCCACAGCCTGGGGGATGTTTCCAGAATGAGATTTTCACTCTGCAGCGGAATGTGCGCTGATACAAAACTTCCTGGCGGATTAAAACTGTGCCGGATCGAGACAAGTGCTTGCTAGAGCACTTTCCCGCGAAAGGGAAAGGTCCCGAGCTCGAGTCTCGGTCCGGTACACAGTTTTAATCTCCCAGGAAGTTTCATATTAGCGCACACTCCGCTGCAGAGTGAAAATCTCGTTCTGTATCACTTATTTACCTCTATCGTATAAAAAAACTGAGGTCGGCAAATGGCCAGCATGTAGAAATTCAGTCAGAGAAAAAAATATATCCTATTAACGAGCAACACGTTCCACGTTTTGCTTTTGTATGTCCACCCTTTTAACAGGAGGTCTCTGGAACGACAAAATAAAATAAAATCATAAGGACGGCTGTAGGTGTTTTTATTTGTCACGTTCCATATCTAGCAAGTTGTTGCAAGTATGATTCACGGAGAAAAAAATAATTATCAAGAAAAAATGCGAATGAGAGTTACTGGATATTAACAGAGCTTTTCTAAAAACAAACATCTGTAGAGCGGCATAAAACACTGCGCATAACACTCCAACGGGTAATAAAGTTAGGAAAAATGTCATCCTCAGTAGATAGGCAGGAAGCTCTGTGTCGAAGAAGTGCACAGCATTTTTACTGCCAGATATAAGTCGGCGCAGATTGATTCAGCAATTTTCTGCGTCAGAGGACATGTAAAGACTCTGTGTTGCAAATTGTAGCGAGTGGCATGTCCATTTTCCTTACAACGAGGCGTCTGCTGCGAGCCGCTTGCCGTGTCACGACTCCGTCGCTAATCGCCTCGTCGTCGACGGGACGTCAGACTCAAAGCTCCCTTTTTTGTGTCACGTCTGGCGTTCGCTGAGTCAGGCCCCTACTGCTGGTGTTTGTAGATGCACATGGACTTAGCGACGAGAGCAAGATCAACATCCGCCGCGGCTAAGGTCTCGGTCTTGTAACACCCCATAAACACAAAGCTTAAAGTTACGAGTGCAGGTTAGGAAATATCAAAGAAAGTCATATTTATGTACTACCAGGAGCTGCTGACAAAACAAATCTTTACTCGCTAGAAGTTTAGGTCGAAACGATCAGCGTCGGCCCACACAACTAATTATATCAGCTTATTTAACATCACTTTTAACGTGGCTTCAACATCAACAAAATTGTAGAATCTCGTCCTTCGTCACTGTCTTCAAGAATATATATATTCAAAGTGCAGTATACAAAGCAGCAAAAAACATATAAATGGACAGTATACAATTGAGTAATTGTATAATTGTATACATCTGGCCACTAAAATTGCAACACCGTGAAGGCGGCGTGCGAAAACGTCAAACTGGTGTGAAGTGTAGGGGAGGAGTTGTGGCTGCTGGAGACTCTAAACATACGTTGTTTTCTGTTCGATGTTTCAGACTAGTGACCGACTTTAGAATCGCTCGGAGGAACGTGCACTGGAGACCGCTGTAAGCACATTTTCATGTTACGAACATTACGGTAATATAAAAATGTGCTACGTTTCATAAGTGAAGTTATAGTGCGACCTCCAGCACGTGTTCAGATGAGAGGAAACACAGATACCAGCCAAACTCCAATAACTGTAAATTATCTCTTATTTACGCAAGGAACAAGACATGAACTGTTTTATAATCTACAAGTAGCGTATATCAAAACAAAACTGTTCCTTTCTAGATTCCACTGAACAAACCTTAAAGTAAAAGGCGAAACGCGTCTGTAACAAATAAAATGCAATGCACTCCCGACAGACGCAAATTCTCAAATTATCCACACACTACGAATGTTGTGCCTCTGTCCACTATCCTCATTACTCGCAGCATTTCGCCAATTCCTGTAAGTGCTCGAGCCCAGAGCGGATCTGCAATGAAGAGATCATTGGCCCTCCTCGCCTTAATTATATTTATACGTGATATCTTTTATTTCGGACATGTCCGAAAGGTCACACACCGCATAGATTTAACAGGTCGGTTGTCAATAAGTTCGTGGTTCCAAGTGTCCCTGGCTTGCCACTTACGTTTCCACTATGTCGCCATTGAGCCCAGTGGTGAGAATTTGGACTCATCGTCCATACGCTGGTCTTCTGGAGATGAGGTGTTTCCTAGGCAGCGAGGGTAAATCTTTGTATGGAGGAACTGGCTCATTTTAAAGAGTCGTGCTGGCAAAAGTAATAGAGATCCGCCTTTCGACGAAGAAGAGTTGGATAGATGTTCGATAGTATTGGCAGCCACCATGTAGGCGTAGATGGCTCGATGTGAAAGTCTGAGAAATGTTTGAAGGTGCAATGCTGTATTGATTAGCTTTTCATGCCAACGGCGCAAAATAGGTAGGACTAACGCCATCTTAATTCTTTATGCAAGGAAAAAAAATCAGCAACGGGCTTTGTATCCAGAAATCGCATTTGAATGTTGGTTGTTTGTGAGAAGATCATGTTAGTCCGCTATAAGAAGGAAAAACGCTTACCAGCACGTAATGGAATTTGGTAGCGGCTGTTTTGTGTCCTCTCGAAAACTGTGGTTTATCGTTCCGCAATACTGGTGTTCGAGTTGGTCGGATCCCACGACAGTCATGCGAATATGGAATTGATAGATCCCCAGTCGACTAGCGCCCGAGAGGGCGCAGAATTGCACATCCACCTCACATACCTCAGTAAATGGGTTTCTTTGCTATAAGACAAGTAGCCCACACGCCGACTTCTGGAGTACTATAGACTGTTAGTACGGAGAGCATTGTCCCGGTTTCCCTTGAAGAGGCAGCGGGGATAGGCTCAGCAACAATACTGGACACAGGAGTGGCACCACGTCGTAACTTCATACGTCGTCTTTTCTGCGTACAGCAACATAATGGACGTTCCTGCGTATGGGGGCTCCGAGTGGAATGAACGTTCTCAGAATGCATTCGTCGTCATAATTGCCCAGCAAGTGGCGTGCTGGTATTGCGTGCTACTGGGTACACAACACGATAGCATCAGCTCCTCATAGCCTCTGATTTGGATATCAGGCGCATAAAGACTGTTGGCTGTACACTAGCTTCGATGTCTCCGTGTCATTTTCGACAAGATAACGCAAGATTGCATATTGCTCGTGCTGTCCTGACATACCTCGATACAAAGGTTCGACCGTGGCCCTGGCCAGCAAGCTCTCCACAGATCTCACCCACTGATCACATTATATGTTCATTTGTTTCCGGGAGAGGTACGCCACCATACGCCAGGCATTACAACTGACTGCGGTAGAGCTGAATCGGCGTAGAATGAAGTACTTGTACCTGTCATACAAGCTCATGTCGACTCATGTCCAAGCCGTGTGGAAAATTTCGCATCGGTTATACACCGAAATAACCAACAAATTTAATCGTGTATTATTCCTGTTATCAAGGCCCTGCTGTCCTTCCCCCTTGTTGCAGTCTTAATGGCCAGCAGAGTTAACTACAAAAAGGCGTACGTACTTTCCGAGAAGCAAGCAGACAGCGGAAGCTGATAACGAGCTGTAATTCACTGGAGGGCGTCCGAGTTAGGGTGGGGGAAGCAGGGTGGAGTTTCTCCAGGTGCTGCCGCACACCACCAGGGGACAAGACGGCAGTCGCTGAAAGCCGTGTTTGTTTGGCCGACGAGTCGGAAATATTTAGATCAGCCGCCGCGTTAAGGGAGTCTGGCCACCCCGGCCAGGAAAACAGGCGGGGTGCCTGCCTCCCTAGGAGCTCCTACTGAGACGCGTCCAGGTGATGCATTTTACTGTCTCCCATGCGTCAGTGCTAGAGACACTTAGGGAAAGTCAGCAACGCAATAGTGCCCGGTCACAGCAAACAATTATTACTCGACACAGCAAACTGTTAAGAGCCGATCCTAGTGGCAAATAACTTGATCATGTGCTTAAGTACATACATCTTCCAATTTAAAATAGTGCACTGTGTTACCTCGCAATGAGAGCATGTAAAGCGATTGCCGAAACAGCAGTTCCGAGCAGGAGCGACGGTTTGCGGTTAACATCATTAGACATTTTTGGCTGAGGAGGAGAGAGGAATGACGATGCCGACCGGACGACAGAGCGTGCGTGCAAAATTTTGATTTTGAGAAAGTCTATGGCGTGAAATGCTAAGCAGACTGCGGTACCACAAAGAAGATGCAGTAAATGCATACAATAAATCTCCTTGAAGATGTGGTTTAATGTGTTATTAGGGAACAAATTCCGCGATCACAAGGAAATACGAATTTTACATCAACAAAAATGTTCAGCTTTTGTCGTACAGAGACATAAAAGCAGCGTAATGTTCCAGGCGGCTGGAAAAAAGCGCAGATGAGTTCTGCTTATAAAAGGGGAAAAGAACGGACCGGGAAAATTTCTGTCCAATATCCGTAACAGCGTTTAGTTGCAGAATTCTGGAGCGTATTCTTTAAATCCGAATATAATAAATTTCCTTGAGACAGAAAAACTCCTATCCAAAAATTCAGCACGGATTTACAAGGCATTGCTGATGTGAAACTCAGATTGCCGTGGATGAAGGGCAACAGGCAGATTCCATATTCTTAGATTTCCGGAAAGCTTTTGACATAGTGCCCCACTGCGTACTCTTTTAAGGAATGTACGAGAAAACAGAACAGTTTCTCAGAAGAATGTATCGAAGACTTCTTAAGTAACAGAACCTACCTTACTGAACAGTAAGTGTTCATCACAGACAAGGGAAATACCATAGGATAGGGCCGCTGCCATTCTCTATGTACCTAAATTGTCTGTCAGGTAGGGTGAGCAAAAATCTGCGACTATTTGCTGATGACGCTGTAGTGTACGGGGGAGTGTCGTCGAGTGATTGTAGGGAGGTACAGGATGAATCAGACAGAAACTCTGGTGTTATGAATGACAGATGGCTCTAAATGTAGAAACATATGAGTTATTGAAGAAGAGTAGGAAAAACAATCTGCTTGACATGGTCATGTCCATTAAATATGTCGGCGTATCGTTGCAAAGCGATATGAAATGGAACGAGCCACGTAAGATTGGTATTAGGGAAGATGGATAGTCGACTTCGGTTTCTTGCAAGGATTTTAGGAAAGTGCAGCTCATCCTTAAGGGAGACCGCTTATAGAACACTATTGGCACCCATTCATGAGTGCTGTTCTTGTGTTTGGTACCCGCACCAAATTGAATTAAAGAAAGAGATCGAAACAATTCAAATACGAGCTGCTAAGTTTGTTATAGGTAGGTTCGATCAGCTCGTGAATGTTACGGAGATGGTTTGCGAACTCAAATGACAATCCTTGGATGAAGCTTCTTGCTCGAAACGCTATTGAGAAAAATAAAAGAACCGACATTTGCGACAGTCAGCAGAACGATTCTGCTGCTGGCAACGTACATTTCGCGAAAGGACCGCGAAGACAGGAGAAGAGAAATTAGGACTCGTACAGAGGCATGTATACAGCCCTTTTTCCCTAGCTCCATTTGCGAGTAGCACGGGAAAGAGAATGACTACTAGTGATGCGGCTGCTACGGTCGCAGGTTCGAATCCTGCCTCGGGCAAGGATGGGTCTGATGTCCTTAGTTTAGTTAGGTTTAAGTAGTTCTCAGTTCTAGAGAACTGATGACCTCAGATGTTATGTCCCATAGTGCTCAGAGCCATCTGAACCATCTTACTAGTAGTGGTAGAGGTTACTCCCTACCATCCACCATGTGATGGCTTGGTCTCCTTGCGGTAAGGCGTTCCATTCCTCGACCAGCGTGCCTGGCAATTGCTAGACGGGTGTTGGTGCTTGTGGACGTATTGAAAGACATTTTCCAAACGCGTCCTGCTCTGCTCTATGGGACTTAAGTCGAGGAAACGAGCAGACCAGGCCATTCGCAGATTACCCTCTCATTCCAAGAGCTTCTCCTCCTGTTCTTTTCGATGCGGTCGCACATTGTCGTCCTAAAAACGAAGTCAGGACCGAATTCACCCATGAAAAGACGCTAATAGGAAGGTGGTGCAGTGTCACAATCAAGTTTCAAGGGTGTTGAAGGATTTAGAGGTCAGTACGCCCATGCAACGTTATGCCTCCCCACTACATAACACCTGGACCACCAAAATGATCATATTCGACAATGTCACTGGGTGCAATAAGTTGGGGAGACTAGACGGCGAGGTCATCGGTCTCATCGGATTAGGGAAGAATGGGGAAGGAAGTCGGCCGTGCCCTTTCAAAGGAACCATCCCGGCATTTGCCTGGAGCGATTTAGGGAAATCACGGAAAACCTAAATCAGGATGGCCGGACGCGGGATTGAACCGTCGTCCTGCCGAATGCGAGTCCAGTGTCTAACCACTGCGCCACCTCGCTCGGTGGTGCAATAAGTCTTCCCACTTATCATATAGGGGTACGTCCAGAATCATAGTCGTTGTTGTGGTCTTCAGTCCTGAGACTGGTTTGATGCAGCTCTCCATACTACTCTATCCTGTGCAAGTTTCTTCATCTCCCAGTACCTACTGCAGCCTACATCCTTCTGAATCTGCTTAGTGTATTCATCTCTTGGTTTCCCTTTATGATTTTTACCCTCCACGCTGCCCTCCAGTACTAAATTGGTGATCCCTTGATGCCTCAGAACATGTCCTACCAACCGATCCCTTCTTCTAGTCAGGTTGTGCCACAGACTCCTCTTCTCCCCAATTCTATTCAATACCTCCTCATTAGTTATGTGATCTACCCATTTAGTCTTCAGCATTCTTCTGTAGCACCACATTTAGAAAGCTTCTGTTCTCTTCTTGTCCAAACTATTTATCGTCCATGTTTCACTTCCATACATGGCTACACTCCATACAAATACTTTCAGAAACGACTTCCTGACTCTTAAATCAATACTCGATGTTAACAAATTTATCTTCATCAGAAACGCTTTCCTTTCCATTGCCAGTCTACATTTTATATCCTCTCTACTTCGACCATCATCAGTTATTTTGCTTCCCAAATAGCAAAACTCCTTTACTACTTTAAGAGTCTCATTTCCTAATCTAATTCCCTCGGCATCACCCGAATTAATTCGATTACATTCCATTATCCTCGTTTTGCTTTTGTTGATGTTCATCTTATACCCTCGTTTCAAGACACTGTCCATTCCGTTCAACTGCTCTTCCAAGTCCTTTACTATCTCTGATAGAATTACAATGTCATCAGTGAACCTCAAAGTTTTATTTCTTCTCCATGGATTTTAACACCTACTCCGAATTTTTCTTTTGTTTCCTTTACTGCTTGCTCAATATACAGATTTAATAACATCGGGGAGAGGCTACAATCCTGTCTCACTCCCTTCCCAACCACTGCTTCCCTTTCATGCCCCTCGACTCTTATAACTGCCATCTGGTTTCTGTACAAATTGTAAATATCCTTCGCTCCCTGTATTTTACCCCTGCCACCTTCAGAATTTGAAAGAGAGTATTCCAGTCAACATTGTCAAAAGCTTTTTCTAAGTCTACAAGTGCTAGAAACGTAGGTTTGCCTTTCCTTAATCTTTCTTCTGAGATAGGTCGTAGGGTCAGTATTGCCTCACGTGTTCCAACATTTCTACGGAATCCAAATTCCGAGGTCGGCTTCTACCAGTTTTTCCATTCGTCTGTAAAGAATTCGCGTTAGTATTTAGCAGCTGTGACTTATTAAACTGATAGTTCGGTAATTTTCACATCTGTCAACACCTGGTTTCTTTGTGAATCATTGCGCAGATTAAATCTGCCCTCATCCGTTGGTCCAGTCACAAAGCTTTTGGCACTGTCGCCAATCTTTGAACATGGTACGCTCACCGGTCAACGCTATTGTGACACTCCTCCTTCCCCATGTGCGTCTTTCCAGGGGTACATTCGGCCCTGAGGTAACTTTTGTGGATGAAAGTGCGCGACGACATCGAACACCGCAGGTGATGGAGCTTGTCGGACGACCTGCCCTGCCCCATGCCCCGACTTAAAACTCATCGAGCACTTGTGGGATGCGTTGGGGAGATGTATCGCAGCACGTCCACGTGGACCAACGACCAGTTGTCAGCCGCGTTGGTGGAGAAATGGAGCGCCCTACAACAAGAGCTCGTTAGCAACCGTATGGCCAGCATGGCAGCACATTGCAGAGCGTGCTTTGCGGCCCGCCACCGATTCCTCTTCTGTCGCGCCTCTTCATCTCATAGCAGCACGTATAACCGAAGTCCTCAATTATTTGCTTCATGTATTCCAGTCTCTTTTCCACTATAGCTTTTGCCCTCTACAGCTCTCTCTACTAGCATGGAAGTTATTCCGTGAGGCCTTAAATGTCCTACCATCCTGTGCTTTCCTCTTGTCATTGTTTTCCTTATATTGCTTTCCTCGCCGATTCTCCGGAAGACCACCTCATTCCTTGCCTTATCAGTTCAGCCAGTTTTCAACATTCTTCTGTAGCACCACAACTCAAATGCTTCGATTCTCTTCTCTTTGGGTTTTCCTACAGTTCATGTTTCATTACCGAACAATGCTCCAAACGTAAGTTTTCAGAAATATCAGGCTTATTTTAGGTACTAGTAAGCTTCTCTTGGACAGGAGTGATCTTTTTGCCAGTACTAGACTGCATTTTATGTCCTTTTTGCTCCGTCGGTCATAGGTTCTTTTGGGGCCTACGTAGCTAAATTCCTTAACTTCATCTACTTCCTGATCACCAATCCTGATGTCAAGTTTCTCGCTTTTCTCATTTCTCATGTCCAGAGTACCATCAAAATGGCGATGACTACAGTGTAATTCTGTATTTGAGTAAGAATATCATTTCTTTCGTCTGACTGCGTATGGCTTTCAGTTACCTTCTGACCTTCTGTACTGTACTGTACTGTATAGTAACAGTATAGTTTCATCGAGCTATGTTGGTAGTCAGAGTGAATATAGATAAATATTAGCAACCGACGACCTCAGCAGTTTAGTCCCATAGGAACTTACCACGAAAAAAAGGTTAGCACGGAAAATCTGAGAAATTACACTCCTGGAAATTGAAATAAGAACGCCGTGAATTCATTGTCCCAGGAAGGGGAAACTTTATTGACACATTCCTGGGGTCAGATACATCACATGATCACACTGACAGAACCACAGGCACATAGACACAGGCAACAGAGCATGCACAATGTCGGCATTAGTACAGTGTATGTCCACCTTTCGCAGCAATGCAGGCTGCTATTCTCCCATGGAGACGATCGTAGAGATGCTGGATGTAGTCCTGTGGAACGGCTTGCCATGCCATTTCCACCTGGCGCCTCAGTTGGACCAGCGTTCGTGCTGGACGTGCAGACCGCGTGAGACGACGCTTCATCCAGTCCCAAACATGCTCAATGGGGGACATATCCGGAGATCTTGCTGGCCAGGGTAGTTTACTTACACCTTCTAGAGCACGGTGGGTGGCACGGGATACATGCGGACGTGCATTGTCCTGTTGGAACAGCAAGTTCCCTTGCCGGTCTAGGAATGGTAGAACGATGGGTTCGATGACGGTTTGGATGTACCGTGCACTATTCAGTGTCCCCTCGACGATCACCAGTGGTGTACGGCCAGTGTAGGAGATCGCTCCCCACACCATGATGCCGGGTGTTGGCCCTGTGTACCTCGGTCGTATGCAGTCCTGATTGTGGCGCTCACCTGCACGGCGCCAAACACGCATACGACCATCATTGGCACCAAGGCAGAAGCGACTCTCATCGCTGAAGACGACACGTCTCCATTCGTCCCTCCATTCACGCCTGTCGCGACACCACTGGAGGCGGGCTGCACGATGTTGGGGCGTGAGCGGAAGACGGCCTAACGGTGTGCGGGACCGTAGCCCAGCTTCATGGAGACGGTTGCGAATGGTCCTCGCCGATACCCCAGGAGCAACAGTGTCCCTAATTTGCTGGGAAGTGGCGGTGCGGTCCCCTACGGCACTGCGTAGGATCCTACGGTCTTGGCGTGCATCCGTGCGTCGCTGCGGTCCGGTCCCAGGTCGACGGGCACGTGCACCTTCCGCCGACCACTGGCGACAACATCGATGTACTGTGGAGACCTCACGCCCCACGTGTTGAGCAATTCGGCGGTACGTCCACCCGGCCTCCCGCATGCCCACTATACGCCCTCGCTCAAAGTCCGTCAACTGCACATACGGTTCACGTCCACGCTGTCGCGGCATGCTACCAGTGTTAAAGACTGCGATGGAGCTCCGTATGCCACGGCAAACTGGCTGACACTGACGGTGGCGGTGCACAAATGCTGCGCAGCTAGCGCCATTCGACGGCCAACACCGCGGTTCCTGGTGTGTCCGCTGTGCCGTGCATGTGACCATTGCTTGTACAGCCCTCTCGCAGTGTCCGGAGCAAGTATGGTGGGCGTGACACACCGGTGTCAATGTGTTCTTTTTTCCATTTCCAGGAGTGTATTTTGTCAATGAGTTGGATTTGTAACTGGGCTGCTTCTGTGTTGGCAGTGCTGTGTAGCGCTTTGCATTGCTTCTCTGACTGCGGTTTCTTTGTAAGAGACTCTGTGGCTGGTCGAACTCGTTGTGGGAAGTTAACCGCCAGTAGTGTTGGGCAGTTGGAAGTTAGTCGCCAACAGTGATTGAAGTACTATTGGGCAGTTGGAGGTGAACAGCCAGCAGTGATGGATGTTAAATGTGAGAAATTAGCATTGATGGAGGGTAGAGGTCTGTAGTGTAAGCGTAGGCTAACGATCTGTACATGTTCGACCTGGCGAATATTATTCATGATTATATACCTTTGTACTAGATGACAAGATTTATGTTTCTGTCTGAACAGGATGTCACATTATTAAGGTAAAAAATACATTATTTGGTTTGCAACAAAATCTTTCCTTTGCTAACGTAGTTAGAATCTTTTATTTAGCTGGTAGTATTGACGCTCGCTGTATTGCAGTAGTTCGCGTAATTAAGATTTTTGTGAGGTAAGTGCTTAGTGAAATGTATAGGTTATTGTTAAGATTTCTTTTTCGTCAGGGCCATTCTTATGAATTAATTATTTGAAGTCAGGTTATCCTCTTTTTGAGCACTCAGATTGCGTTGCGCTAGAATATTATAGGTCAGTGTTGACAAGATAAGAATAAGTAAAGGGACAGTAGGTTCACATGCATTCAATTTCACTCAGCAGTTTAAGTAAGAATTTTAATAAAGAAGTTTCACGTTGTAATAGGTTCCCGTGCAAAGGAATCAAAATGTGCGGGCAAGACGAAAATAAATCATCAGAAGTAAAGCGGCCAGTGGTTTTTTTATACGAAATGTGGTTTAACGCATGTTACGCTGTGAATAAATGGTGTCGCTGTGGCAATGAGAGAGTGGTACCGCCAAGCGAAAGTGCCGCTCAATGAAGCACTGTTCCGCTGCGCCGAGGGCTGGCGCACACACATGTAGCACATGGCAGTGTTCCACTTATTAGACTGCTCGAGAGTACACTGTTAATGTCTCAATGTTTCTCTGGTTTAAACACGATAGTGCTACCACTCTGGCCAGTTTTCCAGTTCACTTCGCCGGGCAATACACAGACTCAGTCCTTAATACACACCAGTCGTCATTCACTAAAGTGAAGTGTTGTTCTCTTCGTCACGCCTGGCGTGATGGCTGTTGTAAAATCACTGACCCTTAGTTAGAAGGGGTGCGGTTCAAATCCCCAATTGACCATTCTGATTCTCATTTTCAGTTGGTATCTTACATCACTTTTTGTGAATGCTAGAGTGTTCCATTAAAAAAGACCGTAGCCAGTTGCTGTATCATTCTTTTCCCAAATACAATAGGATGATGTCTTGCCATATCTGATTATACTAAATCGGATGAAGAGAAGAGACGTATACGCTCTTCCCAATATTACAATTTCGACTTTAGGAACTTTGGTAGGATATATTCCAATGATTTCAAATACAGCGTTGCTGTACTTTACGAGAAACACACTTCTTTATCTCAATGACTGGGACATTAGACTTAGGAAGGAATGAAATTTACATTCGTATCCTGCCAACCAAACTTTAAGTTTTCCTTGGTTTCCCTAAACCGTTTAACCCAAATGTGGGGATGGTTTCTTGGAAAAATCACACGACTGACTTCATTCCCCCTCTCGACCATACTAAACTTGAGATCCGTCACCGCTTACCTCGCCATCGACACCACGTTAAGCAATAATCTTAATTTCTTAGCGATTTCTTCTCAGTAGCTTTATTATAATAACAGCGCTAACCGGTTTTCCGGTAATCGACAGTGAATATGATGACCTGATGATGTAAAGGACGAATATGCTGGAATAGCAAGCTTTTAGGCAGTAAACAACTATATGGAGATGGTCTATCGCACTTTCATTTCTTCCTATAGCACCAGTGGGCGGTAACATGGAAGGCTTTCGAAACTGAAGTGGCAAATTCTCCTAGTAGCTCCTCAGTTATTCCACTGGGCGTGAATTCACCCTGCTCAACCCTCTAACAAAGGAAAAAATGATTGTATTTCTTCAGTGTGATACACTCTTTGACCCTTCGGCTAAATACGCTGAGCCTTAGACAGGCAGATCGTATTAACACCATATTTCATATTTTGATAGCTTATGATTAAGAAGACATAAAGTAAATACGAATTTAAAAGAGTTGTACAGTGGAACTATAACAGTGACATTCAGCGCATAGGGAGGTATGATTAATTCCCACTAATAGCGTGAGCACAATACTCAGCGTTTCCCGTCGTAAGGCCAGCTGAAGAATGTAATATTTGTATTTGGGTAACAACATTGATTATAATTGGGCCGACTTGAGGAAGCTTCACACTCAAACAAAAATACAAGGCCACGAGTGACCGCAATAAATAATTTCTGGCACAACTGATCATTCGGAACCTGGAAAATCCACTGGAAACTCCTAATGCCCAGTTGTTTGAAGAACTGATGGTACCGGTGCCTTATTACACCAGTTATGCATACAAGCGGCCGCAGCTTGACTGCAAGCATATCGTGTTCGACTTTGAAGCCTTTGAACTGACGTATCCTGTTACTACTCATCGAATTATTAGCATTTCCAGGTTTGCTCATGACAGAACTATTGCATTTCCAATGTAAAGAACACGTGATTGTAAGTCAGCAAATATTCAACGCAAAAACGGAGGCTGGCACATCTGGATCCATGTGACCAACACGAAAGCTATTATTTTTCTTTTTTCTTTTGTCATATTGTGGTTTATTAAACGCTACTCTTACTACTTCATCATTCCGCGTTAATGAAACACTAATCGTTCACAAGACAAGGCAGTGGACAACAAATGAGCTACTTTCTGTTCTATTAACAAAACAACTAGCAAAAATATCATGTTTGCAATGAAAGAAAACACTTTGTTTTAAATATCGTTACGCGTTCTGAAACACATTTCTGTTGCAACTTTTAAGAATTCTGCAGTTCTCAGCAGTGTATGCTGCGATAAATCGAAAATAGTTACTACACTTCAGTACTATCATCATCACACCAAGTGTAATTTTTCAACAGGAAAAGAGAGCAGTCGTGTCGCTGTTTAATCGACATTGCTTGTGTAGCAACATAGCTTGCATTCTGGAGAGCACTGGTGGAGCGTCTTCCGTCATAATCTTGAGATTTTAGAAAAAGTTAGGATAAATGTCTATATCACATTACAGGAATAACATACCTTTTTCACCTGTAGTCTTCGAGACGACGTACTGTGTTGCACAAAGTGGGCAACATGGGGGCTTGTGCCCACCAGAATAGTTTTGCCCCCCAACCACCTGCTTCCCCCCCCCCCCCCCCTCCCGGTATACACTGAGATGACAAAAGTCATGGGATAGCGATATGCACATACAGAGATAGCGTTAGTACTGTCATTTGTACTCAGGTGATTCATGTGAAAATGTTTCCGACGTTATTATTGCTGCACAACGGAAATTAACAGATTCGTGGACGGTATGGTAGTTGGAGCAAGACACATGGGACATTCCACTTCGGAAGTCGTGAAGGAGTTAAATATCCCGAGATGCACAGTGTCGGAAGTTTGGCGACAATACCATGTTTCGGGCATTACCTCACACCACGGACAACGCAATGGCCGACGGCCTTCACGTAACGGCCAAAGCAGCAGCGTTTGCGCAGAGTTTTTAGTGCTAACAAGCAACACTGCGTGGAATAACCGCAGAAACCAATGTGGGACGCACGAGGAACTTATCCATTATGACAGTGCTCGAAGTTTGGCGTTGATGAGATATGGCAGCAGACAACCCATGTGAGTACCATTGCTAATAGCAGGACATCGCCTGAAGCGCCTCTCCTGCGCTTGTGACCATATCGGTTGGACCTTAGATAACTGGGAAACCGTGGCCTGGTCGGATAAGCCCCATTTCAGTTGGCAAGAGCTAATGGTAGGGTTCGAGTTTGGCGCAGACCGCACGGAGCGATGGGGCCAGGTTGTCAACAAGGCACTGTGCAAGCTAGTGGTGGCTCCATAATGGGGTGGCCTGTGTTTACATGGCACGGACTGGGTCCTCTGGTTCAACTGAAGCGATCATTGACTGGAAATGTTTATGTTCGGCAACTTGGATACCATTTGCAGCCATTCATTGACTTGAAGTTCCCAAATAATTACGTCATGTCGCTGGGTCGCAATTGTTCGGGATTGGTTTGAAGATCATCCTGGATAATTCAACCAAACGAGTTTGCCACCCTGCTCGCCCAACATCAATCCCATCGAACATTTATACGACATAGTCGAGGGACAAGCTCGAGCACAACGTCCTACACCGGCAACGGTCTCCGAATTATAGATAGCTATAGAGGCGTCTTGGCTTAGTAATTCTGCAGCGGACTTCCAACGACTAGTTGAGTCCACGTCACGTCGAGTTGCTGCACTACAGCGACCAAAGGAGGTCCGACACGATATCAAGAGATATTCCACTACTTTTGTCGCCTCAGTGTACCTCTATATAAACCTACTGTCTATCTCTAATTTTACCGTCGTGAGCAAAGAAAATGTGTGTTGGAAGAAGTAACACGCTTCTTGAGTTGTATTGGAACACGCACGACCATAGTTTTGAAAGGAAGTTCTCCATAATGCGCCGGTTCTTGAGAACTTCTGGATTTCCCTCGCGCTGCGCAAACAAATCTGCAAAGAATAATGTGGTAAGAATATCTGACGAACAGTTGTCAAGAACTGGTCGAACAATGTTTCTGCAAGAACTACCTTCACAGGCGAATCACATAATATATACACAATTTCAAACTCGGAGCCTGAAAGCCTGGAAATTTATCTTAATTAACTTGAAGAGTAGCTTATGTAGGTGGTGCTATTTCTAGGTCACACTCTTAACAAAATTATAGCTTTAATCAATGCACACACACATGACCGTTATTCCAATTTCGGCATGATACATGCAGATTTACTATCAGTACGTGAAGTCTAATAAATTGTGTGTTTATGCTTGCAGGTAACAACAAGAACTCATCGGGAATGGACATCGACAGGAAGTCACACCAGTGGTTCGGCGCCACCGTACACAGCTCTGGCGACGGTGCAATCGTGGTAAGTGTGCAAGCGTTAGTGCTGCTGCTGTTGATGCTACTGCTCCTAGTTTAGCCCACAATTTCTCGGCAAATTTGCAAGCGCATTCTGCGGTACCTCAGACACAGATTCTGAAGTCGAGTGCAGTACTAAACGAAACATATACTAAAAATAACAGGCACATTGCTATCGTCACCGTTGGACCATTGGAAAAGTAGTGAAGGCGGAAGAGTAACGTAAACAATAACTAGGTGGACTCTGGCCTTTGGTCGAGGACATCGCAAAATCATGCAGATACGTCACGGAGCGTAGATCACTACCTAAAAAGACAAAAACAAAATCTTTCAGTTCTACGATATCGCACTGATTTTCTACAGCTAGCCGAGAGCTGTACTTGGGTAACAATGCTATTCTGTTAAGTCACTGTTCAGTCCATCTACACTGCTCAAAAGAAGTTGTGCACCTTAATTAAGACTTGAAAAGTTTGTGAGTCTCGTCGGAAAACTTGTAACATGCTTCCTTGCCGCATAAGTGGACTGTGGACTGCGTCTCGGGTATTGCGTCCTGCGTCTGGTATCTAGTAGGAAGAGGGTTTTTCCGTAATTGTCCAAATGGGGTATGGTCTAATGCCTACTATATGGACATTAAGGGCGAATTTTTTCCCATCAGTGTTTCAACCCCTGCGGGAAGTAAAATTTGAAAACCTATGACTGGAAGCACTCGTTGGACAAGAGTGCCCTAGTACAACCAGGAAATGGCTAATGGAAATGCTTGAATCATGTTCCTGAGGCTGACAGTCTGAAAGGACTAAGAGCTTAAAACAGTTTCTTGAGGCTACTTGGAGCCCACGAAATCTGAAAAGATGAGCCTGATCCTATATCTCTCAGGGTTGTTGGAAGCGAACCGTGAGCCCTTGAGAGGCGTTGTGGAGGGAGGGGGGAGGGAGGGAGCAGGAGAGTGCCCGTGGTATTTTACGTGTTGCGTGTATGATGTGAGGCGTGAGCGAGCTTAAATGGTCAATAAGGTGTTCTGCCAGCAGGGAAAGCATGAAAGAGAAGTGCATTCCCATGAGCAGACTTAGAATCCTAACTAGTTTTCCGGTCATCTGGGCGAGTATTGCGGTTTTGTGGGCGTGCACGTGATCGGCATCCTTATTGGATCGAGGAGCTAGCTGGAGGCGTTATACACGGGATGAACTTGAGCTGTGGGGCTGACACTCTAGTCAGTATGTGCACTGGCAACACTTAGCGCCTGGATTGTTGAAGCATCAAGGATTCGCTTAGAAACCATGAAACGTTCAAGGACGGAGTACAGATCCTATAATGGGAACTGCTGCGTGAGAGCTGCTGCTTCTGTCGGCAGTGGTTTATGGCAGCTGAAGGTAGTGGCAGCTCGAGCACACTGGCGACCATGACAGAAACCCGGCACAAGCTATTAAATTTCCGTATCGCGTCTACCTATTAGTTCCCACTGTGGACTGGTGGTCAACATTACTCAGTGTACAACATGGTACTTGAGCACCTTAGCCCTCCCATTTAGCGCCCATTCTTGCTGCTCCATGGTTTCGAAATTGCTCTTTTAATCTAGCACCATGTGCCCCACAACCTCTTCACAAAATTATTCGCCATTGATATATACTCCCCGAGTGACGGTTTACGTAATTCAAAACCAGATGGCATCTTCCTACCATAAATGACTAGTGCACCTTTGAGTTATAGCCTGGTGTTATGTATGACGGTAGAAGTTCTCAATCACTGTGGTGACTATTCATGTAATAAAAACATTTTCCCTATGGTTGCGTGCATCCATTCCATACTCCCATTCCTTGAGGGTGTAATGTACTTTTCGTAGCTTTTGTATTTGCAGTAGTCTGCATAGCTGCTTCATTAACTCGTGCATGAAATTGGTACCATGCTCAGTTATCGCGGTCTCTTTTATCCCAACTCAGGAGCTGACATTCAGTTGTTCCTCATTGCCTGAGCTACTGTCTCTGCCTGCTGGTTTAGCATAACAATCATAGGCAGATAACGTGAAACATGTGTGGACTCGGAATTCTAATCAGCGACTTTGTGACCATCTGGGGGAGTGTTGCAGTTTTGTGTGCGTGTATTTGCTCGGGTGGCAGAGGCCTCAAGTCAAATCCCATATCCAGGAGGTAGCTGGTGGTGGTGGTGTATAACGTATGGAATGGACGAACTGAGGAACTGACATTCTTGTCATTGTGTGAACTGGCAACTGGATTTCTGAAGCAACTTGGATTCACTCATAAACCAGTGAACGTCTTGTAATGGGAAACGGTACATGAGAGGTGCCTTCTGCCAACAGTGGTTTGTGACGTCTGAAGTCAGTGGCTTCTCGAAGAGACTGGCAGCTGTGACAGGAATCCGTCTCTACCTACTAGAGCCCGCTCTGGCCTGGTGGTTTAACTTTGTCCTTGGCCCAACACGGTGGTTGGGCAGCTTATCCCTCCCCATTAGCATACCTCCCGGCTGCTCATAGCTTTTTAAATGGTCTTCTAACTTGTCGTCAGGAGCTCCACAACGGCTTTGCACAATTATGCACCTCTGGTACGACCTCCCAGGTAGTGGCTTACATAGTTCAAGAGGAGAAGGCATCTTCTGATCATAAATAACGTCATACAGTGATAATCCAGTACTTGGGCGCATATTCGAATTACATGCTGGTACCACATATGGTAGCAGATCCCCGTCATATTGATGACTTTTCAAGTAATAACGACACATTGAGTGTGGTTCTGTGCATCCATTAAGTCCTTCCATTCGCTTAAGGATGTAATGCACCTTTTTTTAGCTTATGAATTTGTAGAAGTCTAAATGACTGTTTCATTAACTCCAGCTAGAAATTTGTAATCAGTCATCGCGGTCTCTGTTGTCCCAAACTTTAAAATCCAGTAGGTCCCTAATGCGTGAGCTACTGCCTCTGCCCACTGGTTTGGCACATAGCCAAACTGAGATGTCTGTGGGCTTCTAGTTTGCGATCTCGTGGCCATCTGGTTGAGCGTTGCTGTTTTGTGAGTGTGCACCTCCTTGGGTGGAACAGAGGCTCCACATCAAATCACAGATGCAGGAGCTAGCTGGAGATGGAGTATAATTGATGGAGTGGACGTATTGAGCAGCTGACATTTTTATCAGTGTGTGTGAACTGGCGACTTGTAGCGCTTAGTTCATTGAAGCAACTTGGGTTGACATAGAAACTGTGGAACATGAGAATGTGCTGTACAGACACTATAATTGGAACTAGTGGAGGAGAACTGCCGCTGTCAGCAGCAATTTATGACGGCTAAAGGCAGTGGAAGGCATAGCAGACTGGCGACCGTGACAGGAATCCGGCGTGGGCTATTAGGCTTCCGTATCGCGTCCGCCTATTAGCTTCCACTCCTACCTGGTGAGAACTGCCCGCGGAAACGAGCACGTAAAATGCATAGGGCGTCGTGACAGGTGCTCCTCGGCGGCGTTTAGCGGGCTGCGGCCGTCGGACTGTCGGCCAGCAGTTAATCTCGGCCGGCTGATGGTCGGGGCGTCGAACCTGTCGCGGCGGCGCGCGTGGGCCGGAAGTTTACGGCGCTCCGGCGTGTTCAGAGGCGCCGCCGGACACGCGGCACGCGGCTAATGGCCGCTAAATCAGCCAGTGGGTTTTGGGCGCCCGCCTGATGGACGTGGGAGCCCGCCGGCCAGTTTACATGCAAATGCACCGCCTAATGGCGCCACCTGCGCTACACGTGCTCCTCAGTGCGCGCCGCCACGGCCTGTGGCGTCCGCCCCACTATAAGGGGCCCTAATGGCCCTGTATCTGTCCGGCACTACACACCTCGTCCCCTGCAGACTCACTCTTCTCATCGCCCTCTCGCTCCTCTCACTTGTTTCAAAACTGGCAAGCTCCACAAATTAGTAAGTGTACATCACAACAACTAAACCCCTGTCAGCCTAGAGAGGCTTAGATTTTAGAAATCGAAAAGAAAACAGTTGTATTTACACTTACCATCGTGATGGAATGCGGGAACCCAGTCGTATGATGCTCTGTCTGCAAACTGTGCAATGAAGGCCTCTGTGAGGGGAAGTCTGTCTGATGTAATAGAACAAGAAACAGGAGTTGATATAGAAGAGATAAGGGATCGAGTATTAGAATCAGGGTTTAAAAGAGCTTTGGAGGACTTAAAACCAAATAATGCAGAAGGGACAGATAACATTCCATCAGAATTTCTAAAATCATTGGGGGAAGTGGCAACTAAACGATTATTCACTAAACGATTATTCACGTTGGTGTGTAGAATGTATTAGACTGGCGATATACCATCTGACTTTCGGAAAAACATCATCGACGCAATTCCGAAGATAGCAAGAGCCGACAAATGCCAGAATTATCGCACAATCGGCTTAACAGCTCATGCATCTAAGTTACTAACAAAAATAATATACAGAAGAATGGAAAAGAAAACTGAGGATGTGTTAGATGACGATTAGTTTCGCTTTGGGAAAGATAGACACCAGAGAAGCAATTCTGACACTGCAGTTGATAATGAAAGCAATATTAAAGAAAAATCAAGACACGTTCATAGGATTTATCGACCTGAAAAAAGCGTTCGACAATGTCAAATTATGCAAGATGTTCAAAATTCTGAGGAAAACAGGGGTAGAGACGGGTAATATACAACATGTACAAAAGACAAGAGGGAATAATAAGAAGTACGAAGTGCTCAGGTTAAAAAGGGTGTAAGACAGGGATGTAGTCTTTCGCCCCTAATGTTCAATCTATACATCGAAGAAACAATGATGGAAATAAAGAAAGGTTCAAGAATGGACTCCCACCATTTGACATTGTCGACAGCTGTTTCCAGATCGGAAAATCCTGTGACCGTGTTCGACTTTTTTTCAGTATTACTTCCATTATCAACTGCCATGTCAAAACTGCCTCTGCGGTGCCAGTGTGAAAGGATATCAACGATAAGATTCGCTGATGACATTGCCATCCTCAATGAAAGTGAAGACTAATTTCGGATCTGCTGAATGGAATGACCAGTCTAATGAGTATGGATTGAATGTAAATCGAGGAAAGACGAAAGTAATGAGAAGTAGTATAAATAAGTACAGCGAGAATCTTCACATCAGGACTGAGGTCACGAAGTAGATGCAGTTAAGGAATTCTGTTAGCTAGGCTCCAAAATAACCAATGAAGAACGTAGCGAGGTGTAGCACTGGCAAAAAGAGCAGTACTGGCGAAGAGAAGTCTATTAGTATGAAACATAGGCCATAGGAAGGAATTTCTGGGAATGTACGTTTGGAGCACAGCATTTTATGGTAGAGACATATGGACTGTGGGGAAAACAAGAACAGAAGAGAATCGAAGCATTTGAGATTTTGTGCTACAACGAATGTTGAAAATTAGGTAGACTGATAAAGTAAGGAATGAGAAGGTTCTGCACAGAATGGGAGAGGAAAGGAATGTATGGAAAACAATGACTAGAAGAAGGGACAGGATGGTAGGACATCTGTTAAAACATCACAGATAAACTTGGGTGCTACTAGAGAGCTGTGCAAGGTAAGAACTGCAGAGGAAGACAGAGATTGGAATATATTCAGTAAATAATTGAGGACTTAGGTTACGAGTACTACTCTGAGATAAAAAGGCTGGTACAGTAGAGGAATATGAGAGGGGCCGCGTCAAACCAGCCAGTCAGAAGAATAAAGAGTCAAAAAAGAAAGATGTCAGGACAGGATACTTGTGAAACTTCCTGGCAGATTAAAACTGTGTGCCGGGCCGAGACTCGAACTCGGGACCTTTTGCCTTTCGCGGACAAGTGCTCTACCAACTGAGCTAACCAAGCACGACTCACGCCCCGTCCTCACAGCTTTACTTCTGCCAGTACCTCATCTCCTACCTTCCAAACTTTCACAGGAGTGCTTCTGTAAAGTTTGGAAGGTAGGAGACGAGGTACTGGCAGAAGTAAAGCTGTGAGGACGGGGCGTGAGTCGTGCTTGGGTAGCTCAGTTGGTAGAGCACTTGCCGGCGAAAGGCAAAAGGTTCCGAGTTCGAGTCTCGGCCCGGCACACAGTTTTAATCTGCCAGGAAGTTTCATATCAGCGCACACTCCGCCGCAGAGTGAAAATCTCATTCAGGATACTTGTGGTCAGAAAGTAAAAGGGAATGACGAAATAACATTGGTGGTGTGTGTAAGGGTGTGAAAAGAAGTGAAATAACTTTTTCAGTGATAATGTTTGCTTAGACATCTTTTACATAAAAATATCATAGCGCACAGAAACATTATTCGATACTATATGTTCCACAATTGTGTCACTCCGAAGAGGTCTTCGAATCTTTTTTAGTAAACAACGCTTTGGCTTGAGAGAGTGTGTAGAACCTGAGAGACCCACTGAGGTGCTGGCTGTGGGAATGCGCTGAGCTGTGGAGACGAGTGTGACTCCACGTATCTGGGCGGTAACTACGATGTGATGCGACGTGCGCGGTACGTGTCTGCCACGCTGTTGGCGCGAATGACTCGGCGGTCATGCGTTTGAGCAGTCGCGCGCTCGCAGCAGCTGCAACGTGGTGCTCTCCGCGCTCCCTCGCCGTCATTAAAAACATTAACAAGTTTCCAGGAACATGGCGGAGCCCACTCGCCCGGTAACTGCCTAGTAATGACGGCCGTCTGTGGGATGCAGCCCGTTCTACGCAGAACTCTCGCTACTCTGCACATTAGTAGGCAGATTCGTTCCGTAATTAGGCAGATTCATTAATCGACCGTGACTTTTTCAAAAATACGAAAAGGTTTTCAAATACAGCTCTCAGTCAAAAAATTTATTGATTACTAAATTATTTATTTAACGACATTTTTCGAGGTGGTATCTCATCATCAGGCTATAAAATAGTAATATATTTTTGTAATATATTACGTCAACTAACATCAGTGGTACGACAACAAGGCATGGAGAAGACATTGCAACAGGCAACACCCGGATCGACATATCGATAGTCAACTCGAAACTAGCCTTGTTTTGACCGCGATCTTGTTTTCTGCACTGCTGATTTGTTTTGTGTTAGCGGGTTTCAAAGTGACCCTTGTGAAGTTTGTGAACAAAGGTGTGTAAGTCCAAGAGAGCTGTGCAAGTACCGATACCTCAGCACATTACAATAAGACTGCCACACCACATTAATAGAATGAGTGATTGTTTTGTAAAAAAATATGTGAATAGCAGACCAATATACAAAGTGACATCGCCTCGTACTAGGTTATCCTTGTCCCTCTCCATAGAATGACAACAATAGTCACATAAAGAAACTTGAATATCTGTACACACTTACGTGGTTCAAATGGCTCTGAGCAATATGCGACTTAACTTCTGAGGTCATCAGTCGCCTAGGACTTAGAACTAATTAAACCTAACTAACCTAAGGACATCACACGCATCCATGCCCGAGGCAGGATTCGAACCTGCGACCGTAGCGGTCGCGCGGTTCCAGACTGTAGCGCCTAGAACCGCTCGGCCACTCCGGCCGGCCCACACTTATGTGATATGTTTTTGAAATGCCACTATAGTCTGATGATGAGGTATCACCTCGAAACAAGTAGCTAAATAAATAATTTCTTAGTCAACAAATTGACTGACTGGTAGTGGTATTTGAAAACCATTTAAGATTCATTCCGATCTGAACTTGTGAAAAGTTGAGGCTCCACCTCACCAACTCGATAATGTGGGTATCCACTCAGAGAGTTGCAGTACGCTTCCTTTCAAACAGTTCCTGGATCCATACTTCATCTACTGAGAATACCTAGGAGTAATCCACCAATTGCTTAGCGATTGTTTCCATTACAGTTTTTTGGTTGATAGTGAGTGGAAAGCGCAAAACGAAATGAGTATTTCATTTGCAGCTATTCTGCTTATGAAGGGTGTCCAGGAGGAATGGTTAATATTCAGGGATACGACGTGAACGATCGTTCGAAACAAAAAACTCTAGTAAACTCGGACTCTATAATCCATACCTTAAGAGACATGAGAATTATAGTTCAGTTGAAGAGATATGTGTCACATTAGTGAATATGAAAAATGCTCATAGCCCTTAAGGAATGCAGTTTATAGGCCATCTTTACTACACATTTGTGCTTTGAGTAATCATTACTGTCATGTCAATGAGTACTGATCATTCGCACTGGGACACGCCATACAGAGAGGATGTTAGTTACTACGTGAATGAATAATGATTTATAAAACGTGGCTTAGAAAAATGGAATTTTGATGAGATACACGTACAGGGCAGTAAGTAAAAAAAGTCTAAGCATCATGCTGTTGGTGAAGGTCCACAAAAGTTGTACTTAAAAAAAAATGGTTCAAATGGCTCTGAGCACTATGGGACTCAACTGCTGAGGTCATTAGTCCCCTAGAACTTAGAACTAGTTAAACCTAACTAACCTAAGGACATCACAAACATCCATGCCCGAGGCAGGATTCGAACCTGCGACCGTAGCGGTCTTGCGGTTCTAGACTGCAGCGCCTTTAACCGCACGGCCACTTCGGCCGGCAGTTGTACTTATTTTATTCAGTAAATAGCCTGTTTATTCGTCCTGGGACACACCGCAGAGAGGACATTAGATACCACGCGAATGAAAAATGAACTCCTACAAAACGTGGTAAAAGCACGGCATTTTCATGGGATACAGGTACAGGGCAGCAAGGAAAAGAAGTCTAAGCACTATGCTGTCGGTGGGTGTCCACAAAAGTTGTATTTATTTTGTTCAGTAAATAGCCTGTAGTTTTAAGGAGCGTGCCGAGTTATTAAACATTATAGATTCTGAAAGTGGCGATTGTTTTGAGGGCGGAGGTAGATAGTTCTGTGTCAGAAGGCACTTTGCCGGCCGCTGTGGCCGAGCGATTCTAGGCGCTTCAATCCGAAACCGCGCTGCTGCTGCGGTCGCAGGTTCGAATCCTGCCTCGGGCGTGGATGTGTATGATGTCCTTAGGTTAGTTAGGTTTAAGTAGTTGTAAGTCTAGGGGGCTGATGACCTCAGATATTAAGTCCCATAGTGCTTACAGCCATTTGAACCATTTTAAGGCACTTTCCCGGAAGATTTGCCTGTTTTACTCGGAAGGATTACCCTTTGTCGCCGATAGGCGCACTGAAAGTCGCGACGTAAGCAGCCCTCATTCCGCTCATGGCAGCTCTTGCCGTATGCACGTTCCCCGCCGGCTGCTGCTATGGCGGTCGTTGTCCGTGGCAGCTGTGACATTCACCGTATCGCGACGCCGCGGCGGTGAGTGAAGGCGAAGTGTGCATTAGACTTACAACGCACTGGTCTGGAAGGTGCTGTGTGCCCTCCCGCTCAGCGCCATTCTTGATCTGTTGAACCGAGATGACGAAAAAATGTGTGTGAAATCTTATGGGACTTAACAGCTAAGGTCACCAGTCCGTAAGCTTACACTCTACTTAATCTAAATTATCCTAAGGACAAACACACACACACCCATGCCCGAGGGAGGACTCGAACCTCCACCGGGACCAGCCGCACAGTCCATGACTGCCGCGCCTGGACCGCTCGGCTAAACCCGCGCGGCCCGCGATGACGGTTGCCGTGTAATGCGACGACGCTTTCCTGCCGTTCATGCAGGCCTGTTCATTTATCAGGAACGCTGGTGTCCTGACTCGGTATGGAAGGTTGATCAGGAAGACTCCAGTATCCACCTATCTGCAAAATGGCCAAAATGGCTCGAAACACTATGGGACTTAACATCTACCGAGCGAGGTGGCACAGTGGTTAGCACACTGGACTCGCATTCGGGAGGACGACGGTTCAATCCCGTCTCCGGCCATCCAGATTTAGGTTTTCCGTGATTTCCCTAAATCGTTTCAGGCAAATGCCGGGATGGTTTCTTTGAAAGGGCACGGCCGATTTCCTTCCCAATCCTTTCCTAACCCGAGCTTGCGCTCCGTCTCTAATGACCTCGTTGTCGACGGGACGTTAAACACTAACCACCACCACCACCACTGCCGCCTGGAGTGGCCGTGCGGTTCTAGGCGCTACAGTCTGGAGCCGAGCGACCGCTCCGGTCGCAGGTTCGAATCCTGCCTCGGGCATGGATGTGTGATGTCCTTAGGTTAGTTAGGTTTAATTAGTTCTAAGTTCTAGGCGACTTATGACTTCAGTAGTTAAGTCGCATAGTGCTCAGAGCCATTTGAACCACCACCACTTAACATCTGAGTCATCAGTCCCCTTGTCCGCAGCTCGTGGTCGTGCGGTAGCGTTCTCGCTTCCCACGCCCGGGTTCCCGGGTTCGATTCCCGGCGGGGTCAAGGATTTTCTCTGCCTCGTGATGACTGGGTGTTGTGTGCTGTCCTTAGGTTAGTTAGGTTTAAGTAGTTCTAAGTTCTAGGGGACTGATGACCATAGATGTTAAGTCCCATAGTGCTCAGAGCCATTTTGAACCATCGGTCCCCTAGACTTAGAACTACTTAAAGCTAACTAACCTAAGGACATCACACTCATTCAAACCTGCGACCGTAGCAGCAGCGCGGTTTCCAGCTGAAGCTCCTAGAACCGCTCGGCCACAGCGGCCGACTCCACCTACCTGCGACAGCGGCAGACTAATGTTGAACTCTGAGACTGGTCATTATGGGGAGGTAGCCATCTCTCCCCATGGCGGCTGCCGTTGCTGAGTAGAGTGCAAGAAATCTACAACAGACTTGTTCCAGACGTCACTTTGCTGTAATCATGGAAGCGAGTGTGAACGTTTTGCACCTAATCATCCAATCTGACCCACTACCTTACGAGCTAACATGCTAGGGTATTTATGGAGCGAAGTAGTGGCCAATGGTTACCCGATGTCACTCGACATGAGCGCATAGGTCTGGTTATGGCGAAGGTGTCAGCGGTTCCTACTCTGTCGTGCTTGCTTAACTTTGCATTATCAGTCTCGTTTCCTTAATCAAATAACCAGGTTAACGTGACTCCTACCTACTGTATTTCTGCTGTCCGCTGTCTGTCTCGTCGTAAGCGCCGATATCGTGTTTTTCGTGACCCACTCTCTTAATCTTTTCGATGCCCGCCGTCCTGCAACTGGTCTCCGTAAGCTGAAGAAGTGCTTTAGGATTGGTTGCATTTCGTGTGCCACTTTCTGCACAATTCTTCCTCAGAGGCCTCCCAACAAATCTCCCTGTTCAATACGTCTTCCCAATCACTGATTCTAGGCGTTCGTCCCATTTAACCTATGGAAGGAGCCTCCGCGAATGACTGCTGTAGAGAGAACACAATCGGGCATACCCTGGAAACGTTGAACTAGTGTCAACGACTAATCCTACCACCGGAGGAGAAAACCGACAGACGCACAAAATTGGACCTCTTTAACATAAAAAATTTTGAGAACTTCATTAACTACTGAATAACTGTCAAGAGAGGAAGATGTCTTACTATCAGACAAGTGCAAACAACAGTCATGAGACATTTAGCATTGCAAGAAACGCGCAGAGGGGTAAATGACTGAAGACCAAATTGAAGGCCTGAAGACGACGCAAGAAAGTTTTCATGAAAAATTTGTTAGTGATGCCTTTGTAAGATCAGACATAGAGATGAAATCAGCTAATACATGGACACAAACAAAGTTTAAATTTTATCAGTTGAGCTGTTATTAAGTCAGTGAACAAACCATCTAATATTGCTTTTATCTTCCATAAGCCACATAAATTTCATAACCTAAACATTAAGATCGTGTTGATTAGTTGGTTGAGTTGGGGGGGGGGGGGGGGGGGGACCAAACAGCGAGGTCATCAGTCTCATCTGATTAGGGAAGTATGGGGAAGGAAGTCGGCCATGCCCTTTCAAAGAACCATCCCGAAATTTGCTTGAAGCGATTTAGGGAAACAACAGACAACCTAAATCAGGATGGCCGGAAACGTGTTTGAATCGTCGTCCTCCCGAACGCGAGCCTAGTGTGCCAACCTCACTCGGTGATCGTATTGGGAGATTTTAATTGTCAAATTGTCAACTGGGGATATAATTCAACTTATAGAAATGGCAAGAAATGGGAAGTCGGACAGAAAGAGAGAGACTGATCCCAATTCCTGATTTAGGAACCAGATTTTAATTTTTAAGACATTTCCAGGGGCAGATGCGGACTCTGATCTTAATTCATTGTTTACGAGCTGTGGATTAAAACTGAAGAAATTGGAAAATGGCTGGATATTAAAGAGATAGGACCTTCAGAGGGAGCATTATACAACGGTTGACTAGAAGAGGGAAAAGAAGTACTGTAGAAGACGAATGGTTGGCTTTAAGAGATGAAATAATGAAGGCAGCAGAGGATCAGATAGTAAAAAGAAGACAAGACCTAATAGGAGCCCTTTGATAACAAAGGAGATATTGAATTTAATTGATGAAAGGAAAAAATTTAAAAATGCAGCAAAAGAAGCAGGCGAAAGGGAATACAAATTTTAAAACATGAGACTGACAGGAAGAGCAATATTGCTAAGCACGAATGGCTGGAGGAGAAATGTAAGGATTTAGAAGCGTATTTCACTGGTGGAAAGATATATACCGCCAACAGAAAAATTAAAGAGGCGTTTGGGGAAAAGAGGAGCAGGTGCGTGAACATCAAGAGTTCAGATGGTAAACCAGTCCATAGAAAGAAGGAAAAAGGTGAAAGGTGGGAGGAGTGTATAGAGGGTCTATACAAGATAGACGAACTTGAAAACAGTTTTATAAAAATGGAAGAGGACGTATATGAAAATGAGACGGGAGATGTGATACTGCGAGGAGAATTTGACACAGCGCTGAAAGACCTGTGTCGAAATAAGGACCCGGGAGTAGACGATATCCCGTCTGAACTACTGACAGACTTGGAAGAGCCAGATGTATGAGACACTTGAAGTACCCTCAGACTTCAAGAGGAATGTAGTAATTCCAATATCAAAGAAAGCAGTTGGAGGTGTGAAATTTATCGAATAATCAGTAGACGATATCCCGTCTGAACTACTGACAGACTTGGAAGAGCAAGATGTATGAGACACTTGAAGTACCCTCAGACTTCAAGAGGAATGTAGTAATTCCAATATCAAAGAAAGCAGTTGGAGGTGTGAAATTTATCGAATAATCAGTTTAACAAGTCACTGTTGTATAATGCTAACACGAAATCTTTACAGAAGATTGGAAAAACTGGTACAAGCAGATCTTGAGGAAGACCAGTCTGGATTCCGGAGAAATGTAGGAACACGCGAGGCAATACTGACCCTACGACTTATAATAAAAGATAGGTTAAGGAAAGGCAAACCTACATTTATAGCATTTGTGGACTTAGAGGAAGCTATTGACACTCTTTGAGACTCTGAAGGTAGGAAGGGTTAAATACAGGAAAGGAAACGCTATTTACAACTTTCACAGAAACCAGACGGCAGTTGGAAGAGTCGAGGGCATGAAAGGGCAACAGTTGTTGAGAAGGGAGTAAGACAGGGTTGTAGCCTATCCCCAAAGTTATTCGATATGTACATTGAACAAGCAGTAAAGGAAACCAAAGGAAAATTTGGAGCAGGAAATAAAGTTCAGGGACAAGCAAAAAAACTTTGAAGTTTGTCGATAACATTGTAATGTATGTAAGTAGAGAGGATATAAAATGTAGACTGGCAACGTCAGGAAAAGCATTTATGAAGAAGAGAAATTTGTTAACATAGGATATAGGTTTAAGTGTTAAGTTTTTCTGAAGATATTTGTCTGGAGTGTACCATGTACGAAAGTGAAACATGGACGATATACAGTTTGGAAAAAAAGAGAGTAGAAGCTTTCGAAATGTGGTGCTACAGGAGAATGCTGAAGATTAGATGGGTCGATCAAGCAACCAATGAGGAGGCACTGAATAGAACTGGGGAGACAAGAAAGTTGTTGGAAAACTTGATCAAAAGAAGGAATCTGTTGATAGGACACGTTCTGAGACATCAAAGGATTACCAATTTAGTTTCGGAGGGTATTGTGAGTGGTAAAAATCGTAAGCAGATTCAGAAAGACGCAGGTTGCAGTAGTTATTCGGGAATAAAGAGGCTCGCCCAAGATAGAGTAGTATGGAGAGCTGCATTAAAGTCAGCCTTCGGATTGAAGACCACAACAACAAGCAACGAACCCCCATGGCTGTCATCAGATAGTATAAGATACAGGATTCTTTGCTTTTGCTGTAGGCATTACACGTATTCACATTTAAATGAACTATTATTCATTACGATAAATGGAAATTCTGTCAGTCGTTCTGCATCTACAATCGTGCCTGTTAATTCAGACAGTTACCTATACATCATGAAGCTTGTACCTTTGTGCAGAAATTTTTGTTTCTGTTATTTAACCAACAACTGGCCACCAGATAACGGTCTTTTATGTGAACCACTAAACCTGGCGGCCTTGTAGCTCACCTGTTCGTTACTTCGTATCCGCTCCGTCGGTAATGATGTTTCTTGTCATGACTAGCTGAACGAAAATCTTATATTGAAGTAACAAAACTGTGGTCTATAGGTAATAATTCATGTGCGCTTAATAGAACCCTCCATCTCACTTAACGTCAGAGGTGACGCGTTGGCTAACACACTGGACTCGCATTCGAGAGGACGACGGCTCAAATCACCGTCCGCCCATCAAGAAATGGGTTTTCCGCTATTTCCCCAAATCAATTAAGGAAAATTCCAGAATGGTTTCTCTAGAGGGACACTGCAATTTCCTACGCCATCCTTCCCTAATCCGAGGTTGTGCTCGGTCTCTGATGATCTGTTGCCGACGGAACTTTAAACTCTAATCTTCCTTCTTTCCGTCCCGCTTCTAGTCTGCTTTGCCATTTGTACACTTCCTCTCACCCAGAAAGCATCCTTCACAATTGCCAATACGTTCCATCCGTCTTCCATGATTTGGCTACTTGGCGTAATCTCGTATATTACTCAGTCATGATGATCATCGGCATCTTCTTCTTCTTCTTCTTCTTCGTCAGCATCAGTAAGAAGAACATAATTTGAAATAGGAACAGAAGATATGTATTAATGAACTTAATGAAGCTACCAGAGTGGACAACCAAATAAAATAGGAAGTATAATTGAAACAAATAAATGGAGTCACAAACGGAATAAAAGTACCTATGGCTGAAAAGAGCTAAGCTCTAACTGCAGCCCACCCTCAGCAGAAGGGATGAAAGATAAAAAAAGTGTGATGAACTCGCTGTTATTCCTCACAGCTCTCCGTTTCTCTCGTCTTGTTTCTTCTTAAACCAATATCCGCAGTAAATAGCCGTGCATATCTACTGAAAATTCGGCCACATCTTCTTCAGTTACAACTGGGGGAGCCGCAAAACACATTGAACCTTGTATTTCGAATTTACAGGGTCGTCAGAAGCATTTTCTCTGGTATTTTGGCAGATATTTGCGATTTCTTTTTTCCAGTGTGTAGCTGGAGTCAGACCAAACAAATAGAGCTCATCAAGTCTCTCATGCGACCCCAAGCCCCGACAGAAAGTGCCAGTTTGTTTCTCGTTACGAGCAAAATGTTTTTTTAAAGCGGACTTTTACGTGCCCGTTCGATAGAGTGGTCCGAAATGAGTCTAGTGTCACATTTGTTTCAACAATGTGTATTAACAGGGAGTACTAACGGGGACAGAAAAACACGAAAAAAGCCAGAACTCCAACAGCAGTTAGTGAATAGCGCTGCCGCGTGGCGGCAGCGGTCGGAGTGGGCCAGGGGAGTGCAGTCGCTGCTAGAATATTGGTTATTCTTCGTGTTTTACTGTCGCTGTTAATACGGGATCTATAAAACGAATATCGCACTACACCCATTTCGCACTGCTTAGTCGAATGGGCACGTAAAATAACGCTTTAAAAATCATTTTGCTCGTAAGGGGAAACAAACAGGCGTTTTCTGTCGGCACTGGGAGCCGTGGAAAAGACGTAATGAGCAGTATTTGTATGGGCTGATTGCAGCTGTAGACTGCAAAAACTAAATTGTAAGTATCTACTGAAATACCAGAGAAAATGTGCTTGGCACCCTTGCTAGATCTCCTTTCACCTACATCATTGCTACTTTGACAGCAAAGGTACAGAACTGAACTGCTGCTCACGACATAGACGTTTCGAGTATTAAGACACACCTGTGGTAGAATGGTTCGACAGTTATTCCCATGAACACTAAGTAATACGTACGATGGTGCCAGTATAAGACAACAGATTACGACGAGTCGTGCGGCACGTAGGCAGTCATTGCTCCTTATCTCAGGAGATGACTCAAACAGGACCCAAAATTCATAATATTGACCAGGAAAGATGATGATGATTCGGATTGGGGGGCGCTCAACTGCGGGGTTATCAGCGCCCGTATAGATTCCCAACCTTTAAAAATGGTTCAAATGGGGCTGAGCGGGACTTAACATCTGAGGTCATCAGTCCCCTAGAACTTAGAACTACTTAAACCTAACGAACCAAAGGACATCACACGCATCCATGCCCGAGGCAGGATTCGAACCTGCGACCGTAGCGTTCGCGCGGTTCCAGACTGAAGCGCCTAGAACCGATCGGCCACGGCGGTCGGCCCTACCCTTTACTTAGTCCAATCTCACCACGTACGTGAATGACGATGAAACGATGAGGACAACAGAAACACCCAGTCATCCAGAGGCAGGTGAAAATTCCTGACCCCGCCGGGAATCGAACCCGGGACCCCGTGCTCGGGAAGCGAGAACGCGAGACCACGAGCTGCGGACACCAGGAAAGCATTCTACCATGCACTGCACAGTGGCTTACAGTGTGTGAATGTAACTGTAGTCGTTTTCGTGTGACTCTTGCAAGTAACAAACCATGGAGAGTGAAAGCGCGAGCTTTCATTCATACCGCTGGTAAGCAGCAGGTGGCTCTGCCCCTCACATTCCCTCCCGTTCTTCTCGCTCTCCCGGTCCCCGTTCCTCTCGTAACGTCCATCAGACGCCGGAGGCAGCAGACGACGCAGGTGATGGACGAGCGTGGGGTCGTTACCGCGGCCCTATGATTAACACCTGGTAACTACTGTCGGTCTCCGAGGATTGTGGCACTAAGTGGCAGGCATACGTACCGTCGTAATTGCCATTGACTAACGCATTCAGATGTCAGTACCTCCCATCAGTATCTTTGATACAAGGTGGTTTTTCTGTTTCCTGCTGTGTACTCCAACTCCCCACTGTGCACAAATTCATTTCGTTAATTTTCTTTATTGCCACAGGTAATAGAGTTCTCAGGAGGAAAAAGTTTCTCTCTCACCAGTCCCCGCAGCACGTCTGCATTCTGCTTCAATCGCTTATTCGTTCTTTACAAGATGAGAAAGCGAAAGCGTAAGCCAGTGACGCATTTGAACTGACGGTCGCCCGGGCTTCACTGCCACAGCAGTCTCTGCTGCTGAACATTTTATGGTACAGAATCGCGTGCGTAAGTTACAGTCAGGCTGACGTCTACCGTGTTGCTGACTTCCGTAGTAAAAACATACAGCCATGCTGTTTCTAGTTTTACACAAGCAACTGACGCAGTTCCTCATGATGCAACACCACCACCACCATCATCTTCATCATCACATTACCGTCGTGAATTCGACATCCACTGCCGACCGCCGTGGCCGAGCGCTTCTAGGCGCCTCAATCTGGAACCGCGCGAGCGCTACGGTCGCAGGCTCGAATCCTGCCTCGGGCATGGATGTGTGTGATGTCCTTAGGTTAGTCAGGTTTAAGTAGTTCTAAGTTCTAGGGGACTGATGACCTCAGATGTTAAGTCCCATAGTGCTCAGAGCCATTTGAACCATTTCAACATCCACTGCTGGATAAAAGTGGCCTCTAATCTTTTTCACACAATACGGTCATCAGCTGTACGTGCCTATTTTTTTAACGTCATCTTTACAATTTCAATTAGCTTGTTGTCTCGATCTTTTATTCCCTCCTGCATTCCAGCAAACAGTTACCTTAGTCCATTTTTCATCTTCTGACTATATGCACAGCCTCTCTTTCTTTTAACTTTCATCGTAGCCGTAATTAAGCCATCCGGTCCAGTCTCTCCCCTGATCCAAGTGTTTGTATTCATGTTTCTTCTAATCGTAATCTTGCTTCTTCTTAAACCAGTATCCGCAGTAAATAACCTGTGCGTTCTACTGAAATGCTTGCGTCACAGACTTTACCTTTACTTTGTCTTTTGCTAACACATAATCTATTTCAATGCCCTATGCGTCATCTGTGTCTGTTGCTTATGAGTCCGCAGCTCGTGGTCGTGCGGTAGCGTTCTCGCTTCCCACGCCCGGGTTCCCGGGTTCGATTCCCGGCGGGTCAGGGATTTTCTCTGCCTCGTGATGACTGGGTGTTGTGTGACGTCCTTAGGTTAGTTAGGTTTAAGTAGTTCTAAGTTCTAGGGGACTGATGACCATAGATGTTAAGTCCCATAGTGCTCAGAGCCATGTTGCTTATGAAACGGAAGTTCACAATGACGAGCTATCTCCAGTCAAGAAGTTTACATCTGATGATGGTGCGTAATGTATTGAACCTGGTCGTACGTTAGTAAAAAAACTTTGCATTCGAGGTAGGAACCTTTTGTAGTGCTGACCGTACTGCAATCGCTAAATCTCATTGACGACGTCACCATTTCAGGAAGTTCATGAGACACTACCAAGAGCCGAAAATGGTAACACGCCTTGATTGTTCACCAAAAGCACAACGTTGTTTTCTGTCGATATTTTGAAGGCTTCAGCCGCTCTTCGTAACATAACAACTCTTTTACCCACCTCGTTTCCCAATTTATATATTTTAGTTTAATTAGTAGTTAACTGCACTTATTTTTGTTGTGCAACTTTTAGCTCTTTCTTTTCGCATTTCTGATCACTCTTTTACCTTCACAGATGCAGCACAAATGAGTTTGTTTATGTCGAGAAGTACATTTAAAGACCAGTTACAAGTTATACACATTCCGAAATTAATTGCGAAAGTCGTGTGTATGTCTGTATGCCTCTAAAGGGTTAAAGAATGAAAAATGTCGCATGTTTCCGTAATATACGCAGATACTTCACAAAACAGGTTACACGAGTCGTCTCACACAAAGAACACTGCGCGACAAGATTGGGACGTTGCCAGAATGGAATACATGTTCTGGGTTTACTGCAGAGACAGTTCTACTGCGGTACAGATAAAAAAGGTGTAAGACAGAGATGTAGTCTTTCTCCCCTACTGTTCAATCTGTACACCGAAGAAACAATGATGGAGTTAAAAGAAAGGTTCAAGAGTGGAGTTAAAATTCAAAGTGAAAGTATATCAATGATACGATTCGCGGATGACATTGCTATCCTGTGTGAATTGAAGAAGAATTACATGATTTACTGAATGAAATGAACAGTCTAATGAGTACAGAATATGGACTGAGAGTAAATCGAAGAAAGACGAGAGTAATGAGAAGTAGCAGAAATGAGAACATTGACAAACTTAACATCAGGACAGATGGTCACGAAGTAGATGAAGTTAAGGACTTCTACTATCTAGGCAGCAAAATAACCAGTGAGGGACGGAGGAAGGAGGACATCAAATGTAGACTAGCACTAGCAAAAATGGCATTACTAGTATCAAACATAGGCCTTAAATGTAGAAAGAAATTTCTGAGAATGTACGTTTGGAGCATCGCATTGTATGGTAATGAAACATGGACTGTGGGTAAACCGGAACAGAAGAGAATCAAAGCATTTGACATGTGGTGCTACAGACGAATGTTGAAAATGAGGTGGACTCGAAAGGTGAGGAATGAGGAGGCTCTGCGCAGAGTCGGAGAGGAATGGAATATGTGGAAAACACTGACAAGGAGAAGGGACAGGATGATAGGACCAGAATGAGATTTTCACTCTGCAGAGGAGTGTGCTCTGATATGAAACTTCCTGGCAGATTAAAGCTGTCTGCCGGACCGAGACTCAAACGCGGGACCTTTGCCTTTCGCGGGCAAGTGCTCTACCATCTGACCTACCCAAGCATGACGGGCAAAGTTTGGAAAGTTGAGGTACTGGCAGAAGTAAAGCTGTGAGGACGGAGCGTGAGTCGTGCTTGGGTAGCTCATATGGTAGAGCACTTGCCTGCGAAAGGCAAAGATCCCGAGTTCGAGTCTCGGTCCGGCACACAGTTTTAATCTGCCAGGAAGTTTCAGGATGATAGGACTTCTATTAAGACATCAGGGAGTAACTTCCGTGGTACTAAAGGGCGCTGTAGAGGGTAAAAACCGTAGAGGAAGACATAGATTGGAGGACGTAGGTTGCAAGTGCTACTCTGGGATGAAGAGGTTGGCACAGGAGAGGAATTAGTGGCGGGCCGCATCAAACCAGTCAGAAGACTGATGTCTCAAAAAATAAAAAATAAATAAAAAACGGATAACAGATGCATTACATTGTGCGAGGGAATTGGTGCGGGAACTGGACACTTACTTCAGTGTTGAATACGAGAGACAGTGCGATTCTTGTTGGGAAAACGTCTAAATTACATTCAGATTCACCTTGAAATTCTGGTGGTATAAGAACCAAATGCAATATCGTATCCAACCAGAATGATATGTTGCCAACGTTTTGACCAAGGCCGCACAGACGCGGGTGACGCTTCTAGGCATCAACCACAGACGAAAATGTCCAGAGAGTCGAGGAAGAACGTCTGAGGGAAAGAGATTTTCCACTGATGACGTTCACACAGCTTTTCTCGAATGGCTCCGTGACCAAGGAGCGAATTTATATCGTCGAAGAATTGGTAGAACTTGCCGATCGTTGTTTAGAGACACTTGGTGAGTATGTTGAACAACAATGTCACATATCTGCGTCACTTTAAAGTGTAGTGCAGCGTTCGATGAAAGTTACTTGGTCTGCCATAATAACGTGAAACTTAATTTTTTAAGTCCCCTCGTGCAATATGTGCATTGCAAAGAATCACGCTAGAGTTTTTTACGGGTGGATATTTTTTCCGGTTAGCAAGATGACGACATTAACAGCATGTTATCTTGGATGGAGAGTCGTCGACAGATGTAGAAGTAATTCAAGCATACCACATGGAAGTATTTTGGGATCCTTATTTTTCATGTTGTACGTTAATGACCTTGCATGTAATATGAAGAGTAACCTCATACTTTTCGCAGATGATGCAATTACCCATAGTGAAGAAGTGTCTGAAAAAGCTGCACAAATGTTCATTCAGACATTGATAAGATTTCAAAGTGGTACAAAGAATGGTAACTAGCTTTCGATGTTCCAAAATGAAAAATTGTGCACTCCGCAAAACTCATAAACGTGTTATCTAACAGTATCGTGTAGGTACGGTATCAGTTGGTCAACTCATATAAATACCTGGTTGTAACAGTTTGTAGGGGTATGAAATGGAACAAGCACATGGGCTCAGTCGCAGGTAAAGCAGGTTCACTTGTATAATACTAGGAAAATGCAATCAGTCTAAAAAGGAGACAGCTTATAAAACACACTCACGAAACATCGTAGAACGTTGCTCAAGTGTGTAGAACCCGTACCAAACAGGGCAAAAGGAATACTGATGGTATACAGAGAATGGTCACAAGATTGTCTAATTCACTGGAAGTCGTCACGGAAATGTTGAAATACCTGAATTAGCAGACTCTTGAAGATAGACACAAATTATTTCTCAAAAACTGTTTTCAAAATTCAGTTGTAAGTGAATAATCTACAGATATTCTACAGTCACCTGCTTATCGCCTACATAAGGTTCGCGATGACAAAACTGGACTAAGTACGTCACTCTGAGAGCCATTTAAGTGGACTTCCTTCTTCCGCTCCATAAGAGACTGGAATCAAGAAACCCTAACATGTGGTGCTATGCTAAATATCCTCCGGCAAAACCTTCACAGAGATTTGCAGCATACAAATATTATGTGATCTTTCATAACCGTACACCTGTCTGTATTGCGAAACTGACCACTGGATGTCAGGAGAGGCAGACCAGGCAGCACAAAAGGAGGCGGGAAGTGTTGTAAGCAGAGAAGCAGCAGTAATAGAATGTGTCCATCAGGAGAGTTCTATGACTTATGAACGCTGGATGTCGCCTGAGTAACAAATCGATCGATCTGGGACACCTCAACCTTTGTAAACCTGTACAGGCCCTCTACTGGTGTTGTGATGGTGAAGTGTAAACGAGAAGGAACACCCACAGCTAAATCAAGACCAAGCAGACCACATGTACTGACGCGCATAAAATTAGTGGAAGGAATCAGTCCTGGGTCACAAAGTGCCGCCAGTAGACCAGTTAGCACAATGACTGTGCGTACAGAGATAAAGAGGATGGAGTACAATTGTCGAGCAACTCCATGGGTCACACATTTCTGTAGTCAACGGTAAACGATGCTTGAAGTGGTGTAATGGGAGACATCACTGGGCAGCGTGGAAACACGTGGTTTGGATTGATGAATGACGTCATACGCAGTGACAGTCCGTTGGAAAGGTTTGAATTTGAGGAATGCCTGGTGAACGTTACCTACCGTCATCATGTGAAGTGCAACCGCAAAGTACGGAAGAGGAGGTCTTACGATATGAGTGTGGAATTTCTGCTTTGGGTGTGGTTCCATTGTCGCACATAATAAAACGCTGAATGCAGAAGGATTTCAACGCTTACAGCATAGTGTACGGCATGCAATAGAGGAACAGTTAGAGACGATGATTGTACTTCTCAACCTGAACGCGATCGAACCTCTTTAGTATGAGTTAGAATGTCGACTATGGTCCAAATCCCAAAGCCCATCATCACTACCTTCTCCAGTTTCTGCTCTTGACGATGAATAGGCTACTACTCCTCCATAGACATTCAAACACCTCATTGAAAGCGTCTCCAGTAGAAATTAATCTGTAGTAAAGGCGAAGGGTGGAGACACCCCACATTAATGGGTACTAAAAGGTGTCCACATCAGATAGTTATGAGCCGTGGCCGGCTCGTGTTGATGCCGTTTGTTCTTTGTCAGTTTGTTGCAATTCAGTGGCGTCTTATTTCTCCCTGAGTTACTGCCATAATGAGCTGCTGACTTGGCTCCGTCAGTGGCAGCAGCAGCAGCGCTTATCGATACTAGTATTGCTGTACCATCTTCGGTGTGACAGCATTGTTTCCGTGTGGTGGTGTGTGTGGCAGTCGGTCGGTTGGGACGGAACAGTGAGGAAGTCTCCGCAGCTCGAAGTCAGGCTGGGACCGCTGGCGGCATGTACGCACTGTCGGATTGTGAGGCGCTATCTTGCTGTGAGAGCTACAAAGTTTGTTGCCCACCGAACCTGTACACTGAAGCTGAGTAATCAATTAACCTGTTATGAAACCTCAACTGCTGTGACATCTCTTCGTTTATTGTCGGTTGTTGCTTCCTGGGCCGATCCGGCTAGCAGCAATGTATAGTGTGTTGGAGTCTGCAAAATTTTGCAGCCGTCTTCCTGTATGGTGTTTAACTATTAAATTGGTTGTTACTTATCAGTGAAGTGCACCAGTGGTATTTTCTGCCTTGGGGCCGTTAATGCCCCAGTTACCTGCCATGGTCGTTAGCGTAGTTTTCCAGCAGTGTGTTTCTCATCGCCATGTTGATGCTGTCCGGCACGGCGTGTAGTTCGACAGCCTTTTACTTGTTTGTTCATATTTTTTTTCTTAGATTGGTTATTGTGCCTTGGCTGCTTTTAGACGCCAATTTTCAAGACGTAGTACTGCTGGTATCTTCGTCCTCGGTTGATACTTTCCGTTGTCGTGCTATTGGTGGGGCGGAAGGGAATTGATTAGGTTGTTGGTCAGTCCTTCAGCCGTCCCTGGTTCGGATTGCCATCCGATTATTTAACCTTGTATTGTATTGTATTGTATGTTAACCGGGGATCTAGAAACGACGGAGAGGCTCCGTCCCCACCGCAGCCGCAGTGGTCCGCAACCACACGATGACTACCGCACTCCACTTCACCCCTCCGACGCCCCACACCGAACCCAAGGTTATTGTGCGCTTCGGCCCCCGGTGGACCCCCAGGGAACGTCTCACACCAGATGAATGCAACCACTATGTTTGCGTGGTAGAGTAATGGTGGTGTACGCGTACATGGAGAACTAGTTTGCGCAGCAATCGCCGACATGTGTAACTGAGGCGGAATAAAGGGAACCAGCCCGCATTCGCCGAGGCAGATGGAAAACCGCCTAAAAACCATCCACAGACTGGCCGGTTCACCGGACGTTGACACAAATCCGCCGGGCGGATTCGTGCCGGTGACCAGGCGCTCCTTCCCGCCCGGAAAGCCGTGCGTTAGACCGCACGGCCAACAGAGCGGGCTTATTTAATCTTACTCTTGGCTGCCTGTCTCACCTCACCTTACATTAGAGCTACCTCCTCATGCCGACCCTTGGAACACTTCTGAGCACCACTGTTCTGTTGGTTTCAGATTGTAATTTTCATTTTAGTCTCAGGTACTTTGCGAGGCCTTCAGTCGTCTAATAATTTAGTTTGTTTTAATTTTAAAACAAGGCCTTCAGCCGACTTAAATTAAAATTTGAAGATTGAGTTGTTTAGAAACTAAATTTTGAAAATTTTCTTAACTAGACCTTCATCCATACTGTTATAATTTGATCCTTTTAAGGCAATGTGTAATTAAGTGGTTCTGAGGAAAATAAAAGTTTGTGTGTTTTGTGCAACTAACAGTAACTTATAACGGCCCCCTCTACAACCACAACCTGATCCGCTCTGTCCTGCGAAACTAGATTTCAAGTTAGTGGTTTAAAAATGGTTCAAATGGCTCTGAGCACTATGGGACTCAACTGCTGAGGTCATAAGTCCCCTAGAACTTAGAACTACTTAAACCTAACTAACCTAAGAACATCATACACATCCATGCCAGAGGCAGCATTCGAACCTGCGACCGTAGCGTTGGCACGGTTCCAGACTGTAGCGCCTAGAACCGCTCGGCCGCTCGGCCACCTGGCCGGCTCAAATTAGTGAATATCTACTTGAGTAGTGACTGGTGGTGCAGCAAAAAGGGAGGTACGCAAGACCTCTTACAGAATTATTGAGACGAAATCTCTTTACACAACACTATTTGGAAAAGGTGTTAATTTCGTTGAGCTGCTACAGAGCTAGCACGGCTGTTAAGGTGGCAGCAGCAAGAGGAAGTTTAGTGTGCAGAGAACGCGGGGGGTACAGCAGTGGGTTCCGGCGCGCGGTCTGAGGGTGGCCACAATTGCCGAGTGTAATCAACAGAGCCGCTGTTTCCTGTCGCCGAGACGTTAACAGTTTTCCAGCCGCGGGCTCTGACTGGGACGGCACATAAAATGCGAGAGAGCCGTGTCCCCCGTGTTGAGCACTCGGGGAGGAAATGGGAACACGCGGAGTGGAAGGACCGCCCACGACGTCGCCTGCGGCCACCTGTTAACCTCTCTCCTCTCCTCTCCTCTCCTCTCGTCTTCTCTGGTCCTTCTCCCGATTACCGAGAAAGACAGCGTCTCCGGTGTGCGACAGTAATTAATGTCCAATGCCGCTAAGAAACTCTGAATGAAAACCGGAGTTTTAATTCCGTGCTTTCTACCAAAGCAACACTACGGGAGCGTACACTCTCATAAAATTAATGCAGAAGAGCGACCAGCGGTCTTATTAAAAGTAACTGAGTTCAGTTACTTCCTGAACGTAGGCGCTACTTAATTAGTGTTTGGTCTGAATTATATAAGGTGGCTGAGGAAGTTACCCAAACATACACAGAACAGTTTTCTTCTAGTGACCATTTTTCACAGCAGATACACAGAATGATTTTCTACACTATTGGCTATTAAAATTGCTACACCAAGAAGAAAAAATTGCTACACCAAGAAGAAATGCAGATAATAAACGGGTTTTCATTGGACAGTTGCTCGGCCACCATTGACCATTGGTGAGAGATTTGGAGAATGTGCAGGCCAGGGCAGTAGTCGAACATTTTCTGTATCCAGAAACGTCCGTACAGGACCTGCAACATGCGGTCGTGCATTATCCTGCTGAAATGTAAGGTTTCGCAGGGATCGAATGAAGGGTAGAACCACGGGTCGTAACACATCTGAAATGTAACGTCCACTGTTCAAAGTGCCGTCAATGCGAACAAGAAGTGACCGAGACGTGTAACCAATGGCACCCCATACCATCACGCCGGGTGATACGCCAGTATGCCGATGACGAATACACGCTTCCAATGTGCGTTCACCGCGATGTCACCAAACACGAATGCGACCATCATGGTGCTGTAAACAGAACCTGGATTCATCCGAAAAAAGACGTTTTGCCACTCCTGCACCCAGGTTCGTCGTTGAGTACACCATCACAGGCGCTCCTGTCTGTGATGCAGCGTCAAGGGTAACCGCAGCCATGGTCTCCGAGCTGATAGTCCATGCTGCTGCAAACGTTGTCGAACTGTTCGTGCAGATGGTTGTTTTGCAAACGTCCCCATCTGTTGACTCAGGGATCGAGATGTGGCTGCACGATCTGTTACAGCGATGCGGATAAGATGCCTGTCATCTCGACTGCTAGTGATACGAGGCCGTTGGGATCTAGCACGGCGTTCCGTATTACCGTCCTGAACACCGTTCCATATTCTGCTAACAGTCATTAGATCTCGACCAACGCGAGCAGCAATGTCGCGATACGATAAACCTCAATCGCGATAGGCTACAAACCGACCTTTATCAAAGTCGGAAACGTGATGGTACGCATTTCTACTCCTTACACAAGGCATGAGAACAACGTTTCACCTGGCAACGCCGGTCAACTGCTGTTTGTGTATGAGAAATCGGTTGGAAACTTTCCTCGTGTCAGCACGTTGTAGGTGTCGCCACCGGCGCCAACCTTGTGTGAATGCTCTGAAAAGCTAATCATTTGCATATCACAGCATCTTCTTCCTGTCAGCTACATTTCGCGTGTGTACTACGTCATCTTCGCGGTGTAGCAATTTTAATGGCCAGTAGTGTAAATGGGGAAGAACTGGAGGAAACGATCCCTGAGGGAATGAGCAATGGAGGTGTTATGGACTTACAGCCTAAAATGCTTTCGCTGGGTAGTACATCACTTGAAGGTGAAGATAAGAGATCTTTGACAGATGGTCCAACAGTATGGGGTAACCCAGATGATCGTGTGGAACTCTCTCTGCCACTATCCGTATAACTTACAAGGCGTGCCTTCCGTATTACCTATGGACTTACCTCTGCGGAGACAGTTTTGTCGTAAGTTTGTCGCACAAGCCAGCGCGATGCCGGGATGTCTGTCATCCATGCTATTCACAGATGAGGCTACCGTTACGAGGGGTGGTATCGTCAACCTTGACAACACTCACCCGTGGGCTAGGGAGAATCCCCGTGGTATGGTGACAGCGAAACATCAGCACCGGTTCGGCCTCACTGTGTGTGTGTGTGTGGGGGGGGGGGGGGGGGGGGGGGGGATTATTGACGACCGTCTTGTAGGTTCAGTCATCTTTCTACAGTGTCTCAAAGCCGAAGCATACGTACACTTCCTGTGGGTAATCTTGTCTCTGTTGCTGGATGACGTGCTTCTGATGATACGAAGGAGTAATATGCACTCTTGTGTACCTTGGTACGCATTTCCGGTCGTACGTCGGTACGACCTTTCTTGCTCCTTATCATGGATCGTTTCCTCTTGTTCACCCGCATTTCACCATGTACATGCATTTTAGTAATCAGCAAGAAAACGCCTCTATACGTACTTCACATGAATTTTATTTATACACCCAGACTTGTTTCGGCTTTTCAACAAAGTTTTCTGCACTGCTACAGGATTTTTCCTTTTCAGATATTAGTTTTTATATTTAAAACAGTTCAAGTAAATATCAGTACATATGATAGAAGTGGATGTGTGTTTGCGTGTCTGTGTGATTGTGTTCCACATCTTCTCCTAAACAACTGGACCGATTTCAACCAAACTTGGTACACATATCCCTTATTATCAGACAACAGTCGCTATCGTAGTAAGAACCACCTACCTATTATAGTTCAGGAGATACGACATCATAAACAGTGAGATGCGTGAAAAAATTCTTTACTACTGAGGTACTCTTACAGTCGAGTCAACTTAAGGTATTTCCTGACAGCTGGTAGCGCTTTTGACAGCTTTCAGTTGCGAAGCGCAAACGGCAGTAAGCGAAAACAGTAGTAAAAAAAAAAACACGGTTCAAATGGCTCTGAGCACTATGGGACTTAACTTCTGAGGTCATCAGTCCCCTAGAACTTAGAACTACTTAAACCTAACTAACCTAAGGACATCACACACATTCATGCCCGAGGCAGGATTCGAACCTGCGACCGTAGCGGTCGTGCGGTCCCAGACTGTAGCGCCTAGAACCGCAAGGCCACTCCGGCCGGCGAGAACAGTAGTCGTCTATGGAGCTATGAAGAGGCGTTGCCACAGAGACGTTTACAAAATCGCGTTGCAGACACGCAAAGCGTCACCGCCAGCGCACAGAAACTGTTCGAGATCGTGTTTCTTAATTTGGATACTGTTCTTATACATTCGTACAAAAAAAAAAATGTTCAAACGCATGTGAAATCTTATGGTACTTAACTGATAAGGTCATCAGTCCCTAACCTTACACACTACTTAACCTAAATTATCCTAAGGACAAACACACACACCCATGCCCGAGGGAGGACTCGAACCTCCACCGGGACCAACGGCACAGTCCATGACTGCAGCACCATAGACCGCTCGGCTAATCCCACGCGGCTACATTCGTACATTACGCATATTTCTGTTTACGACTGTTCCATGATTTCAGATGTGTTTTCATGAACAAATGGAAATTAAATTTTTTCGATATTACCCTATTACACACGCAAAGTTGACACTCGGCGCGGTGGCTATTGCGAGTGACCGTAAAGGCATTTCCCATTTACGTCGCTCCCATCAGCCACCTCGCCGAGTGTCAACTTTGTTTGCGGGAGTAACACACACACAGTTGATATTTTTTATTTCCGTTTCTAATAGAAAATTGGTAAAATGAATAACCGAGAAATGCCGGGTTTGTCAGCTACTTTTATAATAAAATGGAAGGTTACTTACAGTAAAATGTCTAATTCAATTCATTTCTTGAAGATCAAACAGTTTTCTTTCACGTAGAAAACCAATGAAAAGTCGCACTTTTTCGTGTAGTTGTCACTGCAATTGCGTAACCTAACAGTCATTCAACTGTTATTTCCGGTGTTTGTGTCATTTTTTTCTACACAAGAATGTTTCAAGTTCAGCAGTACTTGTCAATTCAATGATGTTGTACCCAACTACATCAATGTAGAGATTGTAAGCATTTCAACCACTGCGCATAAAGTAACGCACACAGTACAGAAAGTGCGCCTAAAATATGATAGCAAACCTGTGTACTAAAAAAGCGCCTTAACTCGAAAGCTACTTAACACTCACCTCCTATATGCAAGCCACGTTAAAAATACTGCTCTTTTCTCTAACCTGGTCAACAAAGTTGTTTACACCCATAGAGGATCACATAAGGCAAATTGTGACATATGGCTGTTCTTTTTCTTATTCTTCCAGAACTGTTTCATAATCGCGCTATGCTTAGCTCGACGTTCATCTGACCACTTTCTTCTAGGTTCCTTGGGTTTGTCCTCTGATGAAATTTCCCAGCTGTAGGCCTTATGCCCGAAGACGTTTCGATCTTCGATGTCTGTCGGTGAGATTTTGGCATTTTTAGATCAATTTGGAACTGATTTATACAGACTGTTGTCATTTTCAGTTTCTGTAGGTATGTCAAAATTTTCTTCATTAGCCGGTTGTCATCTAGTCTCATGATGTGTCCATAAAATTTCAGTCGTCGTTTGCGAAAGTCGTTTTCGATGTTGGAATATTTTTCTGTGACTGTGATTGTAGACGGTATCTTTCGTCTGTGAGCTTTGCGCTAAGGAGTTTTTGAACGATTTTTCTTTCAGTCTTTTTTTTATATTTCCTAGGTCTCCTTTGTAATTACGGTTTAGAGTCTAGCTGGCGTACAGTGTTTCAGTTTTGATAACAGTCGTGTAGCATCGAACTTTTGTGTTGATGTTTACGCATTTTTTATTGTAGATGCTAGCAACTTTCCCATCTGCTTTCCGCACTTTGAGTTCCCGCGTTTTTTGTGCTAATCTTTCTGTACCTGTAGGCTCAATAATTTCTCCTAAGTACTTAAAGTTGTTAACGTTGTTTAGTGTGCAATATTTTGTAATTGAATTTTGTGTTTTGACGTGTTTTGTAGCCATGAATTCGGTTTAATAAAAAGAAATTTGCAGTCCAACTTTCTCGACACATTCTTTGAGGATTTCAGTCTGATGGACTGCTGTTTGTTCATCACCAGAAAGGATAGCAGGTCATCAGCGAAGGCTAGGCATGACATTATCCTTCTCTTTTTCTAGCCTAATTGGTCTCCAGATGTTTCGATTTTCCAGTTCTTGCTCCTATTCTTTGATGATTTTGTCTAAAACGACGTTGAAAAGTTGTGGGAAGAGACCATCACCCTGCCGGATGCCAGTCTTGATGGAAAAAGGTTGTGAGATTTCTCCGTTGAATTTCACTTTGGAAGTTGTGTCTGTTATCGTTTGTTGGATGATCCGTTGTGGTTTTGGATCTAGTTTGTTTTCTTTGAATATATTAAACAGGGATTGTGGGTCGATGGAGTCTTAAGCTTCCTTGAAGTCATCAAATATGCAGATGGCTGGGAGATTTCATATAGATCGAATTTTCAGTGTAGACTGCAGGTTGAAAATTTGTTCGGTGCTTGCTCTGTGTAGTCTGAACTCTGATTGTTATTCACTTGTTAGAGGTTCGAGTTGCTCTTGTGCGTGTTTTAAGAGGCCAGCGAAGAAGACTTGGCAAGGAACGGAAAGGAGGGAGACTCCTCTGTAGTTATTCACGTCAGATTTGTCTGCTTTTTGTTAAGTTGGTGGATAAGTGCGCGTTTCCAGTCGTCTGGGAGTTCTTCACTTCGCCAGACGCCCTGAATGATCTGTGTGGTTTCCTGTAATAATTGTGTTCCGAGATTTTTCAGTAATTCTGCGGTGATCACATCTTCTCCTGAATGATGATGGGGCGTCGGACTTCTTCTTGCGTCGGTGGATCTGTGTCGGATTTCGTGAGACTTGGGGATGTGTGTGGGTATCGTTCGGATGGTTCAGGGCAGTTAAGAAGGTCGGAAAAGTAGTGTGTCAGTTCTTTTCAGTTTTCTTGGTTGGTGAGTACGAGTCTCTCATTTTTGTTTCTTTAAGGTCAAATTTTGCGGTCAGTTGCCTTTAATTCTTTTAGCGAAACCTCTATAGAAATTTATGCTGTTGTAATTTCTCCAGTTGCCCTCAAACGATTTGAGCTGTTCGGTGATGTAGTTGCGTTTGGTTTTCCTGATGGTTCTGTTTGTGTCTTTGCGGATATCGAGGGTTTCCGGCGATTTGTTGCCGCTGTATTTTTGAAAGGCGATTCGGCGATTGATGATGGCTTGGTCGCAGTTGGAATCCCACCATGGATGTTTTGCCTTTTTCTTAAGTGGGATTAATTCTTTGGCTTTTCTGATTTTTTGCTACAGAGTCAGTCCAGTAGTTTTTCGGTTCTTTTTCCCATTCTTCCGCTATCTTTGTTTCTTGAATTCCGGATGTGTCGAACTTTTGGATATGCGGTTTTTTATGTTTCATTCTCTTCGGAGATAATTTTACTTTAACTCGGGTGAGGTAGTGCTCCGAGTCGATGTTCGCAACTCTTCGGACTCGAATGTCGTGGATGATTCGGCAGTGGGCGTAAGAGATGGCAACGTGGTTGATCTGATATTCACCAAGATGTTGGATTATGGATCACCGTGTTTTCTGTTTTTGTGGGGGTTTTCTAAGTTTGGTGGACGTAACTTCGAAGTTCAGTTGTTGAAATATATCAATCAGACGTGTGCCATTAGTGATAGTGTTTTGATGTGCAGTATTTTTGCCGATTATTTTTCTTTTCAGAGTTGAGCGTTGAAGTCTCCCATTAAGATTTTCACGTCGTGTTGTTGAATTTTGCTCAAAGTTTTTTCCAGCTTGTTCCAAAATTTTTCGACGGTTTCGGGATTTTTCTTGTTTTCGATGATTTTGTATATTTTATTGCCACTCTGAATGCACAAGGCAAAAAACAAGTGAAAACAAAAAATCGGGAAAGTTAATATCACTTAAACGAATGACGCTCTAGACATTGGAAATAACAGATATATTAATGCTGTGTTATAAATCAAGGACTCTACACGAAAAACTTCGAACTTCGACCTATTTTCCACTCGAGGGAAAACTGCAGGATCTTCAAGTGATGAATTAGACGTTCACTGTAAGTACTTTTTCGTTTTGTTACAAAATATTTACTTGAATTGTTTTAAACTTAAAAACGAATTTATGAAAACGATAAATCATGTAATACTCTAGGAGACTCGCACAGGATATCTCGTTAAAATAGGTGAATCACGTCTGGATGTGCAACACACAAAAAGTCGTTTTCTTGTTAACTGCTAATAATTATATCCAGAACGAGATTATCATGAACGTAAATAAATGTAAAGTGTTGGCCACAAACAAGCAAAGAGTTTCACTACTGTTTGCGCACACTAATGGCAACATCTGACTGTCAATAACATCTTTATCTGCATAAAATTTCAAATCAAGAATACCTTCAGTCGAATATATTTTACTTACACAACCAGTAGCGACGTTCCACTACACCATCTTCAGTCGTTGTCCAGCAGTCTGCAATTGATGAACAAAGCGAGCGTGTTGTTAAAAAGAAGTCTACGGATACAAGTTACTGAATGCTGGTCCCTATTTCGATTGTACATGCGGTTGGGTTATTCCTACTCGTCGGGCAGGGGGCGTGAAGATGGCGTAGTGAAACGCCGAAACTGCTGGTATACGTAAAATAAAATTTGATATATAGGCGACTGAATGTGTTTTTGATTTGACATTTTGAATTAAAAAGCCGAAATCCCTCAACCATCCCGTACAAAAATTGACTTACGGAATCTTTATCTGCATGCCTGATCCACTATCGCTTGTCCGCTTCGGGAGGTACGACGCCGTAGGCTTAGTTTACTATATAGCTTACTCAATTTTCAGTTTGAGTAACGTAGTGCATAGGCTACAACTCTGCTTCACTCTCTTCGCAACAACTGCTTCCCTTTTATCTCCTCTGACTCTTATAACTGCAGTATGGTTTTTGTGCAAGCTACAGACAAATTTTCGCTCCCTGTATTTTATCCTTGCTACCTTCAAAATTTCAAATGGAGTATCCCACTCAACATTCTACAGTACAACAGCTGAAACCCAAAAAATGTCATTAAACGATAACTTAATACGTGTATCACAGTTCCATAATAGACTGATGTCAGCGTGATGTGGGGCTATAATTCTGCGCATGGGTTCAATGACCCTTCTTGGGAACGAGAATAAACTACGCATTTTTCCAGTCGCTTGGATTCAACTGCTTTGTATATCGTCTCTCTCTCGCTCTCTCTCTCTCTCTCTCTCTCTCTCTCTCTCTCACTTGTTTCGTATTAGAGTGTTGTGATTTTAATGTAAGATGTGGTCAGGATTGTTCGGAAAATGGTAAAGGACTCGTAAATCCAGCTTAAATATACACCGACGATAAAATCAAAATTGCTACGCAGGCAAAAATATTAGTAAAAATGGGTGCAGTTTTGGTTGTAATGGTTTAATTACGTTATTCAAACTCGCGACTACCTCAAAGGTAATCAGAAGTAGCTTGAAACTGTTACTGTTATTACCCGATAAATTAATTGTTGCGAAGAGACAGGCGACATAATCACCCACGTAGCGTTAGGATTTGTACTCACCATAAATAATTTCATTCACATCACACTGGCTTCATTTTGGTTAAGTATTTACTTGAGAGAAATAACTTTAGTTGCAAACTCAAGGATATCGTGAAGCAAACCTAAGATTTGCTACCTACAGCAGTTAAATTTACATATGTAATTCCGTAAAAATTTGATAAAATGAACTTCGCAAATATTAATGCTTGGAAATTATTATCAGTATTCAACATATTTATTATGTGAACTTGAGGGTGAAGCTCAACATTTAATACTTTAATTAAATTTCACGTAATGACCGCCTGTGCGCCATTGCGACAAAAAAAAGCCAGCGGAGGATTCTTCCACAAAATTCACTCTAAATAACTATTTTCACTTAAATATTTCCGCAGGAAGGGAGAGGTTTCGAATAAAAACAGGAGAAATTCACTTTTTACCATATATTGTAACAGAAAATAAGTACATCAAACACTTTGTGCGTCAGAACAGTAAGCGACTTAATCCTTCAATAGCAGAGACAAAACTACAGGGTGTTTCAAAAAGGACTTTACAACTTTAAAAACTCATAAATTTACTGAAAGAAGATGTACAGTTGGGTTTAGTGTTATTTTGTAGGAAAAGGCATCAAGTTTTCTTTTTACCTTAAACTAAAGATGTTGTATGTGGCTTCTGTTGGTTATCCTGCACGCATCCCATCGCAAGTCAATTTCTTCCCAAACTCGCTGTAGCATTACGGGTGTAACTTGCTCAGTGGCGGTGTTCTTTCTCTAAGTTACGGTAAAAAAGCCGGCACAGGAGGTACAAACACAATATCCTTGATAAATCTCCACAAAAAAAAAAAATCGAATGGTGTCAGATCTGGGGAACGTGGGGGGAGGGGGGGGGGGGGGGGAGGGGAGTCATGCAATTGGCACATCGCAGCCGATTCACTGACCTGGAAAGCGGTCACTGAGAAAATCCCAGACGTCAGCCAGGTAGTGGGGTGCTGCACCATCTTGCATGAGGTAAATATTTCGTCGTTTGTCGTTCTCATCGATCTGTGGTGTCAAAAATTGTTGTAACGTATCCAGGTACACTATCGCTTTGATGGCAGCCATCTTTAACTCAACTGCCGCTAGCACTCCTTACGGTGCGATTCAGCACTAGTGAATTGCACGAGACAAAACTTTACGTATTTCCGTACAAAATGACACTACAATCACCTCTGTAGGTACTACGAATTAATTGATATGAAATTTCAAAGTTGTAAAGTCCTTTTTGAAACACCTGCCGCTCGGGTAGCCGTGCGGTCTAGGGCGTCTTGTCACTGTTCGCGCGGCTCCCCCTGTTGGAGGCACGAATCCTCCCTCGGGCATGCGTGTGTGTGTTGTCCTTAGCGTAAGAGTGTAAGTTAGATTAAGTAGTACGTAAATCTAGGGACCGATGACCTCACCAGTTTGGTCCCATAGTCCTTACCACAAATTTCAATGAAACACCCTGTAGTATTAGAATTTAGAACCAAGTCTTTTTAATATTAATGAGATAGGATTTCTGTGGTTACAAGGAATGCCTTTCCAATGTATATTTATTATTTGATATATAAATACATTTTTAACACAAAAAATATCTTATTAATGAGTCGTAGGTTTTTATAATTCGGTTGTTTTGGGGAGGAGGCCAGACAGCGATGTCATCGGTCTTATCGGATTAGGGAAGGACGGGGAAGGAAGTCGGCCGTACTCTTTCAAAGGAACCATCCCGGCATTTGCGTGGAGCGATTTAGGGAAATCACGGTAAACCTAAATCAGGACGGCCGGACGCAGGGTTTTTATAATTATCTGGCGTATTAGTTACGGTTTCATGGACAGAAATACACTCAGTTTTGTGCTTTCTTTGTACTTCACATTTACACGTCTGTTATAGGTTTAGGGCTTTCCAGGAGACGTAACAGCGATCAGGGTATCCAGCACGGAACGAGAGGCATTGTAGTTTTTGGTTACTGCTGCCTGACAGACATGCGCGAGCAGACGGTGTGAGTCAGCCAGCGGGGACGCCATGTAGGCACGTCACGTGCCGCTACCGCGCTCTGCAGACCTTTCCCGGAGGTCGCCGTGGAACCAGACTGAGGTCCAGCCGCGTGCTTGCCGCGCCTGCAGCCAGCCGCCGCCGTGTCTCGCACATCTGGCGTGGTCGCCACGTCAGCGTGGGCCGTGTTCGCCGCTGTCATAATCAACAATGCTGCAAGCGCTCCAGGGTACAGCCGCTGGACACGCAAGCAATACTATGAATGGCGTTAAATAAGTAACCTAGCATCTTTTTCTGAAAGCAGGTTGGTTTTATACAGGATTCCAATACGGTATATTATTTCCCACCCTTTTGGCTACAAAACCCTATTCCGCAACATAATTTCCGTTCAATGTGGTTCAAAATTGGCTCTGAGCACTATGGGACTTAACATCTGAGGTCATCAGTCCCCCAGAACTTAGAACTACTTAAACCTAACTGACCTAAGGACATCACACACATCCATGCCCGAGGCCGCGCCTAGAACCGCTCGGCCACTCCGGCCGGCGTTCAATGTGGCCTGACTTACACCAGCTTACTAATAGGGCCTTATGTCCACATGTTACCACTCCACTGGTCGACGCTGAAGCCAACATCTTGCTGTATTAATAACTTTCATGATCAGGCTCGTGACGCGCAAGCAATTTCGCACGAACGGTTCTTCGTTGCTCTTCATGGTCTTCTGTTAGGCTGCGAGAAATCCAGCGGACATCTTTGAGTACTCCAACTGGTCGACGAGTGGGTCAGCACGCAGACACGTGCAGTTCAGCAGCCGTTGAGTTGTTTGGTTGTAAATTCGAATGTGGTTGTGATTCGAATGAGTGTGTCCGCTCGTTCCCTATATTGCAGAAGTCACAGCCATGGGCGGCCGGCCAGCTCGCGGGAGGTCGAGTTTTGCACGACGTTGTGACGATGACAGATGCCTCGCCCAACAACTAACCGTCCATTGCCAGATGTCTGCAGACATTCTGCAAGCGCCTTTGAATATCTGCGATGCTCTGGTTTCCCTCCAAAAGAAACTCAGTAGCAGCTCTCTGCTAGAAATGCACCACCTTTACAGACGTCATTTTGAAAGTTACGTATGGCGCCGCAACCTATTGAAACTTCATGAATATTCCACGATGTCTGACAACAAATTATGCATGTTTTCAACCAATTGTAATGCATATATGCATTCCCTTCACGTGTTTAAGCCAAGTATTATGCACATTTATGCGATCGAGAATGCTCAGTAGCAGCCAGGCTACATGTACATTTAACAATTAAGCGTCAGCAAGAGCATTAGTGCTGAAATCATAGGAGGCAATGCTGTGCAACCTTAGTAGGGACAAGGTCCGACTATTCGGGAGTAGGATCTTACAATGTGAGACAGTGTTCCGAGACAAACTTCCGTCACAACGTGACGTCAGATCCGCCATCCGCCTAGCAACAGCGATCTGAACGCCCATTGATTTTGAGAAGTGTCCTTATTGGCTGGGGGAGAAAGGTGCGGTGGTCTCTCTTGTCCTTCGGGAAGAGAGGGCGAGGCAGTCGCGAGGAGCCACGCAAAACGCACGGTCGAGTAACCGAGGCGGCTTAAAACAACGGTCGCGAGTGCATATTTCAGGTGTTAAACAAGATATAAAGTGAAGTTATTAGTTATAAGAACGCCACGTGTCGTGGGCAGTGTATATAATTATGTACGGTCGGAAAACGGTGTTAATGTGTGGAACGGGTCGAATATAACGGCGTAGTCCAGAGCCGCCATATTGCAAATGCTGATTCTGTGACGTGTGTGACAAAGCAATTTCTGTATTAAAAGAAAGTATGGTACAAACGTTGTTGACAATTAACAACTGGCATCCCTAAATACTCCACTTCAGCAGGATCAGCACCTACTTGGAACCTGGCGAGTGATTGGGTTGGACTGTTTGGGGGAAGAGACCAAACAGCGAGGTCATCGGTCTCGTCGGATTGGGGAAGGAAGGCGGCCATGCCCTGTCAAAGGAACCATACCGGCATTTGCCTGGAGCAATTCAGGGAAATCACGGAAAACCTAAATCAGGATGGCCGAACGCGGGATTGAACCGTCGTCCTCCCGAATGCGAGTCCAGTGCGCTAACCACTGCGCCACCTCGCTCGGTCTGGCGACTGAGCGCTACTACTGTGTGACGAGAGACTTACCGAAGCAGCAAGACACCAGGTTAGTGAAACCGACCAGAGAAGTACTTCCTTCTCGCTACAATGCCAATGAGGGTGTTGTACGATATTGGCCAAGAAAAATGTATTCATTACTTAACGAACGCCCCTTGTAAAATGGCGGATTTCAGAGCTATGTGAAGCATCAGTAGCGCGAACTGGGCTTCATCTTGTTTAATCAAACCACAAGGTTTCCGTAGAATATAGTATTTTTTGTTTTACGCAAACATGTTACGGGACATTTGTAAGGTCACTGAGGTTTGAAAATACCGTATATCTCCAAATCCAAGACGCCTCCAAATGCAAGAGACGTCCAATTTTTCAATAAGGCATTACAGAAATATATATATACATAACATAACATAACACAACGTAACCTATACACTTGCTAGGTTGGCGCTTAACGTTTTTCCATAAGTTTAAAAATATACACAACAGAGACACATAACAGGAACTTTAGTCATCAAAAACATATTCTCCTTCACTGTTTCTCCTCGGTTGTAGAAATAACGTGAATCCGAGGCGAAGAACTCATCGAGGCACGTTCGGAACGCATTTTCATTCGGAAAGGAAGTTCCATGAAGGTTGTTCGATAGAGCGTGAAAAAGATGAAAATCTGAGGGTGCAAGATCAGGTGAATAAGCTGGGTGCGGAGTGACTTCCCAGCCCAGCTTTTGTATAGTGTTTTTTTGTCAGTCTAGCAGAATGCGACCGGGTGTTATCGTGGAGTAACATAACTTCAAGCGGTCCAGATCGTTCTTCTTGTACTGCGTCTGCAAGACGTCTCTGTTGTTGACAATAAATGTCAGCAGTGATGGTTACACATCGGGGAAGCAATTAGTAGTAAATCACACCGTCGCTCTTCCGCCACATGCATAACATTATCTTTTGTGGATGCACACAGGTCTTTGTACGGGGTGTTGCTGCTCTGTTTGGGCTCAGCCATTATTTTCTTTTCCTGTTTAGCATAAAGACCCCATTTCTCGTAACCAGTAGCGATACGGGATACGAATGGTCGGTGCTATTCACGAGTCAATTGATGACGAGCGAACAAGGATGGGCATATGGCAACCCGCAGATTTTTTATTATTATTATATTATTATTATTTTAGCTTAGAGCACGCAGTACCCATACACCCGATTTTTGGACCATGCCCATTGCATGCAAACGTCGCACAATAATGAAGTGATCGCGATTCATCACATTTGCCAGTTCTCAAGTACACTGACGTGGGTGATTGTGGATTAATGTATTGAAATGGGCTTCATCAAAGCCCATAAATCTTCTTGAATGTGAGTATCACTAATGTCAAAATGATCTCCCTTAAAACGAAAAAAAAAAGGTTTCTTGTCGTGCTCTGTTCAATGGCACTATCCCTCCATACGGTGTAAATGTTTCTGGCTGCCTCTGCTGCTGTCATCCCTCTACTGAACTCAAACAAAAGAATCTCTAAAGAATCTGTCGGCAATGTTCAGATTTCTCCACTTGGAACTCCATTTTCTAGCGTCCACAGCTCCACTCACTGTCTCCAAATGACAAAATGGCAATACGTAAACTCAAATAAAAAATGACAGTCTATAAATAAAACCATAGCAACCAGAATACCGACATTCAAAACAAAATCGCTGCGAACTTATGCACAAAACTAATTATAGGTTTATTTTGAAAACTTACGAATATACAGGTAACTGCTCAAGGAAACAATAGAAGTATACAGAAAATAAAATCGGATAAAAATCTTCCTAATACAGATGTTGCTTAGTCCTCCTGATTGGAGTGGTCCACAAAATCTGCAGTGTCACTGCCACTATCTTGGTTATCTCGCATTTCTTCAAATAGTAAATGGTCTTCACTCCAATCTAATGCATTTGTTACGCAGCACTTCTTAGAGCCGTTCACAACTGATGCACTTGATATGCGTGTCCAAGCAGTTTGAATCTATTCCGCAATTAGAGAAACTGAAGGTTTCACCAACCTCCCAGTAGGGCTCAAGGCTTGACAGCCTTAGAGTACCCAACAGTTGTACAGCTGCTTCAGATGGTCTTTAAATAGTTTATTACCACTATATCTAACACCTGTAGTTCAGAAGTCATGTCTTCTGGAATAACGATAAGATCTGTGTTTAATTTCAGGATTTTTTGCGATCACTGCTGAAAACATCAAGGATCGACATCCCACGATTCTTTAAAAGAGCACCCGGCCTCCTACTTCAGATTGTATAGATGGAGCCAATGTGTAACCAGCTCACTGGCAATCGATCCTTTTCTATTTCAACGAAATTTATCACCAGGTTGCAGCTTTTCCATTGGGATAGTCTCACGACTCAAGATGATATAGTATCGCATCTTTGTCCCATCGTTAAGCACACACAGTGATTCGCGACTCATCATTGCCTGTAGTGTGGACCAATACACTTTTGGCGCCCTTCTCTTCACACTGGATGGCTCAAAAAAATGGTTCAAATGGCTCTAAGCACTATGGGACTTAACATCTGAGGTTCCCTAGACTTACAACTACTTAAACCTGACTAAGCTAAGGACATCACACATAGCCATGCCCGAGGCAGGATTCGAACCTGCGATCGCAGCAGCAGCGCGGTCCCGGACTGAAGCGCCTAGAACCGCTCGGTCACAGCGACCGGCCACTGGATGGCATATCGAAGTAAACAGGAGTCTTGTCAGCGTGATGTTGGTGGGTACATAAAAGCACAATATGACACTATGTCGGTGACATGGCCAATGATTTTGAAAACGGTTAATGATTTGAAGAAAGATTCCCATAAAGTAAGAATGAGCAGATGATTGTTGCAATTAGATGGCTCCAAATATTAAATTTGTACCCAGAAACTTTGCCTCCCCTTCATCTCGGTGGCTCCATCAACAGTGCTAGCTCACCACTGATAAGTCGTATGAGCATGGAAGACGGGTGTAGTAGCAGCTGAAAATTCTAAGCTCAGTAAGCCACTGTAGTCTGTTCTAGCTCAGAGGCATCCCTGTCTGTGGCTCTCTGCAACGACCTGTAGCAAAGCCCTTCTCAGTCTCTCTGCTGCAAGTATATTCCTACTTTACTGAATGGAATTTATTTGGTTTTGCCAGTGTCTGAATCTCGGTGGTCATTGGCAGCAGACCCTGTGAGTACTGATCAGTAATGATTTTATAAACAAGTTTAACAATGTCCTACTCTTGCTAATTTTGTCATAGTTAACCTATAAGGTACGGTGTGAGAAGGCAGAAAATCTCTCCCACTACGACAGATTTCCATCTATGGCCAGCCAAAAGCTTTGCACAACACGTGTGTGAGAAATCACCTCTTCTACCAAACTAATTACTGTGCGCCCAGCCTCATCGCTACTCCTACTGTGTGGGTGAGGCAGATCGTCATTCCCTGTTCTGTACCTGCCCAGAGATGGCTTTCAGCGCCAAACAACTTTACGACGCTCCTTTTCTCCTAAGTTAACTACACTGCCGCCAGTCAGCTAAAAATCCCCAAGGTTACAGAAATTAAAGGTTACACTCTCTGTATTAGGAGGAGATGAGATACAGTAATAATTACCAGTGCAATCACTCGCAGTAGTGCATGTTGTTGCAGTTTCCGTGCAGTGTTAAAGATTTGACCTTACTGTCTATAGTGATTTACATATTAAGTTAGAAAATAGGTCACGTGACAGTTTGGGCATATACTGCCCCATAACAAAATGATAAAATCAAGTACTTGGAAATGCTCCACTATATAACTGGGATGCATCATTTTAATTTGGCTGAATAAGTAGTACACCATAGTGCAGCAGCACGGGGATTTCAAACAAGTGCCAGGGCACAAAATGTGTACGAGCTTTGGAACTTTAATAGTGGCAACTATTTATTTACAGCTCGTACAAAATAGATACGTGTTTCAAAGTTTTACTGACCTTCAAAGTAGTCAACAGCATTGTGTACAACCCGTTGCCAGTGATGTGGAAGTCGTAGGATACTCTTAGCAGTGCCAGTTTTGTTGACAGTTCGAGCGGCGCGGTCTATTGCCCGACGAATTTGTAGCAGTTCTGAAGCGAATGCTGTGAAGTGTTCCCTTCAGTTCAGAAATCAAGTTGAACTCACGAGGCTTAAGTCAGGGGAGTGCAGTAGGTGGTATAGCATTTAGCAGCCCCATTAGTCAAACAAATCAGTAAGAGCTTGCACTGTACGTGCTTGAGCACTGGCCTGCAAAATGATGGTCAGGTCCTGCAGAAAGTGTCATCACTTCTCTCTCTATGCTGTTCATTTTTGGAACACAACCTACTCCCAGCTTAGAGACAAAAGTGATGACACTTTCTGCAGGACCTGACCATCATTTTGCAGGCCAATGCTCAAGCACGTACAGTGCAAGCTGATTTGTTTGACTGATTGGGCTGCTAAGTGCTATATCACCTACTGCACTTCCCTGACTTAAGCCCTCGTGAGTTCTACTCGATTTCTAAACTGAAGGGAACCCTTCACGGCATTCTCTTCAGAATATACTATGACTTCCACAATGCTGGTGACTACTTTGAAGGTACGAGATGTAAACAAAAAGTTGCCACTCTTAAAGTTCCAACACTCGTACATGTGAACGAACTATGTATATTTATTGGAGTTACTTTAAAACTATATAACCACTCTCGTAGAAATTGTTTTATTTTTCATGTTAAACTCTAACTTAGGACTTAATTATCAGATAAACTGACATTTCCAACATTCTGATGCTTTTGTGAGAGTCAGCAAAATTCCTTTACCTTTTGACTGCAATTTCTTTGTGCAAAAATATCTCGTGGCAGTATTTTGTAATTACTTACAGTTTCTGTCGTTCTTATCGTACCCAAGTTCCTCACAACCTAGGCAACGACCATGGTCCATCATTTTGTGGCTTGATTGAAATACATTCGGACAGTGAGCTGTGATCTCTCTCCCATGTCCTGTACCGCAGTTATTATCAGCAACAACAATTTTTTTTAAATCCGCGACCAGATAACCGTTCTTGGACATTTCTCAGCTCATAACCTGACGATGGGTCTGTACACGAGGATCAAGCCACCTAGAGACGCTGGAGAAAGCAGTTCACGAGATAATGTGCCACATTGTAAGTAAGGTAGAGAGCATTCACTTGTTCTGCCTCTGAGAACAGGGCTGCACACGACCCAACAGAAATGTAGGTTCCAGATTCACAGAGATAGCACTAAACATTACTCAGGAAAGGAGTAGTCTTAGAAAGGAGAATTTTCCTAATGTGTTTGCTTTTGGCGCATGAAAGAAGTGCATTACACGTCATCAACAAAAGCCGCTGACAAATAATTTGATTGGCGAGACCGAGAATCTGAATTGGCTAAACTAATTTTAGACGATACCCATTGTGAATTTTGTATAACATCAGACAATGAAGAGTCGGAGGGGTAATCTGACTGCATCATATTTTGTTGTCAAGATTTATGTAAGGCACCCCAGGATCTGTTGTGGGGTCAGTCATTACTCTGGATCTGTGTGTTACCAGCGAAGGTAGAGTCAGTACTAGTAGACGTTTTGATTATAAAAGTTATTCCATTTCATCTTGACGTGGTGGTATAGCAACCTTCTATTGCGACTCTTTAAAAAACAGTCGTAGGTTGCACAGTATTCTTTATTATCTTCAGAAAAGGCGTTTCGCCGGGATGCGGCATCATCAGGTTACGTTAAAAAATCAAAAATTTTCTGCCAAAAAGTATGCGACAAGAAGGCAAGATACCGAATAAGACATACTAAAAGGCAACGTCCTTCAGGTATAGCGGGACAGGACGTCTCGCTCAAACTGTAAACACGGCCGTACACGACAACGACCTCAGGGGCTTTTTGGCAGAAGGTTCTGAATTTTAACATAGTCTGATGATGCCCTATCTGGGCGAAACGCTTGTTCTTAAGATAATGAAGACTATTGTGCAACCTACAACTGTTTTTAAAATAGTATACGATATGCTCAATTCAACCAATTGCCATCTTCATGCAGACAGTCACATGAGATGACACAGTAAAAGTCACTCCATCCCTCACCAACTTGTAATGAAAGGCTGTGCTAATGGTTTAAGTAAACTATAGCAAACTTGATGAAGACTTGTGGTCTGAGACTTGAATCCCATTCATTATGACTACAGCTCCATTGTGACAACGACACTTCCAGAGCATTTTAACTAAATGCTCGCTAATTCAGACTTTTCGGACTAAAAACAGTTATAAAAACCGACGTTTCGGCCGTCTCGGCAGCGATTTTCTTCAGCAGCCAAAGAGGCTTTGTGGACTTACAAGCCACCCAGGAGAGTACTGATGGAAAAGTAGTCGATGCACCGCTTTTATAGCCGTTTTTAGTTTCCGAATGACGCAGGTTAATGCTCAAAAAATGGAGCGGAAATCGGTAGGTGAGATGTACATCTACAGACAAACAAATGATCAAAATTTCAGGAAAACTAGATGATTTATTCAAGAGAATGAGCTTTACAAACTGAGCAAGTTGGTAACGCGTTGGTCCACCTCTCAAGTTGGTAACGCGTTGGTCCACCTCTGGCCCTTATGCAAGCATTTATTCGCCTTGGCATTGATTGGTAGAGTTGTTAGATGTCCCCCTAAGGGTTATCAAGCCAAATGCTGTCCAACTGGGGAGTTAAATAGTCAAAATCTCGGAATGGTTGGAGGTCCCTGCCCATAATGCTCCAAACGATCTCAGTTTGGGAGAGATCCGGCGACATTGCTGGCCAGTGTAGGGTTTGGCAAGCTCGACGACGAGCAGTAGAAACTACCGCCGTTTGAAAAAGGGCATTATGACGCTGAAATGTAAGCCCACGATGGCTTGCCATGAATATCGGACGTAGGATATAGTCCATGTATCGCTGTGCTGTAAGGGTAACGCTATGAAATGACCATCACCCCTGGTTGTTGGACCGTAAGGCGGATGACAGTTAGGCTGCTATCCCACAGCTGCCTGTAGTGTCTCCAGGCACGTCATCGGCCTGGAACGCCATTCAACGGAGTAGAACTGTCTTCAGGAACGAGTACCGCTTCGAACTGAGTGAAAATGTGTGGACTTACATTTCAGCACGATAATATGGACTGCACACAGCGAGAATTTCTATTACTTGCCTTCGTTCCTGCCAAACACTACCTTGGACAGCTAGGTCACCAAATCTCCCAAATTGATAACGTGTTGAGAAATTTTGGGAAGGGCCCACCGAACCGCTCGGCCTTTTGAGAACCTGACACACTAATTGAACTGAGTTTTCCATGATATAACTCAGGAGGACATCCAGCACCTCTGTCGATCAATGCCAAGCTGAATACCAGCTTGCATAAGGGCCACAGGAGGACCAATGCGTTTTTAACTTGCTCAGCTTGTGAAGCGCTTTCTCTTGAATAAATCAACCAATATTTCTGAAATTGCAATCATTTGATGAATTCTTCTTGGGTTTCCATCCGGGTAGCTGCGTCGAAAATTCGCAACGTTTCGACGAGTGTCATTCTCATTCTCATCATCTTCTTCGCCAGAAGATGATGAGAATGACACTCATCGAAACATCGCGGATTTTCGACGCAGCTACCCGAATGGAAGCCCGAGAAGATTTCATCAGCAGCATACACCGGGTAAGCCTACATTTGCAATCTTTTATTTGTGAATGTACATCACATCTGCCGATTTCCATCCCATACGAATAATTCCTTCATGGTACGTTGTATTTATTTACTTTTTTAAATTTTTTGTCTGAGAGTGTAACACTGGTTGTGGAAGCCTACGCACTTAAGCCGGCCGGGGTGGCCGAGCGGTTCTAGGCGCTACAGTCTGGAACCGCGAGACCGCTACGGTCGCAGGTTCGAATCCTGCCTTCGGCATGGATGTGTGTGATGTCCTTAGGTTAGTTAGGTTTAAGTAGTTCTAAGTTCTAGGGGACTGATGACCACAGATGTTTAGTCACATAGTGCTCAGAGCCATTTGAACCTACGCACTTAATACATTTTAGAAGACAACATAGAGCAAATACAAGATGGATCCTCCAGGAACAGAACTGAACAGCGTCAGGATTTGAGGCCTACCGAAAAAGAAAAAAGGTTCAAATGGCTCTGAGCACTATGGGACTTAACATCTGAGGTCATCAGTCCCCTAGAACTTAGAACTACTTAAACCTAACCAACCTAAGGACATCACACACATCCACTCCCGGAGCAGGATTCGAACCTGCGACCGCAGCAGTCGCGCGATTCCGGACTGAGCGCCTAGAACTGCTCGGCCACTGCGGCCGGCCCTACTGAAAAAGCAGAAGAAAACATTAGTTACATTTGCAAAATCCACAAGCCTGAAAGACTTTAAATTTTAGCTGCAGCTGATACAGCAACTGTACTGGATGAGTCACGCCTTAATATTTCGCTGGTGGCAAGGCCGTAAGCGTTTCCGCTGGGCTCCTCAGGCCCAGCTGGGCTGCCCGTCTTTCGCAGGGGCGCGTCATCAGTTTGCCGAGCGCGGCAGGAAGTGATTAGCCCAGATTTGTCGGCCTGGCAGATGGCGGGCTGGAGTGGAGACGGAGAGGGGCGTGTCCGGCGCGGCGCGGCGCGGTCAGGAATAGCCGCCGCCGACACCTGTCCCCCGCTCCCGAAGCGTCTCTCCGCGCCGTCACGTCGTACACCCGCGGCGACAGCTCGCACCAACAGGTCACCTAAGCGAGCCCATTTTTCACACTGGGAACTACTTTTAGTTTTCACCGCGCAGGTGGAAGTCGTTTATCACCTTTTGAACGATATTGTTATAACTTGTGGGGCAGAAGGGATCCAGAAAAGAGCATCAGTCGTGCCTCTGCACTTATTTTTGTGAAACATTTTCCCATTTCTTTTTTACTTTCAAGTCGTAAGCCATGTGTGCTCGTTGGAGATCACTATCCCCTTTGAGTGATGAACCTCATTTCCAATGTCCTTGTACCTATAGGGAATTACATTTTAGACGAAAAAAAAAAATCGCCTTCGAAATGAATACTCCTTGCTCAACAGCTTCATAAAACTGTGCGACTTGACACTGAGATTGTGTGTACATGGTCAAACTAATAAACTCACTGGAATAAAATACGAAGGCCGATCAGTAAGTAATTCAAAATTTTTTTTCTTCGGCCAAACTTTGAAAAAATGCGGAATGTGTTATGGGACATTGAATTTGTTATGGGACATTGTGTAATACTTCCGCTTCAGTCCCTATAGGTCCATGAAGTTCCGATAGGCGGAGGCGCTATACGCAGCCTTCAAAATGGCATCTGTAACTGAGGTGCGTTCCAAGCAGAGAGCTGTCATTGAGTTTCTTTTGGCAGGAGGTCAGAGCATCGCATATATTCATAGGCGTTCGCGGAATGTCTGCGGAGACCTGGCAGTGAACAAAACCACGGTGAGTCATTGGGCGAGGCGTTTCTCATGATCGCAACGAGATCGCGCAGATCTGTCCGACCTCCCACGTGCCGACCGGCCGCACACAGCTGTGACTCCTGCATTGTTGGAACGCTCGGATAATCTGTTGAGAGATCACAATCAAACACTAGGGGCTCAATTGGACTTCTTGATTGGCAGCGCTGTCACACTCGCCCAATAGTTGAGGTACTCAAAGGCGTGTGCCTTCTGGGTTCGTCGCTGCCGAATATAGAAGACCATAAACAGCAACGAAGAACGATCTGTTTGGCCCAATGAAAGATGCGCTCTGCTGGAAACAGTCCTTGGATGATGGGAAGGTTACTGATGCAGCGAGAGTTGGCCCCGACGTCGGCCAGTCGAGTGGTATCAAGCGGCCACAGAGGTCCTTCCTGTAAGCTGGCGAAAGGTCGTCGCATTGAACAGAGTTTATGTTGAAAAATAGGGTTTTGTAGCCAAAAGAATGGGGAATAACTTGGTATATTGGAATCCCGAATAGAAAAAACCGGCTTTCTGAGAAAAATGTATTGCATTTCTTATTGAACGCCCCTCGTATTAGTCACTACAGGGAACATCACGCCGATACCGTGCACCACCACAAGCCTTGATAATGACCTCATTCCGGAGAGGATGAGAGTCCAGAAGTTCCTGCAGATATTGCATGAGGGCTTAATTAAAAATATTAATGAATAAATGCAATAATTTTACTTGCTGTGTGACCGGTTACGAAGTCTCGTAATCGGCTGGACCTGACTATTATTAGCACGCAATCTGACTGCATAAAATAAAAATTAAGAATGACAAGGAATTTCCATTAACACAATTGATTAATTAAGTCCCCTGCAACTATAAAAGCTACGAAACAACAAAGCACAAGTGTAACTGTTCTGTGTGTGGTAGTGTGACTCAACGTACATGTATCTGGCTCGGTTCTTTCTCAACACGACAAAATATTTTAAACACCATTTACAATGAACTACTTGAAAAGCCAGAAATACTATAATTGCACATAGAAACCAGAATTACAAGTCTAATAAATGAACACGAGCCAAATGCCTTGTTGACTGTACCTGTGAGCAAGAGGCATTGTCATTAAAGAAAACTGTCATACCTTTTTACCTCATTATATATTGACGAAAATTTTCCATTACACCAGCATCATAAATCAAAAGGCCATCTCCTCAAATACACTCTGACAATTGCCACTTCTTCCATCTATACATTACACCAACTGAACAGCATCTACTCTCTCGCCCAACAAAACAACAACTGCGCTCGATATCCTCTGAACTACTACTGCACCAGTGGAGGCGGCGGAATAATAATCTTTGGCGCAATCTCTGGTGCTGTGACTCAGCGTAGCCACCTTTCAATATGCCGAATCCATCCGAAGCCACTCATTGGCGATTAGATCCCGTATAGCCACCAAATTGTTGTAATGTTGATTGCTAGGTTTCATGCGTTATTCCAAATAGTTCCATTTGCTAAGGGATTAAGATCAGGTCACACAGTGGGCAAGTCGATGTGTGACAGGTGCCTCAGAGTTTGTCAAAACAGGATCGTATGCGTGCAGTTCTGTAATCATGGCTGTTGTCGTCTTGGGAGCTGGAAGCGCACGCAACAAACTCGCCACAGAGGTTTAGAAGAAATGACAATACTTGCTCCCCGACAACGTTGAAATAAACGTTCTGGTTCAGTTTCACCATAATCTTAATGAGCGGATCCAAGCCATTATAAGGAAAACACTCCTGAACATCACAGAACCACCCTCCAAACACTGCGGGTTAAGCGCCTGATTGGGCTGTCGGTGCACTCTTCCCCTAGTATCATTTGAAATTTGACACAATAACCACTGAAACTTCCTGGGAGATTAAGACTATGTGCCGGACCGAGACTCGAACTTGGGGCCTTTGCCTTTCGCGGGAAAGTGCTCTATCGAATGAGCTACCCAAGCACGACTCTCGACCCCTCCTCCACAGCTTTGCTCCCGGCATTAACTGCAGAGTGAAAATTTCGTTCTGAAAACAGCTATTCATTGGGTCTCGCTACATCCTCCTGTCAGATGCTGGCCTGTTTCTGTCTTGTTTGGCCTACTGAGGACGCTGTGAACAGTGGCCTTTTGCGAAGTACCCGAATCCAAATGTCCAGTTACTTTGACAAAGTAACTGCATGATTGAGATGAACGTGCTTTCACTGACAACACCAATTCCTGTCATCGACAAGGTGAGACACCCGTCTCCGGTCCCTTACGCCAGTCAATTGCTGTGAGTTGTACACCATTCCTTGTAGACATCCCGGTCAGACCTGGTATGAAGCAACACTTTCTGCAAGAGTGTTGTTAACACTAGCAAAATATGGCGGTTGGAACTTCCTTTATTCTGCTTCTCATCTAACTAGCTGGGACTTCAAGGTGTAGTCATGGACATGTCCAAGCACGATAGTTTCTTTCCGTTACTGTACTGTGTTTCCACATCGACTCACGTTACTACACTGTTTCCAGATAACCAACTGGCCCACACACCCCACTTGACTGATTGCCTGATGCCTGTTCTACGCTTTGCTGTTTTACTTCATATTCTGCAGTATCGCGATTCATATTCCGAACAGCTCGCTACTTAATTGTTTCGGCACGCAGCCTGAGCTGCTTCTTTTATTATAATTTGTGATTTTGTCTCATCAACTTTGAATTTGTGAGCTGCCCGGATAAGGTCGTCTTGTTTCATTTTCTTCATGCAATTTTCCGTATAATTTGGTACCTCCCCACACTGTTAATTTCATTTTGTGTCATTCCAATCAGGATTTTAGATAACTTTACCGTCATTCAATTTCTTGTGAATTGTGTCCAACATTCAGCGCAAATAGAAATCTATTATACTCTGACTCGATTTAACTTTCAAGAACCTTGTTCTACAACTAGTAACGACTAAAGCCTCTTGTATACCCGAGTTTTCTGTTCTCATTGTGGCGGTGTTAATCTGTGCAGTGGCCAAACTGAACGACCAGTTACTATTCAGGGAGCGTAACAAACGTTGCACTCTTTTGTCTTGTGCTATTATAGATTTATTTGTTGCCTGTGGAGAGCTGAGTCAGTTTCCCCTGAAATTATAAGTTTTCTGTATTTTGTTTCTAGTTAATTTGGCTAACGATCTTGAAATATAACGATATGAACACAGTGTATAACTTTATGTACTGCGGACGCTTAATAAGCAACAATATTTTTATAGGAACGTCGTATCGTAAGGCAGGTCCAGAGCACACTGCCCAAGCAACAAACAGACACACGATTTTACCTCTGTACGAAAGTGTAAACACCTTCAGGTGACTATGCAACTTCATTAGGTGTTATCTTACATCTGGAGCATTTAAGGACGTATATTTCTAATACTGCTACTTTTGTGCCCCTTCATCACCCATGTAATTTTGTCGCATCCTGACGTAAAACTCCCGTATGCTATTCACAAAGTACACTTTCGGGATATAATTTCACAAGCAGCAGCTGCTAAGCGTGAAAATACTACCCGTGGCATCAAAGCCGGCCATTGGGAGCCATCACAGTATTTTCCGGTACTGCAGCTGAAGGCGCCAAGTCACCCTGCCCTAACAAGCTGTTTGTACTCGCTCGCTGTTAGGGAGTCGGTTAGGAAGTCACTACAAACGAGTGCCGATTAAATAAAAATACATTCCATTCTGTATTCAAGTACCGTTATCTCAATTTTCGACAAGAATAAATGCGCAAATCAGCGGCCGTCTCTTGCTGAACCGTTAGAGCCATGTTATTATTATTTATTTTATGACCTTCATTGGACCACTGTAGTCAAAAATACAAAGTTCTAAACAAGTTGTTACACATGGATACAATTTGGTTCGACAATAACTTAATATATTTAGGTAATATAATTATTAGAGGCTATTCTTATATGAAAGGTGTTTTGCTCTTCTGTCTGCCCTATATTTCTTCATTCTTTCAGATATTTTCTTTCTTTCTTCATCTGAGACAACTCTTCCTGTACTCCTTTTATTGATTTTCATTTGTAGTCTGGTTTCCGGGTCTTGCAGTATTCTGGTTTTCTCTGTCTTGTTTTTTAGGTCATCTACTGTAATTTGAAGTTCTTTTATATCTTCCTTAATTTCTGTGTTCCATTTAATGTCGCTCTTGCTCTTCCACAATTTTTGTATTATTTTTTTACTAATTCTGTTTTCTGGAGTTCTCATCAGATGTCCAAAGAATGAGTTGCGTTTCTTCCTGATTGTGCTCATGACTGGTTCTATTTTCTTATATACTGTTTCATTTGATGCTATTCTCCAATGTCCATTTATTTTATACTGTTTATTTATACATGTCCTAATTATTCTTCTTTCTATTTTTAGTATTCTGTCAATTTCTGCTGTATTAGTTGTTTTGAAGATAGTTTCAGCTGCATACGTTATTTCTGATTGTGTAACTGTTTTATAGTGTTTTAATTTTGCATCTATAGATAGGCTTTTTTTGTTGTATGTAGTTTTGGTAATGTAATTTGCATAGTTCAGTTTTTTTATCCTATTTTGCCATGATGGCTTCTCATTTAGATTGTATGTTATTATTTCGTCTAAATATTTAAATTTATCAACAATTTTGATTTCCTGTTCTCCTATTGTAATTTTGTTTGCAAGTGGTGGATCAGTTAGCATAATCTCCGTTTTTTCAAATGATATTCTAAGGCCTACTTTCTCTGCTATTTCTTGTAATGATTTCACTTGTTGCCTGGCTTCTTGAACGGTGTTGGCTAGGAGAGCAAGATCATCAGCGAATCCCAAGCAGTTTAAGCTAATACACTCCTGGAAATGGAAAAAAGAACACATTGACACCGGTGTGTCAGACCCACCATACTTGCTCCGGACACTGCGAGAGGGCTGTACAAGCAATGATCACACGCACGGCACAGCGGACACACCAGGAACCGCGGTGTTGGCCGTCGAATGGCGCTAGCTGCGCAGCATTTGTGCACCGCCGCCGTCAGTGTCAGCCAGTTTGCCGTGGCATACGGAGCTCCATCGCAGTCTTTAACACTGGTAGCATGCCGCGACAGCGTGGACGTGAACCGTATGTGCAGTTGACGGACTTTGAGCGAGGGCGTATAGTGGGCATGCGGGAGGCCGGGTGGACGTACCGCCGAATTGCTCAAAACGTGGGGCGTGAGGTCTCCACAGTACATCGATGTTGTCGCCAGTGGTCGGCGGAAGGTGCACGTGCCCGTCGACCTGGGACCGGACCGCAGCGACGCACGGATGCACGCCAAGACCGTAGGATCCTACGCAGTGCCGTAGGGGACCGCACCGCCACTTCCCAGCAAATTAGGGACACTGTTGCTCCTGGGGTATCGGCGAGGTCCATTCGCAACCGTCTCCATGAAGCTGGGCTACGGTCCCGCACACCGTTAGGCCGTCTTCCGCTCACGCCCCAACATCGTGCAGCCCGCCTCCAGTGGTGTCGCGACAGGCGTGAATGGAGGGACGAATGGAGACGTGTCGTCTTCAGCGATGAGAGTCGCTTCTGCCTTGGTGCCAATGATGGTCGTATGCGTGTTTGGCGCCGTGCAGGTGAGCGCCACAATCAGGACTGCATACGACTGAGGCACACAGGGCCAACACCCGGCATCATGGTGTGGGGAGCGATCTCCTACACTGGCCGTACACCACTGGTGATCGTCGAGGGGACACTGAATAGTGCACGGTACATCCAAACCGTCATCGAACTCATCGTTCTACCATTCCTAGACCGGCAAGGGAACTTGCTGTTCCAACAGGACAATGCACGTCCGCATGTATCCCGTGCCACCCAACGTGCTCTAGAAGGTGTAAGTCAACTACCCTGGCCAGCAAGATCTCCGGATCTGTCCCCCATTGAGCATGTTTGGGACTGGATGAAGCGTCGTCTCACGCGGTCTGCACGTCCAGCACGAACGCTGGTCCAACTGAGGCGCCAGGTGGAAATGGCATGGCAAGCCGTTCCACAGGACTACATTCAGCATCTCTACGATCGTCTCCACGGGAGAATAGCAGCCTGCATTGCTGCGAAAGGTGGATATACACTGTACTAGTGCCGACATTGTGCATGCTCTGTTGCCTGTGTCTATGTGCCTGTGGTTCTGTCAGTGTGATCATGTGATGTATCTGACCCCAGGAATGTGTCAATAAAGTTTCCCCTTCCTGGGACAATGAATTCAGGGTGTTCTTATTTCAATTTCCAGGAGTGTATCATCTTTTGCACTTCCAATTCTTATCCTCTTTGGATTGTCCTTGTACCATTCTCTCATTATGTGCACAGTTGAAAAGTAATGGTGATAGGCAGTCACCTTGTCTTAAGCCTGTTTTTATGAGGAATGGTTCCGAAATTTCTCCTCTAAACTTCACTTTTGATTTGGTGTTGGTTAGAGTGAGTTGTATTATTTTAGTTAGTTTTGGATGGAGTCCTAGATTTCTTAAAATTTTGAATACTGAAGGTCTGTGGAGACAGTAATACGCCTTCTTAAAATCTACAAATGTTATTGCCAGAGGTTTGTTCCGTTTCTTGTAGTATGCCATAATCAATTTTAAACTCATTATCTGCTCTGCACAGCTTTTCCATGGTCTGAAACCTCCCTGATATTCCCCTAACTCCTGTTCTAATTGCTCCTTGATTCTTTCATATAGGATCTTGGATAGAATTTTATATCTAGGAGAGAGATTCCTCTGTAGTTGTCTGGGTTGCTCTTGCCTCCATTTTTGTGTAGTGGGTGGTCCAATGTTCGGGAAATTGTTCTGTTACCCAAATTTTTGTTAGGGCCATGTGTAAGGAGGTCGTGACTGTGTCACTTGCGTATTTCCACATTTCAACAAAAACCTGATCTTCTCCACATGCCTTATAATTTTTTTGTTCTTTAAGAATTTCTTCTACTTCTTGGAAAGTTGGAGGGTCTAGTTTGTTAGGTTTGGTTTTTATTGGGGTATTTATGTTGATTTGTAAGGGTTCTTTGGGTTCCTCGCAATTCAGAAGTAGCCATGATTGTGATTCCTTTTTTTTAGTGATGGTTCGCCATCCACACATCGCGGAATGCCCGGATTACGATGCCTCGTAAGCGAGGTTTCCACGTGCGTCTGAAGTGATGCCACAGCAACTGGCATGACGGCTAATAACGGTATTGGAGCCGCCTATTGCAGTTTCCACACGCTTCTGTAAAAATTATACTTGCATGGCTTTCAATACGGCGTCAACTGAAATTATTCGGACAAACATTGGTGTTGTCATTCAGGTTAATGCGTTAGAAATGAGCTAAGAATTCAATAAGGAGAAAGCATAAATGTTGGTTTTGAAATGTGTTCTGTGCATAAATGCAGAAATAGCACATAGGTATCAAATACACTTGTGAACGAAGTAGCACTTGGAAACGAAAATGCATTCTTTGAACCATAATTTGGTAACATAAGTAAACTTTGAGTACCTCGCTTTCTCGAGTGAAACTGCAAGCCACACTTTGATGTTTGACATCTGGTGATTACTTGTTACCTCTCCAATATTTACAAAAAAAATGGTTCCAATGGCTCTGAGCACTATGGGACTTAACATCTGAGGTCATCAGTCCCCTTGAACTTAGAACTACTTAAACCTAACTAACCTAAGGACATCACACACATCCATGCCCGAGGCAGGATTCGAACCTGCGACCGTAGCGGTCGCGCGGTTCCAGACTGAAGCGCCTAGAACCGCTCGGCCACACAGGCCGGCCAATATTTACACTGCACCCTCAATGTTCTTTTTGCGATGTGGTGTGGGCATTTACACTATCCTGAAGATTCATTTGAAAGGTATTATTTTCACTCTTGCACCGCACATCACTTAGATACCACAAAATATTAAAATTACTGCCAGTATTGCATTAATTTTCACCATTTCTAGAATCAAGTGAGCTGCAGTGTAGCTACAAATCGCTTGTCAATTATTACTAAAAAGCATTCATCAGCCTAGACCGTATAAAATATTACTTTATTTAAAAAAAGTTTCGACAGACTTTGCTGTCATTATCAGATATTAAAAATCTTTTTGTTGTAAAACGTTTTTATTTTATGTTGAATCTGACGCAAGTTTTCAAGTGGATGAAAATCAGAGCATTATGCACATAACAATTTGGTCTTAGGTTCAACTTAAAATGAACACGTTTACAACAAAAATATTATTAAGATCTGAAGATGAAAGCAAAGTCTATCCAAACTGGTTGTCTTAAATATTTTATGCGGTCTAGGCTGCTGAATGTGTTTTAGCAAATAAAACAGATCGCGCCTACAGTAGTCTCAAAATGAGAAAATTCTGTCAATTATTGTTCAATAGCAGTTGCTAAAAATATGGTTCAAATGGCTCTGAGCGCTATGGGACTTAACTTCTGAGGACATCAGTCCCCTAGAACGTAGAACTACTTAAGCCTATTTAACCTAAGGACATCACACACATCCATGCCCGAGGCAGGATTCGAACCTGCGACCGTAGCGGTCACGCGGTTCCAAACTGAAGCGCCTAGAACCGACGGCCACACCGATCTGCAGTAGTTGCTAACTCAAATACAAATAGTATCGCTGTATCATATAACAGAAACATTACATTCTTTCTCCATGTATACTAACCATTATGTGCTCACAAAGGTTTTATATATCAAAGTTGCACTTCAATATACAACACACCAGTGTAAATACGAAAACCAGCAAATAGGCATATTAGCTTCGGAAGCGCGTTAATCAAGATGGCAGCAACTCTATTGGCTTCTGACGCTAATCGGTGGCGGAAAAAGTACAATGGCGTCACAAAGTTAAAGCGGGTTCTTCCACACGCAACTCTGGCGACGCCAGTCGATTGGCAGCAAAGTGGCGAAACTTCCGTTGCATGTGGAAACCCGGCCTTAGGCCGAGAAGTGAGACAGTAGGCGAGGATCCCCGAGCTCCTGAGTAGGAAAGCAATAACCAAGGAATGACGGCGCACCGCACAAAAAAGCTGAACAGACAATGAGTTGTGCCTATCTCCAGAGGCCGCGAAATGCGCGGCCTCTTGAGAGAGGGAAACGCTTTGGGCAGCACATGTCGCCGCAGAAAAACCGGCGGCGCTCTGCTGCGTTCCCGCAGCCTTTTTTGCGGCGCGTGAGTCACTCCGCGTTGTGCGAACGAACGGACCAGCGCTCTGTATCCTCTGCGGGCTACCGCCAAGGATATAGTTAGGACCACGGGCCGCTCGCATCGATTGTTTACGTCTCAGCGAGCAGCGCCCGTAAATATACCGACTGACGGCTGCAGCAGCCTCCGCTACGCCTTTCGTTTCGCACGGTCACCATTGGAAGTGCTGTACGTTTGCCAGACTGGATTACCTTGTTATCTACAGTCAGAGGAACGATCTAGGTGCCACACTGGCAAGACACCAGATTCGCATCAGCGTTAGGGAGGCCGGTTCAAATCCCATCTGTCCACCATGGGGTAGGAATGGCGGTTATCGCTGAAAAATGGTTCAAATGGCTCTGAGCACTATGGGACTTAACTCCTGAGGTCATCAGTGCCCTAGAACTTAGAACTACTAAAATCTAACTAACCTAAGGACATCACACACATCCATTCCCGAGGCAGGATTCGAACATACGACCGTAGCAGTCGCGCGGTTCCAGACTGTAGCGCCTAGAACCGCTCGGCCACTCCGGCCGGCCCGAAATTCTCTACTTAAGTCGACGAAAGCCAGTGATTCCTTAAGTGCAGATGCACGCAACTGCTACAGGAATCGACTACATCCCACGAGCAATGAGGCTAATGAGCCTGCAGTATAATTTGAGAATTTGGGTCTGACGGGAGGCGTGCTGGGATAGTTCGTGCAGTTGTCGTGACCACCATCTGCAGATGGTGTAGCGGTCAACGCATCTGCCGAGTTAAGCAGGAGACCCAGGTTCGAATCCCGGTTCGGCAAAAATTTTCAGCTTGCTCCATTGATATAAATTAGTACCCAGAGGCAGCTTATGTCCTTAATTCATCTGCATCACATTTTACGCCACCACATATATTCCCCTGACATGGCATCTAATGACTTCTTCCACTTCCCTTGGTTCCAAGAAAACGTTTCGAGAACGGTAACGACGTGATTTTCAAGTTGTATATTTGCCGAACAACCGAAATGTATACTTGTGAAAACAAAGGTCACTGCCGTTTATCGTTGGGCGAAATCTGTCTCACTGAAAGCTTGGATATGTAGAGAGCTACAGCCAAGTCTCGTGCTCAGAAGTTGATTTTATCGAGGTAATAATTAAAACTTTATGACTAGCCCTCGTTTCCAGATTTTTCTGCCTCTTATTACTAATAATTGGTAACTGTGTTAAAATAGTAACCCTGCGTTACATATGGAGCACTTTACGGAAAACACAAGGAATTTTAACTTATAAGATCAGATGGGTATTGAACCGCGATCCCTTGAAATACGAACGCCCAGTGTACACACAGCCCCACCGCACACACATCAACCGGCCGCCGACTTAATGAGCAGACGAGCAGTGGCGCCACTGGGTGGAGCCCAGTATGAGGCGCCCATTCATGCGGCAAGACAGCCAATTACCTGATCGCTGCGTTCAGAATGTGTTTCATTAAGCAGGCCACTGGGACAGTATCGTCCCTGCGAGATTAATAGAGACCGGATAAAGACGGGCGTGCACCCGTCACGACCCCCAGAACTACCATACTCGATGGAGAGCACTTCCAAACCGCCTTGATGCCTCGTGGGAAGCAGTTGCTTCAAAATGTTATCACTGACTAGCAGGGGGTATTCTTTTTCTTACGTTGCTTTCCTGCTAATTTCTGCTTCGCAAGCAGAAAGACAACAAATTACCACTCCTAATACGGGTGCAGGTAGACTGTTGGTATTCAAAACAGCTTCCAGTCATCTCGGAATGGATAAATGCAGCTCCTGTATAGTTTTCAAGGGACTCCTTTACCGTTCTTCCTGGAAAATTGTGGCAAGTGCAGGTAACGATGACCGATGTGGATAGCAAAGGCTCAATAATATCGATATACGGTGTCTGTAGTGGCCAGGTGAGATGCAACAATTCATCCTTGTGCTCACAAGACCAGTCCTGGAGGTTATGAGTTGTGTGAACAGGCTCCTTGTCGTCTGGAACACAGCATCACCATTTGGGGACAACCATTGTTCCATGGGATGGACCTGGTCAGCACAAATAGTCGCATAAAACTTGGTAGTAATGCAGTCTTGCAGAGTAACCATGGGGCCCATGAAATACTACTATATGGGCAACCAGATCATCACCAAACCCTGGCCATGTTTCACTCTACGGACGTAAGCGCGGACAAAAGTTGGAAGCAGTGTGAAATAAAGCTCATGGACTACATGACTTTCTTCCATTGCTCCATAGTCAAGGTTTTATATCTTCGGCACCGCCTATTCCTGATACGGCCAGTTGCAATTTTGCATCACTGGTTGAGTGATTTTGGATCTCTAGCTCGCCCAGCAGTTCACTGCTTCTTCTTGTGCTGACGGGGTTCTCGAGTGCAATCTTCAGTTTTGCAGTGACTTTTGCAACTGTCGTCCTCTTATTTTTCGTCGCAATCCTCTTCTGTGACTGTCAGTCACAATTACACAACACACACTTTCGTCCACATTGAGACTTAGTGGATGATCTCTCTCCTTCTTCCCTGTATGCGATACGTTGCCTCTTCAAACATCAAGTGTGGCCATTAAAATTGCTACACCACAAAGATGACGTGCTACAGACGTGAAAATTAGCCGACAGGAAGAAGATGTTGTGATATGCAAATGATTAGCTTTTCAGAGCATTCACACAAAGTTGACGCCGGCGGTGACACCTACAACGTGCTGACATGAGGAAAGTTTGCAACCGATTTCTCATGCACAAACAGCAGTTGACCGGCGTTGCCTGGTGAAACGTTGTTGTGATGCTTCGTGTAAGGCGGAGAAATGCGTACCATCACGTTTCCGACTTTGATAAAGGTCGGATTGAAACCTATTACGATTGCGGTTTATCGTATCGCGACATTGCTGCTCGCGTTGGTCGAGATCCAATGACTGTTAGCAGAATATGGAATCGGTGGGCTCAGGAGGGTAATACGGAACGCCGTGCTGAATCCCAACGGCCTCGTATCGCTAGCAGTCGAGATGACAGGCATCTTATCCACATGGCTGTAACGGACAACAACCATCTGCACGAACAGTTCGACTACGTTTGCAGCAACATGGACTATCAGCTCGGAGACCATGGCTGCGGTTACCCTTGACGCTGCATCACGGACAGGAGCGCCTGCGATGGTGTACTCAACGACGAACCTGGGTGCACGAATGGCAAAACGTCATTTTTTCGGATGAATCCAGGTTCTGTTTACAGCATCATGATGGTCGCATCTGTGTTTGGCAGCATCGCGGTCAACGCACATTGGAAGCGTGTATTCGTCATCGCCACAATGGCGTTCAAATGGCTCTGAGCACTATGGGCTTAACATCTGAGGTCATCACTCCCCTAGAACTTATAATAATAAAACCTAACTAACCTAAGGACGCCACACACATCCATGCCCGAGGCAGGATTCGATCCTGCGACCGAAGCGGTCGCGCGGTTCTAGACTGAAGCTCCTAGAACCGCTCGGCCACACCGGCCGGGCCACACTGGCGTATCACCCGGCGCGATGGTATGGGGTGCCATTGGTTACACGTCTCGGTCACCTCTTGTTCGCATTGACGGCACTTTGAACAATGGACGTTCCATTTCAGATGTGTTACGACCCGTGGCTCTACCCTTCATTCGATCCCTGCGAAACCCTACATTTCAGCAGGATAATGCATGACCGCATGTTGCAGGTCCTGTACGGGTCTTTCTGGATACAGAAAATGTTCGACTGCTGCCCTGGGCAGCACATTCTCCAGATTTCTCACCAATTGAAAATGTCTGGTCAATGGTGGCTGAGCAACTGGCTCGTGACAATACGCCAGTCACTACTCTTGATGAACAGTGGTATCGTGTTGAAGCTGCATGGACAGCTGTATCTGTACACGCCATCCAAGCTGTTTGGCTCAATGCCCAGGCGTATCAAGGCCGTTATTACGGCCAGAGGTGATGATTCTGGGTACTGATTTCTCAGGATCCCTGCAGCCAAATTGCGTGAAAATGTAATCAAATGTCAGTTCTAGTATAATACATTTCTCCAATTAATACCCGTTTATCACCTGCATTTCTTCTTGGTGTAGCAATTTTAAAGGGCAGTAGTGTACTTAAGCCACATCGGCTACGGAAGCACGCACCATATGAGTACCAACAATATGCCCACGTTTGGAGTCACTTAGCGGTGACATCATGCACTCACAACTATAAAGAACACTGTCCTGGCCACGACTGACACTTGCAGCGTAGGAAAGACATTGCACAGGTACCGTACGTCATCACATGCAACGGCGTAACTTGCAGGTTTGGCTAGCATCAGCATTTATGTTCAAGCATCGATTTCTAGCGCTTTCTCGGTATTTTTGTCCACCCTCTTTATATATTCCGCAAGCCACTGTACAGTGCTTGGTGGAAGGTACCTCTTATCCTTACAATCATTTCTCTTTTCTATGCCATACGCGTATAGAGCGAAGGACAAATGTCTCTGTATAGACGTCTGTACTTGCCTTAATCTCGTATTTTGTTCTCATGAACGTTGTGCGAGATAGTGGCAGTATAATGGTGTCACGTTCTTCTTCGAAGACCGGTTCTCTAAATTTTATCCCAATAGCGTTTTGCAGGAACTGTGTTCACTGTCTTCCAATGGCTTCTATTTAATTTCCCCAAGCATTTCTGTTACAATTTCATATGGCCTACACCAGTCTGTTACGATGGTAGGAGCACGTCTCTCAATCATTCGATATCTGTTTTCAGCCCTACATGAAAAGGACTCCAGATAAAGAAAAATACCCTAGAACTGCTCACCCTAATGTCCTGATGCGGTTTCTGAACAGAGGATTTCCATTTTTCCAGAATCCCTGGCAGATCAAAACCGGGCTGGTACTCGAATCTCTTTGCTTTTCGCAGGCAAGTTCTCTAGCAACTGAGTTAGCCAAGCAAGACTCACGACCCTTGCTCACAGGTTTACGTACGCCTCTACCTGGTGCTAAGGCAAAGATCCCAGGTTCGAGACCCGGTCCAGCACACTGGTTAAATCTACCAGGAAGTTTCAAATCAGCGCAAACTCAGCAGCAGATTGAAAATTCATTCTGGATACAATCTCCCTGGCTGTTGCCTTGCCATGTCTCCGCAACATCCTTTCTTCCAGGAGTGCTAGTCCCGCAATGTATGCAGAATAACTTTTGTGAGGGCGGTCGTGATCGGATGGCTAAGTTGGTACAGCTCATTCCCGCAAATGGTAGAAGTCCAAGGTTGGGGTTCTGGTCCGTCTCGCAGTTTTAATGCACCACGAAGTTTAACATCAATGCACACTCCGCCGCCAGAGTGAATATTCATTCTAGAAATGGCTCTGAGCACTATGGGACTTAACATCTGAGGTCATCAGTCCCCTAGAACTTAGAACTACTTAAACCTAACTAACCTAATGACATCACACACATCCATGCGCGAGGCAGGATTCGAACCTACGACCGGAGCGGTCGTGCGGTTCCAGACTGAAGAGCCTAGAACCGCTAGGCTACACCAGCCGGCCATTCTGGAAATCAAAGTCTTTCATTCGCCTTCCCTAATATATATTTTATGTCATCGAGTCATTTCGTGTCGCCTCCTAGTATTACCCGTAGACGCAAATACACACTCTATTCTGAACTGCTTTGTTAATACGGTCATCCTGAGAGTGTTTCACAGTTGCATTCCTCTCAGCTACGAAGTTTTAATAATGATTTCGCTTTAAGAACATGTTTGACCTTTCTATTCGAAGACTACGTTCCAACAGAAGACAAGGCCGTTCTTCAGAGAGCAAGGAAATACTTTTAAATCACTACACGCCGAGTGAACTTTTCCGTAATTTATTTATTCTTATGGCCAGGGCCCCCCGTCGGGCAGACCGTTTGCCGGTTGACGCCACTTCGGTGACCTGCAGTCGATGAGGATGATAGGATGATGATGAGGACAACACAACACCCCGTCCCTGGGCGGAGAAAATTCCCGGACCCAGCCGGGAATCGAACCCGGGCCCAGAGGATTGACAATCCGTCACGCTGACTATTCAGCTACCGGGGGTGGACATTTTCCGTAATGATTTGTTATCTTTGGTATTCAAACAAAAATGCAATGCAGTTTTTCTAACATAAAAATTTAATTTTTTGCACAGGAGGAAAAATACACAATCGTAGTGTTGAACTACTTAGGATGCTTAGAAAACAAAATCATGGAAGCTCTGTTAATGTATTAAGGACATTGGGCGTTGCTACTAAAAGCCAGATTTTAAGCAAGGCAAGGTTATTCGGTGTACCGATTACGAAATGTTCCACTGGTGTACTGATGTTTGTTAGCGTCCTCAGGCCACAGTTTTTTGGCGTTGCAAACTACGCCATCATCAGGTGCGCAACTATGCGCTTTTGACACCAACAGCAGGCAATACTCTCATGGATTACTCTGTCACATTTCAAAGTTTTACAATACAAAGTACACAACGTATGCTTTCCTTTTACATGTAACAGCCGGCCGCTGTGACCGAGCGGTTCTAGGTGCTTCTTTCCGGAACCGCGCTGCTGCTGAGGTCGCAGGTTCGAATCCTGCCTCGGGCTTGGATGTGTGTAATGTCCTTAGGTTAGTTAGGATTAAGTAGTTCTAAGTCTAGGGACTGATGACCTATGAGGCTAAGTCCCATAGTGCTTAGAGCCATTTGAACCATTTTACATGTTACACAGGCCGATACGATTTTATGAGATCAGGTTTAATACAAGTATTATATTCTGATACAGAAGGATTTTATAAAAGCAAACATAATCACGGTTAGCAATATTATTTCCAGAAGGGCTAAGACTGTAAACTATTCTCGTGCCACCGTCGCTAAACTATACCGTGTAAGGCAAAATGACTCCATCCAAATGGCTCTGAGCACTATAGGACTTAACATCTGTGGTCATCAGTCCCCTAGAACTTAGAACTGCTTAAACCTAACTAACCTAAGGACATCACACATATCCATGCCCGAGGCAGGATTCGAACCTGCGACCGGAGCAGTCGGGCGGTTCCGGACTGAGCGCCTAGAACCGCTAGACCACCGCGGCCGGCGACTCCATCCAAAACCGGCGCCGACCCAACTGCAATGCACCACGAGTCTTATATGACAGGGGTGAACTATGGCCTGCAGAAATGTGTACGAGCAAATAGACGAGCAAATGCTGAGCAGCTGACCGCCCAGATGTGCGGAGGGCCTAGCAACTGTGTCTCCTCAACGTCTGCTCAGCGAGCGTTGTTGCCTATGAGCCTCTGTAGCAGGCGCCTGGTTCGTGTACCCATGATTACTGCTGTTCATCGGCGACGTAGGCTGGAATTTGCACACCAGTATCGCAACTGGGCGCCAACTGTCGTTTTCAGATGAGTCACTTTTTATGCTCCATCGAACGGAATGAAAGCGAACACCGTGTAACAATCGTCGGAAGGATCCAGGCCAGAGGTGGGAGCGTTATGATCTGGGAAATGTTTTCGTGGCTTTCTGTGAGCGATCTCGACATTCTGGAAGGCTCAATAGGTCGACGGAAGTAGACATCTCTCCTTGGGAACCATATCCATCCCTACATGCAGACTGTTTTTTCTCGGCAGGATGGCGTCTACCAGTAGGAAAATGCAACGTGTCACACAGTTCGCAGCGTACGTTCTTGGTTCCAAGAGCACCAGGATCACTTTACCATACTCCCTTGACCACCAAACTCCTCGGGTTTGAACCCAATCGAGAATAAGTGGGAGCACGTCGACCGGGCTGTTCGGGGCATGCGTTCTCTTTATCTTCTTATCTCGTGTTTTCTACTGAAAGTCTCGCGCTTGTACTCTTTTTAACTTTACTATTACAGAGAACGCCAAAACTTTATTTTTTTTTATTGGTCCTGTGCGCAACAAATAACTTACTTGGTCTTTCTGCTGCCACTGCTTGATCTGCTGCATTCCATTATTTAACAAAAACATAAGAAAAACCTATTATTCATGCTGAGTGCAATGCATGTTGTGTAAGGCGGCTCCTGCTGTTGCTGCGGCTGCTGCTGCTTACTACAACTACATATAATTCAAGAGAAAGGGTTTGGTCAAATCTAAACTCGATAAGTGATAACCCAAACAAAAAACTATATTCTGAAAGCGATTCTTTCTCATTCAATTAACAAAACGCTAGAAGCTCTTTGAACAATCACTTCGTTTGTAAATCTGCCTCCAGTGGCATTAAAGCAATATTACGAATTAATCAAACTCTTGAGACATACTGAAATACTTCTCAATTGAATACATAGTGAAACAATCCCCTGACAATCACAAAAGAAATCAATGACAAAAATCAATACTTAATCTAACAATGGTTTCCCCTTAAGAATTCAACTCCTATCATTATCAAAATTACCGTCTGCTGCTACGCACATACACAAACCCTTTTCTTTAAATTAATAAGTGCGCTGCAAATTATAAAAAAATATCAACTAAATACCAAATCCTGTGTCGCTGCTGGCGGACACGGCAGTACGGCAGCTCGGCGACGACCCCTCGCCCAACACACGTGCGCACCACTGCAGGCGGGCTCCTACACTGGCTTCAAATCTGCCACTAGTTAATTTGTGCGCTGCGAGGCGCGACAACAATATCTTAGATTCCAGAGCTTCTGTATGAGCGCTGTAGCCAACCTTTACATCCTAAGAGAGTATTGCCAACTCTCAATATATATATTCAATTCTCTCTGTGTGTCTTATAAAGAGATTCAGTAATTGTCTGACTTAATTCATTGTTTGGATACAAACATGTGCAGATATCACTGTTGTGTATTTTCACCATTACCACATTTTACCACGCTGTCGGTTTTCACTGTGCTCGTTTCTCCTCTCCTTGCTTTCATGTACGTGGCAACGAAATGGGGCGGGGCAGGGAGTGGGGAAGAGGGTGGTAAGTGCCTGATGTAGCTTCCTAAACACATTGGGGAATACCAACGTGCCACACATTAGCACCCGACCAACCTGATTTATGTATTCCAAGTTGCCCCAAATGACGTGAAGATTCCTACTATAAGGCCAAGTTCGGTTACCTGTCCCTTACTTGTCAATCACCCATTAGATGGGTGACTGTGTATATGAATTACTTTCTCTTTTTCTTAATTTGCAGCAGCACGACATGCGCAAGAGACTCGTAAAAGTGGTCCACAGATGAATGAACCACTGCTAATGCTGCTAATACTACTGAAACGTCCCCTTAGAAAAATTAGTGAATTACTGTGCTGGTAAACCTCTTACATTATTTGATTTTCAAACAGCTGAGCAGAGCTGAACGTACTCAGACATTTCGCTCTTTCCCTATTCTGATCGACACTAAACTGACACACAATATTTTTAGCGCAACTCAATGTGACTTTTAATAATCCCTACAAAAGAATGGCCCTGACTAACATTAACCTATACCTTTCACAAATCACTTACCTCACAAAAATCTTCGCTACTCAAACTACTGCAATACAGCGAGCGCCAATACTGCCAGCTAAATAAAAGATTCAAACTACTGAAGCCACTAACTACTGATAGGCATAGTTAGCAAATGAAAGATTTTGATAGAGAACAAACAATGTATTTACCTTAATAGTGCTCAAAAGTCATAATATCTATATCAGTCCATGATATCCAATATTACAAATTTACTGTCTCTGTCCAGATCAAGCGCTCTCAAAACTCCGCCATCTCACTCCCCACATCCACCACTGCTGGCGGCTCACCTCCAACTGCGCAACGCTACGCGCTGTTAACAGCCAACTGCCCAACACTACAATAGCAAATTCCAACAATGCCACCCAGCCACAGACTGCACACAGCACAGCCAGTGATTTTTCATACAGAGCGCTAGGTGGCGGTGGCATTACCAATGTAAGAACCTAAACAGCCTCCTTACACTACTACTACACACTGGTGTCCACCACAGAACACTAACACAAACGTCATTGACGCTAGGGAAGCAGACTCAATAAGATATGTGTCCTACGGTCGACTTCTTGTATAACTTTGAACGACGTCAGTCTAGTAGTCAGACACTAGACGGAAACGCGCGGAGACAGACGAACAGTGAGTGGAGCGCGGAAGATGGGATAACCGCTGCCGTATAAATAAACACTGATTGGAGCCGCGGCTCAAGAGCCACTTTAGAGAGGTTATTAAAGCAAGTAGCGGGCGGGTAGCGGGCCCCTCGGCAGGCACTCTCCCACGTGTTGAAACGACTGCTACTTGTTGCCGGCGGCTTCCCGGAACGTAGCCCGGAGGTGAGGCTGCGGGTCAGTTGCACAGAGGTACAGTTACTTCGAGGGACAGACACAAGCGTTGTGATATCGTATTATTTTCTGCTGGACATCTCAAGAACAGTTTATTAAAACAGCTAGCTGCCTTTGTTGAGGAAGTCATTTTCCTGCGTACGCTGTTTTTACTTCATGACTTTGACAGCTAATGAAGAGGCACTAAATGGAATTAAGGAGAAAATATCTATACGACTTAATGTGAGTAAGAGAAGGGAAAGCCCGTCCGGCTAGCCACGCGGTATGACGCGCTACTTCCCGAGCGGGAAGGCGTTCCGGTGATCGGCACGAATCCGCCCGGCAGATTAGTGTCGAAGTCTGGTGTACCGGCAGCCATGCGGTCTGTTTCCCGTTATTCGGGCTCAGTGACATTATGTCGGCGATTGCTGCGCAAACACTGTCTCCATGTACGCGTACACCATAATTACTCTACCACGCAAATATTTGGGGTTACGTTCGTCTGGTATGAGACGTTCCTAGGGGAGGAGGGTGGTGAAGAATCCACTGGGGGCCGAACCGCACAATAACCCTGGGTTCGGTGTGAGGCGGCGGTGGGATGGGTGGACTGCTGTGGCCTGTAGTGAACCACTGAGGGCTACGGCAGGGCGAATCCTCTCCGTCGTATCTTGGTCCCCGGTACAATACACAATATACACACACAGAGAAGGGACAAGTTCATAGGACACACTTTGAGCGCCATTTTGGTAATCTAGGAAGTATGGCGGGAAGGAGGGAGTGTAAAAATAAAACAGAGATCAAAGCTTGACTACAGCAGCGAATTAAAATGGACACCGGATCTGGTATTTATGCTGACATCAAAAGAAGAGAATGTAGTATTGAGTCACACATAGCTTTTAATGACTATGTCGTGGTGTTGGACATATTAAACAGGATAACACTCCGGTCAGTATCACACGAAAATGGAATTCCGCGACATGTGATATGGGACATAAAAAGCTTATACAACGAAACTAAATGTTTAAGGAAAACAGAGAACAAACTATGTAAGAACGGCATTATAACTAACCAAGGAGTTAAGTAATTCTATTCAACTTCTATGTAAATGAAATGATTGAAAAGTGGAATAAGCAAAGAGAAAACTACAAAGGAATAAAATTATGTAAGGACCATTATATAAAAACATTAATGTATGCTGACGACCAGACTATAATAGACACTCAAAGAAAAATTAAATTAAATGTAACTGGTGAAAGTTATAATTTAACAATATCTATATAAGAGACGAAAGTGACGGAATTCCGATGAAACAAAAAGATGCGATCAAAAATAGTGAAAGAAAAGAAGTGAGCCTTCCCTTTACCTGGGCGCCGACATTTCTTTGGATCACGATAAACACATGAAGAATAAAGCAGCAAAGTTTCAGGCTGACGGTGAAAACAAACAGCATCAAACAAAAAGACAACTGAAAAAACGCAAATGCAATTCTGTAAGACACTCGGTGTACCACTGCTACTTTATGAATATGAGAATTGGATAGCAAAGAAGGAAGACATAAATCGAATAATTTCGTTAGAAAACGAAATTCCTCAGATCAGTTAATGGATGTAAACTACAAGATAAATTAAGACACCAAGGCATTACAAACGACCTTAAAAAATTTGCAATAACAGAAAAAAATCAACCCATGTCAGCAGAAATGGAATAAAAATGTAAACAGAATGCAATAACACAGATCTAAAAAAAAGTCTTGCGATATATACCCAAGCGTAAAGCACGTAAGTGAGCCCAGGAAACGATGGAGCTAAGACCATGGTGGTGAGGATGATGATGATGATGGTTATGAAAAGATTTGTAGTGGACAGACTGCAAGAAACCTTTCTTTGGATTGACGACTGAAACAGCAGAATAGCGGAATTATAAGTTAATAAATTTTATTGTTATTCTCTTAGTAATTGTTCTTTTGTCCTCACTCGAGCCTTATCCAGTCACGGTGTTGACGGAAATACGGCCTTTCTCGCAAGGCTAAGCACAGCCGTAACCCAAAACACACCGTATCAGATGAGGACGTGCAGAGTAACTGCTTTCCACGGAAGGGTGCCGGTGTGTGGGTGTGTTGGCACACTGCCTCCTATATCGCAGCTCTTGGCAAACCAGTACTGAGAGGCGGCTCGTATGTCACACGCATGCAACTTTATCGCTTCCAGTCACGTTTTTCAGCGGAACTGCTAGGAGAGGGAAGACTCGCTGATTTATACTCTGCAGCCACGCGGAGGTAAGCGTAAATATTCCGCTCGTTTACTCTTCATCAATTCAGCGTCATTATTCTCAATAGCTTCATCAGTATTCTGCCTAATGTGCTCAAAGGAAGGCACGGTCTCTTTAATACTCGTAGAGTAAGCTCTCTCGATGCATTCTAAACTGTGGAGAGATCTAAGATAATAGAACTCCAAAACATTAACAACGTTTAGAGAAACTCTGGGTACTGGGTACTGGGAGATGAAGAAGCTTGCACAGGATAGAGTAGCATGGAGAGCTGCATCAAACCAGTCTCAGGACTGAAGACCACAACAACAACAACAGAGAAACTCTTCTCTTTTGTCTGAAGTTGCTCTACCGAAGGTTGCAATTGTAACGCCATGAACAAGGCAAGCAACAAACGTCAAACTGGCACGAATTGTGGTACGTCATGGATATGCAAATGATTAGAATTTCAGCGCAACAGAACAAAGCAGGTACGAGTTAACGCCATCTTCATTCTTTAAATATGGCTTCTGAATCAATAATCGCATTTGAATGTTGGTTGCTTATGAGAAGATCGTGTTATGCTTCGTGTAAGAGGAAGAAACAAGTAGGATGGACGGTCTATGGCTGGGTTTATGACTCCAAAAAATGGTTCAAATGGCTCTGAGCACTATGGATGGGACTTAACATCTGAGGTCATCAGTCCCCTAGAACTTAGAACTACTTAAACCTAACTAACCTAAGCTCACCACACACCTCCATGCCCGAGGCAGGGTTCTAACCTGCGACCGTAGCGGTCGCGCGGTTCCAGACTGTAGCGCCTAGAACCGCTCGGCCACTCCGGCTGGCCTTATGACTCCAGTCGTAGCCTGTATAGCGAGTGTGATTTAGTGATTTTGACATTGTGATGTGCTTCCATACTAAGGTTTGTACATTCGACATCTGTGCTGTGAAGTATGAGGCTATATGCATGATTCGTACAACGCACGTGCAAGGACCAGCATGGCAAAATTGCCACGGCGAACTGATGATGATGTGATCAACTGATAAGCCTAGGTATTTGGAAATAGGCTTAGTCCGAAATTGTACATCGTACAGAAAGTAAATAATGCTAAGAGGAATTTTTTATACTAACCATCAGCCTTGAGGAGAAGTCATAGTAATAACTTCTGCCACGTCACATCTTGCTCCGCATTTTGAATTGCGTTACTCTAAGCGCTATTTTTTATCATATTCTCATTGGATTTGCTCTACCTATCTGGCCGAAAAAAATCGCAGTATCAATGCCCGTACAATGTTGTGTGAACCATAAGCACACGTCCTATGCAATGTTATAGCATAAGATTCAAACAATACCAGGTATGAAGGTCTCCAAACCCACGAATGAATACCTAAGTTCATTCATTATTCGTGCTATGAATGCCTCAGAAGGCAGAAACAAATTGCCTGTATGTGAATGAAAGCACATTGTGGAATCTCAGGCAATGAAAAAAGCCGATCAGTTGGCAAAGAAGGCTATGAACAACGCGACACCAATATACATAAAGCCTCACTATACGGAATATGATCGACTTATTCGAAAAAGGGCATTTGTATCCTGGCGGGAAGAATGGTCGCAGAGTTCACGACACAAAGGACGCGACTGTGCGCAAATACACTGCTGGCCACCCGAAATGCAACACCATGAAAGAAGCATCCAAATTAGATACAATTTGCAGCATGCGCAGGCGTACATCACGGGCGCCAGAAGCGCCACCTAGAAGCGCTAAATAAAGGGGGAATTAGACAGCAGTGTGGACGTACTGGAATTGTTCTTTCGTGCAGCTGTTTTGTGCAAGCAGCTTCAGTACGTCGTAGAAGACAGTGAGAGTATTTCGAGCACGTTCCGGAGTTCGACCGAGGAAGAATAGTTGCTTATAGGGATTGCAGATTATTCTTGAGAGAAATCTGTGATCGTGTCGGATTGAACCAAGCAATTGTGGTGCGGATGCGTAATCGCTGGATGCACGAGGGAACGACGGACCGAAGGGCGAGCTTGCACCCACTTCGTTGCCCCGCTGCACGTGATGACAGGCACATTGTGCGCATGGCAGTGATGGATTCCTCTGCCACATCACGAACCATATCACCAAAAAATCTGTCCCTTGCCAACAAGCAGTGTTCACGCGTGCCATTCGACGTCGTTTCCAGCAGAGTCGACTGCCTTTACCACTGACAAGGGGACCCTCCATACTGTAAATCACGGATTTTGATGTACTTCAAATACGTTGTAGAGGCACTTACCCTGAGTACCTGTCTATCCGGTTTTTTAGCGACGGGCCTTGGTTTTTGAGAAAATCGATTTTGTATACCCATAACATTACTAAGATTCCGATCAACTCGGCGTAGAGTAGCGGTAAAGGTTCACGGTTACCGTGCTGGAGGTGCCGTACCGTGGTCGAATCCTGCTGGTGTACTTTTTAATTTTTTTTTCAAAATCGACCGAATTTTTCAATTTTATTTCAAAGAATATCAACAGACAGTGTAAGGTGTGTGAAATTATAAAGTTCTTAATTTTTTTCTGTCATACAACATTACAAAATCTTATTTTTCATCGTCCACATTGCTTGAAGTGCCAGAACAATATTGTGGGTGATACTTATCATATAAACAACCGAAGCACAAATTATCGCAGCACCAGGCGCACGGTTTCTTCATGAGCGATACCGGGAAACACAATTATTTGGCATTCAAAAAGATTTATTTCATCCGCTAATTTCGATGCGAACCATGCGTACCTAATCATGCTTTCAAAATTAGGTGCGCTGAACAGATATAGGATTGGCGAATGTAATTTTATCGAATCTTCCCTAGAAGCGATCTCTTTATTGTCTTTCATCAAGTCGGGAGCATTCTGAGTAATTTTCGTGACGATTTTCACCTGCCGGTAAAAATACACATCGCAGGGCTGGCAAAAAGGAGTGCGCTTTGGTGGGATCACTTTTATGGTGCAGGTGCTCGCTTTCCTTTCATCAGTGAATAGATAATCGTAAAAGTTTAATCGGTTTGCCCTCCCCACGAATTGATAATGTATAAACATTTTTTCTGTCCCACGTACGGAAGAATTACAGAACGCAAAAATTCTTCGTACACCAGTTTCGTGAACTTCCCGGATTTCGTGCAGGACACGACTACATTTCTGTATTTCCCGGTTAGTTCGTCTACTCGGTTTTGAACGTTAGGACCAAATTTTCCGGACGGTTCTTGCATACACAAAAAAAACATATGGGAGCAGTATTCGAACACGGTACCTCCAGCGCGGTAGCCGTGAACCTTACCGCTACGCTGACTTGCTCGGAATATATGTAATGATACGGGTATACACATTGCGTAATGAACTTAAAAATCGATTTTCTCAAAAACCAAGGCCCGTCGCTAAAAAACCGGATAGCCAGGTACTCAGGGTAATTGCCTCTACAACATATTTGAAGCGCATCAAAATCCGTGATTTAAAGTATGGAGGGTCCCCTTTTGAGTCAACGCCATAGCCGTTTGCGCCGGCGGTGATGCGACGAACGACAGACATGGCAACCGAATGGAAAGACATTATTTTTACCGACGGATCCCGATTCTGTCTGCACCACCACGATGGTCAAATTAGGGTCTGGGGACACGGAGGTGAAAGAGTGTTGTATTGTTGCCTTATCCATCGCCACACTGGTCCTGCACCTGATATTAATGTGTGGGGTGGTACTGCGTTCCTGTCCCGCATACCCCTACTAAGCATTGCCAGTACACTAACCAGCCAGAGCTACATCTCTGAAGTATTGGATCCCGTTGTCCTGCCATACCTTCAGAGCTTGCTGACGGCCACACAGCACCAGGCTATTGCGCGACCACTCGTGGCCCGCAGTGTTCAAGTCTACTTCGTCGCACATCGGATTGCATTGCTGTCTTGACCTCTCTGTTCTCCCGATCTCTTACCTATCGAAAAACTTCTGGTTGATGATCGCGGTTCTAGGCGCTTCGGTCTGGAACCGCGCTGCTGCTATGGTCGCAGGTTCGAATCCTGCCTCGGGCATGGATGTGTGTGATGTCCTTAGGTTAGTTAGGTTTAAGTAGTTCTAAGTCTAGGGGACTAATGACCTCAGATATTAAGTCCCATAGTGCTTAGAGCCATCTGATGATCGCGGACTGACTGGCTCAGGATACCACTTGCTGCTACATCAGATCAGCTTTGGCAATATGTGGAAGCAGCGTGGTCTGTTACACCTCAACAAAACGTCCAGTGCCTTTTTGATTCTGTGCCAAGGTGTGTAGCAGCGGAAACACTTAATACTGATTTCATCATCTTTCTCACTTCTCTACGGGCTGTATTTTCAGTCAGGACATATACGTATTCGTCCACGCACTTGGCTCCGGGGGGGAAACTGAGGCATTTGTCTCGCTCTCTTGCGTAACTTCGCCTGTGAGGGCCGGGAGGTATTACTACGTCCGGCCGCCGTTTGGTGGTGACATTTGCTTCTCGTGTCGCAGCTCGTTCTGAGCATTTCGATTTTCTTCTCGCAATGCGATCGTTGTGCGGCACGATACTGGGGGGGTAGGCCACGTCGAGGCTGTGCACCACTTACAAGCTGTTTGAACGAGTCATCCTAGGCAGAATAGAAAGTAAAATAGAAGCTGCTCTTCCCCCAGAGCAAGGCGGTTTTCGAAAAGGAAGAGATTGTTGCGACCAAGTTCTCGCCCTAACCACTTTCATTGAAAGAGGTTACCAAAACAAAAAGAAAACGGGCATGGTATTATTAGATCTCACCTCAGCATACGACACCGTATGGACAAAAGGGATACTGTATAAACTGTCAAAAGTCGTGAAATGCAAGAAGATCATAAATCTAGTCAGAAATATGTTGATAAACAGGAGATTCAAGGTATCTCTGAATGGGAAAACAAGCAGCTACAGGACACTACAAATGGTCTCCCCCAAGGGTCTGTGCTGGCTCCATGCCTTTTCAATTTATACATAGCGGACATCCCAAACCTGGAATCTCGTTCTTTTATGTATGCAGATGACATCGCTATCGCGGCTCACGCCAACACTTTCGAAGAACTGGAAGAAATTTTAAACAGGGATCTGGAACGACTACAACAATATTATGACAACTGGCACCTCAAAGTAAATCCGACTAAATCCGTGGCATCAATAATGCACTTGTGTAACAAAGATGCAAATCGTGAGCTAAAAGTGCAAATAAAAGGTAAATTGTTGAAAAACGACAGAACGCCAAAATATCTGGGTGTTAAGCTAGATCGCACTCTCACATATAAGAGCCACCTGTACGAAGTCGCCCAAAAAATGAAAACAAGAAACAACATCATAATGAAACTGGCAGGAACAACCTGGGGATGTTCCACTGAAACTCTACGCACATCAGCACTGGCACTTCTGTATAGTGTAACGGAATATTGCGCACCCGTCTGGGCCCGCAGTAGGCATGTCAGATATATTGATGTGCAACTTAACGAGACAATGAGGCTCATAACAGGAACAGTAAGACCCACCCCGAAACCTTGGCTGCCCGTCCTTGCCAATATCGAACCACCCTCGATTAGACGTGAAAGAGCAATCCAGAGGTACAAATAAAAGTTCAGGGACCTACCTCCTCCCCCTGACAGACTGATGTCAAGAAATCCCTTCTGGAAAGAACTCAAACAACAAATTGATATCGATAACCTGTGGAAACAGCAATGGCAGGAAAGCAAAGTGAATAACAGTTTCCTTATTGAGGACCCATCTCAACGAGTTCCAGGCTTCCAACTCCAACGTAGAGTGTGGGTAACTATAAATCGTCTGCGGACAGGTGTTGGTCGGTGCGGATATTTGTTGAAAAAGTGGGGTTTCTCCCAGGACCCCAATTGTGAGTGCGGAGAGAGTCAAACCATGCAGCATATAGTTGAGTGCGACGTATACGGACTTAAGGGAGGAAATCTGATGGACATACATGTGATAAGTTCAAATGGTTCAAATGGCTCTGAGCACTATGGGACTCAACTGCTGAGGTCATTAGTCCCCTAGAACTTAGAACTAGTTAAACCTAACTAACCTAAGGACATCACAAACATCCATGCCCGAGGCAGGATTCGAACCTGCGACCGTAGCGGTCTTGCGGTTCCAGACTGCAGCGCCTTTAACCGCACGGCCACTTCGGCCGGCCATGTGATAAGTGACCAAGCACTTTTGTGGCTGGAAACCCTGAAAATTTTATTGTAAATCATTGTTAATGTTAATTTAAATTTTTATGTTGATGTTTGTAAGTGTATCACGCTTTGCCTGTAGCTGAACGAGAAATAATAAATTCAGTCAGGAGATTTTTGTCCAGCGTGTTATCTCCCAAATCAATTTGGCTTTGATATCTCCAATCCTTGCAGTTTGGATAGACAGCAGTGTACAATTCTGAAACGACCTTGGTTCGAAAACGCTTATGGACCTCAACAAGCGACATCCACATTAAGTAGAATAACGCTCAATCATGGGACGTTTTATGAGCATTTATACCGACTGCATATAAACCAACAGGCGCCTGTGATTCTGATGACAATACAGCAGGGAAACACCAACCGTATATTATTTCAGTGCAGAAAACATAGTACGGCGAGGAAGAAGTTTTTAGCACTTGTTATCAAGTATAAAATTCCGCAACCATTGCCAGTCAACTTGAGTACCTACAAGGAGATAATCGAATTCATATGTAATGGACAGATAAAGATTTAAAGGTTGATAGTAAACTACAAGCGACTGTAAAAGCGGAGACACACCAAAAGAAGTGGTTACTGAATGAACAAAGTCGTTTTTAAATGCCAATGACTGAATGGTGTCTAAGCGAAGTAAAAGAAATTGACCTTTGCTATATGTGAGAAACAAAAGCCCGATCCCTCTGTTTCCGGGGGTAGTGGGGGAGGAGGAGGAGGGAGGGGGAGGATGCAATTATAATATTTAGTCTTGTAATCAAAACTATGTGTGTTGTTCATGTTTCGAAATATCGTCAACGATATGACATAGTAGTCACCGCGTTATTTACGTCGTTAGCCGCATGGTCACTATACCACTGGTCAAAGCCGACGACTAATATTGCAGTTCCCTTTATAACCAAATCTCTCAAAGAAATCAAACTTAATCTATAATATTGCTGCTGAGCTGAAGAAAGCTGTCACCTGATGACAAAGATAAGTCTCCGAAACATAGTTTAGTGAGTGGTTACGTTGTGTTTCTTTATTTGCCATTTAATCATACAGGCATGGAAAAGGCCGACAAACTTGTTTTCGCAACTGAGTATAACCTCTAAATTTTCCAACCAACAGGTATGGTCAACCTCTTAAAATTCCATGCACCTAGCTAAGAGAAATGAAAAAAAAAAAGTTGTTGAGTAAGCGTACGTGTGTGTTCCATTTTCTCCTGGGCGAACTCACTACCTTTAACATTGGCTTACACGGAGAACTGGACACTCGCTTGCGCGTGACGCACGTGGAAGACTCACCCCGCGTGGGCAGCCCGCATCCGGAGCTCGGAGCTGCTCAATCGCTTTCGCGTTTCGTAGAAGGGGCACCTGTCGGTCCACGCTAGCTGGATTCCAGCATTCCATGCCGCCGCCGACCGTTTTAGACTGCGTCTCATCGACTTCAAACCAGTCTTCCTCAGCTACCGCATGTCCATCTGCAGTGAGGATTTCCTGACGAGGCTGCAATCTCGTCACTATTTCTGCCCCTCTCTACTTGAAGTCGTAATGAGTGGCGAAGTACTCTCTCCTCCCCGTTGAAACAGCTTATTTTACCACTCATCTCGCTGGAGGCAGATGAAGGAAAGGACGAACTGTCGAAGAAGGGAGGTATCAGAATTGACATCAGCTTTTTAATCTAGATGGTGCTGCTTGAACTTTCGATAGCATTTAGTTATGAATGACGAAATAATTTTGAGCTGCCATGACAAACAGAAAATAGTTCAAATGGCTCTGAGCACTATGGGACTTAACATCTGAGGTCATCAGTCCCCTGGACTTAGAACTACTTAAACCTAATTAACCTAAGGACATCACACATATCCATGCCCGAGGCAGGATTCGAACCTGCGACCGTAGCAGCAGCGCGGTCCCGGAGTGAAGCGCCTACAACCGCTCGGTCACAACGGCCGGCCGACAAACAGATTTTAGTATACTTGCTACTAGTCGTGTCCATTACACATCCTCGCTTTTTAAAACTTATATTGTTGTAGGAAACTTGCCATTCTACCTTTCCTAATAACCTCAGTAAGGTTGGGTATAAACCATCCAACATGGAAGAGAATATGAAAATTATTAGAATGAACAATTAGAACAGAAAACTCCAACATTACAGGAAATGCAAAGAAAGAAAGAAATGATCAAATCAATGTAAGTAGCAACTCACTAATCATGTTAGTCACTAAAACAATAACAGAAATACAAACATAACCAGACTAAATATTAACTTAATCTCCCTTCACAGACAAAAGAAACCAGCCGACTCTCTCCCTCTCTCTCTCTCTCTCTCTCTCTCTCTCTCTCTCTCACACACACACACACACACACACACACACACACACACACACACACACACACACACAAGCACGCGGAGAGAGAGGGAGAGAGGAGCAGACACATAACAAGCGAACAAATATCGAACTACATACAGACATCACAACATAAACAAAACATGAACAAAACACGTAGCAATAGTATACACAGTAAACACACACAACCATATACAGTGAACAGTGAACATGAAGTGTTCAAAAAATGCAGAACACTGGATATCCTGTTGTATGGAGACCAACTAAGTAAAATTCCAAGACGATGGATATGGATTAATAAGATCACAAAATCAAAGTAGGACAAAATAGTAACTTACCATTTCGAAACTTGGGCAACTAAAATTGTTTCTCATCTAACAAGAGAATAACAGTAAACTGTAATGTAGTAACGTATTTGTAATCGCTGTTTATTCCAATAACCCTTCTGGAGGGTACCATAAATCAAGTTTGGTTTTGCTTCTTCGTGTTTAATTTCGTTGCTCCCGGACCTCCTTCATCCTTCGAGAGTGTCGCTCCTTTTCTTCATGGGTCCAACCCCTTACTTTTTCAGACCTCTTTCCTTCCAGAAATGTGGAACATTTAGCACGAAATGTGGAACATACACACATACACGTACATCCATTTTCAAGAGTTTAATACATATGGATTTATCTTATGTACACTTTGTAGAGAAGAAGAGAAAAAATTTTTTAATTCCAAGTTAGTAATTTGTCTTCTGTTTTCCATTGTAGTCTGTGAAGGTTGGGTCATCAGTAATACTTTTTGATTGCATTCTATAGAAAATTAAAGTATGACCTCTAGCTGTAAAAATTTTTAGCATTACAGTTCTTCTTCGAGCATCTTCAGCCCTCTTCATCAGGACGTGACGTTAAGAGTCTTTGGCTTTTCTATCAACAGGAAAGTCGCGGAGTTCGGACAGCGGGGTTAGTGGACCTTTCGATGGCCCCTCCCGGGCACATATTTCGCTTGTGCAAGCAATTTACAAGACGTCCTCTGTCTCACTAGTTATGGCGTTAAGCTATATAAGAAGAGGCAGATAAATTGAAGGTACCTCATAGTGCCAAATACTACACTCCCCAACCACCTGTTAATAACGCGCCACCGCGCTGTTAGAGGCGTCATGTCACGGATTGCGTGGCAGCTCCCGCCGGAGATTCGAGTCCTCCCTGGGGCATGGGTGTGCGTGAGTTGTTCTTACCATAAGCTAGCTTAAGCAGTGTGTAAGTTTAGGGACCGATGGCCTCAGCAGTTTCGTCCTTTGGGAATTCACACACATTTGAATAACGCTGTCGAATCGTGTACGGGAGTTCCGAATGAAAATAGCCTGTGTGTTTCGATCAGTTTTAACTCTGGGAGGGAGGAGATTATTGTGGTGAAGGAGGGCCTACGTAGCACAATGTGGACATGCAGTCTTTCCAGCTGCAACAGTATTAAAGCTGTCGTGGTGCGTGTAATTCAATTGGCCGCCCTGGTCTTTGTACCAGAAGGCACGACGGGGAAGATTTAGGACGAAGTTTTACAAAGCCCCAGCAGCCGTAAAGCATCCCCCTGCCCTAACGGTCGGCAGCGCTGCGCTCACCGAGGTCCGCTCTGTTTATCCAAGAGTGAAGCCCGTGGGTTACCACCACTGCAGCTGCTAGGGACTCAAAAGCGTCCCCACTGTCACCTCTCAGCCAAAGTGCAGGGGAACCACTAGCGGTAGCCGCATCCGAGGAAAAGAAGCGATTCAGCACCAGGTCTCTCCCAGAAATCCATCACTTCATCAGAATAAAAATTTGATGATCGATGCATATTTTTCATTACGTCCGCCTCCCTACTAATCAACGTGAGCCCTGGAAACGTCCATCACGCGAAACCCAACTCTCGCTATCCTAATTTGGTATCTTAAAATCTATGTAAAAAATTATTTAACATTTATAAACGAAAAGGTCAAAATTGTGGATGTTCTACAGTATGTATTTAACAGAAACACAAATAAAAACTTTGAGGTTTGCCAGTGACAATATGATTCTGTCAGAGAGGATCTGGAAGATTGATTGAACGGAATAGTGCCTTGAAAAGAAGGCTCTGAGCACTATGGGACTTAACATCTGAGGTCATCAGTCGCCTAGAACTTAAAACTAATTAAACCTAACTAACCTAAGGACATCACACACATCCATGCCCGAGGCAGGATTCGAACCTGCGACCGTAGTGGTCGCGCAGTTCCAGACTGTAGCGCCTAGAACCGCTCGGCCACGCCGGCCGGCTCCTTGAAAAGAGGTTAAAGACCAAACAAGTTTAGTCTTGTAATTAAATCAGGCGATACTGAGAGAATTAGATTAGAGAAATAGTAAAAGCAGTAGGTCACCAGTTCAGCCTTTTTGTTTGGGCAGCAGAAGAAGTGACGCTGGCAGAAGTAGAGAGGGTATAATATGTAGTGTGTCAGTAGGAAGGAAAACATATCTGGAAGTGTTAACATCAGCTACAAGTCAGAAAAATAATATTTTTAATAATAATTGTAGCGTTTCTATGTTTACCTATCTAAAAGAATGTGCCCTTCACTTATTACATTCTAAGTTACTGAGAGAAACATCTCTTCTGAAACACTGGGTTTAAAGAAATAATGAAACAAAAGAGATGTACAGTCGGCGACAGAATTCGCGGGACCCTTCGTCATATCGTTACACTGAACTGCACAGCTTTACTGTCTGTTATGCAGCTTTGCTTTGTAGTTCTGAGCTTGCACACTCGTACACTGTCTAACTTTCCCGTCGGCCGCTGTGACCGAGCGGTTATAGGTGCTGTCTGGAACCGCGCTGTTGCTACGGTCGCAGGTTCGCATCCTGCCTCGGGCATGAATGTGTGTGATGTCCGTAGGTTAGTTAGGATTAATTAGTTCTTAGTCTACGGGACTGTTGATCTTAGATGTTAAGTCCCATAGTGCTTAGAGCCATTTGAACCATTAATACTTTCCCGAAAAAAGTTGCCAACAGTTTTGGGGGGTCTGTAAGAATTTAGTGGCAAAATTAGACCTAGACTCCAACAAGACGTAAATCAGTTATTGGAATGACATCAAAATGTGTGCGCGACAGACAAAAAATCTGGAAAGCTCACAGAAAATACTTATGATACGTTTCTGGATAAAGTTTTGCGACCTTACGTAAAAATTGAGTCATTTCTGTACAGTATTGACTCGTGAGGTGGGGAAAGCTGCCCCTCCTTATATGATCAGTCGTGAGGTGGACACAGCTATTCCTCCTTATATGATCGACTAGTTGTGGACGAAATCAGAAGGTCGACGTGTTCATTAAAGCAATTCCGCCAATATGTGTGCCTTTCTGTCAAACCTGCGACGTGTACTTTTGCTGACGGGTGAAAAATTACGTTCACCCATTACACAAGTGCCCATCGAACAGCAAACACATAAGTAAGCAGATCACAGTAAAAGCGACACATTTAATAAAATTCACGCCTGGAACAATAATCAACTGCAAGCTCAAGCTTCCAAGAAAATGCTTTGATATGTTTGCTTTGCCACGAAGTTTTCGCCAGACCGTGAGGTACTTAGCAACGTTAACGAAGTTGCTTTTGCTAATAATATTCACACTAAAAATGTGACTGTGGCATATGTGGCTTCCACATTGCTGGTGGTGCTTCGAATTTCTATGCTTTGCACGTTTTTATGATAGAGATCGCACTTTTGTTGGTACTATTGAAGTATGGAAGTACAAAATCAAAACTACAATTGAAATAACAGAATTTATATTTTTCATTTTCTATTAGTGTTAATTATAGAAGATTATATAAGATCTGCAGTGATTCGCTTTTTAATAAAATTTGAAATGCTTATTTCTACCGTAAATAATTCCATTGTATTTCTCGATACCCTATGATGATGAGACACCATACTCCGAGGAACATAGGGGACGATGCGGGAAAACCGCACCGCCGTACTAGGCAAGGTCCTAGCGGAGGTGGTTTGCCATTGCCTTCCTCCGACCGTAATGGGGCTGAATGATGATGAAGAAGACGACACAACACCCACTCATCTCGAGGCAGGGAAAATCCCTGACCCCGCCGGGAATCGAACCCGGGATCCCGTAGTCGAGAAGAGAGAACGCTACCGCATGACCACGAGCTGCGGACTCGACACCACAAGAAGTACGTGACAACGACAAAAAGAAAACTACATAAGACTGGATTTGAACACGGAGCGAGAAAATTCGAAACTTCTCTTAGCCACAACGCTACCAACTCATTTGGTGTAACACCACGCGCACGAGCTGGTGTAGTATCGTCAAAACTTTGAAGCATTTTCTCGGAAACGATTGAGTGTTGACAGGTAAGACAAAAATGTGCCCCCCTTTATTTTCACCCTTTTTTCATCAAACGAAGTTTCGATTGTGTCAGAGAGCGAGCTATGGCAAGTTCTCCTTGTGAGGTATAGTTTCAGTAGACTACTGATGTAACTCCATGTCCGTACATGGAAATGAAGTGCTTACAGTATTTGCGCACCAGACACATTGCTCGGGCAATCCTATGGAACCCAAATGTCTGTCTTCGAAACCTACAACATACTATCGAAACTAATCACAGCGTCCTGTGTTCCTCAGGACTGCCATGACGACATTAGGTTGCTGAAGTAAGATTAAACTGTATTTTTTCTGTGGAAAGCGGCCTTTTATTCTCTGCGATTTGTGGACTTCTTTATTCTTTCTTTGTGACTCTCTTCCTGAAACTAATCATTGCTGAGCTTTTCGATGAAACTGTAGGATGCTAGATGTGGGTTGCATCACATCGGAACTGGGATGACGACTGTATCGGGCGGTGGACACTCCCCATTCTAACTCTGTGTTACGAAATTGTTTAAAACGACTTGGAGAGATATTCAATGACAGTTATTTGGAGCTTGTTAGCTGTGTAAAGGCTATTTCTTAGTGAAAATACTTACGGAAGAAATGATTTAGATTTTATATCGAAACTTTTAATGTATTTTATCAACCTCATTTCATCTAAACTCATTGCGTTATTGATTTATCCTATTTAAGTGAGGCTCAACATATTAATTAAGCAAGCACCTATGAGCACTTCTATCCGGAGACAAGTTTATGTGCGCGGGATCGTGAAAGCATTACTAAGCCTTTCCAGTATCTCGAAGATGGAAGTGAAATTGCTATTAGCTTTGTCCACTAAGTCAGATTCAGCCGCAAGTAGCATAATATTTAACGCAGCAGTCTGTTTCAAAGTTACTGTTCGATAACTCTCATAAGAATTTTGTGACAGCCTAGACCCATCGTTAGTGTGAAACAACCAGGAAATAAACTAAAACAAAATGCGCCAACTCCACATTACTGCATAGAATTGCCATCCCACACTCACCTAGGGTAACATCTCATTAATTTGTCTCCTCTCTCTCTTACGTGGAAATTTAGAACCGCATACAAAAAATGGTTCAAATGGCTCTGAGCACTATGGGACTTAACAGCTGTGGTCATCAGTCCCCTAGAACTTAGAACTACTTAAACCTAACTAACCTAAGGACCTCACACACATCCATGCCCGAGGCAGGATTCGAACCTGCGACCGTAGCAGTCGCGCGGCTCCGGACTGCGCGCCTAGAACCGCGAGACCACCGCGGCCGGCAACCGCATACATCAGACGCTTTTCGATCACCAGCAATTATGTCGTAATTGTTTCGAGTAGATGATACTTTGCGTCCCTTTAGTTCTTATAGAATGAATTACAGTTTTTCTTAAGAATGACATATGCAGGAGATTACTGGTGGAACTTTTTAAAATGGTTCAAATGACTCTAAGCACTATGGGACTTAACATCTGAGGTCATTAGTCCCGTAGATTTAGAACAACTTAAACCTAAATAACCTAAGGACATCAGACACATCCATGCCCGACGCAGGATTCGAACCTGAGACCGTAGCAGCAGCGCGGTTCCGGACTGAAGCGCCTAGAACCGCTCGGCTACAGTTGCCGGCTGGAACATTTTATTCCTTATTTCACGTTCTTCACTGCTTCTCATTTCACGTTACCGGAAGATGGAATGAAACGTTTTTACGGTCATTGTGAAAGATTTCCTTCCATGTTTTGCTGTTCTGATTTTGAACTATATGTTATTCAAAGCTTATGAAGTTTCTTTGTGCATTTTCGCGTTTCGAAGTCAGTGTTGTTTTGTCTTTTCATTTGTGTTATTATATGTTAGAAGTGGTGGCAATGAAAGCATTCACAGGGAAAACTGTTTTAACATATGTAATATTAAAATGAATGGTATTTACTGATAATGTTAAAAGAGATTCTAAAATAGCGAATCGCTTCCAGTGAATATGTTGTACCTGACGGTACTGTTGTTGGCTCTTAGCTTAACTCCTAGAGAAGGCCGGGTTGATACTACAACAGATAAAGTACGTATTAGACAACTTGAAAAATGGCTCTGAGGGACTTAACATCTTAGGTCATCAGTCCCCTAGAACTTAGAACTACTCAAACCTAACTAACCTAAGGACATCACACACATCCATGCTCGAGGCAGGATTCGAACCTGCGACCGTAGCAGTCCCTCGGTTCCGGACAACTTGAATAAGACAAAATACTTAACTTTAAAATAATTCATTGTCATAGGAATCTCTAGTATATTTGTTACTGTCACTGAACACTTACCTATCACTTGATACAGAACAAGATGCTAGTCTCTATTCACAGAGCTCAACTGACGATAAGTACTCGTATTTATGCAGCGTTCTGTCTAACATAGCTATTGCAATGCTCGCTCGGTATAGAAGCTCGTCTTCGGCGATGATTGCTGATTGGGTTGAGCGGCAGTTCGCTGAGACAAGCAAGCGAGCTGATGCTGTGGCGTGTGGAAACTCTTCCACGCTCTTCCGCTCATTCGTTGCTGCGTCTGGCAGCGACTATGATTACCTGTGGTTTCGCCATAAAATACCATCCCAGCCTTGGCAGCTCGCCCTTCGGACAACAACTCACAATGTTTTCTTCCTGTATGTAGTTTGTTTAAGGCAGAAAAACAAAAATAACTACGTCAGCTACTGAAGAGGAGAGCAACCGAAATAATTTCCCTTACTCTTTATTTATGATGTTTGAGTTGCAGTTGGTGCATCTGGATATTGTTTGTAACTATACTCTAGACCCAAATCATAGTTTCAGAAATGCGAATAAAACTCATTGGCCTATATTTTAGGTATTTTGGCTTCAAGTCAAAACGGTGGCAGCCGGCGCCGCCGCGTCTTTCCCAGTGCCAGCCAGTCAAGGAACACATCGGTTGAGCAAGTGTTTTCTGCTTGTCGTTAGTCTAGCAGAGAACTGGCAGCTACGTGACCATTTTTACTTCCAGGAACGGTTCAGAATCATCCTGGAAAATTCACACGATATTTTCTCGGTATTTAGATGAAATATTGTGAATGATTCTAACTTCAAGGATGATATAGAGGTAGCAAATTTTTGTTTTTGACTACTCGTTCCAACACAAATTGCAGCTTACTTCACCATTTACGTCGCGAGTTCTCTGTCTTAGACATCACTGGGACAACATGAGAGCAATGTCTGCTGCAGTTGTGTGCTTGCTTCACGGTAAAGTGTTCGCCCTTCGAAGTGGGGGCTAAGTTAGTTTTCGGTTCTAATCTCGCTTGAGACAATTTTTTTACCTCCTCTGTGAAAGAGCCACTAGCAGGCATATCGACAATCAATAAAGAAATCTTAAGACAACTTCTCCACTATAAGTTCTGATGCTACTTTGATTCTGTACTGCCTGTTTCTATTGTATTGACTTAATTGTAGATTGAATGATTTGTTACCTGAATTTCGTTACGTATCTATCCCTATTGCACATATGCATACTTTCGGGTAGTTCTTGTATAGCTACTTCAGCATAACTGTCGACTGAGCGTAGACGCAAACCGTTTCGAAGCCGAACGTTCGTAATATCCTGCTAATTTGTGACAATTTGAAACAGACTTTCTACAATTGGCAGAGAGTTCATGCACAAAATATTTTGGTATTCTTAAGAGAAAGTTGGTGATTGAAACTTCATGAAAATATTTCGCCACATCGAAAAACGACATTGTTTTAATAACTGCCACTCCAACTCGCGTGTCATATCCGTGGCACTCTCCCCCTATTGCAGGATAATACAAAATGAGCTACTCTTCTTTTAACTTTTTCGATGTCCTTCTTCAGCCCTAATCGTAAGGATCCCACAGTGCACAGCTACACTCCATAAGATGGACAAGGGTATTGTAGGTAGTCTCTTTAATACATGAGTTACATCTAAGTGTTTCGCCAATAAAACACAATGTCTGGTTCGATTTCCCTACAACATTTTCTGCGCGATGGTTCTTGTTTAATTAGTTTGTAATTATTGTAATCCCTTGGTGGATATCTAAATGTCAGTACACAGTCCCAGTCAGCGACACCGACACACCAGTTACATCAGCACCACTAACAAAATGTTCCCTGACATTACAAGCTGACTTCAGAGACCATATGTTCGTTATCGATCCATATTTTTTTATGTTCACTACCTCGTGCATTAATTTGAACGAATGTTTTCGCAACACCCTGGATAACACAGACGGCATCGATAAAAAACAATAAATAATTAATCAAAGGGAATTCCGTCACATCTTGAACAAAGAAATTTAATTAAGGAGACCGTTTGTGTGTTCTATACTCAATACAACGACAGCATTCCGCCAGTGCCCGAAGCATTTGGGCCGGAGGTGACGGGGGATTTGGGAGCCGCAGCCGCGAGCGTTTCCCAGTCGACGGTTCTCCTCCTCAGGGAGCTGGTGGGTGGTTGGGTGTGCCGCTGATTGAATTAGCAGACGCGACTCTGGCGGACCCGAGTATGGGCCAGCGCGCTGCTCCGCCAATTAAAACCTCTTCCTCCTCATTGACCTCGCAATTGGCGCCGCTAGCGCTTCAGTGCTGACCATTAAGAGTTCGCGCTCCAGCTGGGGAAGTGTCGGAGTCTGTCGCCTGACGTTTCGTGCGAACGGCAATTGTCACCGTCCGCCGACGTAGGAAGGTTAGGTCACCCGAGGTGGAGTGCGCGCCCCAATTGGACGTGGATATTTCGTCTGTGGCCTTGTCAACAGAAATTTCGGAATATTCATCTTAATTCAGTGTTTTTGAGACCATAGCTCCCTCACCTGGACGTAATTATTTCTTTATTAGCTGCTGAAATGACACACTTTAATCAACTTTTATTGTTCTACATGCTATTCTTGGGACGAAGTCAATAGGAAGGATGAGCTTGTGTCTTGTTAATCATCATCAGTTCTTCAAATCTCGGCACAAGATTGGAAATTGCGACGCTCATCCCTTTCTCCATAGCCGTTCGCCGAAAAACCTACCTCACACAAGTACGATGTTTCAAAAGGTATCAAAATTTGTAAGACACTCCTCCTCCATCCAGTAGTGGTGAGGAAACAAGCTTCGATTTCAATGTGAGATCTGAAGAAATAGTAATAAATTGCTCTTCTTCTTCTTTTTCTTCCGCAGTAGTAAGTGTTAATGGCAGGGGAGCTCAGTTTAATGGTCCACAGATGTAGACTTCAGTTCTTCACTCCGCTGGAAACGATTGTCTTTTAAAACAGTGAGAAGAGCAGGGACAACATAATGTAAATCTCCATCATCCAACTTTTTTTTCCGGGACAGTAGTTTCCTTCTGAAGACTGAAATTTTGGCTGACAGTTGTAGAATGTTGGACTCATTACCTTGAAGGGGTACATCCAGTGAACTGAGCATTTCAAATAGGTCACAAAAATACACCAACAAAGTCACTTCCAACGTGGTTCTCGGAAGTCAAATATTTCTCTTGAACAGTGTAAGCGCACAGTTCCTTCCCGAGTTCGTACATCCTTTTCAAGACATCCCCACGTCAAAGACAACAAAAGCTGCTGTAATAAATTAAGGACATGTCCTCACAAGAGGACCGTTCGAACTCCCTCCCGCCGATTTGATTCACACTGATAGGTTCTGTAGGGCACGACGAGGACTTTAACGTATGTTAGCCGGCCGCTGTGGCCGAGCGGTTCTAGGCGCTTCAGTCTGGAACCACGCGGCTGCTACGGTCGCGGGTTCGAATCCTGCCTCGGGCATGGATGTGTGTAATGTCCTTTGGTTGAGAAGGTTTGGGCAGTTCTAAGTCTAGGGGACTGACGGCCGCAGATGTTACAAGTACTGTATGTCGCAATAATTATTGTTTCCTGCATTTCTATGACCAGTATTATCCTGATTCGTACAGTGCTCCATAGATTACACATTATACTTGCCACACATGTAGACAAAATAATATAAATAAAATGACTATGTTGATTGCATTGAAAGTTCTTTAGTATCAATTTTTTTCCAGTCTCATTACGAAAACTTTTTTGTCCTTTTTTCGTGATAAAGATTCTGAAAATAATCAATGAATCATTTGGTAATGACAGTTTGCACAGACATAATAAGTATGTTGGGACGAAAAAAGGAAAAAAGCAGGCAGTGATATGCGATCCATGGACCTCGCGCTCCTGAAACCAAGCGCTCAACATGCTCGGCTGCGAACTGTCATCGGGGCTCAGTTCGAAGGAAGACTCATCACTAAACACAAATGCAGGCCAGTCAATGAGATTCCAGGCCGAAGACGTGTCTGGATACCAGCCTGACTGTCGCTCGCCATACGACCCGAAAACTCTTGGAGTGACGCCAGCGGTGCCATTTCATTTCGTAGCAGCACCCCTTCGGTTTCATTCGCGACACCCCTGCAGTCCAGTTGTACGTCAACGATATTCTACGCCCCGCTTTGCTACCCTTCACGGTAATCCGTCCTGGCCTTTTATATTTCAGCAAAATAATGTCCGGCCGGACAAGGTGAGAGCTTTGACTCCTTGCCTCGGTGCTTGCAAGCACTACGTTGGCCAACAAGGTCGTTGGATGTCTCCCCAATTGAGAACGATTGGAGCATTATGGACAGGACGTACTAACCATATCGGTATTTGGACGATCTAACGCGACAGTTGGACAGAATTCGGCATGATATATCTCAAGAGGAGATAACTGCTTTCATTAAGGCCAGATGTGGAGCAGCGGCCGGCCGGGGTGCCCGTGCGGTTCTAGGCCCTACAGTCTGGAACCGCGCGACCGCTACTGCCGCAGGTTCGAATCCTGCCACAGGCATGATTTCCACCCCTTTCGGATAATTCCATCGTGGTGCGTCGTTTCTTTCTTTTTCTCCCCTTAAAATAGAAAAAGTCAAATGGGGTACGAAATCAAACGAAATGCAACTGCTCAGTAACGAGCCATAGGAGACGCTGGACACCTTGTAGCAAAATACTCCCAAAACGTCAATGAAGAACGTGCGAAATTCTGTAGTTGGACTTCGGATACGCGCTGCGTGAAATAAATAATTCAGAACACTGGGATAAAGAGTTTGGAATAGGAGAGGAGAATGCGAGGGACCGCGCCAAACTTGTCAGAAGATTTACGACATCACAAAACAAAAAATTTGATGTGAGCGCTACAAAATCGCCTCGTCGCAGATCTGAGTGTATGTCAAACTCTCTTTCTGTACAGCATTGCTTTAAACCGTGTCAAGCACTGCATATTGAGAGACTCGTGCGTCCGCAGGCCTGGCCTTCCTTCCACATGGCACAGTCCCCCTCCCGACAAGAGTCCTTGCAGAGGTAGGTCAGGTATGCGCCGCGCATGACGACGCTTCCGGCGATCCACAAATGGTGCGGAGGCTACGTTCCGAGAAAGTTGCTGTTCGCGGACGGCGTGCGCTTGCCTGCATCCGCCAGCTGTAGGGAGGCCGACTGTGAAATTGTCTCACATATGAATCCAATGCAGAATTACCGTATTTTTTTTAATGAAATGAAGGTTACGGAAGCTGCAAAGTGTGCATTGTAGGTAATAGCTTTATTGTAGTCCATTCTACGAGGGCTATTCGGAAAGTAAGGTCGATCTGAAATGGAAATCGCAGTGTAAATCCGGTGAAGCTTTGCACAGTTCTGAGCCCACAGTGAGCGCGTAGAGATACCAAGTATGGTGTCTCTGAAATCTGTAGATTATGACGCGCTCGAGTACTGTATTCTTTTTAAGTAAGGGCCAGATGTGGGCCAGCGCGTTATTGACGTGCTCGGTTTGTGAACCTCTGTTGAATAAATAATCCATTTTTTCCGAAATTGTAATCATTTGTTTGTCCATAGATCTACTGGTTTCCATCCCTTTTCGGATAATTCCATCGTGGTGCGTCGTTTCTTTCTTTTTTCCTCGTTAAAATACAAAAAGACAAATGGGGTAAGAAACGAAATACAACTGCTCAGTGACGAGCCATAGGAGATGCTGGACACCTTATAGCAAAATACTCCCAAAATGTGACTAAAGGACGTGCGAAATTTTGTAGTTGGATTTCGGGTTCGCACTGCGTAAAATAAATAATTCAGGGCACTGGGATGAAGAGTTTGGAATAGGAGATGACAATGGACTACTGGTAGCACCTTGGAATTCATGATAAGTGATGAGTGATGAGTGATGAGTGATGAGTGATTCATGATGAGTGATTTGATGCGACTTTCTACAGTCACCCTCCGCAACGCTCGATGGTCTCTGTCGTCAATACGTGAGATCTGCGTGGTCGTCGTTTATATGTGATTGTCCACTCGCATTTCCACTTCATAATTACATCACCAACAGTCGACTTGGGGCAACCTTAGAAGCGTTGAAGTGTCTCTGATGGATCTCTGATGTGTGTGTGTTGTGTGTGTGTGTTTGAAATCTTATGGGACTTAACTGCTAAGGTCATCAGTCCCTAAGCTTACACACTACTTAATCTAAGTTATCCTAAGGACAAACACAAAAACCCATACCTGAGGGAGGACTCGAACCTCCGCCGGGACCAGATGGATCTCTGAGTCATATAAAATCTAGTAACTAGTCTACATTCGAAATCACCGAGATTCCTGACCTACGCATTCGGCTGCTATTGCTACTCTACGCAATACTCCCCGCTTGCCTTCTCTCATGACATCTAGTTGCCAATTTCGCATTACATAGATGTGACCGGGAACATTTGGTACGATAGCTTATATACAAACTTACGAATGTCGTGTAGCGTAGATAATATCAATGAAAGAAGAAGGTCACAGTAAATAACAAACTAAAGAAAAGTTCGGCACAGTAGGGATTAAACATCTGAAACGTTGAATGAGACTTGTACAGGTGCGAGGCCATTTAGCCTGCTGGATCGTTCGTGAGTGACGGCCTTAATAATACAGGAGTGTATGAGGAAACTAACTTCCAGTTTCTCTGCGTAAACACTAAGGTGCTGCAGCCCTGGCCAGATCTTCAGTTCTCTTTGCCAGGTAATATACATTTAGATTTATTTATTATCGTACCAGAAGTACAAAGCATATAATAAACAGAAGTAAGCAGATCATCGACGTTAGTTTATACTTTGGTTGACCAGAAATTTGCCACGTCGAGTGCATTAGATGTCGGCCTCATCAAGTCTCTCATGCTGCGTGTCGCCGGAGATGCAGAAACTGTACTAGATGGTTGTTAGTCAGCACAGCAACACACTTGCAAAAAAAAAAAAGAAAAAATGTCTCTCCGGGTATGCCCCACTTCTGTGGCCGACGACCTTCACTCAACGACCGAGAGCAGCGGTGTTTGCGTAGAGTTGTCGGTGCTAACAGACAAGCAATACTGCATGAAGTAACCGCAGAAATTAATGCGGGGCCCACGACGAATGTGTCCGTTAGGACAATGCGGCGAAATTTGACATTAATTGGCTATGGCAGCAGACTGGCGCCAGTGCCTTTCCTAACAGAATGACATCGCCTGCGGCGCCTCTCTTGAGGTCGTGACCATATCGGTTGGACCCTAGACGACTGTAAAACCGTGGCCTGGGCAGATGAATCCCGATTAAGGTTAGTAAGAACTGATGGTAGCGTTTGATTGTGACGCATACCCCACGAAGACAAGGACTCAAATTAACAATACACTGTGCAAGATGGTGGTGGCTCCATAATGGTGTGGACTGTGTTTGCGTGGAATGGACTATGTCCTCTGATCCAACCGAACAGATCATTGACTGGAAATGTTTATGTTCGGCTACCTGGAGACCATTTGCAGTAGTTCATGGACTTCATGTTCCCAAGCAATGTCCTGTAACTGGGCCACAATTGTTCGCGACTGGTTTGAGGAACAGTCTGGACAATTCGAGCGAATTATTTGGCCACCCAGATCGCCCGACATGAATCCCATCGAACATTTATGGGACATAATCGAGAGGTCAGTTCGTGCACAAAATCCTGCAACAGCAACACTTGCGCGGTTATGGTCGGCTATAGAGGCAGCCTGGCTCAATATTTCTGCAGGGCACTTCCAATGGCTTGAGACCTACCAGGTCGAGTTGCTACACCACGCCGGGAAAAAGGTCCAATACGGTATTAAGAGGTATCTCATGGCTTTTTTCACTTTAGTGTATGTAGTTGTGTATATATATTTTTTCAAAACCTGCACATTAGGTACATGCATCATCATGATCGTCGTCATGTTGTTGTTATGGTCTTCAGTCCGGAGACTGGTTTGATGCAGCTCTCCATGCTACTCTATCCTGTGCAAGCTTCTTCATCTCCCAGGACCTACTGCAACCTACATCCTTCTGAATCTGTTTAGTGTATTCATCTCTTGGTCTCCCTCTGCGATTTTTACCATCCACGTTGCTCTCCAATACTAAATTGGTGATCCCTTGATGCCTCAGAATATGCCCTACCAACCGATCCCTTCTTCTAATCAAGTTGTGCCACAAATTTTTCTTCACTCCAATTCTATTCAATACTTCCTCATTAGTTATGTGATCTACCCATCTAATCTTCAGCATTCTTTTGTAGCACCACATTTCGAAAGCTTCTATTCTCTTCTTGTCCAAACTATTTATCGCCCATGTTTCACTTCCATACATGGCTACACTCCATAAAAATACTTTCAGAAACGACTTTCCGACATTAAAATCTATACTCGATGTTAACAAATTTCTCTTCTTCAGAAATGCTTTCCTTGCTATTGCCAGGTTACATTTTATATCCTCTCTACTTCGACCATCGTCAGTTATTTTGCTCCCCAAATAGCAATATTCATTTACTACTTTAAGCGTCTCATTTCCTAATCTAATTCCCGCAACATCACCCGATTTAATTCGACTACATTCCATTACTCTCGGTTTGCTTTTTGTTGATGTTCATCTTATATCCTCCTTTCAAGATCATGTCCATTCCGTTCAGCTGCTCTTCGAGGCCCTTTGTTGTCTCTGACAGAATTACAATGTCATCGGTGAACCTCAAAGTTTTTATTTCTCCTCCATGGATTTTAATTCCTACTCTAAATTTTTCTTTTGTTTACTTTACTGCTTGCTCGTCATTCGTCATCATTCACTGCATAAAAACTCTTCACTGCAGCCGGCCGGTGTGGCCACGTGGTTCTAGGCGCTTCAGTCTGGAACCGCGCGACCGCTACGGTCGCAAGTTCGAATCCTGCCTCGGGCATGGATGTATGTGATGTCCTTAGGTTAGGTTAAAGTAGTTCTAAGTTCTAGGGAACTGATGACCGCAGCAGTTAAGTCCCATAGTGCTCAGAGCCACATTTTTTCTTTACTGCACGGGTCTATAGCAATGCACGTTCATATCGCTCCTACATGTTCTCTAAACTCATCCGCCTATATTTTATTAAGTAGTCGCTTCGGTATTCTATAATCTCTTGGATCAGAGTGAAGTACTTCCAAGAGCCATCTACCGTATATTCGCGTGGCTACATGTACTGCAGAGCTCCATTTCGTTTAATTACGGCCACAACTACATCTTGCACTGCAGTCTGTACGCACGCACGAAGTGAAAGGTGCAAGAAAAAGAAACGCTAGGCATACCGTTGATTCTTTCGTGTTGCTTGTGAGTGGCAGACATCAAGTAAGGCGCCAGGGTGACAGTCGGGGCTCTACCAGACGAGGGAGGCGCGCCGCTTGTTTCGGCCTCCGGAGTGACGGCGGCAAGTGCGGCGACCGGAACCGGAAGCGCGCTGTTAGCCGCATCAGAGCTGCTCCCCCTCGCCTTCTGATAACACCCCGCCCGCCGCTCGTGTGAAGTAATTTCGGGAGCTCCGAGTGACGTGGAGGTGACTGATGCGACTCTGTCACCTACACTCGCTCTTACTTAATGTGACACGGAGATGACTGCCTGCAGTCAGTCACTATTTGTCGTTGTCCTGGTCTTCAATACGAAGACTGCTTTAATGCAGCTCTCCATGTGCAAGCCTCATCTCTGCATATAGTTGTTTCACGCTACATCCATTTGAACCTGCTTACAGTAGTCATCCTTTGGTCTCCCTCTGCAATTCTTACTCTCCATTCTCCCTTCGATTACGAAGTTAACTATTCCTTGATGCCTTCTTCTTTTAGCCCGTTTTGTCACAAATTTCTTTTTTCCCCAATTCAATTCAGTACTCCCTCATTAGTTATTCAAGCTAACCATGTAATTATTGCATTCTTCATGAGAATCACATTTCAAAAGCTTCTATTCTCTTCTTGTCTGAACTGTTTATCGTCCACGTTTCACTTCTGCTCAAGGATACACTACCGAAATCTCTAGAAAAGGCTTGTAACATTTCAATTTATATTGCTATTGCCACTCTAAATTTTATATTCTCTCTATTTCGGCCACTGTCAGTTGTGTTGCTGCCCAAACAGCCAAACTCATCTGCGTTCTTCACAGTCTCATTTACTAATATAATTCTCTCAGCGTCGCCTGATTTAATTCGATTACATTCTTTTACTTTTGTAAACGTTCATCCTCTCTTACGATCCTTACTCGTTTCTCAACTACTGTTCCCTTTGATGTCCTTCGAGTCTACTAACTGCAGACGAGTTTTTGTAATCTTTCGCTACGTATATTTTATCTCTGCTTTCTTCAAAACTTCAAAGAGTGTATTTCAGAAATCAAAGCAATATCTTTATTCGAGTAACTGTTTCCAAGCGTCACGCTCCTTCACAGAGCGAAAGGAGCGTTGAACGAGTGATTCCTGGAACTGATTCAGGGCGGGTATTTCAAACTGTTTGCAGACAAAAACACTCAAAACGTATCCAAAGACTTTTTTTCGGACTGTGCTGCGGATCCCACAGAAAGATGAAAAGAGATTTGACTTTGTTTTAGACAGTCCGCTTGACATGTAGCTTAATTCTTTGACGATTTATTAACTCCCATGCAATAAAATTCAGGAGTCTTAAATTCTATCCTCAGGCCAAGGTTTGTTGGGCGTTGGTTGTCGCGGTCGCACGGGTCACCCAGGCTTGTGTCTTGATTAACACTGTGCTTACGAGTTCGAGTGTTGTCGGCCTGTAGAAGGTGCCTGAGGAAGAGATTGCCGGCCGGTGTGGTCGCGCGGTTCTAGGCACTTCAGTCTGGAACCGCGCGAGCGCTACGGTCGCAGGTTCGAATCCTGCTTCGGGCATGTATGTGTGTGATGTCCTTAGGTTAGTTAGGTTTAAGTAGTTCTAAGTTCTAGAGGACTGATGACCTCAGATATTAAGTCCCATAGTGCTCAGAGCCATTTGAACGACTTTTTTGAGGAAGGGATTTCAGTATCCCGTAATGAAAACGAACCAGACTATTGTGACGGGAAACTTTCGAGTGAAGTAAAACGCATTTATAAAGAAATGTGGTATTTATTACAAGGATTTTTGTATTATTTTTCTGATTTTGATCATTTTACGGAACGCTGAAGCCATCAGAATTTTTGACCGTTTTGCTGATCTGTCTTGTTTACCATGCAAGTGAGGGTGACATGATGTTTGCTGTCAAGTCGGAAGTTTAGTATGCTGTTATTGACGTGTTACAGAGCGCAGTGTGGGTAATTACACTACGATGATAATGAATGACTTAAAATTGCCTATAGAATCGCAATTGCGATATTGTCTAGAAAGAAATAACAGGTAAACGCTGAGAGTATTATCATTTAGCCAGTTTCACAGAGACTTCCCTCCTAAATGTGTAGACACAAAAAATTATTGGGAGATCGGTTTGAGTTTCCTGTCCAAGACGAGGGATGTTCGGTGAACCAACTCCGAGACTGAGCACACCGCATGAACACAGTGTTACGTTTCAAGCACACATGGCTTGCAGTCGATGAAAAATTTTCGCTTGTCGTCAAACCTTCTCTGCACAAAAACTGAAAACTTGCTTGGGCATATCCATCACACTCCTCTGCCTTTACAAACAGTTTTCGCACCAAGTGCAGTTGTATATGAAAATTCACACGTTATGCGGAGTCACGCTACACGGCCAGCTCGGCTACGCTGCACTCTCGTGGCCGTATGCTAAATACTGACTGCGTTACACGCTTTGCCTATGATGAATTGAACGACCTTTAAGCCTCGTTTACACCGGAGCCAACTGTGACGCTGATAGTCGGCACACAGTTTTCACTCGATAGCTACCTTGAATGTAAGCGACGAGACTTATTAGACTTTTCAGGTTTTGAGATCTTGTGCCTCTTCACTCTATTATCGCCTGGAGGCAGCAAGCAAGGAATTTATCGTCTTTCTCGCATCTCCAGTTGGGCCAATGTGCGATATAAAACTGTGATATTCACATCGTATTATTTTGCATGACGAAAGCGCTTTTTTTGACGAAGCAAGCAAGAGAAAATATGTAGATGTCTGCAATTTTACGCAAGGAGGCTACAAGTGGAGCCAGTACACTTAACACTGAATTGCTGCTTCAGCCGTTCTTACCTTTTTTTTTTTCAAAATCTGTCCAGTGCCGCTTTCCGCTGACTTCTCATTGTAACGGTGGTAGAAGTTTAATAGCAGATCACTAATTACTGGCTAGTAACATAAACTAAGGACGATTAGCGTTTACACTGTGGTTCTTAGTAGCTGAAGGCAGTTACGTTAGTAACATATGCGAAGTACTTAGTGGTTGTATTAAAGTACATCCAAGTAAGATAATGTTAATAAAGCACAATTAAAGTAATCTAAAATATCCGTAGACGTGTCACATAAAATACGCTACACTGTTTAGTTTGTTGGGGGGGAGATAGTGTGATTGGAGTGAAACGAGATTTACCTCTTCAGTTGTTAGATCAAGAACTCCCAAAATAACAGATATCTGACTGTAGCTACGCCAGCCGCTGTGGCCTAGCGGTTCTAGGCGCTTCAGTCCGGAATCGCGCTGCTGCTACGGTCGCAGGTTCGAGTCCTGCCTCGGGCATGGATGTGTGTGGTGTCTTTAGGTTAGATAGGTTTAAGTAGTTCTAAGTCTAGGGGACTGATGACCTTAGATGTTAAGTCCCATAGTGCTTAGAGCCATTTGAACTGTAGCTGCCGGCCGGAGTGGCCGAGCGGTTCTGGGCGCTACAGTCTGGAACTGCGCGACCGCTACGGTCGCAGGTTCGAATCTTGCCTCGGGCATGGATGTGTGTGATGTCCTTAGGTTAGTTAGGTTTAAGTAGTTCTAAGTTCTAGGGGACTTATGACCTCAGCAGTTGAGTCCCATAGTGCTCAGAGCCATTTGAACCATTTGAACTGTAGCTACTTTTAATGTAAGCGATGAGACTGATTAGATCTTTCAGGTTTTGAAATCTTGTGCCTCTTCACTCTATTCTCGCCTGCCAGCAAGCAATGAAATATCGTCTTTGTCACGTATCCAGTTGGGCCACTGAGCTCTTTGGAAATCTTCTGTTGATCATATTTTTGCTTATTGGGCATTTTGTGCTGTGGATCTCTAGGTTTTCACGGACACTTATGACATGTATAGTCTTCGGTCAACAGCATTACATTCTCATCTGACCACTCTATCCCGCGCGACTGCTACGGTCGCAGGTTCGAATCCTGCCTCGGTCATGGATGTGTGTGATGTCCTTAGGTTTGTTAGGTTTAAGTAGTTCTAAGTTCTAGGGGACTGATGACCACAGATGTTAAGTCCCATAGTGCTCAGAGCCATTGGAACCACTCTATCGCTCGCGCAATTCATGTTCAGTAACAGCAGTAGTTCGTGCACACCAATTCTCTCTGCATACTGGTCGCCGAAACGGAGAGTGCGTGAGCTTCTCTTGATGTTTTGCTTAAAGGTAGACAACCGTAAAACACGAGTGAACACATGTGAACGAAAAGCAAACACCACTGAATGCCCCCTCGCATTTGCCTACAATTTCCAACAGAGATAAAATACCGCTTCACTTGAATTGGTGCAAACCAGGCTTTAAACATTAAGCACTTCCCTAAAAACTGAAGCATCATAGTTCAATCGGCTAGTGGTTTACTTAGACAAGACACGAAATCACATAAAATTTATAATGCGAATAAATCTGGCTGGGCGATTGATGATTTGAAGTGCACTCAGATGTGGATGTAGAGTTCAGTTCTGTGGGTAGGAAGTACAGGTTTTCACTATTTGCCAAAGAAACAATTTGTTGTCCACTCTCACATTTAATGTATCACAGAGTTCTAGGATTTTAATAACATAGTAGTGTCTGTAGGTGCAGCCCCTCCTCCCAAACACGTGGAACGATTTCAGCAAAAGTTGGCACACAAACAAAACACTTTGCAAGTATAGCACTGTGGAAGTTAAAACCTTATAGCTCCAATAGGAGCAGAGATATTGGCAAAGAACTGTTTTCCACCCTCTGACCCATAGGCTGCCCTACACAACGAATGTGTTTTATCGACCTCTTTCGTAGGGCTACTGATGTGGATCGTCACAGCTGGGGGTAGGATGAGATGGATAGAGGACAAAGAGATGGGAGAGGAGGAGATGGATAAGGACAGTGGGCACCAGAAGGAGATTGACAAAGAGGAGCAGGAGGAATGGACAGAAAGAAGGGAAGGAGGAGATGGCCAGAGAAAGGGGAGAAGACATGTTGTGAGGGCAGTACCGGCATGTCTTGCGGGGGTTACACATGCATATGGGTACAGCTGTGCAGAGAGAGGGAGGGGAGGAGTTGAATAGTAAGACAGGGGGGGGGGGGGGGGGAGGACAAGGTGGACAGAGAGGACATTATGTCGAACGCATACATAAGTCAAGCCATGGGGAAGAGGCTAGTGATGACAGTAAAATACGCGAAACATTTTAATAATACCGATATATATGTGGGACATAGTAAACAAAGTTGAGATAATGGTTCAAAATGGCTCTGAGCACTATGGGACTCAATTGCTGAGGTCATAAGTCCCCTAGAACTTAGAACTACTTAAACCTAACTAACCTAAGGACAACACACACATCCATGCCCGAGGCAGGATTCGAACCTGCGACCGTAGCGGTCGCGCGGTTCCAGACTGTAGCGCCAGAACTGCTCGGCCACCAGCGGCCGGCTTCAGATAATGAACTCTAGTTGGTAAATGTACGGTTTGGATGCAAACTATCGCTGAAGGTTGAATCACTTTCAAATCTCTTGTATCACAGTAAGCCCACAGTGAAGCCGTTCAGGTCCGACCTACATTTTGTTATCAAAAGTATCCGGACACCTGGCTGAAAATTATTTACAAGTTCGTGGAGCCCTCCATCGGTAATGCTGGAATTCAATATGGTGTTGGCCCACCGTTAGTCTTGATGACAGATTCCACTATCGCAGGCATACATTCAGTCAGGTGCTGAAAGGTTCCTTGGGGAATGGCAGCACAATCTTCACGCAGTGCTGCACTGAGGAGAGGTATCGATGTCGGTCGGTGAGGCCTGACACGAAGTCAGCGTTCCAAAATTATCCAAAGGTGTTCTATAGGATTCAGGTCAGGACCCCGTGCAGGCCAGTTCGTTACAGGGATGTTATTGTCGTGTAATCACTCCGCCACAGGCTGTGCATTATGAACAGGGCTCCATCGTGTTGAAAGATGCAACCGCCATCCCCGAATTGCTCTTCAACAGTGGGAAGCAAGAAGGTGCTTAAAACGTCAATATAGGCCTGTGATGTGATAGTGCCAAGCAAAGCAGCAAGAGACGGGGAGACCCAATTCTATATCAACATTTATTTTGATTCTTTGGACACCCAGAGGTTTATATTTTTATTTTAACAGGATTTGGTATTGTTTCCCACACGCCCCCTCCACGAAAAACGCGACCACACCATAATACCACCGCCTCCGAATTTTACTGTTGGCACTACACACGATTGCAGATAACGTTCACCGGGCATTCGCCATACCCACACACTGCCATCGGATCGCTACATTGTATACCATGATTTGTTACTCCACACAACTTTTTCCATAGTTCAATCGTCCAATTTTTACGCTCTTTGCACAATGCGAGGCATCGTTAGGCATTTACCGGCGTGATGTGTGGCTTATGAGCAGCCGCTCGACCATGAAAACAAAGTTTTCTCACCTCCTGCCTAACTGTCATAGTACTTGCAGTGGACTATGATGCAGTTTGGAATTCCTGTGTGATGTCTGCCTATTACACATTACGACCATCTTCAACTGTCGGCGGTCCCTGTCAGTCAACAGACGACGTTAGCCTGTACGCTTCTGTGCAGTACGTGTCCCTGCACGTGTTCACTTCAGTATCACATCGGAAACAGTGGACCTAGGGATGTTTAGGGGTGTGGAAATCTCGCTTACAGCCGTATGACACAAGTGACACACGATCACCTGACCACGTTCGAAGTCCGTGAGTTCCGCGGAGCGCCCCATTCTGCTCTCTCACGATGTCCAATGACTACTGTGGTCGCTGATATGGAGTACCTGACAGTAAATGGCAGCACAGTGCACCTAATATGAAAAATTTATGTTGTTTTTGGGGGTTTCCGGATACTTTTGGTCACGTAGTGTACGTGCTCTAAAGGCGACCATCGCGTAGGCAGTGTTTCGAGTAGTCGTCGTTAGCTTCTGCTCTGTGTGACGAAGGACGTCCTTTTCGAAGTTGGAAATGCAGTGTGTCTGTGGAGCACCGCAGTCAACCCTCCTAGTTGCAGATGAAACAGTTTCTACCAGCGATCGTCGTAATCGTAATCTATGTGATATCATAACTATACTCTTCACAGTTTGAGCACGTACCATGAAGCGAAAGATCTGGAAGTGATCAAAACTATTTTCGACAGAACATTTTTGGTCCTGGATACTTATCAAACCTTTCCCCTCTACAACTCCTTGAAACCTGAAACAGCAATTGTAAAACATTCTGCACATACTGACGATGCCAATAATACCAGTCGAAACCACTGATCATTTAAAAAGCGGACCTCGCATGTGAAGAACATTTTCGAACTTCTAATTACTTTACAAATGAGTTAATGAGATAGATATTTGACATTACGCGTGTGCGCGAGAAAATCTTTAGAAAATGTTTGAAATTATGTTCAAAATTTGTTGGAAGAAACTTAGTGCTCCCTTTATTAAACGTTGTGTGAGTATAGTCTGGGTAATTTGCGCACTTTTATTATTATTTTTTTTTTTACTTTTTCGCGCATCTCGATCTTTGTGAAGTTATATCTTCTTAATTGAGAGTCGTAGAATAACATAATCTTGCAGGCGCATTCGTTGATGTAAGTAGATGCTGTCTGCAAAGTGTGTTGCTAATAGAATTAGTAGTGAAGAAGTAATAAATTAAAATGTCATGAGTGCCATTTTAAGCAAAAGCTAGTGTTTCTCGCTTGTAAATGTTTATGATGTCATACCTCGTGAACTACGTGTCGTACAATGATATACCGCCAGTTTTGCAAGCCGTGGATACAGTGTACAAAATGAGTTGCAAAGACAGTTAGTAGTAAAGGAGTAGTAAATTAAAGCGTCACGCGTGGTGCGGCAACGTGAACAGCGAAAATGTAGTAGGCGCTAAATCTTTTTCCTTATCGTTTTGTGGAGAGCATCAGCTTGGAAAAGTTTCATAAAGTTTTGAAATTATTGTAAAGTTTGTTGCAAGTCGCTAAGTGCTCTCATTCTCAAATACTGAATGTGTGTAGCCTGTATGTTTGCCCTCGATGAGTTTCGCTGCCTCAAGACATCAATATGGTCTCTATTTGTAAAACTTCTCTTATTGTATTATACCTCTTAATGGGTGGCTTATGACAGACATCTAAATTTGGTCAACGCGTACATGGAAGTTTGAACATCATCCTTTTGTTACCCCTGAAAGCCATTAGACAGACACACTGCAACTGAGACTTGAACTATGAACAATGAACCGGGTTAGCCATTTAGTAATATAGATAAGATCTCTGGAATGAGATTTTCACTCTGCAGCGGAGTGTGCGCTGATATGAAACTCCCTGGCAGATTAAAACTGTGTGCCCGACCGAGACTCGAACTCGGGACCTTTGCCTTTCGCGGGCAAGTGCTCTACCATCTGAGCTACCGAAGCACGACTCACGCCCGGTCCCCACAGCTTTACTTCTGCCAGTATCTCGTCTCCTACCTTCCAAACTTTACAGAAGCTCTCCTCGCAGGAGAGATAGATAAGATCTGTTACGTTTTAATCAGATCTCAAGATTGTCACTATGGACCGAAATGGATATTCTAACGACGATTTTTGTGGTCATCTACTGGTATGAAACAAACAAATTCTATACTTCCTGCCGCGCGGGATTAGCCGAGCGGTCTTAGGCGCTGCAGTCATGGACTGTGTGGTTGGTCCCGGCGGAGGTTCGAGTCCCCCCTCGGGCATGGATGTGTGTGTTTGTCCTTAGGATAATTTAGGTTAAGTAGTGTGTAAGCTTAGGGACTGATGACCTTAGCAGTTACGTCCCATAAGATTTCACACACATTTGAACATTTGTTTCTATACTTCCTGGATCAAAGTCTTTATCCGTGGCTATGTCGGAGCTTGTAGAAATAATTTGTGAAGTTCCAACATAATGGAGGATACGACCAGCAACTCGGATACTATGTCACAGTTGTGACAATAGTCATTTGTTTGTAGCGACTAGTTTCGGACCATCACCTGCATTTTCAAACAGTAGCCTGAAACGTATGCCTAATGATACAGTTCACCAATGTACATATGAGTAATCAAATGTTCTAACGACGAATGTGAACATTTACTCGTGCGTACTTTGGTGTACTGTACGATTACACTTACCTTTTAGGCTATGGTTTTAAACTGGACTCGATGCCCGAAACCAGTCGTCACAAAGAAATGACTATTAATCATGTTGTGAATGATGCAGTTCTTCTTATTTCCGCCCTTGCTAAGAAAATGCGAGAGAAATTCGGCCTCATGTAAGACACCTTTGTAGTTTTTGTTTTCACCCAAACATGTTTCAGCACTTTCTATGCTATCTTGAGTGGGTTTATTTTCCTTCCCACAGGAAGCTATTTGATTTTTATGCTTGTAGCTTTGGGCCTACTACTGAAATGTTTCATGTTGGCTTGAGATGCTTGGTGATTTGTTATAATTCACCTCCTGCACCAAACACAGTAAGTTGCCACCTGGACACTCCTTTTGTATACGATGAATATTGTTTACTGAATGTTCGGTCGCCATTAAGTATTACTAATCAGGGTCCAGGTAATCAGCGCCCTGAATCTGCGCGTCTTCTTCCTCCAACTTGGCTCAGACTTCGCCTCCTTACACGCTGCAGATAAAGCTGCCGAAAATCAACGTCTCGTTCTCATTCATTCCGACACATACATAAGAAGTGAGATTCAATTCACCTTCTCATATTATCATCAAAATTGCAACTCAGTGCATGATAAATGAGGACAGCTACCAACTCGTATAATTCCTCTCATTACTACGTATATGACAAATCTGATATTCAACTTGATAATTAAAAATTACAATATGTTTATTATCTTTGACATTTTGCCTTCTTAGATTCCATGGAGCTCTTTCCTCCGCACGGCTGCTCCATGGAACTCCTATCTCCGACTCAACAGGTGGGTCATATGACTGCTATCCACAACCGTACAGTTACTGGATCCTTAGCTCTGGTATCTGCACCTACGATGGGATGCTCACTAGTTATCGACTACTCTCAGTCCCGAACATCTTTTCTCTGACATATGTATTTATGGGTGTGATACTCCTCATTCAAGGAATGGGATGTATCTCTACACTACACAATTTTCATCTTGTTATAGTTTTTCATGTTGTGGTGTTTTTACTTCGTTTGTGTCGTGGTAACACTTATTTCTTGACTTGAGCATTTGTCGTTATATGTTCATTTTCTACGATTTGTTCACCAAGCGCAGAGTTCTCGCCACCATTACAATAACACCTAATGGAGGCGAAAAAAATGGTTCAAATGGCTCTGAGCACTATGGGACTCAACTGCTGAGGTCATAAGTCCCCTAGAACTTAGAACTACTTAAACCCAACTAACCTAAGGACAACATACACATCCATGCCCGAGGCAGGATTCGAACCTGCGACCGTAGCGGTCGCGCGGTTCCAGACTGTAACGCCAGAACCGCTCGGCCACAAGCGGGGAGGCGAAAACTCTGCACTTTGTGAGCACATCATAGAAAATGAACATATAACGACAAATATTCAAGTAATTCCTCTACAATATAAAATGACTTCGTGGTCTCGCGGTCGCGTTCTCGCTTCCCCTTTTCACCTGCCTCGAGATGACTGGGTGTTTGTGTTGTTCTAAGCATTTCATCATCATTCATGTAAGTGGCGATATTGGACTGAGCAAAGGTTACCGGCCGTAGTGGCCGAGCCGTTCTAGGCGCTACAGTCTGGAACCGCGCGGCTGCTACGGTCGCAGGTTCGAATCCTGCCTCGGGCATGGATGTGTGTGATGTCCTTAGGTTAGTTAGGTTTAAGTAGTTCTAAGTTATAGGGGACTGATGACCTCAGAAGCTAAGTCACATAGTGCTCAGAGCCATTTGAACCATTTTTTTTTTAATTTTTTTTTTTTAGCAAAGATTGGGAATTTGTACGGGCCCTGATAACCACGCAGTTGAGCTCCCCATAAACCAAGCAACATCATTATCATCAATAGAAAATTATTATCGCAGCTGTGACGGACCTTGGAAGAAAATAAAAATAATTTTCTGTACATATGTGTTTGAAACAGTGGCTTTGCTTTCTTGGAGGATTGTAGGTGTCATGGACCCAACCACGTCCTCCTCCTCCCCCCCCCCCCCACCCCCCCCCCCCCCCCCTCGCAGTACATCCATCCTCGGTTCTGCGCTCCTCCAGAACAAGAGTGTCGTGCAATTCGAATCGCACCCGCCTTGCTTCAGCCGCGGGTAACAGGGCGCGTACCCTGCGTCACGTGGCGAGAATCCGTGAATCACTGCAGAGGGCGGACGCTCCACACTGCCCACGCGCGGACATCTCCGGTCCACCACAAGCGGCTGCTGGCTGCTGAGCCACGACTGCAATCTCAAAGGCTGCGCCCGCGGATACTCGGTTCCGGCCTTCCTCCAGGGGAAGTCGGCAGCAGCAGCTGCATCTGCGTGCACATCGCGCGAGCCACTCTACAGTGCGTGTCGGAGGGAACTCTGTTTCGATACTTGCTCCGCCCTGTACCATTCAGTCCACAAAGGACAATACGGAGGGGTGGCAAGGTAGGCCCCCGCCAGGGGCGAAGCCGCGGAGGCGCCGAAAAAACTAAAGGGAAAAAAGCAAACAGAAACAGAGACGGAAAAGTACTTTGATTTCTTCTGACATACGTGTTCCTGCATTCTGCCTATGAGAAGCAGCATTTCTACTTGGCCCGCAACTGTAAACGCGGGGTGGCGCAGTGGTTAGCACAACGGACTCGCATTCGGGAGGACGACGGTTGAAACCCGCGGTCGGCCGTCCTGATTTAGGTCCTTTCCTAAATCGCTTCAGGCAAATGCCGGGATGGCTCCTCCGAAGGGGCATGGCCGCTTTCCTTCTTCATCCTTCCCTAATCAGAGATTGTTCTCCGTCTCTAATCACATGATTGTCGACAGGACGTTAAACACTAATCTCTTCCTCCTCTTTCTCCTGCTCCTCTTCTTCCTCCTCGTGTTGCCACAATACTCTTTTTTGTAGCATTGTTTCGTCCAAGCACCAACATGAAGAAACGACTACAACCGAACAAACGTTTATCGCTAATATGGGCAATGTGGCAACAGAGCGCTTGGTTAACAAAGCTGTCGCCTACACAGCTCCCGCTGTGTTCGACGATTCTGTTCTTTCAGTTGCTTCGCTAAGAGACCATAGGATCTCAAAGATCGGCTAGTGTGTGGAATCAAATTTCTGCCGATTGAGGAATCTGCTTGAGCTATAGCTCAAAAAATTTCATAGAATAATTAATGGAAAACAAATCTGACGTGTATTATATTATCCCATTTCACTAAAACTACCCATCAGCAAACACTTTAAATGAAAACTCTGCAAAAAAACATGTACAGCTGATTTTGGTGCTAAATATGGCATAGGTACAATGACGGAAAAAAATCGCGACACCAATGAGGAGTTATGCGGCATAAACGAAAGTTGATAGGCATGTTTCTACACCTGAAAACGGTCGTGAGTGTGGTTGAAGTTGGACGGGGTGAGTTGATGTTACTCAAGAATGCCTTCAAGGTAAGAAAGACGCCATTATCAGCACCTCATTGAGTTTGAACGAGGTCATGTAATAGGGATAGACAAGCTGGATGTCTCTTCTGCGATATTGCAGAAATACTCGGTAGGAATGTAGCGACTATACATGATTGCTGGCAGCGGCGTTCAGGAGAATGTACGGTCGCAAGAAACCCGGGCTCTGGACGGCCGCGTGGTTCTACCAAGACGGAAGACCATCGCATTGGGCGTGTGGCTCTGTCACATCGTAGCGCATCTGCAGCAGCAATTTGAGCGGCAGTGACAAAACGAACTGTTACAGTCCGGTTACTTCAAGGACTACTCCCAGCCAGAAACTCTGTTTCGTGCAGTCCAATTACCACGTACCATTACAGTTACAAAAAAATGGTTCAAATGGCTCTGAGCACCATGGGACTAAACATCTGTGGTCATCAGTCCCCTAGAACTTAGAACTACTTAAACCTAACTATCCTAAGGACATCACACACATCCATGCCCGAGGCAGGATTCGAACCCGCGACCGTAGCGGTCGCGCGGTTCCGGACTGAGCGCCTAGAACCGCTAGACCACCGCGGCCGGCCGTTACAGTTACCATCACCATTTGTGAGAGCTCATTGGACGGCAGTGCGGATGAAACCTGTTTCTGCCTCGATGTCAGGGACGGTCCTGTTTTGTTTAGGACGAGGCCAGGTGAGGGCCTGCAACCGTCCTGTCTGTGTGCAGATACACTGGATCCTCACCTGCAGTTATGGTCTGGCGTTTTCGTATGGCGGCACGAGCGCTCTCGTTGTTATCCACGCACCCTGGCTGCAAACTTGTACGTAAAACTGATGATTCGACGTTTTGTGCTGCTATTCATGAACATCATTCCAGGGAGCGTTTTTCCAACAGGATAACTCTCGCCCACATACCGCTGTTGAAACCGAGTATCCCTACAGAACGTCGACATGTGGCCATGGGCTGCTCGATCGGCAGACCTGTCTCCAATCGAGCATATATGGGACATCTTCGGACGACAACTCCAGAAACGGCATTACCGTTCCTGTATTGACCGCCTAAGTGCAACAGGCGTGGAACTCCATCCCAAAAATTGACATCGGGCACCTGTGCAACACAATGTATGCACGTTTGCATGCTTGCATGCAACATTCTGCCGGTTACACCGGTTATTAATGTGCTAGCATTTGACATTTGCAATAGCTTATCTAGCGCTTACATTAACCTGTGATTTTGCAATGTTAATCACTTAAGTTGCCTGTACGAATGTATTCCCGAAATTTCTTGGCTCTACATTTTGTGCTGGGATTTTCTTTCGGTCAGCGTATTTATACGATGGAGCTAGTCAACGAAATAACTGCTCCTAAGTTAAAGGGAAAGAGATGATGAAGAGTACTGACACGGCTTCTTATTTTGTATTTTGAAGCTTTTTTCAAATAATGGGTTAAGAGTCCTTACCTAAATATCGAAATTGTTTTGAGGATATGCCAGTGACTGCAGCATATTGTGAACGCACTTTCAACAAATTAAAGCTGATAAAAATACTACTTCAGGACGAGTATCGTAGAAAGCAGAATGTCAAATTTTGCTATCTTGTCGATAGAATACGACCCAGTTGCTAAACTAAACTTCAGTGACAACATGAGTTCGCTTCGCTCAAAGCAAGGAATGACAGTGTAAAATTATAATAAAAACACAATTCCTGGGATGGGATATTTTCTCAATTCTTAATTACAAGCAAACCCCCGATTCCTTAAATAATTTAATTCACCTAGAACAGATTCAAATCTCTGATTGCCCTAGTTAACGAGTTAAAGTGTTAAATATTTGATGTTAAGGACGTAAGCGAGAAAAAGTTTAGAAAAGTTTGAAATTATTCTTTAAGCTAGTTTAGAGTCGCTAAGTTCTCTTGTTACCAAACACTGGATGTGTATGGTCAGAGCTATGTGCACTAAGTTCTCAGAAAAAGCTGGTTTTTCAGGCATATCAATATTTAAGACATCATATCTCCTGAACCATGCGTCGTACAATGACGTAATTTTGTGAGATAGACAACCTGCAGTCGCTACGGGCTTCCAGGATAGTCGTTTAATAAGATACGAATATATAGCCCATTTTCTTTCTTTCTAATTAGTATTTGTGTATTATGAATAGTTCGTGAGGAACTAGAAATATCTGTTATTTATTATATATAGTACTAAAATCATATCACAGTAGCTGCCAAAAACAATAAGATATAGATTTGATTTTATTTTCAACTTGTTCAGGAAGTGTATGTAATTTGTAATTTATTCACTACAATAATATATTTAATTTGTTGTATGCAATATTTTATACCAATAAATCTCGTTTAAGTAATACTTTTCAATAAATTTTATTAAAGCTCTTTATAAGATTATGAAATGTGTTCATTCTCCTTAGAAAGAACGGGAGGGGGAGGGGGGCCGGAGTTTTTCCAGTTCTTCCAGAGGCACAGAATCACTTCGCTACCGCTCTGCAGACACGTCTTGAGTGAGGGAAGATGACACTCTATAAGACTCCGTAATTTCACATCCCCTTCATCAGTTTTCACATCTGCAGGCCAAGTCTTTTCTATGAGGACGGAATGTGGAATATTTCGTCCTCGTCGGTCAGTCGTAACAATGTAGGTTGAACTGAAAAAATCGACACACATAATTAATACCGTTATTTTATTGCATACTTTTTAAAGCATTAACTTCTTGTTCTTAGCGATGGCTACCGTCACCTCAGAAGTGTTAATCTTGTGTCAGGTGTTTTAAATTATTCCGAATTAATTGTCTCTAAAGTGATATGGCAGTACAGAAATCAAACAGGACATTACTAACGGGATCCTAGATGAATTGCTTTGTGTCGAGACCGTGGAGCAGGAACGAAATAGTAAAGTACCCGCCCCCGGGATCCTAGATGAATTGCTTTGTGTCGAGACCGTGGAGCAGGAACGAAATAGTAAAGTACCCGCCCTTCTCTCTCTCTCTCTCTCTCGTGGGTTTTAAGGTCTATATCAAGCCAAGAGGACATGTGGTTCATACTGCGGAGCAGCTAGAAGTCGGTCTGAGGATAAATAAAGCTAAACAGCAATTCATTCTCTCCCCGTCTCCAACCTAACGTCCATCCCTAGGAATGACGGTGACGTCCTGGTCCTACAGATTATTCAGAGGATAAGTGGTATGTCTGTCAAAGTTGATTGCGTTCCAGCATTATGCTTTACATGTCATACGTTCCTATTACTGCCCCCCAACCCAAGAGCCTAAATGTCATCACAACTGATCCTTAGCAGCCTAGGCGCTTCAGTCTGGAACCGCGTGACCGCTACGGTTGCAGGTTCGAATCTTGCCTCGGGCATGGATGTGTGTGATGTCCTTAGGTTAGTTAGGTTTAAGTGGTTCTAAGTTCTAGGGGACTGATGACCTCAGAAGTTAAGTCCCATAGTGCTCAGATCCTTAGCAGCCTAGTTGCCGCGAAAACAATGGATTCGACAGTAATATTGTTCGTTGCTAAGGTTGCTAAAATTGTTACGAGCGTTTTACCAACACTATTTGTTTTTTTTTTCCAAATAGTAAACTATAACGTAGCGAGTTCGTTACAAATGGCTCATGGTGTTCCAGAGCTGTGCTTGCATTTACTCATACAAAATGCTGAAGCGATCAATTGTAGAGTTTTGTTCCATTGTTTGGAGTTCTTAACATGTAGGCTAACAAAATACAGGCATAGCCCATGTGAAACTCTAACAGTGTTGATCGGGGAACGTAAATGTCAATGGAGGACTTAGTCCTGAAGAAACCCCGTTGGCTAAATTTAGAGAAGCTGTGTTCGAAGGGAACTGTGTGCCCATTATCCTACCACTATCATACATTTCGCGTTTAGATCATAGGAATAAGAGGATTAGGGCAGGTACAGAGGCATGTAGACGGTCATATTTCCCTCGCTCAATACGAGAATGGAACAGGAAAGAAAATCGACAATGTTGGTATGATGTACTCTCCACCAAGCACTGTACAGTATATCGGGTGTTTCAAAGTCTTTGCATCAAATATCTAGGGGTGATGTATTGGTTATGCACCTGAAAGGCAGCAGGGCGTAGGCATTCTGCACTGTTAGTATGCAATGTGTGTTGCCTACCATCCAGTCATCTGTTCCGCGTGGAAGGAGGTAGGCCGAGTTTCTAAAATATCTTTCTCCGCTGAGAGACACTCATTCTTAAGATTTTCTTGTTGAAAAATCACCTTATCAGTTTAATGGTTTAGCTAGTATGCAGATGCAGCACACCTGGTTGGTAGACCCTGCAGGTTCGTTCAAATCTTGTCGTTCCAGGACCGGTAAATTCGATAGAACGACGCCTGGTGTGGCCGGGAAGCGTCAGCGAACATTTTGCCTATAACAGAAGCTGTTCCCCATGTTGTAATCTGTCGCCCCTAGAAGTTACATGCAAAGACTTCGAAACAGCCTGCATATGTAGGCGTAGAATTGATCTACCTTCCCTATCTTCCGACTAAGTGTGCGAGCGTCTGACGTATCAACTTGTGCAGTAAACTGTCACGGTATGCCTCGTTTTGTTGCAGGCGTGCGCGCCGCGGTACGTGTTCTTCCCGCCGACGGCGCCAGAGCCCTTCGAGGACCCTGTGGGCACGTGCTACGTGGCCAGGGACGAGTTCCGGCGCATCACCGAGTACGCGCCCTGCCGCACCAGTGAGTACCACCTGCAAGTTATTACACGCCTATCAGTGTATCTATTGCTTTTTTACTCTCGTTCTGTACTTACTAATCTGTGCTTCCTTTTCATCTTGACGCACCCTCCACCACTGGGACGAATGCGCGATACAGAAATGCTGCCATCAGTGGATTCTGCATTGTTTAACCTCCCTCACTCTCTTTATTTGTTGCTAATCAGTAAACCAATTTGCGTTGTCTCGCAGTCTTACTGTGAACGAATACAGGTGAGATATATCTTGAATACGACGGGCAGTTAGAACAGATAAAAGATATTTGGATCAAGACAAGTAAAAAAACTACTTCTTCAGTCGTTGTCTTTATTGCTTTCAGTTGTCTAGGTCCGCAGCTCGTGATCTAGTGACTAGCGTCGCTGTCTCTGGATCATGGGGTCTCGAGTTCGATTCCTGGCCGGGTTTGGGATTTTCTTTGCACGGGGACTGGGTGTCTGTGTTGTCCTCATCATTTCATCATCATCATCATCATTCGTGACAATGGCTAGATCCACTGTGTAGATCATCATCATCAGCTGTCTAGGGAATAACTTCTTGATGCAAAGGTTCACTGGATTTTAAGAGATAGTTTGTTGTCACAAATGCAACGCTTCAAGTTTTCTCATTAAATTACCGTTAATTTTTCTTCTTCACGAAATAGTTTCTACTAGATTCAACGATTGCTAAAATTATTTATTGCACTAAATTTCATCCTGTACACAACATACACGGATAAACTTCTTCCTTGTACAAAGTCTGGAACTAAACTTCGCAAAAAATTACAGTTATTCACATACATTTGTTACGAAGAAATTTACTCTTTCATGTCCTTGTTTTTAAGAAAATATTGATACATATTTAGCTTTCCGTACCTCAGTTTGTAAAGACGGAACCCTTATGGGATCACATTGTTATCCATCTTTCTGTCTGTCCGACTATTCAAAACCATTTTTCTCACGAAGGAGTAGACGTATGAAGTTGAAATTTATGTCACTAAGGTGTAAGGTGCCTTGGCGATGTAAGAATATGAAGCTTCTAAGTCAATGCAATCTATAGGGCACTTCCTCTTGACGCAGAAGCATGAAATTTGGCGAGAAGAGAAGTTTCACAGTACAAGTAAAGGTAAAGAAGCAGAAAGTTGTTGATTTGTAATTAAATTACAGGAAAAAATACTTAGTGATTTGTTATCCGACTTCCATCTTAAAATTGGAACATTCTCAAAAGTATTGGAATCCCTGGGACCGATATCTTGTCAGTATCGATATCGAGAAAAGCCAAAAATCGTCGACGCTCTCGATTTCCAGGATGGATGAACTGTCTACATATATAACTAGGATTTTACGGAGCCCTTAATGCTCGAGTCCTACTCGTACCTGGCCAGTTTTTAGTCAAATAATTTGAATATGAACTACATTAATTACAGTTTTGACTATTGCGCGCCTTTGACTATATTCTTACGAGTAATTTATGAAATTATTTGATTTTTACTTACTTTGTATTACTTACAGTGACAATTTATAAGTACTTCTGTTACCAATCAAACTTTTATCCATAAGGCTATTCTTTATAATTATTCCGAATTATTCTACCCTGAAGAGCCAAAGAAACTGGTACGCCTGCCTAATATTTTGTAGGGCTCCCGCGAGCACGCAGAAATGTCGCAACACGACGTAGTATGGACCCGACTAAGGTTCGAAGTAATGCTGGAGGGAACTGACACCATAAATCCTGCAGGGCTGTCCATACATCCGTAACAGTACGAGGGGTAGAGATCTCTTCTGAACAGCACGTTGCAAGGCATCCCAGATATGCTCAATAATGTTCACGTCTGGGGAGTGTTCCTAGAGCCACTTTGTAGCAATTCTGTGCGTGTGGAGTGTTGCATTGTCCTGCTGGAATTGTTCAAGTCCGTCGGAATGCACAATGGGCATGAATGGATGCAGGTGATCAGACAGGATGTTGACGTACGTGTCACTTGTCATAGTCGTATTTAGACGTATCAGAGGTTCACTATCACTCAAACAGCACACGCCTCACACCGTTACAGAGCCTCCACTAGCTTGAACAGTCCCCTGATGACAGGCATGGTCCAGGGATTCATGACATTGTCTCCATACCCGTCCACGTCCATCCGCTCGATACAATTTGAAACGAGACTCGTCCGACCAGGCAACTTGTTTCCAGTCATTAGCAGTCCAGTGTCGGTGTTGAGAGGCCCGGGCGAGGCGTAAAGCTTTCTGTCGTACAGTCACCAAGTGTACATGAGTGGGCCTTCAGCTCCGAAAGCCCGTATGGATGATGTTTCGTTCTATGGTTCGCACGCTGACATTTGTTGATGGCCCTGCAATTCCATCACGTTGAACGATTCTCTTCAGTCGTCGTTGGTCCCATTCTTGCAGGATCTTTTTCTGAACTCAGCGATGTCGGAGATTCGATGTTTTACCGGTTTCCTGATATTCACGGTACACTCGTGGAATGGCCGTACTGGAAAATCCCCACTTCATCACTACTTCAAAGATGCTATGTCCCATCGCTCGTGCACCGACTGTAACACCACGTCCAAACTCACTTAAATCTTGATAACCTGCCATTGTAGCAGTTGTAACCGATCTAACAACTGCACCAGACACTTGTGTAATACAGGCGTTAGCGACCGCAGCGCCGTATTCTGCCTGTTTACATATCTCTGTATTTGAATACGTATGCCTATACCAGTTTCTTTGGCACTTCTTTGTATTTTAAACTTCTTGTAAAATGTACAAACGAGAGACAATGTTGGAATAGTACTGTACGGGTTACAGGTGAGTATAATTATTAACATACTAATCTTAAAATTTTGTCCATCTTTGCAGCAGATGTTAGTTTTTCGATTTAATACAAATTTAAAAGTTCAAGAAAAATTCACAATGTACGAGGGTTATTCCAAAAGTAAGGTCCGATTGATTGCCAAATTGAAACCACAGTGAACATCAGAAATGTTTTACTTGTAACAATTAGCTACACCTTTCAGCTACTTCTCTACGTAGTCGCCGTTCTGACTTAGACTTTTGTCATAGCGTTGTACCATCTTTTCAATAGCCTCATCATAGAAGGCAGCCGCCAGTGCTTTCCGCCAATTCTCCACGCTGGCCTACACCTCGTTGTCTGTGTCAAAATGTTGTCTTCAAAGACAGCGGTTCATGTGACCAGAGATGAAACTCAGGGGGAGACAATTGCAGACTGTATTGTGGGTAATCTAACATTTCCATTTGAAAACGATGCAGGAGCATCTTCATTGCCCCTGCAGAATGCGGCTGAGAATTGTCGTGAAGACGAAACAGTACGACAGTTATGTAATGTTGGCTGCATAGCTTCAGGCGACATTTCTCACCAGGCCCTCGTACTTGGCGGCAGACACTAATTTCTAGACATCTTTACGCACTCACTGCGAGCTCAGAAATGAGAAGAGCGACGTGATGCTAACTGGGGTTATACTAGAGACACTACCCAACACATCTGTGCAAAGCTTTATCGGATTTTCATAGTCGTTTCCATTTCGCGACTGATCGGACTTTACTTTTGGAATAACCCTCGTACGTTGGGAAGAAATTATTAATAGTTCATGGATCAAAAATAACGATAATAATAATAGTAATGACAATGATAACGATAAAATTAATAATAACAATAATACGAAACGTAAGTAAAAAGTGTTAGCGCCAAGTAAATAGAGTGTCTAGTTTCATTACAATTCTGACAATCTGGAGCAAAACAGCATGCGCTGTTTTAAGAACATTATCAACTTCGTTGCAGTGTCTGTATCCAGGAAACCAAGAGCCAGTTAGTTGTAGCCCAACTCGCCTCAGGAGAGGATCCAACGGCTATGTGACACTCTTTCCAATAGAATCAGAGCGCCCGTCCGACCAAATGTGTTGTATTGTCACACTGATAAGAGGATTCGTACTGCCAAGTTCTTTGTCAATTTGATTCAATTTTGTAATCGCTGCAATAACATCGCATACACTCTCAGCCCGTGAATTTTCATTTCCTTTCCCACTCCTCTTCATGGTGCTTTAGTTTTTATGCCAGGCGGCGTTTTTAACGAAATAGGGAAAACAAGTCCAATGAAAATGTGGGTCCGGAAACGTTGCTTTCTGAGATCTGAACACTTGTTCTTAAGAACAGCTCAACGTGACGTTGATCCATGGCAGTACATCCGTCTGCCTTCAGCGTAAGGAGTAGTACATTCTTTCAAGCAGAGCGACTGCTCCTGAAGTGCGCCTCAGACATGAGATTGATTCATGCATTCCGGTGCTGCTAATCGCGTACTGGTTCCTGTACTTTCGTTCAGTAAATGTAGCGTACGTTCCTCCTTTTCAGTCATTTGGAATTAGTGAGGCCACTACTTTTTGGATGCTAGGGAACACCAATTCATAATGTACTTGAGAAAGCTAAACAACTTATCAGGTAGTACTATGTCACGTAGATATATTTTAGGACAGAAGACGTCGCCTCGCAGTTCACTTCCATTTCCTGAACCATAGCAGATAGTCGTATCCGCTATATCACTTAGTTAGTTGGCCTCCATTTCTAATAACTGTTGGAAAATATAAAAGAAAAAGTATTTAACCTTTCGTAAGTAAAAACAGCAGAATAACAGTAAACACAAAAGTGAAGTCATTTGTTTAGGTGGGTAAGACACAACGGTACATATACACAGTTGCGAATAATTTATTCTACAATAATACCCCCTTATATAAATTAAATTACATACAGTCTAAATATAACCAAGCAGCTGACTGCAGACTATCTCATACACGGATTAACCTGTACCTAGAGTACCCTGACAGAGAAAGACATCGAAGCACGTTGTTGACCCTATGGACGTATAGCCAGTACAACAACTGTGCTCATATTTACAATCAAAATTATTCTTTCAGCCTTTGTCATTCCAGATCCATGTTCATTCAGCTTGTTTCTCTTGTTTCGATGAATACTATCATCTCTCAATACATTCGAACCATTTTAACACTGTGTAGGAAATGTGGCTATAAAATAACGGAAGTGATTCTGTAACCGAGTCAGTACGCATGTACCAAAGGTGGACGACCAATAGCTGTGAAGCGTGAAGCCTTCTCAGCCGAATATGGTATCTCTGGTGTCTGTACGCAAATCAGTGTGCCCGTAGCCTTCGTTTGTGTAACAGCTGTTATTTTGTTTTGCCGGAAGAATGATAACTGTAATAATAGAGTAACGAATTGACGTGAAGTTTCATATGAAGCTTCAAAATCCTCCCACTAAAATTTATCTTTTACTAAAAGAAGTGTATGGAGAAGACTGCTTATCACATATGCTTGTTTTTGAGTGGTTCAAGCGTTTCCAAGAAGGTCGAGAAGACGTTGAAAATTGCTCACGCCCGGGACGCCCTTTAACATCAGAAACGATAAAACATCGAAAAAGTAGGTGATCTGATTCGATCTCCCGCTATTGAGTATTCGGTCGATTGCTGAAAATTTAGGAATTGACAAAGAATGCGTAAGGCAAATTTTACGTTACCAGTTTAACACGAGAAAAGTGTGTGCGAAACTGTTGCCGAAAACTTTCACGAGCGAACAAAAAGAAGCTAGTGAAAATGTTTGTACTGTCACTTTGAACACTAATGAAAATGGTTCTAATTTCTTGGAAATAGTGATAACATATGATGGATCTTGGTTTTTCATTTATGATCCCGAAACCAAGCGTCTATCCATGCACTGTAAGAGCTCAACTTCATCGACAGCAAAAAAAAAAAGCTCGAATGAGCAAATCATTTTCAAAGCGCTGTAGATTTTTTCTCGATATTCATGGAATTGTGTCTTCACTGGTTTGCTAAAAGTCAAACTGTTTACGAACTTTACTACCTCGACGTTATTGCTTAAATCTGTGAGAATATAAGAGAAAGACGACCCGAATTGTGGAAGAACAAGTCATGGGTTCTGCGTCAAGACAACACACCGGTTCGTACCGCATTGTCTGTTAAGAGGTTTATACCGAAGTACAGCATCCCAGTGTTAGACCAACCACCTTATTCGTTTGGCCTAGCTCTATGTGACTTATCCATCCCCAAGGTCAAATCTCCGTTAAAAATCACAAGATTTGATTCCGTAGAAGAAGTGAAAGAAAAAGCGGCAAGCGTCATCAAGGAGCTCGCAGAGAACGACTTCCAGCGCTGTTTCCATCTATGCAAAATTCTCATGGAGTGTTGTACGGACTGAGGGGGACAATAACTAAATGTGTATGTTCTTGAAACAACATGTTTTACGGCAGTACTCCCCTTATTTTATAGTCACACCTCGTATCGTGTCGTGAACAACGTATCGTGAGGTACGTCAGAAATAGTTACCCACCGATGAAGTTCTTCCATTCATTTCCATATGGCTGACTCATTTTTCTTGATTTTTAGTGAGATCATTGGCATTGCACCATAGAAACACGGATCTTCTGCTGTCTCAGTTCTCCTGCGAAACAATAGCAAAACTCTAACTGAGGATACAGGCATGTCTATAACGAACCAGTAACCGTTAAACGTAACTTGGGCCGAACTTTTACGGTTAAAATTATTTGTTAAACGGAATGACATCCTCGAATATATCCGCCGTCTTCAATGTGCGCACCTGATAAGTATACTTGTCCTCAACGCGGCTGCAGAACGGGTTGCATACGTACGAGGTAACATGCTGACACCAAACGCAGGACAATAAATTCCAAGAGCGGCGCGCAAGGCCATTCATTAGAGTTATTACAAATGTGGCGCCTTTTATTCGGCGATACTCAAACGGGTAGCAGGTACACGACGCTCCGGCCACATATATCTTCTGTTTTGCAGCTATGTATAAAGATCCGGGACAGAAATAACGCGTTAATTTACGGCTTCCTCGGAGCAGTAAGCAGCTTCGCCTCTCCTGCAAAGGTAGCGTTGTTCTAAGCCGCGACACGCGCCGGCTTCCTTTGAAGAGAACTTCTGTTGTGTGTTCAGCATTCTTCGGTAATCGAATTGCACCGTTTTTTCCCTTTTTGTGATCTTGTTAACAAGCCACGCAGCAATGTTTGCACAACGCGGTGCTTTTTCGTATGTAGCAGATAAAAATTATTACACCGTCCAAAATATTCCTCTGTAACTAGACGATACAGACGTTTATCTTTAGTAACTCATTTAGGAAGTGTAAGAAATTCTGATCTTGATGTTGTGGAAGTAACGACTCATCAGGCCTTGTTTAAGGTCGATTCAAGTACGACGCCATGCAGCACCACAGAAGACTAAAACATTAAACAGTTCATTTCAAATGGCGGAACTGAGACAGACTGCCATTGGAAAAAGATGGGACGGAACGGAAACAGAACGTCAGCGTCAAGCATTCTCCGAGAGTTTTGTCGTTGGTTGGCAGGGGGGGGGGGGGGGGGGGGGGGGGACGGAGGGGGGCCAGGGGGGGGGGGAGGAGGGGGGAAGTAACCTATTTTCGCCACGCTCAAAAATGTTAAAATACAGATGTTCGTGATTTTGCATCTTCCGACTCTTTATTTTATTGTCTGGTTTGTTTTCATGACACACTGCGAAAGTTGCAAGAGGACTTGGACAGTTTTCCTATGAGTGCTCTTCCGCAAAAGAGGACAAACATGAGTAAGCCAAAAATGATTTAGGTTATACAGGATGGTCAGAGAAAGTCTGAAAAATCTTGTAAGGGTGGTGCAGAGGAGGCTGTGCTGAGAAATAGCTCTGAAGATAAAAATTCAATATGTTTTACAGTTTCCGAGTTATTTAGGATGTAACTTAGCCAATCAGGTCTTCGCGCACGTAAATTCTAGCAGCCTGACACGGACAGTGTCGCCAAACTGTTCTTCGTTTGGTTTCCTTAGATTGAATGACGTAGCTTTTGCTCACCTAGCTGAAATTTATCACTTCCTAAAAAGGCACATTTTAACTGATAATGACAATTTCAACAAACAGCCATTCACGGTCCCACATATTTCTGTGCATTATCGCATTTTAGCACCTGCAAGTGATTGAATTTGCGCGCGCAATGACCTGATTGGGATAACTGTAATGGTAAATAATGCGGAAAGGGCGCGACTATCGAAATTTTTTTATTGACAGTTATTTCTCTGCAACGCCATTACAAGCTTTTCGGACTGTTTCTGACCACCCTGTATAATACCTAGACAAATACAAAACCTTCACTGGCATAAATAAGAAAATACATGTCTTTAAAAAGTCATTGAAAGTACTTCTTCTACAGTTAAAAAAGTCAGCTCTGTTGAAGGAGAGAAACTGTATATTTACTGGAAAAATCTTTTTCACAGTTAAAATAGTTGGCTCTGTAGAAGGAGGGAAAATGCAGTTTTTTTGCGTTTAAGCGGATAAGTTAAATAACTACGTTCTGTTGTGTGTGTGTGTGTGTGTGTGTGTGTGTGTGTGTGTGTTTTCTCGAACAAATAACAGGTCGTTGTTGTAAACTGTTTGGACCACACTAAAACTATTCTTTGACTCCGCAGCAATGTGGAGAATTTACCGTACAGCCTTTGTCAATTACAATGGTTAAGAATAAATAATTAAGCAGTAAAAATAACTAATGGTTCAATAAATGCTACTGTCTTTGCTAGTTCCTTAATTCTGGTAGCATATTCTTTTTGTATTACGAATGGTGTCTCATAGCCTCACTGTCTACGAATCGTGTGAACTTTGTTCTTCGCGTTGTGGTATTTAAACTGTTACTGTATAGTTTTGAGGCGGAGATGGAAGACATGGACACAACTGACCGAATTAAGAGTGAGAACCGCCTCAAAACCACATACTGGCTGGCCGTCGACTCGGCGAGCGGATTTGATCCGAATCGGACTCACCTAGCGGTCTCGCAACTAGCGGGCTCATCATTAAGCTATAAGGGCGGGTTTATGTAGATGTCTACTCTCGGAGCACTCAAAGCATCGTGCGCTTTACACATCTGGAAAGTCATCGACTTTACTCTGTCAACAAATACACATTCACATATAATAGGCTCCATACTTTTTGTCTGGGACCATCGTCCGAGAACTAAATTGAATGTAGTTGCCAACCTACCGTTCTGACCAACGTTTTTCGGGATGTTTCTCTTGGTTCAAAGGCAAATGCAGGAACTACGAGTTCCTCCCCCCCCCCCCCCCCCAAACGTTCCCAGTTGTGACTCCCTCTGACCCGCTACCAGTTCGCCTGCTATTTGATTAAAAAGTCCCTGACTCGTCAATGGGCAATTTCTCAACAGCTTGCTCTACCTTTATAATATTTATCCTTATTATACAAAATAATTCTACAATTAAAACGGTAAACTTAAAACACACCAAATATTTCGACATCTTTGATTTCCCACGAGTAATGCACCTAAACTAAAGAGTCGTAAATTATAAGCTTAACGTATAGTGACTGATTACATCATGCATTTATATTTTACACAAACAGATACAGAAACAGCCAACCAAATATCAGTATGTCTATTATTTGTATGTACATATTCTCTCTATCATATTATGCTTTTACATGATTGAAAAAAATTTTCCTGTTATTGGGTACCATCAACACCACCATCGCATGCGCTATGAATTTTGCTTCGACCATTAATAAACTCCCATATCACTGCTGCTTCGTCAACATTGTTACTGCAATCCGAAGTTTGTAAGACGGATGTCTCTGATAACCTCATTACTGGACGGAGGGACGAGAGGTTATGATGACGTTACGTGCACCATCCGTCCAAAAACTGCGAGACTAATTTTACTCCTGGCGTTCAGGTGACGTCAGAGCAGTAACCGCGGAGGCAGTTTGAACTAACAACAGATATGCATTCTGCGAGCCAGTGAGCAAGCAGCGTTAAATGGTGAACGTACGGCCGTAGTATGTCAGCGTTGTTGTGTCACAAATCACAATAGAGCAGCACCTCCAAACCAACCGCTCACAAAATTCACCAGAATGTTGGGAAGAAGAGAAAAGTGAGTACAAAGTTTGTCCTCCACACCTTGACTCACGAACAAAAACGACGACTCGTGGACGCTGACCGCGACTTGATTCAGATGCCAAATGGAGGATAATTCTTTTCTGGAAAAATCATCACAGGTGACGAGACTTGTTATCAGTAAGAACATGTCACAAAACGACAAAGTGCAGAAATTAACAAGGAGGGCAAACGCTTTGGCGATATAATCCACATACACGTCAGTGACGCGCTTGTTGAATAACATCCCACAGAAGGAGGTTTTTTTTATGTATATATACACTTTCACATGGTTGCATGAACGTTCTGTGCGTTGTACTAAAGTTGGGGGACTACTTACAACACACGAAGCATTAAAATCTCCATTTTCACATTTGTCTAGTTTTTATTAATTCCGTCTCGAAACTTTTTGGTCTGAAGGGGTATACTATGAAATCCACTCCATTTCCCACAAACGCCCCGTTACAGTCCGTTGACGTACAGTGTGAATCGTTCTTTATGTCGCCCCTGTAGAGCATTTTTAAAAAATACTTTCTAAGACCATAAAAAACCACGGACTACGAAGGAATTATCCTAAAGGGACAGAAATCGGTAGATGTGATGCACTTATAAAGACAAACAAATGATTACAGTTTTAGAAATGTTGGATGATTTATTCAAGAGAAATAGTTTCATCAATTACTTCGTCTCTGGTCCTTATGTGAGGAATTATTCGGCTTAGCATTGATTGACAGAGTTGTTGGATGTCCTCCTGAAGGATGTCGTTCCAAATTCTGTCCCTGCCGCTGTCCAGGGTGTCTCCAGACACGTCGTCGGCCTGCAATCTCATTGTAATAGAATTAGGTAGCAAGCCTAGCAGACAAGAAGACCAGGTATGGCATAAATTTTAACTCACTTGTTCAGCTCCATCATTATCGTAGATAAAGATGACTCTCGAATGTCTCGAGGAAAAATTTAATTATCAGATTTATAGATCACCTAAACCTGAGGTACAGGTTTTCCCATTACGTCCAACGCTGAGGTGCTATTCCAATGCCGGACGATCTATGAAGGGGAAAAGAACTTAAAGACGTAATATGTCTTCAGTGATGAGTCCCGCTTCGAACTGAATCCCGATGCCCAGCGCAGAAGGGTCTTGAGACATCCCGGACGGCAGTGGGATACCAACCGGATTGTCAACGGCCATACGATCGACAACCAGGAGTGATGTTCTGGGGTGACCTTTTTGCTTTTCATAGCTGGACCCTTTGGGTGTCATCTTCACAGGCGTATGTCGACTGTATTCTACGCTACGTCTTGATGTCCTTCGTGACGGCCGGTGTGGCCGAACGGTTCTAGGCGCTTGAGTCTGGAACCGCGCGACCGCTACGGTCGCAGGTTCGAATCCTGCCTCAGGCATGGATGTGTGTGATGTGCTTAAGTTAGGTGTAACTAGTTCTGAGTTCTAGGGGACTGATGATCTCAGATGTTAAGTCCCATAGTGATCAGAGCCATTTGAACCATTCGTCCTTCGTGACAATCCATCCTGGACTTACACTTCAGTAGGAAAATGCCCGCCCGCACACGGCTAGAGTTTCTACTGCTTGTCAAACCCTGCCTCGGTTAGCACGGTCACCGGATCTCTCCCCAATAGAGAACGTTTGGAGCATTATGAGCAGGGTCCTCAAATCATCTCGGGATTTTGGAGATCTAACGCACCAGTTTGACAGAATTTAGAATGGTATCCCTCAGGATGACATCCAATAACTCTGTCAATCAGTGCCAAGACAAATAACCGCTCGCATAGGGCCCAACGCGTTATTAACTTGCTCAATTCGTGAAGCTCTTTTTCTTGAATAAATCATCTAATTTCTCTGAAATTGTCATCAGTTGTCTGTACATGTACATCAGTCTACCGATTTCCGTTTCGTTCGGATAATTCTTTTGTGGTGCGCCTTTTCTTTCGTCTTATCGTGTATTTACAACAATTACTTCGTGTCCAGTTACACTACATTCCTTTACGTGCGGACGTGCAGGGCCTGCCATATTTTTTCCCCCTGCAGTAAACAGGAATGAGGCTCCTTGGCAGCCAGCACTCCGCTACGCTGTGGTCTGTGGTTTTGCCGCGCCATCTGTCGGACAGCCGGCACGATGTGGGTGTCGCAGGCGTGCCCGGTGCGGCGCGGCGCGGCACTTCCTGTTTGCCTGCTACTGCTGGCTGCCGCCGCCGCCGGCCGGAAGGAAGCCGCCGTCGCCTCAGAAGCCGCCACCAGCCTACGACTCGCAACCTGCGCCGCACGTGTCGCCTCCGATTTACTCCGTCCGCCGTAAACCGAACGGAAATAGAGCGGCCAGTGTATGCCGCCCGAGCCCGGCCCGGCGACATTCAGGCTCTGTAGGCCTGCGCGGTAAATGCGGAACTCCACCTGAGTGAGCTAGTGGGACAATACGCTGATTTAGACGTATGAGAAGGAATCTGACACAGCGCATCTGTGTCTTTCGTGACGCATTCGTCTTCTGCTGTCTCTAAATGTCACCAACATGGGCATCTGCAGAGATACACAGTGATTTAGGTGCCCCTACCGATGCTGTTTTACGCAGTCGTACGATATCTGTATACAGACAAGAGACACACACGTAATCGATATAAGTTCCCTCTTAGAGCTTTGGGTGACTGTTAGCAAACGGAAACATAGTGTAAAAAATACGAGTGAGGATTGGCCGTGAGTTACATGGTATTTTTGGACCAAGATATACTTAACTTCTGCCATACTTATCCAAGTGTCCCCAATCTTTCTTTGCATCATCACACAGGTTTTGGAGTATCTGTAATTTTATTCCGTTTATAGTACTTAATCTTTCGTAGGGCGCCTCCATAACTGAGTCGTCAGTACAGCTGAGTGCCATGCATGGGGCCGGGTTCGATTCCCAGCCGGGTCAGAGATTTAAACGGCTCGGGGCCTGTTATCACCCTCATCATCATTTCATAATCATCGACGCACAAGTCGCTTAAGCGGCGTCAAATAAAATGAATATCCCAGAACGGCTATCCCACCCAAAAATGGCATACGAACATATCTTTTTTTCATCTTCCGTAATTTTTTCAGAAACGTTGCCTTATACAGTGTGTTTCACCATCAGAAACAGTGAAATTAACAGGAGATATAAAAAAGGGAAGTGTGGAAGTAATAACTTTCCGGTATATAACAAATGAAAACGTTAATACACCAGGATGATTCAGCTGCCGCTACCGACGTCGTTTACTCCAACCTCACTCGACAGTTAATAGCGTTGTTGGCCAGTTCGCTCTACAGACGTGAAGCACATTGTCAAAATGTCACAGAATAACTGGTAAAGTATGTAAAGTACACGAAGACCTCTTAGACCTATGGTACATATTTTATTTATGAAACTACTTACTGCAGTGAGTCATATATTAATCTTTTCATTGGGTTATATATGGAAAAGTTGTTATTTATATGCTTCCCATTTCGATACATCCTGTTATTTTCATTGCTCGGATGGTGAAACATACTTTGTAAGACAATGTTTCTGAAACATTTACCAATGATTAAATACTGTAAAAGGAATAAACTTACAGAGACATCCAAAACCTGTATTATAACACCACTAATTACACAAAGAAAGAATGGAGACACTTGGAAAAGTACGGCAGAAGTCAGGCATATTTTGCGCGGGATTAGCCCACCGGTCTAGAGCGCTGCAATCATGGACTGTGCGTCTGGTCCCGGCAGAGGTTCGAGCCCTCCCTCGGGCATGGGTGAGTGTGTTTGTCTTTAGGATAATTAGGTTGTGTGTGACCTTAGCAGTTAAGTTGCATAAGATTTCACACACATTTTTTTTTTTCAAGCATATTTTGTTGTGAAAACTCCGTGTAGTTCGTGGTCAGTTCAAATGGTTCAAATGGCTCTGAGCACTATGGGACTTAACATCTGAGGTCATCAGTCCTCTAGAACTTAGAACTACTTAAACCTAACTAACCTAAGGACATCACACACATCCATGCCCGAGGCAGGATTCGAACCTGCGACCCTAGCGGTCGAGCGGTTCCAGACTGAAGTGCCTAGAACCGTTCGGCCACATCGGCCGGCTCTTGGTCAGTCTTCAGATGTATTTTTTACTATGTGATTCCGTTTGCTAAGAGTCGCCCAAAGCTCTGAGGGGGAACTTATATCGATTATAGAGCTGTCGCCTGCTAGATGCTCTGGTATCCCGACTAGACGGTCCGCGCGCCTCCCCCCGTCGGAGGTTCGAGTCCTCCCTCGGTCGTGGGTGGGTGTGTTCTCCTCAGCGTAAGTTAGTTTAAGTTAGATTAGGTAGTGCGTAAGCTTAGGGACCGATGACCTCAGTAATTTGGTTCCATAAGACCTTACCACAAATTTCCAGTTTTCCGGCTAGACGGTCTTGAAAGCCCGCCACAACGCATGGACTTGGACGACAGACGCTAGGCGACGCTGCTAAGATCTGCGAGCGCTACTGTCGCCGCCTCAGCCATTCGCACGGGCTATGCTCTACCGTGCGAGCTTATCGCTGCTCACTCCCGCGCTATGAAGCTACCATCAAAAGGGTCCTGACCTCTGTCGTATTCCGACTGTGCTCTCGTATTGTTCGTCGTATCCATCGCTGTTTAGCTCTTGATATTGCTACGTCTAGGCTGTCGATTTGGTTCACTCTCCGGACTTGTCATTCTGCCGTGCTGCCATCCACTGCTGTTGTTGTTTTTCCGTCAATCGGCCAGTGTGTCCTAGTCGTGTCCGATTCCCGTTACTATAGATTCCATAGTGCGGTTTGCATAAAACGACATCCGTGGGGGCAACTGAATCACCCTGTGTATCCAAGAGGTGAGAAGATTCTAAAACTGCCATTTTCTATGCTCCTTATTTGGTGAGTCTGAGAATGTACTGTACTCCACGAAATTTTACATGAAGCTCATAAAGGTTATTGAAATTCAAACAAATGATATGAACTAGATTACAAAATGCAGTGTCATGCTGACATGTTAATTTATTACAATTCCTAGCCGATTACGCCTTTGCAGGTATAAGCAGATCTAAAAATTACAGCAGCGACACGTAGGCACATAATTTGTATATGACTGAATCAAAGACTGCGTTTCATTGGTAGAACACTAACAAGATTCAACAAACCCATTAAACTAACTACCTACGCTACGTTTTACATATTTCCTGACATACTGTCTATCGGAAAAGCGACCAACACAGAAAAAAATTACTTGTTTTAATCTGTAGGCCCATTGTTTTTATTTTTTATTTTTTTGTTTTGCCTACTGTCTACCAGTTTCATCAAGTCATGCCCTCACAATCAGCCCTCAAGCTGGCTTCTAAGTCGGAAAGTCAGACTGACTCACTTACTTGGGAAGTGACCATGACATCTGCGTACCAGGAGACAGACTGAGAATGTTATTGTTTACTAAACAGTAGGTAAAATAAAAAAAATGTGGCTGTAGACTAAAACAAATTCTTTTTTTTTTTCATCACATTTGCCCGTCCTCTTCTGCAACGTTGGTAAGCTGTATGGGACCGTTACCGGATAGGATTGACGGAGGAGTTCAAAGAAGGGAAGAGACTATTACGTGCGCGAGAGTTGGGGTGGCAACCGTTAAAACAAAGGCGTTTTTCTTGCAGCCAGATTTTCTCCCGAAATTGACGCCCACCAACATAGGGAGAAATGATCATAGCAATAAAATACGAGCAATCAAAGGCTCGCACGGAGATATTTAAGTGTTCCTTTTTTCCATGCGCAATTTGGAATGTTAGACAGATAGTCTAAAAGTCAATCAATGAACTCCCTGCGAAGCACTTAAGTGTGAATTGCAGAGTAATCTTGTAGATTTAGACTAAACTCTTACGTATTACTGCTCCAATTTTTACATCTAATTATGGCTGAAAAGCTGAAACCTGTTATCAATTTTAATAAAGTACCATACTTATTCGACTCAAACTTACTTCAATGAGCAACCGAAGACTTCAATAGAGCAAACAGATTTTTTGTCATATTTAGATCCATAGACCAAAACAAGGACCTATATAATCTAATCCCAAACAGAGATTTCCTTATCAGTACCAAATGGCCTCTTTTCGTGATTGATATGAATTCAATTAATATTTTTTTAAGTTCCTAAACGGGAAGCGTATTTCACTATTACATGTTATTTTCACCTTTTTGTATTATTGATACGAAAATTATTCAATCATCTGGAATTTCATTCTTCTTAAGGTTAAATCCAAGGTTCTCACAAAAAGTATTTTGTTCGTATACCATACCAATAATGTTAGTGTTTACGCTCACAATTAAAAATTCGAAAGAGATAACAATCTGTGGGATAGCAAAAAATCAAAAAATGCCATATTACTTCATTAATTAATTAAACGAGATTAAAAAGACAACTGTTCAACGTTTATGTCCTCTATAACACATTGTTTGCTTGCAAAAGTTCACATTAGACCGTGACAGTGGATTTATTCCGTTATTTTCATGACTTCTGTTATTTAACTTTTATCAGCGTTGTTAAATTTTAAAAAAATGTTTTCTTAAATGAACAAAGCAGTCTAGATCACATTTTATTAAATGTTACGAACTGTTGAGGTCGATTTAGCCCATCTTAAGTGTTGACGCTAAAACACACGATCGTTGCTACCACTGCCATCGGCTAGTCCGCGTCGTTACAGCGAGAAATAGCGGACACGTAACACGCTGTCTCTGGTTCTCAAGAAGTCTGTGCCATTAAGAACGACGTACTGTCTTCTGTTTTCTACGAAATCTTCCGTCTAATGGCAAAACCGTTTCGGAATTACTCACCCATATATTTTGGTTACTAGGGGACGTTCAGGAATTCAACATGACTTCCATCTGCTTGCAGCTATCTGTAGCCTTCTAGACTTGATGAACATACAGAATAAGCTGAGTGTCACATTGTCAGTGCTTAGAAAATCCGTGGTGACTACTACAGAGGAGTGAGTGATTATGATGCGTAACGTATTTATGGTTTTATATTTGGGAATGGAATAATAACAGGAGTTTGTACCATGTGCTTGCACATAGTGTACAGTTGTACAAAAAGTCGTCGAGCATATTATTGACAATCACTGTCAGTATTTTCTTCCGTCACTTTGGTCCTACATAGAAATTTGTATTTAAACCCAAAGAAATTTCGCCTTTGAGTTTTTGATTTATTTGTTATTGGCATGCCACTTACTGGCGGAGGACTGACGGCGTTGTTCAGCTTTTGCTTTAAAAATAAGAGATTAAAAAATATATAACCATAAAGCAGTGACAATAATAGCGAACGTGGAAGCCCCTAGTAATTGTATGATGGGTTTTGTTTGAAAAAGAATGTGGGATTTATATGGGGTAAGAAATTTATGAATTATGGAATGTATGAATTATGGGGTGGTAGGTTTTCAGTAAGGCAGGAAAAATGTGGGTAGGAGTCTGTTCAGATTGGCTACTTTTGGTAACTTACGTTTGGTATGATGGGTTGGTCTCAGGAATTATGGTGTGAGACAGGGAGCGGTTAAAATTCCCTTGAGAAAAAAGGTCATTAGAGATGAAATGAAGATGGGAACAGGTTCTCAAGGACTGAGCATACAACAGTGCGTTTGGCTAAGGTGTAGTGGACAACGACAGACAAGGGTGTTACAGGTGTTCGTTGAGGGGAGGAAACTTCATTAGCTGCTATAGGATACGGGCGGGAGGTCTGCCAAAGTCAATACGAAATACCGTACAGCCTCCTACTCTATTTCGTAGCAACAAACTGGGCTCTGATGGTGCTTCGGAACTGAGTGGAAGGCGACACGGTACTTTGTATTGCTCTTGACAGACTGATAATGGGGTTATCCCGATACGCTTAATGAGATCATAAATAAAAGACTGTATTGGTGACAAAGATAAGCATACTAGCATTCACTAGTAATTTATGTTTGAACCTGGACTTCGACAACTCTCAGGTATGTATGCATTTCTGGAGGAACAGACATTGGTGTCGATCTGAAGCTGTAGTAAAATTACCAAATTTTGAGAATGTTTTTGACATAAGCTGTGTTAAGTATGGAAATAATACCTCCTGGTGACACACGAAAATTTGTGCCCGACCAGGGGCTCAAACCTTGATTTATTGCATATTATGTCACTAATGTTATGAAACGCAGTCACATTTTTGTATGTTTATTTCGTAAATGGAAACACCACATTTGCAACACAAGCCAATGTAGCTGACATGCTTCTAACCTAGAAATATTAATAACAAGCATCTGTCTGCTGTGATGAGGTTCTTGGATGAATAAGGGTGATGCCCTTATTTATCCACTGACGTCATTTTTTTGGATGATTAGTAGGTGGGAATTCTAAGTTTTTGACTGAGTCTTAATTAGAGGTATTTTGGTATTTTACTCAGGCGAATTGGAAAATTGTGGATTGTTTGGTAATGGTCTCAGGGCCGGAATTTTTCCAGTAATTATTGTGCAAGATTTTCCGCAGTTGTTGGGAAGCCATCATTGGTTACATCAATAGATGGAGTTGTAAAGCTGGACTCGCAGAGGATTGATGGGAACTTTCCACTGGTTACACCTGTACATAAAATTGTAAGATACGCCCTTGTGCAGTTATTATTACTTTCGAATCCACAACAGTACAATACATTTATTTGCAAAATTTCAGTGGACCCACAACATTTTTACGAGATGTACATAAATATACATAATACGGCTTTTGAAGCCCAGAAGTCGGCAGGGTTGATTCCTCGGGCATTTTCTGAAACTAGGTCATCCAGCATGCAGGTTACTGATAGCTTCAGGCACATGAGGGGGTGTTGTACATCTTTTAAGTTCGCCACATTCACAGGTTACTTTTCGATTAATGTATCCGCGCCGCTTTAAACTCTATTTCCACCGTTTCACTCCAGTTCGCTGTCTATTCAGGGATTGTCAGGGCTTGTAAGATAGCTGGAAACCAGCAGCAGATTCTTACTTTAGGTTTTGAGTACGTTCTCCCAGTGTCTTGTTCCGCCACAGTTCTATTTTATGGATGGAAGGTAATGATGCAGTTGCTTCATTTGTTAAGAAAAAAAATTCTTTGACGAAGGACATATTGAAGTCTGACATATTGAATCCTTTCTAGTAAGTTGTGTTTCGCTTCGTGACATGGGATGTCTGCAGTCATTTCCCCTTTTTCCCCTCAATTTCTGCCACTTCGTTAGAGAGGTACCATTGCATACAGGAGTGAATGAAACCTGATGTAGGCTACAAAGTGTCAGGGGGATAAATGGTGGGGATGGATTGTGAAGGTGACCTTGTCAGCATGATGTTGCAGGTACACAGCAGGGAGAATTTTGAGTAGTCGGTTGTATACTTGAGACAAGAGGAGATAAAAGATCGGCGATAGGATTAGTGATCGGTCACTATACGCTCCCAGAACACACTGTTCCGACGAAGAAATGTTTTGCAAATTACTCATGTTGTGCTGTACGGTACATCGTACGTTGCGATCGCAGTACAGGAATTTTTATTCTTCCAAGATGACCAGTCCCAACAGCCTTATGTTGCCATCATGTGCTCTAAGGTGAGAACATGAAAATAATGAGGGGGGGATACTACAATTAATTTCACCGATTATATAAAATACAAAATTCCACGTACCTTGTTGTGAAGGTGCCCTGTTACATTAGATAGAGTCAAAGGACTAGAAGCACTCCACATAAATTGATAAAAAGCAGACAGTTGATAAAATGCACACAGCTGATGACATCCTCATACCACCCAAGCATATCGACGTCGGACATGTCTGTGACAAGCTTGTCGCACAGCACTACGCTACAGGCGGCGTGCTAACGTAGACACGGCAGATCCGCTACGAGGATACCTATCTCGCCATTGGATGGCGTAAGTGCTACAAATTAAATGATCACGTGCTGTGGTTACATGCAATGAACAGAAGTGCGCCAAAAATAAAGGTGGATTTTTCAAAATGACCGATACAACAATAAGGAATGCCAACTGACCGCTCTTTTAAAACTATTGTGGAGTTATGCTCCTTATAAAATCCTATAAAATACTGTTTGCTTATTGTAAAGTGAGGAAATTACAGCAATAATCAAAAATTTTAAAAATAATCTATAGCTTTAATTAACGAAGCAACACGACGTAAAGAGAAAACCGCAATAGCGCGAGAGCAAATGCTAAGCCGTCCAGACCTAGAGGAGTCCCGCAAAGTATCACTCACGTAAAGGGTTAGAGTAAGCAAAAACCACGCGTAGCTGAACTTACTTCATAAGTCATCTATTCCCATGCAGATCTACTGAGTGCGAGGTGTCTGTTACACAGTCAAATCGAAATGGTGTATACTATAAAAAGTAATGTAGGCAACTTCTAACATTCTGCGTGGTGTCTGTTTGCTGTAAGTCGTGTCTCCCTACCACTTTTGCGCAACGACGCTCTGAGCGTGTTTTTTAGGGAATTGACTAGTTTGAACCTGGGACCTGTTGCTGGTAAGGAGACGCCAGACCACGCATGACATGTAGAGTTCAGAAGAGTTCAGTGAGACTAGCGATGATATAACCAAACACTTAATGATTTCAGCGTCAGCTCCACTGCACTCCCTGTAAAAGAATCTTAATACTACCTAAATTTAGTGGAAGGAGTTCAAGGCTTTCCTATTTTTAGTTAGCTGGTAAAATAACGTCGAAAAAGCGGTTAAGTTTACCATTGGAAATTTTATTCTACTCGCAAAACATTGTTTATAAATTGCACTATTGATAAAAGGAAATGTTTTAATACAGGATGATAAAAACCAACTGCGTTCAACAAAAATGTGAACGAATATTCCCTGAGTGGGTTTCCAAGTTCTACAATGGATCGAAGGATGGCCTGTGCCATATCACATTTATAATCTAGATTTAAGTTAAGTTTCATAAAAGAGAAAATTATCAAAATGGTCTAAAGTGACCCTCAATTCTCTTTAATTACTTATCTAACTTGTCGTAAATTACAGTGGCTGATGTGGCTTCTCAATAATTATATAACAGAAAAATCATCGCGTTTCAGATTTTTTCTTCAAGTAGCAAATGTGAACACCATGAGATTTAATTGACGATCGACACTAGTATTACGTAAAAAGGGGATGTAACAGATGAGACTTCTGCAGTTCTGAGTGAAGCCTTATGCACTCAAAAATGCGGCATCGCGTGCATTCATTACCTTGTTGGTGTTTAGGCAGCGTCAGGGGGCGGCGGGCGGCACAGCTACACGCACCTCGCCATCTCGGAAGCAACTCTCTCCTAACTTCTCCTCACTACAATTTACCGAAGTTGGTTTAAAAAAAGCTATCTGGCTGTGTTTTCAACTGACCAATCAGGGTCTCAATGTTAACCTTAAGCTCCGCCTACAAAAATTCCGTCTATCCAGTGAGAAACGTTATACTTTTCGTGGTGGGGCAATGTTTTTAACGTTTGCAACGCAACAGAGACGCGAAAAAGTCTCACGCTAAAACTTGCAGCTGGTGTGGCCCTTTTAGTGTTATTAAGATCTATACTGTTCTTCTGGAGGGCTCTATCATTTAACATGGGCTGGAGGGGTGGACCTGGCGGTCAGCCAGCGATGTGGGTGTTCGTCCCTTATCGTAGAGCCTTCTAGCTTAACACGGTTCTGCTCTCGGCTTCTGTTCTCGTTTCTTCCCTCGGAACTGCGTCTGTTTCACGGTAGGAAGGTATGACATGCATTTAGGCGTTCTTGTGTTAGTCTGTGGTATTCCATTTGTTCACTCGTTGATCGTATTACTTTGGTTACTTTAATGTCAGGATTTATTCGGAGCTATGTGACATACTGCCGGATTTGCTATCATGTCAGGGTTTTCAAGGAAGGTGCTGTATTTGCCTGACACCTTACAAACTACAACGAAATTAAAGATAAGAATGGATTGTGACAGCGCGTATGCGAATAGGTCATTTTTTGCCGTTTGCTGGATCTGATCTGCCTTTGAACTGAACGCAGCAGCACTAGCAGTCCAGCACGATGTAGCGACGTGACCCACAGAGGCGGCCAGTGTCGGCTGTAGAGGCCGGGCTTTATGAATGGGGCGAGCTGTGAAGGCGGGTAACAAGTGTTTGCCTGGCCAGCTGTGGGGGGCAGCCGTAGCGCTGCGGGGAGCTGCGGCCCGCCCTCGCCAGCTGTGCTAATGGCCAGCAGGTGCCTGGGCTGGGCTGGGCTGGGTGCGGAAGTGCGGCCCATCGCGGCCCAGGCCGACCCTCGGCCGCAGCTGCCACTCTCGCCACCCGACCTACCATACTCCCGGACGCTGTTCCTGCACTGATTCTGCGCACACGGCGCTCCCTACACGAGCCAAGAAACGGCAGCGTTTTCGTTGTTATAGCAGCAAAAATGAATATCTCTAATGTTGGTAGATGACAGTGATGATAAAGCACGTACACACTAGGCCAACGAACAACAGAGACGATTCGGCCGAACGTTGGTCGCCAATGCAATGTTTAAAAAAATGTTCAAATGTGTGTGAAATCTTATGGGACTTAACTGCTAAGGTCATCACTCCCTAAGCTTACACACTACTTAACCTAAATTATCCTAAGGACAAACACACACACACACACACACACACACACACACACACACTCATGCCCGAGGGAGGACTCGAACCTCCGCCGGGACCAGCCGCACAGTCCATGACTGCAGCGCCAATGCAATGGCGTCCGGCTTTTCATCCACACCAAACGAAGGGTTTGGGGCCAAGGAATTCCGCCATGTGGAATCGCAGTTGACTCTGATAATTTGCTGACGTTCCTCCCGTTTCCTTATTGTTAAAAATGGCGATTTAATTACATTTTCATTGGCCGGCATTATGAGAGAAGAAGAGGATTTAGCTGACGTGGCATACGCTGCATTTATTTTACTGCAAGAAGCTGCTCATCAGAAAAAGAAGAAGAGAAAGGACACTGGTGGAATCTCTTTTAAAAAGTAGGGAGCAGTGTGATGAGACAAAATTGTCTGACTTTACAGCTGAATTAGAATATGTGCTATTTAATAATTTTTTACCTGATGAAAGCTACAGATTTCGAATTGTTATTGAATTGTGTAGGTCCTAAAATTTCCAAAGGTAACCAGTGTGGGGTTTTGCCCACTCATCTCGTATAGGGCGCCTAAAGGATGCTGCGTTCTCGGAATGCTATACAACAATTCAAGCAAAGTCACGTTAATAGTTTTTTATTACAAATAAGAAGACTGACAATACTTAACTTCCAATTTAAAACGGTGTCGCAAGCAATGGGTGACATGCAACATAAATCACTCCGATGCTATATACAGTGTTTATGCAACTTTGACCCACAGTTTTTGGATCACTAATAACAGTTACCGTAGCGACCTCTGCTAGGCCTGTCCGTATACTATCCTAATACTCTGCAAATACTCAGCGGCCGAGGCTGACACGAGCGGCCTTATGTTCTCCTCTTGTAGAGGCCGCTCCTGTCGTGGTGCAGTCCTAATCAGCACACCATTCGCCGACGTCGTTTCACCGCCTTCTCTTCTCTGGTGTTCTTCACCTTCGTTACGGCGCTTGTGGTTACGCGAGAACAACAAGTGTTTTAGGAGATTTGTAACTACAGCAGAAAGTTAAGAGTCACTCCCAGTTTTGTTTGCTTGTCTTTGTCGTTCACGACTAAAAGATGTGAATAAAGACACTACTTCATTTTTACATTGTGCATAACGCTTTGCAGTAGCTGACTTGTTTCCCCCCAAGCGTCAAGCCTTTCCAGTTTGTTTTTATAATGACAGTTCGTAGGGTCCCATAAACATTCCCATTCACAATAAGACTATCACCTTGAATGCTCTCTCTCCGTATTCCACTTCATACTCCAGTACTTCTAAACACAATAAATGTACGCTCTTAGCAAATGTCTCTGAGCACTAAGGGACTTAACTTCTGAGGTCATCAGTCCCCTAGAACTTAGAACTACTTAAACCTAACTAACCTAAGGACATCACACACATCCATGCCCGGCGCAGGATTTGAACCTGCGACCGTAGCGGTCACGCGGTTCCAGGCTGTAGCGCCTAGAGCCGCTCGGCCACCCTGGCCGGCGACGCTCTTAGCAGGAGCAGACACCGCCTGCAGGCGAAACTGCTACTGTTGAAATTAAGTTTTTCAGGACAGTCACAAGTCGCACTCAGTATGTTTTATTGACTGTTTTGCTCTTTAATTAAACAGGCAACTACTGTATTTTAAAAAGTAAGTATACATGGAAGAAGTATACATGGAAGAAGCCTGGAGATACTGGCAGATTTCAGACAGATTATATAATGGTAAGACAGAGATTTAGGAACCCGGTTCTAAATTGTAAGACATTTCCAGGGGCTGATGTGGACTCTGACCACAATCTAATGATTATGAACTGTAGATTACAACTGAAGAAACTACAAAAAGGGGATAATTTAAGGAGATGGGACCTGGATAAACTGACTAAACCAGAGGTTGTACAGAGTTTCAGGGAGATCATAAGGGAACAATTGACAAGGAGGGGGGAAAGAAATACAGTAGAAGATGAATGGGTCGCTTTGAGGGATGAAGTAGTGAAGGCAGCAGAGGGTCAAGTAGGTAAAAAGACGAGGGCTAGTAGAAATCCTTGGGTAACAGAAGAAATATTGAATTTAATTGATGAAAGAAGAAAATATAAAAATGCAATAAATGAAGCAGGCAAAAAGGAATACAAACGCCTCAAAAATGAGATCGACAGGAAGTGCAAAATGGCGAAGCAGGGATGGCTAGAGGACAAATGTAAGGATGTAGAGGCTTATCTGACTAGAGGTAAGGTAGATACTGCCTACAGGAAAATTAAAGCGACCTTTGGAGAAAAGAGAACCACTTGTATGAATATCAAGAGCTCAGATGGAAATCCAGTCCTAAGCAAAGAAGGGAAAGCAGAAAAGTCGAAGTATATAGAGGGTCTATACAAGTTCGACGTACTTGAGGCTAGTATTATGGAAATGGAAGAGGATGTAGATGAAGATGAAATGGGAGATATAATACTGCGTGAAGAGTTTGACAGAGCACTGAAAGACCTGAGTCGAAACAAGGACCCGGGAGTAGACAACATTCCATTAGAGCTACTGACAGCCTTGGGAGAGCCAGTCCTGACAGAACTACCATCTGGTGAGCAAGATGTATGAGACCGGCGAAATACCGTCAGACTTCAAGAAGAAAATAATAATTCCAATCCCATAGAAAGCAGGTGTTGACAGATGTGAAAATTGCCGAACTATCAGTTTAATAAGTATCAGCTGCAAAATACTAACGCGAATTCTTTACAGGCGAATGGGAAAACTGGTAGAAGCCGACCTCGGGGAAGATCAGTTTGGATTCCGTAGAAATATGGGAACACGTGAGGCAATACTGGTCAGTATTCCCTCACCTTAGAAGAAAGATTAAGGAAAGGCAAACCTACGTTCCTAGCATTTGTAGACTTAGAGAAAGCTTTTGACAAAGTTGACTGGAATACTCTCTTTCAAATTCTGAAGGTGGCAGGGGTAAAATACAGGGAGCGAAAGGCTATTTACAATTTGTACAGAAATCAGATAGCAGTTATAAGAGTCGAGGGGCATGAAAGGGAAGCAGTGGTTGGGAAAGGAGTGAGACAGGGTTGTAGCCTCTCCCCGATGTTATTCAATCTGTATATTGAGCAAGCAGTAAAGGAAACAAAAGAAAAATTCGGAGTAGGTATTAAAATTCATGGAGAAGAAGTAACAACTTTGAGGTTCGCCGATGACATTGTAATTCAGTCAGAGACAGCAAAGGACTTGGAAGAGCAGTTGAACGGAATGGACAGTGTCTTGAAAGGAGGATGTAAGATGAACATCAACAAAAGCAAAACGAGGATAATGGAATGTAGTCGAATTAAGTCTGGCGATGCTCAGGGAATTAGATTAGGAAATGAGACACTTAAAGTAGTAAAGGAGTTTTGCTATTTGGGGAGCAAAATAACAAATCATGGTCGAAGTAGAGAGGATATAAAATGTAGCCTGGCAATGACAAGGAAAGCGTTTCTGAAGAAGAGAAATTTGTTAACATCGAGTATAGATTTAAATGTCAGGAAGTCGTTTCTGAAAGTATTTTTACGGAGTGTAGCCACGTATGGAAGTGAAACATGGACGATAAATAGTTTGGACAAGAAGAGAATAGAAGCTTTCGAAATGTGGTGCTACAGAAGAATGCTAAAGCTTAGATGGGTAGATCACATAACTAATGAGGAGGTATTGAATAGAATTGGGGAGAAGAGGATTTTGTGGCACAACTTGACAAGAAGAAGGGACCGGTTGGTAGAACATGTTCTGAGGCATCAAGGGATCACAAATTTAGCTTTAGAGGGCAGCGTGGAGGGTAAAAATCGTAGAGGGAGTCCAAGAGATGAATACAATATGCAGATTTAGAAGGATGTAGGTTGCAGTAAGTACTGCGAGATGAAGAAGCTTGCACAGGATAGGGTAGCATGGTGAGCTGCATCAAACCAGTCTCAGGACTGAAGACCACAACAACAACAACAACAAATTCCAATTAAACAGGGAAACTGGTCAATAAAATGTGCTAAGTGCGACTTCTGGCTGTCGTTAAAAAAAGTTAAGTACACTCCTGTTCTAGAGAGACAAAAATAGTTATCAGACCAACGAACATTTGACCCTGCATCTACACTAGGAGCCCAAGGTCAACCAACCGCCGACGCTTTGATGTTACTGTCAGCAGATCAAACAGCAACCAAGGCCAACCGCTTCGTTGGCTCCGATTTGCCACCCACACATCCAAAGCAAATCTCGGCTAATGAAGTGGTTCGCTGTCGTTCGTTGGTCTAGTGAATATTGTAGTAACGGTCGGTATGCGACTGGTGGGCTGTGTACAAGGGCGCGCTGAAACGTGATGCCTCCGAAATTTTAATATGAAACCTCTTAAATTTTTTAATTAAAGCAAATTTTATTTAATTTTTTAATAAGGATTAAAAAATCCTCGGAGTCGAGACCACAATTTTTATTTTGATTACTTGTTTCAGCTAAACACGAGCCCTCTTCAGATCTACGATATAAAATTGCACACAAGAATACAGCAGCATCCAACAGGATGTAGGAACCAAAATCACAGATTCGAGATACAAAATTGCACATAAAATTACAATCAATGTCAAGTTTATAAGAAAAAAAAATTAGAGGATACATACCGTCAAAACAGTCTTGATTAGTGCAATTGCCATAATAGTATAACACATCGCTACAGTCTTTTTTAAAAAAACAACGTTCATACAGAACGTATGGGTAAAATAATCTGACATCATTCATAATCAGTCAAGCAGAACAAACTTCATAAAACTGAAAAATGTACAAGAGAAGCAAGAGGCAGTGAAAATGAGAGAATATATTTACATAAGTGAACACTGCCCACTAGAAAATATATAGTCTTCTATGGATTTCAAGCGGAGGCACGTTTTCTGCGTTTAGAAACTCGATTTAAACATACTTTTTCTCACGCATCGACATAGTACCGTTACACACCGCTATTTACACGCTACATTTCGGAGCCCTGTAGCGACAGAGTGTTGCAACTTGCGTCAGCGAAGCGGAAAGCTGGCCGAGTAATATGTATGACATGTAATACTGCAACCGATATTGAGAAGAAAATAAAAAAATCGGAGGCATTACTTCTCAGCACGTCTAGCAATTACACTTCACACGATTATACTCCTAATGGGGCTCCACACACGCAATATTTATTGCGCAGTTGTGCAAATATGTTCAGCGAAAGTGCGAGGCCAAGAATGTCACAATGTTACTGAGTAATATTTATGCCCACGACGCGTCAGTTAAAACTCTCGCTTCGTAGGGAACATGTTGGCGCTATGATGTAGAAAGGAGAGCGGTGGTGAGCGAAAAAGTGGCTTGGATGACGTACCACATACGGCCATACTGAGAGAACGTGCAGTAGAGCCAGATGATTATTGAAATTTTTTAAGGAAGAACGAGGAATCCTCAATGGATTGATGAACTTCGTGACACCTTGTGTACACAGAAGGTTCAAATGGCTCTAAGCACTATGGGACTTGACATCTGAACTCATCGGTCCCCTAGACTTAGAACTACTTAAACCTAACTAACCCAAGGACGTCACACACATCCATGCCCAAGGCAGGATTCGAACCTGGGACTGTAGCAGCAGCGCGGTTCCGGACTGAAGCGCCTAGAACCGCTCGGTCACAGAGGCCGACTACACAGAAAGGGCACTCTTATATGCCCGTTGGATTTCACTTTCACGATTCTGGAAGCGATCTATACACTTGAAAAGATTAAGATGTCCTTTTGCAGAGGATCAGTAGGTAGTATTGTTGTGTATTTCTGCAGCTTTTGAAACGAACAAATAAGCAGTTTCAGTGTTATATCCGTACACTTTAACACTTTTGTCGAGTAAATAAGAATTAAATACGTAATCAAACTAATCCCCTGAATGCACATAAACAGATGATCCTCGTCATCTGTATTTTCTGATGTATTCATATTCATACGGCGTCGCTGCACCAGCTGTTTGCATATCCGCAAATTACGTCTCTGGAGCAACTGTCGTGTATTCCACAATATCACCCTTATATTGCGCAAGGTCATTAATATACAACGTGAACAGCAAGGGTTCCACACAGTTCCCTGTGTCAAAACTGAAATAGCAGCCAGATCTGTCGATGACTGTCTATCCGAGGTAACTTGCTGCGACTTACCTACCAAAAAGCCCACGATCCAGTCACATTTTGTTTTTACTTTTTATAATTAGCGTAGATGTGGGATTGAGTCAAATGCTTTTCGGAAATCGAGAGATACTGCACCTACTTGACTGCCTTTATTCATGGCTTCCAACGTGACATGTGAGATAAATGTAAGTTGAGATTCAAGTGAGCGATGTTTTCGGAATCGATTTTAGTTGCCATGAAGGAAGTCATTCTGTTAGAAATACTTCTTCACGTTTGAGCTCAGAATACAATCTAAGATTCTACAACAAATGGATGTCAAAGAAGCGCGACGGCAGTTTTGGGAAATCACCTTTGTTACACTTCTTGTAGGCGGTTGTGATCTTGTGGTGTGTAGTTTTCTTCCAAATACTGGGCACGGTAAATTTTAGCTAAAATAGGGTCTAACTTACCAGAAAATTCAGTATATAATCTGATAAGGGCTCCATCGGGCCATCCACCTTTGTTCAGTTTTAACGATCTTACCTGTTTCTCAACGCAGCTGATAGTAATATTTATTTCACCCACCTTCTCAATGGTGCAAGGATTCAATTGGGTTTGCTTTGTAGAAGAATATTTGAAAACTGAGTTAAGCATTTCTGCTCATTCTTTGCAAATTCACGGTTTCAGCTCCTATATCATCCATGAGGGCTGGCCACTAAATTTGGTCCCAATAGTAGCCTTTACATATGACTAGAATTTCTTTGGCTTTGTGAAATATCTTACGACACTTTTCTGCTAAGGCACTCTCCGAAGGCAAGGAGTGTTGCACTCAAATGTTCAAAATGTTCAAATGTGTGTGAAAATGTGAGGGACCATACTGCTAAGGGCATCGGTCCTTAGACTTACACACTACTTAAACTAACTTAAACTAACTTATGCTAAGAACAACACACACACATACACACACACACACACACACACACACATACACACACACACACACATGCCCGAGAGAGGACTCGAACCTCCGGCGGGAAGCGTTGCACTCTTGACAGTCAAATGTGCATCATTCAGCACTTCTGTATCTATAGCCCTATGCCTTGTTCTACATCTATTATGCAGCAGGAGAACGTGTGAAGTAAGAACCTGGAGCAGGAGGAATGGTTCAAATGGCTCTGAGCACCATGGGACTCAACATCTGAGGTCATCAGACCCATAGAACTTAGAACTACTTAAACCTAACTAACCTAAGGTCATCACACACATCCATGCCCGAGGCAGGATTCGAACCTGCAACCGTAGCGGTCGCGCGGTTCCAGACTGAAGCGCCTAGAACAGCTCGACCACACCGGCCGACTAGCAGGAGGACCACGTGCTACGGGGCGAAAGCATTAAGGAGTAGCAGAAATGAAATTGTAGACTAAATTGCAATCAAAATTCAGCGAACGTAGTAGATAAATTAAAATGGCTTAATGCAGAAATACAGAAACGCTTCCTTACTGTTGAACCTGTACATCGAAGAACCAGCACATAAATGTAAAAAAAGCTTGAGGAGTGGGATTAAAATTCAGTATGAAGGGATATAAATGATCAGATCCGCTAATGACATTGCTATCCTCAGTGAAAGTGAGAAAGAATTGCAAAATGTATTGAATGGAATGAATAGTCAAATGATCACACACAGAGGGACAGTAACCCGAAGAAAGACGAAAATAATTAGAAGTAGCAGAAATGACATTAGTGGTAAACGTAACATCAAAATTGAGGACCACAAAGTAGACAAAGTGAAGAAATTCTGCGACCATGGAAGCAAAATATGATGGACGAAGCAATTAAGAGGTAAAAAGCAGACTAGCATAGGCAAAGAAGGCATTCGTGGCCAAAATAAATCTACTAGTGTCATAGGATTTATTTTCCGGAAAAAAATTCTGAGAGTGTACGTTTATAGTACAGTACTGTATGGAAGTGACTCGTGGACTGTGAGAAAACCGGAAATGAAGAAAATCGAGGCGTTTTTGTATGTGGTGCTATGGAGGGGAAGTTCACAGCAGAATCGGCGTGGAAAGGAATTTGTGGAAAACACTGACGTACAGAAGGGAAAAGGGAAAGCATGATAAAAGATATGTTATGACACCAGGGGATAGCCTCTATGACAATGGCGGGAGCTTTCGAGAGGTAACGGTTGTAGGAAGAGACAGATATTAGAATATACACGAAAAATAATTGCAGACGTTAGATGAAGATTCTGTTCAATAATGAACAAATTGGCATGGGAGAGAAAATAACAACGGTCGCAAAAAAGGCGCATATTTTTGTTGCATAGCTTGCATTTACTTATTTCGTAATATATATTTTCTTGTACAGTTTTTTACTAACTCTCACAAATCGTCCTGCAAAGACAATACTCAGGTCAAAGAAAATAACTGCAACAGCTGGCGGTCTATAGTGCACAAGTGTTTCTACCCCCCCGCTAGGCGACGTTTTGTGATCGCAGCGGCAAGCAGTTTGCTGGCAGATGCGCCCGCGCGTGCCTTTCTTTTGTTTCCGCCTCTCGAACCCTGCTATGTTTGTGCATTCAGTCGCTAGCAGATGTTCCCCGACGCGGGTTTGGAAGCGCGCGGCCATGCCGTGTCACTACAACAGGAAGAGTCGCTTACGTTGCTCGGCGTGCGTAACATTCCTGCCAGATACAGTAATTCTGTTCAGTCAGCTCACAGCACAGAGTCCGTCCACCTCACGAGTAACTTTTCGGTTAACGACAGATTTATCTTATAAAGCTGTACTTCATCGAACGTTGATTTGAACATCGCAGTCTCTTACTATAGCCATTGTTCTTTTGGAAGATGGTTTGTCCTAACCTTAATTTTGAGTTACCCAATTAGTTAAAAAGTCTGCCTCGGTAGCCGCGCGGTCAGCGCGACAGCCTGCTAAGCGGAAGGGTTCGATTCACGCCCGGGAACTTATTGTTGTGTTGTCCTTACATTCGTATCGTCATAACTGATATTAGTATTGGGTGGCTGAATGAGCATGCCCCGAAAAACCAATAAAGTAGGAAAAAAAACTTGTTGAAAAGCGAACCTACAGTTTCAAGTGGAGTCCAAACCACAGCGCAACTCGTTTCCTGGGGTGAGACAAGCGATATGTAATAGGCTATAGGGCGGCGGCATATTTCCCGACAGATCTGCTGCCTATTTTAAGTGATATTCAAACGAGTGTGGTGATATGCCCAACTTGTTTCCTAAAAATTTTAGGGAGTTTTTCGTAATGTGTTAGCAGGATGACTGGCTCATCTATGTTCTTTTTAAGTAATCAGCCAGTCAAGTTTTCCGGTGCAGTTATTTTAGCTCCAGTTCAAGCACTACGTGGACAGACGTACATATATGTAAGTGTAACGTCACAAAACCGACGAAAAACACAAAAATGCGCACTGGTCTATTTTTACTGTAAATTACTTCATATCTAAATAACTAATGTACATTAATTTTGTGAAATGTAATTATAATTTCATAAATAACATTTCAATGATATTGCGATCGATTGTAATACTTGTTTTATTTGAGAAAGTAAGTGAAGAGCGTTCCTGCTCGGATCTCTGTCTCTTGTCAGTTAGCCTTTGTTCTGACAGGACGCACAATAGTTAAGTTCATTGCGTATCAGTAGCTAATCTTTCTTTTGTGTCGACAAATCTGATGTAAGTGTCATGCATTATTATTAGAATCTTTTGTAATTAAATTAATGTAAATTATTTAAGCATCACGAGTTTTCATTTTAACAGTTCTCCTATTAGATATAAGATACATGAAACGTTGTAATGTTTTGTTGTTACAGCCAACAACCAATACAAGCTTAATGGACCGTGGCTGGTGACGCAATGGCCGAATACAATTAATATTCTGCCAATTATTCATTTGCAACTTGCTACAGCGTCACTGAGATTAATTGCCTATCATCAAGAAGCGTTTTGCAAACTTGAACGCAAGGCCAGAATCGTAAATGATATGGCCACGGTCTTCAATCTATGATTCCATTTCTCGCTTAAATAACCTATACCCCGTCAGCAAGACGAGAAAGATACACTCTGTCCTTTTACTTACGTTTTAATCAGTTTTTCTCCGTTGTCTTAAGCCGTATGAAAGAGGGTCGGAGGAAGTAAGTGAGTGAGTGAGTGAGCGAGTGTCACCTTATACGTTTACTCCTCATTGTGTGATAACATTTTTAGCCATTTTATCCACATTTGGTTTTTTTTTTTTATAATTGTAAGAATACTGACAAACTTGCCGTTGTGCTGAATATCGGACAGGTTTGCGCAACATTGTTGCGATGATGATAGATGCCCCGCCCAATGACTCATCGTGCTTTTGTTCACTGCCAGATCTCCGTTGGCAGTGTGCAAGCGCCTATCAATATATGCGATGCTCTGGTATTCAGCAAAAAGGAACTCATTGACGGCTCTGTGTTTGGAACGCATCTCAATTAGAGACGCCATTTTTAAGGCTACGTAGCCGGCCGCGGTGGCCGAGCGGTTCTAGGCGCTTCAGTCCGGAACCGCGTGACTGTTACGGTCGCAGGTTCGAATCCTGCCTCGGGCATGGATGTGTGTGATGTCGTTAGGTTAGTTAGGTTTAAGTAGTTCTTAAGTTCTAGGGAATTGATGACCTGAAATGTTAAGTCCCATGGTGCTCAGAGCCATTTGAACCATTTTAAGGCTACGTATAGTGTCGCTACCTATTGGAACTTCACGGAACTATAGGGGCTGATGCGGAAATATTCTACTACGCCTCACAATCAGTTCCGCATTTTTTTCAACCGAAATTGGACGTTAAAAAAATGTGTTGCATTACTTATTGAACATCCTTTATATATTGGTCTACCTTTGGAACGCAGTTGCATAGCTGCAGAAGATACACACGATACTCAACAGCAGGGAAGAAAGTGTCCAGTGATAACAGCGGTTACTCACAATCTTATTAATAAACCAACGGTTGCATCGTAACTGTAGATCGGCATAGCAGGTGTAAGCCTTTCCCTCAAGTCTGCCACCCATTTTTCAGCGGGGGAACTGAATGGAGAGAGCGCGAAGGAAAACAAATGTGAATGGGAGTTGTCAGGGAAGGTCGGTGGTAGGGGTGTGGGGTAACACACCCCTACGGACGCGCAAGCAGCGATAAAAAAAAACGCCGAGCGGCGCAGCGCAGCGGTGGCCGGCGTCTTTGGTTGGCCGCAGCCGCCAGCCGGCCGAACGTTAAGGGACGGAGGACAAGGGCGGCCGCTTGTCTTCCCTCAGGCAGCGCGGCGGCAATATTCGTACCAACAACGACCCGGCTGCTGTCAGGCAAACGCGAGAGCCCTCGACTGGAAAATGTAACGGGGCAGGGCGGCGCGCGTAAAAAAATGCCCTCCCCTGGCGGATGACTCTCCTGCGAGGGCTGCAGCCGCGGGACCAGCTCCAACACAGGGCGGCTTTCTTCCCGCTATCACACAGAGCGGCTTCACTGTATACGCGTCTTGTAATACTGGTCGCGAGCAAATACTGAAACTTTCCTCTCACTCGAATCGGTATAAATGCGACGGCATGCCTATGTATGTTTCAAAACGCCGCGCATAGAAAATGGATTTTCCGGTGCTCGTATCTCGGGTTCTGTTGGCGACAAAGAGGTATGGTCAAATGTTTTGGATACACCATTTTTATACCCAACAGAAGGACACTATCTAATATCACTATGCTACACTACTAAGTCATAGTACAAATATCACATACTTCCTCCAGCTTAGAGAAATTGAGCAAATCGGTTGGTTTCTTTTTTTTGTTTTTTTTTGCATTTGATGTGAGCTTGATGGGACTTACGGATGCACCATTAGTTCATTGACGAGTGCTCGGAAAACCCCACAGAAAGCGTTCTTTTACTATATTTTTGCCATCATCACCGGGCCATACCCAGCTGATTCCAAGACGGCTGATTTGCCGAAAAATGTTCTTGATATCTTTATCCGTCTCTAAGATACTAAGATTCAAAGTTACCCTATTTCTACACATAAAATCCGGTGTGAGGCGAAATCTAAATAATAAATAACCGCAGCATATTGCTCAAATTTTAACGGTACATTCTCTGCGCATTTATCTAGAAGAGCCACCTCCTCGTTTTCAAAAACCTTTATCTGTTATCGAGGAACAGCTCAACCATATTTTTTCGGTACCAAAACCCTGAGCTGTTTCCGAGACAGTTACGCACAGTAAATGGCTGTAATTTTCCCTATATATTCCTAAGGTCCTGATCTCGAACAGCTTTGAAAATTTACTTCATATCTTTAACCATTTACGAGTTACAGAAGATCAAAATTACCCTAACTGTACACGTAAAATTTGGCGTGAAGCGAAAACGCGCGTTGCAAAGTGGCGTACCACGGAAAATATGATGTGAAATGTCTCCATTATCATTCGGGCACCCCATGTTGTAGAATTGAAGCACACCTTTTTTTTTTTTTTTTTTTTTGCTTAAAAAACCCAGGCTGAAGTGTAAAATTAGTTTTGCATTATTTCAGTTTCACATACCTGTCTAAATTTTACTGACCAGTACATTTTTTTGTGTGTGAGTTACATCTCCTGTTGCAGCAGGGAAAAGAATGGAACCAGCGGAAAAATTATTCTACTGGAGCACAAAAAAGGCACATGTCCTGTTTATTTCTGGTAACAGGCCCCTCATTCTACCTTCCTCAAAACCTCTAAAATTTTTCCCAAAGATTTTGGCATGCGAACATATTCGCGTTTTTTTATGCTAAGAAAGAAGACAGTGGCAGTGGCAGAAAGATGGAAAACTAACAAATACTGGACAACAGTAGACAGTCGCTGATAGAGCGAAGAAGACAATGTCAGTGTGAGAGAAAGAGAGGGACACAGCGGTAGTGGTAGATAGTTGACAGTGAGAGAACAGTGCTAGGAAAAAAGTGAAGGGGACACTGCCGGGGAGAGAGGAAGAAATAAAGAGAAAGATAATGTAGATGTGGGTGAGAGTCAGCCATAATGAGACACAAAGTACATGCCAGTGACAACGATGAGGGGAGAGACAGTGACAGAGAGAAGAAATAGAAGCAGTAGGAAGGAAGCAATGAGATACTAGCAGTAAGAGAGAGACACTGACAGTGAGAGGGGACTGCCACAATAAAACAGAACAAAGGGGGCTGTGGCTGTGACACAAGAGACAATGACAGAGAGACGCAAAGAGATAATATCAATGAGTTGAACTGAATGAGTGATTGAGAAAGGGCAGCTGTGAGTGGATGGGTATGAGTGACGTACAGCGATGGAGCAGTAGGTGTGAGTGAACCACAGGTAGGGGAGCTTGTGGGCATTTGAAGTGAGTTGCATGTTAAAAAAGCGCGAATATGTTCGCATGCCAGAATTTTTGGCTAAATTTTTATAGGTGCTGAGGTAGGTAGAATGAGGCAGCTGGTACACTTTTCAGTCAGTCTTTTAAATAAACAGGAACATATTCACACTTTTTGTACTCCGATAGGAGCATTTTTCCGCTGGTAAAATCTTATCGGTGTTCAGACCGCGTCAAATCGCAGTTCAATCTCAAGCATCTCGAGCTTTCAAAGATTATCACCATCCTCTTCGGTAGAAAATGATTGAGTGCTGGAAGCGAAATCTGCTTCCTCTATGGTGGCCTTAAAGCTTGCAATTGACCGGATGACTTCGCTTGGAATTCTAACTTCTATCGGCGGTGACTTCACCTTGAGGATGAATTCAAATGCGCAAATGCTGGAAATCGGTGACGTGACGGTATGCCCCTCTCCCCCGCCGGACAGCGATGGAGGCATAGAAGGGGAACGAACACCACCCCTACCCTCACCAACCCACAGGGAGTTACGATTTTTGGTTGTATTTCTTTGAAGATGCTCCGTCTCAATAACTCCTCTGTATACACCACTCAGATTATAACTTCTGCCTCTGTTAAAGTTGTTACTAAACACGTTTCTTTTATTATGGAATCTCAGGAGGTCGATGCATGGCAGAGGACTTCGTTAAGTTCAGCTTGTGCCTTTCGTAAGACGGTGTTCCGTTATCCATACTACCGATTTCATGCATTTCTGCATGTGAACCCCCTCTCCAGGTGACCTCACGGGCGGTAGAATTCGAAGCGAAGTAACCCGACTAATCACAAGCTTTAACGTACTATAAGGAAAGCAGACTTCGCTCCAGGCAAACGATCATCCCCTGACGGAGAAGGTTGTGACAATCTTCGGGAGCTTGAGTTTTAACTCCGTTCTGAAGCAATATGAACACAGAAGAGACTATTTTACTGGAGGACATCGCCGCGGAAAACTGGTGTCGTTGCCTTGTCATCTAAAACGGCGTGTCGCCGTACGAAGTCTCTCTCATGTACACGACCAGAATCCAAGAACCCTAGGGGTGTACGCAGGATGCAACATATTAGGTGAGATATGCGGCAATGGAGATGTATGCAGTATTTATGAGTAAATCCGATTCAATACGGGGAAACGCAACAATGTTTTAAAAATTATTTGTTACTTTTCATTCCCTGCCCGTAAAGATAGATTACGAAGATTGGTGTTTGTGAATGTGTATTTGTCGATGAATTGTTCGACATGAACACAACTTTGTAGTTTCACTACAATTATTGATTGCAAACATCAAATCCCCGACATCGCTGTCGCCGGAAAATCATCCAGCAAGAACGGGAACAACGACGACTGAAGAGAATGGTCCAACGTGACAGAAGTGCAACCCTTCCGCGAATTGCTGCAGATTTCAATGCTGGGCCATCAACTACCGTCAGCATGTGAACCATTCAAAGGAACATCTTCGGTATGGGCTTTCGGAGCCGAAGGCCCACTCGTGTACCCTTGAAGACCGCACGACACTAAGCTTTACGCGTCGCCTGGGCCCGTCAACACCGACTTTGGATTGTCGACGACTGGAAACATGTTGCCTGGTCGGACGAGTCTCGTTCAAATCGTATCGAGCGGTTGGAAGTGTACGGGTATGGAGACAACCTCATGAATCCATGGACCCTGTATGTCAGCAGGAGACTGTTCAAATTGGTGGAGGCTCTGTAATGGCGTGGGGCGTGTGCAATTAGAGTGGTATGGGACGGGAGGACGCCTGATGCGTCTAGATACGACTCTGACAGGTGACACGTACGTATGCAGCCTGTTTGATCACCTGCATCCATTCATGTCAATTGTGCATTCCGACGGACTTGAGCAGTTCCAGCAGGACAATGCGACACCCAACATTTCCAGAATTGATACAGAGTGGCTCCAGGAACACTCTTCTGAGTTTAAACACTTCCGCTGCCCACCAAACTATCCATGCATGAACATTATTGAGCATATCTGGGATGCCTTGCAACGTGCTGTTCAGAACAGATCTCCATCCCCTTGTACTCTTACGGATTTTCGGACAGCCCTACAGGATTCAAAGTGTCAGTTCCCTCCAGCACTACTTCAGACATTAATAGAGTCCATGACACGTCGTGTTGCGGCACTTCTACGTGCTCGCGGGGGTCTGCACGATATTAGGCAGATGTACCAGTTTCTATGGCTCTTCAGTGTATAATGCAATGCTTAACTGTAAATGAGATTACTGCGTCCTCACTGTGATGTTGAACTGGCCCTAACAAAGTTTTGTGAGTTACTTTGCAGTAGCGGGAACTTGGTACTGTTCGAAAGTGGTTAATATCAACAAGCAGCGCAGCAGCAAACCAGCAAAAGAAAATAAATTTTGCCCAAGCGCAATGCAAGGAAACGCAGCAATGCTAAGCACATCGTGCTTTGCCAGAAGCTTTGAGCGACTGTGTTTCGCTAAGCGGAATGCGGACATTCAGAAAAGTTTTATGACGAGAAGGTGGAAGTAACTGAATCCATTGCACGACCAAAAATTGTATTGTGAAACTCTGATTGTTTAACATTACAACAATCTTTACAAAATTCACTTCTTGTTAGAAGTATATAACTCTGCCACGAAATTAGTTAAAAATGGTAAACGAGTGGTGAATCTGTAACTATGAAAGCAGGCACATAATTTTGCTTAATCTCGTCTCGACAGTCAAACTGACTAACCCGAATCAATAAAGAAAATTATTGCTAAAAATGTGTCGTTGTCAAACTCATAAATTACGCGAGAGGAGGCAACACAGTGACAACGTTGTATGAATACTTTTAACATTTCGTAAATCAATCTTTACCAAATCATATTTCCGAAAAGGAACATCCTCTGCATCTGTATCTCTGTGTTCTGCTAGTCCTTTCCATACCGCTCAGTAGTGTGGTCAGCACCTGACACTCTATTTCAAACAAAATGCTCTACTGGCAACAACAATGCTACTGACAAAATATCACATTGCTTCTACTCAGAACCTCAGTGACGTTATACAGGGTGTTACAAAAAGGTACGGCCAAACTTTCAGGAAACATACCTCACACACAAAGAAAGAAAATATGTTTTGTGGACATGTGTCCGGAAACGCTTACTTTCCATGTTAGAGCTCATTTTATTACTTCTATTCAAATCACATTAATCATGGAATGGAAACACACAGCAACAGAACGTACCAGCGTGACTTCAAACACTTTGTTACAGGAAATGTTCAAAATGTCCTCCGTTAGCGAGGATACATGCATCCACCCTTCGTCGCATGGAATCCCTGATGCGCTGATGCAGCCCTGGAGGATGGCGTATTGTATCACAGCCGTCCACAATACGAGCACGAAGAGTCTCTACATTTGGTACCGGGGTTGCGTAGACAAGAGCTTTCAAATGCCCCCATAAATGAAAGTCAAGAGGGTTGAGCTCAGGAGAGCGTGGAGGCCATGGAAGGGGTCAGCCTCTACCAATCCATCGGTCACCGAATCTGTTGTTGAGAATGAAAGTCAAGAGGGTTGAGCTCAGGAGAGCGTGGAGGCCATCTAAGGGGTCCGCCTCTACCAAGCCATCGGTCACCGAATCTGTTGTTGAGAAGCGTACGAACACTTCGACTGAAATGTGCAGGAGCTCCATCGTGCATGAACCACATGTTGTGTCGTACTTGTAAAGGCACATGTTCTAGGAGCACAGGTAGACATCCCATATGAAATCATGATGACGTGCTCCATTGAGCGTAGGTGGAAGAACATGGGGCCCAATCAAGACATCACCAACAATGCCTGCCCAAACGTTCACAGAAAACCAGTGTTGATGACGTGATTGCACAATTGCGTGCGGATTCTCGTCAGTCCACACATGTTGATTGTGAAAATTTACAATTTGATCACGTTGGAATGAAGCCTCATCCGTAAAGAGAACATTTGCACTGAAATGAGGATTGACACATTGTTGGATGAACCATTCGCAGAAGTGTAACCGTGGAGGCCAATCAACTGCTGATAGTGCCTGCACACGCTGTACATGGTACGGAAATAACTGGTTCTCCCGTAGCACTCTCCATACAGTGACTTGGTCAACGTTACCTTGTACAGCAGCAACTTCTCTGACGCTGACATTAGGGTTATCGTCAACTGCACGAAGAATTGCCTCGTCCATTGCAGGTGTCCTCGTCGTTCTAGGTCTTCCCCAGTCGCGAGTCATAGGCTGGAATGTTCCGTGCTCCCTAAGACGCGTTTCCGGACCCATGTCCACATAACATCTTTTCTTTATTTGTGTGTGAGGAATGTTTCCTGAAAGTTTGGCCGTACCTTTTTGTAACACCCTGTATATCAACTATTGATGACTTCTGTTTGAAATATATCGAGTGTGCAAATGTGAAGTATGACACATCAAATAAACAGAGAGCTCACATCCCTTTTATTGAATACCACAAATAAACTAGCAACCTTACAACGTGGACTTGACTGCTACACTTATAAAAAAAGAGACGGTCACCATCCTCGCTTTGACCTTTGAGTAATGATTGAAGTAGTGACTATTCCGACGCCGACAAAAATCATAAGTATGATGGAACGAGTAGTTACACTGACGGAAATTAAAAGTAATACACCATGAAACAACAGTCCGATATTTATCAAACACTGAGTGGATATTTATCCCATAACGGGTATTAAATAAATAAACTTTAATTCCATTCGAAATTGATGCCCATTATCAACATAGCATGAGGTGTGACCTCCACTCATTGTGACACGGTAGCACGTCATGAAGAATTTCTTGCCATGACTGAAACACAAGCTGTGGCAGATCGTTAGGACTGCTGGTTGAAGTCTGGTATGAAAAGATGTTCCCTGATCAGGAAACCGGACAGGTCATTTAAGGATCCTTACATTCCTCAACGCGATTGTGTTGTGAAATACAGTGCAGATTCTCGTGTTATCTTATTGGAACATGCCACGCCTAGTCGTGAAGGGTGTGACAACAGTGTTTTCGATGTTTGGCATATATTGCCCAGCATTTTGCGCCCCCCCCCCCCCCCTCCTCGTAACCAATAGCTCTACATCGTGATTCCAGGAGCTCGAGAGGGGTGAGTCGCCAGAATGGCGGGATCCTGTGACCTCACATTTGGTCTTCTAGGGATACGTTCGCGTCGATCTGACCACTAGAAATGAAAACTTCGCTGAACACAGAATGTCACTTAATTTTTAAGTTGGCTCTAGCTCTGCACCATTAAATTCCGTTATCTGTGGTGCGGTTTTAATGGTAAATCGCCAATGGCAGCTCCACATTAAACCAATTTTCCGGAAATCTATTACCGACGGTTTGTGGTGACACATTGCTTGTATCCTCTGTCCGGATGTCAGCTGTTGTCATCTGTTTATTCGTCAGAGCCAGTAGAACAATCCCACGATCTCCTCATGACACAGTCCTTTTTTTGCGACATGTTGTCAGTTCATTTCTTCACCATACGTTCTGCTGTCATCTCGGATTCATCAGTGAGATGCTCCTATGACAGTCATGTCAATGATTCGACCGTTCTCAAAAGTCGATAACTTACAATAAGCTGCAGGTGCATCCCCCGTGGGCATGCAACGTTGCGACCACCTTAAAAGTTCCAGTAACGTTAGAGACACCCAATAGTCATCATGTGAACACACTATTCGTAATAGGTAGAAATGGCTTTTTTCCTATCTTGAATATAAGCTTGAATAAAAATGATATTTTAATCAATATAACCGACGGGCATGGAAGTGCTGAAGTATCAACTTGGCGCCGCTCTCCACCTACATCTACATTATCCTCCACAAGCCACCTAATAGGGAGAGGTGGAGGTTACTTCTGGTACGGCTAACTGATCTCCCCCTGCCCTGTTCCACTCACGGACAGCGTGTGGGATGAATGATTGTCATTAAGCCTCTGTATTGGTTCTAAATTCTCGAATTTTCTTTTCGTGGCCATTACGTGAGATGTATATAGGAGGAAGTAATAAGTCGTCCCACTTTTCCCGGAAAGTGCTGTCTCCAAATTTCAATAGTGAGTCTCTCCGTGAGGCACAACGCCTCTCTTGTAACGACTGCCAGTGGAGTTTGTTGATCGTCTCGGTAACGTTCTCATGTCGATAAAACGTAACACGTTGCTCTTCGCTGGATTTCCTCTGTCACTCCTACCTGGTAAGGATCCCGTACTGATGAAAAATACTCGAGAATCGGTCGAACAAGCGCCTTATAAGCCACTTCCTCCATGAATAAGTTACATTTCCTGAAGATTCTCCCTATGAATCTCAGTCTGGAATTTTCTTTTCCTACTATTTGTTTTATGTAGTCATTCCAGACAGTTGCGCCTAGGAATTTTACGGTAGATACTGTTTCCAGTTGTTTGTCATCAATACTATAGTTCTACAGTAATTACTTCCTTTTCCTATGAATGCGTTCGTTCAAGGCGCTCATGGTACATAACATTCCGATCCCATGAGTGTAGTACAGCCATAGCCTGAGGCATCACAGAATATTTAATTTTATAACGAAGGGACAACTGGAGTTAAAACGGTGGCTGGAGACGAAGGGTTACCGGCCAGTGTGGCCGAGCGGTTCTAGGCGCTTTAGTCTGGAACCGCGCGACCGCTACGGTCACAGGTTCGAATCCTGCCTCGGGCATGGATGTGTGTGATGTCCTTAGGTTTGTTCGGTTTAAGTAGTTCTAATTTCTAGGGGACTGATGACCTCAGATGTTAAGTCCCATATTACTCAGAGCCATTTTTTTAGACCAAGGCTTGAATGAGGCAGTCAGGCTCAAATGGATGTAGTTTCCACCTGCTAAGTAGACATGCAAAGATTTTACCAAGATAGACTTAGCATCAACTCGCACTGAAGAATACAGTAATTTTTTTGTTTCTTGCGTAGTTACTGGGGTATAAAGGACAAAATTCGTAACTCGGAAAATACTCATGAAATTTAGAACCACATGGGCAGGAGAAAATTCGATTCAGAGTATCGTAAATGAGTCTTACAAGTCACCGACCACGCAAAAACTATTCGTGTGAGATATCATTGGTCTGTCATAAAAATGTTCAAATGTGTGTGAAATCTTATGGGACGTAACTGCTAAGGTCATCAGTCCCTAAGCTTACACACTACTTAACCTAAATTATCCTAAGGACAAACACACACACACACCCATGCCCGGGGGAGGACTCGAACCTCCGCCGGGACCAGCCGCACAGTGTATGACTGCAGCGCCTAAGACCGCTCGGCTAATCCCGCGCGGCGGACTGTCGTACAGGAAGTGATGTTTCCACGGCTGGAACAGCAGTGACACGTTTCCCTTTGAGTATATAAAGTCGCAGCGTGATATGACTAATTAAGTGCTAGGAAACACACATATACCTTTCCCTAAGAACCGTTCGTCACGCGAGAAGCATACGAGGCCGCGCCCGCTGTGAATCTGACGTGACGGAATTAGTTCCAGAGGGCCATTAGGGAGGTTGTGGCGCACGTGCGCTTGTTCTGTAGCGACCCGCGCTCGTGTTTCAAAACACTTCTTCACAGACTTCTTACGCCCTCTGCAGCCAACGAAATGCATGCGGTCTGCGTTCAGTAGACACATGAGCGTAAGGCCTGCTTGGCTCCGAATACCCGGAAGTCACGTCAAAATGACGTACACGTGTCCAGCCAGCAGCGCATTTCGAGTAAGTTAAGCGCGGCACCGACATCACCTTGTCCCGTGCATGAGTGGTCCCTCGGAAATCGCAGAAGCTACAGCTAACCATTTCACTCGCAGCAATTTGGTACAACTGCGGATGTAAGGAAGACGATAATTTTCATGATGGATTATTGCATCTGGCAGAAACGAAGTAAATAAGCACAGGCTTTTATTAAAAAGGAAACCCACAATAAATTTCGGTGAAAGTAAACACGTGCGAATTGTATGTATTAAGCCGGCTCACATTAAATATATATGAAAGACCAAATAAATCTCGTTGCATACGATCATACTATGTGTAATTACAAGGCTGATGCGTCTCTGTTATGATAAAGATTTTTGGTGATAAATAAAAATAGTTTACCCATGACCACAGTATCCGGACTGCACATCTACAAGGGCATGGCCACTCTGCAAATCACACTTAAATGCCTGGCAGTGCGTTCATAGAACACCTTCACACTAATTCTCTATTATTCCACTCTCTAAAAGCGCGCTGAAAAAAGAACACCTATATCTTTCCATGCGAGTTCTGATTTCCATTATTTTACTATGATGATCGTTTCTCCCTGTGTAGGCCGGCGGCAACAAAGTTTTTTCACATTCGCAGGAGGAAGTTGGAGATTGAAATTTCGTGAGAAGATCCCGCAACAACGAAAAACATCTTTATTTTAATGATTTCCACCCTAAATCCGGTATCATGTTGGTGACACTCTCTCCCCTCTCGATAATATAAAACGTGTTGCCCTTCTTCGAACTGTCGCTATGTACTCCGTTAATCCTATCTCTTAGGGATCCCACACTTCGCAGTGGTACTCAAAAAGAGGACGGACAAGCTTAGTATAGGCAGTCTCTTTTAGTAGATCTGGTGCATCTTGTAGGTTTGCTGCCAGTACAACACAGTCTTTGTTTCCCCTTCCCTATAACATGTTCTATGCGTTCTTTCCAATTTCAGTTGTTCGTAACGGTAATTCCTAGGTATTTAGCTGAGCTTACGGCCTTTAGACTTGTTTGATTTATCGTGTAACCGAGGTTTAACTGATTCCTTTTAGCACTCACGTGGATCACCTCACACTTTTCATTATATAGCGTCAATAGCCAATTTTCGCACCGCATATCTTATCTAAATCATTTTGCAACCGGCCTTCTGATGGCTTTACTAGACGATAAACGACAGCATCATTTGCAAACATCCTAAGACGGCTACTCAGATTGTCTCCTAAATCATTTATAGAGATAAGGAACAGCAGAGGGCATATAACATTACCCTGAGAACGCCAGAAATCACTTATGTTTTACTCGATGACTTTCCGTCAGTTACTACGAACTGTAGCCGGCCGGAGTGGCCGAGCGGTTCTAGGCGCTACAGTCTGGAACCGCGCGACCGCTACTGTCGCAGGTTCGAATCCTGCCTCGGGCTTGGATGTGTGTGATGTCCTTAGGTTAGTTAGGTTTAAGTAGTTCTAAGTTCTAGGGGACTGATGACCTCAGAAGTCCCATAGTGCTCAGAGTCATTTGAATCATTTGGAACCCTCTGACCGGAAGTCACGAATCCATAGCGTAACTAAGACGATATTCCATAAGCACGCAGTTTGATTACAATCCGCTTATGAGGTATGGTGTCAGAACCCTTCTGGAAATCTAGAAATACGGAATCAAACTGAAACCCCTTGTCGGTAACCCTCAACACTTCGTGTGAGTAACGCTGACAAACTATATTGCAGGTTTTATCAAGTAACCTATCTGAAAGGTTGTATGTCTGTTTCACATTTCATTAATGATATTATATTGACATTATCCTCTTGATATATAAGTTACATTAATAAAACCCTTGAATTGCTTCGCATGCGTCACTGCAGATACCAGAAACTACCTCATGTAGAGCAGCTACTGAAATGCAAAACAATCACTAACGTAAATGTCTCTGGTTGCTAATAATCAGAATGTTAACACTAGTTTTTCTTCAGGTTACGTTGGTCGTCAATAATCGGGCTTCTGTTTTTAAATTTCCTGTTCGCTTGTAATGAGAAGCTAGCAAAAAGTATCAAGTACATGTGATCAATGCTAAGGTCTTCAGTTAAGTGCTCAATGCACTGCCTCCACACACTTCAGGTTTACGTACATTCCCAAACAATCTAGCAGAACAAACCGTACCAAAAATGATGCGTTTTGGAGACACCTTTAACGCAGCATATTAGTAAAACTGTTTATTTTATGGAAAACAGAAAATATGGTATGTTAAGTACGCACAAGGGCGGATAAAAAGTGATTGTAGGTCCTAGAAACTGCTACAAAACTCTAAGATGAAAAAAGTTAGGATACAGTTGAACGCGAACCTGATTTCTTTGGCACCGTAATTCGAAATCTTTACCCACACAGCTACAGACAGTAAAAGAAATAATTAACATTATTTTAAGACGTCCTGAAGGCTTTTTCTGTCAATGTGACATTAATTGATAACTGAATAGAAGAATTGGGTCGAAGGGTGACGTATTTGTGACAAATCTTCACTGCGCCATTCCCTTGAAGAAGCGTACTGCAAGTTATAGTACAAAAAAACAAAACGCCTCGAAACCAATATTGCGAATGTCGTACCGATATCACATCGGTTTGACGTCACTTCCCACACCGGATGGTAGAAGGTTGGATGAGTAGGGGGGCATACTGGTTTTAGTGTTTGCTTCAGTAGAACCCACCTGCAGAGGAGATTTTGGTTTTGAAATGAGACGCCAATATTGTTGTTGTTGTTAATATCAGGTAAAATCATTTTACTCTTCCTTTTCACCTTTCTGCTCATTTGCATGTGGTTTGAGTGAAGTTCGAGACCGTCGTATAGTCTCCGTAAAAGCACCGTTCTCTTTAATCTCAGCATAATGCTTAGAGCACGAGACGTATAACGGAAAAAGTAATTTATTTTCCTCGTCTTCCTTCAAAAGTAATTTATACATAATTGGCGATCCGCCCTAGCTTCGCATAGGTAACTCTAAGTATTTACGGCCGTACGATTTGTCTGCCGTAGCAATAGCTTTGTTTACGGAGCTCTGCGTAGAGTTATGATTAAAAATCGATAAATGAATATCATCACTTTCATATAAATTAAACGACTTGAGCGGACACGCTACTTGCCACTTCCCGGCGTACTGCAGCGCCTAAAGACGAGAGCGGACTGACCAACCTCAACTAGGAATGGCGGTTATCGATGAAACGATCGGTTTTCGGTTATACCGTAGGGCAAAACAATAGAGGAATACAGAGATTGGAATACATCCAGCAGATAACTGAGGAGGTAGGTTTCAAGAGCTACTCTGAAATTAAGAGGTTGGCACAGGAGAGGAATTCGTGGTGGGCCGCACCAAACCAGTCGGAAGACTGATGACAAAAAAAAAAAAAAAAAAAAAAATATATATATATATATATATATATATATATATATATATATATATATAAAACTGCCCTCTCTCGGCGAAACCATCTGCCCTAGTGCTTTCACACTCTTGTCTCGACAGTTCATAGGCGAAGTACTGGTGCTAAACTGTTCGCATTGACCCTGTGCCCATAGTCATGTTGTACAAATGGAGAAGATGACTTACTTATTGACGACGCCTTTGGTACAATTGTTTTATTAATCTCCATTGCATGATGTAATTTTAGTAAGTAACTAAAAGAAAAAAATGGCTCTGAGCACTATGGGACTCAACTGCTGAGGTCATTAGTCGCCTAGAACTTAGAACTAGTTAAACTTAACTAACCTAAGGACATCACAAACATCCATGCCCGAGGCAGGATTCGAACCTGCGACCGTAGCGGTCTTGCGGTTCCAGACTGCAGCGCCTTTAACCGCACGGCCACTTCGGCCGGCCTAACTAAAAGATTTTGTGCCTGTATTACTCTGGTAATTTCACTGTTACTTAAGCTTTAGTGTTTCTCATTTCCGATGCTAAGGATTTGCTAATGAAAGTGTCTTTCTGTTCAGGATTTTTTACTTCTGATGAAAGTATATTTATATATACCGAAACCTTGGTCAAGAATTTTAATAAATCTTTATCCTGCAACTGTTTTGGCTGTCATCCTTTATCATGAAGAGGTATCATTACTTGATACTGCTTTTTTTTTTCTTCCTGGAAAAATTGTATCGCCTGAATGTGTCCATTTTCGCTACGTCTTTCTCTGTTTTCCACTCTCGTGGGTATATGTTATAACCGATATCTGCACTGCGGACGATATTTCACGAGTGAGGACACGTTCAACGATTTCACAACTGACCCGAAAGCATTACCAGTACGATGCGTTTTCCTTGGTCACCATTATATTTGTTTATGGTAAGATCATCACGTGTTTCCGATAACGGCTACAGGAGACCAAGTGCAAGTGGCTGGGCAGTACAAGCTATAGGCGATTAGACGCGCATTGAGTCGTTTTGACAGCCAAACGTGTCGACACAAACGGACCCTGTACGCTTCCCGCCGCGGCCCGCTCCAGAAGACGCTGGTAGACAGATGCCACGGGCCGTCTCCATGCGTCTGCCGGTCCCTAGTCTCCACTCGGGCGCGTGCCTCTCCGTTTCCACTTGTAGGCGCGCGTCACTCGGTTCGGTAACAGCCACACGTACACACACTCACTCACTGGCAAAGGCACTGCCGGCTTCGGTCTTCGCTCGGTTCGTCGACGCTGAATGACGAGAATTTCCAGACCGATAACAGAGGCGACAACGACACCTACAGGTACTTTCACAACACCGAAACCTGAGACGAACCCTCTCGACTTAAAAGTGGCACGGCTGGTGGTAAAAGTTCGCTTGTCTACGCCGACGACGAACGATAGGTGACACGGCGGCAAGAGTGTGTACCATAAAAAAAAAAAAGGAAACAGAAAGCACGCCGCCTCTTGCCTCCTTTAGCACGCGTGACTAGCGCTTGTCACAATCCTGCGGTCCCTTGCTACATCCTTACTGTCGATCTACCGTATGGGGCGTGTATCAGACAAGCCAGGAGATTCTCATGAAGGAGAGCTTCCTACACCCAGGATTCTATCGATGGCGAACAGCTTAAATTGTACAATTTGCTGTGTTTTCAGCTAATCTAATTTTGAAATAATAAAATTTTAAACTACGAGGGTAATCCCAGAAGTAAGGTCTCCTATTTTTTTATAAGTACAATGGTTTACATCAGTTTACAGCTTGAACATTTAGCTATTTTTCGACGTAATCAGCATTTCTGTCGATGCATTTTTGTAGACACTGTGGCAGTTTTTGTACGCCCATGTCATACCAGTTCGCCGCCATGCTCTTCAGAAAGCTATGAACCTATTCTTTCACCTCGTCGTCGGAGCTGAATCGCTTTCCGGACAAATGTTCTTTTAACTTAGGGAACAGGTGATTGTCACTGGGCGCCATGTCAGGACTATAGGGTGGGTGGGTGATTATGTTCCACTGAAACTGTTGCAGGAGAGAATCGGTTTGCCGAGCGATGTGTGGGCGAGCGTTGTGAAGGAGAATGGGTACGCCCTTGCTCAACATTCCTCTTCTCCGGTTCTGAATTGCCTGTTTGAGTTTTTTCAGAGTCTCACAGTACCTGTCAGCGTAAATTGTGGTCCCAGTGGACATAAAGTCGACCAACAATACCCCTTTACGATCCCAAAAACAGGATTACCGGCAGACTGTGTTTGAATTTCCGCGGCTTTGGCAAAGAAGGATCTCGCCACTGGCGTAATTGTTGCTTGGTCTCAGGTGTAAAGTGGTATGCCCAGGTTTCGTCACCCGTGGCAATTGAGTCCAGAAAGTTGTCCTGTTCGGCTGCAAGGCGGCGACGAAATGCGCGGGAAGCATCAACTCGTTGCCGCATGTGGTCCTCAGTCAGCATGCGTGGCACTTATCTTGCGCACACCTTTCGATAGTTCAATGTTTCCGTTAAAATTCTGTGAGCGGTGCTTCGGGAAACCTCAGGAACCAACATGCAGAGATCATCCAGGGTGATCCGCCGATCTTCACGCATGCTTTGCTCGACCTTCAGCATTGTCTCCTCAGAAATTGACGGTCTCCTGCTCCTTTGTTCGTCGTGAATTTCGGCCCGACCAGCTGCAAACTCTCTACACCACTTACGAACATTTTTGACATCCATACACGACTCACTATACACTTCCGCCAATTGGCGATGGATCTCAATCGGCGCAGTGCCCTTTGCGTTCAAAAGCCGAATAACTGCGGTAACATCCAACGGGAGCTCCATCCTCAACGGCTGCCAAGCCAAAACTGAGCGCCTCAGCACGGCGTGCGCATGTTTACACACAGCGCGTGAAGCACTCATGATAACAGTGTGACCAACTGCCACACCAACAGAGTTCTTTACTTATAAAAAAATAGGAGACCTTACGTTTGGGATTACCCTCGTACTTTTAATTCTAATACGTGTTCGAAATCGTGCATAGGCTGTTCTTTGTTGGAAATGATCGCGCCATTTGACTGGCGAGTAGCTAATGTCGATCCCTTGGGTATTCTCACGCATATTTTGGACGAACAAGAAAACAAAACCTTTGTCTTAGGTACTTACTATACACAAAAATATACTATCGGCTACAGTTCGTCATGATCCATCCAGCGGTGTGGAACAGATCAGACATTTCGCTGCGTTCCTGATAACAAGCGTAGCAGATATCTGCACAATCCGTGTGTAATACTTGACGTTATTGGCACTCATCACAACCACCATTAAGATCATCTTCTTCTTCGTTTTCTTCGAAAGATCAAGCCTTTTTACTACTACAGTCTCAGTGCGGCACACAGCTTCAGTCTGCCAGAAAGTTTCTTTCTGCTACTGCCACTCTGTCCGATATTCTGGCCGAATGTTCGAGCGGAGAGAAAATAAAACTGTCTCGAAATTTCACAATGGATTTTTGTCTGTGTTTTCATGGCCAAACGAAGAGTGGGAAATGGACAGATGAGATATCAAAATGACCGGAGTAGTTCTGCGAATAAAGATTAAACAGCTTGAAAGTAATCATGATAACTAAGAAAAACTTTGTGATCTGGGGGAAAATTACACAACAGACTATTGTCAGAATTTTCATAGTCAACCGAAGAGTGGGAAATAGACAAATAGGGTATTAAATTAATCAAAGTGACGCCTAGGTTTGAAAAAAAAAGAAATAACAAAGTTTCAGTGGTTGAAAGTAGGAGAGTAGTTAATGAAAACATAGTTAGTGAATTGAAGAAAAACGGAAACACTTTACAAATAGCTATTGCTAGCAATGTAAATGAAGTGTCATGAAGTTCATCTCTTCAATGCATAGCAATTTTGGACATAGAACATTACATTGGTGTGATTTTTAATCGTCAAATATAAATTTTTTTGTATAAAGATTTGAAAAAAAACGGTCAATTTGTCGAACAGAAATAAATAAAATAGATTAGAGATACATTTGACGCGCCTCTGAATAATGCTCCAAATCATGTACAGCAAATGAGGTGCCGATTGAGAATTTAAAGTTCTATGTTTAACTTAGAATCTTAGAGTTTTATAGACTGCTAGAGGATATTTGTCTGGGAGATCATGAAGACCGTGCAGTCTCATTGGCTGTTCATAATTACGAGCATTATTCGAAAGTGTGCCGAACATTTCGTCACTCTACTTTATTTCTTACTTTTAGACAAATTATTTCACAAAACATTTTACCGTTTTCTTCAAAAAGATTTTGCGCTGTTCTCTTCACTTCTTGATAGTTTTCTCTCTTTGTTAATTCCAAATGATATTCGACTACTTTTTCTCATGGTCTCCGTTTGGTTCTTTCCCAAAATTTTTAGTTCCATTATGCTTGTTAAAAACTAATTGTGTCAAAATAAACGTCCAAAAAGTTTTGTTTTCGTTTTTGTGTAGTTTCTGTGTTTCCTCTCGTCATTACTCACAAAGAATCTTCATCTGATGTTATTTCTGTCTAACCAGTCCTCCTTAAACCTTCTCCAAAGTCTAGTCGCTTTTTGTCTGTCTTCAAAAGTGTTCAGCCCTCACAGCCATATAGGAGCACACTCTTGAAAATTATTAACTCGCACTAAATAACAGAAAATACAAATAGCATACCATTCATTCCAATAGAAAGGCGTATTGTCGTACATTTATGTGTTGTCAACTCGCACTAAACAACAGAAAATACAAATATCGTGTCATGTATTCCACAAGAATGACGTGTTATCGTGCATTTATGGGTGTCAGGTTCTCTGTCTAGAAGAAAAGCGTGCAAATCATATGTAGGCCTAGGCACTGCACCAGTACACATTGTATGTTACATTAAAATATAATTGGTTTTTGAAGTAGAAATATAAATGGCGTTTACCACGACTTAAAATCGTAGTGTCAAATATATAAAAAGTCAGTATGTCGAAAACAGACACAGACAAAAACAAAGAAAATCGTTCCCAGAATGAGATTTTCACTCTGCAGCGGAGTGTGCGCTGATATGAAACTTAATCTGCCTGGAAGTTTCAAAGAAAGTCTTTGTTGTACGAACATAACTAATCGTTAGAAAAAGGACAGCAGACAACTGTTAGGTCGTTTTATAACGTGATTTGTTTCAAGGAGTAATTTTCATTGTCAGATATTCACTAGCCTCCAAAAAATTTTTAAAAGAAGTATACTTTTATAAAAACTTTACAAACGAAGTAAGTTCACACCACATGTTTTTATTAACAAAAGTCGTTCGGCTGCCTGTCGGTATATCATTGTTCTAAAAGTATTTAAGAGCAAAAATTTCATCTCCAGGATTAACAGATTTAATCCATGGGTCTGATGAAGCATTCGTCTCTTGAAGAGGTGGGGGGATTATGGTGATAAAATTAATGAAGAAGACATACAATATGAATGAAGAAACTACATGGCTATTTAATTCTTTTATTTTCAAATCTTCTTAATATTTTTCTGTAATGAATTTTCTCTGCTCAGTTTCAGTTTTTTTAGGACACACATATTGTCACAATAAACTGATGTACAAATACTACTCACATGGGCTTCCCATTTCCAAAGACATTCATATGAAGTAGTCCTGCTCTACAGATACATCACATCATGGAAATAACATTTCTGTTAAAAGTATTCACAATTTTGTTAAAAATACGAGTAATAAAGTGCATAGTCAATTACCTAAAGCAATGAAGTGGTATATTTTTAGAGTAAATGGTATTACATTCTCGAACCTTGGAATTTTTTTAGAGTGCTGCAAATCATTTATCACTAATAATGAAGCAATAACTATTTTACTCCTTTCTCGCGGGTCAATCCGATGCTAGTGACCCTTATTTACAAGTGCACCAGCTTCAAGAATTGTTTGGAGTACGTTGTTTTTGTATTGTTTTGGAAGTCATTGTGTTGCAGCTTGAGTCCATATTATCAAAATAGAAATAGTATTTATTTCACTTAAAAGCGTTTACAGTTGTGTGACTAATACATTCACACTTTTGATTTGTGTCCCAGACTTCACTTTCTGAATTAGCTAGTTTCTGCTTTTGCGTTCTGTATTTCTGCAGCACTCCTTCAAAGTATCGGTGACGATAGCGATAAGTGGATGCCACATGTTTCTCAGTCTCCTTTACCTTAGGAGTTTTTATTGGTATGTCATCCTCAGAAGCACAATTAAGCAACCGATGACTAAGAATCCATTTCTGTTGGCGCTCAAATGCACCAGTTAGACCAACCACTAGCTGTACTTCTAACAGCTATATGGCTTTTATGGTCCTCATTGATTTCATATGTAGTCACCTTCTACTTCCCTCGATTGTATGATAGAGAAACAGGTTCTTTCAAACTGGAGAAGACAATTTTGTAATCTCTGATCATGGAGTGCTCAACATCAACAACATGTTACTAGAACCTTCCCGGAGTTTCTTGACCCAGTCATTTTGTATGTAGACAATACCTTGCCTTCTTTTTTTTCAGCTTTATAAGGGTAAAATAATAGCAACTAGGTCGGTATGAGCAGAACTACTCCATGGGCCTATACTGTATAAATATCATTCCTTCTATAAAATACTTCTAGGGTGGAGTGAATACACTGATAACAGTAATTCATATAGTGCCAAAAGATTGACTCGTGCTATTTTGGAATTAATAGCTTCTTTATCAGCTGCTCCGCACACCGTTAGAAGCGTGTGTATTCCGGGCGCCTTCTATCCACGTCGCTGGCTCACAGAGAAAGAGTCGAAGGAACGATTAACTACTAGCAGCAGTCTTTAAGTACCTTACGTGTAACGACTGCCATAAAGGGGCTATCGGAGAGATATATTCGTTAGCTAAATGCTGTACAGCTCCGACTGAGAAAACGTGATTGATGCAGACCAGAGTGTGGCGATCGTGGTTCTCCATTTATCGTTTGGGCCCTGTTAGGCAAGAGATTTCCATAAGAGGCGACAAAAACTGATTCGCCATATTTCATGGTCCGAGGCTGGTCCCGGTGCACTTAGTGCGATAAGATAGGCAGCTATCTTGCGCTCCAGGCCCGGCACCCAGACATAAAGAACTTGTCGAGGGAGAAGGATCTCGAGACTGGCCCTTGAGATAAGTGAAAAAATGTCGCGTCTCGGAGGCGAGACAGGCAACACTCCGCCAGCCAAGAGCCTGCAGCCACCGCCCTCTGCTTCCCCGTGGCTCACTCGGCACCGGCGGAATCAGAGAAAGAGAGGAAGACAGTCTGGAGAAGAGAAGGGGACAGAGTAGGGAGAAGGAAAGGGACGGACGGTGGGAGGGTGGCGGCTATTTTCACTGCCTTTCATTATCAGACTTATTGAGCAGGCAAATGACAGCACAAAAAACACCAAAGAACTCAACTCACAATCCGGAAAAGGTGAAATCGCCGTAATATGTTCGTGTAACCGTCCCAGGAGACATGGTAACTCATAAACGTTTTGAGGTAGGTAAGAAGAAAAAAGCGGAACGGTTTATTTTTTAAAGAAGCAAAATCGTTAAATAGGGAGCCCTTGGTCAGCTGGGTAAGGAAACGGAAAGAAAGAATTCACCGATAGTGATTCATCCCTATTTCGGAATGGCTGGACAGGATTTCGAATCCCAGTCCTCAGCAATAACGCGAATTCATTTCCGTAACAACTCCTCCACTGCAGTTTGCTTCTTATTCTGTATATAGCTGCTATCCGCTAACTCGAAATAAGAGACCATAATTTTGTTTTCTGTCAGTCGTCTTGAAACTTCCCCTTTGAATGGAAAGAATGACTGTGCTGGTAAACTTCTAAGTTATTTGATACTTAAACAGCTTAGTAAAGCTGAACATACTCAGCAGTTTTCACTTCACTTATTCTCATCATTTCTAAACTGACACACAATATTTTAGTGCAACGCAATCTGACTTTTAATAATCCCTACAAAAGAATAGCCCTGACTAACAATAACCTATTCTTCATGAATCACTTCCTCACCAAAATCTTCGTTACTCGCACTACTGCAATACAGCGAGCGCCAATACTGCCAGCTAAAGAAAAGATTCTGACTACTAAAAGCACTAACTACTGATGGGCATATAGTTAGCAAATGAAAGAGTATGATAGAGAACAAACAATGTATTTACCTTAATAGAGTTCAAAAGTTATTATATATACACTCCTGGAAATTGAAATACGAACACCGTGAATTCATTGTCCCAGGAAGGGGAAACTTTATTGACACATTCCTGGGGTCAGATACGTCACATGATCACACTGACAGAACCACAGGCACATAGACACAGGCAACAGAGCATGCACAATGTCGGCACTAGTACAGTGTATATCCACCTTTCGCAGCAATGCAGCCTGCTATTCTCCCATGGAGACGATCGTAGAGATGCTGGATGTAGTCCTGTGGAACGGCTTGCCATGCCATTTCCACCTGGCGCCTCAGTTGGACCAGCGTTCGTGCTGGACGTGCAGACCGCGTGAGACGACGCTTCATCCAGTCCCAAACATGCTCAATGGGGGACAGATCCGGAGATCTTGCTGGCCAGGGTAGTTGACTTACACCTTCTAGAGCACGTTGGGTGGCACGGGATACATGCGGACGTGCATTGTCCTGTTGGAACAGCAAGTTCCCTTGCCGGTCTAGGAATGGTAGAACGATGGGTTCGATGACGGTTTGGATGTACCGTGCACTATTCAGTGTCCCCTCGACGATCACCAGTGGTGTATAAGCCAGTGTAGGAGATCGCTCCCCACACCATGATGCCGGGTGTTGGCCCTGTGTGCCTCGGTCGTATGCAGTCCTGACTGTGGCGCTCACCTGCACGGCGCCAAACACGCATACGACCATCATTGGCACCAAGGCAGAAGCGACTCTCATCGCTGAAGACGACACGTCTCCATTCGTCCATCCATTCACGCCTGTCGCGACACCACTGGAGGCGGGCTGCACGATGTTGGGGCGTGAGCGGAAGACGGCCTAACGGTGTGCGGGACCGTAGCCCAGCTTCATGGAGACGGTTGCGAATGGTCCTCGCCGATACCCCAGGAGCAACAGTGTCCCTAATTTGCTGGGAAGTGGCGGTGCGGTCCCCTACGGCACTGCGTAGGATCCTACGGTCTTGGCGTGCATCCGTGCGTCGCTGCGGTCCGGTCCCAGGTCGACGGGCACGTGCACCTTCCGCCGACCACTGGCGACAACATCGATGTACTGTGGAGACCTCACGCCCCACGTGTTGAGCAATTCGGCGGTACGTCCACCCGGCCTCCCGCATGCCCACTATACGCCCTCGCTCAAAATCCGTCAACTGCACATACGGTTCACGTCCACGCTGTCGCGGCATGCTACCAGTGTTAAAGACTGCGATGGAGCTCCGTATGCCACGGCAAACTGGCTGACACTGACGGCGGCGGTGTACAAATGCTGCGCAGCTAGCGCCATTCGACGGCCAACACCGCGGTTCCTGGTGTGTCCGCTGTGCCGTTCGTGTGATCATTGCTTGTACAGCCCTCTCGCAGTGTCCGGAGCAAGTATGGTGGGTCTGACACACCGGTGTCAATGTGTTCTTTTTTCCATTTCCAGGAATATATATATATATATATATATATATATATATATATATATATATATATATATATATATATGCTTTTGAACACTATTAAGGTAAATACATTGTTTGTTCTCTATCATATATATTCGCTACATCCAGTTTGAAAAATTTCCTTTTTATGACGGACACACGTCCAGATCGTCCGCTCATATTAACATCTCAAAACTCTGCGATCTCCCCACATCCACCACTGCTGGCGGCTCACCTCCAACTGCCCAACGCTACGGGCCGTTCACATCCAACAGTCCAACGCTACACAAGCGAATATTCCAACAATGAGTCCAACCAGCCACAGACCGCACACAGCGCTGTTAGCGATTTTCATACACAGCGCTACATGGCGTCACCAACATAAAAACCTAAACAGCCTACTTACAGTCTTAATAATCAACGTCTCGTCAGTACTTCTGTTTCCCTTTGCTGCGTAATATTACCGAGCTCTAACAATCGCTTGCTAACATTATATGCTTCAGTTAAAATACAACATAGAAATTAGATTGTAGTTCTTGTTATTCACTTATGTGCGCGATATAGATAAGCGCTGCTTTTGACTTATGGTGCCGAATCATAAATTTTATTATTTACAAACCGAAATTCGCTCAACGAATAAACCAGATACGTTTGCTGGAAACTGTGAGGTCACCGTTGCTGCATCTCGATCACTGCGGTCTCGATCGATACGACGAGAAATACAAACCTCTGTAAGGTGTGACAACCACAGAGTATATGTATCTATGGAATGAGCATACCCTACTGCGCATGTTCTCAACATCGAACCGGGCTAGTCGCGTGGTAATGGGACGTTGCTGCTTGTCTGAAATTTGTGGTAACAGCGAAACTTTAATATCAAACCTATTCACCTGTATTTTAAACATAGCTGCACGACAGCAACGGTTCCACGTAATAAAATTATAAACAGCCGACCAGTTGCAATGGATAAAGAATTCTTTACCTAGGTTTCGACAAATGTAAATTTGTCTTCTTCAGAAGGTGGCAATTTTACATTCACCTGTTTTTACATACGTTTCTACGCGTTTTAGCAGTAAGGACAGCCATGGTGCAATATAGTTGTTGCTACGAATGTAAAGAGAAGTACTTGAAAGGAGGACCAGTTGCTTTTTATAGGTGGTGTAAATTGCTTAGTTACAGTAACAATATCACTGCTACAAATGCGTTTGCCCGCCCCCATTCCTGAGATGCATCGGCGCCCAATACAGTGTCATTATGACGTAATTAATTAGAACGGAGATTCGACACCATGAATATGTGCAACAGAAAACCTGAAAAGATAAAGTTGGCTGTCACTTCTTTTTCCGCACCTGAAAAAACGTAAGTAAAGTGGAACTGAGCTACGATAGCCGGCCGGAGTGGCCGTGAGGTTCTAGGCTCTACAGTCTGGAACCGAGCGACGGCTACGCTCGCAGGTTCGAATCCTGCCTCGGGCATGGATGTGTGTGATGTCCTTAGGTTAGTTAGGTTTAATTAGTTCTAAGTTCTAGGCAACTGATGACCTCATAAGTTAAGTCGCGTAGTGCTTAGAGCCATTTGAACCATTTTTTAGCTACGATACTGTGGCGGAAAAACGCATTACCCTTGCTCTTCACAGCTTTAAAACTATTTCAGTTCCAGGTATAAAATTGTTAAGATGTCTATAAAACGCATAAACAAAGTTTCAGGACACTTCTGATCTAGGGGAGTAATATCACTCAAAATACGCTAAGCGCTATACGGACTAACATGCGCCGTCCCAATACCACGTGAGTTGAGAAGCAGGAGATGTTGCGGACAGATTTCTCGTTCTGCCCATCCGAATGCTCACACACGGTTATACACTGAAGCCTGAAAGAAACTGGTATAGGCATGGGTATTCAAATACAGAGGTATGTAAACTGGCAGATTACGGCGCTGTGCTCGGCAACGCCTATATAAGACAACACGCGTCTGGCGCAGTTTTAAGATCGGTTACTGCTACTATAGTAGCAGGCTATCAAGATTTAAGTGAGTTTGAACGTGGTGTTATAGTCGGCGCACGAGCGGTGGGACACAGCATCTCCGAGGTAGCGATGAAGAGGGGATTTTCCGGTACGACCATTTCACTGAGAGAAGTAGCACGTCCTCTTGCATTGATGAATGCCTGTATTCGTCATGGCATATTATCCACAAGTTCATCAAGGCACTGTTGTTCCAGATTGTCCCACTCCTCAACGGCGATTCGGCGTAGATCCCTCAGAGTGGTTAGTAGGTTACATTGTCCATAAATATAGCCCTTTTCAACCTCTCCCAAGCATTTTCGGTAGGGTTCATGTCTGGAGAACTTGCGTTATCACGAAGGAGGTCATTCACAAGATGTGCACGATGGGGGCGCGAATTGTCGACCATGAAGACGAATGCCACGCCAATATGCTGCCGATATGGTTCCACTATCGGTCGGAGGACGGCATTCACGTATCGTAGAACCGTTACGGCGCCTTCCATGACCACCAGCAGTGTACGTCGGCCCCACATAATGCCACCCCAAAACAGCAGGAAACCTCCACCTTGCTGCACTCGCTGGACAGTGTGTCTAAGGCGCTCAGCCTGACCGGGTTGCCTCCAAACACGTATCCGACGATTTTCTGGTTGAAGGCATATGCGACACTCATCGGTGAGGAGAACGTGATGCCAACCCTGAGCGGTCCATTCAGCATACTGTTGGGACCATCTGCACCGCGCTGCAAGGTGTCGTGGTTGCAAAGACGAACATCGCCATGGTCGTCGAGAGTGAAGCTGCGCATCATGCAGTCTACTGCGCACAGTTTGAGTCATAACGCGACGTCCTGTGGATGCACGAAAGGCATTATTCAACATGGTGGCGTTGCTGTCAGGGTTCCTCCGAATCATAATCTGTAGGTAGCGGTGGTCCACTGCATAGTAGCCCTTGGGCGGGCTGAGTGAGGCATGTCATCGATAGTTCCTGTCTCTCTGTATCTCCTCCTTGACCGAACAACATTGCTTTCGTTCACTCCGAGATGCCTGGACACTTCCCTTGTTGAGAGCCTTTCCTGGCACAAAGTAACAATGCTTACGCGATCGAATAGCAGTATTGACCGCATAGGCAAGGTACAGACAACACGAGCCGTACCTCCATCCTGGTGGAATGACTGGAACTGATCGGCTGTGGAACCCTCTCCTTCTAATAGGTACTCATGCATGGTTTTTTACGTCTTTGGGTGGGTTTAGTGGCATCTCTGAACAGTCAAAGGGACTGTGTGATACAATATCCACAGTCAACGTGTGTCTTCAGGAGTTCTGGGAATGGGATGATGCAAAACTTTTTTTTGATGTGTGTACAACAGCGCAACCTACTGGCTGTCTAGCACCTGCATTTATCTTCAAGCGTGCATTTCACGCAGCGTTTTCATACTTTTGTTCAACCCCATGTTCTGCTACACCATGCGGAAATACACCGAGGTGATAAAAGTGATGGGATACCGCCTAATGACGTGTCGGATCTCCTTTTGCCCGTCGTAGTGCAGCAACCCGACGTGGTAACAAGTCATTGCAACCCCTGAAGAAATATTGAACCATGCTGCCTCCGTAGCCGATCATAGTTGCGAAAGCGTTGTCGATGCAGGAGTTTGTGCACGAACTGACCTCTCGATTATTTTCTATAAATTTTCGATGGGATTCAAGTAGGGCGATCTGGGCGGCCGAATCATTCACTCGAATTGTCCTCAATGTTCTTCAAACCAATCGCGAACGATCGTGGCCTGTTGTCATGGGGTACTGCCATCCATTGTTATTTGGGTACAAGAAGTCTATGAATGGCTGCGGATGGTCGCCAACCAGCCGAACATAACTATTTCGAGTCAAAGTTCGGTTCAGATGGACCAGAGGCCTCAGTGCATTCCCTGTAAACACAAGCCACACGATTATGGAGCTTGACCGAGCGAGGTGGCGCCGTGATTAGCACACTGGACTTGCATCCGAGAGGTCGACGGTTGGAACCCGCGTCTGGCCGTCCTGATTTTGGTTTCCCGTGATTTCCCTAAATTGCTTCAGGCAATCGGTGGGATGGTTCCATGGAAAGAGGACGGCCGACTTCCTTCCTCTCCTTCCGTAATCCGATGGAACCGGTGACCTCGCAGTTTGGTCCCCTCCTCCCAAAGCAACCAGCTAACCAATCAACCACCAGCTTGCACAGTCCCTTGTTGAGAACTTGAGTCCATGGTTTCGTGGGGCCTGCGCCACATTCGAACCCTACCATCAGCTCTTACCAATTGACATCGGGACTCATCTGACCAGACCACGGTTTTTCAGTCGTCTATGGTCCAATTGAAATGGTCACGAGCCCAGGAGAAACGCAGAGATACACGCGCCTGTCGTCTGCTGCCATAATGCATTAACACCACATTTCGCCGCACGGTACTAACGGATACGTTCGTCGTACATCCAACATTGACTTCTCCTATTATTTCACACAGTGTTGCTTGCCTTTTAGCACTGACAATTCTACGCGAACGCCGCTGCTCTTTGTCGTTAAGTGAAGGCCACTGCAATGTTCTTGGTGAGAAGTAATGCGTGAAACTTTAAGGTAGGGAATATGGGATCAAGAAGCCAGCTTAAGGAGACATGGAAGTAAACTTGCGTGCCGCTTTGTCTACCATTACTGTTTTCCAGCTTGTTTAGAACTAACAAAGAGTTCAAATGTCTCTGAGCACTATGGGACTCAAAATCTGAGGTCATCAGCCCCCTAGAACTTAGAACTACTTAAACCTAACTGACCTAAGGACATCACACACATGCAAGCCCGAGGCAGAATTCGAACCTTCGACCGTAGCGGTCGCGCAGTTCCAGACTGAAGCGCCTAGAACCGCTCGGTCACAACGGCCGGCTTAGAACTAACATGCGTTCAAGTTTACATGTAGTTCGCTGCTTATTTACATGTACATTCTTCATTTCCTACAAGGAAACAAGTAGGACGAGCCTGATTACTAGGAAGTCTGAATGGCCACCTGTACTTGAGGTTCGTGTAAAGAGCTCTGCCTGAGTTGTTCGAGAACGTACCCTTGGCTGTTCGTGACAGGATGTGGATACAACATGATGGTGCACCGCCTCACTTCAGTGTGGAGTCCAAAACCATCTCAATGCCGTATTTCCTGGTCACTGGACTGGAAGGGGAGGTACTATTCCGTGGCCCCCCCAAGCACCTCACCTGACTCGCGTTTATTATTTCCTGTGGGCATATCTAAAGTCAGTTGTGTATGAGACTCCAGTGGATACAGAGATGGAATTAATTGCCAGTATTGTAACTGCCTGTGATGTGACTCGAAACACACCCGGCATATTTGTCAGTGTGTGTCAGAATCTTGTTCGCCGATGTCATACTTGCATTGAGTTTGATGGCCGTCAGTTTCAGCACATTTTTTAAGATACAGTACAAATGGCACGTTGATTGTGTCGATGAGGATATTCGCAGTTAACTGTAACTAATGAATGATTTGATCCATTATAAATGGTTTTTGAAAGCCTGCGACTGTGAAAACAAGAGGTTTGTTTACAAATAAATCTTCTGCTACCATTCACGATTTTTCTTTATTTTACTTTTCGCACGACGCGTTTCGGGAAATAATTCCCATTTTCAAGTGCGTTTTTTGTGTTTATTAAGCCATTTATATTGGTGTTGTCAATGTGTGAGAGTCTGCTTCATTTCGTTGACTTTTAAGTTTTATAATGGTCCATTTGTGCAGATTCTCACACACACTAAACATCACACACAACTTGTTGTATACTTTACAAACAGAAAATATCTTATATAAGGAAAACAAATTTCTTTATACAGAGTTAGCCAGTGAAATGGGAAGATTTAAATACGTAACTAATTCTTTAAGAAAATTTATTTTTTTGATTTAATGGTTATAAATATATAGTACAAAGGTAGCCATTTACTGTACAATAAGGGAAAAAATTATTTTTTGAATATAACATCTGCCAAATGTCCTACATTGGAATCTGTGCACTTCTGCAGCCGGGCCTGGAAGTTTCTCATGACATTTTGCAGCATATTGACTGGTATTCCTTCAATTTCGTCCCGAATTCGTTGTTTTAGGGCTCTGATAGTTCTGGGTGGATCGTTCTGAAAAACTCTTGTTTTTAAGTACCCCTATAGAAAAAAGTCGCAGGTTGTCAAATCTGGAAAGCGAGGAGGCCAAGGCATAACCCCGTTTCGGGAAATGACGCCGCCTGGAAACAAAGCATTCAGAGCATTCATGGCAACTGTTGCAGTGTGGCTTGTTGCCCCATCTTGTTGGAACATTGCGTGTTCATTCACTGCAAAACGGGAGAGTTCTGGCGTCAGAAAGTTGTGGATCATTGCAACGTAACACACAGAGTTAACAATCACAGCCATTGATTTCCTCGAAGAAAAATGGGCCTAAGATTCCTCTTGCCGACATTCCGCACCAAACCGTCACTTTTTGAGCATGAAGAGTCGTTTCATGAAGTGCGCCAGAGTTTTCCTCCGACCAGTATCTGAAGTTTTGTTTATTAACAAAACCACAGAGGTGGAAATGCGCCTCAACGCTCCTCCACAAGTGGTTTACTTGGTCATCATTTCCTTCAAGTCTTCTGGCCATTTCCTCACAAAATTGTGATCGTTTCCGATAGTCACTTGGTTTGAGAGATTGCACAATCTGTATTTTGTATGGGTGAAAATGTAAATCTTGGCGAAGTGTTACTTATTCCACTGTTTATTGGCAGATCGGCGTGTACTTCTGAGCATTGCCTGTTGAACAGCATCGATGTTTTGAGGGGTTCGAACGGTGTTTGAACTCCCACCTCGTTTTTTAGACGTTGATCCAGTTTGTTCAAGGTTGTTTATCCACGAACGAATTCCGTTATCCGAGGGAACAGGCCTGTTGCGCGGTATGTTGAAATGGCGTCGAAAAGCACGTCGCGTTTTCACCAAACTCTCACCATTCGTATTACACGCTTTAACCTCATAGCCGCGATGTTCACCCGTCCAACGATCCATCGCAACTAAATGGCGGGACATGCACGTAGAATGGAGCCGACCACCATTACCCCCACCACTCACATTCCAGCTATCAAGGCCATCTCCAATCTGCCCGTTTCACTGGCAAACCCTGTATATTTTCGATGTGTAAAGTATACAACAAGTTGCGTGTGATGTTTAGTGTCTGTGAGGCTCTGCGCCGGCTCTGTGGCCGAGCGGTTATAGGCGCTTTAGTCCGGAACCGCGCTGCTGCTACGGTCGCAGGTTCGAATTCTGCCTCGGGCATGAATGTGTGTGATGTACTTAGGTTAGTTAGGTTTAAGTATTTCTAGGTCTAGGGGACTGATGACCTCAGATGTTAAGTCCCATAGTGCTTACAGCCAATTTGTGAGACTCTGCACATATGGACCGTCAGAAAACTTTAAAGTCAACGAAATGAAGCAGACTCTCACACATTGACAACATCAATAGAAATGGCTTAATACACACAAAAAACGCACTTGAAAATGGGAATCATTTCCCGAAACGCGTCATGCGAAAAGTAAAATAAAGAAAAATAGTGAATGGTAGCAGAAGATTTATTTATATAAACAAATCTATTGTAACTAATGTAAATAAAAAGGTAGACAGTAATGTGATTTTGTTTCTGTTATCTCCTGAAGCGAGCTCCTCCGACCCCAGGTTTCCTACCTCAAATTCTTCAGTGGAGCTTCCTCTATGTCCTGTTAAATTTTTGCACGCTCTTATGGAAACTCCCGATATGTGCATATCGCTATCGCATCATTTTAATCATCTCGGTATATTTTTCGAGCTATTGATGTTACTAGTATGTTCTCCACCTTTGAAGAGAACCGCTGATGGAAAGCAGTGCAGTGAGTGCTTCTAGGTGTATCTGCTCGGTTCCCTCGCGGCGGCACAAACGCACGAGATGACGCGATTGGCTGCGACGGGCAGTCGGCGCGCGGCAGATCGCCCTGCCGGCCTGCAGGCTCTGACCGGCAGCCCCGGCTGACGGTCGGCGATAGGATCTGCGGCAGTACGGCTTCATCCGCCGCCTCCCGCGGGACGCCGCCCGCTATCGCGATGATCCACTGGCCACAAATCTGGAATCGACGGCGCCGGATCGTATCAACGCGCTCGAATAAGGAAACGTGCACGCGGACGACTCTTTTGTTTCGCTGGCTAGCATACTGGTCCGGCCACCGACCGTGACCACTCGAAGATTCCTCCCGGATACCCTGCCGAGACAATACCAGCGTGTCCCTCCTCCTCTACATCTTGCTTTGCTCTCCCGCAACAGACAAGGCCTTCGGTAGTGCTTCCACATTGTCCTCCACATCAGACGGGAACACGCAGTAAAATATATCACTCTACAGGTATGATTTATGTTGCTGATTCTGATCTGCTAGGCTACTCCGTTTTACCATTCTTTGCATTAAATTGACCACTGAAAATATGTAAGGGCCAGGTCCACTTTCTGTCGATTTCTGTTTTTTTATCCGTTTTCCCTTTAAAGAATGTGATATTTCACAACCTCCAAGAGCTACTGATAAATTCATCTTTCCAGAATAAATATTTCTATCTGCAACGGAGTGTGCGTTGTTTTATTTGGAAGGTAAGAGGGAGCTACAGGCGGGAGGAAAGCAGTACCTGTGCCTGGATAACACATATACCCACGGACGCTAAGGTTCTGTGTTCAAGTTCAGGTCTTGCACACAATTTCAATCTGCCACGAAGTTTCAAATAGGTTGTTATTGCAAAAACAGTCTTTTGAAACAATTCGCTTGTTGTACAACATATTTTGGTTGCTGTCTAGACTGCTTTGACTTTTTTAAAACGAGCGGTTTTGTTACATACGAGCTACCGTAAATAACTTTATAATATTTTTATTCAGTCGCAGCACCACGTGCAGCAAACTTTCTCCACGATCGGTTTCGATCCTTATGTCATTTTCAACGTTCACAACGGAACAACAGCTGCAGTGCAGCAAGTTGGTGTCTGGTGTAATCCAGCTAACAGAGAGGGTCGTGTTGTCCAGTTGTGAACGCTTGAAAATGGCCTAAGGACCAAATACGGTCGTGGTGTAATGTTGGCGCAACAAATGCTACATTCAATAAAAATATTAGTGACAGTTGCGGATACTCTGCGTCCAACGAAAAGTGGACAAAATATTAAACCTGAAGATGCTCAGGCGACTGAAACCGATATTTAATTAATTTTTATTCTATCGGCAGCTCTCGTCAGTACGCAAACATTGCTTTTTAGGTTTCAGTTCCTCAATCGGTAAAAACAGACCTCTTATAGGATCACTTTGTTGTATGTTTGTCTGTCTATCTCCCTCTCCGTCTATTAAAAAAGCTTTTTATCAGGAATAAATAGGCGTATCTAGTTTAAATATATGTCACATACTAAGGTCTTCCGTCCCTTTGCGGTGTCAAATACTGAAGCTTCTAAGACAGTGTCATCAAAAACACGGTCATTTTTGTCACATACTTCGATACTCACAAACTCATTCATCAAAATCTATAGTATACTTCCCATTAATAAAGAACCATGAAATTTGACATGAAGCAGCGTTTCACAGTAAAACTAACGGGAAGAACTAGGAAAATTGTTAATCTATAATAATATCATAAGAAAAAAAAATTGTCATTTACTTTCCGACTGTCTGTCTATTCGTTCGACTATTAAGATCCCTTTTCCTCATGAATAGGTAGACGTATCAAGTGTAAATTTATGTCACATACTAGGGTATATAGTCCCTTTGCGCTGTAACAAATACAAGCTTCTAAGTCAACGCAAGCAAAAGATACGACAATTTATGTCACATACTTTAACACTTGAAAACTCACTCATCAAAACGTATAAGGTACTTTCCTTTGATCTAGACTTATGAAATTTGGAAGGAAGCAAGGTTTCACAGTACAAGTAAAGGATAAAAATCCAAAAATTGTGAATTTGTACTTATATCACACGAAACAGTGTTTCTTTTGTCATCTGCTATCCGACTTGAAACTTAATACATTCCCTGGGCCGATGTCGTACCATTATCAGTGTCGACAGCAAACTAAATCGTCAATCTCCACTCCAGGGATGCAGGAGCTGTCGATATACAAATTAAGTTTGTACTGAACCCTCAGAGGGCGAGTCCAACATTTTTTCAAATACTTACGAACTGGGTGCACCACATGCCCTTTGTAGAGGAAGGAATGTAGATTTAGGAACTGGTACTTAACTGAAGTCAACGGGATGGAGTTCAGTTGTCTACCGTCTCACTGCAACATGGCCTCTTTCGCTGATGTCTATAACAGACTGACACTGAATGACTGAGCTGAAACATGTCTGCTGGAACTTCCTTGCACATAAATACCGTGTGCTGGAACGGGATCCGAACCCCTTTACCTTTACCTTTCGTTGGCTAATTCTCTGCCCAATGATTGATCCGAGTTCAACTCACGAGCAGCTCGCACGCCAGAAGTTTCTCCTACTTTTCAAACTTGACAAAAGTTCTCCTACATACGTGGCGAGACTATCAATCGTAGAAAAAATGATGTTGCAGTGAAAAGCATTAGCCACACCCGTGGGAACTGTCTCCAGAATGGATTTTCACTCAGCATGTTGAATCTCGAATCAACCGGAGTCGGTGGTACTATTACGTTCGGTGCTACTGAAATCTGTAGCAAACAAACTTATCTGAGTAGGTGTCAAAATCTGTACACAGTTGACTTACCATCAGAGTATCAGGAAACCAATATACTATCACATTGCTAGACAAGACACTTACGGTTAAGTACGAAAGCTGTCGGGCAACTAGTCTTATAAGTCACGCCGAGCGGTTCTAGGCGCTTCAGTCCGAAACCGCGCGACTCCTACGGTCGCAGGTTCGAATCCTGCCTCGGACATGGATGTGTGTGATGTCCTTGGGTTAGTTACGTTTAAGTGCTCAGAGCCATTTGAACCAACAAGTCACGACTGAAAACTGATGGCCACAGCGATATACAAAAGAATGAAAGGAAAGGGTTAAGCGTTACTGCAGCAACATCCGTTTGGTTTCAAGGGATGAGGCAGACCTATTTCTCTGACGCCATTTTGTTGTAGTATTTTGGAAAATGTTTCATGCTTGCGTATTATGACATTTCGGGAGACCGGAAATCTTCTCTGTAGGCATCAACAAGGGTTTCGAAAACAAAGATCTTGCGAAACCAGACTCGCTCTGTCCGTCCACGAGACCCAGCAAGCAGTGGATATTGGCGCCCAGGTTGATACCGTCTTCTTTTAATTCTGGGAGGCGCTTGATACAGCTCCGCGATGCAGCCTAGTGATCAAAGTACGAGCGTGCGTATTATCAGACCAGCTGTCTGATTGGATTGAAGAGTTTCTAGCAAACAGAAGATAAAATGTAATTTCAAATGGAGATGATGCTTCAGAAGTAAAAGTAACGTCAGTGTTATGTCAAGGGAGTGTAGCAAGACCATTACTTCTCCTAGTGGATAACGTATGTTGAATGAGGCTTTTAGCGGAAGATCCCGAAGCTAGAAAGTTGTAGCGGAGTTCATGAAGGCCGCAAAGGATCGACGCTAGGCGTGGAGAGTGGCAATTTACCCTCAACATTAACGTAACGTATTAGGCATACGTAGACAGAACAACCCATTACTCTACGATTACACAGTGGCAGAACAATTGCTAGAAGCAGTCACATCGATTAAATATTTCGGTTTATTCATATGGAGATGTTTAAAAGGGAACGACCACATAAAAATAATCGCAGGTACTGCAGACGTCGGACTGGAATTCACTAGAAGAATCCTCAGTAAGGGTAGTTCACCCACAAAGGAGGTAGCTTACAAAATCCACTCGCAACCAATAACCGAATATTGCCCGTCAGACTGGGACACGCATCAAATGAATTCGACCAATAATTGAGTATTGCACGTCAGATTGGGACCCGTATCAAATGGGTTTCATAAAGGAAACAGAGAAAATCCCAAGAAGAGCAGCACGGTTCGCTGCAAGTTCGTGTAGTAAGAAAGAAAGCGCCACGCAGATGCTCAGTCAGTTCCAGTGGGAGACGCTGCAAACGAGGCGTGCTACATCTCATGGTGTAGCTTACAGTTAAGGTTCCTATAGCATACCTACCTAGAAGAGCCAACCAAACCATTGCTTTCTCCTACGTGTACCTCGCGAAAAGATCATGAAGGGAAAATTAGAGAGATTCAAGCTCACTCGTAGGGCCACCAACAATTGTTTTTCCCACGAAACATTCGCGACTGGAACAGGCAACGGGGAAGTGGTAATGGTATACAAAGTACCCTCCGCCACACACCGGAAGGTGGCTTTTGGAGTGTAGATGTAGAAAATACGAGAGAAGAAATTCTGACGTTACTCTTACCGATGGAAGGTGGAGCTCATAAAAATCAGTATCTGTGGATTTAGAGAGAAACGATGCAAAATGGAATAAGATGTTCACAATCGTTACAAGGTTGAATCACAGAGACAGACCAATAATCTACTTTATCTACAATACCGATGTGGAAGATCAAGAAATAGAAGTTCCAGAAATACAAGTTCAAGTAAAGAAGGATGTTATCAATATTGGTGCTCACCTTGTACATCGAAGAAGCAACGAGGAAAGTGAAATAAAATTTCGGAAGAGGACCCAAATACAAAGGCAACAGATACTGGTATTAACGTTCACAGGCCACATAACCTTCTTGTCGGATCTAAAATAGACTTCAAAGACTTGTTGAAGGGAATGGAGAGCACGTAGCACAGGTTATGGCTTAAGGATAGTTAGAGTAATGGCGAAAGTGATGAAGGGAGTAGAAGAAAGAATAACTACATGCTCAACACCAAAACTGGTGATGACAGTAGTGAAGAAGTGAAGGTATTCCCCTATTTAGAAGGCAGGGTTACATAGGGTGGGCGAAGGAAGGAATATATGAGAAGTACACCGCCTGATAAAAAAAAGTTAAGCGCCCAGAAGACATGGTCGGACGTCAGTGTAAATTCCTAGACGTTTCCAATAGGACCAGGTTTAGAAACTCATACTGTGGCGTCAAATAAAATAAAAGCCATATTGCGTCACTGCCGCCAATAAAAAATTCATTATACTTTCAACAGTAAAATGTCCTGACCCATTACTGTTCAATGTATGTTGCACTTTACTATTAAGGGCAGTCATGCAAGACAGCTTTTATTTTATTTGACGCCACAGTAAGAACGTTGCCAGCCAGACTGTTATAAACAATTTCATGATATCTGAATGTGATCAGATGATCGTCACAGCATTTAACCCCACCACTCTGGAAAGAATGGCTCTGAGCACTATGGGAAACATCTGAGGTCATCAGCCCCCTAGAACTTAGAACTACTTAAACCTAACTAACCTAAGGACATCACACACATCCATGCCCGAGGCAGGATTCGAACCTGCGACCGTAGCAGTCGCGCAGTTCCCAACTGAAGCGCTTAGAACCGCTCGGCCCCCGCGGCCGGCGCTCTGGAATAAGAACACAACGATAAAAACCAGAGAATATGAAGATGACGGACTCTGTACCCTAAACGTAAGCTGTACAACGCTCTGCTGCGTCCACTCGGGTGAAGATCGACGTGTGAATGAAAAGAAAAAGAAATGTAGCGTCACTCGTAGTAGCATCATCCAATTCTATATTCTGTGTCAGCTGTGGTGATAACGTATTTTTTGCCCGTGATTTCATATGAAATGAATAGTGTTTTAGTTGATACAGCCGCGGATCAAAAGAGGAGATATGACAACTCGTTTACTTTTTTACTCGTATTAACTTCGGAATTTTTCAGTTAACTTTCAGAAAAAAATCTAGCATGAAGACTGAGAGTCTCTAAAATTGCGAGGAATTCTGGAAAATTACAAGCTACTTTTAACGCAGAGTACTTTTCGGATGACGACCTGCCAGAATGGTTGGACTTGCGGTCTGAGAGGCAACAGAAAACATTCCACACAGGAAACGATAGCTGTCCATAAGGCTGCCCCGATCTGTGGCCAGCAACAAACCCGACACTTTATCCACAGGTAGCGCCAGCAAACCAAAGGCAATTGAATAAAGTAACATAGAAAGAAAGAGACTTCCAGTAAGAAAAAAAGTAAAAAGGACGGACGTTCCAGAACAGCGGCGTAAAAGACTGAAGATAGAAGTATCACTCACACTTAGACGCTCGCTTAGTCAAATTGTGCAGACCTGTCTTTTCAGTTTTAATGCTTAGTAAGATACTGATAATAGTATATGTTGTCAACTATGACGCTGTGGAAGCTGTTGTTGTTCTTAAATCAATAGCATGACTCATGTCCCTCTCAAATTTTCGTACGAAGGCTTTTAAAATGATGTATTTCTCTGAAACGCAGTTCTTGGAAGTTATGCTGAAGCGGCGTACTAAATACTGATGCAAACCAATTATTGTCGTTATTATGACATTAAAATTTTGCTTTTGCAACATTTGATTAAAATCCTAGGCATCTGAAGTACATTAAAAGTACTGGAACGGGAAAGAAGGAGAAAGAGATGGTAACAAACTGCCCGGTCACCAGTACCGTTTAGTGGATCAGCGCAAGAGATAAAATGCACCGTTTCTTCTAAACGCAAAATATAGCACATGTTAACATGAAAGTACCAAGAACGAAATACTCTGATTGAAAAGGGTATAGAAAAACTAAAAGAAAGATTGAGGTCTAAAATTCAGTTTGAAAGTATATCAACTGTAAGATTTGCTGATTATATTGCTGTTTTCAAGGAAAATGAGGAAGAATTACAGGAACTGTTGAGTAGGAAATACTATTGATTGAGAATAAACCGAATAATGGCGAAATTTTTGAGAATGTACGTTTTGGAGCACAGCATCTTAAGGAAATGAATAATGGTGTGTGGAAAACCGGAAAGTAACAGAACAGAAGCGTTTGAGTTGTTCTAGAGAACGAAGCAGAAAATTGGATGCAATAATGAGATAAAAAATGAGGATGCTGTCCGCAGAATCGGCGAGGAAAAGACCAAGAGGAAACGAGGGCAAGAAAAGGGACAGGATGATATAACATGTGTTGCGACTTCAAGGAATAATTCCCTTGCCACCTGCGGGCGCTGTAGAGGATAAAAACTGTAAGGGGAGACAGGGACTACAATATATTCAAGAAATGCAACAATATCATAAACTGAGTCCGCCTTGATGCAAAACACCTTGTGATTCGTTTATTTCTTTATTTTCCCAGACTAGTTTCGGAGACAAATATCACCATCATCAGTGGGTTTTTTAAATCTAAAACATGCAGAAAATAGCATGGCTATACAAACACAGTCCGCAGCTCGTGGTCTCGCGGTAGCGTTCTCGCTTCCCGAGCACGGGGTCCCGGGCTCGATTCCCGGCCGTGTCAGGGATTTTCACCTGCCTGTGATGACTGGGTATTGTTGTGTCGTCTTTATCATCATCATTCATCCCCATTACGGTCGGAGGAAGGCAATGGCAAACCACCTCCACTAGGACCTCGCCTAGTACGGCGGTGCGGGTCTCCCGCATCGTTCCCCTACGCTTTGTCAAGGAGTATGGGACTTCTTCATACAAACACAGTGGCACATTATGACATTTTTACTACTCGTTTTTTTGAAATATAGTTTTCTATGGATACTTTTATACTACCTTATTTCTTGTATGTTGCAGCATGTTTTTGAGAATTATTGTCGCTGTTTGCGAAATATTTTCTGTGCGCTTTTTTTTTTGCCGTTTTTACTCAGCGAACATCATGTCATCTGCAACTGTGTAAGCGGCTGTTAGTAAACAAAATACTAAAAGGTGAACTTCCTACGTCAGCAATATACACTTGCGGTTGCGTTAGTGTTGCGGAATCCAGTTATTTGGTGTGTGCTGAGCTGTTACTTAGCTATTCGTGTACTCACATTTGTTGGATGGTATGTAGCTGATTCTATACACCATACCATCCAATGAACGTGAGTACACGAATAGCTAAGCAACAGCTCAGCACACACCAAATAACTGGATTCCTTCACCTTTTAGAATTTTGCTTACTAACAGGCGCTCACACAGTTGCAGATGGCACGATGTTCGCTGAGTGAAAACGGCAAAAAAACGCACAGAAAATATGTCGAAAACAGCTACAATAATTCTCAAAAACACGCTGTAACCTACAATAAATAAGGTAGTATAAAAGTATCCATAGAAACTATATTTAAAAAAAAGAGTAGTAAAAATGTAATAATGTGCCACTGTGTTTCTATAACCATGCTATTTTCTGCATGTTTTAGATTATAAACCCACTGATGATAGTGATATTTGTTGCCGAAACTAGTTTGGAAAAATATAGAAATAAACGAATAACAAGGTGTTTTGCATCAAGGCGAACTCAATTTCTGATATTGTTGTTTTTCTATGCAAACACGCACCAAATGTAAGAGTTCCAAGATATTATTCAAGAAATGATTGAGGAAATTGGGTAAAAGTGCTGCTCGGATATGAAGAGATTAGCGCAGAAGACGAATTGGTGGTGGGCAGCATCAAACTAGTCAGAAGACTTGTAACCAAAAAATAAAACTAAGATTTAATGATTAGCTGTGTTGCTGTACGAGCGAGTGACACCAGGGAAAGTTGATTGTTTTATTCACGCCGTTTGACAGAGATTAAGGCAGCACGTTTTGTATTATCGCGAAATATGGGAGAGAGTGTCATAGAAATGATACGGGATTTGCGCTTCAAATCATTAAAAGAAAGCGTTTTTCGTTGCTACGGAATCTTCTCACGAAATTCCAATTACCAACTTTCTCCTCCGGATGCGAAAATATTTTGTTGATACCGACCTACATAGGACGGAATGATCACCACGATAAAATAAGGGAAATCAGAGCTCGTACGGAAAGATACAGGTGTTCAGTCTTTCCGCGCGCTACACGAGATTGGGATAATAGAGAAATGTGAAGGTGGTTCGATGACGCCTCTGCCAGGTACTTAAATGTGATTTGCAGAGTATCCATGTAGATGTAGATGTAGATGTAGATGAAGGCATGCTTCTTATGACGCTGTGGCAGAGGTGTTCCAGCAGAGCAGGAGACAGGGGGCGTGCAGCAGGAGTGGTCTCTTGAGGAACCAGCCGTCGGCTGTTGCACTCGAGATAACTGTGGCTGCCGTCTCTGTGGAGCTCTTAAGGGTGGACAGTCCTGGTCGCTAAGGACGCTGGAAACAGCAAGAGCTCGTCCGCGGAAGTCCCCCCACCTCACCTCGCACTCACGCACCGCGCCGCGCCACTCAGAACATGCAGGACGCAGATGTTCGTGCTACGGACAGCAATCAACAGCTCATGTGTCTGCTCGTCGTCAACTGCTCGCTTTTATTCTTACTGGAAGATGTCACCTACACTGATGCAGACGTTAGTTATTTGCACGTTCTATGGATCATACGTGCTACAAATGGCTATTATATGAAATGTGTCAGAACATTTAAAAATAAGACACCTTTCTCTGTGTGAGGTGCTGACTTTTTACTTAACTCGATTTCCGTTTTTTTTTTTTTTTTTTGTGAAGCTACTACGCATGATCGTATCTACATTTTCATTAATAAAAGCAAGTCTTCTGGTCCAGAGTGTATTCCAATTAGGTTTCTTTCGGAGTATGCTGATGCATTAGCTCCATACTTAACAGTCATACACAACCGTTCGCTCGACGAAAGATCCGTACCCAAAGACTGGAAAGTTGCACAGGTCATACCAATATTCAAGAAAAGTAGCAGGAGTAATCCACTAAATTACAGGCCCATATCGTTAACGGCGACATGCAGCAGGATTTTAGAACATATATTGTGTTCGAACGTAATGAATTACCTCGAAGAAAACGGTCTATGGACACACAGTCAACATGGGTTTAGAAAACATCGTTCCTGTCAAGCACAACTAGCTCTTTATTCACATGAAGTGCTGAGCGCTATTGACAAGGGATTTCAGATCGATTCCGTATTTCTGGATTTCCAGAAGGCTTTTGACACTGTACCACAAAAGCGGCTCGTAGTGAAATTGTGTGCTTATTGAATATCGTCTCAGTTATGTGACTGGATCTGTGATTTCCTGTCAGAGAGGTCACAGTTCGTTGTAATTGACGGGAAGTCATCGAGTAAAACAAAAGTGATTTCTGGCGTTCGCCAAGGTAGTGTCTAGGCCCTTCGCTGTTCCTTATCTATTAAACGATTTGGGAGACAATTTGAGCACCTCTCTTCGGTTGTTTGCATATGACGCTGTCGTTTATCGACTAATAAAGTCATCAGAAGATCAAAACAAACTGCAAATCGATTTAGAAGAAGTATCGGAATGGTGCGAAAAGAGGCAGTCGACCTTAAATTACGAAAAGTGTGAGGTCATCCACATGAGTGCTAAATGGAACACGTAAAACTTCGATTACACGATAAATCCGTCTAATCTAAAGGCCGTAAATTCAACTAAATACCTAGGTATTACAATTACGAACAATTGAAATTGGAAGGAACATATAGAAAATGTTCTGGGGAAGGCTAACCAAAGACTGCGTTTCATTGGCAGGACACTTAGAAAATGTAACAAACCTACTAAGGAGATTGCCTACACTAAGCTTTTCCATCCTCTTTTAGAATACTGTTGCACATTGTGGGATCCTTACCATATAGGACTGACTGAGTACATCGAAAAAGTTCAAAGAAAGGCAGCACGTTTTGTATTATCGCGAAATATGGGAGAGAGTGTCACAGTAATGATACAGGATTTGGGATGGACATCATTAAAAGAAAAGCGTTTTTCGTTGCGACGGTACCTTCTCACGAAATTCCAATCACCAACTTTTTCCTCCGAATGCGAAAATATTTTGTTGACACCAACTTACATAGGGAGGAACGATCACCAAGATAAAATGAGGGAAATCAGAGCTCGTACGGAAAGATATAGGTGTTCATTCTTTCCGCGCGCTGTACGAGATTGGAATAATAGAGAATTGTGAAGGTGATTCGATGAACCCTCTGCCAGGCACTTAAATGTGATTTGCAGAGTATCCATATAGATGTCGTACAGTTTATAGGAACCAAGATGTTTTGAAAATCTTGTAACACGGAGTCTACCGATTGTAAAATACGAGATGGTATCAAAAAATTATCGAAGTACATTTTTTTAAATTATTGTGTCTTACTTATATCTTATTGTACACCGTCAGCCTTGGCAGCGAATACACAGATTCCTACGTCTACGTTTTGAGATACATCTTGTTTTTCTGTGGTAGGGAATGTAGAACTCATTGATTTTTCTCAAATCCTCTCCAATGTATCTTCGCCCATTCAATTTGATTTTATCTTGGGAAGGAGGGAGAAGCTACTCAGAGCTAAGTTTGGTGAGTTGTCATCCTTTTAGTGTAAAACTGCAGAATAATGTAGGCTATAGGCGGTCGTACGTTGCGTGGTGGAGTACCCACTCGTTCATAATCCTGTGGCCGTTTTCTCTTTACGTCACGCCCTCAAAGCAGGAGGGTCGAACTCTTCCTGAACAGTATATACCATCAAATACTTAATATTATTTTTGACCTTTTTATGGCCAAGCTGAAGCATTCTTCAACTGTGACGATAACTGGTTAGTTTTCAGTGTCAAAACCAAAACGCAAGTTACGTCACTTGTGAAATTGAAAGAAAATTTGAACTGTCTTGAAACAGACGTTTAAGACTCTTGTAGACTTCCCCCTATACTGATTTTGGTTGTCTCGAAGCAGGGGCCACAATCGCTCTCGCAATCAATATTTCTGACAGAATACGTTCATACGTTAATCCCAAGGTGTTGAAGAGGTCTCGGATGGTCTTCCAACGATCTTTCAGAATCATATCCCTTACCTTGTGAACATTATTTGGTATGAACCCAGTTGACGACCGTCTGGAACAGTCGTCATCATAGGCCAATGTTCGACCGTTTTTGAAACGCTTATACCAGTTTTAAGAGTCTATCCTAAAGTTCTGCCTCCCGTCGTAAGTCTGGGGTCTGATGTAAAATAAAGCGTTGTCTGTTATGCTTCTGCAGCGGTTTTCCCTACCTTAAAGCAAAACTTTATACTCGCACGCTGCTGTGTCAAGTTAGACATCGTAAAACCGCAAACTCACGTGAAAACGACAGTGGAAATATGCTCACAAATAAATAAGCAAACCTGCCGGCCGCGGTTGTCTCGCGGTTCTAGGCGCGCAGTTCGGAACCGTGCGACTGCTACGGTCGCAGGTTCGAATCCTGCCTCGGGCATGGATGTGTGTGATGTCCTTAGGTTAGTTAGGTTTAAGTAGTTCTAAGTTCTAGGGGACTGATAACCACAGCAGTTGAGTCCCATAGTGCTCAGAGCCATTTTGAAATAAGCAAACCGCTCTGAAGGTCATCTTGTGTAATGACCATTGACGATAAAATTAAAACAGGAGAAATTCAGACTTATCTCGACGGAATGCCGTCATTTTTCCCGCTTTCCCATCCACGAATGTAATATGAAAAGAAGGGAAGATGCTGGTACGCTATAAAACTTCCACAACACAAAATGCGCTGGCTTGCAGAGAACAGATGTAGAGATTGAGGGAAAAATTGGTCATAAAGGATAACAGCACCGTAACAGCCAAAAAGAAGAGTTTCTTGACAATGTTTTCGGACAAAAGGAGAAACAATAGATAAATAATATTTGGATTAGTTTCTGAGCATATATTTAAGTTTATTACAAAAAACTTTTTTCGAAAAGTAATACAAAATGGCGACAATACAGCAATTCTCCCGAAGCGACCTGCGGCATTAACTATAACTGGTGTTAATTTGAATCTGGAAAAAAGAAAAAAATCTATGTAATCCACATGAATATAGCTAGTGAACCACGTAGGGGATTGTAGAAATATTGATTTTTTTGTAGTTGACAAGTGTTTGAATAAAGTCGTTCAATTTTCAACAAAAAAGGACAGTCATTTGTTAATAAATATTGTTTAAATTATCTAACCGAAAATTCCCTACGTAGTTCAATTTGAAATGTTATTTCAAAGTTGTGGTTAAATTTTCAAATAAATAGACTGAAAATTGTTGTAGTTACTCTGCGTATCGATTTGAAAAATCAAGTTTGGAGAAAAACGCGTTTGAAGTTTTGAAATGTGTTATAAACATGAACAAATGAAAAAAATTCTACTTCTAGAAAACTCTTACCATTAATCTGCTATCCCAGAACTGGCCTGTCATATTGTTGCCGTAGCGATCGAAATCATATCCAATAGTTTATCACAGATCGATTGAAATATCGCTCGTAGTAATTCCATGAACCCACAAAACAATTTCATCTAGGCCCCTTCCAAACAGGCGCATTGCTAGGACGATTCGACGGCTGATTTCATATGCGTTCCGTATTAACTTACTACTTGCTATAATAACTTCTGGGCATTCTGGACAAATAATAATTGTTGTGAAGTCTAAGCCTCGAGGACTTCGTTCTTGCAGCTTGATGTCTGCACTGCACGTTTTGCATTTCACGTACTGAGAAATAACAGAGAAAACGGCAGGAAAGTTAATAATCCTATAGCTCAATCCGTAATTCACATCGAAATCCTGGTCATTGTCTTTCAATTTCTTAGCAGAGGCACAGACTCATTCCGCACTGTTCTCAGCTTCAGATCTATTCTTTTGACTCCACTTATGGCATACTGCTTCGACATCGTGTTGTATACGATGTTTTCGTACCTCTTATGCCAGAATACACTTTGTTAGCACTCATCCTTTTTTGAAAGACAAACCTGAGTACTATAAGATGACAAACAATCAAAAGTCAACACTTCACACAAAAATTAAGATTCGAAGCGAAACAATTGTCTTTTTCGTACACTTATTGACACTTGACGAAGCCAAGCTATCGTATTATTGTTTTGAAACGCCTTTCTATACCCAGACACTACAGAGGGTATCGAGTTGGCCATTTCGGGTCAGCCGATGCGATAGAGGACGATCTCGGAATTCCATAGGACTTTTATTTATTTATTTATTCCGGGGGTTAGACTTCTTGCTTCATATTTTCGAATGTTCAAAGCATCTTTTAAACCAATAAAGATTTTTTGAAAATTCTGCAGTGGTGTTACCCCTTAAGCCATTCGTCGATAAAGGACTCTAAGCTCAGTGGTCCTCGTCGTCTTATTCAGCAATGTGGGGACACCGTGTTTCACTCTCTCGTTTCCTTCATCAAGACGTTGCAAGAAAATAAGTAAATAGATAAAATAGAATAAAACCTCCGTCTGAACAGGCCTTGAAGGCCAAACGGTACCGACCGGCCGCCGTGTCATGCTCACCTTTGGGCGCCACCGGATACGGATGGGCATGCGGTCAGCACATCGATCTCCCGGTCATTATCAGTTGTCGTGACTGGAGCCGCTACTTCTCAGTCAAGTAGCTCCTCAACTGGCCTCACAAGGGCTGAGTGCACCCCGCTTGCCAACAGCCCTCGGAAGACCCGGACACTGACCCATCCAAGTGCTAGCCAAGCCCGACAGCGCTTAACTTCAGTGATCTGACGAGAACCGTTGTTACTAATGCGGAAATGCCATTGGCAACTACGACGCTCCGTACATATATACTCATGACAGTCACGTACATGAGACATATGACAAGCAGGCGTCAATCAGAAACACCTGCAACACCAGAAAATTGTAGTGAAAACCAGGATAATCGGTAATTGGTGCAGGGACTGGCCGTTGACCCTGAACCGAGATTAATGTCACGTACTGCGAGCAAGTACGCGAATAGATCCGCTATTGCAACATTACTCTCCTAGTGACAAATCACTGGAAACAGTAACTGCCATAACGTACCCAGCAATAACCATCCGTAGGAACCTAAGGAGGAATGACCACATAAAACAAATGGGAGGAACATCTGATGCTAGACGGAGAGTCAATGGGAAAATCTTGACAAAATACAAAATATTTGTTCCACCGATTCTTGAGTATTGTCTATGCGTCTGGGACCGTTTCCATGTTGAATCAATAAGAAGGAAGGAAGGAAGGGAGGGAGGAGGGTTGGGTTTAACTTACCGCCGACATCGAAGTCATTAGAGACGGAGCACAAGCTCGGATTGTGTCAGGGATGGTGAAGTAAATCGGCCGTGCCCTTTAAAAGGAACCATCCCAGCATTTGCCTGGAGTGGTGTAAGGAAATCACGGAAAACTTAAATTTGGATGGCCGGATATGGGTTTGAACCGTCATTCTCCCGAATGCGAGTACAGTGTATCAGTGTCAGGGATCGAGTAGTAAATCAGACAAAAAATGTTCCAGAACTCTCCTTATCATACCACTGACGCGCTGTGGGCTTGTCCAGTGCTTCCATCGCAGTGACAGCGCTGGCCTGCAGAACCTGCTGCTGGTTCCACTCGCTGCAGCTGACTGACCACTTCTTCTGACCACTTCTTCTGTTCTTGGGGTAGATGTGGTGTGGTGCCACTCCGTGGATTGCCGTTTTGTGACGTGATGAAACCATATTTCAGTGCCTGTGGCGATGTTCGACAAAAAACTGTCAAGACAAGCCTCGTAAATCGCAGGTAGTTCCACATAGACGGTCTTTATGGTCTTCTGTTAGGCGGCGAGGAAACCAGCCAGCTAAGTCTAGGGGTCTGATGACCTCAGATGTTAAGTCCCATAGTGCTTAGAGCCATTTGAACCATTTTTTTGAAACCAGCCGGTACACACATTTGAGTAACCCAACGGGTGTGTCAGTGCTGCCAACAGAGATTTCCTGTTGTGCAGTGAGGTGTTTGATTGTGATCCATCGATCACGTCGAATGAGAGTGTCCGCACGTTCGAACATTGTAGGGATCGCAGCTATGGGCAGCCGGTCGGCATGCGGGAAACCGGGCGAGTTTGCGCGAGTTTGTTGCGATGATGCCAGACACCTCGTCCAACTGCTCACGGTGCTTTTGTTAACTTCCAGGTCTCGGCAGACATTCTGCAAGCATCTAAGAATGTCTGAGATGTTCTGGTTTTCCGTCAAAATAAAATTCAGCGAGAGGTCTCTGCTTGCAATGCACCTTCGTTACAGACATTATTTCGAAGACTACGTACAGTACGGCCACGTGTTAGAACTTCGTGAAACTAGAGACGCTGGAGCGGGAATATTCCATGACGTCGCACAACAAATCCCGCATTTTTTCAACCGAAATTGGCCCAGAAAAGAATGTGCTGCATTACTTACTGCGCGCCCCTCGCATTTTCCTGCGCGTGCGTCCTAACCTACGACTTCATCGTAACAACGGCGGGGACGTACAGTACATAGACCGACGCACGGTTTGGTTGCCCTCCCGCCGTTCCGTATTGACACAAAGGCGCCTCGAGGGCGCCGTGCCGCCGTGATAAGTGTGGGCGCCGAGTGGGATATGTCGGGCCGCGGACTGCAGATGGTAATGAGACGCCGTCCCGGCCCGCGCTGTTACGAGGCGTTCTCTGATTTATGCGACTCCGCCCCTCGCCTCTTGCTGCGTAGTGCAGAGGCAGAGAGCGGGAAACACGTAGCGGGGTCTCGCTACCCCACCCCCGCCGTTGAGGAAGAACAGTGACTAGATATGTCTTCCCGCTCTCTCTCTCTCTCTCTCTCTTTCTCTCTCTCTCTCTGTGTGTGTGTGTGTGTGTGTATGTGTGTGTGTGTGCTGACATCGTCAAATTCTTGTTAGAGAGCACTGTAATGCGCATTTTATTTTAAAATTTATCCCGGCGAGTTGTAATGAGAGGACGCTGAAATCAGTGGTATATGCGTGAATCTTACCTCATAAAGAAGATAAATTAATGGAGTTCTTAGATTACCTTAACTCGATTCATGAGCATACTCAGTTCACTCAGGAAACAGAGAAAGATGTGTGGCTGCTGTTTCTTGTGATGACGTGATGATGAGATTAATTGAAACTATAATAGCAGTGATTAAGTAGGCTTTCTGCTTGCCTTGTTCCACTAATGAGCTGGTGATGTTAAATCTCAACTGCGGTTCTGCTGTTGTCCCGATCGCATCCGACAAAATGGCTCTGAGCACTCTGGGACTCAATATCTGAGGTCACCAGTCCCCTAGAACTTAGAACTACTTAAATCTAACTAACCTAAGGACATCACACACATCCATGGCCGAGGCAGGATTCGAACCTGCGACCGTAGCGGTCGCGCGGTTCCAGACTGAAGCGCCTAGAACCGCTCGGCCACCGCGACCGGCTCGCATCCGACATAAGGCTCCATCCCATCTAGGTGAGGTTCCAGTATTCGAATTGATAATGAAAGGAGACAGCAGGGGGAAGGTACAGCCCGAGGAAAGACAGACAGATCTGGTAAAGTGTTGCATTTATTGTTCCAGAAGAACATATCAAATGAGAGATAGCCTGTTACAAGTGAATAACAGTTACTGTACACAAATTAAGCTAAGAATCTTGAGTGAACTAGTCTTGCTGCAGGATAGTTCACAAGAACAATTAAACAGGAAACAAATTACTGTCATTTTGATGAATGTTTTAAACCTAAATTAAGAGAGAGTGGTCCAAGACATAATTGAAATGCTGATAGTTGTGTCAATTGAGAAGACCGGCCCATGCAGGGAAAGTTTAGATTGCTATTCCGGAAACATGATATGTTCACCACGCCTACGGTTCGGTACACGTCGGAACTGTTACCGATTAGCACGCGGAAACTGATTACGGACAGTACTGTAGCGAGTCGCGCGATCAGTGGCCGCTACGGGTGTAGGAACCATGCACATCCGTGCATAACGGCGGCATCTTTCTAGCCGACGATGAACACTCTAGACTGCTCCAGCTAAGAAATGACTTCAATTGGGATCGTCGATTGCGTCTCTCGTCACTGTTGGGTATGAAGACTCAAAGACACACTGTGTGTCCACCACTAACGAAAAGGAACCCCATGACCAACCTACTAGGCGTGTCTCTTGCGAATTTATTCCGGTCCGTGAAGGCAGTGTCCCATCCCACTGGTTGAAATACCTGAAATAATGGGTCTTCCGCCAAAATTGTTGGTGGGGTGTGCCCCTTTGCTGCTGCTGAAGAAGGACTGAAATTCAAATTAACAGCTACCTTGGTCTTCCAAGAATACGTCACGTTGTACAAATTCTATATCAATTAAACCAGACGTCAGAAAATTAAAACTCTTCACGACCCGGGAGTCCTGTGACTAAGTAAGCTCCTAGTCCCTAATTGCCGCAGAAAACTTATGTGATACGGTTTAATCAGCATTTAATTAAATCTACTTTTAAACTAATAGCCCTGTTACCCCGTGACTTCTATCAGTTGACTCGGAATTTGAAGACAAAGCTAAATCTGTAATCAAACGTATTAATTAAATTTTATTTGCGCACTCTCCTTTTGCCAGAGCTCTGGACCAGCTGCTACCGTGCTTCCACATGCTTTGTGACTAGGTAGCACAATACATCAGTGCTACAGATTGTTGTCTGCCTTTCCTGAATGTTTTTGTTAAGCGGAATATTGATGGTTCTCTAGTGCATTCGGTTCAACGTAAACACAGCAATACGGATTTGTATATAGAATCGTCGAGATCACGTCGTTTATTTATTTATTTGCGATTTTCTTGTACTTTGTTATCTACATACAGCAACAGACAATATGTAGCACCTGAGTTTGTATGTATAACATTGAATATTTTAACATAAATTCAAATGAGTAAATATAACTAAGCATTATGGTATTTAAGATTAAAAAAGACACATAAAATATCTACTTAAAATAATAATGTACATAATTTTTAAAAATATACGTACTGCTCTTTGGTCATCTGGCGCACAGCGTCCGCCCCGATAGCCGCCACGGTAGCTCAGCGTGTTCGGTCGGAGGGTTTAGCTACCCTCTGTAATAAAAAAAAAAAAACTGAGTGAACGTATCAACGAACAGCCTGAACGAATGTCATCGGACGTCCGCCACGAACAAATTCAACGAACAAGATAGAACAAAATGAGATAAAAAAAAAATAGCTGAATGGTCTGCGTGACGGACTGCCGTCCTAAGGGGCAGGGTTCGATTCCCGGCTGGATCGGAGATTTTTCTCCTCCCAGGGACTGGGTGTTATGTTGTCTTCATTATCATTTCATCCCCATCCGGCGCGCAGTTCGCCCAATGTGGCGTCGAATGTTATAAGACCTGCACCAAAGCGGCCAGACTTACCCCGTAAGGGGCCTCCCGGCCAATGACGCCAAACGCTCATTTCCATTTCCATCTGGCGCACAGGTTTGTGTTCATCCCGAATCCAGAAGGCACATACTACTTATCTACTACTCTAACCTACGATGCTAAAACACAAATTTTGTAGTTTATAATTCTAGACTACACTATAGTACACAACATTGCACTACACAGCGTCACACCACAGAATTCTACACTTTCGTACCTTGTTTCCTTATTTGTCTGGACAGTTAGCCCCTGGCGCGCTGAGGCACAACTCAGGATTCACAGGGGCTGTACTGCCGTGTTACTCAAGGTTGAAGACATTGGGAGATGGCTGTCTGTGTTTCAGGAAATCCTTCCTGATCGTCCCTGAGGCTCTGCTCCTGGTTGCCTCCGGAATGTTGTTGTAGGTAAATGCTCTACCATGTGTGTCTCGTTGTCATGACATATTGCCTTTTCTTGGTTGCCTCTCGGCCATGTAGGCTTGCAGCACGTAAGCAGATATTTTAGCTGTCAGTAAGTTCAGCTTGTAGCAAAACTCATTATATTACAGACAGGTGTACTGTCAAAAACCTTCCTATGCTGGCCTTTAACATCTTGTCTAAGGCACACTCCCAGACGATGTCGTCAGGGTGCCAAATGCTCCACATTCACAATTATCTGTGGTACCTTGTCGTATTTTCAATAAGCAGTTGGGATGTGGACCATGTTCCGACCGGTAGTGCATGGCCTCTTCATCACAATGAAATATGATATTGTTGACTTTGTAACGTCCCCTTGGAAAAATTATGAATGACTGTGCTCGTAAACTCCTACGTTATTTGATAGAAAGACAGCTGAGTAAAACTGAACGTACTCAAACTATTCGCAACGCAATCTGACTTTCAATAAGCTCTAAAAAAGACAGCGCGCGCCAATACTGCCATCTAAATAAAAGATTCTGACTACTGAAGGGGTTAACTAAGGGCGGCGCCACCTCCCTGTTTTGGAAGTCAGAAACCGTGATGGGCGGCGCATGCGCCGTGTACTGAACGGTGGCCTATATAGGACGTCGAATTGCAATCTTGCGTCAGTTCTCAGCGGGACTCATCAGCAGAAGCAGCATTCCCTGAAGATGGCGAACAGTTGGATCGCCGAAATATCGAGTCAAGTTGATTTTAGGATCCGGCAGCAAACCCGAAAAGACTTTCAAGACTGATAGGTATAGTTAGCAAATGAAAGATTTTGATAGAGAACAAACAATGTATTTATCTTAATAGTGTTCAAAAGTCATATCCATCTTTACAAATTTCCTTTTTCTGGCGGACACATGTCCAGATCGTCCGCTTATAGCAACCTCTAAAAACTCTGGCATCCCTCTCTCCACATCCACCACTCCTGGCGGCTCACCTCCAGCGGCACAACGCTACGCGCTGTTCACATCTAACTGCCCAACACTACACAAGCGAATATTTCAACAGTGAGTCTAACCAGCCAAAGACTGTACACAGAGCAGTCACTGATTTTCATACAGAGCGCTACGAGGCGTTATCAACATAAAAACCTAAACAGCCTACTTACAACTTATCTTTTATGTTGGGAAGTGGTAGATTCTCCACCCTTTCTCTTCTCTGTTCCAGCTTTCTTGCCATTCTTTACAAACACATGACTTTCCTCCTTATTTGATGTGGCTCATGACACATTACAAACTATGGTTGTGCTTAGATCGCTTAGACGTAGAGCTCCCATAATTTCGGATCCAGACATCTTTGCTGAAGTGCTCGTACACCTAAGAACAGAGTTCAGAGAAAACTGATGTTCTACGCAGCAGGTTAACAGGCGCTATCGGTGAAAGTCAAAAACCAGAAGTGCACGTTGGCAAAATTTCTAGCTTTTCTATTCCAGTATTTCGTTCAACATAGACAGTATCATCCGAGAATATCAGAGCAGAGTGGTTTACCGCCCACCATAAAAGATTACAGACCTACTGGGATCAGTAAAGTACGGTCTGTTGTTAAGAACGGTGGAATTTACAAAATGGCTTGCCAGTGTGGTACGGCTAACATAGACCAGACCACGAGCACAGTGGAAGAACGCTGCACCGAGCATCTATGCTGCAATTTCCTTTTGCAGCCAAGTCTGCTATTGCTGAAAATTCATCTCCAAGGACTCTCAGTGGTGTGTATTAAAATAATTATTTTAGCCATAGTAACATCTTTTTGGGTTTTTATAACTAAAAAAATCGGCCGAAATTTGCGTAGAAGCGAATCTAGTGAACCGTGATGGCGGGTACCATTTGGATAATGCGTGGACCCCGTCATTTCCAGAGTACGACGGTCGCGGCGAGCGCCGCCCTGAGGACAATTGAGCTCCGCCAACTCCACCAGCGACGACGCTGCCCACCAGGTCATGTGATCAGTCTACCACCACGCCCTTGTTGCATGCGTGGGATTCTCACAAATCGCTAATAACTTACAGAGCGAGGAAGTTCTCGTCTGCCTTCAGTGGCTCACCCGAAGATGATTGGCAGATACCCAGTCGAAATATTGCGGACAGTAGTAAACGACGACTGGTTGATACCCCGAAATTTCTTTGGGCATTGTAACGTTAGCAGCTGCTGCCCATCCATTATTCCATAACTTAGAATAAAGGACTGTAGCACATATTTAACCGTAACGAATGCTGCTCAGGTACGAAGCGCTTTACACCAATTTTTGATAAATTGAGGCTCAAAGTTCTGTGAGCCTGTTGCAAACCATACGAGAGCGACACCGTTGTTAAAGTAACCAGCTAAGGCGGCAGACACTGTTGCTTATCAACCAGCAGAAACAGTAATAACCGTAAAATACCCAGGGTACCCGTCCATCGCGTCCTAAAGTGGAACTACCACGTAAGTCTAGTCGTAGGGAAAGCAGTTGCCGGCGAAGAGTCATTAGTGGAATTCTTAGGAAAAGAAAACATGAAATGAACGTATTGCCAGCGGTTGTAAGTACTTCTATTCGATGCCGCTTCGGCGACTTGCGAGTCGATGAAGATGAGATGAAATGATTAGAACGACACAAATACCCAGTCACCGAGCAAAGAAAATCGCCGATCCGGCTGGAAATCGACCCCACGATGCAGAGTCATCGACAGTAATCACTTTTTTTTTTTTTTTTTTTAATCATGACCGAAGCGAGATCCGAACCATCGATCCATCGTTTATCAATATTGAGAGCTACCGATTTTTTTCCGTTTTTCTTTTTTTCTTTCTATCTGTTTCGTCGTTGCTATTCTTCAGCAGTTCCATCTACTGAACTTTCACTTAGTTTTTTATTACAGCGGATGGCTTGATTGTTATAAGACGGTGTGACAGAGATTCCAATCTAAATCTTGCCTGTTAAAATGTCGCATTGTTACCAAGGCTCCGAAAAATGGGAGGAAAATTTCATCTAAAGAAAACAAAATTATCGGCCTGTATCGGTTAATTACGTTTGTGAGGCTTTCAGCGAGTGAGGTGGTGCAGTGTGAAACACCCCCGTTTAATTCCTTCATTGGATTTTGTGTAATTTATCGAAGCCACCAAACAGTTAATTATTATGATTATATGACCGTGTGCTTAAAGGATGAAAGGTTATCGGTTTCTTCTGCTGAGGTTTCAGGGGTATTTCAACCGAGTGCGGCTGTTCTGAGACTGAATAGTGGAATGATTGAGAGTTTGTCTATTATCAAGGACCATAAAGGTTGCGATGTACAAACTGATATATATTTCCTACTAACACACAAATTCTGAGGCAGTTGCTACTTTCGCCTTACACGTCTAATTACAGTTATATCTTTTTATTGGTTGCTGATTTTCAGTACTTCGTCACACGCAATGCTGATGGTTAACATTCACAACAATCCTCACTGCACCCATGGTTGTTGCTGGCCGACGCGAAACACGTAATTCGGCACTTGTCACTTTCTGTTCCGTATCACTCGCGAATCGGTATTAGTGAGGGTCAACCCCACGACGATCAGGGGGACGTGCTCACTCGTCATATTCCGGTGAATTTTACTCGACCACCATTCTTGCCCGTCTCTCCCGCACCACTGCTCGCTCGACACCCTCCAGTGGTACTCCGCACTCGACACTCGTCTCACTGCCTCCTGCAGCGCTTGACAATCGACTCCTGTCTGCTATCGACCTGGGCGACGGATACTAGCATCTATGTTCGTGGAATCACGGATCCCTTACAAGTGCTTAGCTACAGGACTCGCATTTGAGAGAACGACGGTTCTCCGTGATTTCCCTAAATCACTCCAGGCAAATGCCGGGATGGTTCCTTTGATGGTTCCATTTCTAGATAGATTCCAAAATATTCATTATTTTCCTTTTGAGGCAGTTAATTTCTTAATGAAAAGGTCGAGGACGTTCAAGTTACCGAGAACTGACAAAACTAGACACTCTTCGGAACAAGATTATCAGTGTTGAGTCTGTATCATTTCTTTTACACTTATTTTTCTTATTAATAGCGCTTGGAGCACTTCTTACTAAAAATTCTGGAGAAAATCCACGGCACTTTAGCTAACTTCCGTTGGATAGCAACGCTTTGTAGTTTTGAGTATGAATGTTCTTGGAAGCTCCTGTAATTTAATCTCAGTGACTGAGCTTTAGCATCAGGTCACTAATAATTTGCTATACATCATGTAAAGTGTCTGTCGTCTGTTTAAACAGTACTTGTTTGTTGCAGGTGAATGGGGTTACCATCGACAAGGATACTGTCAGGCTGGTTTCAGTGCATGTTTGTCAAAGGTAAGATCGTAAAAGTCTCACATACCGCACGCAATTATGAAGTGCTGACTTACCATTTTTGAGTATTCATAATGGTACTGTTCCAAAGAACAAATTATTAGTGTAATTAATATGTTGTACTGGAAATCGACGAACTATTCTGCAGGTGCAAAGCACACTTCCTTTCTACTGTTGCCAGCAGAGTGAAGAGGCAGCTTCATGTCCCGTAGGCTCTTCACAATGTGTTCGCAAAACGCCTGTGTCCAACGTGCGCAGACTTCTGTTCGCACCTGGCTTTCACTTCATCTACCAGCTCACTGAATTTGACCAACTACTCGTAGCAAGTGGCTTACGAAATACAGGTGCTGGGTACAGCGATGTCTGTAAGAAAGGTGACTTGCTCTGTTTTGTTGCTCTCTGTTACTAAACGTGATAGTGGGCGCAAATTAAAACTAATTGACAGACATCATCGTACGCTAACACGAATTGTGTCAAAACAACACAAAATCACCGCAGTTAAAGTGACTGCAGAGCTCAGTAGCCATCATCGAGACCCCGTATCTATCGACACTGTCCGCCGAGCACTCCATAAAGCAAATATTCATGGACTAGCTGCTATAACGAAACCATTAGTGACGACAAATAAAACAAAGAAGCATAAAACATGGTGTCAGGAGCATAAATCCTGGAGGGCTGATCAGAGGAAACACGTCATATGGTCCGACGAGTCAACGTTTTCGTTATTACCGACATCGGGCCGGACTGACGTGTGTAGAACGCCAAAAGAAGCCTACAATCCTCATTACTTGATTCCAACGGGCCAGCCGCTGTGGCCGAGCGGTTCTAGGTGCTTCAGTCCGGAACCGCGCTGCTGCTATGGTCGCAGGTTCGAATCCTGCATCGGGCATGGATGTGTGTGAAGTCATTAGGTTCGTTAGGTTTAAGTAGTTGTAAGTCTAGGGGACTGATGACCTCAGATGTTAAGTCCCATAGTGCTTATAGCCATGTGAACAATTTGATTCCAACGGTTAAGTGTGGCGGTGGAAGTGTTATTGTGTGGGCAGCCATACACGGTATTCTGTTGGTCCCATCATTACTCTCAAAGGACGTGTTACAGTCAACGATTACGTGAACATTTTAGGTGATCAGGTGCAGCTTATGCTTCAAATGTTGTCCCCCAACAATGATGCCGTATTTCAAGACCATAACACACACATTCACACGGTTAGGACAGTACAAGCGTGGTACGAGGAGCACGCAACTGAACTGCAGCGTCTTCCCTGACCAGCACTTGAACATTATCGAACCCTTGTGGGCGGTATTGGAGACTACGGAGCAGATTTCTGCCTCCCTCGTCACTACAGGAGTTAGAAGAGGTCCTGATCAAAGAGTAACGTAACATTCCTCTGGAGACTATAGAGTGGCTGGATTGAAGAGTTTTTAGCAAACAGAACACAGCATGTTTTTCTCAATGGAGAGACGTCTACAGGCGTTAAAGTAACCTCTGGCGTACCACAGGGGAGTGTTATGGGACCATTTCTTTTCACAATATATATAAATGACCTAGTAGATAGTGTCAGAAGTTCCATGCGGCTTTTCGCGGGTGATGCTGTAGTACACAGAGAAGTTGAAGCATTAGAAAATTGCAGCGAAATGCAGGAAGATCTGCAGCGGATGGGCACTTAATACAGACAAATGTAGTGTATTGCGAATACATAGAAAGAAGGATTCTTTATTGTATGATTATATGATAGCGGAACAAACACTGGTAGCAGTTACTTCTGTAAAATATCTGGGAGTATGCGTGCGGAACGATTTGAAGTGGAATGATCATATAAAATTAATTGTTGGTAAGGCGGGTGCCAGGTTGAGATTCATTGGGAGAGTCCTTAGAAAATGTAGTCCATCAACAAAGGAGGTGGCTTACAAAACACTCGTTCGGCCTATACTTGAATATTGCTGATCAGTGTGGGACCCGTACCTGGTCGGGTTGACAGAGGAGATAGAGAAGATCCAAAGAAGAGCGGCGCGTTTCGTCAGAGGGTTATTTGGTAAGCGTGATAGCGTTACAGAGATGTTTAGCAAACTCTAGTGGCAGACTCTGCAATAGAGGCGCTCTGCATCGCGGTGTAGCTTGTTGTCCAGGTTTCGAGAAGAGGTATCGAATATATTGCTCCCCCCTACTTATACCTCCCGAGGAGATCACGAATGTAAAATTAGTGAGATACGAGCGCGCACGGAGGCTTTGCGACAGTCGTTCTTCCCGCGAACCATACGCGAGTGGAACAGGAAAGGGAAGTAATGACACTGGGACGTAAAGTGCCCTTCACCACACATCGTTGGGTGGCTTGCGGAGTATAAATGTAGATGTAGATGTAGATTATATGCCAGTATTCCAAGAAGAGTCGCACCTGTATTACGGGTAAATGGGGGTCCAAACCCTTATTGATAAACCATTCCCAGGTAACTACAGGTCTTAACATTATTTTGCCTATCTCCTGTATGTCTTATGAAATGAATATGACGAAAAATTAGAACTCGCACGGGAGTTTGGCGATAGTCGTTCTTCCCGCTCGCTATTTGTGAATGGAACAGGAGAGGCACGAAAAGATGGTATCATAAGCAACCTGCACCACACACTGTAAGATAGCTTGTGGGGTAGAGACGTAGACGCAGATCGAGCATCGCCTCGCTTGCGAGCGTTAGGTAGTTTGGATACGGAGCCGTGGTGATGGACCACTGTACAAATTTTAGAACGGGAGAACTAAAGTTTTTAGAGGGAGGCCGCGTCGCGCCACTTAAACGTCAAAAGAAACGCTAGAAGCTAATGACAATGGGGAGCGCCCTGGACCGAGGGGCCTGAGTGCCTCGCCGCGGTCACAGTAGGAAATGAACGGGGCGCCGCGCGGGAGTTGTTGCCGATGGGAGGTTAATGTCTCGCGCCCGGCGGAGCAAAAAAGGCCAGCGTGTCCCGCCGGAATGCTTTGGCCGCGGTGCGCCGCCTAAAACAGAACAGAGGAGCCGGGGGCGGCTGACGATGGATGGCGGAGGACGAACCGGTGACCCGCGGGTACACGGCCGCCGCCGCCACCGGACAAGACAGCGCGATTTGTGGCGGGGCGCCCGATGACAATGCTCGCCAGATAAAGTCCCCCGCTCATAAATATTTACCGCCATTTCCATACGTGACGGCCGCGCCGGCGACGTCGTATACATTAGGCCGAAACCATTGTCATTTGCAAACGGCGGCGCGTTACACGCCACAATGGACGACCCGCCGTGGCGCCGGGCCGAACGCGGCGCGGATATTTGGCGGCTTTTAGCGGCGCCACGCTGCAGCCTTACCCGTCTTGCGGCGCCAATGTATTAAGAGCCGTGCTCTGTCTGAGGTCGCGGTCGTACGGCCGACCGACGGAGCTGTACAGCCGTAAGAACAATTTTGGTTCCGCGAAGGACATTCCATTCCACACCACTCCAACTATTCACGTTGCTTGGTCACCCTGGCATTTAATTTTTTCTTCTCTATTTATATCCACTTCTAGCGACGCAGGAGCAAATTGAGGAGCCAAGCTCCTTGGGCATGGAACGAGTCAGTATGTGTAATTACGGCAGAGAATAATGTAATAAATCAAATAAAATTTACGCGAATCCTATGTACATGGTGGTCCATTGATCGTGACCGAGCCAAACATCTCACGAAATAAGCGTCAAACGAAAAAACTACAAAGAACGAAACTTGTCTAGCTTGAAGGGGGCTCGCTAGATGGCGCTGCCATAGGTCAAACGGATATCAACTGCGTTTATTAAAATAGGAACCCCCATTTTTTGTTACATATTCGTGTAGTACGTAAAGAAATATGAATGTTTTAGTTGGACCACTTTTTTCGCTTTGTGATAGATGGCGCTGTAATAGTCACAAACATATGGCTCACAATTTTAGACGAACAGTTGGTAACAGGTAGGTTTTTAAAATTAAAATACAGAACGTAGGTACGTTTGAACATTTTATTTCGTTTGTTCCAATGTGATACATGTACATTTGTAAACTTATCACTTCTGAGAACGCATGCTGTTACAGCGTGATTATCTGTAAATACCACATTAATGCAATAAATGCTTCGACGACCAATCCACCTGTCATGAAATATGCTATTCAATACCACTTCAACCGCAAGCGAGCTATGTGCCGGACATCCATCATGTTGGAAGTACATCGCCATTCTGTCATGCAGTGAAACATCTTGTTGTAACATCGGTAGAACATTACGTATGAAATCAGCATAAATTGCACCATTTAGATTGCCATCGATAAAATGGGGGCCAATTATCCTTCCTCCCATAATGCCGCACCATTCATTATTCCACCAAGGTCGCTGATGTTCCACTTGTCGCAGCCATCGTGAATTTTCCGTAGCCCAATGGTGCATATTATGTCGGTTTACGGTACCGCTGTTGGTGAATGACGCTTCGTCGCTAAATAGAACGCGTGCAAAAAATCTGTCATCGTCCCGTAATTTCTCTTATGCCTAGTGGCAGAACTGTACACGACGTTCCAAATCGTCGCCATGCAATTTCTGGTGCATAGAAATTTGGTACGGGTGCAATCAATGTTGATGTAGCATTCTCAACACCGACGTTTTTTAGATTCCCGATTCTCGCGCAATTTTTCTGCTACTGACGTGCGGATTAGCCGCGACAACAGCTAAAACACCTACTCCCTGGGCATCATCATTTGTTGCAGGTCGTGGTGGACGTTTCACATGTGGCTGAACACTTTCTGTTTCGTTAAATAACGTAATTATCCGGCGAACGGTCCGGACACTTGGATGATGTCGTCCAGGATACCGAGCAGCATACATAGCACACGCCCGTTGGGCATTTTGATCACAATAGCCATACATCAACACGATATCGACCTTTTCCGCAGTTGGTAAACGGTCCATTTTAACACGAGTAATGTATCACGAAGCAAATACCGTCCGCACTGGCGGAATGTTACGTGATACCACGTACTTATATGTTTGTGATTATTACAGCGCCATCTATTACAAACCGAAAAAAGTGGTCCAACTAAAATATCCATATTTCTTTACTTACAACACAAATATGTAATAAAAAATGGGGGTTCCTATTTTTAAAAACGCAGTTGATATCCGTTTGACCTATGGCAGCGCCATCTAGCGGGCCAACCATAGCGCCATCTGGTTTTTCCCCTTCAAGCTAGACAAGTTTCGTTCTTTGTAGTTTTTTCGTTTGACGCTTATTTCAGGAGATATTTGACTCGGTCGCGATCAATGGACCACCCTGGATACATTCTAAAACGAAAATATGACACACCACGAAAGAATTGACCGAATGGATCGGAAATCGGCAGGTGTGATACACGGGTACAGGCAAACAAATGATTACAGTTTCAGAAAAGTCGGACGATTTAATCAATTGAAAGAGTTTCACAAATCAAGCAAATCAATAACACATTTCATCCACATCCGGTCCTTATGCAAGCAACTGGTAGAGTTATTAGATGTTCCCCTGAGGGAACACACGTGCTAGCATTTCATCCGAGACCTCCAAGCAGGCTGCAGTATTACGTCGTTGCATATTATCGAGTGTACTTAGTACGTCCTTACAAACAGCGTCTTTCTGCTTTCCCCACAGAAAAAAAGTCTACAAGTTTTCAGTATGAAATTCTCACTCTGCGGCGGAGTGTGCGCTGATATGAAACTTCCTGGCAGATTAAAACTGTGGCGGACCGAGACTCGAACTCGGGACGTTTGGCTTTCACGGGCAAGTGCTCTACCAACTGAGCTACCTGAGCACGACTCACGACCCGTCCTCACAGCTTTAGGTAGAAGACGAGGTACTGGCGGAGTTAAATGTGTGAGGACGGGTCGTGAGTCGTGCTTGGGTTGCTCAGTTGGTAGAGCACTTGCCCGCGAAAGTCAAAGGTCCCGAGTTCAAGTCTCGGTTCGGCACACAGTTTTAATCTGCCAGTAAGATTCAAGTCTATAAGTGCCAAATCCAGGGAATGGGCCAGCCAAGGTACAGGCCTTCTGCGTTTAATTAAACGATTTGGAAATAATTCGCGAAGACATACTGTAGCACTTCTTGCACTATGGCCTGGACAGCCACCATGTTCGTACCTCAGGTCCCTCGTAGCCTGCGGAGGAGCGTCTTCTACCAACCGTGGAAGCTCTCTGTTGGGAGGCTGCGATACGTGTGCACGTTCAGTGTTCCGTCACGAAAAACTGGACAATCAGCCTATGGCTCACTGTCTCATACCACATGTTTACACTCCACACACGCTGATACTTCACCTGACAAGGCCAACGGGGATTGTCAACAGACCAACAGTGCACGTTTCGGTGGTTTACCTGGCCATGATTGGTAAATGTGGATTCACATTAAACAAGATACATATTGGCTGTGGAGCATTCTCTCTTAATACCCATGTGCAAAAGTTGACACGACTTTCACAATCGTTTCCAAGGAGCACTTGATGGGGGAAGATGCGATAGGGATGGAACCTATGTCAAAGGAGAATGCGTAGGGCATCAGCCTGACTGATGTCAATTTCTCGTGCTATTATGCGGGAGCTAATTTGCGGATCAACTGCAACAGCAGCAAGAATATCTTCTGTTGTCACTTGTTTCCTTCTGTTATATTGTCTAGGTGTTACACTACCACTTTCACTTTATTGATTAGAGAAGCTGATATATAATTGCCGAGATGGTTGACGTCTATTGGAATATCTTGCGACATACACCGTGCAAGAATGAACTGCATTCTTACTACACTCTCCATACCCCGTGAGCATGTCGGCTTTTTCTGCTTTAATAAGTACCATCGTCCTCTCAGGACATAACTGATTAGCAAGTCGCAATGCACTCAGCGAACACACAAGCACACTGTAACCAAACATAGTATCGTACCTAGCAACTACGTAGGCTGAAATGCCTAAACAAGTGTCGGTGCGGAAACTTTGCACAAAACAATAACTCGTAAACGACTCAGAATAGAATCTTGCAACAAACATCACTGACATTCTAAATTTACCCTATTTTTAGTCTGTTAGTGTCAACAGGTACCGTTCCATTTAAAAAACCGTTAAGTGTGCACAAAATTACACTTTATAAGTATTATTACGATCTGTATCGGCGGCTAACAATGCGAGCCCCTGACTACAAATCCCGCCCCCCTCCCCGCCATCCCCCGCCCACCCCGCCGTCGTCCCCGTCGAAGGTTCGAGTACTCCCTGAGGCATGGGTGTGTGTGTTGTTGTCCTTAGCGTAAGTTAGGTTAAATACTGTGTAGGCTTAGGGACCGATGACCTCAGCAGTTTGGTCCCCTAAGAATTCACACATATGTGAACTACAAAGCCGTTCTGTGAAAACCGCACATCAATAGCACTTTTCATTTCTGCAACATTTGCGATGCATTTTAGGTGATTCATATAAACAAATGAAAAATACAGGTCCCAGAGAACACTACGCAGTGATCTTACTAGATGTTTCACACGCATCTCACAGCGCTTTGTATCATGGAGTGATCCACAAATTTGACACACAGCGAATGCCTAGCTCCCCAGTGCCTTTACTCGGTACATATATGGACGGTCGCCTGGTCTGCATCATTATCGGATACGCTAGAGTGACAAGCGGAGAAGTTGTCGCAGGAGTGCCTCGGGCTCGGTGCTAGGTTCTGTGTTGTACAGTGTCTATGCCGCAGACCTTCCGTCGTCACTTCGCTTCGGCAGATACACACACGCTGATGACACTGCACTCGTCTGTAGGAACATCCACGACGCCTGCATAGATATTGTAACATGGACAACAGACTGGTGCAGTAAGTTTAGTACCACAGAAAGTCAGGTGATCATCCTCGCGGAACGAAGACCTATTCGCCAATTCGACTCGCCAATACCATGGAGTCCGACGGCAAAGTACACTCCCTGACAAAACGCAGTGAAATGCTCAGAAAACTTGGTCAGGTGTCAATGTGACTTCATTCACATACACACCAGTGGCAGGTATATAAATGATTAGATTTCTGATGCTCTATGACACGATCAAATTGCATTAGTGTTGTTCGTGTGTAGTGTCCTTCCAGGCCTGTTACACATACACTCATGCTCAGAAAAAAAAACGGAACACCTTGAACGACTAGAGGCAGGACGTTCATATTCACAGGCCATGTACATTAGTATGTTCTGAAGAAATGATTAGCATTTCAGTCACCTCGGTTCAGCCTGTGCCCTGTTGCTTAGTAGGCACAGAGACTGCCATGGGCCCCGTAAACTTGGTCCACGCGTAGTGGCGTCGACGCGTATAAGACGCGAATGGCGTCCTGTGATGTAGCCATTCATGCTGCATTCACCAGGTTGCCAGGTTTCAAAGTTCGTCTGTGGTAGTTGGCATTGGGTCACAGCGCTATACCCATCGTTCTACCTTTTTTTTCTTTTTTTTGGGGGGGGGGGGGGGGGGCTCCAGTCTTCTGACTGGTTTGACGCGGTGCACCACGAATTCCTCTCCTGTGCCAGCCTCTTCATCTCAGAGTAGCACTTGCAACCTATGTCCTCAATTATTTGCTGGATGTATTCCAATCTCTGTCTTCCTCTACAGTTTTTGCCCTCTACAGTTCCCTCTAGTACCATGGATGACATTTCCTCATGTCTTAACAGATGTCCTACCGTTCTGTCCATCAGTGTTTTCCACATATTCATTTCCTCTCCGATTCTGCGCAGAAACTCCTCATTCCTTACTTAATCAGTCCACCTAATTTTCAACATTCGTCTGTAGTACCACATCTCAAATGCCTCAATTTTCTTATGTTCCGGTTTTCCCACAGCCCATGTTTCACTACCATACAATGCTGTACTCCAGACGTACGTTCTCCGAAATTTCTTCCTCAAATTAACGCTTATGCTTGATACTAGTAGACTTCTCTTGGCCAGGAATGCCCTTTTAGCCATTGTTAGTCTGCTTTTAATGTCCTCCTTGCTCCGTCCGTCATTGGTTATTTTACTGCCAAGGTAGCAGAATTCCTTAACTTCATCTACTTCGTGATCATCAATCCTGATGTTACGTTTCTCGCTGTTCCCATTCCTACTACTTCTCATTACTTTCGTCTCTTTTCGATTTACTCTCAGTCCATATTCCGTACTCATTAGATTGTTCATTCCGTTCAGCAGAACATTTAATTCTTCTTCACTTCCACTCAGGGTAGCAATGTCATCAGTGAGTCGTACCACTGATATCCCTTCACCTTGAATTTTAATTCCACTTCGAACCTTTCTTTTATTTCTATCATTGCTTCTTCGATGTACAGATTGAACAGTAGGGGCGAAAGGCTACGTCCTTGTCTTACACCTTTTTAATCCGAGCACTTCGTTCCTGGTCGTCCACTCTTATTATTCCCTCTTGGCTCTTGTACATGTTGTGTATTATCCGCCTTTCCCTACAGCTCACCCCTATTTTACTCAGAATTTCGAACATCTTGCACCACTTTACATTGTCGAAGGGTTTTTCCAGGTCAACAAATCCAACGAACGTCTCTTGATTTTATTTTAGTCTTGCTTCCATTATCAACCGCAATCAACCGCAGTGTCACAATTGCTTCTCTAGTGCCTTTACCTTTTGTAAAACCAAACTGATCGTCATCTAACGCATCCTCAGTTTTCTTTGTCATTCTTCTGTGTATTATTCTTGTCAACAACTTCGATGCATAAGCTGTTTAGCTGACTGTGCGATAATTCTCGCACTTATCAGCTCTTGCTGTCTTTGGAATTGTGTGGATGATATTTTTCCGAAAGTCAGATGGTATGTCGCTAGACTCATACATTCTATACACCAACGTGAATAATCGATTTGTTGCCACTTCCCCCAGTGATTTTTAGAAATTCTGAAGGAATGTTATCAATCCCTTCTATCTTATTTGATCTTAAGTCCTCCAAAGCTCTTTTAAATTCTAATACTGGATCCCCTATCTCTTCTAAATCGACTCCTGTTTTTTCTTCTATCACCTCATAAAAACCTTCAACCTCATAGAGGCTTTCAATGTATTCTTTCCACCTATCCACTCTCTCGTCTGCATTTACCAGTGGAACTCCCGTTGCACTCTTAATGTTACCACCCTTGCTTTTAATGTCAGCCGGTCGGAGTGGCCGAGCGGTTAAAGGCGCTACAGTCTGGAACCGCAAGACCGCTACGGTCGCAGGTTCGAATCCTGCCTCGGGCATGGATGTGTGTGATGTTCTTAGGTTAGTTAGGTTTAAGTAGTTCTAAGTTCTAGGGGACTTATGACCACAGCAGTTGAGTCCCATAGTGCTCAGAGCCATTTTTTTTAATGTCAGCGAAGGTTGTTTTGACTTTCCTATATGATGAGTCTGTCCCGACAATCATTTCTTTCTCGATTTCCTCACATTTTTTATGCAGTTATTTCGTCTTAGTTTCCCTGCACTTCCTATTTATTTCATTCCTCAGCGGCTTGTATTTCTCTCTTCCTGAGTTTCTCGGAACATTTTCGTACTTGCTCCTTTCATCGATCAAATGAAGTATTTCTTCTCTTATCCATGGTTTCTTCGCAATTACCTTGTATGTAACTATGTTTTTATTTTCAGTTTCTGTGATAGCCCTCTTTATAGATGTCCATTCCTCTTCAACTGTATTGCCTACTGAGCTATTCCTTATTGCTGTATCTATAACCTTAGAGAGCTTCAAGCGCGTCTTGTCATTCCTTAATACTTCTGTATCCCACTTCTTTGCGTATTGGTTCTTCCTTACCAATGTCCTAAACTTCAGCCTACTCTTCATCACTACTATATTGTGATCTGAGTCCATATCTGCTCTTTGGTACGCCTTACAATCCAGAATCTGATTTCGAAACCTCTGTCTGACCAAGATGTTATCCAACTGAAATCTTCCCGTATCACCAGGTCTTTTCCAAGTATAGTTCCTCTTCTTGTGATTCTTGAACAGAGTATTCGCTATTACTAGCTGAAACTTGTTACAGAACTCAATTAATCTTTCTCTCTCTCATTCCCAGTCGCTAGCCCATATTCTCCTGTAACCTTCTCTGCTACTCCTTCCCCTACAACTTCATTCCAGTCCCATGAGTATTAGATTTTCGTCTCCCTTTATGTACTGTATTACCCTTTCAATATCCTCATATACTTTCTCTATCTCTTCATCTTTTAGCTTGCATCTTCGGCATCTATACCTGAACTATCGTTGTTGGTGTTGGCTTGCTGTCGATTCTGATAAGAACAACCCTATCACTAAACTGTTTACAGTAACACACTCTCTGCCCTACCTTCCTATTCATAACAAATTCTACTGCTGTTATACCATTTTCTGCTGCTGCTGATATTACCCTAGACTCATCTGACCAGAAATCCTTGTCTTCTTTCCATTTCGGTTCACTGACCCCTAATATATCTAGATTAAGCCTTTGCATTTCCCTTTCAGATTTCCTAGTTTCCCTACCACGTTAAAGCTTCTGAAATTCCAAGCCCCGATTAGTAGAACGCAATCGTTTCGTTGATTACTCAGTCTTCTTCTCATGGTCACCTCCCCCATGGCAGTCCCCTCCCGGAGATGCGAATGGGGAAGTATTCCGGAATCTTTTGCCAATAGATAGATCATCCTGACACCTTTCAGTGACAGGCCAAATGTCCTGTGGATACTCGTGTCTTTAATGCAGTGGTTTCCATTGCCTTCTGCATCCTCATGCCGTTGATCACTGCTGATTCTTGCGCCTTTAGGGGCAATTTCCCACCCCTAGGACAAGAGAGTGCCCTGAACCTCTATCCGCTCCTCCGCCATCTTTGACAAGGCCGTTGGAAGAATGAGGGGTGACTTCTTATGCCGCAAGTATTCGGCCGCCAATGCTGATTATTAATCAAAATTTCAGCAGTGGCTGGGATTCGAACCCGGGACCGAGGAAGTTTTAATTACTAATCAAAGACGCTACCTGTAGACCACGGGTGCATCCCGTTTTACCCCATCCGACACATTTTCGATTGGCGACAAGTATGGTGATACGGCGAGTCAGGACAACAGGTTGACATCGTGTGACACCTAGAAGGCACGTGTACATGACAGCAACATGTGGTCGTGCATTGACTTGCTGAAAAATGCCGTCTGGGGTGTTGTCCAGAAAGAGCATGTCTGCGGTTCGCAGAATGACATTCACAAAGGTCAAACAAGTTATAGTGCCCTGGATATGCACCGTATGTTATTTGTGTTTGTACCCAGTAGCACCCAAGACCATAAGTCCTTGAGTTGGCGTTGTATGTCTTGTGCGAATGCAGTCACGGTGATGCTGCCTCCCCTACCTGCGGCGAACGAAAATGTGACCATCATTTTCAAATACTCAGAACCTGGATTAATCAGAAAACACTACCCGGTGCCATTCATGAACCCATTGACGTTGTTCCATACATCTTTGCCGTCTAGCATGTTTCTGCATATTCGTCAAATAGTAGGCGGTGAAGTGGACGACGCGCACGTAACCCACGTTGTAATAAAAGGCGACGGACTGTCACACCTGAATGTATACTATATGTTCCACTGTTCCACTGTTGTACGAGAACCGAGGAGGACATAGATCTGTCTTGCGATGCCATTCGGATGAGGTGTCGATCTTCTCGTGGGGTGGTCTGGGTGTTGTGACTTGACTATCTGGTCGTGTTCGGCAGCCTTCCGTGAACCATTCTGCACACGCCCGTTGCACTGCCGAAACACTTCGTCCCACACGAGCAACAGTTTCCCGGATGGATTCATCATGCCAATAATGCGCCCTCTTTCAAGCTCACTCATTTGACGGTACGGTTCGCGCATACATCAAAAAAGCATCCTGCACGTCTGCGCAAGCCGTACGGATCCATGTTCATAGAGACCACGAGAGCCGCAGGCACATTTTACCGGTAGGTGGTGTTGCGCTGCGATATCGTTGTTGACCTTTAACCCGCGGGCCGGCGTGGTTCAGATGCTAATCATTTCTGCATAACATACTAATGTACATGTCCTGTGAATGTGAACGTCTCGTTTTTAGTCGTTCAAGGTGTTCTGTTTTTTCTGATCATGACCAGGATCAGATATTGAGTGATCGCTGTAAAGGTCACTGAGATGTCACGTATACGTGTGAGGCAGCGTTATCGGCACCTTGGAGTCTGAAAGGGACCTCATTGTACGTTTAGAATGGTGCACTGGCCCGTTGATGAATGGCGTTGCACTGTGGTCAGCGATGAATCGCGGTTCTACACTATCGCAGATGAACATCGGCGGCATGTATGGTGGCGAACTGGAAATCGCCGGCCGCTGTGGTCGAGCGGTTCTAGGCGCTTCGGTCCGGAACCGCACTGCTGCTACAGTCGCAGGTTCGAATCCTGCCTCGGGCATGGATGTGTGTGATGTCCTTAGGTTAGTTAGGTTTAAGTAGTTCTAAGTTGGAGGGGACTGATGACCTCAGAAGTTAAGCCCCATAGTGCTCAGAGCCATTTGAACCATAAAACGACCATGGTCGGCAATACTGGACTACCCTCATATCGCGGAGAGGTAGGAACACGTAATGCACGCAGACACACTGTAGAACTTGGTGGTCCTAGTGTTACAGTGTGTTACAATGTGGACAGGCTTAGTGTGAGCAGTACATGAGGAGAAACTCTTGCAATGATTGGATATTGGTCGAATAGACAGGCCTTCCCATTTCCCTGACTTAAATCTCATCCAGAACCTCTGGAATACGTTGGGGAGACGTATCTGCATGAACCATCGACCATCCAGCAGTTTTCAATCGCGCTGCTGGAGGAATGGAAGTCCTTACCGCAAGAACTCCTTATCAACCTTGCCAGAATGGTAGTACGTTGCAAAGCATGCAGTGACGTCTGTGGTCATAACACACGTTGTTAGGAACCATGTCCCGCCTTTTGTCATGTCCAGGGGACCACCGTGAATCGCAGTGACTTCATGTAATTATTGTCTAGGAATGAAAGTATCGATTCTGTTTTGTGTCAGTGCGTATTTCTTGTAGTTACCATCTGTACTATACTGTAGCATTTCTTTTTACGTATGGCAGAAGTTTTATTGAATTACATTACTTGGCAGTGACAAATCATGTAAAAGTCTTTAAGATTTGCACACCACTATAATTCGATGGGTGACCCCTGGGAACACTGAATACTGTTAGCATAGGGGCACGTAGGTCACTGAAATGGTGTCCAGTTGACAAGAAATGCACCACACTATCATGCCATGATGATGATGGTGATGAAGTCCCATACTCTGTGATGGAGCGTAGGGGAACGATACGACATTATTATTGAAGTTAAAATCTTCTGGGTTATTAGGCCGCGTCAAGTTTCTTCTAAACTGATCGACGTTGCGACCTCTCTGCTGGGGTCTTCCTCAGGATCTTCTGCTGTCCACTATTGCTAGACCACTGTAGCAGTAGTGAAGACCAGAAGATCCTGAGGAGGATCGCACGAGAGGGGTCGAAACGTCGATCATTTTAGAAGAAACATGACGCGGCCTAATAACCCAGAAGATTTTAAGTTCAGTGACATCGGCCACGAAAGCCTGCAGACTGACATTATTATTGTTATTGTTACGTGAAGCACTGAAACCACCATCTGAAAACATTTTCGGCTGAAGGGGTATGCAGTCTGATTCAGCTGCTCATAGGCCGGCCGCGGTGGTCTCGCGGTTCTAGGCGCACAGTCCGGAACCGTGCGACTGCTACGGTCGCAGGTTCGAATCCTGCCTCGGACATGGATGTGTGTGATGTCCTTAGGTTAGTTAGGTTTAAGTAGTTCTAAGTTCTAGGGGACTGATGACCACAGCAGTTGAGTCCCATAGTGCTCAGAGCCATTTGAACCATTTTTTTTTTAGCTGCTCATACTGGTGGGTTTTATGCAACCCGCAATGCCTTCAAATACCTTGTGCAAGGTTTTCATTTTCTCGCACTCACTACACTCAAACTGTTAGACCTACAGAAGAAATTAACAGATGTGCTGTAGGAAATTTAATGTAGAAAATTTTATACAGGAAAAGGCTATTTACAATTTGTACAGAAACCAGATGGCAGTTATAAGAGTCGAGGGGCATGAAACGGAAGCAGTGGTTGGGAAGGGAGTGAGACAGGGTTGTAGCCTATCCCCGATGTTATTAAATCTGTATATTGAGCGAGCAGTGAAGGAAACAAAAGAAAAATTCGGAGTAGGAATTAAAATCCATGGAGAAGAAATAAAAAGTTTGAGGTTCACCGATGGCATTGTAATTCTGTCAGAGACAGCAAAGGACTTAGGAGAGCAGTTGAACGGAATGGACACTGTCTTGAAAGGAGGATATAAGATGAACATCAACAGAAGCAAAACGAGGACAATGGAATGTAGTGGAATTAAATCGGGTGATGCTGCGGGAATTAGATTAGGAAATGAGACGCTTAAAGTAGTAAATTAGTTTTGCTATTTGGGGAGCAAAATAACTGATGATGGTCGAAGTAGAGAGGATATAAAATGTAGACTGGCAATGGCAAGGAAAGCGTTTCTGAAGAAGAGAAATTTGTTAACATCGAGTATAGATTTAAGTGTCAGGAAGTCGTTTCTGAAAGTATTTGTATGGAGTGTAGCCATGTATGGAAGTGAAACATGGACGATAAATAGTTTGGACAAGAAGAGAATAGAAGCTTTCGAAATGTGGTGCTACAGAAGAATGCTGAAGATTAGATGGGTAGATCACATAACTAATGAGGAGGTATTGAATAGAATTGGAGAGAAGAGGAGTTTGTGGCACAACTTGACTAGAAGAAGGGATCGGTTGGTAGGGCATATTCTGAGACATCAAGTGATCACCAATGTAGTATTGGAGGGAGGCTTGGAGGGTGGAAATCGTAGAGGGAGACCAAGAGATGAATACACTAAGCAGATTCAAAAGGATGTAGGTTGCAGTAGGTACTGGGAGATGAAGGAGCTCGCACAGAATAGAGTAGCATGGAGAGCTGCATCAAACCAGTCTCTGGACTGAAGACCACAACAAGAACTGATGGGTTTCATGCAACCCGCAATGCCTTCGAATACCTTGTGCAAGATTTTCATTTTATCTCAGTCACTACACTCAAACTGTTAGACCTGCAGAAGAAATTAACAGATTTTCCGTAAAAAATTTAATGTAGTTAAATTTTATACACAGGCATGATTCTTCTGAAGGCTGTAGTTTTCGAATTATTCATGAAAAAAGTAAAAATAAGTGACCTTAAAAAGCTTTTCTTTCTAATAACTCGAAAACTGATGGGTCGAATAGGACCAGCAAGTGTGCGCATTACGTTACCCACCTCTTCGCTATATGAGGGTAGTCCAGTATTGTCGACCATGGTCGTTTTCATGTTCCAGGTGTTATCATGGGGGAGTTACGATGTTGCCTGAGCATACCGACTTCCCGATCTTAGAACGTGGCACACTCGCCGGCCAGTGTTATTGTGAAATAATCAGTTACTTTTAGTTTTAATGTAATCTACTAGTAATTGCTGATGTTTGATATTAACATGAAAAAGATACCGTAGACAGGGAATGAACCTGTTATTGTGTAACTACTTCTATAATGACCAAAAGACCTTAAATGATCTTCAAGCACATGTGTTCCAGCAGCGGTATGAAGAAAATGATAGTAATAATCGAATTATCCGGTAACTACTTCTACATGTGCAAATTCTCAGAGGTGCATTCGGCCCTGACTTCACTTTTGTGGATGACAAAGCGCGACCGTATCAAACAACGCAGGTGGAGAAGTTCCTGAAACGAGAGAATGTTCGGCGAATGGACTGGCCAGCCGACTCCCCCCAGTTAAACCCCATCGGCTACCTGTGGGATGCGTTGTAGAGACGTACCGCAGCACATCCATATGCATCAACTCCCATTCAGCACCGACCATCCAGCATTTGTCAACAGCGCTTGTGGAGGAGTGGAACGCCTTGCCATAAGAACTGTGGCCTCCAGCGAAAACGTATCCCAGTACAAAATTTAACTACATTAAATTTTCTACAAATAGGTCTCTGTAGGACTAACAGTTTGTGCATAGCGAGCAACAGAATATGAAAATCTCGAGTAAGGTTTTTGAAGGCATTGCGGATTGCATAAAACCCATAGGTAGGGGCAGCTGAATCACCCTGTATAATCTGATGTTGGAAGGCAGTTAAGTAGGCGGGTGGCGGCGGAGCGTCTGGCGCTGAGTGGACAGAGGACAGCGAGCAGTGGCTTGTCGGGCAGCCGCTCGGATATAGCCGGCGTCCTTCGACATAAAACGCGCCGTCACCGGCCGGCAGCCGGCCTTTGTGCCGGACCGACCGGCGGGCGCGCGGCACGCCGCTTATCTGAGCTATTTTCGCGTGCCGTATGGACGACTCTTTGTTTTTAGAGGCGGTCGAAGCTTACTTTATTGGGGATGCGTGTGGCAGACACACAGCCCCGGCTCGCGGTCTTTTGTAGTGGAAAAGCGGCGGCGCAGCGCTTGCAAATTGAGCATTGTCGGCGGCGTCATTTGCAAAGTGCAGCGCGCCCACGCCCGGGTCAGCCATTGTTTTCAAATGTTGCACCGGCGCAGCGCGCGTTGCGCGATGCAAGCGCCGATCTGGAGCTGTCGGTCGCTGACATCTCGGCTACCGAATGCGGGCAGCTCTACGCGCGCCACCAACGGCAGCCTCCAGTGGGCGATTTCCAAAGATATCGTACACACTAACTGCAGTGGTGGACGCGCTGCGCCTTCCTGTTTCGGTTTTGCGCCAAGTGGGTGGCGCAGTGGCCATTTGCAGTCACATATGCATCATAGCATTGCTCGATCTTTCGTGCAGGAACCAGACCCGTTGGTGTGCGAAAGAAGAATTGCCTTCTTGATGCGTGTGTGGCTAACACTACTTTTTCACGCCGACAGTGTGAATAGAATATGGTGACGCGTCCTCTGACCTGGGGTACATCCTTTGCAACCCGAGAGTTAACAAGAAGGGAGAATTCCATGCCCATTGTCAGTGTGCTGCCGCTGTTCTTTAAGGTACGCTATCTTAAGTAATAGAACCCCGTACGTTGTCCTCGATGGTGAGTGTTCATCGGAGGTGAGGGTATCATCTGGAGTGCCCCAGGGAAGTGTGGTAGGTCCGCTGTTGTTTTCTACCTACATAAATGATCTTTTGGATAGGTTGGATAGCTATGTGCGGCTGTTTGCTGATGATGCTGTGGTGTACGAGAAGGTGTCGTCGTTGAGTGACTGTGGGAGGATGCGAGATGACTTGGACAGGATTTGTGATTGGTGTAAAGAATGGCAGCTAACTCTAAATATAGATAAATGTAAATTAATGCAGATGAATAGGAAAAAGAATCCCGTAATGTTTGAATACTCCATTAGTACTGTAGCGCTCGACACATTCACGTCGATTAAAGTTTTGGGCGTAACATTGCAGAGCGATATGAAGTGGGACAAGCATGTAATGGTAGTCTTCGGTTCATTGGTAGAATTTTGGGTAGATGTGGTTCATCTGTAAAGGAGACCGCTTACAAAACACTAATACGACCTATTCTTGAGTACTGCTCGAGCGTTTGGGATCCCTATCAGGTCGGATTGGGGGAGGACATAGAAGCAATTCAGTGGCGGGCTGCTAGATTTGTTACTGGTAGGTTTGATCATCACGCGAGTGTTATGGAAATGCTTCAGGAACTCGGGTTGGAGTCTCTGGAGGAAAGGAGGCGTTCTTTTCGTGACTCGCTACTGAGGAATATTTAGAGAACCAACATTTGAGGCTGACTGCTGTACAATTTTACTGCCGCCAACTTATATTTCGCGGAAAGACCACAAAGATAAGATAAGAGAGATTAGGGCTCGTACAGAGGCATATAGGCAGTCATTTTTCCCTCGTTCTGTTTTGGAGTGGAACAGGGAGAGAAGATGCTAGTTGTGGTACGAGGTACCCTCCGCCACGCACCGTATGGTGGATTGTGGAGTATGTATGTAGATGTAGAAGATGAAAAGTACCCAGACATCCCTTTGTAACGCGTAATCGACCACTTGATGTCATGAGAAGTGGGCCCGCCAGTATAAGAAGAAGCGAGTAGCACTGTTAGAGAAGCAGTAATGGCGGAACGGTTCGGTCAGGCGAGCTTAGAGACTTCGAACGTGGACTAGTCATCGGACGTCACCAGATTAACAAATCCATTAAGGACATTTGAAACCTTCTAAAGCTTGTTGCCGATGTGATTATGTAGTGGAAACGTGAAGGAACATCGACAGCTAAATCAAGATCAGACAGATCTCGTGTACTGACAGACAGGAACCATCAAGTACTGTAGAAGGTGGTTGTAAAAAATCACATGAAGTCAGCAGCATGAATCGCTTGTGAGTTCCAAAGTGCTATCAGTAGACCAGCTAGCAACGTTACCGTGCATATGGTGTCAAAAAGAATCGGGTACAACTGTCGAGCAGCTCCTCATAAGCCACACATTTCTGTGTCAACACTAAGCGACACATGAGGTGGTTGCTAATCTTTTTTTCATCTCACTCCTACGATCATCAATCTAATCTTTGGCTCTACTGGTCCTTTGAGCGCAATCTTAACTATTCGCGGATAGCGTAGCAGATCAAGAATTAACCTGACCCTTCTTGTGGCAAGGTTCCTCCAAAGACTTGTTCCGTCACCCACACTTTTCAGTATCTCTTTATTTGACCACTAAAATTTTAATATTCTTCGACAGCATCACAATTCAAATGCTTTCAGTTTTTTCTTCTCTGCAGTTCCGATGGCAGAAACCCCGCAAGATATAGTGACCGATGGCCAGTGACCAATTTCGTCCAAAGCGCTGGGCGGGTTCATTCTTTTGTTCGGAATGTGAGGGCAACAGTGTATGCCCCCCTTCTGATTATCGACGACGATAGAAGCGAGACGCACACCCTGAAATCTTTCTCAAACGATTTTACAGAAACTACTCGGGAAAAGAAGTCATTTTTGCATTACTTATAGCTTAGTATGTCAGCTTCACGATAATGTGCCCCTCATTTCGTTAATAGTCACAGTTATTGTGATACCTGAATGAAAGTAAGACACTACGGAATTCGCAAAAGTTTGCAATGAAAAATAAAGGTCGTTTTGATTTTGCGTTTCATGCATATTACGTAATACGTTGCTGTTTATGAAATTTAGCTAAGATACTGAATTTTACTTTAGACTTGAATGGAGGTTCATACACTACTGGCCATTTAAATTGCTACACCAAGAAGAAATGCAGATCATAAACGGGTATTCATTGGACAAATATATTATACTACAACTGACGTGTGATTACATTTTCACGCAATTTGGATGCATAGATCCTGAGAATTCAGTACCCAGAACAACCACCTCTGGCCGTAGTAACGGCCTTGATACGCCTGGGCACTGAGTCAAACAGACCTTGGATGGCGTGTACAGGTACAGCTGCCCAAGCAGCTTCAACACGATAAGACAGTTCATCAAGAGTAGTGACTGGCGTATTGTGACGAGCCAGTTGCTCGGCCACCATTGACCAGACGTTTTCAATTGGTGAGAGATCTGGAGAATGTGTCGGCCAGGGCAGCAGTCGAACATTTTCTGTATCCAGAAAGGCCCGTACAGGACCTGCAACATGCGGTCGTGCATTATCCTGCTGAAATTTAGGGTTTCGCAGGGGTCGAATGAAGGGTAGAGCCACAGGTCGTAACATATCTGAAATGTAACGTCCACTGTTCAAAGTGCCGTCAATGCGAACAAGAGGTGACCGAAACGTGTAACCCATGGCACCCCATACCATCACGCCGGGTGATACGTCAGTATGGCGATGACGGATACATGCTTCTAATGTGCGTTCACCGCGATATCGCCAAACACGGATGCGACCATCACGATGCTGTAAACAGAACGTGGACTCATAAGAAAAAAATAACGTTTTGCCATTCGTGCACCAGGTTCGTCGTTGAGTACACCATGGCAGGCGCTCCTGTCTGTGATGCAGCGTCAAGGGTAACCACAGCCATGGTCTCCGAGCAGATAGTCCATGCTGCTGCAAACGTCGTCGAACTGTTCGTGCAGATGGTTGTTGTCTTGCAAACGTCCCCATCTGTTGACTCAGGGATCGAAACGTGGCTGCACGATGCGGTACAGCCATGCGGATAAGATGCCTGTCATCTCGACTGCTAGTGATACGAGGCCGTTGGAATCCAGCATGGCGTTCCGTATTACCCTCCTGAACCCACTGATTTCATATTCTGCTAACAGTCATTGGATCTCGACCAACGCGAGCAGAAATGTCGCGATACGATAAACCGCAATCGCTATAGGCTACAATCCAACCTTTATCAAAGTCGGAAACGTGATGGTACGCATTTCTCCTCCTTACACTAGGCATCACAACAACGTTTCATCAGGCAACGCCGGTCAGCTGCTGTTTGTGTATGAGAAATCGGTTGGAAACTTTCCTCATGTCAGCACGTTGTAGGTGTCGCTACCGGCGCCAACCTTGTGTGAATGCTCTGAAAAGCTAATCATTTGATATCACAGCATCTTCTTCCTGTCGGTTAAATTTCGCGTCTGTAGCACGTCATCTTCGTGGTGTAGCAATTTTAATGGCCAGTAGTGTATCTGTCACAGATTCCGAGAAAATTAATTTGATGTAGCACACTCATTTGCGATCGTGAGCGCTAGCGATAAGGCCAGAGTAAAATATCCACAACGTTCCTCGTATTTCTTAAATGGTTTGAGATACCGAAATGAGATTTTGGCAGACGATAGCATCCAGAGAGGATAGTATTTTGCCATATGATTATTATGTAAAACTCCATTATCTACCTTGTTATTCGACTAACTACAGACTCTTTCGATGAAAGAATGTAACTTATGAGGGCCAACGATAGCTGCTGATACGAGAAATGCTATAGGTTTGGGAACAAGATGAGTGAAGACATTACACGTTTATTTTTGTACCGATGACTTACATTTTCATAAGCTGCTAACGTTACTTTTCCTCACTTCCTCACTTAATAAACCACTGTTTCAGAATGCTCTTGCAACTGCGTCTGCACAACATGTTAGTGAGGTGACACGATGTAGACTCTGCTCTGTTTTGACAAAAGAAGCAAATTTGAACATGGTAGCAAGAGAAATGTATAAGTTTTACTGAAAATTCACCACTCATGACACTTGTCTTAAAGTTGCAAATACTTAACAAGCCAGGTGAAAATAAATCGCTGCTTGTGTTTCATTTTCGGCGGAATTCTTTTTAGATAATAACCAAAGGAGTGGTGACAGTAGATCTTTTTGAACTGTCACAATTCAAGCGTGGGCATGGAGGAGCTCGATTTAATATTTACAAAAAATGTGAGTTTAGGCTTCAGTTTAGAATGGCACTTGCTCTCCAACGTTTGGCATTTCCCGTACCTGTAACCCCCACCACTACCGCTCTCCCCATGTGTGCCATGCCGATTGCGCATCTACCACTCACGTTATTCTGTGCAGACTGCATCTGCGTTTTGTTTCTGTTCAATATTCTATTCCACACATATACATTCTTCCTTATTGCAATACCAATATCTCTTAATGAATAAATCTGTCTTATTCTGCTGTCCTGTATCCATCTACTTCCGATCTCTTCCTGGCTTCCACTGTATGGAGTAACCTTCATTCCTAGATGTGAGAATTCTGTCACTTCTTACTTTACTGTGTCGGTCCCTGCTTAAATGTTGGTAGTATTAATAGTGATAGTGGTGGTGGTAGCTATAGCAGTAGTAAAAATAATTTCTTTACTCCTAATCATAGTGTCAGTATTATTTAATTATACATTAATAAATAATAAAATCACGGAGGAAAAATATGGCTTTTGTCGAAAACACAAATAAATAAAAATACTGAAGCACATCGTTGCTAGGTATAGTAGACCGGATGTCCATTTACATTTTAACCATAACCTTAATCTGAAGGAGAGTACAATCTCAGAACACTCCCTAGATAGGTCTAAAACATGCTAATCATTGTTTAGAACTCTTTATTTGAAGGAAGTGCGACGGACAATACGCAACCTCATTTCGTTCCAGTACTTAATTAATTTATCACAGAACTGCTACTTTATTTCTGAAATCGTTGAGAATTAAATACGGAATTAGTTTAAGACTAGACATCAGACTGTACCTCACGTACTCTGGACAGCTATCACTTTCAGTGGTACATAATTTTCATCTACAAACTCGGTTGGAGATATCCAAGAGCTATGAGAATACAGCAATCAGTGTCACAGTAGAGTCATGACATGTCTGTCGTAGGTAATCTAACGTTTAACTGCGAGATTGCCTAGCTAATCTAACTCAGTAATTTGTGTAGGGGAGAAACTGTGTAACGTCAGAATGGCTAAGGGCATACTTCAAGGTATATGATACGACGAAAATTCCAAGAGTCTATTCGCGAATGATATTTTTGCATGTAAGACAGTCGCTGTGTCAGAAACAAGTGCAATCATCGAGCATAAATGAGTGGAAAGAATGCTTTATGTTGGATTGATTATCAATCGCTGGAGACAGTAATGACCGTTAAAAATCTAAGAGTGTGAGTCGCAAGCCATTTAAAGCGGAACTAGCACATAAAATTAGAATTTAGTAAATCAAATGCCAAGATGAAATTCATTGAAAAATCCTAATGAAACGTAATTCATTCACTAAAGTGGTTGCTTAGAAAAACCTCAGGCATTATTAATAAGGGAGATAGAGAGGTTCTTAAGAAGATCGGCACGTTTCGTCACAGGTTCTTTTGTAAGTGCAAGAGACAGATATTTATTGAAAGACATACACAGAAGAGTTGGAAATAGCAATTGAAAGAAGTTGCATCCGTACCAAGTGAAAAGTCCGCTCGGAGTGCCTCGCCCCTGTGAGATATGCGTACGTGCGATGCGCAACTGTCGCGTGGTGCTGCGTTTAAATTCGTAAGGCGTAAAATTAAATTTTTTCTCAGAAGGCTTTTCTCTTCAGCGCAGATTAAGACCTTTCAAGCTGTTACTGGTTTAATTTTGCACGCTGCAGTCCCTTGAGATGATTTTTGTCCATCGTCACTTAATTCACCTAAAATATGTCTGTTACTCGGGTAAAACGGGAGAGTAGGTGATACTGTCAACATCTGCGTTACTGTTAGTATTCCCAAAGGAACGTCTGAACACATACAACACTAAGAAGGAGGGAAGGTAAAGAAGTTTTAAAAACGAGGTACTGGCAGAAGTAAAGTTGTGAGGACGGGGCGTGAGTCGTGCTTGGGTAACTCAGTTGGTATCCGGCAAGGTAGTTCAGCGTGTTCGGGTAGAGGGTTAGCTGCCCTCTGTAATAAAAAAAATTGAGTTAATGGATCAACGACGAACTGAAATGGGTGTCTTCCGACGTCCGCCCAGAGAAAATGCGACGAACGAAAAAAAAAAAAAAAAAAAAAGCCGGCACGGTAGCTCATCATGCTTGATAAGAGGGTTAGCTACCCTCTGTAATAGAAAACTGAGTGAACGGATCAATAAAGAACCTGAACGGCTGTCATCGGACGTCCGCCACGAACAAATTCATCGACCAATACAGAGCAAAATGTGATTTTTAAAAAAAATGTTGGTAGTGCACTTACCCGTGAATGGCAAAGGTCCCGAGTTCGAGTCTCGGTCCGGCACACAGTTATAATCTGCCAGGAAGTTTCAATTTTAAAAATGAAAGTATTTTGTAACAAAAAAATACTGTAAAATTTACTTGTACTTGTGAGTTAATTTTACCACTTTTCGTAGTAAATCATCATACTTTGTGACAAATATTACAAAGCCCTCCCAGAAATTTGTACTGGAAATAGTCTCTGACTGAAACCGGTTGTACAATTAAAAATAAATTATAAAACAGCTTTACATGTTACAAAATCTCATTTTTAAAAATCATGATAATGAGACATAGTGTGCCAGAGTACTTAAATTTTTAACTTAAGTTCAAAAGATTTTACAGTAGCATGCTGACTGCTACAAAAGATTTTAACGTCGTAACATATAACGCAGAGAATAAAAGCAAAGCAGCCTGGAACGTCATACAACAAGAAGCGGGAAGAGACAAACAAAAGTATAGTAACATACAAATAAGGAATGAGGTCTAAGGAAATTTTGTGTATGAGCACTATAGTGAAATTATAACAAAATACCCTAAAAACAGGTGTAACATGAGCAAATAATGATGCACTAAATTCACTGATGTTACTAACAACCACAGAGCAAAAAGTCAATAAAAGTATACAAAAAGTATAAATAATGTTTTTTAAGCCAGCTTGTATGCCCAATATGTATTGCTTCAGCACACCGATTAGTAATTAATCTAAGCCTGCTGACTTTTTATTTTCAGTTTTTGTCATAATTCTCCAAATGTAATAGAATCAATTACGAAAGACAGATTAATGAATTACTTGAGTAAATTTAACTTTAAAAGTGCGTCACAGCTTGGGTTTCGAAGTGGTAGACATACTGTGTCAGCCCTAACAGTATTTATAAAAGTGGTACATACTGACCTTGATAGGCACATTCATAGTTATATCTGTCCAACGAATTTTTATTGTTGAGCAGAAGATTCCGCTAAATAAGCTACAATCATAAGGTATAAGAGATGTACTCAATGTCCGTTTCCGATTCTACATAGCAGACGTGGTACAAAGAGTAGAGATAACAAAAACAAAAATCAAGCTAAACTTTTAGCGAAACACTTAGCAAACCCAAAACATAGTAATACAGGAATTCCTCAGGGTAGTGTATTAGGCCAAATACTGTTTCTGATACACATCAATGACATTCCGAATCACTCAATGTTAAAAAGTCTCAGAGTCACTGAAAAAAACTCAGAATAAGAAAATGAAATCCGCGAAAAAATTTGCACTTGGTGAATATCAACAGATTTTCATTGAATACAGAGAACAAATGTGCAATTAATTTCAGTCTGAAGAGAGACTATGAGATTCTCAACTTAAATGTTATCTCTGTAGATTGCGCTACAAATTCTAGGAATGAATATTCGATATTCACTGGAGTGCTGTGATGATCATTTCTCCATATGTAGGGGTATCAACAGAAAATTTTCGCAGTTGGAGGAGAAAGTTGGTGACTGAAATTTCAAAAGAAGATCCTGCCGCAACAAAAAGCACCTTTGTTTTAATGATTGCCACCCCAATTCATGTACCACGTCCGTAACACTCTCTCCCCTATTTCTAGATGAATACAAACGAGCTGCTCTTCTTTGAACTTTTTCACTGTTCCTCCGTCAGTCCCATCTGATCCATCTGAGGCGGATCTCACACCGCATAGAAGAGGCTGGACAAGCGTAATGTAAGCAGTATCTTTTGTAGACTTGCTTCATTTTGTAAGTGTTCCGCCAATAAATCGCAGTCTTTGGTTTACTTTACCACAACATTAACTATGCGATCATTCCAATTTAAGTTATTCGTAATTGTAATCCCTAAGCATTTAGCTGAATTTACAGCCTTTATATTTGTCTGATTTATCATTTAACCGAAATTTAGCGGATTTCTTTTAGTACTCAAGTGGATGACTTCACACTTTTTATTATTCAGAGTCAATTGCAACCATACAGACGTCTTGTCTACATCATTTTGTAGTTGGTTTTGATCATCTGATGACTTTAGGAGACAGTAAAAGACTGCATCGTCTGCAAATGATCTACGAGAGCTGCTCAGATTGGTTCCTGTGTTGTTTATGTAGATCAGCAACAGCAAGGGGCCTGTAACACTTCCTTTGGAAACCTCTGTTGTACTCGATGACTTTCCGTCAATTATTACAGACTGTGATCTTCCTGAGAGGAAATCACGAATCCGGTCGCGCAACTGAGACTATACTTCAAAGGCATGTAATTTGATTAGAACTCTTTTGTAAGGAACGGTGTCGAAAGCTTTCTGGAAGTCTAAAAATATGAGATCAAATTGCATCCCCTATCTATAGCACTATATTTTCTGAATCCGTGCGTAATATTTGTCAAGAAATCGTTTTCGTCGAAGTAATTCATAGTTTTAGAACACAATATGTGTTAAAAAATCCTACTGCAAATTTACTTTAGTGATATGGCTCTGTAATTTGGCGGATTACTCCTGTTTCCGTTCTTGGGTATTGGTGTGATTTGTGTAACTTACCAGTCTTTAGGAACTGATCTTCCGAAGAGCGAGTGGTTGTACATGATTTTATGGAGCTATTGTATCAGCATACGCTGAAAGGAATCTGACTAGTATTCTATCTGGATCGGAGGCCTTGCATTTACAATGTAAAGTGATTTCACCTGTTTCTCTACACAGACGATATGTAGTTCTGAGTTACTCATTTTGGCAGTTGTTCTATATGCGAATTCTGGAATATTTACTTGTCTTCTTTGGTGAAGGAGTTTTGGAAAACCATATTTAGTAATCCGCCTTTAATGACACTGTCATCAGTGGTATCATCACTGCTATCGCGCAGTGAAGGTATTGATTGCGTCTTACCGCCGGTGTACTTCACACATGACCAGAATCTCTTTGCGTTTTACGCAAGATTTCGAAGCAGAGGTCCGTTGTGGAGACTACTAAAAGCATCTCGCACTGAAGTTCGCGCTTAATTTCGAGATTCTGTAAAACTTCGCCAAACTTGAGGATTTTGCTTTCGTTGGCAGGCTCTTTTCGTTGATTCTGCAACAGTGTTCTGACCCGTTTTGTGTACCGTGGGGGATCAGTAACATCTCTTATTAATTCATGTGGTATTTATACCTCTCAATTGCCGTCGATACTAGTTCATTGAATTTAAACCCCAGCTGGTCTACACTTATGCAGTTTGATCGGAAAGCTGCCTCTTAGAAAGGCATCAAGCGAATTTTTATCCGCTTTTTTTAAATAAATGTACTTCGCGTTAATTTTTGGTGCGTTTGAATGTTACGGTACTCAGTCTCGCTACAACTGCCCTGTGATCACTAATCCCTGTATTCGTCATGATACTATTTGCTCAGGATTATTTGTTGCTATGAGGTCAGGTATGTTATCGCAATTATTTACATGTTGAGTGTTCTCCTGAACTAATTATTCGAAACAATTTACCGAGGAAACATTCAGTTCAATTTCGGACGATGTTTTATACCTAGCCGCGTAGGATTAGCCGAGCGGTCTAAGGCGCTGCAGTCATGGACTGTGCGGCTGGTCCCGGCGGACGTTCGAGTCCTCCCTCGGGCATAGGTGTGTGTGTTTGTCTATGGATAATTTAGGTTAGGTAGTGTGTAAGCTTAGGGACTGATGACCTTAGCAGTTAAGTCCCATAAGATTTCTCACACATTTGAGCATTTTTTTATAGCTACCGCCGGCTTTAAACATTTATTTTTGCCAACATATCGAGGGTATATTGAAGTCACCACCAACTACGCTATAATTGTATGAGTGGGGCACAAAAGTTTTCTTTGATCTGTTCACCAGCTGTATCATCTGAGTCAGGCGGTCGGAAAACCAAACAAACATTAATTTATTCTGGTTGTCAAGCATAACTTCTACTAACTCACAGGAACTACCGTATACTCTTCAATTTTACTACAAGGTAAACTACTTCTGACAGCAATAATGACTCCGTCACCAACTGTGTGTAACCTATCCTTTCTGAACACGGTTAGGTCCTTTGAAAAAATTTCGGTTGACTGTATTTTCGGCTGTAACGATTTGAGCTTCAGTGCTTTCTGATAGCGCTTGGAGCTCTGGTTCTTTCCCAAGAGATCTACGACAATTTACAACTACAATACCAACCGTTGCTTGGTATACCTTCCTATGTTTGCCCTGCAGACTTTTAGACTGACACCCTTTCCGTAGTTTCCCGAGACCCTATAACCTAGAAAATCACCCAGTCCACGACACAGCCCCCGCTACGTGTGTAGTGGATCCCTGACCTATTACGCAGAACCCGGAACCGCACCATACAATGGCGCAAGTCGAAGAATCTGCAACCTACAAGGCCATAAAACCGCCCGAGCCTCTGATCAGACCGTCCACTCGGCTCAGTGCCAAAGGACCACAGTCGGTTCTGTCGATGGTGTTGCAAATGGTGAGCTCCGCAAGCAAGATTGGCAGTCTACCACTTCAGCTAGCTGACCAAAACCAGAGAGAATTTCTTCCGATCCAAAGCTCGTCCACCGCGGCCGGCGATCCAAAGCAACGCACGTCGTTGTTATCGACATAAGCTACAACCTGCAGTTGGCTGCACCCTGTCGTGTAAAAGCAACTTCTCATTTGCTTCCTTGAAAAATGGAGACAGCAACCACCAATAATTACCATAATGAGTGACACGTTGAGCTCAAAAAGATAGTAAGACGTTAATATTGTTTATTTCAGAGCTATGAGATACCAGTGAGGTCTCAAAAAAGAAAAAAAAAACAGCCATTACAGCGCAAAAGCGCGTTCTGGAATGGCAGAGATGTTTATATATATTTTTTACCGATCCTCTGCTTTACGCACGGGAACACTTCCACGAATTATTTTATTTTATAAATATACACGATTTTGTATACCTGAAAATTGCATATTAGACTGAAATTGGCCAGTCGTGAACATGCATCGAATAAAACATTGCAGATAATGTAATAAACAGCCATTGTGGGAACATTGACTACAGGGTGAACATTAATAAAGCCGACAAACTGCAGGGACGGAATCATGACTGGAAATTGAGGAAAAAAGGGGCTATGAACATGTGTCCGGAAATTGGCGGTGTGTGCGAAATGTCTACAAATCGTCCCAGAACACAGTAAAGAGCTGTATCGCATCCACGACACAAAAGATGTTCAAAGTGACCTCCATGAGATTGCAGGCGATAGAGATAGTAGCGGTTGTCATGCGGGATACACATAATCGTACTTTGGATTGCACCATGCTGGCGGGCCACTTGTCAAGATCTTGTACTAGGGTTCGTCTCAGTATCCCGTATAACTCGGTCCTCCAAATCCAGTGTACTCACGTCCGCCGCCTCCCTGCACTTTCGTCTGTCTGAAAGGACCCATGGTAACACAAACGCCGAAAAAGGGCGTGAAATGTTACGTGATGTGGTTGGTGTCAGAGGCTACTTGGTTGGGTATAGCCGTGCTGCCTCTCGACCGTTTCCCCCTGCTTGGCCGTACCAAAACACCATCTCGGCTTGTATCGACATGAATGCCGGACCATTCTGCCGCTTACAGTACGCTGCATCAATCGCACATGCTGCAACACACAAGGAACACACGCACGTGGTCAGAGGAACTTTCGTTAGTCAGTGCTGTAACAGAAGTTTAACATATTTTCTTATTCCCTTCTCAAATGATAGCTTTCACTTTATGCATGCTGCAGTATTGCAAAAGTTACTGCTCAAAGCAAGGTTTCTCCAAATGCGGAAAAATATTCAAAGGTACAACATGGTTGTATAGCTAGAAACAAATATTCTGTTCAAATTTAAAACAATCGAGGAAATAGTGCAACACTATTACTACAACGCACGTCAATAATCAATAACTGAAAGCAAAGTAAGAAGAAACAGTATCAAAAACCTGCTACAAGTTAAAAACAGTTTTAAATAGAAGCTATTGACAACTAACACAATTTCCGTTTTCAGGATAGGAAAAATTGTTAAGATCTTAAAGAAACTCAGTTCATTTGGCAATATCACGTGTTCCAAAGTGGAAGATCATCTTCCATTTCAAGGTGCAAGATGCTGTGCGACTAACGAAGTATAGCTTAACCGTCCACATGTTATGTAATTAGTTTTAAAAATACACCGACTTTTGCACACAATAATCCTCTGTAACTGAAGAATTAACAAATATCTCCAAATAGTTGTGATATATTATAGAACACTTAAATATGTAGAATACGTAATATTTATAAAAGCCGCGCAAAACACAACCTCATTTCTCACAATAACAGAAACAGTAGAAAATGCCGGAAACCGCATTTAGCGGTTACTAGTGCTTGTTCTTCTACATTCCTCTAAAATCAGTAACTAGGTAGGATACGGAAGTACTAAGGAATGAAGAGATACAATTGACGATTTCTGAGGCTGTATATACTGTGATGAGGAATAGCTCAGTAGGAAGTTCAGTGGAAGAGGAATGGAGATCTCCAAAAAGGGCAACCACAGAAGTTGGAGAGAAAAATGTAGGTACAAGGTAGGTAACTGAGAAGAAATCATGGATAACAGAAGAAATACTTCAATTGATTAACGAAAGAAGGAAGTACAAAATGTTCAGGGAAATTCAGGAATATATACAAATAGAAGTAGCGAGGAAGCAAAGGCGAGATGGCAACACGAAAAATGTGAAGAAAGCGATAAAGAAATGACTGTCGGAAGGAATGATTCAGGATACAGAAAAGTCAAAAGAATCTTCGGTGAAGTTAAATAATAAGGGCGGTAACATTAAGGATGCAATGGGACTTTCACTGTTATGCGCAGATGAGAAAGCGGATACGTGTAAAGAGTACGTTGAGGGCCTCTGAGAGGGAAAGGACTTATCTGATGACGTGATAGAAGAAGAAGCAGAAGTCATAGGGAAGAGATAGGGGATCCGGTATTAGAATCAGAATTTAGAAGACTTAAATTCAAACAAGGCAGAAGCGACAGATAACATTGCATCGAATTTCTAAACCACTGGGGGACGTGGCAACGAAACGATTACTCGCGTTGGTCTGTTCTTCATGTCTGAAAGAATATACACCACATACGTAATTAAGGCGATGGCGGCCAATGATCCCTTCAGCGCAGGTACACACCAATCTCGAACTCTTACGGGATATGGCGTGATGCCGCGTATAATCAGGCTACCAATCAGGCGCACTGCATCAGTAGTGTATGGTACAAATTGAGAATTTGTATGTGATGGGAGGCGTACTAAGGTAGTCCATGCATAGGCGGAGACCACTGTGTCCGGATGGCGTAGTGGTCAGTGCATCCGCCTAGTAAGCAGGAGACCTGGGTTCGAATCTTGGTCCGGCACAAATTTTCAACTTGCCCCATTGCTGTAAATCAGTCCCACTGGCAGCTAATGTCTATAATTCCTTTGCCTCTTGATTCATAGTGGCTGCAAAATGTCTCACATATCAGTACTTTGTTATCCTCACGCAGAGGCAGTGAGCAAGCGGCTGAGGACTTTACTCGATCATTGCACCATCTCTAAAAGCTTAACGATTCATCTGCGAGTGCACACTGGGGTGATCAATTTTTTGTTCCGTGAGCTCATCCAGTATCACAGCGTTGCCTATCCATGAAACAAAAACTTTCGCTGACTACTCCACCGTTAGTGCTGTCCGCCTCTTGAACAAGCTACCCTGCACCCAGTGCAAAACAGGCCCTGTTGCTTTTAAGAAGAAGCTGAAACACTTCCTACTATCATATCTCTAACACCACCCCCCCCCCCCCAAAAAAAAAATACGTTTGTGATGTTTTCCTTCTTTCAAAGAGTAAAGCAAATGCCGCGACTCCGTCTACCAAACTTCCTCTCGTGTCCATTGCTGTTAGACCTCATAGTTTAAAACTGTTTTCTTGTAACTTGTCTTTATTATTGTACTCATGAACAGATGATAGTTCAGATGGCTCTGAGCACTATGGGACTTAACATCTGAGGTCATCAGTCCCCTAGACCTAGAACTACTTAAACCTAACTAACCTAAGGACATTACACACATCCATGCCCGAGGCAGGATTCGAACCTGCCACCGTAGGAGCAGCGCGGTTCCGGACTGAAGCGCCTAGAACCGCTCGGCCACAACGGCCGGCTCATGAACGAATATAAACAGTGGTTTTTTTTCTCTTTCAGCACTACAGTAATTACCCAATGTTGTATAATATTGTACATTAGGAGCAAGCTGTAACACGCTTAGCGTGATGAATGTAATGCAAAATATGTTTCCAGTATGCCTTGTTATTTGTAAGAGAAGTAAGTATAAGTAAATCAATAAATAAATAAAAATATATGTGTTAGTACTTGAGTCAGCCCAGATCGATGGCAATATTCCACGCTCGACTGAAACTCTTCGCAGCCGCATTATAAAACAGTTGGTATGGAGGAGCTATTGTGTTATTAATTCTGTACACAGTTCTGACTCGGACGAATGTAAATGAAAGAGCGAGGCTTTAAGATTCATGTATGCGACATGAGATTACGCGCGGTAGCCACCCAGGGAGACGGCGCGGAACAATACGGCGGCAGTATACGGAATACAAGGCACAATGAGTCCGCCCGGCCGGACCGCTCCGTGACAAATGGAGCCGGCGAGAGAGCGAGCGCGCTGCGCTGAGCTTTATGGCTTCCCACGGCGCGGCGCCACCGTCCCCCGCACCCACAATGCACCGCTCCGCTGCACTCAGGGATGCTGCACGATTCCTAATGTAGCGCGATGTAAAGCTGCGCACTTTACGAGACCACAGACAAGTAGTACACTTTGACTACATCATGTCAGATGACAATCAGGCGCGACTAGACGTGCGCTTGATTTGAGAGGCAGTGCGGCAGAGGTCCCGAGACAAGTGAACGTAGCTGGCGAGGAGGTAGCAAGTAGAACCCTCAGTTTGTCCAGCAGACGACACCTAAGCCTCTGCTACTGGCTAAGTATACATAGCACGAAATAAACCGATTGCCAGATAGGCAGCGAGTGGTCTAAAAGGTTGCTGCAACCGGATTTCCCCAGACAAGTGGCCCTTGCAGTTACTCTAATGGCATGGGGTTGCCGCCATGATGAAGACTCGAGAGGCTCAAATTCTTTCACGGCCGCACGTACGTAAAATCGATTCTAATAAAGGTACAGAACAGGCAATGGCACCACGCGAAAAAGAGTACCGAGGCGAGCAAGTCCATCTAAACATACGTTCTGTCGATGTAACTTAATACTGAATATTGATAACGGATCAAATGGCTCTGAGCACTATGCGACTTAACTTATGAGGTCATCAGTCGCCTAGAACTTAGAACTAATTAAACCTAACTAACCTAAGGACATCACACACGTCCATGCTCGAGGCAGGATTCGAACCTGCGACCGTAGCGGTCGCTCGGTTCTAGACTGTAGCGCCTAGAACCGCACGGCCACTCCGGCCGGCGACAACGAATCACACAAACTTACCTTGCACCTTTAAAATCAATGATTTCTAAACGCCTTGACCGATGTTAACGAATTAAGCGTCCAGTGATAGTGTTTGAGCAGCATTGCTCAGCTACAGTTCTGGAATTCCTACACTTATCAAAAAAAGTTAAGCATAATCCCTGTTGAATCGTGCCTTGACGTCAAATATGTGGGGTCTAGGAAGCCGGCCTTCTCAGATCGCTAGACAACAGGCAAACAAATCATAGAAAAAGGTCGTGTGGCTAGGGCCTCCCGTCGGGTAGACAGTTCGCTGGGTGCAAATCCATCGATTTGACGCCACTTCGGCGACATGCGCGTCCATGGGGATGAAATGATGATGATGACAACACAAAACCCAGTCTCTGAGCGGAAAATATCTCCTACCCAGCCGGGCATCGAACCTGGGCCCTTGGGATTGACACTCTGTCGCGCTGACCACTCAGCTACTGGGGGCGGACAACAAATCATATTAACGATTTTTATTACGAAATGAAGAATGAAAATACTTAACTTTGACAATAACACAGAAGTGTCGCAAGCAAAGGACGTCATGCAAATAAGAAATCTCTTCAGTATAGACAATTACTAATACAAGTGATATAAATTGTTAGAAAGGCTCATCTACAATAGAATCTGCCAGAAAATACTCAATGCTATACCAATCGAACAAGCAGGTTTCAGACCAAACCGCAGCTGTGTCGATCAAGTTCTCTCACTCACGACGTACATTGAAGCTGGGTTCCAAAGAAAGCTTAAAACCTCTGCAGCATTCATAGACCTGTCAGCTGCCTACGACACAGTCTGGAGAGACGGCATGATTTATAAGTTCCTCCGCATAATCCCATGTAAACTAACAGCTCGCCTACTAAACAACATGCTGAATGACAGAACGATCCAAGTCACCATGGGTTCAGATATTAGTTCACCGAGGAAATTAAAAAATGGCCTACCTCAAGGATCGGTGCTTGCACCACCCCTCTTCAATCTCTACATTGCAGACATACCGGAAACAAGATCAAAGAAGTTTGGCTACGCCGATGACTGGGTCCTTGCAACGAGAAGTCAGTCATTTGAAGGGGCAGAGGAGACCCTAACAGCTGACTTGGAGAAGATGGGAGAATATTTCCGAAAATGGCACCTGCAACCTAACGCCAACAAAACAGAAGTATCATGTTTTCACCTAAACAATAAAGCGGCTAAGAGGGAGCTCAGAATAAAATTCGAGACCACATGGCGTACCCACAATAAAACCCCAAAGTACCTAGGTGTGACCCTCGATAGAACACTCTCTTTCAAAGGTCACCTAATGAAAACAGCAGAGAAACTAAAAACAAGGAATAACATTATACAGAAGCTCTGTGGAACGACATGGGGAGCGGCAGCTACTACGTTACGGGCATCAGCCTTAAGTCTCGTCTTCTCAGCTGCCGAATATTGTGCGCCGGTATGGCTAAACAGCCCCCACACCCATAGAATCGATGCACAGCTCAATAACACAATGAGAATGATCGCTGGTGTAATAAAGACTACACCCGTGGAATGGCTCCCAGTACTAAGCCACATACCACCCCCTAACCTACGCCGCACAAACGCTCTTATAAGAGAGTACAAAAAGATAATGAGCAATCGGAATCTACCCATCCATGAGAATTTTGAAGATGCCACCCAAAGCCGCCTCCGCTCCAGAAGGTCACCCATCAGAACCGCAATAGCCACATCTGCAACAGAGGAAGAATTCAACATAACTAGCGCCTGGCACCAAGAATGGTCCTTAAAGAACATCAGCAAACTTCCATGTATCTCCCAGAAGCCTCCAGGTTTTGACTTATCACGCAAAACCTGGGCAACTTTAAACAGAATTAGAACTAAACATGGCAGATGCGCCTATTCCCTCTACCAGTGGGGCATGACAGAATCGCCGCTATGTCAATGTGGAGAAAATCAAACTATCCAGCACATAATAGAAGACTGCCCCAGGACAGCCTATGATGGGACTCCAGAAGATTTCCTGATGGCGACTCCAGAATCAATTGCATATATTAACTCATTAGATGTTTGTTTGTAATTACTTCCAAACTACTATAACTTTGTATAACTACTGTAACATGTGTATTATGTGTAATTTTGTATAATTTTGTATAATTCTGTATAACTATTGTAATAACAGTAAGAATATCTAATGCCAAATTATTACAATTTTGCATATTGATTGTAATAACAATTGTGTCTAAATGCCATACGCTAAATAAAATAAATACAAGTGAAGTAATACAGTTGACTCTTCTATTCAGGTCGCTAACAGTGAAGCTTCTGTAGAACTGAGCCGCGGCCAGTCGGGCGCGCCGCTTATGTTCTCTTCGCTTAGAGGCCGCTGCTGTCGCGCGGTTGTCCTGGAGAGGAGTCTGTCAGCGTGCAAATGGCTGACGTCTTCCTCGCAGCCCCCTCCGCTCTATCGTTCCCGACTGGCATTCCAGCGCTTGACTTTACGCTGTAACAATTCCAAATTATCCAACAATAGTCACCATGGGCGTTCCTAATTAGGTTTAAGGAATTTTAACATTAAGAGTGTGTTCCGTCCACCTTCTAAGATTAGGGCACTACTCCGCTCTGTGAAAGATGATTTGGGGCTTAGGAAACCCGGTGTGTACAAAATTCCGTGTCAATGTGGGAAGGCTTACATTGGCCGTTCGATTCGCACAGTGCATGACAAGTGTGTGAAACATCGCCGTCATAAGAGGCTACAACAGCCGGAAAAATCGGCAGTAGCAGAACAGTGCTTAAATGAGGGACACAGTATGAAATTTGATGAAACTGTGGTTGTTGCCAACATTTCCGGTTTTTGGAACAGTGTCTATATAGAGGCGACTGAAATTATGTTGGCGGATAATTTAATCAACAGAGACAATGAGTTTCCTCTTAGCAAGACGTGGAATCCTGCATCGTCTCGCATCAAAACTGAACGTTCTTCGGTGCGGCCCTGAGTGCGATATATCGTTGCCAGCAGTGTTCCACTACCCGAAGAGACTTTCAGGACTTATTACACCGGGAAAACCTACGTAATCACAACAAGGACCAATTATATGCTTAACTTTTTATGCGTTTATTCAAGCAGTCGAATTTCAGTTAAATGCAGCCAAAGCCTCACAGACAAACAAAAACTAATCTAAGCCAAAATTAGCATAAGGAGGCCCATGCGTTAAGCGCTCAACCAATTCCAAAGTAAACGTCTATCTATCAACTTGACAGAAAATCTGAGGAAGTTTTGGTCTTCTATCAGTAAATAGATCAAACCTATGTGTCCAGACAGCCTGCGACCAAAATGGCGCTGAAACGGAGGATGACACAGAAAAGGCCGAAATATTGAACGTCTTTTTCAAAAACTGTTTCACAGACGAAAATCGCGCAGTAGTTCCTCCTGTAAATCGTCGCACGAACGACAGAATTACAGATATCGAAACAATTTACCATGGACAGAATAATAACAGAGGAAAGATCACTGGACCTGATGGGATACAACTCGAAGCTACACAGTGTAACAGTATCTCACGGCCAATCGTCACTAGTATTTTTTTACAGTATGATTCCATTTGCTGACAGTCGCCCACAGCTCTGAGAGGGAACTTTTGTCTATTACGTGGCTGTCACGGACACCGTTCCTGATAGAGACGTAGTGTGGGTTGCATAAAACTTCATTAGGGGCAGCAGAATCACCCTTTATCGCTGATGTCGATCTGTTGTAGAATTCTGGAACATTTTTAATGCTGGAAGCCGATAATCTCGTCTGTAGGAACCAACATAGACTCCGAAAACAATGATCGTATGAAACCCAATTCGTCCACTAGACCCAGAAAGCAGTAGATACAGGCGCACAGGTAGATACCGTGTTCCTTAATTTCCGGAAACCGTTCTACAGTTCCTCACTGCCGCCTAATGAACAAAAATCGAGAGTACATAATATCTGACCAGCTGTGTGGCGGGACTTAAGAATTTCTAGAAAACAGAACAGAGCACATCATTCTCAACAGCCGTAAAAGTAACTTCGGGCGCGGCCCAAGGAAATGTTAAAAGACCGTTACTTTTCATTAATGACCTAGTAGATAACGTCGGCAGTTTAATGTCGCAAGTTCCATAAGATTTTTCGCGGATGACGCTGTAGCATAGAGAGAAGTCGCAGTGATAGAAAATTTTAGCGAAATGCAGGAAGACGAGCGGAGGATCGACACTTGATGGAGGGAGCGGCAACTGACCTTCAAAACAAGCAAATGTAACGTATTGCTAATACATAGAAAGATCCTTTATTGCAGGGTACACAATTGAAGAAAGCTCACTGTAAGCAGTTACTTCCATAAAATATCTAGGGGTATACGTATGGAATGATTTGACGTGGAACGACCATATAAAATTAACCGCGGGTAAGGCAGATGTAAGACTGAGATTCACTGGAAGGATCCTTAAGAAATGTAGTCCATCAAGAAGAACGTAATTTACAAAACATTCGTTCGGCCAATACTTGAATACTGCTCGTCAGTCAGGGATCCGTACCAGATAAGAGGAAATAGAGAAAATCCAAAGAACTGCAGCACGTTTCGTGACATGTTCATTTAGTAATCGCGAAAACGTCACGGAGATGCTCAGCCAGACGCTGCAAGAGAGGCATTCTGCAGCACAGTGTGGGTTAGTGTTAAGGTTCCGAGAGCGTACGTTCCTGGAAGAGTCAGCGAATATATTGGTTCCTCCAACGCATATGTCGTGAAAAGACTATGAAGATACGATCAGAGAGATTCGGGCCCACACAGCAATTGTTCTTTCCGCGAGCCATTGGCGACTGGAACAGGAAAAAGGGTGAATTGGCAGTGGTACACAAAGTACTGTCAGCGACACACCGTGGGGTGGTTGTGGAATTTAGATGCAGATGAGCGGAATACTGATTCCGAGGGATAAAAATCAATAATTGTAGTGGCAGTATTAGATAATACGCTGCATTAACTATCTGTAGAGGTTTGATTCTTCATGGGTTTAACAAGTGTAATGGTAAGTAATACTACTTTTACCATTTCAGTGAATAAGATGAAAATAACCTAAAAACCAAGGACGCCAGTTCGCAAATCAATCTGTCATTGCACTCACAATATCTAGCATGCGTTCAATAAACGTTTTAACTACTGGACAGTATTCTTATCGTGTTTAGGAAATTCACTCATTTCGCCAATCAACAATTTTGCCTGCAATTTAATCATGTTCTAGGAAGTTAATAGAAAAATAATAGGGCTATGCGACAGGAAAAGAAAAGGAAGATTGGGTTAAGGTCCCGTCGACATCGAGGTCATTATACACGGAGCACAATCTCGGATTGTGTCAAGGATGGGGAGGAAATAGGCCGTGCCCTTTCGAAGGGACCATTCCGCTATTTGCTGGAGCGATTTAGGGAAATCACGAAAATATCTAAATCTGAATGACCGAACGCATGTTTGGGCCGTAGTCCTCCCGAATGCGAGTTCATTGCGCTAACTACTACGCCACGTCGCTCGGTGGTAATACGACAGGTGTGTGGCTGTTCCCTACAGTCATAAAGGGCCAACAAAAATTTAAAAATCGGTCACGCACTCGGTTAAGTCCTGTTACACAAAGATGGTATGTAAAGAAAGAGTTAAAGAGTTATCTCGTCGTAATCGTTAGGATGGCATTACAGGATTGGCGAGGGTCTGAGGAGTGGGTCGTGGGATTCATGAGTTCAACCGAAAAAAGCAGCACTTCAGTAGAAGCGTCTATATTTTTTGCGTATACAAATTTCCAAATTTCACAACTAACATTCGGCGCATATGCAAACAAAGAGCCGCGAGAATGGCAAGTAGTGCATTTAACAGACGATGCTTGTCAGAAGCTAACGTGAAACTCTGCCCAGATGGACGTTCCAACCAAGAAAATGCCCCCATTCACCGTCTAGCCTATCTGCTTTGAAGAGCAGTCCCAAGTCTACAAGTAGAACTGACAAGACACAGGAAGTTAAGAATGCGAAAGACACTTCACTATGAAAAAAAGATTAACAGAAACACTGTCTTCTCGAATGGAGGTGGAAACGACTGGACTAAACCCTATTCCCTTCATTTACACACTTGAACAGCCATATTCTGCAAACCTGTGTTCTTAGCCGTACTGTTTGTGTAAAAAAATAATGACGGCGGGTATACACTTTGATTTTATGTCGCGCAAAATATGACGTCAGAGTCGTGATAATTTGTTGCTATTATACAGGGTCGCGTACAAACAGATGCCACATTTATTATTGTAGCAACACTTTTATTTCTGAAATAAGAATTTTCAAATTTTACGCATAGTTAGTATGGTCAATCACATCATCAAGTGCCCAATAGGCAACTCTGCGAAGGCGAGCACATATATTTTTTACAACTCTGCAGCACAAGTCTTCATTTATCTCATTGCACACCTACACTACCCTGGCACGCATTTTCACACTGTTCTCTTGTCTCAAAGGGAACAGTTTCTCTTTCAAATATCCGTACACAAAGAAATCACATGGGTTTAAATCTGAACTTGAAGGAGGCCAAAAGAATCCCTCCTGATGGCGCTGCGGGTAACGATGGGACATCACGCGACTGTTGAACATTTCCTGCAGAAAATCCAGTACAGCATTAGCCATCGAGGCGTTGCGCCATCTTGCATAAATCGCTGCATTGTGTTGGAACATTGATGGTAAGAAAAGTGGCACAAAGTCGCTTTCCAACATTGACTTGTATCGGTCTACATTGACAGTCTCATTAAAAAACACTGGTCCAATTAGGTCGTTACTGGATAGTTACCCCACTGTCACTTTCTCCCCATGCATGTTTTTTCTTGAACATGATCACTAAGCGGTTTTTCTCTACCGCAAAATCGAACGTTTTGTGTCTTTCTGTTCCACTGAGGTGGAAATAAGAATCGTCTGAGAACCATGTTTTGAACATTATTTCATCTTTTCCTTCTGCCCATAATGAAAATTCAAGTCTTCCCTGTCTGTTCTGCTCGTTCACTTTGTAAGGGAAGAGCTTGAGATCACTCTGTAAAATTCTTTGCACAGAAAGACGAGATATCCCCATTTCCCTTACCGGCCGCCGGGATGACTTGACTGGACTTTGTTACATGGCGACCCGTAACGTTGCGTTGTTTCCCAGAGAACGAACAATTGGTGCCTGAGGACGTTTACCCTTCCAACAAACTGGCTTCTTCTTCAAATTTTCTCGTGAACCGAGGAACTGTGTTCCTTGGCGGAGCCCAAATCTTCTTTACGTTGCTGTGACACATTTCAATTCGGCATAAAAGAAAACTGTCTTAACACGCTGCGGAACAGAGAAACGTCCATGCTCGGCCGTGGAGAAACGCTAAATGCGAAACAAGGAACTGGTGATATTGCAGCAACACGACCTCTACCGACATTTCCATGAAACAAAACACCATGGAAGGAAATTTTAATGAAATATAACTAGAGGTGCAATTTTTATTCGATGTTAAAATGTGTCAACTATTCGTTCGCCACCCTGTAGTTCTTAAATTAATTGCATGACGTGAGTTATTCTGAAATTTTCAGACTTACGTTTCTCAGACGCTGAATTTCTCTGAATTGCAATTTATTGGATGTTATGCTAATCCGTTGTAGTAAGTGGTGATGTTAACAAATGTTTGTGTTAAAATATATTATATATTTTATTGTAATTAAATAGTTTATTATTATTATTTTATTAAAACAAGACTGCCTCTGTAGCCATATGATTCGCGGTGGAGGAAGACCCCGGTTCGATTCCCGTACCTCCTCGGATTTTTTCTGAGATAGAGAAGTCTGGTACGGGGTCCACTCAAGCCTTGTGGAGTTAAATGAGGAGCTCATTGAATAAAGAGGCAGCGGTGTCACCAGGATTCATCTGCTAGCAATTACGGCAGGAGCGACTGGTGACATGTCAGTCATTTGCCCCGGATCATAGATCGCTCCTCGTACTGCGTTATAGACAGCAGTCGGCTAGTCGGAACAGGCCTAAGACCTAACCCGTGAGTGATGTTGACTTTACTGCATTAAAAAAAATTTATATACACTATATGAGCAAAAGTAAGCACTCCGTCTTCAGGCCACAAGTGGCCCATCGGGACCATCCGATCGCCGTGTCATCCTCAGCTGAGGATGCGGATAGGAGAGGCGTGTGGTCAGCACACCGCTCTCTCGGTCGTTATGATAGTTTTCTTTGACCGGAGCCGCTACTATTTGGTCGAGTAGCTCCTCAGTTGGCATCACGAGGCTGAGTGCACCCCGAAAAATGGCAACAGCTCATGGCGGCCCAGATGGTCACCCATCCAAGTGCCGGCCACGCCCGACAGCGCTTAACTTCGGTGATCTTACGGGAACCGGTGTATCCACTGCGGCAAGGCCGTTGCCTGAGCAAATGTAAAGCGCCCGAAAGACAAGACTGGATGCGAAAGTAACTTCGTACACGTACACGCCATCGGCGGGCATGAAATGATTGGAGTTGCAATTATCTGGAGCAGTTATAACGCCCACCAGGTGCATTAGTGTTGTTCGTGTTTAGCGTGTTTACCAGGCAGGGGCGTGAATAGCATCAGGTGTAGAGTGATCACTGTGAAAGACACCTGGATTCCGTGTACTCCTGTAAGACGGAGTTATCAGTACCTGAAAGAGTTTGAAAAGGACCTCACTACGCGTCTCCATTTGGCAATTTGGTCAAATCGTGAAGTATCCAGCTTTTCAGTGCTTTCATGATGTGGCAGTGGCCGAATGTTGGACTGTACGAGAAAGTGAGGGCAGCCATACTCGTCATCGTGGTTCTGGTCGAGCATGACTGATCACCAATAGGGAGGATTGCCTTACTGAGCACGAAGCACATCGTAACGCCGTTACATCTGCATCTGCCATCCGACAGCAAGTAGCCTCATCCCGCTCCACTGACCGGAGACTATCTGCTGCCAGATAAGAGAATTACTGTCCCATAAGTAGGCTGCCGTTAACACCATAGCAAAAACGGCTGCGTCTCGATTGCAGTCATGACTGGAAAATGCAGATGGTTCAGATGGCTCTAAGCACTATGGGACTTAACATCTAAGGTCATCAGTCCCCTAGACTGAGAACTACTTAAACCTAACTAACCTGTGGACGTCACACACATCCAAGCCCGAGGCAGGATTCGAACCAGCGACCGTAGCAGCAGCGCAGTTCCGGACTGAAGCGCCTAGAACCGCTCGGCCACAGCGGCCGGCTGGGAAACGCAGACTGCTGATGAACGCGTCGCATGGTGTTCAGCGATGAATCTGGGTTGTGTACTACTCCAGACGACCATCTTCAGCAAGGATGGCGGCGACCTGGTCAGAGGTACCACTCTTCCAGTGTTTTGGTGACGTAAGGGGTCTGTTCAAAAAATTCCAGAACTTTGACCACAAAATTTTTCTACGCTTGCCTTTTCCTTATTGTGCTTGATCTCCTTAGAAACACTCGCCTCCACAATTGATGCACGTCTCCGAACGCCGTTTCCACATTCGGAAGCAGTCTTGGTACGCCTCTTGCTGGGTCGCGCGAATCTCCGTCTGACATTTTTCTTTCATCTCGTCTATAGTTGCAATTCCTCGTCCTTTCAACGGGTTTTTCAACTCTGGAAATAAAAAACTCCGCAGCGACCAGGTCTGGAGAGTACGGAGGATGAGGAAGCGCACTGATTTCGTTTTTTTTGTGCAAAAGTCACGCACCAACAGGGATGAATGTGCGGCTGCGTTATCGTGATGCAAGAGCCACGAACTGTCTCGCCTCATTTCCTTCGCACATTTTCTCGCAGGCGTCGCAACACGTCCCGATAATACCATCGGTTAACAGTTGGTTGTACAGAGTTTCAGGGAGAGCATAAGGGAACAATTGACAGGAATGGGGGAAAGAAATACAGTAGAAGAAGAATGGGTAGCTCTGAGGGATGAAGTAGTGAAGGCAGCAGAGGATCAAGTAGGTAAAAAGACGAGGGCTAATAGAAATCCTTGGGTAACAGAAGAAATACTGAATTTAACTGATGAAAGGAGAAAATATAAAAATGCAGTAAATGAAGCAGGCAAAAAGGAATACAAACGTCTCAAAAATGTGATCGACAGGAAGTGCAAAATGGCTAAGCAGGGATGGCTAGAGGACAAATGTAAGGATGTAGAGGCTTATCTCACTAGAGGTAAGGTAGATACTGCCTACAGGAAAATTAAAGAGACCTTTGGAGAAAAGAGAACCACTTGTATGAATATCAAGAGCTCAGATGGAAATCCAGTTCTAAGCAAAGAAGGGAAGGCAGAAAGGTGGAAGGAGTATATAGAGGGTTTATACAAGGGCGATGTACTTGAGGACAATATTATGGAAATGGAAGAGGATGTAGATGAAGATGAAATGGGAGATAAGATACTGCGTGAAGAGTTTGACAGAGCACTGAAAGACCTGAGTCGAAACAAGGCGCCGGGAGTAGACAACATTCCATTAGAACTACTGATGGCGTTGGGAGAGCCAGTCATGACAAAACTCTTCCATCTGGTGAGCAAGATGTATGAGACAGGCGAAATACCCACAGACTTCAAGAAGAATATAATAATTCCAATCCCAAAGAAAGCAGGTGTTGACAGATGTGAAAATTACCGAACTATCAGTTTAATAAGTCACAGCTGTAAAATACTAACGCGAATTCTTTACAGACGAATGGAAAAGCTGGTAGAAGCGGACCTCGGGGAAGATCAGTTTGGATTCCGTAGAAATGTTGGAACACGTGAGGCAATACTAACCTTACGCCTTATCTTAGAAGAAAGATTAAGAAAAGGCAAACCTACGTTTCTAGCATTTGTAGACTTAGAGAAAGCTTTTGACAACGTTAACTGGAATACTCTCTTTCAAATTCTGAAGGTGGCAGGGGTGAAATACAGGGAGCGAAAGGCTATTTACAATTTGTACAGAAACCAGATGGCAGTTATAAGAGTCGAGGGGCATGAAAGGGAAGCAGTGGTTAGGAAAGGAGTGAGACAGGGTTGTAGCCTCTCCCCGATGTTATTCAATCTGTATATTGAGCAAGCAGTAAAGGAAACAAAAGAAAAATTCGGAGTAGGTATCAAAATTCATGGAGAAGAAGTAAAAACTTTGAGGTTCGCCGATGACATTGTAATTCTGTCAGAGACAGCAAAGGACTTGGAAGAGCAGTTGAACGGAATGGACAGTGTCTTGAAAGGAGGATATAAGATGAACATCAACAAAAGCAAAACGAGGATAATGGAATGTAGTCAAATTAAATCGGGTGGTGCTGAGGGGATTAGATTAGGAAATGAGACGCTTAAAGTAGTAAAGGAGTTTTGCTATTTGGGGAGCAAAATAACTGATGATGGTCGAAGTAGAGAGGATATAAAATGTAGACTGGCAATCGCAAGGAAATCGTTTCTGAAGAAGAGAAATTTGTTAACATCGAGTATAGATTTAAGTGTCAGGAAGTCGTTTCTGAAAGTATTTGTATGGAGTGTAGCCATGTATGGAAGTGAAACATGGACGATAACCAGTTTGGACAAGAAGAGAATAGAAGCTTTCGAAATGTGGTGCTACAGAAGAATGCTGAAGATAAGGTGGGTAGATCATGTAACTAATGAGGAGGTATTGAATAGGATTGGGGAGAAGAGAAGTTTGTGGCACAACTTGACCAGAAGAAGGGATCGGTTGGTAGGACATGTTCTGAGGCATCAAGGGATCACAAATTCAGCATTGGAGGGCAGCGTGGAGGGTAAAAATCGTAGAGGGAGACCAAGAGATGAATACACTAAGCAGATTCAGAAGGATGTAGGTTGCAGTAGGTACTGGGAGATGAAGAAGCTTGCACAGGATAGAGTAGCATGGAGAGCTGCATCAAACCAGTCTCAGGACTGAAGACCACAACAACAACAACAACAGTTTGTCCCTATGGCACTAATTCATGATGAACTAATCCTTCAAAGGTGAAGAAAACTATCAGTATAGCTTTGTCATTTCACCAATCTGACAATCTTTTATTGATAATGGAGAACTTTTCCATATCCATTGTGAAGATTGAATCCTGATCTCAACATCATAACCACAGACCCACAGTTTCGTTGACGTTCCTGACATGAACGTCATCGCGAGACGTCGAAGGGCGTCCTCAACAAGGTTCATCTTTATCTTAACCATAGACCCATGTCTCATCACCAGTTATGATTCTCTTAAGGAACATCTCATTCTCATTTGCGTGATTCAAAAGCTCTTCACAGATTGCGAGGTAAAGGTCTTTCTGATCTTGACTCATGAGCCGTGGGATGAACTTCGCGACAACAGGGTGCATTCCAAGATGCTGTGTCACGATTTCATGACATGATCCAACTGAAACGTTACATTATTGTACAATCTCCCATGCAGTCAGTCTTCGATTGGCATGCACAATTTCATTGATGTTCCTGACTTGAGCCTCGTCAGTAGGCATCGAAGGGCATCCTGAATGAGGGCCATCTTTAACTTCCGTCCAGCCCTTTTTAAACTGCGTGAAACATTCGTAACACCAAGTACGGCTTAAGCATTCATCACCGTAGGCTTCCTGCACCTTTCGGCGTGTCCCTGTAAGGTTTTCTTGAGTCTCACGCAAAACTTAACGCAGACGCGTTGCTCCTCTAACTCTGCCATCTCGAAATTCGCAAACTGTGCGACACAACGTCCTACGCAATACAGCACTGAACAATAACGAACATACGAGGGCAGTTCAATAAGTAATGCAACACACTTTTTTTCTCGGCCAATTTTGGTTGAAAAAACCGGAAATTTCTTGTGGAATATTTTCGAACATTCCCGCTTCGTCTCGTATAGTTTCATTGACTTCCGACAGGTGGCAGCGCTGTACGGAGCTGTTAAAATGGCGTCTGTAACGGATATGCGTTGCAAACAACGGGCAGTGATCGAGTTTCTTTTGGCGGAAAACCAGGGCATCTCAGATATTCATAGGCGCTTGCAGAATGTCTACGGTGATCTGGCAGTGGACAAAAGCACGGTGAGTCGTTGGGCAAAGCGTGTGTCATCATCGCCGCAAGGTCAAGCAAGACTGTCTGATCTCCCGCGTGCGGGCCGGCCGTGCACAGCTGTGACTCCTGCAATGGCGGAGCGTGCGAACACTCTCGTTCGAGATGATCGACGGTTCACCATCAAACAACTCAGTGCTGAACTTGACATCTCTGTTGGTAGTGTTGTCACAATTGTTCACCAGTTGGGATATTCAAAGGTGTGTTCCCGCTGGGTCCCTCGTTGTCTAACCGAACACTATAAAGGGCAAAGGAGAACCATCTGTGCGAAATTGCTTGCTCGTCATGTGGCTGAGGGTGACAATTTCTTGTCAAAGATTGTTACAGGCGATGAAACATGGGTTCATCACTTCGAACCTGAAACAAAACGGCAATCAATGGAGTGGCGCCACACCCACTCCCCTACCAAGAAAAAGTTTAAAGCCATACCCTCAGCCGGTAAAGTCATGGTTACAGTCTTCTGGGACGCTGAAGGGGTTATTCTGTTCGATGTCCTTCCCCATGGTCAAACGATCAACTCTGAAGTGTATTGTGCTACTCTTCAGAAATTGAAGAAACGACTTCAGCATGTTCGTAGGCACAAAAATCTGAACGAACTTCTCCTTCTTCATGACAACGCAAGACCTCACACAAGTCTTCGCACCCGAGAGGAGCTCAAAAAACTTCAGGAGATTGTTCTTCCTCATGCACCCTACAGCCCCGATCTCGCACCGTCGGATTTCCATATGTTTGGCCCAATGAAGGACGCAATCCGTGGGAGGCACTACGCGGATGATGAAGAAGTTATTGATGCAGTACGACGTTGGCTCCGACATCGACCAGTGGAATGGTACCGTGCACGCATACAGGCCCTCATTTCAAGGTGGCGTAAGGCCGTAGCATTGAATGGAGATTATGTTGAAAAATAGTGTTGTGTAGCTAAAAGATTGGGGAATAACCTGGTGTATTTCAATGCTGAATAAAACAACCCCTGTTTCTGAAAAAAAATGTGTTGCATTACTTATTGAACTGCCCTCGTACATACAACAATGAAACTTCCGGCAGTTACACAGGCATGTGCAGGGATGCCAACCGCATTTCGCTCCAAAAAAACCATTGGTGCGAAATTACGAATGTTGCGGAATTTTTTGAACAGAATTTGCACATCCGTGTTACTCCTGGTTTTATAGTGTGGGAAGCACTCAGGTATGATTTCAGCTGTCGGGAGGAACTTGATGGCACAACGTATGCCATATATATCCTGCTTTGTAATGTGTTACCTCTCACGTGACAGTATCATGGCGCCATTTTTCAACAGGACAATGCTCATCTACATACGGCACGTCTCTCTATGAATAACACCAGATCTGTCCACGATAGAGCATAGTAGGGTTAGCTCGGACGTCATTCCGTCCCAATGCTAGTAAACAGGATATCAAGGGCCAGGCAGCCTACACAACCGAATCGCATACAAGCCGGGCAGAGGGGGTACAACGTCATTATGAATCGACGCTTACTGCCAAGTTCTTTGCAAATTTGGGTTTTGTAATCACTGGTATAACATCATATATCCTCTCAACCCGTGAAGTTTCGTTTCGTTGTCAGGCAGTATCTTCTATTATTATTAAATTCGTATGCTTCTGTGGCGGGTTAAAAGTGGGGTTAACGGCCGAGAGGCAAAGTTGATCGTGTAGAGACCGTTACATACCGTCTGTGTCAATTCTCATCCCCCTCCCCCCTTCCTCTCCGAGTAGCCACCAAAATAGCAGCGCAGAATTTTTTTGCGTTTTGCTTGGGTAGCGAACTGAGTTTTAATTTATGGGTATCGGTCATCACCTACAAGGAAACTCTTGTAGTCCACGATAGCGACTGATTGTTGGAAATGCGTGTATGGTGTACAATTCGGCAGGCAACTTCATGTGCTGACAACCTTTCTTGTCATAAAGAAAGCCGCGAACCGTCTAGCTTGAAATGAATCTCCGGACATGCTGACAGACTGAACTGTGTTCGCAAACCGCGTTGTCCCGTTCACGATTTGGGACTGTTAAGCGCCTCTACAGTGCTGCACATCCAATGACCTGTCCTCAGAAGAGACGTTACTTGTCGTGTTAAAGGGAATTACATCGAAGGGCATATCCACATGTTTAAGTATGAAGTTTTACTAAGCTGATTATCTTGATGTTGGTATCGTTGTCTTCTTTCGAGGCATAATAACATCCGCAAATTTTCTTCTAGTACGTAAGAAAGTTACCTAATCAAAGGATCGTAAAAATCGGGTAAAAATCGAAATACTAAAAAAGTAAAATATACTACTGGCCATTAAAATTGCTACACCAAGAAGAAATGCAGATGATAAACGGGAATTCATTGGACAAATATATTATACTAGAACTGACATGTGATTACATTTGCACGCAGTTTGGGTGCACAGATTCTGAGAAATCAATACCCAGAACAACCACCTCTGGCCGTAATAACGGCCTTGATACGACTGGGCATTGAGGCAAACAGAGCTTGGATGGCGTGTACAGGCACAGCTGCCCACGCAGCTTCAACACGATACCACACTTCATCAAGAGTAGTGACTGGCGTATTGTGACGAGCCAGTTGCTCGGCCACCATTGACCACACGTTTTCAATTAGTGAGAAATCTGGAGAATGTGCTGACTAGGGCAGCAGTCGAACATTTTCTGTATCCAGAAAGGCCCGTACAGGACGTGCAACATGCGGTCGTGCATTATCGTGCTGAAATGTAGGGTTTTGAAGGGATCGAATGAAGGGTACAGCAACAGGTCGTAACACATCTTAAATGTAACGTCCACTGTTCAAAGTGCCGTCAGTGCGAACAAGAGGTGACCGAAACGTGTAACCAATGGCACCCCATACCATCACGCTGGGTGATATGCCAGTATGACGATGATGAATACACGCTTCCAATGTGCTTTCACTGCGATGTCACCAAACACAGATTCGTCAATGGTAACCGCAGCGATGGTCTCCGAACTGATAGTCCATGCTGCTGCAAACGTCGTCGAACTGTTCGTGCAGATGGGTGTCGTCTTGCAGACGTCCTCATCTGTTGACTGAGGGATCGAGACGTGGCTGCACGATCCGTTACAGCCATGCGGATAAGATGCCTGTCATCTCTACTGCTAGTGATACTAGGCCGTTGGAATCCAGCACGGCGTTCCGTATTACCCTCCTGAACCCACCGATTCCATATTCTGCTAACAGTCATTGGATCTCGACCAACGCCAGCAGCAATGTCGCGATACGATAAACCGCAATCGCGATAGGCTACAATCCGACCTTTATCAAAGTCGGAAACGTGATGGTACGCATTTCTGCTCCTTACACTAGGCATCACAACAACGTTTCACCAGGCAACGCCGGTCAACTGCTGTTTGTGTATGTGAAATCGGTTGGAAACTTTCCTCATGTCACATCTTGTAGGTGTCGCCACCGGCGGCAACCTTGTGTGAATGCTCTGAAAAGCTAATCATTTTCATATCAGAGCATCTTCTTCCCGTTGGTTAAATTTCGCGTCTGTAACACGTCATCTTAGTGGTGTAGCAATTTTAATGGCCAGTAGTATATCTGTACTTTTAAGAGTTGTAAGCTGCAACATCTCACGTGTTATGACGCCACAATTTGAACTGAAAAACATCTGCTTCCTGCAGCCTCACGAAAGGTCTCGACTTCTATTTACCAGCGATTCCCACCCAATTTCAACACAATGAAGAAGAACAGAGATACGTAGTGCATTGGCGGAGCTATCATTTGTACTCAAGTGATTGATGTGAAAATTTTCCGACATGCTTATGGCCGCACACAGGAGTTAACAGACTTTGAACGCAGAATGGTAGTTGGAGCTAGACGCATGGGACATTCCTTTTCAGAAGTCGTTATGAAATTCAGTATTCCGTGATCCACAGTGTCAAGAGACGTCACATTTCAGGCATTGCCTCTCACCACGGACAACACAGTGGCCGACGGTTTTCACTTAACGATCGAGAGTAGTAGCGTTTGTGTAGAGTTGTCAGTGCTAACAGACAAGCAACACTGAGTGAAATAACCGAAGAAATGAATGTAGGACGTACGGAGAACGTATCCGTTAGGACAATGCGGCGAAATGTGGCGTCAAGGACTAATGGCTCTAAGCACTATGAGACTTAATATTTGAGGTCATCAGTCCCCTAGACTTCTACATCTACATCTACATCTACATGGATACTCTGCAAATCACGTTTAAGTGTCTGGCAGAGGGTTCATCGAACCACCTTCACAATTCTCTATTATTCCAATCTCGTATAGCGCGCGGAAAGAATGAACACCTATATCTTTCCGTATGAGCTCTGATTTCCCTCATTTTATCGTGGTGATCGTTCCGCCCTATGTAGGTCGGTGTCAACAAAATATTTTCGCATTCGGAGGAGAAAGTTGGTGATTGGAATTTCGTGAGAAGATTCCGTCGCATCGAAAAACGCCTTTCTTCTAATGATTTCCAGCCGAAATCCTCAATCATTTCTGTGACACTCTCTCCCATATTTCGCGATAATACAAAACGTGCTGCCTTTCTTTGAACTTTTTCGACGTACTCCGTCAGTCCTACCTGGCAAGGATCCCACACCGCGCAGCAGTATTCTATAAAGAGGACGGACAAGCGTAGTGTAGGCAGTCTCCTTAGTAGGTATGTTACATTTTCTAAGTGTCCTGCCAATAAAACGCAGCCTTTGGTTAGCCTTCCCCACAACATTTTCTATGTGTTCTTTCCAATTTAAGTTGTTCGTAATTGTAATACCTAGGTATTTAGTTGAATTTACCGCTTTTAGATTAGACTGATTTATCGTGTAACCGAAGTTTAACGAGTTCCTTTTAGTATTCATGTGGATGACCTCACACTTTTCGTTATTTAGGGTCAGCTGCCACTTTTCGCACCCTTCAGATATCTTTTTTAAATCGTTTTGCAGTTTATTTTGGTCTTCTGATGACTTTATTAGTCGATAAACGACAGCGTCATCTGCAAACAACCGAAGACGACTGCTCAGATTGTCTCCCAAATCGTTTATATAGATAAGGAACAGCAAAGGGCCTATAACACTACCTTGGGGAACGCCAGAAATTACTTCTGTTTTACTCGATGACTTCCCGTCAATTACAACGAACTGTGACCTCTCTGACAGGAAATCACAGATCCAGTCACATAACTGAGACGATATTCAATAAGCACACAATTTCACTACGAGCCGCTTTTGTGGTACAATGTCAAAAGCCTTCTGGAAATCATGAATACGGAGTCGATCTGAAATCCCTTATCAGTAGAACTCAGCACTTCATGTGAATAAAGAGCTAGTTGTGTTTCACAGGAACGATGTTTTCTAAACCCATGTTGACTGTGTGTCAATAGACCGTTTCCTTCGGGATAATTCATAATGTTCGAACACAATATATGTTGCAAAATCCTGCTGCATATCGACGTTAACGATATGGGCCTGTAATTTAGTGGATTACTCCTACTGCCTTTCTTGAATATTCGTGTGACCTGTGCAACTTTCCAGTCTTTGGGTACGGATCTATCGTGGAACGAACGGTTGTATATGATTGTTAAGTAAGGACATCACACACATCAATGACCGAGGCAGGATTCGAACCTGCGACCGTAGCAGCAGCGCGGTTCCGGACTGAAGCGCCTAGAACCGCTCGGTCACACCGGCTGGCAGGCGTCAAGGGGCTATAGTAGCAGACGACCAACGCTAGCGCCTTTGGTAACAGCACGATATCGCCTGTAATGCCTCCCCTGGGCTCGTGGCCATATCGGTTGAGCCCTACACCACTGTAAAACCGTCGCCTGATCAGACGAGTACCTATTCAGTTGGTAAGAGCTGATGATAGAGTTCGAGTGTGGCGCAGACCCCACGAAGCCATGGACCCAAGTTGTCAACCAGGCGTTGTGCAAGCTGTTGGTGGTTCCTTAATGGTGTGGGCTGTGTTTGCATGGAATGGACTGGGTTCTCTGGATGTTCGGTTACTTGGAGACCACTTTCAGCCATTCTTGGAAGTCATGGGTCCAAACAAGGATGGAATTCTATGAATGATAATACCCCTTGTCACCGTGCCACAGCTGTTCACGGCTGATTTAAAGAAAGTCTAGACAGCTCGAGCGAATGGTTTAGCCACCCATATCGCCCAACAGAATCCCACCGAACATTCATGGGACATAATTGAGAGGTCAATTGGTGCGCAAAATCCGGCACTGGCAACACTTTCGAAATTATGGACGGTAGTAGCGGCAGAATGGCTCAATATTTCTGCAGGGGACTTCCAACGACTCGTTGAGTCCATGCCACGTCTAGTACTGCACTGCGCCAACAAAATGAGACCCGACATGACATTAGGAGGTATTCCATGACATTTGCCACCACTGTGTGTATCATAGCAATGCTGGTGTTTGTTCTTTCGGACCTGTCCATCTTCATCAGAGGCAACCGCTGGTACATGTTCAGCGAAATTAATAAACAAGAATTTGAAGAATTCTGTGTTAATGTTTCAACTTTGTTTTAAATACACGGAATATACATACCTCTGAACGTGAAATAATTAATATTTACGAACACAGTTCTTACATGAAGTTTTTTCTTTAAACGAAGATGTCGATACCCGCTGGTATCGCAGGGTTCCTAATGTATAATTGGTTTAATTATGTCGTAAGATACAATTTACTGAACTGCACTGACAAAGCAGGTTTATTTTTATTTCATTACACCGATGTCCTTACGTAGGCATTTCCTGTGGGCAAATGAATTTTCAGAACGAGGTATTCAATTAAAAAAATACAAACTTGGAGAGGAGGTACTGGCGTAATTGAAGCTGTGAGGACGGGGCGTGCGTCGTTCTTGGGTAGCTCAGTGGTAGAGCACTTGCCCGCGAAAGGCAAAGGTCCCGAGTTCGAGTCTCGGTCCGGCACACAGTTTTAATCTGCCAGGAAGTTTCACAAACTATGCAATTGACGAGATTGGTGCAAACCTTTTTTCAGCAGTTTGTATTGGAAACCTTGACCAGACGAAATGCTTGTCTGGCGACGAGAAAATATTTTCTCAAGGAAACATAGCGGTTGGCCAGTGCTGACATTTTTCAGTTTACTCGCGGCGAAATGAATCTTCAAATAATTCGCTTCGAGCACTGCAATGTACATCCATTACAGCTGCATGATTCAACAACACAAGCTACTCGCGTCTGTACTTCTCTCATTATCTCGAGCGATTTCCTGTATATCACTTACAAGGCAGCGAAAAACTAATGCAAAACACTTTACTCAAAAAAATCTAGAATCCAACGGCCTAACAGTTTTTTTTCCTAGTCCTCTTTCCTGGACCATACTGAAATACTAAGGTACAATCGTCACCTCAGTCTTTCGGGTCATCTGTATCAATGTGGGATAAACGAAAAGCAGCGCTACTGATTATTTTGGAAATGTCCTGAGTACGTACGATATTTTGGAGAGATTTGGTGTTTCACCCAGGACACTTGTGCTCAATTGGCAATCATTAAAGCTTCTCTATAACCTCTCTCTTACCCTTCCCCCCTCCCCTCCCCTCCCTACCGGCTTCTTGGTGATGAAAATTTGTTCTACCAACGGAATACAAACTGGCTATGACTGAAGGCCATTGCATTAACTCATCTTAGATGTGTTTCGGACTTGTGCAGTTCGCAGGAATGTTAAATAAATGCTCTGATTTGTAAGCCGACCACTTGCAGAGTCTTAAGCCTCGAACTACACACGAGCTTCGAAAATTACCAGAAGGACTATTACAAGGATTTTCATTCTTGTTTCATTGAGATCTACTTTGGTACGACTGTCCTAACGTTTATGCTATTAGTGAAGGTATTTCATTTACTCTATAATCCTAAAGTATATAACAAATAACACTTTGAAACAGAGCCTTATGTAGCCCTATAAGGACAGTAAAATGTTTCTTATGTAAACCAAAACAGTTTCGTATCACAATCATTTATCGTTCGCTCGATGAATGGAACATGGAAATAATAGTCAGGCTAACGAAATGTATATCCATGAGTTAGTCGTCAGAAGTACTTTGTCTAGTGCTTAGAAAATCAAAATGTTTGTCACATTCTGGGTGTATACTATCCTATTCTTGACGCTGTTTCTTTAAACCAATTGGTTTGTCTTGGTGCATTTTCTCTTCAATTTCAATATAAGCATCAGATTTCCCCTGATCTGTTTCACTGCTTCCTTCTGCATCTGCATTGTTATTTTCAAAGTAGTACGCTTCGTTTATTTACGCTGGCCAATATCGTCAGTGACCATGAAGAGACAATTAATAGACTGTGTCACAATATTCCACTATACACAATTGTTTGTAAACTATCTGATCTAAAGTATACAGGAACCTATCAGCGGACGTTAATATGAAGTGTGTCCACCCTTCGCCTTTGTGGGTATTTGAACTTTGTTGGGGACGCCTTCAGTGAGATGTCTCAGTGTCTGCGGAGGAATGGCAGTCCATTATTCTACAAGGAGCAAAACAAGAGAAAATACTGATGTTGGTAGCTGGAGACTGGGGCGAAATAGACGTTATAAATCAACTCAGAGTTGTTCCATTGTGTTCACGTCGAGACTCATGTCGGGCCAATCGATTTCAGGACTGTTATTGTCCACAAACGACAGTCTCACAGATGCTGCTTTATGACAAGATGTATTGCCATATTGACATAAACAGTCATCATCTCCCATCTGTTGCTCTACTTTATGCAGTCACAATGCTGTAAAATATGTTTCTGTCCTTCCGCATTTATCGTTTTCTTAATCGCAATAAAGGGTCCTCACCCTAACCACGAACCCCCACCACCACCACTTCCTACGTACTTTATTTTTGGCACACGGCGGGTAATGTTCTCCAGCTATTCGCCAAACCCAAATCCTTCCACCGGACTGCTACAAGTTATGGTGTGATTCATCACTCCAAATCGCTCGTTTCCAGTCATACACTGTCCAGTGGCGTCTCTGTTTACACCACATCAAGCGTCGCTTCGCACTGACCGCAGTTATGCTTGGTTTATGAGGAGCTGCTCGACCACTGGACCCCATTTTTTTAGGTCCCTGCGCACAGTCACTGAACTGCTGGCAGCATTTTGGGACTCACGGGTGATTCCTCCTGCTTATTTCACGCGATATTTACAACTATCCTCCACAATGCTGGACGGTCCTTGTTCGTCAAGACATGAAGTCTGTATGTTCTTCCTTCCGCTGTGGTTGTTCCTTCGCGTTCGCACTTCACGATCGTATCTCCAGCAGTCAACTTGGGCAGCTTTAGAAGGGTTTCAAATGGTTCAAATGGATCTGAACACTATGGGACTTAACAAAAATGGTTCAAATGGCTCTGACCACTATGGAACTTAACATCTATGGTCATCAGTCCCCTAGAACTTAGAACTACTTAAACCTAACTAACCTAAGGACATCACACAACACCCAGTCATCACGAGGCAGAGGAAATCCCTGACCCCGCCGGGGACTTAACATCTGAGGTCATTAGTCCCCTAGAACTTCGAACTACTTAAACCTAACTAACCTAAGGACATCACACACATCCATGCCCGAGGCAGGATTCGAACCTGCGACCGTAGCAGTCGCGCGGTTTCGGACTGAAGCGCCTAGAACCGCTCGGCCACCGCGGCCGGCTAGAAGGGTTTAAATGTCCCTCAAGGATTTGTTACTCAGGTGACAACCAATGATTTGCCCATGTTCGAAGTCACTGAGCTCTCCTGAGTGACCCATTCCGTTGTTTCTACGCCTCCACTCACAACCCAACACACCCCACCTATTCAGGGTGGTCCATTGATCGTGACTGGGGCAAATATCTCACGAAATAAGCGTCAAACGAAAAAAATACAAAGAACGAAACTCGTCTAGCTTGAAGGGGGAAACCGGATGGCACTATGGTTGGCCCGCTAGATGGCGCTTCCATAGGTCAAACGGATACCAACTGCGTTTTTTAAGTAGGAACCCCCATTTTTTATTACATATTCTGTAGTACGTAAAGAAATATGAAAAATTTAGTTAGACCACTTTTTTCGCTTTTTGACAGATGGCTCTCTAATAGTCACAAACATATGGCTCACAATTTTAGACGAACAGTTGGTAGCAGGTACTTTTTTTAAATTCAAGTACAGAACGTAGGTGCTTTTGAACATTTTATTTTGGTTGTTCCAATATGATACATGTACCTTTGTGAACTTATGATTTCTGAGAACGCGTGCTATTACAGCGTGATAACCTGTAAATACCACATTAACGCAATAAATACTCAAAATGATGGCCGTCAACCTCAGTGGATTTGGCAATACGTGTAACGACATTCCTCTCAACAGCTAGTAGTTCGCCTTCCCTAATGTTCGCACATGCATTGACAGTGCGCTGACCCATGTTGTCACGTGTTGTCGGTGGATCACGATAGCAAATATCCTTCAACTTTTCCCACAGAAAGAAATCCGGGGACGTCAGATCCAGTGACGTGCGGCCATGGTATGATGCTTCGACGACCAACTCACCTGTCATGAAATATGTTATTCAATACCGCTTCAACCGCACGCGAGCTGTGTACTGGACATTCATCATGTTGGAAGTACACAGCCATTCTGTCATGCAGTGAAACATCTTGTAGAAACATCGGTAGAACATTACATAGGAAATCAGCATACATTGTACCATTTAGATTGCCATCGATAAAATGGGGGCCAATTATCCATCCTCCCATAATGCCGCACCATACATTAACCCCCCCAAGGTCGCTGATGTTCCACTTGTCGCAGCCATCGTGGATTTTCCGTTGCCCAATAGTGCATAATATGCCAGTTTACTTTACCGCTGTTGGTGAATGACGCTTCGTCGCTAAATAGAACGCGTGCAAAAAGTCTGTCATCGTCCCGTAATTTCTCTTGTGCCCAGCGGCAGAATTGTACACGACATTAAAAGTCGTCGCCATGCAATTCCTGGTGCATAGAAATATGGTACGGGTGCAATCGATGTTGATGTAGCATTCTCAACACCGACGTGTCGTCCAGGATACAGAGCAGCATACGTAGCACACGCCAGTTAGGTATTTTAATCACAATAGCCATACATCAACACGATATCGACCTTCTCCGCAATTGGTAAACGGTCCATTTTAACAAGGGTAATGTATCACGAAGCAAATATCGTCCGCACTGAAGGAATGTTACGTGATACCACGTACTTATACGTTTGTGACTATTACAGCGCCATCTATCACAAAGCGAAAAAAGTGGTACAACTGAAACATTCATATTTCTTTACGTGCTACACGAATATGTAATAAAAAATGGGGGTTCCTATTTAAAGAAAACGCAGTTGATATCCGTTTGTCCTATGGCACCGCCATCTAGCGGGCCAACCATAGCGCCATCTGGTTTCCCCTTTCAAGCTAGACGAGTTTCGTTCTTTGTAGTTTTTTCGTTTGATGCTTATTTCGTGGGATATTTGGCCCGGTCACTACCAATGGACCACCGTGTATACTGGTGCGTCCCGCTCTCGAAGCATGTAACAGTCAATTCCACAATTTTACCGCCCCAATATCGAAATCTTAACTGCCACAAGTGGAGAGCTGATGTTTTTTGTGAGGTCCGCAAGCGAATTAAACAGGACATTGACTGTGGACACTAGCCAGCATACAGGCATCCTTAGTGTCTGAACTTACTGTCATTAAGGTTTACTGTCGATAAAATGGAACAGCTGAGGCTGAATGCCTTAATGTGTAGGTTTTAGCGCTACTTATTCGCTAATGGGTAATGCTGAAATACGCTGAAGAGCCAAAGAAACTGGTACATCTGCTCAGTTTATAAAGGGCCCCCGCGAGCACGCAGAAGTGCCGCAACACGACGTGACATGGACTCGACTAATGCCTGAAGTAGTGCTGGAGGGAACTGACATCATGAATCCTGCACCGCTGCCCATAAACCCGTAAGAGAACGAAGGTGTGGAGATCTCTTCTGAACAGCACGTTGCTAGGCATCCCAGATATGCTCAATAACGTTCATTTCTGGAGAGTGTGGTGGCCAGCGTAAGTGTTTAAACTCAGAAAAGTGTTCCTGGAGCGACGTTGTGAGGTGTCGCTGGAATTGCCCAAGCCCGTCGGAATGCACAATGGACACGAATGGATGCAGGTGATTAGACAGAATGCTTGCGTACGTGTCACGTGTCAGAGTCGTATCTAGATGAATCAGGGGTCCCTTATCACTCCAACTGTACACGCCCCACACCATTACAGAGCCTCCACCAGCCTGAACAGTCCGCTCTGATATGCAGGGTCCATGAATTCATGAGGTTATCTCCATAGCTGTACATGTCCATCCGCTCGATACAATTTGAAACGAGACTCGTCTGACCAGGCAACATGTTTCCAATCATCAACAGTGTTGAAGAGCCCAGGCGAGGCGTAAAGCTTTGTATCGTGCAGTCATCAAGGGTACACGAGTGGACCTTCGTCTCCGAAAGCCCATATCGATGATGTTTCGTTGAATGGTTCGTGCGCTGACGCTTGTTAATGGCCCAGCATTGAACTCTGCTGCAATTTGCAGAAGGCTTGACCTTCTGTCACATTGAACGATTCTCTTCAGTCGTCCTTGGTCCCGTTCTTGAAGGATCTTTTCCCAGTCGCAGCGATGTTTTACCCTATTCTTGATATTCACAGTACACTCGTGAAATGGTCGTGCGGGAAAATACCCACTTCATCGCTACCTCGGAGATGCTGTGTCCCATTGCTCGTGCGCCGAATATAACACCACGTTCAAACTGACTTAAATTTTGATAAGTTGTCATTGTAGCAGCAGTAAACGATCTAACAACTGCGCCAGACACGTGTTGTCCTACATATTTGCGTTCCCGACCGCAGCGCCGTATTCTGCCTGTTTGCGTATCTCTGTATTGGAGTACGCATGCCTATTTGCGTATCTCTGTATTGGAGTACGCATGCCTATACCAGTTTCTTTGGCGCTTCAGGGTATATGCTCCACCGTTCGGTGTTCTTACGGAAGGAGGAAAGAGGGCCTGGCTGCGCCCCCACTTCTCGTCCGGGCCTAACCTTTAATGCTTACCCGCTCCACGGTCGAGAGAGAGAGGGAGATAACCCAAAAGCCGACGCACGGATGGCGATATGTAAACTACCGCCCCCGCATTTGCGTTATCGAAGCTTTCCCCGACTTGGCGGGTGACTGCTTAAAGTCCTCCTTCCATTAGTTGTCTTTCAGGACGGGACCCGAGTAAATAAAAGCGGCAAACGGGCTGATAGCCGGCGTGTCATAAAGCAGACACAGTCATTAATTGTGGCGGGTCAACAAAGGGAGCGAGGGTACCATTAGCTTCACCGCCAGGTCGAACTCCGAGGACGATGGCAAGGCCAGTGTTTCGTATACAAAATTCCATCATCATTGATGAAAACGTAACGGAGTTTTACAGGGGCTCATCTACAAACTAAAAAAAAAAAAAAAAAAAAAACGATATGACCGAAGACAAAAGGGAAGTAAATACGAACAATGACATGACACGGATTTAGGGGAGTGGAAGGCACTAGAGGTTTACTGAATGCCAGGAGAAACTTTTAAAAATAGTTATTTCACATCAGTAACGCAATCAAGAATCGGACATTGCTGCACGGCTGTACTGTGATCTATCGTATCACTTAATTCTGAGGAAAAAGATTAACTCTCGAAAAATTGTCTACAAAAATAAATTCTGTTTTAAATTTTATATAGAACATCAATTAACAAAAACTTCCCTTCATAAAAAAATTTCATACGCTGTTAACTGTCTTACTAGGCTTTTACAGATCACACTGAGCTTCGACCTGCTGTGGTCTAAACACACTAATTTCACAATAAGGCAGGGAATTTATGAAGCTTTTCTTGCGATTACTCATTTAAAAGCCATATAAAATATGCACACAACTATTACCTTAAACCTAATCATTAAAAGCAATTTACATCTTAAGCACCATCCATGCCTTTGATCGGCCTGTTTCTCAAAACTTCAGACAACGTTACTCTTTTTCTGTGACTTTACACGAACAAGGCAGCAAAACTGGACGGGGGGAAGAAGAGATTAGTGTTTAACGTCCCGTCGACAACGAGGTCATTAGAGACGGAGCACAAGTTCGGATTAGGGAAGAACCATCCCGGCATTTGCCTGAAGTGCTCTAGGGAAATTACGGAAAACGTAAATCGGGATGGCCGGACGCGGGATTGAACCGTCGTCCTCCGGAATGCGAGTCCAGTGTGCTAATCATTGGGCCACCTCGCTCGGTTAAAAAAATAATAATAAATCGTAAACTGGACATTGTATCTATTGTATTGTATGTTAACCGGGGACCTAGAAACGACGGAGAGGCTCAGTCCCCGCCGTAGCCGCAGTGGTCCGCAACCCCACGACGACTACCGCAGTCCACTTCACCGCTCCGCCGCCCCACACCGAACCCAGGGTTATTCTGCGGTTCGGCCCCCGGTGGACCCCCAGGGAACGTCTCACACCAGCCGAGTATAACCCCTATGTTTGCGTGGTAGAGTAATGGTGGTGTACGTGTACGTGCAGAACTTGTTTGCGCAGCAATCGCCGACATAGTGTAACTGAGGCGGAATAAGGGGAACCAGCCCGCATTCGCCGAAGCGGATGGAAAACCGCCTAAAAACCATCCACAGACTGGCCGGTTCACCGGACCTCGACACAAATCCGCCGGGCTGATTCGTGCCGGGGAGCAGGCGCTTCTTCCCGCCCGGAAAGCCGTGCGTTAGACCGCACGGCCAACCGGACGGGCAAAAGCAATTTACTTCTTAAGTACTACCCATGCCTTTGACCGGCCTGTTTCTCAAAACTTCAGACAACATTACTCTTTTTCTGTGACTTTACACGAACAAGTCAGGAAAACTGGACAGGAGGAGGTGGAGATTAGTGTTTAACGTCCCGTCGACAACTAGGTCATCAGAGACGGAGCACAAGCTCGGATTAGGGAAGGATGGGGAAAGAAATCGGCCGTGCCCTTTCAAAGGAATTTGGCTGAAGTGATCTAGGTAAGGCGATGACATCTCGGTCGGCGAAAGATTCAAGTCCAGGAAGTGAAGCGTTTTCACAATGAACGATAGCTAGCGTAAACCAACCACTACCAGAATTTCCAGTAGCGACGTCCACAGTAAAATTAACTCTGCAGCCACGGAAGAATATCGGCCCATGTAATATAACTGCTTGGGCTGTTCCATTTCCTCCAAGTTTATTCTCGAGGCTAATAATATGTTTGTAGACAGGCGTGCGGTGGCGGCGTTGACGATACGCACGTCGACGGGGCTTAGTGCTTCAATGCTGTTGCAGATAGAGCTCACAGCGGAATGGTTCCGCTGGCGTGCACTGCCCGCTTATATAGAGAGGGCTCAAGGATGCAACAAATGGATAAAAATTTACTATGCTGAGTGCCGAGACACTGATTTAGCAACTGCATGATGTATTGTATACTGGCACGGTGGGGGGTTTATGGGGTGGGGCGGTACTACAGCGCGCGTACGGGATAACTACTATTTTCGTTGAAAATCAAATTCCACAAATTGAATAACTGATATTGCTAACTTCATCTGCTTTTTGTGCTGATTAACATCGTACTATTACTTTTGTTGTAAGTTCATAATTACTACCCTAAATCTTTCGCCGACCGAGATGTCATCGCCTACAAGACGTTGCATTGTGGAATAGATACCAAGAAGCAAAGTAGTCCTAGTTATGTCTATAGTAATATGCCATTTACTTTGTACACACGTTCATGTAGAAAAGTTAGTAATAATGAAAAAATTCATGTATGGATGAAAGGACTTGGTGTACTTGGTGAGAATGTAACTGTTACTGGAGATATTACTTTGTACTACAATTATTAATAAAGTGTGACCCTTGACCTAGAGTCGTCGTCCTTCGGAATGCGAGTCCAGTCCATCATCCAGTGTGTTAACCCAACGTCACCTCGCTCGGAAAAAATAAAAAATTAAAATAAAAATTAAAAAATTAAAAAAAAACTGGACATAGTTTATCGAATTACTAATCGTCAGCTACCTTAGGACAAGAGACCTATTTCCTTGACAGTCAGATTCTACATGTATTGAATAGAACTGTAGTACACTTCAGTTATGTTAGCGAGCACGATCACATGGCGAAAGCGTCGCTTCACTGGCCTTTAAATCTGCCGATCCGCCAGATTCACGTACCGTCGGTCTTAGCACGTTGCCGAACATCAGCTACACGTTCCCGTGTCATCGCTGATTCCTTGTAAAAACACGCACTGTGATACAGGGTAGTCGAGCAGCATCTGACGGATACAGCTTTATTCCCCGCGCGGTCCGCCTAGCCACCAGCTGCAGAGTCCACCGCACCCCTTGCTGCGTGTTGTCAGCGAGTAGAGGTAGCTTACTGCTCGGCCCGGTGCGTCCTCGCTTAGTCACCACAGCTACTCGCAGACAGCCTCGCTACGCTCGTGCTCCCCGCTCTGTTCACAGCTCTGCTCTCCAACTCAGCTCCCTCTCTACAACAGACTTCGATAATTTAGACCAGCTGCTCGGCGTATGCCTCTTAAAAATAGCCGAAATACTACGACTCGACCCTGATCTGACAGGATCGATACTTTCACACGGCTCAAAACACTCTTTCGTGCTTCATCATTTCTCGCAGCACATATCGACATCTACATCGGTACTCTGCGAACCACTGTCAAGTGCATGATAGGGGGGCGCTTCTCATTGCACCAGTTATTGCGGCTTCCCCATGTTCCAGTCCTGGCCGGAGCGCGAGATGAATGATTGCTTTAACCGCCTCTATGTGTGCTATAATTAGTCTAACTTCGTTTTCGTGATCCCTACCAGGGCGATACGGAGAGAACTTAAGTGCGAGTGGCGTCCAATAAGTAATGCGGCACATTTTTTATGAAAGCAGTCTAGGAAAGGCCGGCGCTCCCTGGAAACGATGCCCGTGAGGGCATCCGTCAGTCCTTCCACCATCGGACAAAGTAAAGTCTGAGAACACATTGATTTTACTGAAGACTCCAGTATACCATATTATTTTTCACGGTAAATGATGATAGCCAAAACAGTTGCAGGATAAAGATTTATTAAAATTCTTGACCAAGGTTTCGGTATATATAAATATACCATCACCAGAAGTAAAATATCTAAAATTAAATCCTGCAACGGAGAATAATAAAACAATTGAGCCAAAGGCGTGTCCATAATCATGTTGTATAAATGGAGATGATGTCTTAACTACTGAAGACGCCTTTGCCACAATTGTTTTATTATTCTCGATTGCAGGATGTAGTTTTAGATATTTTACTTCGGATGAAGGTATATTTGTATATATACCGAAACCTTGGTCAAGAATTTTAATAAATCTTTATCCTGCAACTGCTTTGGCTGTCGTCCTTTACCGTGAAGAATTTCAACAGTTGTTGTTTCAGCCATGTTTAAAATCTTGACATATTATTCCCCTCTCTTTTGGCTACAAAACCGTATTTTTCAACATAATCTCCCTTCAATAAGACAGCCTTGCCCCACGTAACTGGGAGGTCCTATACGTCCGGACGGTACCATTCTACTTGTCGACGTCGGAGCCAACGTCTTGCTACATCAATAACCTCCAGATCATCCACGTAACGCACAAGCAATTTCGCACAGATGGTCCTTCGTTACACTTTCTGATCTGCTGTTAGGCCGGTATTACACTATCAGATTTCTTTGTTCAGTATCTTTGTCAAAGAAATTTGATGTTGTAATAGGGAACTTTGTCAAATGTCGTCAAATATTTGATCAAATCTAGGGCCTCGCTGTAGATTTGATCAAAGAAGTCGCTTGTCTTCTATTCACTGCAATGTGACATGTTACCACTTGGAGCGCTAGCATCGCTGTAGCGTTCTGTCATCTGTAGTGTTTTTATAAACATTGCCGGTAAATATTGTTGTGTACCGAACTATCAGCTTAATAAGTCACAGCTGCAAAATACTAACACGAATTCTTTACAGACGAATGGAAAAACTAGTAGAAGCCAACCTCGGGGAAGATCAGTTTGGATTCCGTAGAAACACTGGAACACGTGAGGCAATACTGACCTTACGACTTATCTTAGAAGAAAGATTAAGGAAAGGCAAACCTACGTTTCTAGCATTTGTAGACTTAGAGAAAGCTTTTGACAATGTTGACTGGAATACTCTCTTTCAAATTCTAAAGGTGGCAGGGGTAAAATACAGGGAGCGAAAGGCTATTTACAATTTGTACAGAAACCAGATGGCAGTTATAAGAGTCGAGGGACATGAAAGGGAAGCAGTGGTTGGGAAGGGAGTAAGACAGGGTTGTAGCCTCTCCCCGATGTTGTTCAATCTGTATATTGAGCAAGCAGTAAAGGAAACAAAAGAAAAATTCGGAGTAGGTATTAAAATTCATGGAGAAGAAATAAAAACTTTGAGGTTCGCCGATGACATTGTAATTTTGTCAGAGACAGCAAAGGACTTGGAAGAGCAGTTGAATGGAATGGACAGTGTCTTGAAAGGAGGATATAAGATGAACATCAACAAAAGCAAAACAAGGATAATGGAATGTAGTCTAATTAAGTCGGGTGATGCTGAGGGAATTAGATTAGGAAATGAGGCACTTAAAGTAGTAAAGGAGTTTTGCTATTTGGGGAGCAAAATAACTGATGATGGTCGAAGTAGAGAGGATATAAAATGTAGGATGGCAATGGCAAGGAAAGCGTTTCTGAAGAAGAGAAATTTGTTAACATCCAGTATTGATTTAAGTGTCAGGAAGTCATTTCTGAAAGTATTCGTATGGAGTGTAGCCATGTATGGAAGTGAAACATGGACGATAAATAGTTTGGACAAGAAGAGAATAGAAGCTTTCGAAATGTGGTGCTACAGAAGAATGCTGAAGATTAGATGGGTAGATCACATAACTAATGAGGAAGAATTGAATAGGATTAGGGAGAAGAGAAGTTTGTGGCACAACTTGACCAGAAGAAGGGATCGGTTGGTAGGACATGTTCTGAGGCATCAAGGGATCACCAATTTAGTATTGGAGGGCAGCGTGGAGGGTAAAAATCGTAGAGGGAGACCAAGAGATGAATACACTAAGCAGATTCAGAAGGATGTAGGTTGCAGTAGGTACTGGGAGATGAAAAAGCTTGCACAGGATAGAGTAGCATGGAGAGCTGCATCAAACCAGTCTCAGGACTGAAGACCACAACAACAACAACAACAACCGACAACTACAGAATTAAGAGAGATGTATGAAGCTTTTCAACGTGAAGCACCCTGAATACAAAAATAGATTAAGAAGATTGGAGACCTGACCTAACCTAACCTAACTCTCTCCTGTAACAAGGATTCGGAGTGTTACTGTGAGCCTGTCTTCTGCAGATATAGTAGTTCTTAAGTGAGTATTGTGCTTTGTGATATGAGGATACACTTCACTGAGTACATACAGAAATATATGCTCTTCCATTCTTAAGTAGGCCTAACTGATGTACGACTTGATGTCCTCCACTATAGCTGCCAACTGCCGGCCGAGGTGGCCGAGCGATTCTAGGCGCTACAGTCTGGAACCGCAAGACCGCTACGGTCACAGGTTCGAATCCTGCCTTGGGTATGGATGAGTGTGATGTCCTTAGGTTAGTTAGGTTTAAGTAGTTCTAAGTTATGGGGGACTGATGACCTCAGCAGTTAAGTCCCATGGTGCTCAGAGCCATTTGATCCATTTGACCCACTATAAGCTCACGTAACAAGTTTTGTTGAATGTTTTTGTCTGTCATCGTAAAACCCATGGCTTCACCCAGGTACGTTTCCTTTTTTCCCCCGCTTCTCTTCCGCATGTGCGCACAGTTCAATTGTGGTACATGCAACTGCTGCAGTTAATAACAAGTTTTTGCTGTCAGCCATCTTTAACTTTGACGAAAAATATGATCTGTAATACCCCTTTTTAGCGCCCCGTCAAAGATCTTAGTCAAATATATATATGACGAATATTTGATCACATCTTTGATCAGATCTTTGACAGAGAAATTTGATAGTGTAATATCGGCCTTAGGCAGTGATAAAACCCAGCAGGGACGAGTGTGTCAGCCCTACCAACAGAGACATCCAGTTACGCAGCGAGATGTTTGATTGTGATCCGTCCGTCTCCTCGATTGAGAATGTCCGCATGTTCCAGTATTGCAGGAGTCACAACTGTATGCGGCCGGCCGGCACGCGGGATATTGGACAGGTTTGCGCGACCTTATGGTGATGAACACGCACGCCTCTCTCAACGACTCATCGTGCTTTTATTCAGTACCAGGTCCCCATAGACATTCTGCAAGCGCCTGTGAATATCTGCGATCTTCTGTGCTTCCGCCAAAAGAAACTCAGTGACAGATTTCGGCTTGGAACGCATCACTGTAACAAACGCCATTTTGAAAGCTACGTATAACGTCGCCTCTACATCTACATCTACATTGATACTCCGCAAGCCACCCAACGGTGTGTGGCGGAGGGCACTTTACGTGCCACTGTCATTACCTTCTTTCGCGTATGGTTCGCGGGAAGAACGACTGTCTGAAAGCCTCCGTGCGCGCTCTAATCTCTCTAATTTTACATTCGTGATCTCCTCGGGACGTATAAGTAGGGGGAAGCAATATATTCGATACCTCATCCAGAAACGCACCCTCTCGAAACCTGGCGAGCAAGCTACACCGCGATGCAGAGCGCCTCTCTTGCAGAGTCTGCCACTTGAGTTTATTAAACATCTCCGTAACGCTATCACGGTTACCAAATAACCCTGTGACGAAACGCGCCGCTCTTCTTTGGATCTTCTCTATCTCCTCCGTCAGACCGATCTGGTACGGATCCCACACGGATAGCAATACTCAAGTATAGGTCGAACGAGTGTTTTGTAAGCCACCTCCTTTGTTGATGGACTACATTTTCTAAGCACTCTCCCAATGAATCTCAACCTGGTACCCGCCTTACCAACAATTAATTTTATATGATCATTCCACTTCAAATCGTTCCGCACGCATACTCCCAGATATTTTACAGAAGTAACTGCTACCAGTGTTTGTTCCGCTATCATATAATCATACAATAAAGGATCCTTCTTTCTATGTATTCGCAATACATTACATTTGTCTATGTTAAGGGTCAGTTGCCACTCCCTGCACCAAGTGCCTATCCGCTGCAGATCATCCTGCATTTCGCTACAATTTTCTAATGCTGCAACTTCTCTGTATACTACAGCATCATCCGCGAAAAGCCGCATGGAACTTCCGACACTATCTACTAAGTCATTTATATATATTGTGAAAAGCAATGGTCCCATAACACTCCCCTGTGGCACGGCAGAGGTTACTTTAACGTCTGTAGACGTCTCTCCATTGATAACAACATGCTGTGTTCTGTTTGCTAAAAACTCTTCAATCCAGCCACACAGCTGGTCTGATATTCCGTAGGCTCTTACTTTGTTTATCAGGCGACAGTGTCGGAACCTTATGAAACTATATGATCTGAAGCGGGAATACACCACGATGTTCTACAATAAATTCTGCAAATTTTCAACGGAGACTGGCCGGGAAAATAATGTGTTGCGTTGCTTATTGAAAGCTCCTTGGTATATCCTGGATTCTTCACTTAAAGCCACATCTTGAAACTCTGTAAGGAAGCTTCCGCGTTATAGTTTGCGTTCACGTGTTTCATCGTCTCCGTGATGCCCTCCCGTGGGCCAAATAAACTTGTGATCATTCGTGCTGCCCTTCTTTTTGTTTGTTAAATATCCTCCGCTAGTCCTTTTTGGTACGGGTGCCATTTGAATGGGGTGACCAGACGTCCAGGGACATGTCCTCCTTTTTAGCTCCTTGTCCGGGGTCCGGGCGGATTTTTACGGTGTCCGGCTTTTTCGCAAAGTTGAGCGTAATACAGTTAAATTCACAATTCGTCCGTTCTATTGCTCTTCTCTTAAATACTTTAACTATTGGCGCAGCCTTCGTGATAAACACGCACAAAGGCGGTGTTCGTAGGTGGCACCAGGATCGTCGATGTTATCGTTGATCAACCTATAAGCGAATGCAAATATCAGTTATTTAAAATTTTCCTAAAAAATATTGTTCAAGTAATCAACTCCTGACCACCACTAACAATTAACTACTAGTTTTACCGGTAATTCCCGGCAGTCATGTGACTTGTCCAAAGCTGACGGATGGTATCCTCATCTGCAGTTGACCCGTTTGATGTGTCCTCATTTTTTCTTCCTTTGTCCTCGTTTTTGAAGCTGTTTGTCTTCCTTTTTAAACAATTGCATCTGGTCACCCTACATTTGAACAATATTCTAGGATGGGTCACAGGAGAGTTTTGTAACTGATATTTTTGTGGACTGAGTGCTTCATCCTAGTATGCACCTACTAATGAACCTATTTGATTTTTCCACTTTATATCTCTACAAAATGTTACATTTGCATGAGTTGACTGATTGCAATTGTGACTCATTGATACTGTAATCAATATGTTATCTGTATATTTAAAGCAAGTTGCCATCATTTGCATCACGCTGACGATCATCATTGTCTGCTTTCCACACATGTCCTTGGCAATGATTTGTTCGGGGGTTTGTCCCCTACACTGGAAAACTTTCAAAAATGGTTCAAGTTACTCTGGGACTTAGCTGCTGAGGACATCAGTCCACTAGACTTAGAACTACTTAAACCTAACTAACCTAAAGCCAGCACACACGTCCATGCCCGAGGCAGGATTCGAAACTGCGACCGTAGCGGCAGTGCGGTTCCGGACTGAAGCGCCCAGAACCGCACGGCCACAATGGGTCAGCTGGGAAACTTTAACGCGTGGTTTTAGGGGATGGGGGAAATTGGGCAAATTTTTTCGCGTTTATGTTCGCCGGTCTGGAAGCTCCAGACCCACCAAGCCTATGTATTGTCTCCACTCATCTCTCTTTTTCATTTCCACTGTCCCCTCTCACTTTCCTCCTACTGCTACTGTTTCAGTCCGTCTCTCTTTCTCTTTTACTGTGACTGTTTCTCATTGACTTTCACTGTCTCTTCTCTCTTTGGCTCTCACTGCTGTTGTCTTCATCCATCTCTCTTTCTCTTTCACTGCCACTTTCTCTCTCCCACCATCACTATCTCCTCTCTTTTTTTTTCTCCCACTGGCAGTTTCTTGTCTTCCACCGTCACTGTCTCTCTGTTATCCTCTTTTAGCACAAAAAAGCGCGAATATGTACGCAGGTCAAAATTTTTGGTGAGGAAGGTGGAATCAGGATTGAGGCAGCTGGTTCCTCACTTTTCTGTCACTCTCTCTTAACCTTCCACCGGTCGCGCCAATATCTGTTAAATGAGCGATCATGCGTTGCAGAGAAAACAACGCGTCGTTTTGCTTCAATTATTGGTCTTATTGTGTACTAAATGTGTTAATTACCTATTTTAACCGTTTTATGTTCAAAATGGAATGTGTTTTGGGTATATAATTGTATTATATTTTTATGATATAAAATGCAAAAAGAAAAGAAAAATGTATACTTGTGTCAGCAAGTTTATCAAACTTCCTTCTTCCCTGCTATGTTGTGCTATAATCAAACCGAAGGCTCCTCAAAATTAGTGGAAACCTCCGAGACTACACGCCGCTGTCAGATGTGTTATTCCCGTCCCATCCTGTGCCATCCTGCACAATTACCATTCGTTCCTTTATCAACCCGATTCAAATAAGGATAGCGATAGCGGTCAATAGATCAGTACAATCTCAGAGTCGCACATACATTAGGCAAAAGTTTTCGATTTTTAAATTAGTATGTCGTAGAACTTCATCAGTCATGTTTATATTCAAAAGTTTCGAAAGTACAGCAAAGGGAGATTCAGAATCCCTTACCATTGTTCTAGCGCCAGGCAAAGCTTTTACTACTTTTTGCCTTAATTTTTGAAGATTTAGATAGACTTGATATGCACCATTTCGCAACTTCATCCTTCCCCATATAAAAATCTTCAGTCCCTGTTTTATCATCGTCCTCTTCATCAATATACTCAGTTTCAGTTTCAGAATCGTGGTCAGCATTTATTGTTTCCTCCTCACTCAAATCGGAATCGTTTTCCTCAAAATTTCGAGTTGATTCATGTTGAGCTCTTTTTTCATTCTCTTCTTGAAAAGTCTAGGAATATCTTCAAGTTTTACTGGGCTCCACCTAATAAAAACATTCCAAATGTGTATATTCTACTCACTGACTTCAGAAAAATAATAATAATTGTACTTATTTGTTTATGTAATGTTCCCATAAGGTTATTAACCATCATTCAAGCTGTTGGGTAGAACAGATCCTGGATGATGGTTAATAACTGAAACCGGTAGATTACTAATGGGACAAAAAACAGCATATGGTTACAATGCATTTTATAAAATACTTGTTTATGGGCTGAAAAGTAGCCGCAACGAAGGGGTGGGGAGGGGCTGACGGCAAGAAGAGTCTTGTCATGAGGAATAGCTGGCGCCAGTATCCCGAGAAGCTGACCGGAAGCGACGGGCAGTTAAAATAAGTCAGGTGTCGTACAAAATTCAACAGTGCGATCAGTGGAGGGTTGAAGACGAGCATATAGGCCTACGCCTTTTTTTTCCACTGCGAGAGGAGCATTTTTCACCTGGTTCTCTTCTTTTCCCTGTACAGCAGGATATGCTGATTATAAAATATTAATTCTGTATGTCAGTAAAGTTTTGACAGTTTATTTATGTACTTCGAAACATTTACATACTTTGAAACACATACACAATAAATAAGTACGCATAATATAAGGTTAAAACAAAATCATCTCCCACCCAATACAAATTCGCTTTAAACTACTTTACATTACTTTACACAAAAATATTTTTAGGCTACTCCTAAAAGAACAAAGAATTTCGTGTGGCAAAATATTTTTTTATGAGGGGCTTGTACCGCCTGTGACACCATCGAAAAATTTCAGCCGTGAAGTTCCCATTATACAGAAAAAGGGCGTCACTAAAGTTTTATTGGTGAAAAAATGGCGATCAAAAACATAGTCCGGTAATTCCAGAACCCTTCGATGACCCAGAGCCCTTGCCATGTTTCACTACGTCATTTAAAACTACATTTATGCCTCACACCGGTTATTAAGTGCGTAAGTACGGCACCTTTGCACCTCTCGATCTCGGTAATAATATCGAACAAAATTTCAGTTCCCCAAGAACATCATCTTGACAACATATGGTAAAAGTTTTGACGATTTGCCGTGAGTAGAAATAGTAGAAGTGACCATCCCCACAATAGGTACTTTTGGTACCCATGAACTCATGGCTTTTTTTTTTTTTTTGCGTATCTTGATAACAGATAAAGATTTTCGAAAACGGGAAAATGGGTTTTCTCGATAAATGTTTAAAGCGTGTTGATCCATTTTCTACGATTTATTATTTAGATAACTGCAGCCCATGATGAAAAAGCGGCAAAAACCAATTTTTGCTGATTTTGCGTAGCTTTGAACCTCTGTATCTCGGTAACGGATAATGATACAAAAAAGAATTTCCATGAGAACATCATGTTGAGAACATATGATAAAAATTTCGACGATTTGCCATGAATAGTAATTACAAAAGTGGCCGTACCCACACTTTGTACTTTTCATAACCGAAAATTATGTTTTTTTTTTAGTTCCTCAGCAACCGCCCATGAACAAATGATGCTTTTATAAGCCGTCTAAGGCCCACCCTAGACCACACCTAATGCGAAAGAACCAACCGATTTGCTCAATTTGCGTAGGTTGGAGGAAGTGTATAATGTCTAAATTTTGACCCAGTACTGTAGAATAGCCCATTCTTCCGATAAGTGTATAAATGATCGCTAGACCAAGGTCTATCCAAAACACTTGACCGTTTATCTTTGGATCAATATCACCCGAGATATGACCCGTTCAAAAATCCCATTTTCGCGCACACGGCTTCTTGGAATATATTGGTACGAGGGCTATCCACAAAGTACACTACGTTTTGGAATTAAAAATAAATAAAGTATTGGAAATTTTTTTATTGTATACAGATGAAAGCCACACTTAAATACTACTTTTCTACATAGTTGCCATTTAAATTAAGGCACTTATCGTAGCGATGGACGAGCTTGGAAATTCCTTCGTCGTAAAATTCGGCCGCCTGCGCCTTCAACCACGTGGTGACTGTCTTTTGGGACAGAAAAGGTGTGATTTTTGTGGATTTCCTGGAAAGAGGCACTACAGTAAACTCTCAAAGGTATTGCCAAACGCTGCACAACCTCAGAAGAGCAATACAAAACAAGCGCAGGGGAAAGTTGGGCTCAAAGATCTTGCTGATTCACGACAACGCCCGGGCCCACACGGCAAATGCCACTCGTGAAGTTCTCGAATCTTTTAAGTGGGAGTTGTTTCCTCATCCGCCGTACAGTCCCGACCTGGCACCGAGCGACTTCCACTTATTCCCAGCAATGAAGAAGTGGTTGGCTATGCAGCGTTTTGATGACGACGCACAGCTTCAAGAAGAGGTAACCACGTGGTTGAAGGCGCAGGCGGCCGAATTTTACGACGAAGGAATTTCCAAGCTCGTCCATCGCTACGATAAGTGCCTTAATTTAAATGGCAACTACGTAGAAAAGTAGTATTTACGTGTGGCTTTCATCTGTATATAATTAAAAAATTCCAATACTTTATTTATTTTTAATTCCAAAACGTAATGTACTTTGTGGATAGCCCTCGTATATGTTCGCTGTTGCCACCTATTGACCTAACTCTTATTCAGTACTGCTCAAGCAGTACTGAGTAAGAGTTAGGTCAATAGGTGGCAACAGCGAACATATACGAGGGCTATCCACAAAGTATATTACGTTTTGGAATTAAAAATAAATAAAGTATTTGAATTTTTTAATTATCTGCAATTGAGGTGAGAGCTAAAGCACTAAACCTGCATTGTTGTGTCGTTATGCAGGCGGCTTCCTGAACATTGTTGATTCTATTGTCAGAAAGGATAAAGGTAAGCTGCGAAACATAAAATGCTGTTAATAACTCAGTACTGGTATTTTAGGTGCCAGCAGTGTATTAGGTATCAGTATAGGCTACTTGAAGAGCTACGAAAACTAAACTGACATTGTATCAAGTTTTAACATTCCTCTTCATGTACAGAAATGTAGATACAATTTAGCAAAAAGTTCGTGCATAGGTCTCCGCAGTAGGGGACAAGACAGTCCAATCTGTTCTCTCCTGATATCTGGGCACAGGGTTTTATTCATTACGAAGCCTCACAACTTTATAACAATGATTGTCTGCGGCAGTAACCACAACTATAGATATAAATGTAACGAAATTGTCCCGAAAAACAACGACAGGAGATATTTATAGATATTTGGGCACTTGATTCCTGAAATTTGCTATTATACTGGATGTGTTGAACTCAAACATCCAAAGCACAGAAAAAGAAATACAGCAGCAAGGAAACACAGCACAATAATAAAAATGTACGGCATTAGAATTTGCGAACTCTGTTACAGGTGCTAGATGTTTCTTTATGTCCGTTTCTCTATATTAATAACCAATAAATCTTGCCCTGGAATATCACTTGCAGACCAAGGTGGAGAAAACGTACCATCAAGCAAAATACAAGAGTACTTAATAAAGTGAGTTACACATTATTATTGCAGGCCAAGTAACTTTTATTGAATGCCACACTACACTTCAAAGTGAATAGATACAAGACACTATGTTTCAACATTTCCATAAACTTCTGACTTACCGTCGTAATGTTTTACTAATCTCTCAATACGTCGACAATAGAAATCCGAGCCTTGGTCCTGGAGCTGTTTAAGAACCAGTGGGTGAACGTCCTCATTGTTGTAAAATCTCCTCTGCCCCCCCACCTCCCGCTCTCTCTCTCTCTCTCTCTCTCTCTCTCTCTCTCTCTCGATGTTCTTCCTGCTTACAAAATCCTATGGTGCAACATCTGGACATCCTACTCAGCATCGCCCTCGTCTGTGCAGCCTTGATCAAATTGTTGGCACCATTTCAGTATGGCTGGATGTGATATTGCGTTTGGCCCATGTTCCTCCAGAATTTCATTGTGAATTTGTGTGCATTTTAGATGTTATGCCCACATGAATTGCACTGCCGCATGTACTTCTACTTTGGAGTACGTTTCCAGTTACTGCACCATTCCAAACAAAAACTGTGATGCAACAGTTTTCCATACCGCAGCAGAACTGTGTCTGCAGAAAACCCAGAACATGTACTCTCTTCTGATAATATACCACTCTTGTTGTGAAATGGCCCTAGCGTGGGAAGACATGTTTAACTTACTATCTGAAGACACCATGTTTGTACGTAAAAGTAAACTGCAAACTATTGAAAAGCACACGAGGCCATTTCCCACATCTGTCCCGCATTACAACCAGCTTCGAACTCTGAGCAAGAAGGAGGTCGACCTGCCCAGTTGTCGAAATCAGTATGCACCAACTTTACTCATAACTATGGGAAGGAAAAGAAAATAGAAGAATTGGTCTATAGATATGCCTTAAATGAGCAGTTTTATCTAAGGTTTCATTGCCATCGTTCAGACACTATGACGTAATGTGACAAGTGTAACAAACAATTTGTTAGTAATAGTGACCATGCCAGTAATGTTGCTAAAAGGTTCACCACCACTGAGCCAACATGTGTGATGAGAGGAAAAGACTAACACACAGTGGGTATTACATGACTGTATGGCCATGTTGTGATGACGTGTTTCATTCTGCAGAAGATTCTGCCAACATCTAGAAATTTTTTACACACACACTTAACAAATGCAATTGTATCTGGTGCTATAGTTTTGTTTTTGTAGAGACTCCTTCACTATATAGAAGTAGTGCTTTACCAAGTAATCCTTCACAGTTGGTTTGGAACTGTTTCAGTTCATTACTTTTTTTGTAGTGGTCTAGTGAGTAGAGCACTAGGCTCTGGCCATCCTGGATAGGAGCAGGGATTTTTCTTCATCCCAGTCCCTGTAAGATAGTCTCAGGTCCACTCAGCCTGCTATCAAATTTGTACTGGGCCCACCACACTCCCCCTCCTTGTGCTGCGACAAAAAAAGACCGTACTCTGCGAGCAGGCAGGGCAGTTGCTTGATTACGAGCTTGCACCGCAGACTTTACCTTTTATTATTTTTACAGATTTGGGTAAAACGTTATACAATTTGATGCTGAGATGGAGTACACCCTTCTGTAATAGTGTACATATACATCATTTATTTGTTTGTGTAGCTGCTGTATACCGGACTGTTTAATTTTTTTATAATAATTACTTTTTCTAGTATGTAAATACATGGATGTTGTTGTATTTTATTTTTCCTTAAATAGTTGCCTGCATGATGATTTTTGGTCTACCCCTCCCATTAGCCTAATAATCTTTTTCTGTACTGTAAATCATTTCAAACTTTCACCACAGTTTCCCCAAAGCTCACCATATTGCAATACTGAGAAAGCATAAGCAGAATGCATTGTCTACAGATTGTCATACAATATACAGTTTCTTTGTGTTCGTATTATGAAACATGTTTGTTCTGCTGAGTTTTCTGTTTGCATAGTCTACATGTGAATCTCATTTCATGTTATATATATCTAAAAACAGATGATGTGACTTACCGAACGAAAGTGCTGGCAGGTCGATAGACACACAAACAAACACAAACATTCATCTGTGTTTTTAGATATATTTTTCCCACGTGGAATGTTTCCCTCTATTATATTCATTTCATGTTATGTTGTTCCATGTACTGAGAGATTTTGTTCTCTGTTTTCCAATTGTTTCAGTATGAACAATAGTTGGTGTTCTATTCTGGGTGGTGAATATGTTCATTGCAGCAGTTTTTCCCAGATTTGTAATAAAAATCTTTGCATTAAAGCACTCTACTATAGTCTTTGTGATGAGACTAATGTTGCTTTCAAAGATTTCTTTGGTACTTACTGTAATTAAGATACTTGTGTCATCTGCAAATTCTAGTTTTCTCTTTCTTCTGTTTATATCTAAGACTTGGAGCATAGATATAGTAAAAGAAGGATCTGACACAGTATTGAAACTTGGGGAGCTTTCTATCTGACCATTAATGAAACCGAGTGATGCTACTGACTGCTGTGCCATTTACTTCGTGTGTTAGCTCTATGAGGTGTTTTCGTTCATGGGGGTATGATTTCATCCAGTTAAATGCTCCTCCACAAATACCCCAATTCTGAATATTACTAAGTTATTTATTTTGATTGATGGTATCAAAGGCCTTTGATAAGTCTAGGAATATGCACAAAATATGTTCCTACCTGTCTAGGGGTTGTAGCATGTCATATTATAAAAAATCTCTGTTTTGTTGAGAGATTTTTTTTGTTCAACCATGTTGTAAGTCTAATAACATTTTATGCTTATTTAAGAAATTAAAAATTCATTTATAAAACCAGGTTTTCTAGAATTTTTGGAAATACAGTCAGTAAAAAACGGTTGTGAAGTTTGACTCTCATGTTAGTTTCCTTTTTTGTGAAGTGGTTTCACTTTACCCAGAAAGTTGCCAGTTGAGAAGGATACATTTATAAGAGAAGTCAGTGCTTCAGAGATCATGTAAGCATTTTTTTTTTTTTTTTTTTGTATTTTATTTTATTTATTTATTTATTTATTTTTTGCAATAAAATCTGGCATTATCTATTCCTGACAAATGTTTTGATTTTAGAAGCTTAATTTCTTAATGTAATCCTGCATATTTTTAGCATGAGAAATATTTTGTTTCATACCTATTCTGTTTTTGATGTTAGATGTGTGTGATATTTATGGGTGACATTTTGCTCAATAAATTTTGTACTACATTTATAAAATAACTTAAACATATTAACTACAGTCTTTGGTTTGCTGATAGACTTTCCATTCAATTATAAGTTATTAATTTTAGTTTTATTACTTTTTGTTTCTTCCTTTATAATATTCCAAACAGCTTTCATTTTACTGCATGTTTTTCTGATGTATTTGTCATTTTCCAGCATTTTGGTGCTTGTTATTACCTTCTTGAGTATTGTTTTGTAGCTTAATTCAGGTGATACCTGACACATTTTAGTAGTTCTGTACAGTAATCTTTTCTGCGCATATGGTTTTCTTATACCTGGAGTGATGCATTTGTTTTTGTGACTTAGTTTTTACCTCCTAGTTTTAACTGGTAATGCTACATAAAATGTTATTTACTTGTATCAGTGAAGATATTAAATTTCTCAAACATATTTTACTACCGTGCTCTCATTACTCTTTCTTAAAATATGTGCTTGTCAGTTTGTTAGTCTTGTCACTTTTAGCACTGAAACTTCTAGCATGCCCATAGTGGTCTCCAGTCCAGACTTTACTGTTTCTGTTTTTTAATGTTGTTGATTAGAGTTAATGGTTATTTGATTTATTGTGGATTTTGTACAACAAGTTTCTCATGTTTGGGAATGTATTGTGATTTCCATGTTATAACAGTCTAAGAGATTCAGTAATCCTGTTCTGAATTTACGGGTTTTGCTAAAGTGTATACTAAAATTGCCAGAGTTTCAATTAATGTGTGTTTCATGATGGTGATGAGAGTTTTTTTTATGCCCCCACCTGGAGATTTGTAGAAACAAACAACAATTTTTTTTTAATGATCATAATTCTATGGCTGATATTTCCAAATCCTTTTCATTATTTAGTGGCTTTAGTTGTAGATGTTCAGAAACTATTCCTTTTTTGAAAAGATGCAGTTTTCCACCACACTGGATTTGCTTTCTACATGTGTAGGGTGTCAGTTCATATTTTGTTTTGTTCACTTTGTAACCCATCCTCTCTTAACCAATGCTCATTTAGACACAGTATAGAATTAACTCATTTGAAAGTATTATTTACAATTTTATTAACTTATTGCATAGGTACTGAACTTTCCAGTGGAACAGCGCAAACTGATGAATCAAGAAGTTCAATTCAACATGTTTCCCCCTGTGAAGTAACTCCCATTGTGTTGACCTAAACAAAAGAATGTTGCTTTATTTTGAAGATTTTCACTCCCTGTAGTGTTTTTGCACCAGAAGTGAACAGTAAGAATGTTACTTGAAGTAGATAAATGGACATCTCGGTCTGCCCCAAAAGCTGAACGGTCAGCACGTTTGAATGCCACACATGGGGGCCCGTGTTCGATTCACGACTGGGATGGGAGATTTTCTCCACTCAGGGGCTGGGTGTTGTGTGGTCCTCATCATCATTTCATCCCCTTTGTCGACACGCAAGTCGCCCAATGTGGAGTCACGCTCAATAAGACTTGCACTTGGTGGCCGAATTTCCCACCTGGGAACTCCCGGCTACTGACACCATACAATCATTTTTTTTCCATGGACATCTTGGAGAAGCCTTTTAAGAGTCTTTGTAATCTTGCACTCACTTCCTCCCACCTCTCCTTGACGGTTTTTGTTGCCAACAGTTAACAATCAGTTACAGATGAGATATTGATTTGCTCAATTACAAAACAAACACACAAATAAATTTCACATAGACTTTGCCTTCTTGTCTAGGACTCATAGTGGAATTATGTACTCTGTTGAAAATACACTCCTGGAAATGGAAAAAAGAACACATTGACACCGGTATGTCAGACCCACCATACTTGCTCCGGACACTGCGAGAGGGCTGTACAAGCAATGATCACATGCACGGCACAGTGGACACACCAGGAACCGCGGTGTTGGCCGTCGAATGGCGCTAGCTGCGCAGCATTTGTGCACCGCCGCCGTCAGTGTCAGCCGGTTTGCCGTGGCATACGGAGCTCCATCGCAGTCTTTAACACTGGTAGCATGCCGCGACAGCGTGGACGTGAACCGTATGTGCAGTTGACGGACTTTGAGCGAGGGCGTATAGTGGGCATGCGGGAGACCGGGTGGACGTACCGCCGAATTGCTCAACACGTGGGGCGTGAGGTCTCCACAGTACATCGATGTTGTCGCCAGTGGTCGGCGGAAGGTGCACGTGCCCGTCGACCTGGGACCGGACCGCAGCGACGCACGGATGCACGCCAAGACTGTAGGATCCTACGCAGTGCCGTAGGGGACCGCACCGCCACTTCCCAGCAAATTAGGGACACTGTTGCTCCTGGGGTATCGGCGAGGACCATTCGCAACTGTCTCCATGAAGCTGGGCTACGGTCCCGCACACCGTTAGGCCGTCTTCCGCTCACGCCCAAACATCGTGCAGCCCGCCTCCAGTGGTGTCGCGACAGGCGTGAATGGAGGGACGAATGGAGACGTGTCGTCTTCAGCGATGAGAGTCGCTTCTGCCTTGGTGCCAATGATGGTCGTATGCGTGTTTGGCGCCATGCAGGTGAGCGCCACAATCAGGACTGCATACGACCGAGGCACACAGGGCCAACACCCGGCATCATGGTGTGGGGAGCGATCTCCTACACTGGCCGTACACCACTGGTGATCGTCGAGGGGACACTGAATAGTGCACGGTACATCCAAACCGTCATCGAACCCATCGTTCTACCATTCCTAGACCGGCAAGGGAACTTGCTGTTCCAACAGGACAATGCACGTCCGCATGTATCCCGTGCCACCCAACGTGCTCTAGAAGGTGTAAGTCAACTACCCTGGCCAGTAAGATCTCTGGATCTGTCCCCCATTGAGCATGTTTGGGACTGGATGAAGCGTCGTCTCACACGGTCTGCACGTCCAGCACGAACGCTGGTCCAACTGAGGCGCCAGGTGGAAATGGCATGGCAAGCCGTTCCACAGGACTACATCCAGCATCTCTACGATCGTCTCCATGGGAGAATAGCAGCCTGCATTGCTGCGAAAGGTGGATATACACTGTACTAGTGCCGACATTGTGCATGCTCTGTTGCCTGTGTCTATGTGCCTGTGGTTCTGTCAGTGTGATCATGTGATGTATCTGACCCCAGGAATGTGTCAATAAAGTTTCCCCTTCCTGGGACAATGAATTCACGGTGTTCTTATTTCAATTTCCAGGAGTGTATATTCAAAAGCTTCCACCTAACATAAAGCAAGAAACTTACTTACACAGCTGTGGGATCAGATCATAAGTTGTGCTTGGACAGCTCAGTCAGTAGAGCACTTTCTCATGAAAGGCAAAGGTCCCAGGTTCGAGTTCTGGTCCAGCACACTGTTTTAATCTGCCAAGAAGTGTAAAATCAGGACACACTCTGCAGCAGAGTGAAAATTCGTTGAGGATAAAGCAATAAATAGGGAATTCCTATGAATTCAAAAGAAAACTGAAATATGCCTCATTAGCCACTATTTCTACAAATGATCTAGATTCAGTTATTGAAATGTTCTGTTAGCTATATTATCAATAGCAGTGTTCATTGTAAAGCTGCATAACAAGTAGTAATGAACTGCAAGTAGGACTCGTTTATACAGGTGTTGATAAATATTTTCTTTGAAAACTGTAATTGAGTAAATATTAAGCTATCAATAACATAAAAAAGCACCTATTTAGTATAACTGAAGGGGAAGTAGCTGTTTTGCAAACTAGCAGTTTTCTTCCTAATTTACCTGATTGAATTTAGCTGTCATAAGCAAGAGTCACATTAAGCAATTTAGTGATAGCTTATTCTTGATACAGAATATATTCCTGTGATTTCCTTGTCTTTTGTTAATGTACACCTTAACTTATTCTACGTCCCTGTGGTTCTTGTTCTTGGTAGGGTTCACAGAACACAGTGAACGACTCAGGAGAGGCTAGTGATATAATGGACAGTACCAAGGCCAAACTGTGCATAATATATTTCTTAGTTTGATTAACAAGTGATCTACATAACATGGTAATACATGACATAACATGATAGTCTGAACACTCAGATCATTACAATAAAGTAGATTCTATGACTTAATTAATTTTTTTATTGGAACAATCAACATTACACTTACGTAACTTTTTGTCACTAAAACTTCTACACTGCAAAGAAATATAAGTGATTTTAGGCCCATGTGCAGCTCGAAAGACAGTTTAACTTCACTTCCTTTTTCTCATCTGGTAAGCACTGAGATACCATGAACCACTACTATGAAATTTGATTGTCACTAAAGTAGAAATGATTTTCTAATGTCTTCCTTAATTTCATATGTATCTATCTTAAAATTAAGAATATGTTACTTATATCGCATTGCTTCCGATACCCTCATATGTCCTCGGTTATTTCAAAGTGCGATATGAAAAAAAAGTTGCTGTATTCCTATGTGTGTCACTGGAAGATTCCACCTTAAGAAAGTTAATCAGAGATCGCTTTCATAAATACTTTCATAAATAATGACAGTCCCCACAGTGCAATCTTTATTTGGCAACAAATACGGAAATGTCCTTCCTTATATTTCATAATTCTTTTCTGCCAGTGTAGAAATTTCTCCCTACTTTTTTGAGCCCTTTTACTCTAGGCAGCTTATGAACTGCAGAGAAGGGCTCTTAGTATTGACAATGGTGCCAATATTCCATAACAAAAATGATCCATGCGGTATGGGATATTTTCTCCAGCACACTTTTTGAATGTTCAATTCAGAAGTTATTTGTCACACATCATAATTCCTGTGGCCATTTCTTTGTCTCTATTGCATTCATTATCTTTTATTACTATTATTTTCAGGATGGAGATCGTGTGTTCATAGGAGCACCAGGCAGTTGGTATTGGCAAGGTGAGTTTTTGTTCACATTGATCTAGAGATATATATTGTACCCTCTCCAGCTCCAGACATTTCATATTTCATAATGCTGTTTCGTGTCATTCAATGATACTGGTCACAGGATCTGTATTCACCCAGTTGTTACTCATTTGTATGGTCGTTATACAGATGATAGTGCCTGAACTAGCTTGTTATTTGAAAAATGAGTGAGTCAAGTGCAACATGCTGTACCTGAATACTGCATTTAGTTGGCCATGGCCAGACTCAGACTCCACCAGTACACCGCTGTGCTAGAGATTGTTCGAAGATTATTACCTGTAAAAAAAAAATTGACTGTTTTAAGCATTGCCACAGTGACACACCCAAAAGAATTGTTGACAAAAATTGAAATATTTGAATTTCAGTGTGCCTTGTAAGCAAAAGTACATGGCATGGTGTAATCTTATTACAGAAGGATTGCATCATGTTATGCTTGATTCCAAATTAAGATGGCATACATAATCAGTTAGTGGAAGTGAGTTATTATTTTTGCTAATTATTGTCTGATCATTGGTGCTTACAGTGTTTTGACTAGTTAGTAAATGCCAGGTACATTTCTTATTTTGGCATAAGAATGAAATGGACAGCTTCTCATCTTGTTGCATGAGCCCCCATAGTTCTGTAATGACATGGTATTTGGGTGGCTGATGGGTGTTGCAAGAGGCAATTTACCCTATAGAAAACAATTAGTCATACTTCTGCTGTATATATAACCTTTCCTGCTCATCCCACGTGACACCACACGCAGCTGGTAGAACAAACCTGCCCAGCCTCCATAATGTGAAATGAAATCTCATTCTGATGTAAACTGCTGATGATCTGATGATACAGGGATTAAATCCTTTTAATTTCAGCACCACAAATTCTATTGTTATTTTTATTTACATTTGTTTTGCCATGTAGTCATCAAATAATGACTTCTGCAAATGTCTTAGTGTTTATAAAGTTATAGTACATATCATATTTGTGTATAAAGGTTTAATACACAATAGATTTATCTACAAAGATTAATACATAATACATACAGCTTAGAGTTCTTTCAGTGAGTACAGACATTTATTTACAAAAAAAGATTTTAATTTTGTTTTAAATGGGTCCACAGTGTGTGCTCTTATGGATTCTGGCAAATTTTCCTATAACTAGCACCCTGACACTTTTCTAAACACATAAAACAAACTATCACTCAGCTGTAACTGTTTGCCACTTGCATTATTTGTGCTTGTTCTTTTCAGTCAAACCAGAACCACAAAATCATGTTATGTCACTCCTTTAAACAAAACGTCAGTACTTATTTGGTAAAAGAAAGCTCAAATTGGACTTTGTTTAGATTTTAATATTTTGATTATTCATTGCACTGTTAATGCATTAATTGCAATACCACTCAAAAGTTACTGATTTCATTTTAAAATAAACTGACCAGTTGAAAGATGACAATTGTGGTAACCAGATAACACATGAAACCGATCCAAGTAACACAAATATGGCTTTATTCATAAATCTCTGAACAATAATGGAAACATGCCTCTCGTAACTCGACATATAACGAGATACAGAATGACTAATGCGAGCAGGGTAACTGGATGAACATAGGGAGAGTGAGTCAGCACTGCTTGATGCATATACAAATGCGACTCGACGGCGTGGCAGAGACTGCACCAAGCAGAGACAAGCGGTCACACCACACTTGGTGCACTCGCACTCACACACATTAGTATCAGGATACAGCACTCCTCTCCCTTGAGCTAAGTTGGTGCCCATGCAATGGATGAGACACCGTCAGCCCAATGAGGGACATGTACATCGGATCCGGAGCTGTGGCAGCTGATGGAGACAGAAGGGATGGGACAATGTGCCAGGCACAGGGCCAGAACACATGAGGATGCGGGCATGCTTGAGGACAGTGGGCCCATGCAGCCAGCACCCAACGACATCACTGCAGAGGAGATTGCAATTACCATTTCTGCAACATCATCAGCAGGCAGGTCTCATTGCATAGATGGGGCTGGACACACTGGTGATGATAGATAGCGAAGGTAATGATGGAAAGGGGGCCAGTGGAGGTGGCTCAACCAGAACAGCAAGCTGTAGCAATGGAACTGAGGCCAGAGATGGACTAGCATCCAGTGCCAGCAATCTGGAACCCCAGGTCACTGTACGTAGAGGAGGCAGCCAATTGAATGGGGACACCTCCACAGCAGGCAATGGCAGACTCGAGGTGGAGGGCAGTGGGACAGGCTATGGTGACAGGGGTCACACCCACAAACCAGTAGCTTCTGGCAGGGAGGAGGAGATTCAACTGATCAAAGTGGCAAGTCACCAGCCCATCAGCTGTACAGACAACACAAAGATGGCATCCCTGCACGCAGACAACAGTGGCCAGTATCCACTTGAGCCTGCAATCAAACACTTGTGCCCACACCGGCAATCCCAGCACAAAGTGGCCAGATGAATCTGACAGTGGCAAGTGTGGCACAGGCCGCAGAATGTGGAGGAGCATGCCTGACTCCTGGCCAAGAAGCAACACAGCCGGGCTCCACTCCTCCACAGGAGTGAAGTGATAGGTGCTCAGAAAATGGAGAAGGGAGTTGTCAGGTGAGAATCCACAATAAACTTCTTCATCTGGGACTTGAACATATGCATAAATCATTAGGCCTCATTGAGGGTGGAGCACATGACAAATTCTGTGACAGGAACAAAGCAGTTGAAAGGTGTGAGAAACGAACTGGAGGTCTCTGTTGGAAACTAAGGTACAAGGCAAAAGCCTCAACAGCATGTGAATTGTGACCTCAGCCAATGTCAACCCTTACCAGGAAATGTAAGGAAACTGGGTTAATGTATTCACAACCAAGAGCCAATGACAATTTAAGAAGGGACCTGCAAAGTCTACATGAATGCATTCCCATGGCCAGTGGGGAGCGTGCTATGGGGACAGGGATGCCCTGGGAGCTGCCTGTTATTTGGCACTCAGCTCACAAGCTGAAACAAAATGGACAATTTCGCCATAAAACCCTGGCCAAAAAAAATATGTCTCCTAGCTAACAGTTTAGTGCATGAAACTCTCAATGGCTCTTGTGGAGAGGGCATAGAACCTCACACTGTAACACAGAAGGAATGACTACTCTGGGAGAGAGGTTTTCTGTGGACAACAGCAAAACACCATCAAAAACAGGGGCGATACTGTAAGGGAAAATAGTTGTACAGGGGGTCCAAAACCCAATCTGGTGGTTCATCTGGCTAGCCCTGTTGCAAAAACAACCATCTAACAGAGAACCATGTCAGCAACAATGACAGCTGCTACATGCGAGCTCGTAAATGGGAAACCATTGACTGCAGCCTGTATTTTGATATCAAGATGGAAGCAAAGCAATTCTTCACAATCAAAATCGGTATCAGGACCCACAGGAAGGTGGGACAAGGCATCCACATTGGCATGCTTAGACATAGGTCAAAAATGGATTTCATAATTGTACAGAGACAAGAACTGTGCCCAGCATTGTAGGTGGTATGCTGCCTTGTCAGGCAAAGAAGTGTGAGTGTTAAACAAGCAAACCAAGGGTTTACGGTCAGTATAAGGTGGAACTTGGAGCCATACAAAAAAACATGAAATTTCCAGATAGCATAGACTATGGCAAAAGCCTCTTTTTCTACCTAAGAGTAACACTGTGGTGCCAGAGTGAGAGATTTTGAGGCAAAAGTAACAGGCTGCTCAGAACCATCAGCCTATTGGTTGGATAGGACCACAGTGAGGCTGTAGTGTGGGGCATCAGTTGCCAAAACTGCTATCTGGTCTGGAGAGAACATAGTTAAACAAGGGGCCAAGAGTAGTATGGATTTCATCATTTGAAAAGCACATTTGCAGTCTGGGCTCTAGCAAAAAGATACATTCTTGCATAACAAGGCATGCAATGGGTGGGCCAATGTGGTTGCCCTCAACAGGAATTTATGGGCGTAGGCCGTTTTACCTAGGAAAGCCTGAGGCTCCTTCGTGGGTGAGGGGTGAGGCATAGACAGAACAGCAGAGATGTGGTCTGGCAGATGCTGAAGCCCATCCTGCGATACCTTGAACCCCAAATAAACAATAGAAGGCTGAAAAACCTGAGATTTGACGAGGTTACACCATAAGCCTGTGGACTGTAAGACAGAAAACAAAGTGCTCAAATTTTTCAAGTGATCAGCCATGGAAGAGCCCACACAACAATATCATCCAGATAATTAATGCAAACGAGAACAGCAGTAATCAATAGCTCTAAAAATCATTGGAAAATAGCAGGGGTGCTAGCCACACCAAAAAAAGGTGCAAATAGTGATAGAGACCAAAACAAGCATTCAAAACCATCACTCACCTAGACTCTTTGTCCACAGGAACTTGTAGATATGCTTCAAAAAAGTCAATTTTAGAATAGTATTGGCCACCCAATATATTCGCCAACAGTTCCTTCTGGCAAGGGAGAGTATACATATCCACGATCAACTGCGCATTGACAGTAGTACTGAAATCGCCACAGAGGTGAAGTTTCCCCTGTGGCTTCCGAACTAGATTCAGTGGAGATGACATTCACTAGTTATAGCAGGTTGCACTAACCCTAAGAGGCTGAAGTCTCTCTGATTTTGCTTTCACTTGATCTTTCAGAGTGACAGGAATGGGACATGCAAGACTTAAATGAGGCCGAGCTGTGGGTTTCAAAGAAATTCACACAGTGTTCCCAATGCCTGATAGGACACAAAATGAACGGCTTCAGTGACAGAAAATCCAAACACCTGGAGTGCATCCATCCTGAACAAGTTCTCAACACCAATATCAGCAACCACCAAGAATCTAATGGAACAAACCACTGGCTTGTAAGAGGTAGATGCCGTAAATTGTCCTAACAGTGCAATGTTGTGTTTGTTGTAACTGACCAGCTTCCAGGTGACTGGTGTCAATGACGGTGAGCCTAAACTCCATAGGTTTGAATTCAGTAACATCACTGCAGCACTTGTGTTGACCTGTAGCCAGAGCACTTGGCGAAGAACACTTTACTCGATAAACAGTTTGGGAGTAGTCACAAGCATTGGAGTCCCACAGTTTATGTCCATGTCCATGTCCATGTCCATGTCCATATCCTGATCAAACTTCGGTAAATGACACATAGAAGCAATGTGGGTTCTCTCCTGGAAAGCATTACAAGTAGCCCAGTGCCTACAGCATGCTGAAGATTCATGCTGGACAAAACAGAAAGGACAAGATGGAAACAGGAACGCTAACGATAGTGCTCTGGCAGTCGCGGCTGCTTGGGCCGACCTTGGTCTCCTCGGCGATGGGCTGACATAATTACTGCAGCTACTCCCGCTTCCTCATAGTCATCATAGTGGACCAAGCTTATGACACTGCTGCCACATTGCCCCACACTTCAATCTGGTCACCCACTGCCCAAGAAACTTCAAAAGATTGTGCTATTTGCAAAACTTCTGCCAATGGGGTTCTCACAGAGCGAGGTCTTCTGGTGCATTTCCTTGCCCAGAGATAAACAGATAACTGCGTCACACACCATAGAGACTGCATAAGAGTCATTATGGATATCAGTAATGACTTAACACTTACACCTAAAGCTGTGAAGTTCAGGTGCCCGGGCAGTGTATGGCAGGTTTGGTTTCTGGCAGCATCAGTAGAATTCAACTTGCACAGCTATTACATGCATTCATTTGCAATGGTAGGTGGACAAAAATATGAACATGTCATCAAAAGCAAGAGCTACCAGTTCTTATGAAGAGGCAAGCTGATGCACTATTTGATACATTTTAGGTGGAATCCACAAGAGAAGAAGGCTTTGCACAAATTCAAGTCTGCCACACCAAAAGTCAAAAAAGACTGTCTGAGTCTTTTTTTGTGGGGTTCCCAACCCTTGGTGAGCTATCATATGGAGGAAAAATGAGTGGATGGACCGGTGGAACAATAATCTGTCTGTTAACAGAAAGCTGTTAATGGAAGCTGACAAAGTGGTTACTGCCAAAGTAAGCATGGCATCAGTTACTGCCAAAGTAAGCATGGCATCCATTGTGACTAACTTGTTGAAACCACATTAATGACTGCACACGTGGATATCATTCCAAACTCGTTGCCAGTCATGTAGTAAAACAAATATGGCTTTATTCATAAACCTCTGAACAATAACGAATATGGCTCTCATGAATTCACTTGTAACAAGACACAGAACAACTGATTTGAGTGGTACAACTGGATGAACATACAGAGAGTCAGTCAGTGCTACTCCACGCATATATATGTGGAAGTGATTGGCAGATGGTACGGCAGAGACAGTGTCGAGTGCTTGTCTCCCACAGGCAACCTCCAGTGGTCGGCCTGTGCTGATACAATTGGCAGCCGATTCGAGCATGCAAGCATGCGTACACACACACACACACACACACACACACACACACACACACACACACACACACTCCCTCTCTCTCTCTCTCTCTCTCTCTCTCTCTCTCTCTCTCTCTCTCTCTCTCTCTCTCTCGGTGCACACAAACTTGCATGCACTCGTAGCAGGACACAGCAACAATATTTGCAAAGATCGTACTGTCAAAGAACAATAAGACTGCCACCCTTGTCCCTAGAGCATTTTGTCCATTTACATACCATACAATGCAGCAATGACATCTTTTGAATGATGCTACTTCAACTGTTTCGTGTAGTAAGTTGTAATGTACAACAAGCTATTTGCATGTTACTCTAAACCGGGGTACCTCTTGGCACTAAAGCTATAGATGACACAAGAGGAAGTTTACTCTTTAGTAAAAAACAGATTTAACAAAATGAAGGTACTTGAGGTTCGACAAAACGTGTTGTTAAGTTCATTATTATAACTATCTGTAATTAATTGTACATTGATGTTACATATGAAGGACTATACCAAACACTTTGATCAGTTTATTGGATTAACCATCTTCCACCACATTGCACAGTGATCATCTGACACAACCGGTTCACAGAGACCTTCCTAATGGGAATCAGATCGATCTGGCAAAACTGCCTTTGTCCATCAACAGTAGCTCTGTTTGACTTGTAGACCTCTTCTAAGACAACTGCCCTCTTTCCATGTCTTTAGTTTTTAGTTGCCATATCACCATGCCCACCCAGCACTACCATTTCTCTCAGCTGACTCATGCACTGACACTCTTTCAGTTGACTGACTTGTTTACATTGTGAGCCTTTCATTACTATGGCCATCACCCAGCCATTAATTATTTAACTCTTACAAATTGGCACTATGCTGGTTCATGACTTAATGCTTAACAAACTGGTATGATATACAGACAAAAATAAAATTCCAACTATGAACTGTTTGCACTTTAATAGTCCTTCAAACACTTAAATTTTAACACAAGCAACTAGTGGTTGGTACACCTTTTTTTCACTTGCTCAATAATGAATAGCCTCAAGGTTATGCAAGAAAGGCAGTATTTCTCTCATATTTATGCACCAAAATGCATTTCATACACACACCTAAATTAGTGCAAAGAAGCTTTTACACATTAGTGGCACAACACAAGTTTAGCCAAACACTAAAAGCAATGATTTTCTGACATTGTTATGTAAAATCATTTGTGTAGCAATCAATCTGGCACCAACAATAACTGGTAATGAGTTATCAAATTACACCATAGGCTTACAAACTGACTCTTTTTTTTAAATTTTCTTTAAGCAGTTCTTTTTGTAGCATGTTCAGCATAGTACACTTTGAGGAGTGCTGCATTAAAAACAATGGGTCAGTAATTTTGTTGTTATGGCTTATTCAATTTAGCTGCTATGTAAAACATGTTGGTAATATCCTAATCTTTTCACTTGCTATAGATAAATTGTGTATTATTGCAGTTTACTACTGCTATTATTATTATTATTACTATTACTATCACTATCACAATCATCATCATCATCATCATCTTCCTTTCAAAGAATAGGCTGTTGCCTGTTCTGAAATCATAAACAAAATTATTTTCATATTTTTCAAAGTCTTCCAACATCTCTTTTCTCATTTGGATTGTAGTTGAGAACCTTCTGGGGAATTCTGTGACCTGGTTTGCTCATGAGGTGTTGTCTCCAATCTTCATGATATTTTTAATTTTTTTCAATCATGTTGAAAATATTTAGTACTGCTCTAATATCTTCATTTCTAATCATGTCTCTACTTGTGCAGCCCTTCATCTGCAATGCACCTTAAGTGCCATGTGGGAGGGTTTGCATACTTCGATGAAGCTAAGTGCTGTGCTGGCAGTAACATTGCTACTGGCAGTCACCCAAGCTAGAGCAGTCTCAAATAGGGAGCCAGACAAAGTGAACCCCAAAATTTAGGATAGAGAGGACTCTACAGGAACAGAGAAACAAGCTTCTCTAAGAGACACAACCTCGACAGAAAATTAGGCATGTTGCAATACCTAAAGATGGCAGCCCCATCATGCAACTTAATGTGCACGGCACTGATAATGCAGCCAGGGGATTGTAAAATTACTGATAAAGTCAAATTACTGATGAACTCACAAATAGCCTCAGATAGTTTATTATTATTATTATTATTATTATGTTTCCTTTCTCAGATTTTATTATTATTATTATTATTATTATTATTGTTATCAACATTATCATTACAGTTTTGCTAGCATGTTTACAGACGGAACAGTAGCTCAGTTGGATGGATTGAGTTAAGATTTGGTCTCAGCATTCACATTAAATTATTTGACCAAATAACACAAAATGAATAGTCATACTGATATTTCTTGTGCACAGTTGTGCTGCTCCTAAATATAATTCAACCACCTTAAACACTGTGTACCATTATTTGATTCAGATACACGTTGAGGAGTTACCACCGTGGTTTTTCTTACTTCATTCTTATTGAAAATCTGGTTGGTTCCTTCAGCAAATTCGCAACTAAAGAGAAGCCTGAGGGAGCTGCAGTGATGCAATACATCATTTATGTGTGTTAGAAAAAATGTTCTGTAGAGTAGTTATCTGAGTGTGATTGGGATGCAGTTTGGAGACATTAGTTGTACCTCAAAGATTATTGTAACCAGGGCTAATGATTGTCATACTGGTTAATGGTATGAAAAATTCTGTGTGTTTTGGGCATTCTAATGTTTCAGATAAAGGACAACTGTCCTTGTCAGTAACGATTATAAAATTTTTGATGTTCCTTGAGTAAAAACTTCTATTTCTGGGAAGGTCCACAAAAGGAGATAATAGATACAGCTCAAGTCACTGCTTAACCTAACACTAAATGGCTTTTTCCATGACATTAAAGGAAATTTTTTGTGCTGTAGGATGGAGGTGACAGACAGCCAAAGTTCTTGCCAAATGACAACATTAAGCAAAGAGATGCCACTGAAAAGAGTAAATGGATGAAGGGAGGGTAACCAGTGAACATATGGTTCACTGATACAGAAGTGAATGTGTTATTATGTGGGTGATAAGTTGGATAGACTTCGATAGAGGGTAATCTGTGAGAGGCATTTGGAGCTCAGTGAAGAATAGCCAGAATTTAGACAGAAGAGTATGGTTAAGATGTACTTGTAGATTCTTGATCTGAACTCCAAAGTGACTGGATAGGTAATTTGATTCTTCTCAAAAGCATTTAATGAGAAATGCAGATTTTGAATTGAGTACTTTGTCTTGCGTTTCTGTAGAAATGGGAAGCCTCATGAATACAGCAATGAAAAAATATGTGTAATGCATACAGCTGAATGAAAAAGTTTACATTTCGAAACATAGATTGTGAGACAGCATTCACAGAGTTTTCCTGAACAAAGTGCACTGCTTATGTGATGATTGTGTTTTAAGTTGTCCTTTATTAGATGAAAATTCAGAATGTTTAGGACTGTGGAATTTCAAGTTGAAAAATATTGTCCCTCTGAAATTAATTGGTTGGGCTTTCTAATGGAGCTCTAATTGGTTTTTATCACCAGGAATTGAAGCATTTTCGGAATTTTCAGAATTTTCTGTGTATCTTTTTTCTAGAGATTTCAGAGATCAGAGGACCTTGTTTCTAATTATGAAGTAGTTGCAAGGTGATTTATAGAACTGAATCCTTTATTCAAACACACAATTAACTGCATTTGTGGTATTCATGTATGAAGTATCAGACATTTGACCTTGCCTCAAGATGACACACTTACATTACAGTCAATAATCATTATAGTTCATGTATTTTATCAGTGCATATGAACATGTTCAATCATTGCCCAATCTAGAAGTTAGCATATACAAAAATGAAATAAAGAATGAGTAGAGAGTAAAATTTCCACTGGTGTGCTTTGAAGAAAGAGTATTGCTGTGATAGTGGGAACACGAATGTTAGGGAAATCAGCAGCCACCGTTTACACATAAAATGAAATACATAATCTGTCAAGTAAAGAAAATCTACAGCTTGACTCAAGTTATGATTAGTTGAGATCCCTCTATGTTAATGGGGACATGAACAGTGTAGATCTGCTGATAATACAACACACTGCAGCTGTCCAGCGAATTTTGCAAAGCTGATTTTATTTTTAACAACCTTTTATTGTACTTGTGGTACAAAGTTACAGCGAAAGTTTTTAGTCAAAAAGATAATTTTCTTCATAAATTTTGTTTACCATGCTGCTCTGTCAGTGAATGCATCATTCAACAGCCAGATCATTTGATGGAGTTGATCCAATGGTTACTGTCTTCTCAGTCCCTATAAATACACTCCTGGAAATGGAAAAAAGAACACATTGACACCGGTATGTCAGACCCACCGTACTTGCTCCGGACACTGCGAGAGGGCTGTACAAGCAATGATCACATGCACGGCACAGTGGACACACCAGGAACCGCGGTGTTGGCCGTCGAATGGCGCTAGCTGCGCAGCATTTGTGCACCGCCGCCGTCAGTCTCAGCCAGTTTGCCGTGGCATACGGAGCTCCATCGCAGTCTTTAACACTGGTAGCATGCCGCGACAGCGTGGACGTGAACCGTATGTGCAGTTGACGGACTTTGGGCATGCGGGAGGCCGGGTGGACGTACCGCCGAATTGCTCAACACGTGGGGCATGAGGTTTCCACAGTACATCGATGTTGTCGCCAGTGGCCGGCGGAAGGTGCACGTGCCCGTCGACCTAGGACCGGACCGCAGCGACGCACGGATGCACGCCAAGACCGTAGGATCCTACGCAGTGCCATAGGGGACCGCACCGCCACTTCCCAGCAAATTAGGGACACTGTTGCTCCTGGGGTATCGGCAAGGACCATTCGCAACCGTCTCCATGAAGCTGGGCTACGGTCCCGCACACCGTTGGGCCGTCTTCCGCTCACGCCCAAACATCGTGCAGCCCGCCTCCAGTGGTGTCGCGACAGGCGTGAATGGAGGGACGAATGGAGACGTGTCGTCTTCAGCGATGAGAGTCGCTTCTGCCTTGGTGCCAATGATGGTCGTATGCGTGTTTGGCGCCGTGCAGGTGAGCGCCACAATCAGGACTGCATACGACCGAGGCACACAGGGCCAACACCCGGCATCATGGTGTGGGGAGCGATCTCCTACACTGGCCGTACACCACTGTTGATCGTCGAGGGGACACTGAATAGTGCACGGTACATCCAAACCGTCATCGAACCCATCGTTCTACCATTCCTAGACCGGCAAGGGAACTTGCTGTTCCAACAGGACAATGCACGTCCGCATGTATCCCGTGCCACCCAACGTGCTCTAGAAGGTGTAAGTCAACTACCCTGGCCAGCAAGATCTCTGGATCTGTCCCCCATTGAGCATGTTTGGGACTGGATGAAGCGTCGTCTCACGCGGTCTGCACGTCCAGCACGAACGCTGGTCCAACTGAGGCGCCAGGTGGAAATGGCATGGCAAGCCGTTCAACAGGACTACATCCAGCATCTCTACGATCGTCTCCATGGGAGAATAGCAGCCTGCATTGGTGCGAAAGGTGGATATACACTGTACTAGTGCCGACATTGTGCATGCTCTGTTGCCTGTGTCTATGTGCCTGTGGTTCTGTCAGTGTGATCATGTGATGTATCTGACCCCAGGAATGTGTCAATAAAGTTTCCCCTTCCTGGGACAATGAATTCACGGTGTTCTTATTTCAATTTCCAGGAGTGTATTATAGGCTAGTCATTTACAGCACAGAAGGCCAGGCAGTGATACTCACTGTAGAAATGAGGGATGTTAGATAGAATACCCAGCTTGTGGTTTCCAATATGAAGAAGGGCAAAACTTTGTCTATTCTCTGCAGTAGGTCCACTTAGCAGATAAATTCCTTAGGTGGATCATCATATGAATCTCTAGAATTTCAATATATCATTATTACAGCTTCTGATTATCTCATTAATGACTTTTTTCAAAGAAAATTTAAGGAGGTGGATCGGAATTGATGGATACATTGATATACTCCAGCACTTTAACTATGCTCCACTTAGATTATAAAGTCACTGTGAAGAGAAGAATGGAAAGAAGAATATTTGAAAGAACTGTGATGGACACTCATTGCATGGTGTATTACAGAACATCCCTGATGAATGGTCAGGGAAAGTTTTGTAAAACAGGAAAACAAGCTTATGGAGAATACATAGTAAACCATAGAACTACAGAGGTTGGTCTGTAAACATTCTTATACGAAAAAGTTTTAAAATACATTAGTTATTTTGTGTCTCTTATCTTCCCAGTTACAAACAACATACATTCAATAAAACTGACAAGATTTTTAGTCTTGCCGATAGCTATCGTAGCTCCTTGTCCTTCTGAAATAAAGCATTATCTCTGGATAATATTGTATATGACCCTTTCTGGTGTCGCCATTTATTGAAGCATCTTAATTTTATCAGTCCATATCTGTGAAACGTCATGTTTATATGTAACCACTGCAGTAGGCCAACAGATTTTTTCCCCTCCTGTGCTGTTATCGTGAATTACAGCTACTGTCATAATGCTTGCAACAAGTATCAAAGTGAGATAACTGTTATTCTGGCACAGTATATGACTGCCATTTAAATGCATTAAAATAACATAATCGAGGTTCATCATAGATAAGGCTCCAAAAGCACGCATTGAATGCATCAGCTTATGTTAATATTGTCTTGAAACCATAAATGAAGCCTTCTCAAATTTCAGAAACAAACTGCCATTTCTTGTCATATTCTGTTGTTTTACTTTTGCCTGTTTTCTTATAGTTCATAGAATTCATGTGGAAGTGAGTTATTGAGATTGAAATAGCAGTGGCATGTATTGCAGAGTTTGCCTCTTCATTAATGTATATTAATTAATTTATTTTTCACATTTCACCTTATAGGAAGGCTGTACTCCGTTAATGCATATGCATCTTTAAAATGGTCTCATACAGTCTACAACTTCTCATATCCCCCAGGTAACTTAAATTTATAAACTTACTTTCTGGAGGTGTTGGCGATGGCTTACACCAGTACTCAGTCTTCAACCCTGCAACTGCTACAAACAAAGCAACCATTGTAAATACTGGATTCTAATGGTGCAATTACCACAATCCCATTCTTTGTAAAAATCAACATAATTTGGTGACAGCAAAATTAGTAACAAATCCGTTCTATATGGAACAGTTGGTGAAACCCCAGCGAAATGTATAAGCATAATACTTGTAACAAGCTTTCTTCTGAAGGTCTGAAAGGTATAATCATCTACCAGCCAATCTGTAAGATCTGCATTACATCTGTTGTGGTTCATGGGAACATAACTATTGTATTTTTGTGTTTCCTCGCAACTCTAAATTTTGTATTTATTTTCAAGTAAATTTCAAATTAACAGCAGCTGTAACTGTAAGCTTAATATTGCTTAAAATAAAGTAAAAAGTAACATTTAAAAATAAATAGCCAAGTAATAAATCTGATACAATAAATAATATCTTATATTCAAATAAAACATGCTAATACAGATATAAGCTTCAGTGGTTCTTCTCACTATGTGAGGGAAGTTTGCTGAAGTCTTGATTATCTGAGCTAACATTTAATTTCAGAAATTTTGATATATACTGAAGAAATCTAACTATAATTGACAGTGTCTCTTAAAAATTACAGTAATATGCTTAACATTAAATAAAACGTTGTACGTAGTTTTTCAGGGTTACAGGTGTTGATAAGAAAGTGTACCACAAAGGCCTAGCTGCTTCTTATCTTCATTTACTTGATGATAGCCTACTATATGCTTTTAATGATACAAACAAGGTATTTTTGCAATCGAGTTTTGCATTGTTGTCTTCTTCAGTATCTGGACATCAGAAACAAGCCAACTCATAGCCAATGAAAGTCATATTCATTCATTAACTTCTCATGAATGTGGCTCTAATTTTGACAAGATAGTTCGATGCTTTAGAGTACAGTAATTTAATAAGCAGATGGTCAACTTTTGCATGACCATCTACAGATTCTCGTATGTTGTAACTACATTGTTTCCGTTACATCTTTATGTCCACTGAGACTATATCTTGGCTATGTCAACAGCTGACTTTCCTTTGTTTCAAAGACAACAGTGTAGAGTCATTATAATGCTTCATAGGTGATGGCTAATGTTTAGTAACATAAATAACTAGTAACATGGAATTATATGTAAAATGTATTAAAAATTATGACTACATCAAGTGTCCTTAATTCTATACAAACTTCAATAACATAGAACGTCAGATAAATAATGGTACAAATTTCTAGAATATGTTTCTGGGACCAACACAAGAAAAATCTATGTAAACATATGGCTTAAAAAATTCCTATTTCTGAATAATAGCCCATGATAGGTTATAAAGGAAGTTGGATCAGTGTTTAACATCCTGTCATTAGAGATGATGCAGAAGCACAGGATGGGGAAGGAAATTAGCCATGCTCTTTATAGTGAACCATATCAACATTCACCTTATGTAATGAGGGAAATCATCAAAGCTTAAATATGGATGCGCGAACAGTGAATTGAACTGTCGCCCAGTGTTTTGCCAGTGTGCCACCTTGATAGTTTTTATACATTTTATACATAGTATTTCCATACTTCTTTAATGCTAATATTTCCAGAGTATCTGTTTGAAACATTTTCTGTCAATTTCAAAATAAGCTTCCCAAAAATGCTGCATAACTTCCTTACTCTTATTAGCCATCTAGCCTTACGGTGAATCACTTTGTCAACAAATTCATTGTATGAATAGAATATGTATCAGAATTTCAAAATTCAGAAGGAATAATTGTAAAAACTGGTATGTGTTATTGCTGTTGGTATTTAAAATTTATTATTTTGTCATATGTTTTTCACAAACAATAACTATGCATCTGAAATGGAAAAATAAATGATATATTTCGAATATCTTAAATCTTCTCAGAGATGAGTCTCTTTCACAGATCATATACGCTGATCGCAGCAGTAACATAAATTGATAAACAAGACTTGGTTACTTTTGCAAGAAAAAGGGCAGTGGGCAAAGGGACCAAGGTGGCCAAATTAAGACCCAGTTGCTCCTAGGATGACTCTGCCAAAGTTTGCATTATTATTTATCTGACACCTTTTATAAATAAATACATTTCAGTACATTCCAAGTGAAAGGTTTTATTTCTCTAGTTCAAACATTACAGCAGTCATAATAGAATATGTATCAGAATTTCAAAATTCAGAAGGAATAATTGTAAATACTGGTATGTGCTATTGCTGTAAGTAGTTGTTACATCTTGTAATTATTGTTGTGGGAGGAAATCTCTGTATTTGTTTTGTGAGCACTCACTCACTCAGCTTGAAAGAAATAAGTATGCAGAAGGTGTGACTTCTTTCAGGGCAGGTTTACTCACAGAGTCTATATAATCGACCTGATGTTATTAGTACCCCTGAAGGTCCAAAACAGTCAGATGATTCTTACCTTGGATATTCGGTGGCTACTGGTGATTTCACCGGGGATGGAACCAGTGGTGCTGCTGTTGGTATGCCACGAGGGAACAGACTAGTTGGAAAGGTAATGAAAAGACTAATTTAGCTCTTTTTTTTAATTTTGAAACAAATATCTGTATTCATGTACTTCCTTTTTAAAAACAAAGTTTTCAAGGGTATGAGAGATTAAGTAGATAGTCATCTATTCACAGACACGCATAATTTCTAAAGACTCCTTTGTAAAAAAAAAGTCTGAAATGTAGAAGCCTCTAATATTTACATAATGGTGATCCAGATGCAGTTAACCCACCCATATAACCTAGTGTGTTAAAGTATACGGGACACAGGGAGGTGCATGGCTCAGGATCAAATCCGCTTCTCAGACTAACGACACGGACCAGTGTGCCAGCCAGCCTGGGTGTGGTTTTTAGGCAGTTTTCTGCATCAACATAGGAAAATACTGAGCTCCTGCCCATGTCCCATAATGGGTACAAGACTCAAAAATACTTTGAAAAACAATTTTGGATCGACTGTTTAATTATGCTAGACACAGTCAGAATGGGTACATGGATTCCTCCCCATATAGTTTTAAAGTGCCTTTGGGAGCCATGAACCCATCTTAATAAAAGCCCATAAGTTATAGGGTATGGTCGGTTCTCTGCCAAATTGAAGAAGAATTGTACTAATCTTGAACCAGCATAAGTGGAGTAATGGCCACTGGAAAGGAAGGAAGGTCATGCAGTTACATAAACATACTCTGTAAACTATGTTAGTTGTCATTACTGATAATTCTGTTGAGCACTTTTCATGCTCCGCATTTAAATAGTCCATATATTGTCAGCTTACGAGAGATAATTAAACAAAACGCAGATACTTTGGGAGGGGCAAGACTGCAGTTGCAGGAGTGAAACTATATCATTTTACTATGTGAATGGAGCCATACTTACTATGATAATTATTTCCTTTAGTATTTTTATTAATGATAGCCTGTAAAACCAGAACACAGTACTGAGATACTTTTTAGCAAGAGCATCTTGTAGTTTTGAATGTCAGGAAATTACCAACATGGTTATTGATGTTGCTGTCTTATTCAGCTGAGTCTGTCAACTGGTCAACTGTGAATTCAATCATAGGCAATAATTATTACTTTTTGTTCAAATCTATGTCAACTTTTATGATTATCTTCATTTTACTTGTTCATCAAAGCATCTCATAGTCATCACACAGTTATATATAAAAACAAAGATGAGGTGACTTACCGAACAAAAGCGCTGGCAGGTCGATAGACACACAAACAAACACAAACATACACACAAAATTCAAGCTTTCGCAACAAACTGTTGCCTCATCAGGAAAGAGGGAAGGAGAGGGGAAGACGAAAGGAAGTGGGTTTTAAGGGAGAGGGTAAGGAGTCATTCCAATCCCGGGAGCGGAAAGACTTACCTTAGGGGGAAAAAAGGACAGGTATACACTCGCACACACGCACATATCCATCCACACATACAGACACAAGCAGACATATTTCTGTCTGCTTGTGTCTGTATGTGTGGATGGATATGTGCGTGTGTGCAAGTGTATACCTGTCCTTTTTTCCCCCTAAGGTAAGTCTTTCCGCTCCCGGGATTGGAATGACTCCTTACCCTCTCCCTTAAAACCCACTTCCTTTCGTCTTCCCCTCTCCTTCCCTCTTTCCTGATGAGGCAACAGTTTGTTGCGAAAGCTTGAATTTTGTGTGTATGTTTGTGTTTGTTTGTGTGTCTATCGACCTGCCAGCGCTTTTGTTCGGTAAGTCACCTCATCTTTGTTTTTATATATAATTTTTCCCACGTGGAATGTTTCCTTCCATTATATTGATATCATTAATTTCATCACACAGTTAGTAATATAACATATGACTTGTCAAGTCTTCTAATGTAAAAGCATTAGCTGTTATTATTTCAGCTTTGAATGGTCCATGTTGAATATATGATTACAGAACTCATTCTTTGCAAGATCAGTCCTGTGGGATTTAGGTGTGGATGGTTTGGTAGAAGTCAGGGAGGGAACAAATCCATTTTCTTGCAAAATTTTGTCAATGGTGTGAACAGAAGTTTGGTGCTTCACAATTAATTATTTCCTTAGATCTGGATCATAATCTGTATGATTAATCACCAGCCAAGACTTTGTTTCATCTTTTAGTGAATTAGAGGTGACCTTTTTCTCCTGCTTGTTGTAATACAAAATGTTATCAAAAATGACTATACTTCTAGGACATACTCCTGGCCGGCCACGGTGGCCGTGCGGTTCTAGGCACTTCAGTCCAGAACCGCGTGACTGCTACGGTCGCAGGTTCGAATCCTGCCTTGAGTATGGATGTGTGTGATGTCCTTAGGTTAGTTAGGTTTAAGTAGTTCTAAGTTCTAGGTGACTAATGACCTCTGATGTTGAGTCCCATAGTGCTCAGAGCCATTTGAACCATTTGAACATACTCCTGGCTCAAGCTGGGTCTCTGTGTATTTGTCAAAATGTTTGCTGCCCATATCTGTTTGATAGCCTGAATTTTTGGTGTTAGACTCACACACGAGAAGTAAATCAGGAATGAAAGTCATGTGATCTCCTGTATGCACAACCATTAAACTTTGATTGGTACTTGTGTTAAAATCTAATGTTGTATGCCCCACTTGCAACCATGTTCTCCTATTCTCACATGGTGTTCATTCTGCAATCTTTAAAACCACAGACAGAGCCATTTTTGTTCGATTTTCCATGATAATTATGCAGTTCAATTCTGTGAGATATGGTATGAAGTTTTTATACAACACTGGTATTTCCTTGCATTGTTTATAATGTCACAAAAATTGCTGTCTAATATATTTAACTGTACCTTCAATGAGGTATTTATTGTGTACACTTTGCTTCTTTTTCTTTGGATTAGATCTTGAATCCCACTCTGCTCAGCACAGTGTCTTTCCTTCTGTAATTTTCGTACCATCATCTTACTGAAATTTTGCCTTTGCTTCCCAACCTTTGCCTGTAAGTTTTCCATCAGCTTCCCCATTGGCACCTTCACTTCTTTTGCGTTCCCACTGTTAATAAATTAAATGACATTAGCAGCAAACCCTCACGTCTGCACATAATGACATTTTCTGTGACAACTTTCCAGGCTTGAACTGAAAGGTAACAACGTGGACTGTGCACCACTTTCAACTAGGGCATGGCTTTTCTTAGTCATGTGATCAAGTTAGTGTCTGCTGTGGATGGGCCACAGTTTAATTTGTCAAGTAACAAATCACTTTTACATCTTGCACAGTTCATTTGAAATTAAAGCAAAGGAGCAACCTGGGTTTAGAAGTGGATAGAACACAATGGACCCCTCACAAGCCAGGAGGAAAGTTGTAGAATGAAACACTGAATACAAATAACAGCTTTACCTGCGATTCATGAATTCTGTGAAAACTTTTCTTTCACTTCTAACAATACCTGTATTAACTGTCCACTGATTCAACCAATATTTGGACACTAAGGAAAACACACAGCTTGTGTTAAATATGATCAAGGCAATGGGAAATTCAGAACTGAAAAAAGTCAGGCAAAAAGATTCCATATCATCAAAACTAATCTCAGGAGCCATGGACTAAGTTTGTAGATCCTTAAAAGTGGAAAACAAAGACAGGATATTGGTTAGTGGCACACGCCTGAACAATCTTCATAACATTGCACTGATTGTCTCTAGTACAGATATACTTCAAAAACAATGGAAGACTTAACAGAGCAATTATAATAAGATTCAAATAATGTGTAATAAAATACTCCAGAGGAGAATAATATAAATTGCCAATGAAGTCACAGAACCAGTTCATAAATTTTGTACTAAAGCATTTGAATGTAGTTATTGGACAGAAAAGGAGAAAAAATAAATAGAAGAGCAATAACAACCTGGAGTACTTTCGGTAAACTAAAGAGGGTTTTTAAAACAAAGATTTCAATGTGTCTGAAATGGAATTAGTGTGTATTAACAGTTTTGTTGCTCAGCAGTGAGACATTAAGGGCACCCATATCTGTGGGGCAAGAAAGGTACCCCCCTCCCTACCCCCACCTCTCAGGAAAAGGAAAAAAGTATAGTATATTCAGGTGTTTTTCTTTCAATAAAATGATTTCAAGGTTGGTATGAAGCAGATTTTTAACTTGATTGGAACTGGAACTTTGTAATCACTTTTTGAAAGTCAACTTTCATCATCCAAAACATAAAAACGCTCCAAATCCTCCAGGTCTAGGCCCCCACCCCCTACTAACTGTCGTACAGGCATCCTTGTGAGACAGGGACTTTTTTTGCAAATACCATAAAAAACCGGAGCAAAGGAAATATTCATGTTGAAAAATACTGGGAGAGACAGGAATACAAGCAAATGATTCTGGGAAGAGACTTGGGTAGTTGACATAATTAGGACTCCATTGAAAATGAAGTGGAGCTGACTGTAAAATGTAGCCAGACAAATAGGTGTCAGGTGGGCCAAGAATTCACAAGACAGAGATAAGTAAACAATATCTGTAATTTTTAGAAACTGCAAATTATTCTTATTTGCTCATGACTGTATAAGATAGGTTTTTTGCGAAATTAAGTGTCAAAGATTTTTCAGTGTGGCAGCTGTAACCATGTTCAGCTATGGTCTTGCTTGCATCTGACATGATTGAATTGGCAGCTCAAGTTTTAGTATTCTTGCACATTAGACATAATTGATTCCATAATATCTTAGTGTCTCAAGTAACATACTCAGATAAATACACAAAACAGAAACACAATCCATGCTATTGTTTACAGTGTGCAAAGGAAGTACTTGTTAAGGATTTTGTTTTCATCACATAAAAAGACATAAGAAACACACCCATGTGCACTTGGATTAGAGACACTTACCTAGTACTATGTACCATTCTCTTTCACCATCTTGAAGGCTGTGACAGTTTGTGGCAAAAGACTGAAAACATTCAGGGCAGCTCATGACATGTGGCTGCTGAACCACAGCCAATAACAGATAGAGATTGGTCAGAGAGAGATGTGCACATTCCATTCTGTGGCATCCCACAAGTACTCAGTAGAACCTGGAGGAAAGGGAGCAGGAGGGCAACCAATGTTCCTCATATTCAAAGAAAGTTCCTCAAATCATTTGACACTATTTGGGAGCAATGGCATGGTGCGTTGCCTTACTGAAAGGACAGAATGTTCGCAGGGTGACATAAGTGAACAAATGTATATACATGATCAGACAGTGGACTTCTGTATCATTTGTCAGTGACAGATGATGACAGACACATCAGTAGCATCATTTTATCCCATGTTGTTGTTATTCACATGTGAATACCTTCACCCTCCACCTGAACTGAGATCTGTTGGCAAGCATGATTTATCATCTCAAGGTGAGTTTCAGTGTATTCATATTTTTCATGACCACAGACTTTTGTATCCATTGTCATCTACAATAAAACTTGCTCATAACTTTCCATCAATTCAAACTCAGGTATACGCAAATTCATCACTTATCAGTCCAGGAAATATTTTCATACTTTGAGTGTCCAGTGTTCCTGTGCCCAAGCTAATTTTTCTGCTATGAAACATGTCAAACACAGGTTCAAGTGTGGGGCTGTGGCTTCTGCACCCCTATCAAGAAGGTGGTTCTGGATGATGTAACTTTCATTGGCTGTTGCAGTCTGGCATAGAATTGATGAGTGATTTACTGCATTGTGGCTTATCTATCCCCTGATATAATCTTTCTTAGTCAGTTGTGACCAGAAATGGTGTAGTGAAGATAACTGGTGACCAGACCATGACAATTTATTGTCACCCCCATCCCCTTCGACGCCCGGGGCACAACACTTTATTGGCACTCTCCCTTCCCCCCTCCCCCTCTGGCACCCACCCTCAGCACAAACACATATAGTAATAATATGTTGAATTTATTCTAATAATAATACATCACATTTTCCAGAAAATTGTGTTTGTCGTCTAGGAGACTATTGGTGCCCTACTGCAAGTGGTGCCCAAGGCATGATAGAACCCCCCCCCCCCCCCCCTCTTCTACACCACTGATGACCAGTGACATCCCCATTTTATTGGCTCTGGTGTCAGTTTTCTCCAGATAGGGCACCAAGATGCACTCTTGACAGGGGGCACATGAGAAGCCCATTGCCTACACAATCTTAATAATGGATTTTCCCATGCATCAGACACCCATGATGACTTGCATTGATGTTGCACAGCCTGCTCATAGTGCACTTGAGACTCACAATGATGGCCACCACTAGGCCTGATAAAATCCTACTGACATGTCACATTGAACTATACATTTGTTGTGGTGACAGCAGCTATGTCCAATTCAGTTGCTTAAGAGTTATGTCAAATTAATTGTAGTTATTCTGTAAACCTTAAAACAAAGAATGATGAGGATGGAAGCTGAACTATTCAACAGTGTGCTAACAAAATATTTAAGATTTTATCTCTAAGAACAACTTTCTTATTTCACAACACCTAAAAATGTATCTTGTTTCTCATATTGCCTCTCAGGTGAGTAAATAATTCTTATTTAATATATAATAGCTTTAAATTTAATCGAGTAAGTGTATTTCAATTTCAAAGCTTCATGTATTAAAACAGTAAAGAATCTATATCATATTAAAATGAAGTGAATAGTGCAAATATTGTTTTATAATTATTTATGAAGTTTTGTATTCAAGAAATGGTACTGACAAATACTGAATATTTGTCTTGTACATAGGTCATCTTGTATTCATCATTCCTGCAAAAAGTTGGGGAGTTCACTGGTGAACAGATGGGTGCATACTTTGGGTATGCACTTTGTGTATCAGATATGGATGGTGACAAAACTGATGATCTCGTTGTTGGTGCACCCCTCTACACTCACCTTCAAAATAATGAAGGAAAATATGAAACTGGCCGTATCTACGTAATCTACCAAAAAAAGGGAACGGTAAGGTGATAAAAACATTGTGAAAAATTAATATAACTACCAGTGCAAACCAAAATGTATTAAAAACTTTTTCAATAGAACATTTGTACTAATTAAGAAACAAAAATGTTCTGTAATTTTTTTCTGCCCAACTATTTACTCTAACTTCATTCTTGCATTTCTTTTTCATATTTCAGAACAGGTTTGCCACTCATCATTGGCGTGATGGTGTAAATTCTAAATCACGATTTGGCCTTTCTTTAGCATCAGTTGGAGATCTCAATAAAGATGGATATGGAGGTCAGTGTAATATATCATAATACTGTAAACCAAAATACTTTAGTTAGTCTGGGTGATTGGAGATGTGGCATTGGTACATAAAATAAATAAGAAAATTAAAAATTGAAGGGAGACTCTTTAGTTAGAGAAAAGTGAAAAGAACTGAGCCTACAAGTAAAGGAACTCGTGACTTCATTGACAGTAATTAGCAATCCTAGATCCCTTTCTTGAACTGCTCCTTTGTGTTTTTGCTTGTGATAGTGATACAAGGATAAAATGATTATGTATTTGGACACTGAATACCACAATAAGATTCTAGAATTAAGATCACTGTGACTAAGTAAGTGGTCAACTGTTTAATTGTAGTTTGTGATAAATGGCTCAACTTCAAATATGACGCCCTGCAGATTTACATTTTTATTGAGTACACTATTAAGTATTACTTTTTTCATAAAATATATATAAAAAACAAAGATGCTGTAACTTACCAAATGAAAGCGTTGGTCTGTTGTTGTTGTTGTTGTTGTTGTGGTCTTCAGTCCTGAGACTGGTTTGATGCAGCTCACCATACTACTCTATCCTGTGCAAGCTTCTTCATCTCACAGTACCTACTGCAGCCTAAATCCTTGTGAATCTGCTTAGTGTATTCATCTCTTGGTCTCCCTCTACAATTTTTACCCTCCGTGCTGCCCTCCATTACTAAATTGGTGATCCCTCGATGTCTCAGAACATGTCCTACCAACAGATCCCTTCTTCTAGTCAAGTTGTGCCACAAGCTCCTCTTCTCCCCAATTCTATTCAATACCTCCTCATTAGTTATGTGATCTACCCATCTAATCTTCAGCATTCTTCTGTAGCACCACATTTCAAAAGCTTCTATTCTCTTCTTGTCCAAACTATTTATCATCCATGTTTCACTTCCATACATGGCTACCTTGTGAATCTGCTTAGTGTATTCATCTCTTGGTCTCCCTCTACGATTTTTACCCTTCGTGCTGCCCTCCATTACTAAATTGGTGATCCCTCGATGTCTCAGAACATGTCCTACCAACAGATCCCTTCTTCTAGTCAAGTTGTGCCACAAGCTCCTCTTCTCCCCAATTCTATTCAATACCTCCTCATTAGTTATGTGATCTACCCATCTAATCTTCAGCATTCTTCTGTAGCACCACATTTCAAAAGCTTCTATTTTCTTCTTGTCCAAACTATTTATCATCCATGTTTCACTTCCATACATGGCTACACTCCATACAAATACTTTCAGAAACGACTTCCTGACATTTAAATCTATACTCAATGTTAACAAATTTTTCTTCTTCAGAAACGCTTTCCTTGCCATTGACAGTCTACATTTTATATCCTCTCTACTTTGACCATCATCAGTTACTTTGCTCCCCAAATAGCAAAACTTCTTTACTACTTTAAGTGTCTCATTTCCTAATCTAATTCCCTCAGCATCACTCAAGTTAACTCGACTACATTCCATTATCCTCGTTTTGCTTTTGTTGATGTTCATCTTGTGTCCTCCTTTCAAGACACTGTCCATTCCATTCAACTGCTCTTCTAAGTCCTTTGCGGTCTCTGACAGAATTACAATGTCATCGGCGAACCTTAAAGTTTTTATTTCTTCTCCATGGATTTTAATACCTTCTCTGAACTTTTCTTTTGTTTCCTTTATTGCTTGCTCAATATACAGATTGAATAGCCTCGGGGATAGGCTACAACCCTGTCTCACTCCCTTTCCAACCACTGCTTCCCTTTCATACCCCTCGACTCTTATAACTGCCATCTGCTTTCTGTACAAATTGTAAATACCTTTTCGCTCCCTGTATTTTACCCCTGCCACCTTCAGAATTTGAAAGAGAGTATTCCAGTCAACATTGTCAAAAGCTTTCTCTAAGTCTACAAATGCTAGAACCGGAGGTTTGCCTTTCCTTAATCTTTCTTCTAAGATAAGTCGTAAGGTCAGTATTGGCTTACATGTTCCAACATTTCTATGGAATCCAAACTGATCTTCTCCGAGGTTGGCTTCTACCAGTTTTTCCATTCGTCTGTAAAGAATTCGCGTTAGTATTTTGCAGCTGTGACTTATTAAACTGACAGTTCGGTAATTTTCACACCTGTCAACACCTGCTTTCTTTGGGATTGGGATTATTATATTCTTCTTGAAGTCTGAGGGTATTTTACCTGTCTCATACATCTTGCTCACCAGATGGTAGAGTTTTGTCAGGACTGGCTCTCCCAAGGCTGTCAGTAGTTCTAATGGAATGTTGTCTACTCCAGGGACCTTGTTTCGACTCAGGTATTTCAGTGCTCTGTCAAACTTTTCATGCAATATCATATCTCCCATTTCATCTTCATCTACATCCTCTTCCATTTCCATAATATTGTCCTCAAGTACATTGCCCTTGTATAGACCCTCTATATATTCCTTCCACCTTTCTGCTTTCCCTTCTTTGCTTGGAACTGGGTTTCCATCAAAGCTCTTGATATTCAGGCAAGTGGTTCTCCTTTCTCCAAAGGTCTCTTTAATTTTCCCGTAGACAGTATCTGTCTTACCCCTAGTGAGATAAGCCTCTACATCCTTACATTTGTCTTCTAGCCATCCCTTCTTAGCCATTTTACCACATTGTAAAATACAGAATACACTTGTTCTGTCATTAAAACAGTGTGTAGGGTTTCTGTTACATTAAACATTGTTGAAACATTTCCTACTGGAAAACTTAATTCATAACAAAAAAAAAAAAAAAAAAAAAAACAAAACTGGTGCACCTTTTAACCAAAATAGGGAACTGTGGGTCAGAGGGCAGAGCTGTCTACAGAATCAGGCACTTACTATTTCAGAGTGCTGTGAGTAGACAGAACAGGGACAAATTTTTTATCTGTGACAACAATGAATTGTTCTATACTCCCAGTTGTACTGCCTCCCTATGTCATTTGATTCCTTGAACCAGCTGTGTTTGGGTGATGATTCCATATAACACTGAAGAGCTGCCTCAAGTTGCTTTTCAGCTCACTTGGTTTCAGGGATTCCAAAGTGTCCTGTCATACTGTTAACTTCTCCTTGTGTTGATAGATGGAAAGGGAATAATAGATACTTGGATAATTTTCCACGCAGGATAAGCAGACCAAACAAAAAAATTAGTAACCCCCAGGAGACATCATGCCAATACTGCATAGCACCACCTCTAGTCACGTTAAGGGCCTCAATTCAGTGATGAACAGAGTCTACAATTTTCCAGATGAAGCCATTTGTTGGTGGTTAGATCCTGTAGAGCTCTATCAAATTGTGGGGATGTTGATGGCTATATTTCATGCGTTTTTGGGGGTCCACACATCAGTCACTAAAAATGGAACTCTTATAGGATAACTGTGCTGTCTGCCTGTCTGTCTGCCTCCCTGTCCGACTGCTAAAAATGCTTTTCCTCAGGAACAGGTAAATGTATCAAGTTGAAATTTATGTCTATGGTCTCTTGGCAGTGTAAAATATTGAACCTTCCAAGTCAGTGCAACCAAAAGATACATCCATTTATGTCACATATTTTGATATCTGAAAACTCACTCATAAAACCTATGGGGTGCTTACCTTAACCTAAAATCATGAAATTTGGCAAGAAGCAAGGAGGTTTCACAGTACAACCAAAGAAAACTATCTGGAATATGCATACTTGTAATTATATCATATGAAAAAATATTTCTTTTGTAAACTGTTGTCAATCTGTCTCTCTGTGTTTGTTGAGACCCCCTTTTTCTCAAGAACAGGTAGACCTATCAGTGTGAAATATATGTCATGTACTAAGGTCTATCATTCCTAGGCAGTGTAGCAAATGTAAGCTTCTAAGTTGAAGCAGTTAAAAGATGGAGCCATTTAAGTCACATATTTTGTTACTCACGAACTATCTCATCAAGACGTATGGGGTACTTACCATTGACTTATAACAACAAAAACAATCGATTATTGACAAAATTATTTAACTGGATAGATAAAACATCTACTCACCAAGTGGCGGCAGAACACACACATAAAAGACGTTTGTAATTGGCAGGCTTTCAGAACCCTCGTGAGGCAGAAGGGCTGAAGGCGAAGGAAGCTCTACTTACAGCATCCCTGTGATTCAAACTGACTTGCATTCTCTCCTTAAAACCTCAAGCCCCTCACAAGGACTAACACCTCAATCCATAGAACTTCTCACCCCCCCTCCCCCCCTCTCCAAAAACCATGCACCGCCATCTTTTATCTTCTTCCTAAGATCCACAAACCCAATCATCCTGGCCGCCCTATAGTTGCTGGCTTCAAAGCACCCACTGAACATTTATCTGCCTTAGTTGGTCAACACCTGCAACCCGTAGTACAAAGACTCCCCTCCTATATCAAAGACACCAGCCATTTTCTAGATCATCTGAAATCCGTGCCTGTCCCACCCGCACCTCACACCTTGCTTGTCACCATTGATGCCACCTCCCTCTATACCAACATCCCCCATGTACATGGTCTGTCTGCTGTTGAACATTTCCTCAGTCAGCACCCACCTGATTCCAAGCCTGTGACGTCCTTCCTACTCACCTTAATCAACTTTATACTTGCCAACAACTACTTCACCTTTGAGGGGCAGGCATACAAACGGATCAGGGGTACAGCCACAGGAACCAAGATGGCACCATCCTATGCCAACCTTTTCATGGGCCACTTGGAGGGGGCTTTCCCAGGATCCATAAGTCTCCAGCCCCTGGTTTGGTGTAGTTACATTGATGATATCTTTACCATATGGAATGGTGAGGCTGACCTGCTGAAGTTCCTGGAATCTCTGAATACCTTCTCCCAATTATATTTCACATGGTCCTATTCTGAATCCCATGCCACTTTCCTTGATGTTGATCTCGTCCTTACTGAAGGCCAGCTACACTCTTCTGTCCACATTAAACCCTCCAACAAACAAGAGTACTTACATTTTGACAGTTGCCATTCTTTCTATGTCAAATGTTCCCTCCCACACAGCCTTGGCGTCTGAGATAAACATATATCTTTGGCTGCAGACTCTTTACATGAACACACCACCATTCTCAACTCAGCCTTCACTGCATGTAATTACACCAACAGCCTAGTTAAAAAGCAGATTTACTGGGCCATCACATCCTATCCTGGCACTGTTAATACCTCCACAAAACAGCTTCAGAGCACACCATTGGTGACTCAGTATTATCCTGGTCTGGAATGTGTTAATCAGCTACTTTGACAGAGCCATGACTTCCTATAAGCTTTCCATTGCCCTCCCAATCTCAGCATTATTCTTGTCAGATATGCTCCTTCTGAACTCATCTCCCTACCCTATGGCTCCTAACCCTGTGACTGTTCCTGCTGCAAGACTTGCCCTATGTACCCTTCTACCACCACCTATAAGAGCCCTGCAACTGGCAAAACATATACTATCAAAGGGAGAGCCACCAGTGAAACGACACGTCATGTACCAGCTATTACGTAAATACTGTTCAGCCTTCTACATCGGCATGAGTACCACCAAATTATCAATTAGGATGAATGGGCAGAGGGGGTATACTGGCAACACACAATATCCTGTTTCAGAGCATGCTCTACAATGTGACATTCATGACCTCGGTGCCTGTTTCACCACATGTGCCATCTGGATTCTTCCCCCAGAACTCAGCATGTGAGAACTAGCACTACAATGTCCTTGGTTCTCACCACCCACCTACCCTTAATATATTTTACGTTCTTCTGTCTCAGCATTTGTTCATTGTAACTACTCTTTGCTTCACCCCTTTTTAGTTTTCTGCATATTTCATTGTCTTTCCCATTTATTTTTCACTGTCCCCCTCCCACCTCTGTTACATACAATGCACTTAGCTTTTTACTCTTATTGACTCATGCATGATGTTTAAAGAGCAATCTCTGTCTGTATATTAACCTGTCTTCCACCTTTAAGCTCTCAGATTTTCAAATCTTGTCCAATGCAGTCCCCAACAATCAATCTTTCTTTCTCATCCTGTATGGTAAGTCTCCCCTGATCCATGGTTCTGGGAACCAAAATCTACTCCTTTTCCAGACCTCTCAAGTCATTTTCTTTCACCCTTCTTCATTCCCCTTCAACCCCTCTGCCTGAAGAAGGAGCCACTGGCCCCAAAAGTTTGCCAGTTACAACCACCTTTTATGTGTGTGTTCTGAGGCTGCTTGGTGAGTAGATTTTTTATCTATCCTATTAAGTAATTTTACCGTTGACTTAGAATCATGAAATTTGGAAAAAAACAGGGTTTAACAGTACAAGCAAAGGAAAAAAATTCAGGAAGTATCAGTTTGTTATTAATGTGATTTTTTTTCATTTGTTGTCTGTCTTTAAGCTTAAATTAAAACATTCCTGAAAGCGTTGTATTTCTTGGGATCAATACCATCACAGTATCACTGTTGATGACAGGCAAAAATTGTTGAGATTCTTGATTCCAGGATGAAATGTCTGCATACATAATTAAGTTTGTACAGAACCCCCGAGTGCAAGTCCTACCCACACCTGGCCAATATTTTTACAAGTGGACCCAGATACTTTCTATAGAATTTAATAAGCAGTTCCAGGTGTGATAGGGTGCCTGCTGTTTGTGGAACCAGCAGCATGTGCATTTACCTCTGTAAACATAACTGTTGTCATCCTGGAAGATGGGATATCCAGAGCATAATGGAGATGCAGAAGGAGGTCAACACTTTGTCTGTGAGGATGTTGAAATAAACATCGTGGTTTTTGCTGAAAGTAAAATGCATGAGTGAGCCTAAGTCAGGGCGTGAAAAACACCCCAAAAGGTCAAGAACCACCTCCGACCTGACTGACATGCTCTGCACACTGTGTATTAAATACCTCATTCAATATTTGACACCTTGTAACATTTGAAAAGAGGCAAACTGCAGCTTGTTGGACCACACTACATGCTTCCAGTTAGTTACTATCCAGTTTTGATGTTGTTTGGCCCATGGAAGACATGCAGCATTGTGTACTGCGCTGAAAGTCATGATGTTTTGAGAGGCACCTGACTCCATATGTTCAATACATACAGTACTTTTCACAATGTTCACTCATAATCTGACAGAGATGGACCACCACGCACTGATATCAGCAATTTATGTAAGATTCAAAAACAACTGTCACTGTTGCGGCACATCACTCAGCTCTAGTCTCTAATGGTTAGAAATATGTTAGGAAAGCTGTTCTTACACTGTGTTATAGGGTTTTGAGTAGTACACCATTCTGTGTAAACATGTTGGATAGTCTGCATTGATGCCTTAACAAATTGTGTAATTTCATTCATAGTGTGGTCATGTATATGTTCAAACATGATAGCTCCGTTCTGCCACTCTCTCATTTTCCTCATCTTACTGCACTATTTCCACACAGTCCACTGTCATGTATGGGTGTTTTAAAGAGTATCTGGTATTTTGTAATTTTGTGGGTTGTATTAGTCAAATCCAAGTGATTTTTCATTGTTGTGTTGGTAACTGCATCTGAAATGTATCTGTACACGTATGTGTAGCCATATCATATGTTACTCTGTCGTCAGTTGTCAGGAAAATTACACATGTTTGCTTAAGAGTGGCCATTATTGATTTGTTTTAAAAATGCCTCAATCAGATATTTTCCATTAAATTTTGCTACAAAAATGGAAGAAAATGTAACACAGTTTCAGAAATGTTGGATTGCTTCTGGTGAGTCTGTTATGAGTGAAACAGGGACTTACTAGTGGCATAAGCATTTGCAAGGTTGTCGTGAAGATGTTGAAGATGAATGGCATTCCGGACACCCCAGCACATGAACAACCAATGAAAATGTGGAAAAAGTGAAAAAAAAAAAGATTGCCAAAGCACGATCATAGAAGTTGCTGATGATGTTAGCATATAAACTGCCTCATGTCGTGAAATATTTTCACATATTTTTGGGAATGAAATGTGTATTGCAGAATTTATGCCAAAGATGAGAAAGTTTGAGGAAAAGCAGTGGTGAAGAGAAGTTGCTCAAGAGTCACTAAATGAAGTCAACAACAATGCAGAACTATTGAAACATTTCATGCAGCTACCATGTTGAAGCTAGGGCTCAGTCGTGCTAGTGGAGGCATTGTGGATCACCTATACTGAAAACACTTGATGAGTTCAGTTGAATGTGAAGGTTCTGCTCAATGTTTTCATCAATTTTAATGGCGTATTGTGTCATGAGTTCTTGTTATAAAGCCAGACGATCGTAAGGAGTACTACTTACAAGTTCAATGCTGGTTGCAGGAAGGAATCCTGAAAAAAACACCCGGATTTGTGACAAAACAGTTAATGGCTTGTGCACCACAATAATGCACCTATTCACACTTTATTGCTTGTTTGTGCATTTTTGGCAAAAAAAAAAAAACAGTGTAATGATGCCTCAGCCCTCATATTCAGCAGATATGGCCCTGTGTGACTTTTTTTTGTTTCCAAAAATAAAGAGAACCTTAAAGGGCCATCAATTTATGAGCATACACGAGATTAAAGGTGTATTGCTAAAAGAACAAAGTGCTATTCCAAAGATCCTGGTGTATAAGTGTTTCGGGGATTGGAAGAAGCACTGGCATAAGTGTAGGGGGACTACTTTGAAGGAGATAACATTAATTTAGGCAAAAAATAAAATAAAGTTATTTCCAAAAAATGGAAATTCCCAATACTTTTTTAACACATCTCGTACACACCACTTCACTGCCATGACTGTTTCAAGCAATGGAGGGCCATGTGACTGCCTGATCTGCACCATCTACAGCACTCCCAAGTGACCAATGTGCTCTTCTAAGAGGGCGACTGATATTGTATCCTAGATTCTATGTAGATTGTTAAGGGAATTGGGACAGTGAAGAAAGTTCTTTCTTTGATTGTGCCTCATCTTCTCATGTCTCACAAAGGTCACATGCAACTGTGCACTGTACACATGGAATTCATTTTGGAAACATATTTTGAAAGAATGGCCAGGAAAAATGACTGAGTAGCCAAAGAAACCTCTGTATTTGGAGATGCAGTTAATTACTATGTATTACATTGCTTACATAAAATATTATAAATTAAGAACTGCATTGGGACAGGAATTCCTTTTCCTGGTCTTATTCATCACTGGCTAGCTATTCCTAACAGGATTTCACCAGTGCCCCACTTATCATTTTTTCAGCATTCTTGTAGGGCTTTACAATTTCAGTAAGCATCCTGTGGCACACAGTCCCCTCTGTACATTATGCCTACAGCAACTCTACTGCTTTATACCTTTGCTTGTATGTCATCAATTGGAGAATGCATTCATTTTCAAAATGGCTCATATCTAATTCAGGCCCATGCAAAGTGGGAAATATAGTCTGATATTCATCACAAACATTTCTAAAAGACAGCTTACTGCATGAACTACATAGAGAAAAATCACTATTAAAATACCATTTCATGGGTAAGTGAACAACAGTACTATATATAGACTAGCTGTTAACTGTGGCAGCACTTGCATATCAGTAGTTTTGTTATGGGGAGAGATGGTGGGTACATGCAGTAACATCAGGTGCCTCACATTCCTGCCTGTTTGGGTAAGAGTAGCTCATGATGTGCACCCTGCTCTCCCCCTCCAAAGCTGTCTCAATGCATATTGCATTGGCATGCACAGTATCACTGCTGAGCAGTGCATACAGAGGGGCATGGGTAGGAGTGTGCATCTGTGCATCATGCCATTGAAGTAGCTACACGTTATACAACATGCACAGTCAACTGGGGTGATTTTGTACCACTTTTTTAACATTTTTTAAAATATTGGGCACAAAATAAATTACACATCACAACAGTCATTGTAACATTTTACATCTACAGTTATTGAGTGCTTGGGAAAGTGAAAATGTATACTACTTATGCCTTACTAGAGTAAAAATCCGTTTTAATACTGGTACAAAGTTACACTGTCATTCAGGTTAACTTTAGACCAGTCTTAAAAAAACAAATTCAGATAATGCCAAAAGGAGATCAGTTGTCAATAAGAAGTAAAAGTAACCAACGTTAATACAGTATTGCAGGTTTACTTTGAAATATCGTATTAATATTAGCATGGCACTGCTCAACTTTAATCACTGTTATCAGAAACTGTCTTTGTAGCCAATGCAGTTAAAGAGCTATCACAAGCCTAAGGGTCTGTAGGAAAGTGGAGAGGTAACTGAAATACTAAGCAGAAATCATAGACGTAATAAAACTGTTACTTTTAGTGTATAGTAATGCCAGTATGTGGAACACCACATTTTTGAAACAGAAATACAAAGTGGTACAATGATAACCTGACTGGTAGAAAGTTTTCCTCATTGACAGTACATTATGCAACAAGTAGCGTGGAAGTTGGATTACACACATTGAAGATTGTATAAGCATTGTATTCATTACTTCGAATCATATCACACAGCACTTAGCAACCAATAAAAACATTTACACAAATGTGATAAAGACCAATGTCAAAGAGTAAATAGCATTTTCAAAGAGTAAACATTTTTCTCTAAACCATATAACATTCTTCAAATCAATAAGTAACTTGTACTACACACTTTCTAAAACAGACTATGTTCTTTCTCGGGATTCAAGCTATTTCCATACCAAATTTCATTGAAATCAGTTCAGCAGGTTCATTGTGAAAACATAACAGATAGAGTGAATTTCACATTTATGATATTAGTGTGGATAAAAATTTCAATTACAATATCTTTTTCTGTGAACCAATTTTGATGAAATGGCTCTGAGCACTATGGGACTTAACTTCTGAGGTCATCAGTCCCCTAGAACTTAAAAACTACTTAAACCTAACTAACCTAAGGACGTCACATACATCCAAGCCCGAGGCAGGATTCGAACCTGCGACTGTAGCAGTCGCGCGGTTCCAGACTGTAGCGCCTAGAACCGCGCGGCCATCCCGGCCGGCAAGCTATGCTCAAGTTTCCTGCAAAAACCACATGAAAATTTGTCTGGTAGTTTGGGAGAATTGTGTTCAAACCCACAAACACACACTACAGTTTTGCAGATTTATTATTAATGTAGATTTGTGGAATATAAAAAAACATTGGTACTGAGTTGGGTGCTGCGGTGGTTAGCACAGTGGACTGAGATTCAGGAGGACAATGGTTCAAACCCACATTCTGCCATCCTGATTTAGGTTTACCGTGATTTCCGTAAATTGCTTCAGGCAAATGCCAGGACGGTTCCTCATGTTGGTAAGACTGTTACATACTCTCAAATATAAGGCCATTTGTGAGCTTCTCCTCTCCAATGTGACTTCATTTACCTTATAACCACTACATCTCATTGCTCATTTGCTGCAACATAAGCAAGTACTGCCTTATGTTATGTGTCCAGCATCCAGTCCCATTGCAGAGACTGGGTGTAGGTCTTGTGCTAAATGCACCTGTTGCCAGCAGATATTTCTAATGATGCAGTACACTTAAAATTTTGTGCTAAGACTGCTTGGTAAAGTCATGCATACAAAAATAATAAATCTGGAACACTACATATATGTGTTAAAATGAAACAGACAAGTTCACTGTACACCGTATGACTTATTTGTAATGTAGTTGAAAGTATTAAGTACCTTGAAAGCCAAGTCTTTCACGTTGACAGGTATGTATACTTATTAGTAGACCTGAAACAATCTCGCCACTTTTAATTTTCAAAATTATTAGTATATCAATATAAAGCTCTCAGGTTTCCAATTGAGTGAGTTCATAAAATATTGTGCTACCTCATTGGACTCGTGTGGCTGGAAACCTGAGAATTCTATATTAGTTCAACTCGCTGAAGAAGACAATGAGAGCATAATAATATGTTGTTTTAATCAACAGTTTTCTACAATTGTTATGTGTTTTGAAGCTTACTGTAGTATTACTATAGCACTATATTGTTTCTACCTCATAAGTGTATGCAAACTAATGTAAGATTAAAATTTTTGTCCAATCTGTAGTGTAATTAACTCATCACCTGGGTTGATCTTAAAAGACAATAAGATGGTGTGAGTGCAGGAAAAAAGTTTATACTGAATCCTTGATTGAGACCTGTATGTATAATCATCTTTTTTCATTTTTAATTCTAGACATTGCTGTTGGAGCACCTTACGATGGCCTGAAAGGTGGTGGTGCTGTGTACATATACCATGGATCAGCTACTGGCATTATGAAAGAAGCATCACAAGTTATATTTGGAGAAAGTATCTATAGTCAGATAACAACATTTGGATTTTCACTTTCTGGCGGAATTGACCTGGATGGCAATCAGTATCCTGACATAGTGGTTGGTGCATATGATGCTGATACAGCTATTTTCTTCAAGTAAGGTATTTTCCAATTTAACTAATCACCGTATGCTGAAGAGCTGTCTGTGTAACCTCATTATAAGCAAATGCAAGAAATGAAATCTCAAAACAGTTCTTCATGATGTCTTGCAACATAATGTGAAAATTAAGATCCTACTTTGTTATTTCCAATATCTACACCAGTTACCATCAAAAAAGTACACAAATTGTGTATACAGAATTATCAAAATAAAATACAAAACAGTTGGCATTCTTCTAGCTGGTGGCTGTTTTCAGACATTCCAGCAACACAAACAGATGACATAATGGAAAATTCATATACTTTGTACTGGAATAAAACCCACAGGCAGCAGTTATAAGCACCCACACCAGTATTACCTATAAACATTTCTCTGGCAATTACTAACACCTTTTCTGACTTGCTACATATGGTCGAAGTTTACTGCAAGGAAGGAATCCAGCCTCTAGTTATTTTTAGAGTTTTTCATTCTTTCTTCAGAGTAAACATAATCTTTGTTACCTCCGTACAGAAATGTTGTCCTACAGAGAACCACCTAGAAACCACATCACCAAGAGCCAGCAAAATACTCTTAGAGAGTGTTACTGTTGGTACTAACCTCCAGCTATGGGCTCAATTCCATCCCATCCATAACAGTAAGTGAATCTTTGATAATAACAACTTACCACTCATGTTAACAAATGCCAGAAAAACAATTTATTGGTCTCCATCTAAGGGTATCTAGCACATCAAGAAATTACAAACACATTCAACCGTTTTACAAAGTAGGAAAACACAAATGAAAATTACACACAGAATTCTTACTCAGTGAGCAAATAGAATCAATATTATGATTTTCAAGTGCAGTAATAGAAAGTTAAAATGGAGTCATTATTGAAAATACTGAAACTTAGATTCAGTTTCTTACATGTACCATATTTTCACTTGATGTTTGAAATACACAAAGTGTCAGATAAGACTTTCTAGGCAAAGTGTGTGACAGACTTCAGTTCATTGGAAAGATACTGAGAAAAGGTAGCCATCCTACAAAGGAATTTGCTTACAGAACACTCATGCGTCCCATTTACAATATTTCTGAAGTGCATGGGAGTGGGAGCTATACCAGATAGGACTAATAGGGGATATTGAACACATACAAAAAATGGCACTGGTTCATTTGACCTATGGGAGAGTCTCATAGAAATACTGAAAAACCTGAACTGTTAGACACCTGAAGACAGACATCAGCTGTTCCACATGACCCTACTTATGAAGTTTAAAGAACCAGTGTTAAGTGTGAAATCAAGGAATATACTACAGTCTCAACATATCACTGTCATAGGGCTGTGTAGATAAGACTAAGTTAATTACAGTGAGCACAGAAACACTTAAGCAGTCATTCTTCTCATGTGTGATATGTGAATGGAATGTTAAGAAACACTACAATGTGGTACAATGGGAAGTACCTGCTGCCATGCACTTCACAGTTTTTTTAATAGATTTTGGATGTAGACATAGATAAACTAATCAAGAAATCCAATATGGCATATTTAGCACATAAAGATATCTATTATTTTACATACTCTGGCTTCCTGTTGCCTTAATGAATTATCTTCTCAAGGAATTTAGGTAATGCAAATGAAGTACTCCATTATATTGACATACCAATATGGAAAAAATAAACAGAAAAGAGGGAATAAAACTTACCTCTGGCTGATAGATGCATGGCATATAGATGCATGTGAAAGCACATACTAGTTTTTAATTTTCTGCTCCTTTTCTATTTAAGTACATATTCTAAAAACAAAGATGATGTGACTTACCAAGTGAAAGTGCTGGCAGGTTGACAGACAAACAAACAAACACAAACATAAACACAAAATTCAAGCTTTCGCAACAAACTCTTGCCTCATCAGGAAAGAGGGAAGGAGAGGGAAAGACGAAAGGATGTGGGTTTTAAGGGAGAGGGTAAAGAGTCATTCCAATCCCGGGAGCGGAAAGACTTACCTTAGGGGGAAAAAAGGACGGGTATACACTCGCGCACACACACACATATCCATCCACACATATACAGACACAAGCATGTCTGCTTGTGTCTGTATATGTGTGGATGGATATGTGTGTGTGTGCGAGTGTATACCCGTCCTTTTTTCCCCCTAAGGTAAGTCTTTCCGCTCCCGGGATTGGAATGACTCTTTACCCTCTCCCTTAAAACCCACATCCTTTCGTCTTTCCCTCTCCTTCCCTCTTTCCTGATGAGGCAACAGTTTGTTGCAAAAGCTTGAATTTTGTGTGTATGTTTGTGTTTGTTTGTGTGTCTGTCGACCTGCCAGCACTTTCATTTGGTAAGTCACATCATCTTTGTTTTTAGATATATATTTCCTACGTGGAATGTTTCCCTCTATTATAACTAAGTACATATTCTCACAGATATAACCAAGCAGACACTCAAAGCTGTAACAACACTAGCTGTTTTTTGAGTGTACCTTTGATTTTATAGGAAAAGCTTGTGACAAGACTATATATGAGGTGGTAGGTGTCTGTACAGAGTTCTTACATGTAAATCATCAACAGTGGAATGAGATGCAGAATAGGGAGGAGGAGTGGTAGAGGGAAGAACTAGGACATTTTGTAGGTTGGGGTGGGGGGCAATAGAACACTCCTTTTTTTGATAGGGATAGGATTTTGGGTAGATATGCCTCATCTCCAGAAATGTTGAGAAGTAGTCAAAGCCTTCACAAAGGATGTCTTCCTTCTGACATCCAAAACATTAATCACTTCTTCCACCATCCTTCCACAGTTCCTCTCTGATTGCCACAGGCCTTCTTGCTTGTAATGTGGCTTCTACATAACAGCTCATCAAAGTCTCTCACATCTATGGCCTTGTTACTATAGGACATTAATTTAACCAGTGTTCTCCTGACATCAAACCTTTCACTTGTTTCCTATTTATGTAGGTGACTACTCCAGATTTGTAGTTAATTTTTCTTTGAAGGCTGAATCTAGAAGCAAATACATATGCAGTCTCATTGTAGAGGTGTTCAGCTTATTTTACTGGTAATGGCATCAAATACTTGCAGCATAGATAACATTTTAATAAAATTAATCTCTAATCACCACTGTTTATTCCTTTGTATGTGCTGTGTGGTATGAATGCTGCATACAACTTAGTAGTATGTATTGATTGATAAATAAACTATACATTTTTTTCTGTAGACCATTTGTCTCAGCAAACAGTTAAAAACTAAAAATTATTTACATAAATTGCAAAAATCATATAGATAGTAATATTATTAAAAAGCTTCACAAGCTATGAAAACTCCTGGCTGCTGGTTTCGTGATGCTTTGCCAGGTAATTCTGTCTCAGCATATAAATTTCCTGTTCCTCACAAATAGGAGGAAGGAAGATTAGAGTTTAATGTCCCATCAACAGTGAGGTCATTAGAGACAGAGCACACACTTGGATTACAAAAGTATTGGGAAGCAAATTGACTGTGCTCTTTTTTAAAAGAAACCATCCTAGCATTGACCTAGAGCAATTTAGGGAAATCACAGAAAATCTAAAGCTGGATGGCCAGACAAGGATTTGAACTTGAATGCAGGTCCAATGTGCTAATCACTGCACCACCTCTCTTCGTCCCACATATTTTCTCTGATGTTGAAGAAATGCTGTCTACGTCATCCAAAAGGTCTTCATTCTTGGAGTATTCTGGGCAAAAATTGTGAATTTTCCTTTCTTCAGGAGCTTGAAGTGCATGCCCAAGCTGTTAGTTGGAGGTAGCTATTAGCCTATTTTTATGTTGTCAGTACTGAAAACTACAGTAACATTGTTCTCTAATTACAAAATGTATTTGGAAGGTTTCCCTTCTCAACAATAAATCATATGAAATTTAATTTCAGATCAAGGCCAGTAATACTCATGGATGCTGAAGTTACAATTGGTCCAGAATCAAAACTCATAAGCCTTGATGAGAAAAACTGCACTCTTCGAGATGGTACACTAACCACATGTACCACAGTCACAGCCTGTTTCGAGTACAGTGGAATTGGTGTCAATCCAGAACATGGTGAGAACACTGTGCTTGATAATGATTACTAATTATGGAACATTTAATTAATTATGAGTGGTTGACTTTTCAGTCACTAAAATTGCAACTCAGTGTTAACGTACTGTGACCTTATTACGTTGTCTAGTAAAGAGGTCTTCTGATTATGATGATAGTCTTAAGCACAAGTTAAGAAAAAGAGGGGAAAAAGGAACAGGAACTTTGCATTCTCTTTTTTGTGCAGAACGGAATCTTCTTTCATGAGAACAAAGCTTGTTGTACATTCCTACTTTATTTTTAATAGAGATTTATTTTTTTAATAAAGATTTTTTATTTTTTAATAAAGTTTTTTTTTTATTTTTTACTTTTTTATTTTTAATAAAGATTTTTTGCAATAAAAATTTATTTTTATGCCCTATTCTTGAACCTGGTAAATTTAAAAGTAGCACATGATGTCATTTCTTTTCTTTCTAATAAACTCAGAACTTCAGTTTTGATAACAACTTTTTTTTACTAGTTTTTCTGCCAAATAATAATCTGCTATTTTATTTCTTAACTACTTATCAACAGAATTTGAAATTCAGCTTATACTGGATGCAAAGAAAATGAAAAGTCCTCGATTATTTTTTCATCGGAATGAAGGAAAACATATGAAGAACTTCACTGCAACTCTGAACAATAATTCTAAATACTGTAAAAGTCATGTAGTTTATATCAAGGTGAGATAATTTCTATTTTAAAACTTTTATACCTATTAACAATGGCAACTTAGGTGTTTCTCTCAATGAAAATTATGTTTCATGTTGTAGCCTGGTATAAGAGACAAACTTTCACCATTGGAAGTGGAAGTAAAATATAATACAAAGTATAGTAAACAAAGAGTCCAGCGTTCTTTGACACCAGTTCTTGACCAGCATAAACCACTCTCAGAGCATGATTTTGTCAGTATCCAAAAGAATTGTGGCCCTGATAATATTTGCATACCAAATCTCATTCTTGATGGTTTTCCGTAAGTAACTGCATATTTCACAATTTATCGTACTAAAACTAATATAGTGTGATAAATGTATTCTTGCTTTCCACAGAAGATGAAATACTTACCTATCTATTTTCAGGTAACTTCTTGGCCTGTCATTACATTTGCTTTAAATGTGACCTTTCCCATTCAGATATCTCATCCAACTCCTTCCTTTTTTCTGAGCCTGTAGAAGATGCCTGAAGTGCCAATTATATTTCTTAAATATGATTTTGTGTATTTCTGTTCAGTGTAATCAGATCTACATGTCCTGGGAGTAATCTCCAACGGATTCTTCTATATGCACATTCAAAACTATTCTGTCATAGAAAACTTCTTTCAACCAGTTATGGACCTCATATAAACAACAGACTAACAAAATTCAAGCCCAGAAGTATTCAGCAAAAAATGAATTAATAAATTTAGGCATACATCTTCCTTCTACTTAAACAATAGTCTTACATTTTATGGTGTAACTCTGTGGAGTACTCACTAGGCTGTTGGGAATGGCATCAGTAGTGGGGGTTGCAGGCATCATCATCCTGGTGTTGTGCTGGATGATTGCTCATGTGTCGGGACTGCTGCAGACATAGTCTAGAGATCTATTTTGCAGTTGATGTATGCTCAGCAGATGCTCTGCATGGTGTGTGTCTTAGCAGCTGCTGTTGGTTTAGTTTTGGAGGAGCCAGTTGCTTTACACAGTAGCCAGGCTTGTCATCTGTGGTAGCAACTGTTTAACAATGATGCCTAATGAAGGTAGTCTAGTAATAAGTGATGTAGCTGCTTCTGCTGCAGCAGCTGCACTTTTACTGCACATCACTTTAGGAACCGCCCCACTGAGTTCCTTCTTGAGTGCCACTCATAGACCGTGTAGAACTACTGGAAGGTTGTGATTCGAATGCTCAACAATAATGATATGCCATCTGACTGAAGTCTTGAGCCATGATGCAGACTGTCTACAATGCTGTTTGTAACCGATTGATATGCAATTGCCCAAATGTTTCACATCCAGCAAAATTGGTTTGAATAAGCAGTAGTCTAATTACATACCAGGTCATTTATAACATGATAGGGCAATCCAGAATGTGCAGATCATTCTCACTTAAAGTTCTTTTTATGGCAGTCATAGCATAACAATGTCAATATGAATGTGACTGAAAAGCATTTATGGTGAGGTGAAGGTATTCAGCAGACCTGCAGTGTGACAAGTAATTATGTAATTTTATCGAGCAGTGCCAAATAAATACATTGTAGTCTCTCTCAGTACCAGACCAGATAAATGTTGACTAAATGTATAGTAGCTCTGACTCCAGGATGTAAAACACTGAAGTGAAGAGATGGCAGACATGGAAATGTCACAATACAGTTACATTTTTGTTTGGTATGTTAGATGTCAAAGCTGGTAACTTGATGGGGTTGTGAGAAGCCCACCCACTGATGCAAATGTCTCAAAATCCAGTCCTTTCATGATGTTGCCAATCTGGGACGAAGCATCTGCAGGAATATTCTGTTTCACTTTCACATGTTCCTTTTCATTCCATTTATGTATGTAGCACAGGAAGAATAACTCCTCAGTTGCCTGTATGTGCATTTTAATTAGTTTAATTGGTGATTCATGGTCCCTACAGGAATGATACGTTTGTAAGAATCTGTTGTATATTCATAAATTTATCACATAATTGTGAGGAAGTCAAAGCTTACAAACTCTGAACTTTTTAAATAAAGTATAAATTATTTATATGGAGTGAAGCATACACACCTGTTTCCAAAAAGACCATGTCTAGATCAGCCAATAAGAGAGAGGAAAATGGGATGACCAAGGAAAAGTTAACATTGCACATAAGAAGAGGAAACTGTAACATGTAGAGGAACAACTTATGTCAATTGCCTCTTCAACTCATGATTTCTTCGGTTCATAATTCCATCTTATTGTTAGTCCATCTAATTGTTGGGCCTTGGATTAATGTACTCCACTGTCTCTTATCCTTCTGCTAACTCATTCATAATACAATAAATTTGTTTAAGCTCAGGGATCACAATATCATTTTCTGCTCAGACCATTTTGATACAGCTTAGTATAACCTAATTTGAGCCTTTATGTTTATCTAAAAATAATAATGATTATATCACAGTTATTTTTACTTATACTTATTATTATTATATTATTACATTTATTGACACTTAGGTAATGTTGTATAATATAGGAACAAGTCACATCTAAAGAGGCTTACAGCACAGCATGCATAATGTAGAAAATATAGTATGGAAACAAATTTTTGGCTTAGTTATCTCTCTCTCTCTCTCTCTCTCTCTCTCTCTCTCTCTCTCTCACTCATTCACACACACACACACACACACACACACACACACACACACACACACACTAACAACACTAAACTAAATACTGAAGATTATTTTATGTTTATAATATAAGACCTGTCTATGTAGTACTCTGTGAAAATCATTTTCCTACTTTTAGTTTCATAACTGTGAACTTATTGGTTTAATGCTGCATTACTTTTGATTTAATTTACGTGAGAAAATAATGGCAAATAAAGTCAAATGCGCAATGAATATAAAAAATATATCAAAATGTTAAGTTTTTAAAAAATATTCCTGCTTGGTTCCCTATTAGTAGTCCATTTTCTTTGTTGCCGTGTTTTTTAATTTTTAATGTTTGTTTTACGAAACTTGCATCTCCCAAGAACTTAATACCAAACCATAACAGGCTATGCACATTTGCATATCGCACTGTCTAAATGTTATGCTAGCCTCTAGACATTTTTCAGAATAATAGTATTTCATTAATCTCTTGTTCATAAGGTTTTAGATTTTAATATTACAGTATTAAAGACATTTTCATGTTGTGCACATACAAGAGAATAAATATATCCCAAAAATAATGAAAAGGCTCTAATAGAGTACAAGAGGAGAATCTACACAGTTAGTATGATAATGATGATTGAAGGCAAATTTGACATCTTCCTATGAAGATGTTGCGTTTTTGTAAAAGTCATGGAAACAGTATAAAGAAAAGAAAAAAGTATCTGATCCTGTTGTGTTTCTAAGCTATTGTGATGTTTCATTTTCAAATAGACTTTCACATATTATGTTATCTCTTTTCTTATATGATTTAAGTGACAAGGATTTGTACACTTCTTTCATTAAAAGAAAGCTGTGCACAAAGTCAAAATATTAATGTACTATAAACATGAACTAAAATGTAAGTCTAATTTTTGTAATATGGAATGGCTGAGTGAGGAAAGATAATTGAAATACTTTTCTTACAGAACTGTTACCAAATACCTTCTTGGATCAAATGAAAGGTTAGAGTTGGAAGTCAAGATTCTCAATACTGGAGAAGATGCATTTGAAGCCACTTATAACTTGAAGATTCCACCTGGTCTTAATTACAGTAAAATAGAGCGCATTGATAAAAATGAGCGTGAAATTCCAGTCCTGTGTTCTGCTCCATCTTTACAAAACAATTACACTCTAAAATGTGATATTGGCAACCCTTTACCCAGCAACAAGCCGGTATGTAAATTCTCTATTGTGAACAAAAATGTGCACAAATAAAAAAAAAATCTGCCATTAAGTCTATTTTGTAGATTATCTTACAGATCATGAGACATCTTTGATAAAAGGGTATTCCCAAAATATTTAAAGAATATGCAACTGTTTGCAGTAAGCAGAAGCCATAATATGCAACTGTTTTCAGTAAGCAGACACCTGTCAACCAATCAGTCCCACCCAGGTGTCAATGTGTGACCTTGATGAAACTTTGTGGGTATGTAGAAGGGGACAAAAAAATGCAATATATAGGGGTCAAACGCACCTCAAAAGATAATTTGATGTATTAGGTTTAGAGGGAATAGTTTCAAAACCATGAAATATAAAACACGTGTTTTCATATAAAAGTGGAAGTGTAACTAAGGTTCTTGAAAAGTGTATAATCAATTTTTTAAAAAAACTGAAATATGCAAATTACCCCACCACCATTAATGAATTTTGTAAAATGGATACTTTTGTTACAACATAAATTAAAGAAGCTTTCACACCACATACATCCATGTGTAATAAAACTGGTTTTGTCATCCGGAGCACCCCACCAAGTACAGAGGAGCAGTGGACTGACCACCAACCGAAGAGCAACAGACGTTACATGCCACAGATGTTCATTCCTTGGTGGCTGCTGCAACTGAGGTGGCAACTGCAGTCTTCATGGCTGCCATAGAGGCAGAGAAAGATGCTTTTACAGCTGTCCTGGCAGCAGAGACCGAGGAAGCATGCCACCAACTGTGGCAACTGCATTCGGCTCTCATGAGTAGACCACCAGCAGAAGAAGAGGAGCTTTCGCCTGCCACCACCCCAACCACTGAGCAGATAGTGGAGGTAGGAGCCTCTGAGCTGAGAGCCACTCTCTCAGTACCCACATAAATGTGAGAGACTGCTAGGAGAACCCTCAATATGAAGACACCTGCATCTGCCACTGTCTCAAGTGAAGAGACTGGTGACACTACAGACAACCAGAGGGAAATTGCAAGTGAACTGGGATGACTTGAAGAGTGTGACAATCGACTGGAAAGTGCTCCAGAGGAACAGCTGCTCTAAATGGCACAGCGAATGTCATGGAGCCAAGCTGAGCAAAGTGAGAAAACTGTCAATGCACTCATTGCACTGGTAGCAGAGACCCAACAGATGCACCAAGCATCGGCTGCCTGCCAACCACCCCTGCACCCAAAGAACAGTAATAACACCAACCTGGGCTGACTGACCTTCTCCGCAGCAGCACATGGTGCTGCCGCACAGATTTGGACTGAGCTCTTATGACAGACAGATGGCAGTGACAATGGTATTGAGCTGCGTGATACTCACTACTAATGTAACCTACCCTTGTATTCTCTGTCATAGATAGTAAGCAAGTCTGATACTGCCCTTACTACCCATCCAGACTGTCCTGTGGTGTTTCTTTCCCTCTGCCCTAAATCCATTATTTCTTCATGCGTATCTGTCAACTACTATCTCCTGAGTGGCCCATAGTAGTGAGTAGTCCTACCTAGATGTACAGACAACATCACAGACCCACATCCTGTGAACTTGCAGAGGGGCTTCGCTTCCTTGTTTAAGGAAAAAATGCCTCTGCAGCAGCATGTCTGCTGCTCACTGCTACTACTACAGAACTGTACATTGTCGCATGACTTCTGGGCCTCATTACACTCTTCAGGACCTCTCTCTCATGGAACGCTCTTTGGATTACTATGCATTGCATGGATTTCTGGACATGGCCATCAACACGGATGTTTCTTCTTCGCACTGCTTGTACTTATACCGAACCTGTGGTGCTGAACAAACTTGTTGCTGACCTGACATGAGACTTTGTCTTGTGTATAAAGTACATCTGTTTACAAATAGGGAAGATGCCAACCATTAACCCAGTAAATATTTGCTGAATTCTAAATGATCATTTAGCAGTATGGAATTCCCTGAGGGTTTTATCAGTTTGCAGGAAATGGAACTGAAAGACACCATTGCATCATTGATTTGTGACAACACTGATGGACATTTGAATATTATGGAACAAGATACTGGGCTATGGTTTGATGCATCAGAGCTCCGTGACATAGCTATGATTGACGACGGTGTCGTATCTGATTGTGGAACATAAGAGGAGTCCTTTCTTGAGAAAGGGAATTAAATTTCGAATATAAGAAATCTGTGGTTGAATTTTGAAAAAAATGCAAAGAAGGGAAAAAGATCACTTACATCCAGGCAGCATATATTTTGCAAAATTACAGCAGTGAAACAGCTCTATTGCTGGGTAGAGTAAGGTCAATCCATATGAAGTAGTCCAGTGATGGTTGCTTGACCATTTTTAAATATTTTAATTTATATGTGATTGCCATATATTTGAGAAGTTCAAAACAGTTTTTTAAAATAATTTATCTTGCACCTTTACTGGATGACAGCCATTTTTATTTGTAGGTGCATGAAAATTTTTCAGTCTGGAGACATTAGCAAAAATTTGAATCTCTCTGCACTGGGTTAAGTTACAACATTGCAATTGACATGATTGTTTTTAGGAAAGTGTCCTCTACAACACTGTCCATTACACAAATACCTTAAATTCAAAAATAACCAGTCAAAATGACCTCCAGATTTATGAGAGTCTATTTTTTCCTGTAGTTAGATATCATACACTACTAGCCTCATATAGAGCAAGAACACTTACAAATGTTTCCTTAATTTTCTATGAATTTTTGAAATTTGAAAATTTTCATTTTTTGTAAAGTTTGAGGCTAGTTATCTCAGGTGGGACTGATTAAAAAATATGATTTTTGTACAGTTTGTACACCTATATGATAGCAATGTACTGTAAAAATTTCAACATTGATATCTGACTGTGAACAAAGAAATGAATTTTTGAAAATGAGGAAATAATTCACATTACTCTACAACTGATCTTATGGCTGTTGCCTATTTAAATGGTTTATTGTTTCATTGTAATAAAATTTAATTGTGACATATATTTAGTCAACACTATCACCCAATATTCATTTAGTTTATTTATTTTTAGTTATGCAATTTTTTTTTCGCTTTTGTTCCATGGTAATAAAAATGCTCATTTATGTTTAGGTTTATTGTCAATAAAAAAGTACATTATTGCTGGGTGTGGCATTGTAGAAGTACATTATTGCTGGGTGTGGCATTGCTGTAGTCAGTCTGTTCTGAAACCTCTGTTAGAGTCGATGTAAACTTACATACTTCATAGAGAGTGTAGAATATGTTATGTGCTTTTTTCTGTGTGTAATATGTAATTAATTTTGAGAGATTAACTGGAATGCAATAACATGGATGAACAGTGCTCTGTTGGACAGATAGCAAGTGAAGTGTGTCACAAAACAGTTTACAGTTCAGTTTCAAAAAACTTGAAAAATGTCAATGACTTTGATGAAGTTACACACACTTTATTTAAATTTCGAGTAAGTTCTTCCGTAACATCAGTGTGTGAGTATCATGAGAAGAAATATATTCTGAAGTACAACCACATTTTTGGAAGAAAGTGCAGTGATCCACTTAAAGTTCATAAAAGGCCTATTACTAAAGGTTTGAGGTAAATAAAAGTTGAACATTTGTCCTTGTTATGTGAGAGTGAAACAGCTCCCCAAGTGAAACATAATGTGATTCCTGGAAATTCCCTGTGCCCAAATTGTTACTCAAAAATATTTGTTGTGAATCCAGAACCAGAATCATGTAACCTTGTTAATTCCATTTACATTCCTGATGAGGAAGCTGTTAGCATATTGGATTTTGCTTGTTCTAAATTAGATGTATCTAATGCCTCGAAAATAATAAAATTAAGTAGCAGAAAAATAAAAGGAGCTATTGAAAGTAAAGTACGACAAATTTCAGACAAAATTAGAAAAGACTTGGAATCATGCTTTAATAATACAGATACCAACATTATTTCTAAAGAAGAAGAAAACCTACCACCAGTATCATCTGACACTGAATATTTGAGCTTAATAGAGAAATTAAAAATTAAATGTTCAGTGACATCTAATGAGGAAAAAGTTAAAATTTTAAGTTTGCTCCCTGAATCATGGTCAAGAGAAGAAATAGTTCAAGAATTCAACATTTCTCATCATTTGGTTAAACTAACCTGAAAATTAGTGAAAGAGCAAGGCGTCCAGTTTTAGGAAAGAAGAAAGGAGTAAGTATAAGTGAAGAAAAAATTAAAAAGATCCAGCAGTTTTTTTGAAGATGATGAAAACAGTAGAATGTGCCCAGGTTGCAAAGATAGTAAAGGAGTTGTTATAAATGGAGTTAGAGTAACAAAGCAGAAATAACTAGTGCTGTCAAATTTAAATGAACTTTATGTAGCTTTCAAAAATTCTCATCCCAAATGCAAAATTGGATGGCCAAATTTTGTGACCTCCACCCTAAGTGGTGTATTTTGGCTGGATCCTCAGGGACACACTCCATATGTGTTTGTTTATGTCATCAAAATGAGGCTGCGAAACTCGGTGATCTTAACTACAAAGAGTTACTAGATTTAATGGTCTGTGACACTAACGGCTATGACTGCATGATGAGTTAGTGTAATAAATGCCCTGGTAAGGAAACCATTACTGAATTGTTTCACGAATATGATGAGGAATTGCTAGACAGTATTACCTTCAAACAGTGGGTCACAACTGACAGGGCAGAAATGATAACAGCGGTTAAATATCAGGAAGAATACTTGGAATCTTTAATTGATAACTTACAAAAACTCAAAAGTCACCACTATGTTTCTAAAATCCAAAGTAAGTTTTTGAAGGACAAAAAAGTACAATTTCATGAACCTGAACGCATAGTGCTAGCTGATTTTGCAGAAAATTTTACATTTGTGATTCAGGATGCAATACAAGGGTACCACTGGGTCAATGATCAGGCAACAGTGCATCAATTTATTCTCTACTTTAAAAATGAGAAAGATGAAGTTAGCAGTTCTTCAATATGCATTCTAAGTGACTACTTGGAGCACAACACTTTGGCTGTGCATGTGTTTCAAAAGTATGTAACAAATTACATAAAAGAACATTTTCCCAAGGTTGAGAAGCTGATAAGCTTTTCAGATGGAAGTGGTAGTCAGTATAAGAACAAAAAGATTTTTCAAATCTGTGCAACCACAAAGTAGGCTTTGGGTTGGAGGCTGAACGGCACTTTTTTCATCTTGCCATGGTAAAAATGCATGTGATGGAGTAGGAGGTAGAACAAAAGACCAACCACAGACCAAATTCTCACAGTATAGGACATGTATGTCTTTTGCAAGGATAATATTAAAGGCATTACCTATTTTCTGATCAAGAAAGAAGAAGTAGTTCTGCATATGAAAACAACACTTCAAACCAGATTTGAAAATTGTACAGCAATAAAAGGAACATGGCATTTCCACAAATTCCTTGGAATTGCAGAAAACTTAGTTTGATGCTATGTAGCATCAGAAACTGAAATTTATGAGGATCATTGTGTCAGTAAAATTACATCTCTGTCTTTAATGTTGAATGACATAGTGGTGTGTGTGTATGGTGGACAGTGGTGGCGTGCAGAGGTTGAAAGAATAAGTTTGGAAAACAATGATGTTTTTGTGCATTTTTACCACCTTAATGGCCCAAGAACATCATTCAAGAAATCTACTAGTGACAAAGTTTGGACACCAATGAAAAATGGTTTAAGGAAACTTTCAGTGCTTGAACTTATCACAGCAACTGGGAAGTCTTATTCTATATTACAGAAGCTGTCTGAAGTTCTCAACATTCACCATCAGGTTTAGGAACAGTTGCATCTCGAAATGAAAATTTTCAAATTTCAAAAATTCATAGAAAATTAAGGAAACATTTGTAAGTGTTCTTGCTCTATATGAGGCTAGTAGTGTATGATATCTAACTATAGGAAAAAAATAGACACTCATAAATCACTCCCTGTTTGTTATTTTTGGGCCTAAAATGTGGATTTTTGAAAATTTGGATACCAAATTTTGGAGGTCATTTTTGACTGGTTATTTTTGAATTTTGGGTATTTTGTGTAATAGAAAATGTTTGAGAGGACACTTTTCTAAAAACAGTCATGTCAATTGCAATGTTGTAACTTAACCGACTCTCTAAACTGAAACGTCGTTGCGCGCTTACAAATGAAAATGGCCGCCATTCAGTAAAAGTGAAAGGTAAAATTTTTTAAAAACTGTTTTGAACTTCTCAATTATATGGTAATCACATAAAAAAATTAAAATATGTAAAAATGGTCAAGCAACCAACTTAATTTTTATTGGTCCACTTCATTTGGATTGACCCAGTACGTTCTTCTTGATGACTCAAAATGTGATAAGATGAAAGCAATACACTGCTGGACTCAACAAAAAGTACTAGAGGCTATGGATCATTGAATGGTTATCCCTGATACTGACCTTCAAAAGTGGGCCTTGCAAATGAGCTGGGAAATATAGTTATATAATTTCAAGGCAAGCTGCAAATGGCTATTGAACTTTGAAAAGGCACATGGAATTGTATCTCAGAAAATAACTAACTTTATAGCTAGACAATATATGAACAATAAAAATGATCTCAACAAGGTCATTTTACGATTTGTCACGCAATTTAAGCAGCACATCAGAATTTTGGCACCTGAAAATGTGTACATCTCTGATCAGAGTGAATTCAACCTGGAGTTGCAATCTGGACATACTTTGTTACAAAAGGGTGCAAAGAAAGTTTAATCCATGATGCATTCATTGCCATCAGTTACGCGATTCAGCCTACAGTCTCTGCAACTAGCAAACTGCTTACCCATGCCTCCATCCCCTCCCTCTGCTGCCCCATTTCATTTAAAAGAAATGAATGGAGAGTTTGGACTGAGACCTAGAGAATCTCTTTTTGAAGCCTCAAATGTTCTTGTGACAGCATCAAAATCTGGTAAGCTAACATCTGAACAAGTCAAATGATATTTGACAGATGTCTTTCCCACTGCAGGAGAAAATTCATTTGTTGTGTGTGCATAGTGTAAAAAACATTACATTGTAATCATTTCTATATTGATTTTCATTATGTTGACAATTTAGTATCATAATAATGGGTTACTTTTTATTTACAGCTAACAAAATACGTATGTGAAACAGTAAACTAAAAAAAAGGAAGCAAAATAAAATAATTTACAATGGAATATAACAATTTAAAACATAAACCAAAATAAGTAAAACAAATAATTAGAATAATAATGAGTGTTTATATATTTTAATCAGGAGTGTTGTACATACTCCGACAGCACATTGTGTACAACTTTTTTCCAAAAATGGTATTACAGAAACCAGATTTACTACACATGGATGTTTGTGGCGTGGAAACATCTTCAATTTATGTTGTAACAGAAGTTTCCATTTTGCAAAATTCAATAATTGTGGTGGGGTAGTCAGCAAATTTTCAGAGTTTTTTCAAAAAATATTATTAAGTTTTTACGAATGTTAGTTACATTGCAATTTTTATAGAAAACACATTTTTTAATATCTCATCATTTTGAAGCTATTGGCTCTAACCCTAATATGCCAAATTACACCACTGGCCATTAAAATTGCTACACCAAGAAGAAATGCAGATGATAAACAGGTATTCATTGGATAAATATATTATACTAGAACTGACATGTGATTACATTTTCACACAATTTGGGTGCATAGATCCTGAGAAATCAGTATCCAGAATAACCACCTCTGGCCATAATAACGGCCTTGATACACCTGGGCATTGAGTCAGACAGAGCTTGGATGGCGTGTACAGGTACAGCTGCCCATGCAGCTTCAGCACAATACCACAGTTCATCAAGAGTAGTGACTGGCGTACTGTGACGAGCCAGTTGCTCGGCCACCATTGACCAGACATTTTCAATTGGTGAGAGATCCGGAGAATGTGCTGGCCAGGGCAGCAGTTGAACATTTTCTGTATCCAGAAAGTCCCGTACAGGACCTACAACTTGCGGTCGTGCATTATCCTGCTGAAATGTAGGGTTTCACAGGGATAGAATGAAGGGTAGAGCCACAGGTCGTAACACATCTGAAACGTAACGTCCACTGTTCAAAGTGCTGTCAATGCGAACAAGAGGTGACTGAGACATGTAACCAGTGGCACCCCATACCATCACGCTGGGTGATATGCCAGTATGACGATGATGAATACACGCTTCCAACGTGCTTTCACCGCAATGTTGCCAAACATGGATGCGACCATCATGATGCTGTAAACAGAACCTGAATTCATCCGAAAAAATGACTTTTTGCCATTCGTGCACCCAGGTTCATCGTTGAGTACACCATCGCAGGCGTTCCTGTCTGTGATGCAGTGTCAATGGTAACCGCAGCCATGGTCTCCGAGCTGATAGTCCATGCTGCTGCAAACGTTGTCGAACTGTTCGTGCAGATAGGTGTCGTCTTGGAAACGTCCCCATCTGTTGACTCAGGGATCGAGACATGGCTGCACGATCCATTACAGCTATGCAGATAAGATCCCTGTCATCTCGACACTTAGTGATACAAGGCCATTGGGATCCAGCACGGCATTCCGTATTACCCTCCTGAAGCCACCGATTCCATATTCTGCTAACAGTCTCGATCAACGCGAGCAGCAATGTCGTAATACGATAAACCGCAATCACGATAGGCTACAATCTGACCTTTATCAAAGTTGGAAATGTGATGGTATGCATTTCTCCTTACATGAGGCATCACAACAACCTTTCACCAGGCAACACCGGTCAGCTGCTGTTTGTGTATGAGAAATCGGTTGGAAACTTTCCTCATGTGGCACGTTGTAGGTGTCGCCACTAGTGCCAACCTTGTGTGAATGCTCTGAAATGCATTTGCATATCACAGCATCTTCTTCCTGTCAGTTAAATATCGCATCTGTAGCATGTCATCTTCATGGTGTAGCAATTTTAATGGCCAGTAGTATACCTAACTGAAGTTGGGTGCAAATAAAAAATATATGTACTGCATTATTTTGCCTCCTATAAACACCCACCAAGTTTCATCAAGATCATTCTGACTGATGCTTGGGAATGTTTCCTTGTCAGTAAAATTGTTTATATTTCTCAAAGTCACAACTCAGCTTTCTTCAAACTCTACCCTATTATAGTAACTACATTACAAAGTAATTCTTGTTAAAATTGAAATAATCACATAGATTAATATCCTCTTTTTCATGCACTTTTTTATTATATTTTTAATATACTTCAAGTTCCAGGAAATGTCAATGCTTGAAAATGGTAGAATATAGTTCGTTGTGCTTAAGCTAATTACAGAGAATATATTGTTTAAGAGAACGGGCATATTTTATTATTATGGCAAATCTCTTGATTGTTTGCAAGCACAAACTAAATGTAAATATTATGAGAAAGTGTTGAGGTAGAGTATTTGTGGATTTTGCAGCTACATTTCAAAGTCCATCTACAACCATTCTATAAGGAGGACCTGAAGTCACAATATGAATTTGTAATGGAGGTGAACAGCACAAATCCAGAAGAGTCGAGCTCTACACTTGATAATGTGATACGTTTTGAAGTTCCCATATCTATAAGGACTGGAGTCTCTATTATAGGGTAAGCAGACATGAATCTTATATATGTTTTGCAGAAATATTTTGCATAAAAAATCTGAGTATTTGGAGAAAATCTGGATGAAATAGGTAGAGTATTACTCCTTTGGCAGTGAATGTAATTAGTTACATTAGACAAAAGCATATGGATCCCTAACGGTCTACTATGAGAGTACTTTGTAACTACATATACTACTGCACAAATGAATTACATGTAGCCTCTTGTTGAAAACATAGTATTGCTGTGAGCTCAGCAAATGGAATAGCTCAGCAAGGCTCACAACATTTGGGGTGTTAAATTTGTTTAAGATTCCTGAATGACAATTATCTACTAGATTCACAAGATGCTGAACTCTCATCACAGTTATGCTGATGATGATCATACTGTGATTTAATTTCATTTTTCTGTTTGTTCTTATACAATTTTTACAATATTATTGGACTCTGTAAGATACATTACACAGCAATTTACAAATGAACATAAGAAGACCAAGAAAATGTTTATACTGCAATTAAAATGGGGCAGAAACATTGAAGAATTCAAGAGAACTATCTGGAATTTTCCTTACATGATTAGGGAAACTACAAAATAAATAATCAGGATGGCTGGCAGAAATAAGAACCTCTCATTTCACAAATGCAAGTCTAGCTAAATATTGCTGCATTGCCCTCACTTGGTACACTGTAACATTGTTCTTTTGTTGTTTCCATTCATACAGGTATCACTATAATGAAGCACTCCTACAGCCACTAATATTTATCTGTTTCCTTAATCAGGCTTCTTCATCATAAGTTGCAGCATACAGTACTGGATATTACATTTGAGCTATAATTTTTGAAATTAATTTCACATAAGGGTTAAATACTGTTACTGGTGCAAGGACAGGAGTGGGGGGAGGGGGGGCTGCAAACTAATAATACTGTGCCCACAGGTTACACTGATTACAAGCCAGAGACCACATAGTAACACAGGTGGAGCAATATTGCCAGACAGAAGTGGAAACCACTGCAATAGTTAGTTAGTTTGCTTGGCTGTGTAAGTACAGCAGTTTTTAGCTCCTGAAGCTAGCAATCTTGCACATGGACACAATCAATTTGCACAACAGTGAGAGGAGTCAGCTTTGCTATCCAGCAGAGTCCATAAATATAGTGTAATCATCTGAGAAACATCAGTTTGATCAGACCTCGGCATCAGCTAACTACCAGAGAGTGAGAGGGAGCTCATGGTTGCTCATGCTTAAATTGGCTACTTAGCTGGTCTCGTGTGATTGGTCAGCCAGAGTTACTGACAGCAATCTTAGTGGATCTAGTCATAATGGCAATTTTCAGTAGTTTTACAACTTCCATTGATATGTCTGGTGGGGTTACAAGAAATTGGAATTCAGGTATTCTGTTGAACTTTATGGGCAATTTGAATTGTATGAGCAAGTCAAACTCAGATAGTTTTTTATTTTTTTATTTGTAAAAACTGATAATGCTTTGATATTCTTTTTGTTGTGTGCTTGTAGAAAATATTACCTGTACCTACTTGATATTTATCCATGAGTTTAAGGTGATTATTTTTTAATTGGTAGTAATTCCTATTATGTTGTTATAATCATGTATATGTTAGTTGAAAATGGCTGATTAACCCTTGAGCACACACACAGATTTTTATAAGATAAGAGGGGCTCCACACCTTTTTTTCTTTGTTTAAAAAAAAGGAAAAGAAAAAGTGCCTCTGCAGCAGCATGTCTACTGCTCACTGCTACTACTACAGAACTGTATGTTGTTGCATGACTTCTGGACCTCATTACACTCTTCACGACCTAGCTAGGTGAGAAAAAATTTACGATCCATGCAAATAAATGCCCCATATTCTGAGCTAGCAATGCAGTTCCATAAAGAGGTGGTTGTCTACGAGGTAGTTAGTAACTGAATAAATGTTTCACTGGAATCTGCTGCAACTGCGCTGTTTAATGGTTCAGGTGGGTCATTACTGTGTGGTAACACTTGTATGTGGCAACATAGTGATATAATGAAAGTTTATTTTATTATTGTTTAATTAAACTGTCATTTAGCTCATGTAAGTTTATTTTATCATTTTTAACTAAACTAAGATTAAATTGTTATCTTGTTCATACATATTTACCTTAGCACGTAACAAGAGCAGGTGCATGGCGTACTTTGTACACACATGAAGAATAGCTGTACTAATGTAAATATGTATGAGGAAGATAACAGTTTAATCTTAGTTTAATTAAAAAATGATAAAATAAACTTACATGAGCTAAATTACTGTTTAATTAAACAATAATAAAATAAACTTCCATTATGTTGCCACATACAAGTGTTACCACACAGTAATGACCCACCTAAACCATTAAACAGCACAGTTGCAGCAGATTCCAGCCAAACACTTATTCAGTTACTAACTACCTCATTGTGGGACTGTGCTGCTAGCTCAGAATGTGGGGCATTTTTTGGCACAGATCGTACATTTTTTGTCACCTAACTTACTGTTTGTTGTATATTACAACTGCTCACTTGGAGTACAACATCACAACTTATCACTGTGTTAGATGAAACAATAATGAAGGAATAGGTATAGTCACATAGTCATGAAACAACAGTTCAAGACAGTGTTATTTGCGGTTGGCACACTTTATACATACGAACACCCACTCAAGTGTTAATGAAGTTGTTAGAAAAGAATGGCTTCAATAGGACAGTTAAATCTTCAGATCTTTAAATTTATCTATGCAACATTTGATGGAGATATTTGGGCAGTGCATCTAGTAGTTTAATTTTGAAACTTCTGCAGCCTCAGTATTTGTACATCTGCAGTGCAATGCAGATCAATATACAGTAACTACATGAGGAACATACACAAGAGTAAAATTTTAATAAAGCATCTTCATTCACTATACTTGACATTTTCCTCATTACAAATATGTTACAGCTTATTTTTGAGCAGATCTTATCTATGTAGTGTTTTGAAGTCAAATAACTGTCAATGTCCATACTTAGGAAGTTGTAGTGGTTTGTTTCCAGCTGGGCTAAGTTTCTTAGATCAAGTCTAACACTGTCAGCATGGACTGGTTCTACTGGTATGTACCTGCATGTGTGTGTGTTTTACTTCCATTTACACCCAAACATGTTGTTGCTGCTGAAATATTACTTTGAATTTTTGATACTCAATAGTGGTTCTTGAAGTTCTTCAAAATGACCTTGACATCTTCTTCAACTTTTAAGTCATTTATGTAGAGAATGAAAAGTAATGGATCTAGCACTGAACCTTATTGCATTTTCTACTTCACTTTTAGGCATCCAGAACAGACATTAACAATACTACTGTTAATTTCATATTTTATCTCAATGTACTTTTCTCTCTGTTTCTTGAAGAAGCCTATAACAGGATCTGACTTTTCCCTTGTACTATAATGATGTTGTTTCTTTACTAAAATATTGTGACAGACATAGTCAAAACCTTTAGAGAGATCAAGAAACAATCCACAAGCATTTTTTATCTAACATCTTTGAAGTGAAAGATAGAAAGATTTCAGTGATGTCTTAGCTTACCTATTTTTCCTGAAACCATGCTGTACATTACATACTGTGTTGTACCTATATATGATCTTCGTTAAATCAAACAATGAAAAATCCAAGATGGAATGTAACAATATTAGAGAAGGAAAGTTGATACTCACCATGTAGCCGAGCTTTTTGTTGTGTCTATCGCGACTCAGCAGCTCTGCCACATGGTGAGTAGCAACTTTCCTTCTCTAATATTGTTGATCTTCATTAAACTATATTTTATAGCAGTTTACAGTATTGTTGTCAAAACAGAAGTAATGATAATGCATGTGTTCTGTTTAGTCCTTCATACAAGATGAATCACCTAAAACTTGCACCCCAAATATTGCGGAAATGGAAAGTGCTATTGATGTGCAATTTTCACAGAATGAATGGCTAGTCTGGGGCAGATATTGTTAGCCAATACACAGATTGTAATAATACTTAGAAAGTGTATTTTTTGTGCAAACACACTTTTTAAATGAAACAATGCGTATTGACATTAATAAACTGAAAGTAGGGCAAATTAGAATGTCAGTAGTGTTTATAGCAGGATTCTAGCATGAGTCATTTATGAGAGATCATATTTTGAAAAGTTTCCAGACTAACACTTGCTTGTGCCGTTCATCCTGCTTAGTTGCTAGGTATCATGTTATTATGTTTGCTTACAGTGTGCTTGTGTGTTCTTTGAGAGCAATGCGACTTGCTAGTGTGGCAGTCCAAGCAGCCGAACAGTAGGTCATGAGTGGTCAATGGGATTTACCAGTGCAGAAAAAACCAACATGCTCTTGGTGTATGGAGAGTAGAAAGAATGCAGTTCTTTCTTGTATGGTGTATGCAGCAATATGTCCCAATACATATCAGCCATCTCAGCAATTATTTATCAACCAGTTATGTGTAACACCTAGACAACATAACAGAAGGCAACAAGTGTCCATGGAAGAGAAGGAAATTACCGTTCTTGCTGCTGTTGCAGTTGATCTGCACATTCACTCACATGCAATCACATGAGGAAGTTGCATGGGTCAGGCAAGTCTCCTACGCATTCTCCATTGACATATGTTCCATCCCTATCACATCTCTCTCCATCAGGAGCTCCTTGGAAATGTTTATGAGAGTCATGTTAACTTCTGTTTATGGGCATTAAAACAGGTTGATACACAGAAGTATCATGCATCTTGTTTAGTGATGAAGCAACCAAAACATGCACTATTGGTCTTTTTCATAGACAGAACACTGAACACATACTACCTAACAGACCATCTTCCACGGATGCTAGAAGATGTTCCTCTGCAGCATAGGAGGAATCTGTGGCACCAACATGATAGCTGTACAGCCAATAGGACACGAAATAGTACATCATGTCTTCACGAATTGTTTCCATTAGGCGCAGAAGATGTGTAGCTTGGCTAGCTCAATCCCGTGAATTGACTATCTGTAGACTCTTTCCTCTGAGGATAGCTGAAAAATGCTGTCTACAAGGACGTACCAATTACACCCAATGATATGCAATGACATATTACCACAGCCTGCTTGGATATATCCACCGGAATGCTAGCACATGTGCTGCCATCATTCCATACCAGACTGGAACCATGTATTGTTGCTGCCACTGATCATTTTGAACACAACTTCTGAGGGTCAATTGTCTCATTACTGTTCAGAATCCTCATAACTATTGTATGCACTTCTGTTGCTCTTTAGTGTGTGCTTACAGGTATTGTATAAGTGTTAGTGTGGGAACTTCTCATAAACAACTTGCACTAGAATCCCACAATAAACAATGCTGTCATTCTAATTTACCCTCCTGTCAGTGTGTTAATGTCAGTAGACATTGTTCCATTTAAAGAAATATATGTTTGCACAAAAAATATTCTTTCTGTACATTATTACAGTCTGTTCATTGGCTAACAGTACAAGCCACTAACTGACAATCTATTCTATGAAGACCATACTCAATAATACTTTCCATTTCCACAAAATTTGCTGTGCATATTTTGGGTAATTCATCCTGTATAATGGCGTTTCTGTACTCTTTTTCAAGCAGTAAGGGGATTTACCTTCTTTCAATGTTAGATTTGTCAAAAAAGTAAATGGTCTTACTATAGCTTGCACACAATATTTAGTAAGCCTTGAAGGTATCCCATCTAGCCTTCCTGTATTACCATTTAAAGAAATTATGGAATATTTTCCCTTATCTCATGTATAACAAATTTGTGACCACAATCCCTTTGTGAATTATTCTATTAAAAGTTGAGCCAGTTTTAAGCACAAGCCATTACTTGGAGTGCCAAGCTGGGAAGGGTGCCAGAGGTGCCACAACTGTAAGATTTCACACAGGATGTATCACAGTTACAAGCGGCTGCTTGGAACACCAAGTTTAGAGGAGTGCCCAAGTGCAAGATCTGCATACAGTGAATATCACAGCTAGTAGCAACTGATACAGGTATGGGGGAAGATGGGCGAGAGTGGTGTGTGGGGCAGGGGAAAGGAGGGGCGGCAGATAAGTCACTTGTATGAAAGATGTTCTTGAAGTGGCCCTGACTAAATTGATAGGATTTTTGGAAACCCTTTTTGTTGTGCGCAGTTATTTCACTTTCTGTTACTCAAGTTCTTTGAGAATGAATATGTTAGATAGCTCTGCAATTGTAGGTACTTCTGTATTCTGTTTACCTTTTACCATACTCTACACTTTGATGCAAGATTGTAATGTCAGTACCCACATTTATTCAACTGAAACAACAAGTTTACTATTACCAGTCACAATGTATTTTATTTCCACTATGTGTGCAAAGATTTAAATCTCCATCATGAGGTGTGTTTATGTGAATTGATATGGTATGTATGTGTCTCCAGTGGTCACAGACACCTTTTTCTGTTGTGTTACATCATATATAAAGTGCACGTGAAACATTTTGTAACAATATTATGAAACGGATAGTTGCTACTCGCCTTATAGCAGGAATGGGGGATAATGAAGTGCTGTTTGTGGGAGCATACAGGGACAAGGTCGAGAGAGATTAGGGCAGCTAGGTGCAGTCAGATGGAAAGCAGGGGGGAAGGGTGGGGGTAGCAGAAAAGGAGAGAAATAAAAGACTGAGGGTGCGTTGGTGGAATACAGGGATGTGAAGTGCTAATGAAGATTGAGCCAGGAGAGTCATGGGAATGTAGGATATATTGCAGGGAGAGTTCCTACCTGCACAATTCCCCTTCCTGTTCCCATTCCAGCACATAGGCTTCATGTGAACTCAATACTTAATACTTGCAGCACATGAGCAGCAATTCCTCTCAGGACCAGCATTGAGAGTGTGACTGAAGAATGTACCATTCCATTTGACACTTAAATATTTTTTATGCCTCAGCTAGACATATATAATTAAGCACAGAAATTAAACGGTTTCTAAGAGCTTTGAAAAAAATGTCACCTGAACTGATATCAAGCAGAGTGACACCATGGTTTAGACATTTGGTCCATATTTAAGAGAAGCTGTATTCAAACCTGAACCAGAACATCCTGATTTAGGTTTCTAAGGCTTCCCCTCAGCCTTTTCAGGCAAATGTCAGGACAGGATTTCAGCAAGGCAGTGGGCAATTGTTTCACTTATTCTTGTATTGAACTCTACGTGCCCTCAGTTTCTGAAAAAATGAATTGTGGCGTATGTTGGTCTAAGTGTTTTGGTCAGCCACAAGAAGAAAAAGAACTCTCTTGTTAGTTTGGCAGGCAACAATACAAACCAATGGGTAATGTTAATTGTAATGAAATGGAGCCTTCAAACACTTACATCCACTTTCATGCTTCATATTTCACATGTGACTTACACAAAAGGTAAATGAGAAAGATATGTTTTCAACGTCCAGTTGACTTAAAGGTCAGATATATGTGAGTGGGAGGTGGAAACAATTGTGGCCCTCTTGAAGGACCCATTGCTGCATTTGCCTCAACTAATTTAGGAAAACTGTAGAACACAAAATCAGGATGCTAAAATAGTGTTTAACCCCTATTCCTCCAAAATGTGTGCCCAGTATATTAGCAATAATCCTCTACATCCATTTACACTTGTGAAACAGGGATTGACAATTAAATCATACATCCATTTGTTCATCTGCTATGACCTACAGATAATCAATAAAACCATTAAGACAGTGCACCATTTGATCCCTCCAGAACTATTTTTATCAATGGTGTATAGAAATGAAGTTACTTAACTAAACCATGCAGTCATATGACCCAAATTGTACTGAGCACATCAGGTAAGTTCTTGACAGGAATTGATTACATTGAGGCAAATGGAAAAACTTAGTTTGAGGTGTGTTTCACTTAGTAATATTGTGAATCTACAAACAAAATTTGTATATTTTGCATACTTTCAGATCCGGTTTCCTTATGGAAACACACACTATGTCATCAAAAGTATCCGGACACCCCAAAAAACATACATTTTTCATATTAGGTGCACTGCGCTGCCAACTACTGCCAGGTACTCCATGTCAGCAACCTCAGTAGTCATTAGACATCGCGACAGAGCAGAATGGGGCGCTCTGTGGGACTCACAGACTTCGAAAGTGGTCAGGTGGTTGGTTGTCACTTGTGTCATACATCTGTAACTCAGATTTCCACACTTCTACACATCCCTAGATCCACTGTTTCTGATATGATAGTGAAGTGGATATGTGAAGGGATAAGTACAGTACAAAAGCGTACAGGCCGACATCATCTGTTGACTGCCAGAGACTGCCGACAGTTGAAGATGGTTGTAATATGTGATAGCCAGACATCTATCAAGACCATCACACAGGAATTCCAAACTGGATTGGGATCGACTGCAAGTACTATGACAGTTAGGTGGGAGGTGATAAAACTTGGATTTCATGGTCAAGCAGCTGCTCATAAGCCACACATCACGCCAGTAAATGCCAAACAATGCCTTGCCCGATGTAAGGAGTGTAAACATTGGATAACTGAATGTGGTGTTACCGCCAGACACCACACTTGCTAGGTGTTTTTAATCGGCCGCGGTCCATTAGTACATGTCGGACCCGCGTGTCGCCACTGTGTGATCGCAGACCGAGTGCCACCACAAGGCAGGTCTCGAGATACGGACTAGCACTCGCCCCAGTTGTACGGACGACGTAGCTAGCGACTATACTGACGAAGCCTCACTCCTTTGCCGAGCCGATAGTTAGAATAGCCTTCAGCTAAGTCAATGGCTACGACCTAGCAAGGCGCCATTAGTAACATTGCATGTATCTAAAGAGTCTCACTTGTATCGCCACAATCTCCAGATGTACCAAAAGGATGGATTTAAGTTAAGTATTCCAGAAGCTACGTACTTTTCTTTATAGCATTCATTACGTATCCTGTTTCAGACCTCACGCCATCCTGCTTTAGCTTAGCGTGTGCCTTTCGGCTTCCTCTCATTGTGTCTAGGCTGTCTTGTCTACACACAACACTGAACACTGGGAACATGTTGTGTGGAGTGACGAATCACTATACACAATGTGGTGATCCACTGGCAGGGTGTGGGTATGGAAAATGCTGGTGAACGTCACCTGCTAGTGTGTATAGTGCCAACAGTAAAATTCGGAGGTGGTGGTGTTATGGTGTGGTCGTGTTTTTCATGGAGGGGGCTTGCACCTTTATTTATTGTATTTGTATATGTTATAATGTTCCTGATAACTGTGGAAACTGTGTTGCAACATAATAAAGAAATTCCTAGTTCATTAAATAATCAAATCAAACCCAACAAACAAATGTTAAAAAGTGAAAAGAATCTGTTTACAATGCACGGTCTGTGGCAGAGTGGTTACATGACAATAACATCCTTGTAATGGACTGGCCTGCACAGAATCCTGACCTGAATCCTATAGAATGCCTTAGGGATGTTTCAAAATGCCGACTTCATGCCAGGCCTCACTGACTGACATCGATACCTCTCGTCAGTGCAGCACTCCATAAAGAATGGGCTGCCATTCCCCAAGAAACCTTCCAGCACCTGATTGAACATATGCCTGGGAGAGTGGAAGCTGTCATCAAGACTAAGGATGGGCTGACACCATGTTGAATCCAGCATTACCTATGGAGGGCGCCACGAACTTGCAAATCATTTTCAGCCAGATGTTCGGATGCTTTTGATCACATAGTGTATACAGCCAGTTAAGTATTTGCTCATGAAAATAAATAATAGGAGCAATGTTTAAACTACACAACACACATCTTATGGACAATTTCAAAGATCATGGAATTGTTACAGTTCCTAGGACATTCATGTCCTAAAAGTATTATGTATACACTGTCGGAAAAAAATTAGTATGCCCTTTTAAAGGTTTTTGAATCACTAAAAATTTATTGTTGCAAAAGTTGATGTGGAGTACATGAAATGACAATATTTACAGATCAATAGCTTAAGCGGTCAGAGGTACCAGGTATCACCAATACTGAAACACCCATATTAGTACATCGTGTAATCCTCACAGGTGGTAATGCCATCACTGACTTTGGCATCCAGTTGATCATACAGATGGTGAATACTGTCGTGGGATACATTATGCCATGCTTGCTAAACCTGTTCATGTAATTCTGCTTGATTGGAGACAAGTCTGGAGATCATGTTGGCCAGAGAAATTGTTGCATGTCTTGAGGGCATGTTGAATTTCACAGGCAGTGTGTTAAGTGATCTTTATCCTGTTGGAACAATACATCACCTTCCTGTTGCAAGAATGGCAAAAGAATGGGCTAACATCTTTCTGCACATACCGAGTACTGGTTAGTGTCCCCTCCAGAAACACCAAAGATGAACGAGAGTTGTACCTTCTTGGAAGCTGAGACTATAAAGCCTATGGTGGAGCCAGTGTATTTTGGACAAATACACTTAACGAGACAGCAGTCACCAGGTCTACATCACACACATGAACGACCATCAGTTGCATGCAGGCAGAATCTGCTTTCTTCACTGTAGACCACGGCATGCTATTTGGACCAATCATGCCGTGGATGTCAATGCTGTGATGTGAGTGGAAGACAGACTAGAGCTGTGCATGCCTGTAGCTCCACTGCTAATAACCAGTTCACAACAGTTCATGTTGACACATCTGGGCTCACAAGCCCTCTTGTCTGTGCTGTGGTAGCTGTATGATTTGCCACTGCTGCCCTTACAATATAACAGTCCTGTTGGGCATCTGCACTGCGTGGACATTCTGCACCTTATCTTTGGATGTGAGAATTTTCATGTGACCATTGACACCAGTATTGTTGCAAAACTGCTGCAGCAGCTCCAGCTTGTGTTGTTCTTCAAAATGACTACACCACCACCACTCGGAATGCCACAGTTTGACCCCTTTCAGGCTAGCTCTATTGGCTGTAAGAAGCACGAGTAGATCTCCATAACATGGTTGCCTGCTTACTTCATACGTTTGCATCGGGCTGAGCCCTCTGGTTGTGATCTTTCCCTATTAATCGGTAGACACACAGATGGTGCTCTAGTAGCTATTCCACTATCCTATCTGTTGGCGGACGTTGTTGATAGCATTATCAGTACATCTACTGTCCCCCAGATGGTATATGCTTCATCAGATCAAAATCGACATCATCTTTCCAGATGTACCAACCTTTTTTTCTGACAATACAGAAATCAATTTCTGAATTATTTTCTTGAAGACTCTGTGTCTTCTCTGGGATTCAGAGTGAAGATTATGATTTTAAAGTCTCTAGTAAGATTCTTGCAGATACATGGATAACACATTGTCTATCTGTGCACAATTAGAAGAATATTAATCACAGATCTTAGTAACCATTCCTCATATAAATAGGACCCTTCCAGGGCAACACAAAAACCCACATCCTCCCCCACCCCTCCCTCAAGGTACCAGAATTTCTGCTGACTTTATTATATTCATTTATAGACTTTCCAAATGCATTGGAGTATGGTTGATGAATTACAATTAATTCAAAATGCAAAATATACTGCAAATTCCTGACATGAAGCTACAGCATGTCTCTGAAGAAGAATTCTTGGTATCTGTGGAATACAAAATATTTGTGAATTAAAAAGTGGGTGGGATGAAATAACATATGTCATATGTGACATGATATTCATGTAAATCTCCCATCTCAATTTAATTCCTTAAAGTATAGTCAGAAAAATTCACATGAGCTCCTAATTCTGAAAGAAGAAAAGAAAAGAAAAAATGAATCCACATTGAATGTCATCAACTTCTTATGGCTGTTATGAATGAGAATACATTTTTTATGACTGATAGGAAAGCATTGGCAAGCTGATAAATCAGTTAGGTCTTAATATTTTGCTACTATTTGACATTTATTATCGAAATCATCACCTACTTAATGGTTTTCAGAAACAGTTAACTGGTTCAAGAGATAAAAAGTTAAGAAGCTACTGTAAGTAATAGTTTGCTTTATCATTGTTATCATTTACAGTTTGGTAGTAATATATAGTCTTTGTTTGTGAATAAAATTTCAGGATATTTCTTTTTTTAACATTCACCTAAACACTTGTATCAAACCTCTTTATTTTTGTGGCTGAACTCAAACCAAACATTTTTATTGTAGTCTTTATTGCCAATTTGTTTTTGTTTTTAGGGTGTCTAGTCCACAAGAGTTGTATTACAATACTACAGGATACAATGTTGTTAATGTAACACGAGAATCAGAAATTGGACCTCAGCTAACACACACTTATACTGTAATCAACAATGGACCAGCTGACATTGTAGAGGCTGACCTGTACATTCTGTGGCCCATGTACACACTGGCAGGTTAGTTGCATGTTGAGTTAAACAGAAAATCTATTGATATACTTCTCCTACATCTGTTTGTTGCTCTTTATTTTCATTTTTCATTTATTTTTCAGATACAATTACCTTAGTATTACCTAAATATAATTCCAATCACTATATTAACATGCAATATCATGACTGCCCTCAGGTGACCCTTTTTTCTACATCCTGGAACAGCCTGAAGTTACAGGCCCTGTCGTCTGTGAGAAGTTGGAGGAGGTAAATTCACTGCAGCTAAAGGTCAGTAACTTTCTTTTGAAGAGGCCTATCTCTTTACTGTTGATGAGACAGAATCCTCTCAAGTAATTCTTGAAAATAGCCTTATGTGTTCTGAACACAACCCAGCTTTTTGTCATTTATATGTTGTACCTGTAGCACTGTTGACATCAGGGTCTGCCACAGGAGTTTCCCCTGTGAAGCTGAAGTGCAGCTGACTTGTCAGCCATGTCTGTGATGTGGGTAGACATGGTCTCAGGTGAGGGATACATCGTCTCTTCTCCACCGCACTCCCCCATCAGGGAAAAAGATGGTGGAGCCATCTTGATGTCATACAGAGATTATCCGTGGGTGTGGGTGTCCATGTAGTTTAAGTCCCAGTCCCTAGGACCCTGACCTGAGGGCATGAAGAAGCATCTAGATATTGGTGTGGATGGCCCAATTTGGCTGCAGAATCTGCAGTTAGCATGGGGACTGCCCTGGGCGAATCTGGAAAGAGAAGGAATGTAGTGACTACACCGTGGAGAACCACGCATTGGTGATGCTAAGGCAGTTCTACAGGAAGGACTTTTTCTGTGTAGACTTCCAAGAGAGAGTAATCATGGAACCGGGGAGTCTGACTGATTACCCAAGTATTTTGTGCCATGGCTGACCTGAGGGAGGAGAGACAACCCTGAAGATGACCAAGTTGTAATGCAGCGGAGGACCCTTGTTGTATGGAGCAAATTCATGTGGACCACAGGCCGACAGGCTGCAGCTTGCTGAATCTTCTTTCTGAATGAAGTGGAATTGCAAGAGACTAGTAAAAGTCAGAGAAAGGCGTTTGTGTCCAACAGAAGATGTGTGTGCCATAAGTGACTGTGACGTGGGAAGGAAAAGGTATGGCAAGAAAACGCAATGATGTTCTACACCAAAGGTCACACAACACCCTGGTGGAGAGGCCAAGCCACAGCAAAACCTGGTAATAATGCCAGTGATGCCACAGAGTGGTGGTCAGCAGCTGGCTTTTGCAATCAGAGGTCTCAGTGGCGCCCTCATGAGTCTGTGAGTGATGAGATACAACAGCATTCAGTAACTGGCCCAGAGAGCTCACTCATGCAGAGAGTCATCAGCAGAAGCCAGACCTGGAGCCTGCAGAGGGATGTCTGTAGAAAGGAGGACCACACCCAATGTTAATTTGGAGACCAAATGTCCATGTCCCCTCTGTTGGTTGGTAAGTGGAAAAAGCAAGAGAAAGTATGCAGTCTTGTGCTGTTGCTGTGGTCGGAGGACTGGTTTGACACTCAAAGGATCTGCCACCCCAACAGCAGACAGACGGGGTGCAGCAAAAAGTACCAGAACTGGAGTATCACTATGTGAATGAGGATAGTGACAACACTTAACACAGAAACTGCAGGCTGCCAGGGTTATCAGTTGACAATGCAGAAATGTCGCCTTCAACCGGAGTGGGGGCAGATATGAAAACTTGGGAGTATGGCACTGAAAAGAGTGCAGCCTATGGATGAAAGGATCTGCCTGGAAAGTGCAGAGATTTGAAACAGCGCCAGAGGGGAGTCCCAGACCTTAAAAGATATAACATAAAAACACCTCGTAGGGGAGAGTTTCTAACTCTTTATTTACTTATTTAAGATGACAGTTTGCAATAATTTCATGGGGACAGTGTTGCCAACGTTATAGAGAAGGCTAGAGAAGGGCTTATCCAGCAATGGGTATCAAATGGTTGCTCATGATAATAATTGTGAAGAATTTTCTGGTCTCTATTCTTGTGTACATCACTGGTTATCCAGAAGCTGCCTATTTAGTTATTGGGTTGGTCCATAAGTTCGTAGTGTTTTTCTGTAAGTTTACTTTACACAACAGATACAAATATCAGAGACTTATGTGATCAATAATATATTCTCTTCCCCTATGTACAATCATCTGCTAAAGCTGGGGTAACTTTTTCATCCCAGGATTGTAGAAATCATGTGGCTTTTAGGTGACCAGCTCATTGATCCATGTTCGGAGTGCATTTTCATCCAGAAAGGAAGTTCCTTCAAGTTTGTTTGATAGAGAGCAGAAAAGTCTGAAAATCTGAGGGTACGAGATGAGGTGGATAAGGTGGGTGTGGAATGAATTCCCAACCCAACTCCTGTTTAGTGGTTTTTTATCACTCTAGCAGAATACAGGGCAGGTGTTATTGTGGAGTAGCATCACTCTTCCTGGTTGTTGTTCTTGGATTGTGTCTGCAAGATGGCTCAGTTGTTGACAATAACTGTCAGCAGTGATGGTTACACCTCGGGGAAGCAAGTTGTAGTAACCACTGTTCCACCAGGTGCATAACATTATCTTTTGTGGATGTAACATGTCTTTGTACAGGAAGTCACTGCTTTGTTTGCGTTCAACCATTCTTTTCTTTTCCTTGTATTAGCATAAAGACACCATTTCTTGTCTCCAGTAATGATACAGGATAGGAATGGCTGGTGTTGTTCCTTAGTCAATTGATGATGAGCAAGTAGAATTCGCACATATGACCACCTCATAAGTTTTATGATTTTGGCTTAGAGCATGCAGTACCCATACACCCGATGTTTTAACCTTCCCTTTGCATGCAAATGTCACATGATAGTGGAATAGTCAAAGTTCCATAACATTTGACAGTTCTCAAGAACAATGATGTGAACCATTGGGGAGTAATGAATTTAAATGATCTTCTTCAAACCCTGAAGGGTTTCCTGAATGCAGAGACTCACTAATGTCAAAACATTCCTCCTTAAAACGAGAAAACCATTTTTTTTTTTTTTTCAGTAGTCTGTCCAATGGCATTATCCTCATACATAGTGAAAAGTTTTCTGGCTGCCTCCACTGTTGTCACCCCTCTACTGAACTCAAACTGAAGAATATGTCAGAAATGTTCTGATTTCTCCACTTGACACTTCATTTTCTAGTGCCCAGAGCTCCAATCACTATCTATTAATGACAAAATGACAATATGTAAACTCAAGAACTACAAATAAAAAATGACAGCCAATAAATAAATCCATATCAACCAGGATACCAACATGGAAAACAAAAACTCTATGAACTTATCCACCAACCTAATGTTTTTATGTCACTTAATTCTCACCCTTACCCCACCAATAGATCGTGAAATATCTTCCTGATTGCAACCCATTAGTCAGCAACCCCAAAAGTCTTTCGATATGACAATAATATCAGACATTTTTTTTATTGTTTCTCATGTCATCAGCTTCCCATCTCAGGTTTGGGGTTGCTAGGCACGTCTCAACCCCATTGTTTTTCCAGGTAGTAAACAGTATCTGTACATTATTTTTGTTGGTTTTACTCCATTCTTTCAACACTTACACTTTGTGTCACATCCTTCCAAAGCCCACACTCACCCTTATGGATCAGTTGTCATCAGGATTCACCATTCAGCCTAGCCACTCTGAATGCTGTTGATTTGACACTAATTTCTTGCATATCCGATTATTTTTATGTTACCCCTTTCATCATTTCTCCAATCCTGCCCCCCCCCCCCCCAAAAAAAAACACATAAGGAACAAAAACAAGCATGTCTAAAACTGTCATCAATCATTCAACCTAACAATGCTAAAACCAGTGAATCTTATGGTAATATTGGCCATTTTTTATCGTTTTTACATGTCACCCATTTCAAACTCTCGACCTTCTCCTAGGGGCAAAATGTCTTTGAAAGTCTGAAAGTTGTGCTTTTAATCACTCCACCATTGTTGATGACATCTGGGAGGTAAGCAGCTGCAACATATTTTATTATGTTAAGAGTTGCAGACTTTGTCAGACTGCACTTTATTGATACTAATTATTCTCATACAATATACGAGGTCTGATAAAAAAATTCCAGAAAATTCATAATTTCACACAAATGATGTGTTGGAGCAAAATGTGGTTGGCATCCCTGCACACGACTCCGTTTAATGTGTAAGTGCCAGAAGTTTCATTGCTGTATGTCTGTTAGTTATTGTTCAGTGCTGTATTGAGTAGAACATTGTGTCACACAGCTTGCGAATTTCAAGATGGCAGAATTACATTAAATTTTGTGTGAAACTCAAGAACAGGGACAAACCAAATGATGCAGGAAGCCTATGGTGATAAGTGCTTAAGCCAAACTTGGTGTTACAAGTGGTTCATGCAGTTTAAAAAGTGCTAGACGGGAGTTAAAGATGGCCCTCATTCAGGACGCCATTTGACGCCTACTGACGATGCTCAAGTCAGGAACATCAACGAAATTGTGCATGCCAATCGAAGACTGACTGCATGAGAGATGCAGAATAATGTAGCATTTCAGTTGGATCATGTCATGAAATCATGACACAGAATCTTGGAATGCATCAAGTTGCTGTCAAGTTCATCCCATGGCTCATGAGTCAAGATCAGAAAGTCCCTCACTTCACAATCTGTGAAGAGCTTTTGAATCACACAAATGAGAGTGAGATATTCCTTAAGAGAATCATAACTGGTGATGAGACATGGGTCTATGGTTATGATGTTGAGACCAAGGTTCAATCTTCACAATGGATCAGGAAAGCTTTCCATGACCACAAAAGGCTCATTAGGTCAGGTCAAATATCAGAGGCATGCTGATAGTTTTATCTGTTAATTGATGATACTATCGCAATATGTTCCAATGCCTGCAAGAAAATGTGAGAAGGAAACAGCCTGAAATGTGGTGAGACAGTACACGCCTCTTTCATCACAATAACACACCCACACATTCATCCATGTTGGTGGATGACTGTTGCACAAAAAACGAAATGAATGTGCTGCCTCATCCTCCATACTCTCCAGACCTGGTCCCTGTGGACATTTTTTCTATTTCGAAAGTTGAAACCCTGTTGAAAGGATGAAGATTTGCAATGATAAATGAGATAAAAGAAAATTTGCAGAAGTGCTTTACTACCAAGACTGCTTCTGGAAGTGTAAACTGTTTTGGGAGCAGTGTATCAGTTGTGGAGAAGAGTATTTCAAAGGAGACCATGCACAATAAGCAAAAGGTAAGCGTAGAAAAATTTTGTGGACAAAGTTCCAGAATTTTTTGAACAAACCTCTTATATGATCTATTTGGCTGTCATTTACTTTACATTTCTTTAATCCTGGCTTGCACCTATATTAACCAGGGTTTTTTCCCTACACATGGCCTTGACTGTGGTTTTATGGACACACATACCATGCTTGCTTTTCATTGGACACACACATTTCAAGTTTTGGGACGTTTCTTGTGTCCTTTTGCCCTCACAGGGATTGATACCATGTGATCAAAAGTGTCCAGACACCTGGCTGAAAATGACTTACAAGTTCGTGGCACCCTCCATCAGTAATGCTGGAATCCAATAAGGTGTTGTTGACCCACCCTTAGCCCTGATGACATCTTTCACTCTAGCAGGCACACGTTCAATCAGGTGCTGGAAGGTTTCTTGGGGAATGGCAGCCCATTCTTCATGGAGTGCTGCACTGAGGAGAGGTATCGATGTCAGTCGGTGAGGCCTGGCATGAAGTTGGCACTCCAGAACATCCCAAAGGTGTTCTATAGGATTCAGGTCAGGACTCTGTGCAGGCCAGTCCATTATACACTCCTGGAAATTGAAATAAGAACACCGTGAATTCATTGTCCCAGGAAGGGGAAACTTTATTGACACATTCCTGGGGTCAGATACATCACATGATCACACTGACAGAACCACAGGCACATAGACACAGGCAACAGAGCATGCACAATGTCGGCACTAGTACAGTGTATATCCACCTTTCGCAGCAATGCAGGCTGCTATTCTCCCATGGAGACGATCGTAGAGATGCTGGATCTAGTCCTGTGGAACGGCTTGCCATGCCATTTCCACCTGGCGCCTCAGTTGGACCAGCGTTCGTGCTGGACGTGCAGACCGCGTGAGACGACGCTTCATCCAGTCCCAAACATGCTCAATGGGGGACAGATCCGGAGATCTTGCTGGCCAGGGTAGTTGACTTACACCTTCTAGAGCACGTTGGGTGGCACGGGATACATGCGGACGTGCATTGTCCTGTTGGAACAGCAAGTTCCCTTGCCGGTCTAGGAATGGTAGAACGATGGGTTCGATGACGGTTTGGATGTACCATGCACTATTCAGTGTCCCCTCGACGATCACCAGTGGTGTAAGGCCAGTGTAGGAGATCGCTCCCTACACCATGATGCCTGGTGTTGGCCCTGTGTGCCTCGGTCGTATGCAGTCCTGATTGTGGCGCTCACCTGCACGGCGCCAAACACGCATACGACCATCATTGGCACCAAGGCAGAAGCGACTCTCGTCGCTGAAGACGACACGTCTCCATTCGTCCCTCCATTCACGCCTGTCGCGACACCACTGGAGGCGGGCTGCACGATGTTGGGGCGTGAGCGGAAGACGGCCTAACGGTGTGCGGGACCGTAGCCCAGCTTCATGGAGACGGTTGCGAATGGTCCTCGCTGATACCCCAGAAGCAACAGTGTCCCTAATTTGCTGGGAAGTGGCGGTGCGGTCCCCTACGGCACTGCGTAGGATCCTACGGTCTTGGAGTGCATCCGTGCATCGCTGCGGTCCGGTCCCAGGTCGACGGGCACGTGCACCTTCCGCCGACCACTGGCGACAACATCGATGTACTGTGGAGACCTCATGCCCCACGTGTTGAGCAATTCGGCGGTACGTCCACCCGGCCTCCCGCATGCCCACTATATGCCCTCGCTCAAAGTCCGTCAACTGTACATACGGTTCACGTCCACGCTGTCGCGGCATGCTACCAGTGCTAAAGACTGCGATGTAGCTCCGTATGCCACGGCAAACTGGCTGACACTGACGGCGGCGGTGCACAAATGCTGCGCAGCTAGCGCCATTCGACGGCCAACACCGCGGTTCCTGGTGTGTCCGCTGTGCCGTGCGTGTGATCATTGCTTGTACAGCCCTCTCGCAGTGTCCGGAGCAAGTATGGTGGGTCTGACACACCGGTGTCAATGTGTTCTTTTTTCCATTTCCAGGAGTGTACAAATGTTATTGTCTTGTGACCCCTCTGTCACAGGCCGTGCATTATGAACAGGTGCTCGATCTTGTTGAAAGATGCAATCACCATCCCCGAATTGCTCTTCAACAGTAGGAAGCAAGAAGGTGCTTAACCCTAGCACCACAAAGCTTGGATCTGTCTCATGGATGTCTAGGGGGTGGGGGCAAAAATTTGTCTCACAATCTTTTCACTTTTTAACATTTTGTTTGTTTGGTTGGTTGGTTTGATTTTATTATTTAATGAACTAGGAATTTCTTTACTAGGTTGCAACACATATACAAATATATACAAACAGAATAAATAAAGTAATGAATATGAGAAATATTATTATATTTTTATCATGAGACTAACACTTTCATTTACATCAGACTTGTATTAAGAAATCATAAAAGAACGTACAATAGCAAACCACAAATAAGAAAACAGAAAATCAAAGTCAGAAATTACAATTGAATTTTTCCTTCCTACTCACTTTCACTTTCAATTTCACAACCCTTGCATATGATACTTTTTGCAGAACGAATGGAACACAGATACTTGGAATGCCTGCAACAAACTATAGACACTTTTGTCATATTGTCTTTCCTTTTTAGAGTTTTTACTCTTCAAACAGATGTAACATCTTCCTCTTGAAGAAAATTCAACAGACTGAGCAGTTGTAGTGATGCTTGGTGGCATTTTCCCTAGAACACTTTCCTTTGCAGAGATGATAGGCTTTTCTAAACCCATGGTATTCTTTGCTCTCTCTTCCACAGCTGGCCTAACAAGATGTTGACCTAATTATGGCAGATACAGCTTTCTTACATTATGCTTCTTCTTATTCCAGTTTGGGTTCTTAGTAGGCTTCAGTCTGGAGATGTATGAAACCAGCTTCAGTTTGGAGATGTATGAAACCAAGGTAACTGGTGCATTGCTGTTTTCAGATCTGTGAATAACAACTTAGAGGAAAATAGCTCTCATCCCTGCATCTTCTTTAGCTGTTCTGGTATGTGTTTTCTGTTACTCTTCAATGTTTCCACCAAAGTTAACTTGTCATCATTGTAAAGCTCCTCAGATAGGTCTGTGGATGTATAACAACAATCTATTGTTATATTTCTTCCACTTTCTGCCAGCAGGTTCATTAGGCATCTAACAACTGCCTTTGCACTCCATTCCAGGTCGTTCATCCTTTCCTGCATATACCTCCATTTTTAGAATGTACTGGGTGTGTGCATCTGATAACATCCTAATCAATATGCCATGCTTCCCAGGCTTGTCTTTCATAAAGACCTTAAAGGGACATATTCCTCGAAATAGGGAGAGCATTTCATCGATCGTTAGATCTGCACTTGGATGTAGTATTTCACAAACATTTCATCAATTTTGTCAAAAACTTCACAAAAGGGGCAAAACTTATCCTGCTTTCATCTTTCAGTTCTTGTTTCTTTATCATCAAATCGAGTCAGGGACAGAAGTTCTCCTCATCGAATACAACTCATTGTAGCTATGTAGATATTCTTTCCCAGTACTTTCCCTCATAAGTCCTCAAGAGGCAGTCTAGTGTCATTATTTGTGCCCATCAGTATCAGAATATCAAGGAAGGTGTAGATTTCTTCTATAGTTTTAAGCAAAAACTGCCTGAACTTAAATATAATAGGCAGATTTAAATAATTCATAAAATTTATAAAACCATGATAGTACATACTCTAGATATTTTTCTAGAACTACCTAAATTCTTGCTTTTTCACTCCAACAAACAGATATATTACACTAATAAAACAAATACTGTGGGAAATTTTTGGCTTCCCCCCCCCCCCCCCCCCCCCCTCCCTCCCAGTGGTGCTGGGGTTAAAATAAGAATGTAGGCATGTGCTGTGATATTGCCAGGCAAAACAACAAGGGGTGCAAGCCCCCTCCATGAAAAACATGACCACACCATAACACCACCACCTCCAAATTTTACTGTTGGCACTACACACACTGGCAGATGACGTTCACCGGGCATTTGCTATACCCACGTCCTGCCATCGGATCGCCACATTGTGTACCGTGATTCGTCACTCCACACAACATTTTTCCACTGTTCATTCGTCCAATGTTGACGCTCCTTACATCAAGCGAGGCATTGTTTGGCATTTACCAGCGTGATGTGTGGCTTTTGAGCAGCCGCTCGACCATGAAATCCAAGTTTTCTCACCTCCCACCTAACTGTCATAGTACTTGCAGTGGATCTTAAGTTTGGAATTCCTGTGTTGGTCTGGATAGATGTCCGCCTATTGCACATTACGACCGTTTTCAACTGTCGGCATTCTCTGTCAGCGAACAGACAAGGTCAGTCTGTACACTTTTGTGCTGTACATGTCCCTTCATGTTTCCACTTCACTATCACATTGGATACAGTGGACGTAGGGATGTTTAGGAGTGTGGACATACAGATTTATGACACAAGTGACAATCAATCATCTGACCACGTTTGAAGTCCGTGAGTTCCGTGGCGTGCCCCATTCTGCTCTCTCACAATGTCTAATGACTACGGAGGTCGCTGATATGGAGTATCTGGCACTAGGTGGCACATTGCACGTAATATGAAAAACATATTTTTTGGGGGTGTCCAGATACTTTTTATCACATAGTGTATATATTTTTCCTGTTGGGGATGATTTTTTGAACATTATTTATCAACACAATTCCAGATCTGTCCTGATACCAAGGAAATAAGTGTTTTATTTTCTGAAGTTTTGCTCATTGTACACTAGGAATATGAATATTAAAAATACAAAAATTAACTTTCTGACTACGCCAGTAGCTTATTTATCTAATTGTCTGTTTGTCACATTATTGATCTGCTTCTGTTAGATTGATTTTGTACCATAACTTTGGTTTTACATTCACACTTTTACTTTTTGAAAACTATAACATACATGGTAGTTATGTGTTCTCATTTCATTCTTGTATTACATTTTTTACATTACAACTTTCTGTTAAGTACAAGAATGGTAACATTTTCTGGTGTTTTTATTGTGTACAAATACATATGATGATGATGGAATGAGTATTCAGCTGCTTGTGGTGTTCTATTCAACAATATATTTTTCCAAAAAGAAAGTCATATATGTGTAAAGTTTGGTTGAAATTTCCCCAGGCATCCCAGAGTTATGCTTCAGTTTCATCACTTCCCTACTGTGTCCCCACTAATACGGGTGCTGTAGTAGAATTGGCAAAAGAAGATCCCTGACAGTTGATGTGAGCTTAGCTTGGCTGCGCCAAATGCTACATCAAGAAATCACGTTACGCAATTTTGTGTGCATCTCTATGGCAACACCTCAGTGTTGTAGACAGTTATTGTTTTCAACTGCTGCCACTTGCATTTCGCAGTTGAAAACTGGCAAGAGTGCTGCCAGTTATCAGCAGTCTTCTTTTGCCAACTACACTATACCAGGACATCTTACATCCACAGTACTTCTCTCCCAGTTTATCAATATTTGTACTCTGCAAGCCACCTCATGGTGTGTGGCAGAGTGTGTTTTGAGTACCAGTGTCTGTTCCCCTTTTCCCTGTTACAGGTGCGACTGGTTTGTGGGAAGAACAATATCTGATAAGCCTCTGTGTGGGCTCTGATCTCTCTAATTTTATCTTTGTGATATTTTTGCGACTGACACTAAGTTGTGTGTACCAAGTTTGGCTGAATTTATTCTAGGAATTCCAGAGCTATGCTAGAACATGCACACATATACATGTATACACTTACATATTGGCTTTTATCAATGTAGATGCCATCCAGTATAATTCCTGCTACACTTTGGGTTTTACTCGCTGTTGCAGAAGATTTCACTTTGGGAATAATTTCAAATTAATTTTAAGTACTGAAATTCTAAATGTATGCTTTATGTTTCCATTTCTGATTGCAGATTGAGCAGAAGAAAAGAGGTATAGCAGCAGCTTCTCATCATTCACAATATGGAATGGTGGAAGTGGAAGGCAGCTCAGCTTCAGGAAAAAAGAACACAGAGAAATATCACAAAACATCGAGCACCAGTACTCATTATGAGACTTTCAGTAATGGTTCACATCAAAGCAGAACTCATATACAAGGAAGTAGTGGAAGCCTAGAAGAGAAGCATATACAGAAGACTGGTGATATTTTAGAACCCAGAAAAAGTGATTTCATGGGCAGTGAGAAACATAATCAACACACAAGTGATACTAAAAATGTTAGTACTGGTGAATCTGGAGCTGTTTATTCGAAGAGTTGGGGTGGTCTTGTACCACACAGTGAAACACTGCAGGAAGGTAGTGCTGGTCACCATGAAAGTTACAATAAAACATCTCATTATGGACTGGGTGACAAAATAGGGAAACATAAAAAGAAGATACATACTTCTCACAACTACTCAGTCACTTGGAGAGAGAATGACAAACCAGTACATCACTATAAAAATTATAGTTTCACTACTTCTGATGATACTGGGTCCTCCTCTGCACAGTGGTCAAGTGATGATCATGATGATGGCGATGATACTTACGATTTTTCGGATGGAGCAAATAACTCTTCTAGCACATTTCACAAATTCACGTCATCCTCTTCATATCATTCCCTTAACAATGGATCTGCTCTTGCGAGTGACAGTCATATTGATGAAGGAGCACATGAATCTGAGAGTGGAATCCGGTTTATCCCTGCATGGCAACTTGCAGGAGGAAAGCCCACTCCATCACCTGATAATTTTGAGGGAACTTTGCTTCATGGTTCCACAGCCTCTGATGGTCAGCTGAGGCACTATTGGGCTAACAGCGGCTCAAACACAGTTCTTCAGCAGGGAAAACGTACCAATTTGAATGATTTAAGTGGCTCACAACGTGAGATACAAGGAGGCAGCTCATATTATTATCCATCTCCAGAAGTGAGAGGAGGTATGACTCAAAGCAGCATAGAATACAGTGCAACTAGCAATGGAGATAATGGGAGTGGTGTGAAACAGTATATTTCTCGCCAGTGGAGTAATAAGCATCCAGGAGCTACCATTCACTGGGAAGAACAACACAAGAGTACAGCTGATGGAGAGCAAGATTATGATGAAGAGAAAGCTGAAGAAGAAGAAGAAGAAGATGATGATGATGATGAGGATGATTATTATGATGACGAATCTGAATATACAGAAACATACAGCTCTCAGAAGAAAACCATCACTGCAAATCGAACTCCTTATCAGCAAGATAGAGCAGTGCCTTATGGTAGGCATAAAAGGGACCTGCAAGCAGATACTGACTTCGATCAGCTGCTTCAGTGTAATTCCACAAACTGTGTACGACTAAAGTGTGTAATCAAGAAATTTACGAAAGATCAGGAAGTGAACATACAGATACGCTCTCGAGCATGGGTACAAACACTTAAGAAGGTAAATGATCCTCTTTTGTAACTATTTTTCTAATAATGTCTATTGAGAATTAAATGTAAGCAAAACCCCAATTAATTAACCTTTAATAGAAGTTACACCTATCAAACTGTAATCTGTATTCTCATTTTTACATTTTCCTCTTCTATAGGTGGCTTCAAACAAACGACTTCGTGTATCTTCACTGTTAGCAATGCAAGTTACTCAACTGCCCTACATTGGCAAGCCATATCGTCCTATCATTCGAAGTGAAGAAGTATTTACTGATGCTATATCAACAGACGTACCCACAAAGCCAGAGATTGTGCCTTTGTGGGTTGTAGTTTTGTCTGCATGTGCCGGTGTTCTTATATTGCTGCTGTTAATACTGTTGCTTTGGAAGGTATGCATTACAAACACACTCAAAATACATTTCTTTCCTTAGTAACACATATACAGAGTTTACTTTAATCTAGATCTCAATACAATTATACTAAAAATTTACCTTTTTTTTTCTTTTTTACATTATACTCTTTGCCTTACATCTTGTCCATGTGTGGATCATATTCTCAATTTTAATTTTTTGCATTTCTCCAGCTGTTACAAGAATCAAGGGTCCTGTACAAGTGTTACAAAAATTATTATGTAGTAGTAGCTTCCCATTTTTTCATATTTTGATCTTTATTACAAAAATCTGCACTGGGACAAAGAATAATGCACGTAGAATTCGGGTCTCATCACTACTGTAGTCTCTCGCAAGAAACTAACACACATCATTTGTTACTCACATTAACTGAGAGATCCACACAGCAATGCTCGAGTCAAGATTCCACAAAAATTGAATGATATGTTGTGAAGGTTGAACACTGATGCAGTGATAACATTCAAAGTCTGTAAAAACCCACAGATATTTCATGTGGGAAATTATCTGTACACACAAGAGCCACGTCATTGTGAGTGAAGTACTAAGAGTTCAAAACTATCTAGTGTCAGACAAGGTAAAGCTTTAATGTAATATTTTACTAACCTGGCACAACAATTGTAGGTTTTATTGAGACTCATCCACCTGGAGTTTGCCCAGTACACCTGTTTATTTTGGTGATATCTGTTGGAACTAGTTTTTTTGATATTAGTGTCTGTGAGAAACAACTGAAATCACTAAAATTGAATAATGAATCCCTGTCAGGTCCTACGTAGAAATTGGGGTGTATTAGCCCTTATTGGAACCATAATATGCTGTAGGCCTCTGGAATGAAAAACTGTTCCCAGTAGTTGAAAGGAAGCACAGAAAACAATCATTTGCAGGAAAGGTAGCAGAAGCTATTCACAAAAGTACTCTCCATTACATCAACATCCATGTGCTGTAGGATTTTAGAAAATATTTTGAGCTCAGACATAATGAGCTATTTCAAACAAAATTACCCTCTCCACGCCAGTCAGTACGGATTACAAAAATGTAAGGCAATTGGTTAGCTGTAGTATTCCTTAACTTCTGAAAAGTGTTTCACTCATTATCACACCAATGCTTGGAAATGAAAGTACAAAGACATGCAGACTGCACACTTTAACTTGGATCCTGAGCAGAGGATGCTGGGGATGACACTGGTTGCTGAGACAAGCCCCACCTCTTTATCCACAGTAACCAGCTTACAGCTTATAAAAGAAACAAACATGTAGTGGATTGATAACAACAGCAGCTGGTGATCATGTGCTGCAGCACACTAAATACTGAACTTAAATTATGCCATTTCTGTTTGAATGCGAGCCAAAAATTGCATTAAGAGTGCGCCATGTTAGTTTGCAAATAAAATGGACAAAAACAAGTTTTGTAGTGCCCTCTCCAAGATAAGTAGAAACCAGTGTCGAGTGCTGATTGGTGCTACATTGCTCGCACCACCAGGTCAATATTTCTCTTTGAAAGTGCATTTAAATCTAAGAAGCAGTGGGCTTGAGATGAAACTCATTTATTTGGTTCAGACTATTTGAGTAGAAACAGGAAGATATGCCTTTCAAATTCATAGCATATTTTGAGTAGGCCATAGGAAAAGGTAAAATGCTCTCTAAAGATTTTCGTGTAGAGTATGAAGGATTTTTGGGCATCCTCTGACGTAACGATGCTGTGGCTAAGTGCTCAAGCGCATGCCAACTGGCAGTTTGTCAGCTGAGGTTTGATTCTCACTGAGAATGTATATGTGTGGATGGATATGTGTGTGTGTGCGAGTGTATACCCGTCCTTTTTTCCCCCTAATGTAAGTCTTTCCGCTCCCGGGATTGGAATGACTCCTTACCCTCTCCCTTAAAACCCACATCCTTTCGTCTTTCCCTCTCCTTCCCTCTTTCCTGATGAGGCAAGAGTTTGTTGCGAAAGCTTGAATTTTGTGTGTATGTTTGTGTTTGCTTGTGTGTCTGTCGACCTGCCAGCACTTTCATTTGGTAAGTCACATCATCTTTGTTTTTAGATATATATTTCCTACATGGAATGTTTCCCTCTATTATATATATTTATGTGACTTACCAAACAAAAGTGCTGGCATGTCGATAGACACACAAACATACACACAAAATTCAAGCTTTCGCAACCAACGGTTGCTTCGTCAGGAAAGAGGGAAGGATGTGAGTTTTAAGGGAGAGGGTAAGGAGTCATTCCAATCCCGGGAGCGGAAAGACTTACCTTAGGGGGAAAAAAGGACAGGTATACACTCGCACGCACACACACATATCCGGTGTCTGTGTATGTGGGGATGGATATGTGTGTGTGTGTGTGTGTGTGTGTGTGCGTGCGAGTGTATACCTGTCCTTTTTTCCCCCTAAGGTAAGTCTTTCCGCTCCCGGGATTGGAATGACTCCTTACCCTCTCCCTTAAAACCCACATACTTTTGTCTTTCCCTCTCCTTCCCTCTTTCCTGATGAAGCAACCGTTGGTTGTGAAAGCTTGAATTTTGTGTGTGTGTTTCTGTTTGTTTGTGTATCATATCTGTGTGTGTGTGTGTGTGTGTGTGTGTGTGTGTGTGTGGGTGTGGGTGTTGTCTGTTCTGTTGAACATTTCACACCACAGTTGTTTGACATAGCAGCCTTATATATCAAATTTTGAAGGAGAAACTGACTCCAGCCACAGTCAGGCATCGAAATAATCTACTGGTGAAAGTTAAAAAGTTTTTCCAGACCAGGACTTGAGCACAGATCTCCCACTTAACCCAAGTGGTTGACGTAACCACCTCAACCATGAAACATCCTTTCTATCTGACCCAAATTATCAACATGTCATACACTAGTAGCGTCCATTTCCTGTTCACCTACTTGCTCGCAGTGAGTCCTGTAGTCCTGCAAGAGACATGGACCCTGTTGTGTATCTGCACTGATGTTATCAAGGCAGCCATGCCTACAGATATACTTTGTGTACTGTTGTTTGATACAAGAACCGAAAATATCAAATTTTGAGGGAAAGGCTGGCCGCTGCCAAAATTGGGCATCAAAATACTTTGATAGTGAAAGTTGTAGGAATACAGGACTCACTGCAAATTAATAATATAAAATTATTCATAACATATCAACACTATCTCATTTAGCTACATGCTCATGCGGTTTCACACATGCATTCCACATCAGACTCAAAAACTTCATTGGAATACAGTGGTCACAGTTATAGACTATTATGAATTTAGGTTCTGAACTTTTCCTGTGCCAGTTGTTATACTTCAAGAGGTAAAATATTAAATATTTTCAGTGGTGATACTGATAAGCTGTCACACATTTTGGATAATTGACAATTTGAGATGGTTTCCTGGCTTTCTTTTACATAATTCAGGCTGTTGAAAGCAAATAGATTGAGTACTGTCATTACTCATAGCTTTATGAACATAGGTCTCCAGTGGTCCATTGGTGTTCCAACTTTGCTTTCTTCTGGAGTAGTAAGACTTTTTATCATCTGTTAAGTGGCCCCACAACTGTAATCCATAACTGATATTGTGAAGGAGTGCATGGTGCACTGTTAAAAGATACTGTGTTGTTATTATACGTCTTCAGTTTCTCCAGAGGTATACAACACATGGAAGTTTTTCATGCACATGTGCAGCATTTTCTTGTCAGTTATGACACCAAGGTGTTTCACAGCACCTGCGTTATCCAAGAACATTGTGCCACCAAGACTATATAATAGCTACTCATGTTTTTATCATCATTCTTTTCATTCTGTTTAGCAGGAGTTGTTCTTTGTCCATAGTGAATAATACCTCGTCTTCATGAATTTCTTTATTAGGATTTTTGAATTAGGTATAAGCTCGTACCATTCTGCAAATTAGAAAATCTGTTCATTAGAGTCCAAGTTATTTATAAATATTAAAATAGAAGAGACAAAAGTATGGATATCTAAGGCATTGTATATTCTAGCTTTTGTTCCATGATGTTGTTCATCTGATGTATACTGTCAACTGTTTTCTATATAGGACTGAGGTTTTCAGAACAACACCAGTAACACCATAGTTCATCTTGCCCAGCAAGGTGTTGTGTGATATGCAGTCAAATGATTCATTAACATCACAAAACGTTAATTCTGTAGGTTCTAACTCTCCATACATTTTCATTATCTTTCTTACCAGAATACACACAGTCATACTAGTGGACCTAACCTTTTAAAATCTGTGTTGTGCATCGTGGGATATGCTGTTGTCTGTAAATTAATTGTGAAGATGATTTTACATAAGAGATTCCAGCCCTCTAGCCAGTACGGTTTTGGCCCATATGTACACTGAAGGCACCACACATTATTATTTTTTTTTTTTTACTTTGTTTGTAATAGGTAACAGGCAGTAGCCTATTCCATCCATGATATGAAGTTTTCAGAGTCACCATTTGAGAACAGTATGCTGAAATATCATATCCCATACTAAAACATTTTCATCTTGTTTTGTCAATGCAGTATTGAATTAAGAGTTTTTTTAAAATATATCTAGCTGAATAATGTATCATTTTTATGCACATTTTTCTTCGTTCCGCTGTCCACATTGTTTTGATTTTCAGCTGTAGTCAACTTACAATCATTTAATTTCACAATACATAACAGTTATACAAATATTAACAGTTTTCTTGATGTAAAGTGAGTGAAATGTCTTATTACTTCAAAAGAAGTGTAAAATAACAATTTAAACCATTTCAGTGTGGCTTCTTCAAGAGGAACAGACCAAGTGACACACCAGAGAAAGAACCATTGAATCGTAATGGTCATTACTCTAATGGTGATGAAGCGCTGTGAAGGATAGAAACAGAAGACAAGTAACCTGTTTTCTGTACCAGTTGTGGCTCTGGAAATGTAGAACATTTCTTGAGAAGACTGATAAATGTTCTGAATTGGAACTGAAGCTCCACACCAATTCCAGTATTTAAGTTATTGAGACAACTAAACTAATCAGTTTTGATTATGTTTAATGTAAATACTAAGTCAAAAGGAAGGATAATTATTTTCATATTCTTCTATGCCAGGTTGTAATGCATGCACTCCCTAATGCATGTACAGAATATGGAGTTCGGTCCCTAGTGGAACTTTTATTTTGTTGATCATCAAGTAGATACTCGAATAATTAACAGTAACTTCCAACCTAAAAAGGCATAAAAGAATATGGATGTTGACACACACATGACAGTATAGATGAAAGAATTACCTATGGTTGTGTCATACACTTGAGAGTCTAATATGGCAGCTTTAGTATAGCAGTGAGACTGGTATAAGTTGTTTCTGTGTGTTTCTGTTTAACTGTAGCTAAAGAAGGGGTGACTGCAAAAATCCTTCATAAAGGATACAAAACGCCAATAGTTATTCTTGTGCATTACTATACCATACAGATGGTTGGTTGACTGATTTATTTGTTTGGTTGTTTAGTTTGCTTAACAGTCCAGTTTTAGTGCCCAAGTTTTTTGTTTTTATTGGCTTCACTTCTATCACACATTCTCTGTCTAAGCAACACAGAACAAATAAATCATTCAGCTGGTCAATACACTGTTGCATGAATAGCAAAGATTAAAAAACTTTTTTTTGTTATAAAAATGTTCCTGTACACCTATAAAATGATCTGTATAATAAAGGTCTGTTATTTCATATTATTTGTGTAAAAGCATAATGCAGTAACTACAAAATATCCTGTTTATATGATATGATTCACACTTAATAATCAAGTTGGAATCATTATTCAAAACACAAACTGACATTTACTATTCATGGCAAATTATGAATAATGCAACACTGTCAATAAATCTTTTGTAAATTAAATATTACCGTTTGAGTAAGCATCATAGATAGATAGTCAAGATGCAGTATTTAAATTGGCAGACTTAATGGAATGGGGAACCATATAAGTACCATGTACAGAAGAGAGACTGCAAATTGTGAAATGACTATCATACATGAAAGAGCTGAATCTTGAAATTATTTAAGTGTTATGCATTTTACAAAAAAGCACTTTATATAGAGTTACAGGTCTGGATGAACTATTTCCCTTATTTTTCACAAACTTTTTATGAATGGCTTTGTTCTGCCTCACACAAACTGTTTCCTCTGTTTGCATAAGTTTTAGAAAGGTTCATTACAATGCAGTTAACTTATTTTACAAGGTTTTCAGCACACAGAAAATGCATTATTGTTTTCATATTTCAATTTTTTGGAAGCTACCTCCTGTCTAAAGTCTGTAACTCGAGGCTTTACATTTTGTAGAGATCAAGGTACACATCTGTTTTGTATCAACTGAACATAGTTAGTTAGTTAGTTTGTTTTTTTTAACACAAAAATTTAAGAGACAAGCTGTGTATCAAAGATTCAACTATTATTCTGTGTAGTAAATCTGTAAGGCCATTGTTAGTTCACTACATTTCAATGAAAATGTATGTAAACTGTAGGAACCCAAGCTTTGTGATAGTTAACTGTTTTGTTTACTTAATATTTGTACAAAATTATAATGCTTTTAATAGCTGAATGTGTGTAACGTCTTCCCTTAATATCGTTATGCCACATGTATGAATGATTACATTTGTATATGATGTGTGACTGTTGTATGTCTGTTTGTGAGTATCATGATTTTTGTAAGAAATTTGTAACATAGTTGCAGTGGAGCTTGTTAAAATTTAATTACTGTACAGTACATGTCTGTTGGTGTGTAATCTGCATATTTATTACTTGTATTTTAATGAAATTACTTCACTTTTATATTCCTAGGTTTTAGTATATCATCCATTCCTAACATGTGTGCTGAAAAAATCCGTAAGACCTGCATTTCTCCACAGACTTTCATCATAAGAGCTTCATTTGCAATCCTTCATTGCTATTAACTATTAAACTACTACTTCTTAATGTAACAAATCTACAGAAATTAAGCACATCTCATTAGGATAATATTACAAAAAGTTATATCCATTTGATGCAAATGTGTGCAAATATTCTAAAACAAAAGGTCAGTATGAGGTAAAAAATAAAGTTTTTCTACATGACCATAGAGTATTCATTGATGGAATTCCAATCACATCATCTGTGGCTGTAAAAAATGTAAAGAGTTCCTAACAAGTTATCATAAAAGTGCCTTATAATATTCTTGATGTGAAAACAACCATCACTTTTCCAGCATTTTCTACGCACATTCAGGAAGTTTTTTAATGTATTGCTGTCATTGTTAGTAAAATGTAAATGGTTGCTGCATATTTTGCTATGTACATACTATAAAAATAATGTAAATAAATCTATTTAATATCAAAAGTAATGATAGTATGTTGTCTTTCTTTCACCATGTAGTTTCCTTGTGACTCTCATTTGTGAATAAATGTACTGCTTTTTTGTTGCAGGAATAGTGAGTATAATGCATTAGTTGCTCCTGTCTTCATCAGTTTGTGTGTGAATGAGAGAGAGTGTGCATGAGTGTGAGAGAGAGAGAGAGACAGATGTGATGATGCACGCAACATGTATTAAGTCTCAGCGTATCCTTTACCTGTACTCTGTCATCTTTGTTTATTTAACTTAATATCTTATTGTTCTTCAATAGAGTGCATGCATGTCCAGATGTTTGTATTGTTTCTGTAAAAAGCTACAACTTCATTAATGTTCTCCATAGGATATTGTGGAAGTAAAAAACTTCTCAAAATCTTCAAAAATGTGCAACTATGTAGTATAAACTGACTCTTTCTGAAACTATTTTAGTTATATAACATGTTTTATGAAAAAAGTATTAAAAACTTTAAAACTTAATTTTTAATCACAATATTATTATTATTATTATTTATGTTACGGATTTAAAACCCATGACGTCAAGATCGCGCATGAGATCTTTTTTATTTGGATTCAGTAATAGTTTTGGCTAACAATCTAGTCATCGTCAGATCTAAGATATAAAGAAGATCTCATGTTAACAAGATACAACAACTTACAGAACTGCAGATAATATTGTAGCAGGGTTCAAGAGTATATACATGAATTAATCATAGAACACATACCATAAAACATTCTTGATTAGTGTGGCTGCCATTATGGCTTCACATATCATTAAAAGCTTTTTTTAGTTACAGCATCCATACATGACATAATTAAAAACAGCCTTTCGTTATTTGTGGCCAATGTAATTGAAGCACAGTGATAAAACTGAAAATATGCATTAATATAGAGAAGAAGCAGTAAAAATAGAACAGTATTTGTGTAGGGAACTATCTAATGACTAAATGTAAACGTATCATAAAAATCTAGTGGACATCAGTTCCCAGTCCACCATAGTGTGCATTTCTTGCATGCTGTAGGGACAGAAACTGCCATTCTATTCGCATACACTACATCAGATCACCATATATATGACTACTTCTGTTACGAAGTGATTTAAATACTGATTGTGTCAGTTACTAAGTTGTAACAACTTAATGCCTTTGGTATCTTTTACACTTAGTTACTTTAGTGGAGAATTATACAAATATTCTTTTATTTTCAATGTCTCTTCATTATATTATTACCAACACTAATCAAGAATGATTTATGGTATGTATTCTGTAATTAATTTTTGTGTATACTCTTGAACAAGCTATGATATTTTCTGCAGTTCTGTAAGCTGTTGTATGTTGCTAACATGAGGAAAAACTGTTTTATATCTTACATCTGAAGACTGCTAGATTGTTAGCAACTAGTAATCAGCCCAAGGTGACAAAGACACCATTATTAGTACCTCTCTAAGTCTCAATGAGTTTGTGTAATAGAGCTATGAGAAGCTGGATGTTCCTTCTACAATACTGGAAAGACTTGGCAGGAATGTGGCCACTGTACATGATTGCAGGCAGGAATGGTTACGAGAATGTTTGATCGCAAGAAGACTGTGCACGTGCCACTACTGAGAATGACTCTGGTGCATTGTATTGCATCTGCAGCAGCAATCCGAGCAGCAGCAGGCACCACAGTGACACAACAAACTAGTACAAATTGATTACTTCAATGATTCAAGGACAGCTCCGAACTAGATGCATTGTAGCATGCATTCCACTGACCGCAAACCATTGCCCTCTGCAACTTCAATGGTGTCAAGCAAAAGGTCACTGGAGGGTAGGTTGGATGTCTGTTGTGTTTCCTGATGAAAGTCAGTTCTGCCTTCATGCCAGTAATGGCCATGTCTTGGTTAGAGGAAAGCCAGTTGACGGCCTGCAGTCAAGCTTTCTGTGTGCTAGACACACTGGACCTATACCTTCAGTTATGGTCAGGGATGTGATTTCAAATGACAGCAGGAGCACACTCATGGTTATTCCACACTCCTTGACTGCAGATTTGTGTGTCGATCTGGTGATTCGATCCGTTGTGCTGCCATTCATGAACAACATTCCATGGGGTGTTTTCCAATAGGATAACACTTGCCCACATACCATATACCATTATTGTAACCCAACATGCTCTACAGTGTGTTGGTATATTGCCTTGGCCTGCTGGATCACCAGATCTATCTCTAGTTTAGCACAAATGGCACATCATCAGGCAACAACTCCTGCATCGTCCAGAACTGACATAAACCATCCCTTATTGACCGAGGAAGTGCAATAGACATGGAACTCCAACCCTCAAACTGACATCCAGCATCTGTACAACACAATGTGAGCACATCTGCGTGCTTGATTTCAACATTCTGGCAGTTACACCAGATATTTATGTACCAGCATTTCTCATTTACAATGGATTATCTCGTGCTTACATTAACCTGTGATCTTGCGATGCCAGTCACTTAAATATGTCCCTAGACAAATGTATCACGAAATTTCATTACTCTATATTAATTTTTTTCTTTCCATCACATCAGTGTATAAACATTTGAGTTATGGGAAATTTGTATCCCTTAGACCAAATATTCTGATACAGTATAGGAGTAGCTTAAAGAAAGGAATAGCTTCAAAATTTTTACTGAATTTTTCAGTATCTGGGGTTTTCAACTTCCCTCCTGATGTCTACCAGCAATCTCTTATAAACTTTTGTATCAGAATATAAAACTCTATGCTGAAACCTTTAAAAGAGATGCTTAATCTACGTGAAAATTATTTTTGCTTCCAGTATTGTGGTCAAATTTCGCTCTTCATTCTAAATTCAAATTTATAACAAGCACAAATATCATTAAAATGCTTAGATCCCTGATGAGGTTTTTGCAAGATTTTCCATTATGAAATCTGAACAATGTTCTTAAAGTAAATATTTTTATCTTAGCTGCTTTGGCCCAGAAAATTATGCCATGGGTAGTGCTGAATGAAAGTAGCTAAGAATCCAGATTGTGGGCCAATACAAGTGTAAAGTAGGCAGAACTCAGCCTTACACATATGCTGGTGCCTGCTCAGTTTATTATTATTCATCTGGATCACTATGACTTTGTCATGAAGCCTTATCTACAGTGTGTATCAACTGATCTTCATCGCTGGTACCTGTTTGTAACTGCCTATTACATTTCTGTATGATATTAAAGATTAAGCTGTTTGCTTTGAGCCAGTTGTAAACCTGTTCCTTTATTCTTGTGGTTGTGTCTGGTATGGATATGTTTGGGTCTTTTATCAGTATATTTGTCTCATTAGTAGACATCACAGTTTTGAAGAATCTTCCAATGTCCTGGACACATATTTCACATCTACATATAAATGCATACTTCACAAGTCACCATAAGGTGCATGGCAGACAGTACCCTGTAACATGGCTAGTTGTCTATTTTCCTGTTCCACTCACAGACAGAACAAGGGAAAAACAACAGTCTACATGCTTCCATATAAGCTCTTTTTATCGTATCTTATCTTCATTGTCCTTATGCAAAATGTATGTTGGTGGTAGTAGGATCATTCTGCAGTGAGCTTTAAATGATGATTCTCTAAATTTCCTTAAAAGTGTTCCTTGAAAAAAACATCGTCATCCCTCCATGGATTCCAATTTGAGTTCCCGAAGCATCTCTGTAACACTTGCACATTGTTCGAACCTTCAGATAACAAATCTACCAGCTTGCCTCTGAATTTCTTTGATGTCTTCCTTCAATATGACATGGTGCAGATCCCAAATGCTTGATCAGTACTCAAGAACAGGTCACACTAGTGTCTTGCAAACAATCTCCTTTACAGAAGAACCACACATTCCTAAAATTCTCCCAATAAACTGAAGTCGACCAATAGCCTTCCCTATCACAATCCTAACGTGCCTGTCCCATTTCATATCACTTTGCGACATTATACACAGGTATCTAAAGAATTTGATGGTGTCAAACAGGACACTATTAATGCTGTATCCGAACATTATGGGTTTGTTTTTCCTACTCGCCTGCATTAACTTAAATTTTTCAAAATTTAGAGTTAGCTACCATTCATCACACCAACTAGAAATTTTGTCAGTCATCTTCTGTCCTCCTGAATTCAATCAACTTTGACACCTTACCGTACACCACAGAATCGTGAGGAAAAACCACAGATTGCCGCCCACCCAGTCCATAAATCATTTTTGTATACAGGGTGTTACAAAAAGGTACGGCCAAACTTTCAGGAAACATTCCTCACACACAAAGAAAGAAAATATGTTATGTGGACATGTGTCCGGAAACGCTTACTTTCCATGTTAAAGCTCATTTTATTGCTTCTCTTCAAATCACATTAATCATGGAATGAAAACACACAGCAACAGAGTGTACCAGCGTGACTTCAAACACTTTGTTACAGGAAATGTTCAAAATGTCCTCCGTTAGCGAGGATACATGCATCCACCCTCCGTCGCATGGAATCGCTGATGCGCTGATGCAGCCCTGGAGAATGGCGTATTGTATCACAGCCATCCACAATACGAGCACGAAGAGTCTCTACATTTGGTACCGCGGTTGCGTAGACAAGAGCTTTCAAACGCCCCCATAAATGAAAGTCAAGAGGGTTGGGGTCAGGAGAGCATGGAGGCCATGGAATTGGTCTGCCTCTACCAATCCATCGGTCACTGAATCTGTTGTTGAGAAGCGTACGAACACTTCGACTGAAATGTGCAGGAGCTCCATCGTGCATGAACCACATGTTGTGTCGTACTTGTAAAGGCACATGTTCTAGCAGCACAGGTAGAGTATCCCGTATGAAATCATGATAACGTGCTCCATTGAGTGTAGGTGGAAGAACATACTGATGAAACTAAAATAAGCTCTAACATGGAAATTAAGTGTTTCTGGTCACATGTGCACATAACATCTTTTCTTTATTTGTGTGTGAGGAATGTTTCCTGAAAGTTTGGCCATACCTTTTTGTAACACCCTGTATAGAGGATAACAGCAGTTGTTGGTTGGTTGATGTGGGGGAGAGGACCAAACAGCAAGGTCATCGGTCCCAATGGGTTAGGGAAGGATGAGGAAGACCGTTTCAAAGGAACCATCCTAGCAGAATAATAGCAGTCCTATGACACATCCCTTGGGCACTCCTGACAATATCCCGGTCTCTGATGAACACTCAATGCCGAGGACAACACACTTGGTTCTATTACTTAGGAAGTCTTTGGGCTACTCAAATACCTGGGAACCTATTAAGTATGCTTGTACCTTTATTAACAGTCTGCAATGAGGTACCAAGCCAAATGCTTTTCAGAAATCTTGAAATATGGAATCTGCTTGCTACCCTTCATCCATACTTTGCAGTAAATCTTGTGAGAAAAGGGCAAGCTGAGTTTCACACAGCTGATGCTTTCTAAAACTGTGCTGATTGACGGACATAAACTTTACAGTATCTAGAAAATTTATTATATTCAAACTCTCAATACATTCTAGAATTCTGCAGCAAACTGATGTTAAGGATATTGATTTGTAATTTTGTGCATCCATTCTTTTAGTTTTCTTCTTTACAGGAGCCACTTGCACTATTTTCTAGTCACCTGGGACTTTACGCTGGGCGAGAGATTCATCACAAATGCAAGCTAAGTAAGGGGCCAATACCATAGAGTATTCATTGTAAAACCGAACTAGGATTCTATCTGTACCTTCGCCTTGTTTGTTTTTAACTCTTTCAGTTGTTTCTCTAGGCCGGGGATGCTTATTGCTATGGAACTCTGTGTAATGGTAAAACTATGGTATGTTTGTATGACTCTCCTGCATGAATTATCTCTTAGACACAGAATTTAAAAGTTCGGCTTTCATTTTGCTATCTTCAGATGCCATACCGAATTGGTCAATGAGTTACTGGATGGAGGCCTTGACCTGCTTAGTGATTTCACATAGAACCATATCTCAGCTAAATATTTTGCTGTGATATGAATAGTGGTAGTTGTTGAAAGATTCATGCATAGATCTTTCCACAGATGCACAAATCTCTACTAACTTTTGCCTGTTTCATTTGCACATTCTATTTTGAACTGATAGTGTAACAGCCTTTGCTTCCTCACCATTTTCCAAATATTATTGCTAAACCACGGCATGTCTTTTCCATCCTTAATCTACTTACTAGGCACATACTTGTCCAGAGTATGATTTACAATCAGTTTAAACTTTGTCCATACTCCTTCTATGCCCATCATACTGGAACTAAATGATGTCAATTGTTTTTCTGCCATTTACAGCAGGAACATTCTCTTGCCCTATTGACTAATTTATTAACTTCTGTAACCATAGTCATTATTATGACATCATAATTATTAATCCCCATCTCTATATTGATGTCATCAGTAAGGTCTGGCCTATTTGTAGCTACAAAGTCTAAGATATTTTCATTGCACGTGGGCTACCAAAATTAGCTGCTCAAGACAGTTTTCGGAAAATGTGTTCAAAAATACTTCGCAAAATTGTCTTTCTGCACCCCCTGCAAATGAATCCATAGATATCCCAATCTATAAGCAGTAGGTTGAAGTTGACTGTAGACTCTAGAACTGACACAGCAGAATTGGATGGAATCTGAAATGAACACTCCCCCTCCTCTGTCTTTCCAATAAATGTTCCAGGATTAGTTAAGTATCTTAGGGCTTTCTGCTTTGGATTTTAGCCATGTCTTGAGCCCAAGAATAATTTGAGCAGAAGAACTTTCCTGGAAGGCAGAAAATTTGGGAACTTCATTACAAATACTTTGATAATTTTCTGATGAAATTTTGGCAATAGAAGTGTCTTTACTCTGAGCATGGTCTGATGTCCCTATCTGCGTATTGACTGGTGTTTGTTCATCAAAGTACCATGGCATCTGCCCTGAGTGGCAATTTTATGGGTGCCAAATTGGTATACTTGAAGGAAAAAAAACTTGTTTCACAAAACACATAGCATCCGGTGCACATTGGCCCATTGAGTATTTATATGATTTTGAAAGGCATCCCTTTTGGTTTTTGAATATTTTTGAACCATTCTAAGATGATTTTTTAATATATCATAGATTAATTTTTGCTGGTGCATAGTGTACTTGGTGTCTTTGCCATAGGAATCCCCATTGCATCTAGAAATAAAAAAAACTTTCCTGTGGACAAAAGGGGATGCGGCTGTATGAGCTGAACCAAATAAACCTGAACAGGAGAATCCCAACTGCTCTTTGTTTATGTGGATGACTGGATGTGTGAATGATCAGCATTGTTGTAATTTTTAGCAAAATCCATAGATTCAGACTACCAGAGTGGAAATAAATGATTAACAAGAATAACAGGTAAGAAATATTTCATATTATCTCCTCGGCATACCCAAGAAAATGAAATTCATACAGAAAATTTTTGCCAAATCACTACACACTAAGGACCAATTGTATAGTCCTCAGTTAGCAGCCACCTTAAGTTCTATTCTTGGAATAGTGTGGAAAATGCGTTGTGCGAACACATAATAATGCCTAACTGGAGAATAAAGGTGGGATACCTGAACTGGTGATTCTGGCAGGGTTAGTGAAGTTAACCAGAGAATAAGTTTTGACAGTGGCAGAAATAGTTACAGAATTAATGATGACAAGATTGTTTGTTAGAACGAGGAAGGAGAAGAAACGGGGACATCACACATATTATATGGAAGAATGTGATGATTCCAAATTTACATAAAAATTTCATGTTATTACTTTTCGATCTCATACTTGAGAAACTAGATTGTATGAATGAAATGTGAAGCTATTTCCTAACATAAGACTTTTTGCGTGTAGAAGGCCTAATAGGCATTTGATATTGGTAGTTCATTAATTATATTCTGTCCTGTTATTTGTATATATGAGATAGATAAAAATGATCTTTTGTGCCAAAACAGTCTTGTTTATTTGGCATATATTACAACTGCTGCAATATTAGACAGGCTTATTTCATTTTATCTAGCAGACAGTCACAAAATAGACGTAATCAAATTAAGAAACCACACCAGTCTTGGGTACTACTCATATTAACAGCTTTTTCAGTGTTAGACAATGACATTTTGGTTTTTTAGGTGATAAAACATTTGACAGACTTTGATGAGATAATAGATCCTTCTGTAAAGAGGAAAGCATGCCATGTAAAGCTGTAGCAAAATTAGATGGAAAAAATTCTGGGACCTGAGGACTGAAGAAATGTTTACTGCCTTGCTTGTCTCTTGTCTCTACTATTTTTTTTTTTTTTTTTTTTTTTTTTTTTTTTTTTTTTTTTTTTTTTTTTTTTTTTTTTTTAAAAAAGGGGGGGGGGATAGGATGTCAAACTGGTCGATCGGAGCAGGAGAGGTACCACAGAACATTAATTTCCACTGTCCTGAATATTGGTTTAATGGCTGCCATTACAAAATATACATGTTTGAATTCCACAGAGCAAAGTACAGTGACACGCAATAGAATAATGCTGTCGGAAGAGGCATGGCAATGCACTTTGGCACACTTACAACAAAATAATATGTCTTACATTTCCTCAATCATATATGTTTTATACATCAAATTCTTCAGAAAGATGTGCACTACAAAATGAACATATTTTTAAAAATTGATTTTTTTTTAAATTTTTGACATCCTATCCCAAATGCTCGTGAGGTGGGGGGTGCAACTATCAAGTTTTTGCCCTGGTTTGAAAATATTGTAGATCTGTGGCTGAGGTATCTGTCAGCTTTTATAGTTTACTTCTCCTTTTAGTCTTCTTAGCACGGGCAGGATGCGTGCATGCTGTGCGCCGACACGGGAGGAGCTGACCACAGTTTGTGAACTGTTCAATGTGGTTTAGGCTATGACAACTGCCTACAGTCTGACGCCTCAGGGCGTAGCTGGGGTGAAGAATCTGGTGCATTGTATGGTTGGACACCTCAGGCATCAGGCCTGGATCTGCGAAATTTTCGAACTGAGGCAAAAACTTGACAGTGGTGGATGCCAGGCGCTTTGTGAAACAAGGTTTTTTTCTTCAAGTATATAAATTTGGCACCCCCTGAAATTGCCGTCTGGAGAAGATACCCTGATCTGCCTCTCCCCCCTCACCCCTCCCCTGGTAGATCCAGGCATGCTAGATATGCAACTTATCCTCCTGACGGGTAACCGATGGACACTGATACCTTAATGAACTGTTTAGCTGGCTGTTCAGAAGAAATGCCAACTTAGCTGCATATTGTCTGAATTTATGCTTTCATAACACAACATTAAATCTTTTACATACAAAAAAACGCATGAAATTTAAGCAATATATACTACTAAGAAATCACAGGAAAAGCTAAGTACATAACTCGCCGCCCTGGAGATGTGTCACAGACAACAGCTGTAGCTGGATAAGAACAAGGGTCAGCTAACTTGTGGAATCTTGAGGGTCATCATATTTTATGTTTCTTCAGTCTCAATTTATTTTCTCCCAACAGTATGTTGATGTGGCCCTGCACAAACTGTTATTAAGATATGTTTGTATGTAATATCTGTAGTAAAATTTTATAACCTGGCCTTTGCAGAATTACAGAAAATGTCAACAAGATTATGTTTCTTGTTTAGTTCTGTCAGAACTGTAGTATTTAGTATTTTAAGCTACTAAGAACATGGGAAGGACAGAGTTGGGTCAATTGCTTATCTCCATTTTTATGGCTGTTACCACAGTGTACTTTAGTCTTTCAGGAAGCACATTTTGACAGAGATACTCAAGAGGAGTGTTACACTACTGGCCATTAAAATTGCTACACCATGAAGATGATGTGTTACAGACGTGAAATTTAACTGACAGGAAGAAGATGCTGTGATATGCAAATGATTAGCTTTTCAGAGCATTCACACAAGGTTGGCGCTGTTGGCGACACCTACAACATGCTTACATGAGGAAAGTTTACAACTGATTTCTCATACACAAACAGCAGTTGACCGGTGAAATGTTGTTGTGATGCCTCGTGTAAGGAGGAGAAATGTGTACCATCACTTTGCTGAATCCCAACAGCCTAGTATCACTAGCAGTTGAGATGACAGGCATCTTATCCGCATGGCTGTAACAGATCGTGCAGCCATGTCTCGATCCCTGACTCAACAGATCGGGACGTTTGCAAGACAACAACCATCTGCACGAACAGTTCGACAACATTTGCAGCAGCATGGACTACTAGCTCAGAGACCATGGCTGCGGTTACCCTTGATGCTGCATCACAGACAGGAGCGCCTGCGATGGTGTACTCAACAACGAACCTGGGTGCACGAATGGCAAAACATCATTTTATCGGATGAATCCAGGTTCTGTTTACAGCATCATGATGGTCGCATCCGTGTTTGGCAAAATCGCGGTGAAAGCACATTGGAAGCATGTATTCATCATCGTCATACTGGCATATCACCCAGCGTGATGGTATGGGGTGCCATTGGTTACACGTCTCGGTCATCTCTTGTTCGCATTGATGGCACTTTGAACAGTGGACGTTACATTTCAGATGTGTTACAACCTGTGGCTCTACCCTAAATTCGATCCCTGGAAAATCCTACATTTCAGCAGGATAATGCACGACCACATGTTGCAGGTCCTGTATGGGCTTTCTGGATACAGAAAATGTTCGACTGCTGCCCTGGCCAGAACATTCTCCAGATCTCTCACCAATTGAAAACATCTGATCAATGGTGGCCAAACAACTGGCTTGTCACAATACGCCAGTCCCTACTCTTGATGAACTGTGGTATCGTGTTGAAGCTGCATGGGCAGCTGTACCTATACATGCCATCCAAGCTCTGTTTGACTCAATGCCCAGTCGTATTAAGGCCATTATTATGGCCAGAGGTGGTTGTTCTGGGTACTGATTTTGCAGGATATATGCACCCAAATTGCATGAAAATGTAATCACATGTCAGTTCTAGTATAATATATTTGTCCAATGAATACCCGTTAATCATCTTCATTTCTTCTTAATAATTTGACTGAAATGCTATGATAGCCATAAGATTTACTGCTTTTCATTGACCTAATGGTTTTTGTAGTTACCTGACATGATCAGTTGTTGCAGGAGGTGTTCTGTAAATTTGACTGTAGACCTCTTATGAAAACTTTTATTTATTTGTCAACATTATTTTTTAATACAGTAGTGGATTACTAGTTTTGGCAATATAAACTGCCATTTTCAGATTTATGAAAAAAAATATGCTGAGGTTGCAGACTTTCCTTAAAAAAAAAAAAATAAAATAAAAAAAAAAAAACACACACACACACACACACACACACACACACACACAGCAGGGCATTCACAAAAACTCAATGACAAAAAATTACATGCACATGAAACTGGGCAATGGTAGTTATGTTATACAATAATTAAACCATTCTATCAAAAGAAGAACATACAGCCTGCTGTAAGATGATAAAACTCTGTTCATATGGACAAATGCATTCCAAAGTCAAAATACAATAAGCCAATACAATAACATGCCAGATGTGCAACCATAATGTATGTACTACTTAGAATTTCTATGGCATGAACAAAACACACACCATTTAATGTCATTTCATGATTTAATTCCGTGTTGGTTATGACAGACTAACTGACGACTAGACTCAGAGTACAACAGAAATGCTAAGTGCTGAGAGGTACCACCAGATGGCAGTCTGCAATGTGTGATATCAATTAGAAATAATGTACTGGGATCCCTCATTTGTATAACATTAGAATTAAAGGTAATTTTATGTTATACATATATTTTGAGGCTGGTGCACAATTTCTTTTAAAAAACTTTTGTACATTAACTGTATTTTATATTGTTATCCTATATTGTGTAGTGGCTTGTTTTCCAGTTTCCTAACATTATTGATTTTTATAATCCTTCATTTGCAGCAAAACTGACCAATAAGGTCAAGTCCTATTTGGTTTCTCTGTAGATATTGATGGTGTAGTTTTCCTCTGAAGGCAGTTCTGTTATATATTTTATTTGATATAATCTGTTAATATTGCATATACTATATTATGTCATTTTTACATCAAAAATTTTTTCATTGAATTTTTCCTATGTTCTGGGCCACCAAGTACAACACTTTACAGCACATTGTTTCTCTTTAGATACAATTCATGTAATTTTGTCATCATGATTACTTGATGTACATTATTTTTTATTTAAATTGACTTCTTTAATTCTAATGTTATACAAACATGGAACTGTATTACATTTTTTGTAATTGATGTCACACAGTGCAGGCTGCCACTGGTGGTACCTCTCAGCATTTAGCACTTCTGTTGTACTCTGTGTCTAGTTGTCAGTTAGTCTGTCAAAGTCAACATGGAATTCAATCATGAAACAACATTATATGCCACATGTTTTGTTCATGTCATACAAATTCTAAGTAGTACACACATTATGGTTGTACATCTGGCATGTTATTGTAATGTCTCTACTTTCTTATTATGTTTTTATTTACTTTTACTTAACAGATTTATCTATTACTGTATACTGACTTTGGATTGTATCCATCCATATGAACAGAGTTTTATGAGATTTATTATCTTACAGGACACTGTATGTTCTTCTTCTGACAGAATGGTTTAAATCATTGTATAACATAACTGCCACTGCCCAGTTTTATGGGTACATAATTTTTAACACTCTAATCAAGCATTTTCTTTTTTTCATAAATCTGAAGATGGCAGTTTATATTGCTGAAACTAGTAATCCACTAATGCATTAAAACAGCAATGTTGGGAAAGAAATGAAAGTTTTCATAAGAATACTACAGTATTAATGATTTTTGTGGTTTGGCAAAACTAATATCTGATGTTATATTTCGTGTGGCAATAAATCTACTTCATTCATCAGGCATGTTTTGTATATTCCATCAAGAGCCTTCTGGGGTGTGATACAAGTCATGGTATACATTAAGAAAAAAAAAAACAAGCAGAAGCTATACATTGTAGCTTAAGCTATACATTATAGTGTAAGTAGTATAAGTAATATAGTAAGAATAGAAGGAGCATACTCACAACCTTTCCTGAAAAGAACTGTTACACACAGGGAGATTTAATGTCATTCATACAGTTTAATCTCACCTTGGAGAAAGTTGTTGGAGAAAGCAAATTTGAAAAGTGTAATGGGCTATAAATGGAAAGTGGCACGTTTCAGATATTGCTTGGCAGATGATATAGTGTTTGTGAGTGAGAGCGAACAAGATCTTAGGCATATGAGTAATTGGATATATAAACAGTCTGTTCATCAGGCTGCAGCAGAAGAGCACACATAAAAAGGTATTAAAGTTTGCAAGCTCGCTCAGCCAGTGGGTCCTTCTTCTTGCAGAAAGGGAAGGAAGAGGGGTGACGAAAAAGGGCTGGTGAGATTTTGGAAAAGGGGTGGAGTTTGGGAGAGGCCAGGAGAGACTTACTACACAATATGAGAACAAAGCAATCGGATTAAAAAGGGTGTACAACAGGGATGTGGTCTTTTCCCCCTACTGTTCAATGTGCACATCAAAGAAGCAATGATGGAAATAAAAGAAGGTTCAGGAGTGAAATTAAAATTCAGGGTGGAAAGATATCAATGATATGATTCCCTGATGACATTTCTATCCCAAGTGATAGTGAAGAAGAATTACATGATATTCTGAATGCAGTAAGAGTCGAAAGAGTACAGAATATGGATTGAGAGTGAATCAAAGAAAGACAAACAGTGAGAAACTTAACACCAGGATTGATGGACATGAAGTAGATGAAGTTAAGGAATTCTGCTACCTAGGCAGGAAAATAACCAATGACAGACAGAGCAAGGAGGACATCAAAAGCAGACTAGCACTGGCAAAAAGGGTATTCCTGGTCAGGAGAAGTCTACTAGTATCAAACATAGGCCTAAATTTGAGGAAGAAACTTTTGAGAATGTATGTCTGGAGCTCAGCATTGTATGCTAGTGAAACATGGACTGTGGGAAAACCAGAACAGAAAAGAATCGAAGCATTTGAGATGTGGTGATACAAGCAAATGTTGAAAATTAGATGGACTGACAATGTAAGGACTGAGGAGGTTCTGTGCAGAATCGTAGAGGAAAGGAGTATGTGGAAAACACTGATCAGGAGAAGACAGGATGATAGGGCATCTGTTAAGGACTGATGATCTGCCCCCCCCCCCCCCCCCACCTCCTGCCCATCCTCCCAAAAAAAAAGGAAAGACTGACTGTTGTGGACTGCACCGGATGAGATTTGAAAACCTGAGTGCTTAAAGGTGGAAGATAGTGTAATATGCAAGACAGAGATACTGCTAAAACATCACACATGAGTTAATAAGAGCAGAAAGCTACGTGCATTGTATGTGACAGAGGTAGGAGGGGGACAACAAAACATGGGCAGGTCAGGAAATGAAAGATGTAGAAAACTGAAAGGTAGTGAAGAAAGGAATAATTACTGTGAAGAAATACTGAGACTGAAGAAATTAACATAAATTAAGGCCAGGTGGATGGCAAGAGGCAAGGACATGTTGTATTGCCAATTCCAACCTGCGGGGTTCTGAGAAACTGTTGTCTGGGGGAATAATCCAGATGGCAAATGTGACAAAACAGGCACCAAGGTCATGACTGTTATGCTGTAGTGCATGCTCTGCAACTGGACATTGTGTGTTGCCAGTATACATCCTCTGCCTATGCCATTCACCCTAACTGATAACTTGGTTGTAGTCATGCCAGTGTAAAAGGCCAAAAAGTGTTAACGTAATAGCTGGTTCATGATGTGTCATTCACAGGAGGCTCGCCCATTGATAGTATATGCTTAGCCAGTTGCAGGGCTGATACAAGGGTGTATAGGGCAATTCTTGCAGCACAGATGGTCATAGGGATAGGAGCCGTAGAGTAGAGAGATGGATGTAGAAGGAGTACAGGGTCTGACAAGGATATTGCAGAGACTGGGAGGGCAACGAAAAGCTATTCTTGCTGTGGTGTTCAAAATCTTGCACAGATTTCAGGGCATGATTTTGGGAAGTCATAGTCTTGTCTAGGTAGCTGATTAATACATTCGAGAGCAGGATAATATGGTGTGGCAAGTGGTGTACTCCAAAGTTGTTTTTTTAGAAGGATCAACAGTAACAGGATTGGATGTGATGGCCCAGGAAACCAGCTTTTGAACTAGGCTGGTGGGGTAATTATGTCCAGAGGAGGTTGAGTTGAGAATGGTGGTGTACTGCTGTAAAGAGTTTGCATTTGAACAAATAGATTTGTCTTGAATGCCTCTTCAGCTACTGGATCAGTGCAGATAGTAGCTCCAATGACAGTATTTCTTATAGCTTTAATCTGTGAACAATTTGGACAGCAAAGTTTCAGATGATTCAGCTTCCATAGTAGTATTCTAACCTTAAGTGGGTAAGCTTTAAATAGAACATTCCTCTTACCTCTTAAAACTGATTGTGATGAAGAAAACAAGACAGCGCACTGTTTTTGTTCAAAATTATATATAAGGTGTCAGAATATATGTGAAAGAAACCATTTGTGTAATGGTTTAAATGCCCTGACATCCAAGTTAAAACTGACTGCAAGGAAGAAAACTGAACCACACATTTTAAGAGCATGGTACATTCTTTCTTGTAGTTGTTTTTAACAGAAAATCTGTACATTGTTGTTTAAAAAATATATAGGTTATGTCCATGTGAATATTAGTAGTGTGTCATGTAACAATTTGAAGTAAAATGCTCAAGTACTTTTTCAGATTTTTGTTAACAGCAAACCATAAACAAATTTATTTGTCCTATACATTTAAAAATATGTAAGCTATATAAATCCAGCAGTTTATTAAAGTATCATGAAGAAATAAATAAATGGATCAAGAACTTTTTGAGATTTTTACTAACAACATTTCCCCTTTACACATAACATGAAGGAGTCTGGCCTTGGCAGGCAGAGACTGTTGTCATGTGTATAAGAGTTTTCTGTGTGTGTGTGTGTGTGTGTGTGTGTGTGTGTGTGTGTGTGGAAAGATTTGTTTGACAGTCTTCTTTTTGTTGTGCCTATCTGTGACTCAGCATCTTGACTATATGGTGAATACCAAGTATCATTTTCATAATATTGTCATTATGTGCTACATACATATTTATGTACCATACAAAGGGATACACAAAAAAACTGGAATACTTTTTTAAAAGATATATATTTTCAAATTGCTTACAAAACAACCTTATCCCCTTCAAAATACTCTCCATTACAACTAATACATTTGTCCCATCAGTGCTTCAACTACTCGAACATTTTTGTAGTTATCTTTAGAAATGGCTGATAGCTCCCCTCTCATTTTTTTCTTAACTATTTCAATGTTGTCAAATCAGTGTCCTTCCACGGCCCTTTTCATGTGTAGAAATAAAAAATGTCACACAGAGCCAGGTCAGGTGAGTAAAGTGCATGGGGCAGCAGGACCACATCATTTTTAGCCAAAAACTGTTGAACAGAGACGGCTGTGAGTGGAGGTGTGTTGTTATGTTGGAAGAACCAGTCTCTTGTCTGCCATGAATAAAGTCTTTTTAAATTAACACTATTGCACACTTGTCTTAAAACTTTCAAGTAAAAGGTTTGATTGGCGGTCCAACCTGTGAGAATAAACTATGAACGAACTACGGCCTTGGTATCAAAAAAGAAAATAGTCTTATTTGCATGTTTGATTTGATTTGATGACATTTTTTTGGATGGGGTGATAATGACATCTTCCATTGGCTTGACTGTTGCTTTGTTTCTGGGTTGTAACTGTAAAACCATGTGTCATCAGCAGTAATGGCTGTTGAGAGGAAATCCGAATCAGTTTCAAGCTGTTGTTTCAAAGCATGACATGTTTCAACCCAATTTTCCTTTTGATTGTTAGTCAGAACCCAAACAACAAATTTGGCAGCAACCCTTTTCAATCCCAAATCTTGTGTTAAAATTCACTGAACCTAGCTCCAAGATAACAAACTAATCTCTTGACAGTTGATCTATTGCCTGCCGATGATCTGTGAGCACAAGTTCTCAAATTTTTTCAATATTTTTGTTGATTTGGGCAGTTGATGGACATGCAGAATGAGGTTTGTCATCAATCGACATGTTGCCATTTTTAAGTCATGCAAACCACTCGAACACTTGAGTTTTTCCCATAGTGTCATCTTGGTAAGTTATTTTCAACATTAAAACAGTTTCAGCAACATTTTTATTGAGTAAAAGTCAAAATTTCACAGCTTCACATTGTTCAGTTAAACTTTCCATCATAAAAAAACGGAATAAGAACAAAACAGCACTAGCAAAAACAATCACTGCAGATAAACAGAACAAGCCAGGTCAACAACCAACACAGTAAATTGGTCAAGAATCTTTGCCTAATGATGTTAACTATACACACACACACACACACACACACACACACACACACACACAGAGAGAGAGAGAGAGAGAGAGAGAGAGAGAGTTTGCTTACACAAGTCATCTAATTCTTATAAATTCCAGGAAGCGGGGCAATGAGCTCTGGCACCATGTGCAATCATATCCCAGATGTGTACGGTCAGGTTCAAATCTGGTGAGTTGGGGGGCCAGCATATCAATTGGAGCTCACAACTGTGTTCAAAACCACTCCATCAAATGCCTTGCCTTGTGACATGGCGCATTATCTTGTTGGAAAATGTGACTGGTGTCAGGAAACAGGATCATCATGAAGGAGTGTACGTAGTTTGCAACCAGTGTATGATACCCCTTGGCCATCATGGTGCTTTGCACAAGCTCTACTGGACGCATGGATCCCCACGAGAATGTTCCCCACAACATAATGGAGCCACTGCCAGCTTGTCTCCATCCTGCAGTGCAGATGTCAAGGTGTTGTTCCCCTGAAAGATGACAGATCGTGTCTCCGCATCAGCATGACAAAGAAGGTATCAGGATTCGTCAGATCATGCAACACTCTAACACTCTGCCAATGTCCAGTACTGATGGTCACATGCCAATCTCAGTTGTAGTTGCCAAGTCGTCGGAATAACTTTGGCACATGCATGGGTCTTCAGCTGCAGAGGCCTATTGTTAAGAGTGTCTGTTGCACTGCATGTTCAGACACATTTGTATTCCACCCAGCATTAAGGTCTGATGTTAGATCTAACGCAGTTCACTGCCTGTCCTGTTTTAGCAGTATGCTTAGCTTAAAACATCTGACAATTGTAATAAGGGGTGGCTGTCCAGCCCCACAACATCTGGACATGGTTTCACCTTGGTTTTGCCATGTGTTGAAGAGACACACCATAGGACTCCTTGAGCACCCAACAAATCATGCAATTTCTGAAATGCTACAATCTGCCCTTGGCCAAACTCAGATAGATCACATGTGTTCCCCATTCTACACATGGAAACCACGGTCACTGATACTACATGCATGATGCATGTGTCTGACTAGCAGTCATTCCTCGCCACGTGACACTGCTACTCCCTGGATGGGTTTATATCAATAGTAGGTTGGTGGTCATAATGCTCTGGCTGATCAGTGTATTATATGTATTTAAAAATATACAGCCTACATCTGTCTAATTTTTATAAGTGTATCACGTAAAAATTCAGGAACATTTTAAGTTTTTTGCTAACTTCATTTCTCCTTCACATAGTATGAATATCTATATTCTATATATGTGTATATTAAAAATATGCAGCCTATGTCTGTTTGAATGTCAGTCAAGAATTTTTTGAGATATTTGGTAACAAATACAACTTGTCTTTGTATTGTAGTTTAGACATCCCTCTCTTGTGCCAACCCTTTTATTTCAGAGTAGCACTTGTATCCAATTTTCCAATCTCTGTCTTCTCCTATAGTTTTTACCTTCTACAGTACCCTCAAGGACCATGGAAGTTATTCCTTGGTATCCTATCATCTTAATCCTTCTCCTTGTCAGTGTTTTCCACATGTTCCTCTCCTCACAGATGCTGAAGAGGACCACTTCACATATCTTATCAGTTTTAAGCATCCTTCAACAGTACTACATCTCATATCCTTAGTGCCTACCATTTTCTGGTTTTCCAATAGTCCGTGATTCATTTGCATATAAAGCTGTGCTCCAACATACATTCTTAGGAATTTCTTTCTTAAATTAAGGTGCATATTTGATACTAGGAGACTTCTTTTGGGCAAGAAAGCCCTCTTTGCCTGTGTTAGTGTGCTTTTTATATCATTCTTGACATGTCTGCCAAGCATTATTTTGCTTCCAGGATAGCAGGATTCCTTCACTTCATCTGCTTGATGGTCACCAATTTCAATGTTAAGTTTATCACTAATGTCATTTCTGCTGCTCTCATTACTTCCATCTTTCTCTGGTTTACACTTAATCCATATACTGATTCTCATTAGACTTCATCCTATTCAACATTATTTCTAATTTTCTTCATTTTCAATCAGGATAACAAAGTATTAGTGAATCTTATCACTGACATCATTTCAGTTTGAATTTTAATCACACTCCTGAACATTTGTTTTATTTCCATCATTGCTTCTTCAATACGAAGATCAAACTGTAGGGATGACAGACTGCCTCCCTGTTTCACACCATTTTTAATCCAAGCACTTCATTCTTGGTCTTGTATTCTTATTCTTCCCTTTTGGTTTTTGTACATATTGTATGCTTACCTACAGCTTCTACCTACTTTTCAGAGACTTCTTAACAACTTGCATCATTTTACATTGATGAATGCATTATCTAGATTGACAAATACTATGAACGTGTGTTGATTTTTTTTAAATCTTGCTTCCATTACTAAGCATAACATCAGAACTGCCTCTTTGGTATCCATATCTTTCCAAAAGCCAAAGTGCCTGCCATCTAACAGATCCTCAGATATTTTTCTATTCTTCTTTATATTACTCTTGTTAACAATTTTGATGCAACATGGTTTTTGAATTTACCTGCCCTCACTGTCTTTGGAATTGTGAGGATGATATTTTTCTCGAAGTCTATGTTACATCTCCTGGCCCATAGATTCTACAAACCACCTTGAATTGTCACTTAGTTGCCACTTTACACAATAGTTTTAGAAATGCCAATGGAATGAATGTTATCTATACCTCCCACATTTCTTGCTTTCAAATCTTTCAAAGTTCTATTGAATTTTGACTCTATTTCTGGATCCCTTATGGCTTCCATATTGACTCCCATTTCTTCTTCTATCACATCAGCAGACAGTTAATCCCCTCACATATTCCTTCACTGTCCTATTTCCACTTATCACCTCTAACTTCTACATTTAACACTGGGATTCCTCTTGCACTCTTTATGTTGACAGCTTTGCTTTTAATTTCACTGGAGGTTGTTATGACTTTTCTATATTCTGAATCTGTCCTTCCAACAACCATTTCTTTTTCGATTTCTTTACATTTTTCCTGCAACGATTTTGTTTTAGCTTTCCTGAAGTTACTAGTTATTTCATCCCTGTTGTTGTTGTGGTCTTCAGTCCAGAGACTGGTTTGATGCAGCTCTCCAAGCTACTCTATCCTAGGCAAGCTTCTTCATCTCCGAGTAACTACTGCAACCTACATCCTTCTGAATTTGCTAAGTGTGTTCATCTCTTGGTCTCCCTCTCTCTATGATTTTTACCCTCCACACTTCCCTGCAGTACTAAATTGGTAATCCCTTGATGCCTCAAAACATGTCCTACCAACCGATCCCTTCCTTTTTCTAGTCAAGCTGTGCCACAGAGTCCTCGTCTCCTCAATTATATTCAGAACCTCCTCATTAGTTACATGATCTACCCATCTAATCTTCAGCATTCTTCTGTAGCATCACATTTCAAAAGCTTCTATTCTCTTCTTGTCTGAACTATTCATCATCCATGTTTCACTTCCATATATGGCTTCAAACCATACAAATACTTTCAGAAAAGACTTCTCGACACTTAAATCTATACTTGATGTTAACAAATTTCTCTTCTTCAGAAATGCTTTCCTGCCATAGCCAGTCTGCATTTTACATCCTCTCTACTTTGACCATCATCAGTTATTTTGCTTCCCAAATAGCAAAACTCATCTAGTACCTTAAATGTCTCATTTTCTAATCTAATTCCCTCAGCACCACCTGATTTAATTCAACTACATTCCATTATCCTTGTTTTGCTTCTTTTGATGCTCATCTTATATCCTCCTTTCATGACACTGTGCATTCCGTTCAACTGCTCTTCCAGGTTCGTTGCTGTTTCTGACCGAATTACAATGTCAATTTCATTCCTATGTGACTTATACAGCTGTATTCCTATCTTTCCCTGAACACTTTTGTACTTTCTTCTTTTCCCAATTAATTGAAGTATTTCTTTCATTACCCAAGGTTGCCTCACAATTAACTTCATCATACCTACATTTGTTTGAGCAACCTACCATTTTAGAGATGCCTATTCCTCTTTTACTGAACTGCATACTGTGATATAGATTTCCTCAGTATCTAGAGCCTTAGAGAACTTCAAACTCACCAGCACGGTAGCTCAGCGTGTTCAGTCAGAGGGTTAGCTGCCCTCTGTAATAAAAAAACTGAGTTAATCGATCAACAACAAACTTAAACAGATGTCTTACAACGTTCGCCCTGAGCAGATGCAACAAAGAAAAGTGAACAAAATGAATGCCGACACAGTAACTCAGCGTGTTCGGTCAGAGGATTAGCTGCCCTCTGGAATAAAAAAAACTGAGTTAATGGATCAGCGACGAACTGAAACAAGTGTCTTGCAACATCCGCAGCAAGCAGATGGAATGGAAAAAAAAAAAAAAAAAAAACACCTCATGCTATCATTCCTCAGTATTTCCGTATTCCACTTCTCATTACCAAATTGTTATATGAGTATATATCTGCTACTGGATATGCCTTACAATCCACTATCTGATTCAGAATCTCTTGTCTCATCATGGTATAATGTAACTAGAATCTTACATTGCCTCTAGGCCATTTCCAAATATGCCCCTCCTATTGTGATTTTTGAACAGTTTATTTGTAGTTACTAGCTGAAATTTATTGAAGCGCTCATTATCCTTCCACTTCTCTAATTCCTACTTCCAAACACATATTTTCACGTAACTCTGTATTCTATTCCCTTCCACACTACAGAGTTCAATAGCCCCAATGATTATTAGATTATCATTTCCCTTTCACACTGAATTTACACATTTAATTTGCTCACATGCCTTCTGTCTTCATATTTTGTTTGTGATGTTGGTCTGTATACCTGAACTATTGTTGTTGGTGTCAGTTTGCAGTCAATTCTGATTACAAAAATCATATTACAGAACTGTTCACAGTAGCTCATTCTCTGGTCCACTTTTCTATTCATGACAAATCCTACTTTCCTTATACCACTTTCTGCTGTTTTTGATGCTACCCTATATTTGTCTGACCAGAAATCCTTATCTTCTTAAATATCATTTTTCTGACCTCCAACTTTACATTTCTCTTTTCAGATTTTCTAACTTCCCTACAACATTCAGATTTCTGACATTCCATGCAGCCATTAGTAGGAGTCACCCTTTTGTTGGTTATTCCGTCTTTTCCTCATGGTCACCTCATTCTTTGCAGTCCTCTCACAGATATATGAATAGCTGATTAACCTGGAATCTTTTGCCAATGGAGAGATCATCATAATCATCATGACACTTTTCCAATTATAAGTCTATGTCCTGTAGATATACATTAGGTGTCTTTAACACAGTTGTTTCCATTGCATTCTGCATCCTTGTGCCATTGTTCACTGCTGATTCTTCCAACTTTTTGAGGCCGTTACCCACCCCAAGTACAAGAGAGCACCCTGAACCTCTGTTTCATTCTCATCCCTCTTTGACTAGGCCACTGGTAAGACATGGGTGCCTCCTTAAACTGGAAGTCTTCAGCCACCAATGCTAATGATTTTAATCAGAATTTAATGGTTGCTAGAACAGAACCTGGCACCCAGGGCGTTTTGATTACTGGTCAAAGATGCTACCCCTAGACTAATATATCCATTGTTGGCACTTGTATTTAAGTCAATAAATAAACAAATCAAGTGCTATGCTAGTGAAGCAAAGGAAGCAGAATTAATAAATGTCCATCATCTAGTGTCACCTACTGTTGACAGTGGAAGCTCTTAGTTGGATGTGATGGTGGAAAAAGGAAGGGAGGGAGGTAGAGGTGAAGTCGTGCCAGAAAGTTACATGACTTTCAATTTTCCTGAGTGTCATAAGAGCCACATGGAGTGCCACTATGTTGTTTCCAAATGTAGGCTGGCAGTCTTGAGTAAAGAAAGCTAATGGTGAGGGTGTGCATATGTATTATCTATGCATATGGAAACTCAGCATTAGAAGTTAGTTGCTTAACTTTATAGAAGGGTGTTACAGATTTACCCTTAACAGGAAATGTATCTGTACTCACTGACTAATAATAAACATATCAACTCAGAATAAGATTTTAATACTCTAGTAGAAACACCATCATAGTGACAAGAATGCCTGTTTTTGAAAAACCCAACTCAAAAAATAGCTTCTTTTAAATCAGATGCACAGCAAAATGTAGACCAAATCAATATGACACCTAAATCTCCCAAGTGCTACTATAGATGAATACTAGCCATTTACAAATTTTTTTATTCAATGCTTGTTTCTACAGTCTTGGAACTGACCTCTGACTACTCTAAAAATGTGACAAGAGACATGGCACGGGCTAGCAGATTCCCACCTTACTCCAATTACAGCATTCTCCTGACGTATTTTAATAAAAGGCAGTGCAGCTTGAAATAATTTTTTTAAATTTGATTATCAGTTTTGCCCTGTAAGACAAAGGCCAGAGCATGAAGCTGCTGTGTAGTACTGACTCATATCTGTCACGGCAAGGCACCAGTCAATACTAAACCGCAGCCCTGCACACTGCCTCCTCACATCATCTGGAGCCTTGGTCTGAGGATGGTCTTGTAGACCAAAATTGATAACCAACATTAAAAATTAAAAAGAAAAACACCTGGACTGCCCTTTTTTTTCTAAGTACAATTGCTGCTATTTCATTATGATGCCAAAAATTATTATTCTTCTGAAGGCAGAGAATCATTAAACATCCATATACTCTCACAATATGAGGTCTGTTCAAAACATTCTGGAACATTCGTAATTTTGCGCTAATGGGGTGTAACTGCCATAAGTTTCATTGTTGTAAGTCTGTTAGTTATTATTCAGTGCTATATTGAGTAGAATGGCGGGTCACACAGTTTGCAGATTTCGAGATGGCAGAGTTAGAGGAGCAATGCGTCTGCAACCTACAATGATGTGTGCTTAAGCCGTACTTGGTGTTATGCATGGTTGACATAGTTTAAATATGGCCGGATAGGAGTTAAAGATGGCCCTTGTTCAGGATGCCCTCCAACGTCTACTGACGACACTAAAGTCAGGAACACAACGTAATTGTGCAAGTTAATCAAAGACAGACTGACTTGAGAGATTGCAGGGTCAGTTCAAATGTCAAAGCCATGCTGATAGTTTTCTTTAACTTGGAGGTCTAGTTCATCATGAATTTGTGCCACTGTGTTGCGATGCCTGTGAGAAAATGTGAGAAGGAAATGGCCTGAATTGTGGTGAGACAATTCATGACTCTTGCATCATGGCAACACACCCACACATTCATCGCTGTTGGCGCAGGACTAGTGCACAAAAAACGAAATCGCTGCGCTGCCTCATCCTCCATACTCTTCAGAGCTAGGCCCTGCACACTCTTTTTTCATTTCCAAGGTTGAAAACCCCATTGAAAGATTGAAGAATTGCAACAATAAATGAAGTAAAAGAAATTCGCAGATGGTTCTTCACGCAATCCAGCAAGAGGAGTATAAGGACTGCTTCTAGAAATGGAAACAGCATTGGAACTTGTGTAACATTGTGGAGGAGAGTATTTTGAAGGAGACCATGCAAAATAAGAAAAAGGTAAGCGTACAGAAATTTTATGGACAAAGTTATGGAATTTTTTGAACAGACATCGTGTATTCATCGTTAGCTCTGAAAGATGGATCATCACTGTCTAGAACATTTTCCAGGGACACTAGCCTTCAATATTTATTGACTGACTAATGTATTTCACTGTATCACACCATGTAGGAATTGACTAACATCTCTCATATTAACATTAGGATGGCGGAATGGGTAAAAATGAAGTGTCATACTTTTTTCTTCAATGTCTATCCAGTTTTTTTTTTACTTAGTTCATGAAATTATATGAAATTTCCTAATTTTTCCCTCCTCTTTACAACAGTGTATTACATTTTACAAAATATTTTAATTTAATTAAATTTATTTACATGTATTTCATTTACATTTCATTCAGTATACCTAGAATGATGTAACTAATTTGACACTACTGCAATCTCTCTTCTGAATGTATGTAAATAATGCAACAGTGAAGTGTCATGAATTGGCCCTTTTTTATGTCTTGGAATATGCACATTCCAATGTGCCACAGTTTGACGTGTCATTCATATGATATTATTTGTATATGAAAGACAGTTTTCAATATGTCTTGTCAGTGAGGACTTTCTGATAGAGAGATGTTATTTCCCTTAGAGAATTCTGACACTGAATGAAAAACTGAATTCACTGGTGAAGGAGAGGATTTTGTACCACAGATAAGTGAATATATTGTGAATGAGGAAGGACTAGTCGAGGATTCAAATATTGATCTATATCAATTCTCAAATAATCTGTCACAGCACTCCCAACTGAATGCCTCTACAAAGATGGTTGCTAATTGGGAATTGAGTATGAGAGTGCCGATTTTTCATCTTCTGGAAAGAGGTCAGCTGTGAACTTTCCAGAGGAGCTCCCACTGCTTAAGCTTTCCAAAGACTAGACGACTGCCATCAGTGCCTTCCATCATATTTTTGAAGCAGCATGAAGAAATACACAGAATCAAATGCTCAGAAAGTGCAATATTGAAGTGTCACATAGGGCCAGGGGGGAAGTGGAAGGGGTGTCATTTGTGCAAGAGGTATGTCTGCAGATAATCTTTGGTCACATTTTTGGGGGGGCCTACATTCATCAAGGACATTATGCCAACAGACAGATTTCAGGAGCTTCTCACACTTTTCCATTTTCATGAAAAATCAACACGAGTTGAATGCCTGCCAGCCAACATATTTGTTCTTGTACCTCAAAGTTCGTGGAAATCAATATTATTCTTACTGCTCCAGAGAAAATGTAACCATAGATGAGCAACTTTTACAAAGAAAACTAAATGTAAGTTCACACAGTTTTTTCCCAATAAACCTGAAAAACAGTGTCTCAAATTCTGGATTTCTGCCGATGTGGGCATGAGGCATATATCTAACACTTTCCCACACCTCGGGAAACAGAATAGACACAGAGACAAGCAACCACATGGAAAGTGCTCCCTTCTGCTTGTCTATGGCTATATTTTCTCCATTGCATAAAACACAAATCGCTTGTAGTAAGTGCATCTAGCAAATTTGAATGATGCGAGTAGAAAGTGCAACAAAGCTGTTTGTAAACACATGCAGCTATAATATGTAGCATATATGCTAAATGTGTCTAGAAGATTTTACAGATAGTTAATACACTGAAGGAAAAAATCTCAACACCTAAAAATAATTAACGTAGAGTAATGAAATTTTGGTTATACATTTGTCTAGGTAACATATTTAAGGGATTAACATTGCAGTATGACAGGTTAATGTAAGAGCAAGATAAGCCATTGCAAATGTGAAATTTTGGTACATTACTAACTGTTGTGACTGCCAGAATGTTGAACATAAGTTCAAACAAGCATGCATTATGTTGCACAAGTGCTGGATGTCAGTCAGCAATATGTGGGTGAGAATTATCCTGTTGGAAAACACCTCCTGGAAACTGTTCATGTATGGCAGCACAACAGGTTGAATTACCAGACTGACATACAAATTTGCAGTTGGGGTGCATGGGACCACCATGAGAGAGCTCCTCCTGTTATACGATATCATGCTCCAGACCATGAACTCAAGATGTAGGTCCAATGTGTTTAGCTCGCAGACAGGGTGGTTGCAGGCCCTTAACTGGCCTCCTCCTAACCAACACATGGCCATCACTGGCTCCAAGGCACAATCACCTTTCATGAGAAAAGACGACAGGTCTCCACCCTGCCCTCCAATTAGCTTTTGCTTGACCTCACTGAAGCAATAAATGACGTTGGTTCGGGCACAGTGGGGTGCACATTACAGGGCACCTGGCTCAGAGCTGTCCTTGAAGTAACAGTTCGTTGTGCCACTGTGATGCCAACTGCTGCTCAAATTGCTGCTGCAGATGCAGTTCGATGCACCAGAGCCATATGCCAAACACAACGGTCCCTCCCCTCAGTAGTGCCCCATGGCATCTGCAGCCTGGTCTTACTGCAACCCTATATTCAGGTGACCACCACTGCCAGCAGTCATGTACAATGGCAACATTTCAGTCAAGCCTTTCTGCAGTATTGCAGAAGGAACATCCAGCTTCTCGTAGCCCTATTACATGACCTCATTCAAACTCAGTGAGGTGTTGTTAATGGCATATTTGTGACCTTAAAGGCCTGCTTAATAACATTACCTCACCACATCCAATCTCAAAGGTAACTAAAGGTCACAGCTGTTACAACATAGACAAGGTGTGATACAAAAGTTTTAAGACTGATTCATTACTCAGTAGGGGAGTGCGCGCGGACTGGTTCTGCCGGGTGGGGTAAGTAGTGGTGACACTCAGGGAACGAACTGACACTGGGGCAGTTGCCTATGGAACCCTGGAGAGTGCGCATCGCTTGCAGCATGAGAGCGCGTCATTGACCTGAGTTGAAAAGTGGGAGATTGGATTCTCCACTACGACAATGTGCCAGCTCACACGTCGTGCACCGTCGCTGAAGTTTTGGTCAAGTTCAACATGACAGCACTGCCACAGCCACCCTACAGCCCCAACTTGGCTCCAAGTGACTTTTTCCTCTTCCCCCAAATCAAGACAGGCCTAAAAGGGAAGCAATTCGACTTAAAAGAAGTATATTATGGGCTTGCCAAGTCACTCAGTGGACACAACATTTTCAGGAGTTGGCAGTTGATGAAGCCAGTATCCATAATGGCGAGATTTTGATAATTTCCCTTCATAATACGATTTCGTCGAAGAGTTTAAGTTAAACAAAACATTCCACAACTTGGCAGTTCTGATTTTCTATTGTCATTGTGAAGAGCATTAACACTAGAGGTTCTAACATTCTGAAATTGGCAGAAAGGGGTCATTTTGACCCCACTTAAAGTATTTTCATTTTTGACTTAAACAAGTACTTTATTTTTGTGTATGGTAATCCCTACCATCTTGTGAATTATAACAATAATTATGTAACATGATAAACAATACTTATTTAACAAAAAAGTATCCAACCAATTTATTGTCGCTCATGCTAATGAGTTTCTTACACTCTAGGGTTTCATATATACTCTGATGGAGAAAAAATCGCAACACCCAGTAGGAGTTGTGCGACATAAGCGAAAGTTGGTAGACATTTTCCTAAATCTAACAGATGATGTCTATTTAAATTTTGTGCCAGTTGCATAAGAGTGGCACTAGTAATACCACTATGAGGATGCAAATCAAGTTTTCTTTAAATACAGGATGTGATTCAAAAGTTTCAAGACCCAACTCAGAACTAGAAATTTATTGGATATTTAAGTACAGCGGACTAAAATTCTTCAAAATATGATCCTTCAGCATCAACAGACTGCTAGCACATCTTCCACTATTCATAGCCCTTCTGGAAGGCCTCAGGCGTCACACTCTCAAGGGCGCTCGTCGAAGCTTGCTGGATGGCCCCAGGTCCACTGCTTGTTATAAAACTGAGCACTGAGGACTGTCCCAGGGTTAAAATGTGGCCAGGGCAATGGGCTCACCACCCTCCCCTTCCTAGTCCCATCTTGAATGACCTGCAGTCGGCCTGACACCCATTCACAGCTTGAGTGCCACATGCGTTATCTTGTTTTTTACCAAGACTTCCATAAGAAACCACTTCCCACTTCCTTGCTCAAGTCTTCTAGCAATATTCTATTATATGGTGTCTACCAATCACTGCACATTTCTTCTTTTACTTAGAAGTGGGCAAAATCTGGTTTCTTATGCCCATCCACCACAAAAGGGATTCAGCTTAGTTCTTTCTCTACTATTTCATGGCCACTACCTCTATTTGGCTATTATTTGATACGTTTCATTACCAATATACCCTCTTCTGTATCCAAATTCGCTAACATACATCTACATGTTGGTGCTCTGAAGTGTATGAAATTTTCGCTACTGGTATTTAGATAGCACAGTCTTTGCACTAATGTCCTGGACTAAAATCCAAGCTACTATGTATTATGTGTTAATGGTGATCCATACACAGGATGGGAACGTTAAGCATAATGCCTGTCCCTTCATCTTCATCTCCCCATGTTCTCACAACAGGTGAGGGATCCCTCTCATCCTGGGGGCCAAGTTACCTGCCCTTGCCCTTCCTTTTTAACCTTCCTCTCTCTTTCCCGAGCAGGGAACTGATAGTTCCAAAAGCTAGTAAAATTTCATGTGTGTCCATTGGTAGTACTTGATACTTCACCTCCTGAACTAACCAGCAATTACATCACAATTTTATGACTTATGTATAATATTACTATTTAGAAATTCTGGTATGTAACAGAAAAGGCTGATGTATGTGCCTGAAAAGGATTGGTTTGGGGAGGGAGTGTTGAGGAGCTGTACAAAGGTTGGCATGATTTGACATAACCTTCAGAACTTTTTTCTCTAAAAAACTGTAAACATTTGATGGAATAGTTTTTCTAGTATGTTGGCAAGTTGCCAAAAGCAAACTAAAACAAAAACAAAAAAAAAATAAAATAAAATAAAAAAAATAAACAATCGTCAGAAACAAGTGTTAATATAAGTGCGGTATATACGAGATTATCATCACATAGCTGTTGTATCTCATTATGTATCATGAAACTAATAGACTAATTAAAAGTATAATTGTACTGATACTGTGTAATGCAATAGTATATTCAATGGCGGTAGGGTCAAGTATTCTATAATTTTTTGTAACGATGATATTGACCAGAATGAGATTTTCACTTTGCAGCGGAGTGTGCGCTGATATGAAACTTCCTGTCAGATTAAAACTGTGTGCCCGACCGAGACTCGAACTCGGGACCTTTGCCTTTCGCAGGCAAGTGCTCTACCAACTGAGCTACCGAAGCAAGACTCACGCCCAGTACTCACAGCTTTACTTCTGCCAGGGTTTTAGTTAAAAGTTGATTAAATCTCTACAGAAAATTGATTCCTTAGGATGGATAGGATGTGTGACTGCTGTGTACGGACGCAGGAGGAGCTGGCCACTGTTCGCGAACAGCTGAGCGTCTTGATGGCCGCGGTCAGCCATCTTCAGGCTGCTGCCTCAGAGTGTAGCGGCAGTGGGGAGTCTGGTGCGTCGCACGGTACACCCCAGGTGTTACATGCTTCACCCACTGTCCCTGCTGTCGAGACAGCTTCGCGGGTACCAGGCGCGGTTGGGCCACCCTCTTCCCAAGGGGAGTGGCGGGTTCAGCGGCGTTTGCGGCGCACGAGGTGGAGGGTAAATGTGGAGGCTGGCCGTGTGGCATCGCCCGCTCTGCCTGTGAGTGGACATGTGGCTGCTCCTTCAGCAAGGTCCGAGCAGGCACACGGGGGGAGTGGTTTATTAGTTATTGGGAGCTCCAACGTTAGGCGAGTGATGGAGCCCCTTAGGGAAATAGCGGAAAGGTCAGGGAAGAAGGCCAGTGATCACTCTGTCTGCTTGCCAGGGGTCTCATCCGAGATGTGGAGGAGACCCTGCCGGCGGCGGTAGAGAGCACTGGGTGCACCCGACTGCAAATTGTTGCTCATGTCGGCACCAACGACTCCTGCCGTCTGGGTTCAGAGGTCATCCTCAGTTCGTACAGGCGGTTGGTGGAATTGGTGAAGGCGAAAAGCCTCGTTCGCGGGGTGGAATCAGAGCTAACTATTTGTACTATCGTTCCCAGAACCGATCGCGGTCCTCTGGTTTGAAGCCGAGTGGAAGGCTTAAACCAGAGGCGCAGACGATTCTGCGGAGATCTGGGGTGCAAATTTCTCGACCTCTGCTATCGGGTGGCGAAATGTAGGGTCCCCCTGAATAGGTCAGGCGTGCACTATACGCCAGAAGTGGCTACAAGGGTAGCGGCGTATGTGTGGAGTGCACATGGGGGTTTTTTAGGTTAGAGAATTCCCTCCCTAGGCCCGACAAGACACCTCCTGAGACCGGGCAAGGTAGGAGTAGGCAAAATGCAACAGGGAATAAAAATATTAATGTGCTAATAGTAAACTGCAGGAACGTCTATAGAAAGGTCCCAGAACTGCTCTCATTAATAAACGGTCACAACGCCCATATAGTACTAGGGACAGAAAGTTGGCTGAAACCAGAAGTAAACAGTAATGAAATCCAAAACTCAGATTGGAAGGTATACCGCAGAGACAGGCTGGACAGTGAAGGGGGAGGCGTGTTTATAGCGATAAGAAGTGCAATAGTATCGAAGGAAATTGACGGAGATCCGAAACAATTTGGGTGAAGGTCACGGTTAAAGCAGGCTCAGACATGGTAATTGGATGTCTCTATAGGCCCCCTGGCTCAGCAGCTGTTGTGGCTGAGCACCTGAAGGATAATTTGGAAAATATTTCGAGTAGATTTCCCCAACATGTTATAGTTCTGGGTGGAGATTTTAATTTGCCGGATATAGACTGGGAGACTCAAACGTTCATAACGGGTGGCAGGGACAAAGAATCCAGTGAAATTTTTTGAAGCGCTTTATCTGAAAACTACCTCGAGCAGTTAAACAGAGGACCGACTCGTGGCGATAACATATTAGACCTTCTGGTGACAAACAGACCCGAACTATTTGAAACAGTTAACGCAGAACAGGGAATCAGCGATCATAAAGCGGTTACGGCATTGATGATTTCAGCCGTAAATAGAAATATTAAAAAAGGTAGGAAGATTTTTCTGTTTAGCAAAAGTGACAAAAAGCAGATTACAGAGTACCTGACGGCTCAACACAAAAGTTTTGTCTCAAGTACAGATAGTGTTGAGGATCAGTGGACAAAGTTCAAAACCATCGTACAATATGCGTTAGATGAGTATGTGCCAAGCAAAGGGAACTTCACAGCAAACATAAACATAGCCAAAGCCTTGCAGTCAAACAAAAATTACGCGAAGCGAAATGTAGTGTGAGGAGGGCTATGTGAGAGGCGTTCAATGAATTCGAAAGTAAAGTTCTATGTACTGACTTGGCAGAAAATCCTAAGAAATTTTGGTCTTATGTCAAAGCGGTAGGTGGATCAAAACAAAATGTCCAGACACACTGTGACCAAAATGGTACTGAAACAGAGGATGACAGACTAAAGGACGAAATACCAAATGTCTTTTTCCAAAGCTGTTCCACAGAGGAAGACTGCACTGTAGTTCCTTCTCTAGATTGTCGTACAGATGACAAAATGGTAGATATCGAAATAGATGACAGTGGGATAGAGACACAATTAAAATCGCTCAAAAGAGGAAAGGCCGCAGGACCTGATCGGATACCAGTTCGATTTTACACAGAGTACGCGAAAGAACTTGCCCCCCTTCTTGCAGCGGTGTACCGTAGGTCTCTAGAAGAGCATAGCGTTCCAAAGGATTGGAAAAGGGCACAGGTCATCCCCGTTTTCAAGAATGGATGTCGAACAGATGTGCACAACTATAGACCTATATCTCTAATGTCGATCAGTTGTAGAATTTTGGAACACGTATTATGTTCGAGTATAATGACTTTTCTGGAGACTAGGAATCTACTCTGTAGGAATCAGCATGGGTTTCGAAAAAGACGGTCGTGTGAAACCCAGCTCGCGCTATTCATGCACGAGAGACAGAGGGCCATAGACACGGGTTCACAGGTAGATGCCGTGTTTCTTGACTTCCGCAAGGGGTTCGATACAGTTCCCCACAGTCGTTTAATGAACAAAGTAAGAGCATATGGAATATCAGACCAATTGTGTGATTGGATTGAAGAGTTCCTAGATAACAGAACGCAGTATGTCATTCTCAATGGAGAGAAGTCTTCCGAATTAGAGTGAATTCAGGTGTGCCGCAGGGGAGTGTCATAGGACCATTGCTATTCACAATATACATAAATGACCATGTGGATGACATTGGAAGTTCACTGAGGCTTTTTGCAGATGATGCAGTGGTGTATCGAGAGGTTGTAACAATGGAAAATTGTACTGAAATGCAGGAGGATCTGCAGCGAATTGACGCATGGTGCAGGGAATGGCAATTGAATCTCAATGTAGACAAGTGTAATGTGCTGCGAATACATAGAAAGAAAGATCCCATATCATTTAGCTACAAAATAGCAGGTCAGCAACTGGAAACAGTTAATTCCATAAATTATCTGGGAGTACGCATTAGGAGTGATTTAAAATGGAATGATCATATAAAGTTGATCGTCGGTAAAGCAGATGCCAGACTGAGATTCATTGGAAGAATCCTAAGGAGATGCAATCCGATAACAAAGGAAGTAGGTTACAGTATGCTTGTTCGCCCACTGCTTGAATACTGCTCAGCAGTGTGGGATCCGTACCAGATAAGGTTGATAGAAGAGATAGAGAAGATCCAACGGAGAGCAGCGCGCTTTGTTACAGGATCATTTAGTAATCGTGAAAGCATTACGGAGATGATAGATAAACTCCAGTGGAAGACTCTGCAGGAGAGACGCTCAGTAGCTCGGTACGGGCTTTTGTTGAAGTTTCGAGAACATACCTTCACCGAAGAATCAAGCAGTATATAGCTCCCTCCTACGTATATCTCGCGAAGAGACCGTGAGGATAAAATCAGAGAGATTAGAGCCCACACAGAAGCATACCGACAATCCTTCTTTCCACGAACAATATGAGACTGGAATAGAAGGGAGAACCAATAGAGGTACTCAGGGTACCCTCCGCCACACACCGTCAGGTGGCTTGTGGAGTATGGATGTAGATGTAGATACCTAAGAATAATCATTTATATGATGATTATTTTTGGCAAAAGATCAGTTCCCACAGCATTATACACACTCAGTGCTGATTGAAGATGTAAATGTGCTTTATTTCTTCTCATCTTCGAAAATAAAAATCACCTTTTAATCCAATGCCAGTTTTCTCTGGTTAAATGTAGGTGTCTGCATAATTTATTTAAAAGTACTTAGAACTTGATCACAGTTATGTGACCTGTGATTGTGCCTTTGGAAACATTGAAAAGAATAAAACACAACAATAAAAATGGTTAACATTCAAAACAATACCTCCTTAACATAAATAACTGTCACCAATTAAACTTTCACTCCTTCCCACTTAAGATGGATAAATATACATATACATAATGGAACTAATCAGCAAATATGTCATCAAAAATTGTAAGTGGTTTTATGATGGATTACACACAGACAGTACTCCAGATGTTATAAGGGAGAATGTAAAGATTGAAAAATATAATTCTATTTGTGAAGCAAAAATTAATTAAGTATCTTACCAGTTTTTCATTAAATAAATAATTACAATTTTACAGCGTATTTTTTTATGAAAGCCATTTCCTTAAAAAAAAAAAAAAAAATCTTTTTACATATGTACGGTGGCAAGAAAGGGGTAGAGTCCAACAATGAAGCATGTGCCACAATATCTAGAAGATATATTTTTAAGTGAAAATGCTGTCCTAATACCTAAGAACCATTACGGAATTTCATTAGAATAAAAATTTCACAAACCTGAAAATTCTGATTTCCAAATGTTCTTTTTAATTACTAAAAACTTGGAAAATCCTCTATTCTACAGCAAACCATTCTATTCCTTTCAGTCATTCAGTTCTCATGTACTGTCTCAGACCACTCTGCTCATAATCAGTTCACGTACATGGTGTTCTGACAGATGCAAGGAACACTTCACCACCTTAGTGTTTAAGATGCAATGTCTACAACCAGCCTTTCAGATTCAGTTAAGGTTATTGGGTCCTTTTCTTTAAATTTGTAGTAGTATCTTCATTTATTTGCAACCACAATTTTTACAATACCACAGCACATCTGTGCACATTTTTCCTAGCTACAAGTTTCTCCTATATGTATGATGAAGGCACCACACATTTCTTTCTCATGACAAAATGTTCATCATACGTTTGGTGAACACGTGATAAATGAACATCTCCACATCCCAAGAGCATTATTAAGTGTGCAGCACTTTGTAACATTTATTTTCTATAGGCTTCCATATTAATTGAAGCCCATTTGTGGCAACCCATAAGTTTTCGAACCCAAATTAGAAAATTTTTCCTGTGACAAAATCTTATTCCCTGCAAAGACAAGTCAGCTCTACTTTGTTGTGTTACGTGGATCTAAACCTTTGAAGTTAAGTGGCATGATGGCCTTACTGTCAATATATCAGCTTACTACAACTATAAATCACTAAAATTCTTAATGATGTACAAAAGCTCTTCATGTGAAGATTAAGCCTGCTTGTCTACCCAGTCCAATTATCCTCATTTCAGTTTTCCACATATCACTCAAACCAAGTGACAGGATAACCTATATTATTAAATCACTAGCCCAGAACCAAGTTCCAATTGCAGGTTGCCGATCTTAGGGCTTCCACGTGAAAAGAATTGATTTTGCATATTTAGTGCAATTATTGACCAAATTTAGGATGCTGTCATGTTCTCCTTATTAAGAGGTATAATCTCATATTAAATGTTTAACACAATAAGACAAGTATTGCAGTTTGAAATTGTCTATCTAGAGGCAGTGTAACTGATGTGCGCAAATACAAGCACTATGGCCAGAAAAATTGAGAAGGATTCTACAAAAGACCTGTTTACACCTGCACATCAACATGCATGCCAGTGCAGAGATGGCTTCACAAATTCTGGAAAGTAGTTAGCAGGAAATGTTTTGGGTTTTAACAAGTCTTCACCATGCCACTTAAATAATGGAGCCGGATGAAGTAAGACCCTACAACAAACACCATGTGACAGATCTAATGTGAGAAGTGGTCAAGGCTTGTGATGGTGTGGGAATTGAAACTACAGATTATTGCTGAATCCCTTGAATCAGTCTGCTTACAATAATATTCTTGACAATAAGATGATGGCTACTGCTGAACATCCAAACGATGCTCACTGTTCAGCACTCTAGGAAGGTAACAGTCAGCACATCAGACCAGAAATAACAGGAACTGTTTCAAGGAGCAGTAAGGAAACTTTTCACACCTCCAGTATACCAGGTTAATTATGTTACTGTGATTCTTCAGAGACTCTGTGATAGTAGAAAGGACAAGTTTGCAGAAACAAAGGCATCCAATGAACCTACCAGAGGAGCAGTTTATATGAATGACAGGCACTTTAATAATTTATTACATTTTCTGTGGTGTCACCGCCAGACACAACACTTGCTAGGTGGTAGAATTTAAATCGGCCGCGGTCCGTTAGTATACGTCGGACCCGCGTGTCGCCACTATCAGTGATTGCAGACCGAGCGCCGCCACACAGCAGGTCTAGAGAGACTTCCTAGCACTCGCCCCAGTTGTACAGCCGACTTTGCTAGCGATGGTTCACTGACAAATTACGCTCTCATTTGCCGAGACGATAGTTAGCATAGCCTTCAGCTACGTCATTTGCTACGACCTAGCAAGGCGCCATAATCAATTGCTATTTATCTTGTGATGCATGTACCGTCAGACCGATGTTCACCAATTATGGATTAAAGTTAAGTATTCCAGAAGCTACGTACTATTTTTGCTACTATAAAGACCTTGTCCTGTTCCAGACCTCACGCCCTCCTGCGTGAGCTTAAACGCGTGCCCTTCGGCCTCCCGTCCTAGTGGATTGGCTATCTTGCCAGTCCACAACATTTTCTACCCACAAATTTCTTTAGAAATACGTAGATGCCAAAATCGGGTGCTGAATTTGGTGACCAAGGTGTATGTTTCATCAATTTGTAACCTCCCCCCCCCCTTCCTCCTCCCTACAGTCCTTGTACTACAGTCATCTCATCACATACATTTTTTATAGAATTGGTCCACAAGACTTGCTCGGTATTTAAAAATTATTGTTTTACCTTCTGCAAAATTATAAATCAGGGGTTTCTTTCCTGCATCCCAGAAACCACTATCCACAGCTGTTCCAGAAGGTGAACTCATAAGTGAGATTGGCTTCTTTTAACTGATTCAAGTTCTTCAGTTTCCATCCATTGCTTATAAAATCCACATAAATCAGTTCCTCATATCAAAGTGACACTTGACTGATGTTATGAAATCCATTCACTGATGTAACAAATACAAAATCCATTGATATTGGCAATGTGCCCCTGTCATGATAAGAAATATTCACCACATTAATAAAACCAACAAACTGCAGGATGGGGTTCTGACTGGAAATAGAAGAAAAAGGTCCTATGAAGATGTGTCCAGAAATGCATCACTGCCACAGTACATGGCATTGACGAATGATAGTTCCTCCGACCAGGAGCCATGTGTTCCTCATGTGTTGTAGGCTGTCTTACTGACACAGTGTACTGTAAGCAGCAGAATGGTCTGGTATTCATGTAGGGGAACAAGCCCACATAGTGTTTGTGTATGCCAAGCAGATGGAAACAGTTAAGAGCAGCAAGGATATACCAAAACAAGTGCAATAACAGACACTAATCACATCAAACAACATTTCAAACCCTTTTTTGTTCATATGTGTGGTCAAGGGTCCTTTCAGATGGACGAATGTGCTGGGAGGTGGTGGACTTTGCAGTCATCACAGTTTGTCAGTTTTATTAATGTTCACGCGGTATAACACTGTACACTTCTGCAGTTTGTAATTTTTGGGAAGAAACCTGTACTTCTCAATAAAAGCTGTTTCCTGTCTTGTGGTGAACATATATGGTGGTATTATGAGAAAAGTGTGGGAGTGATAAGACTTAACAGACAGTGAGGTAGTATTAAATGAATGTACCATGTGCTCTTCTAAATTCTGTCCATTTTTTATGTGATACAACTGATGTTCACTTAGAAAAATATAAAAGTCAGGTAATCATCAGGGTCAAATAAATACTTTTGTATTTAATAAAAATAAAACATTTTTGTGACATTATGAAATCACAAAAGTTCTTGGTGATGACTACACAAAAATATATAAATAAGAGCATTAAAATTATTGCTAATCATATATTCACAATTTGTGGAATCATTTAAGGATAGTCCGTTGACTTTAAAATTACCCGCAATGGCTGGCACTGTTTATTTAGTACAATAAATACGTAACACTAGTGAGTCTTTTTATCTCGTAAATAGTTTCAAAAGCATTTAAACACTTATTAAAGATTTAGGACAGCTGAAAAACACACATTATGCCTTATGGAACTTGTTTTATGATTTTAAATAAAAGTGTTGACATACCAAAAATTTCATGGGCAGTGTCAATGCATGTCACATATGATATCGCAAAATTTTTAATTTAACTGTTCCGTTGCTTCTCATAAGCCTTTAAGTTTCTTTACACGAAACTTAAAAGATTCAGCTATGCTTCATTACCTGTAGTATATCTCTTGGTATGCACTGGCATATATTAGCTTCAGTACACCAGCCAAATCTACTAGCCATAAAATATATTGGGACCTCATGACACATATCATGATTTGTCAGTAATTCAAATTTTAGACTAGTGTAATCTGTCAGTATGGATAACAGAATGTTATAATAGCATCATTCATTCATCCATTATGCATCTAGTCGCTGAAATGTCATAACTGGCATTAAATATGTCTAACTTAGGACTTTCTTTTTGTTGGATACCAACAGGAAGAAAGTAATACACTGAAAGCTTTTAAGAAAACTATCAGTGACTGCTGCACATTTTGAAGAAATTGTAATATATGCAAGAGATACCAAACAATAAATGTGTTAGATGTGTGATCATTACTTCCTTCCAAAACCTAGAAAAATCTTACAGTATGTGAAACTGTATTTTAAGCTCAATAAAATCTTCTAACTACAATACAGCTAATATCTGATACCATGATAGCTAAAATGGTGCCTTTTACATTAGCAATCTAACAGCATATCATTAAGTTACAAATCCTCAACTAAATTTTAGATTTTCTAAATTTGAAATTGTAACTGAAAAGAAGTCTAAAATCACTATCACAGGAATGCATGTGTTAGTGCTTGCATAGCACCTGACAATAAAAATTAACTTAGGGTATCACAAAAAATGATGATAATGTCTTAGCACATTTGCTCAGAAGTAATAAGTCCATGAAGTTTATTTGCAACATTAAGCCTTGGCTGTAACTACCTGCATAACATCCAAATATCCACACATGTGAAGCTGCTGGTCCTAAAAATATTTTAGCATAATTTGGCAGCTTCCATTTATTAAATTTATGGAATAACCATAACATAGACACACTATACCTTCCTGCTTAACAGTGAAAGCCACTATGATTTTGAGCAGCCTAGAACATTTGTACAGTAACAGTTATAAACATTAACAGTTTCAGCTACCTCTTCCCACTTTTAATTCTCACCACTATGGAAAATTAAAATACTCTTAAAATATGGTGTAAACAGTGTCTTATCTTTTTAAAAGCATGCCAGTTTAGCTTTACATAAACAATAAATAATGACAAATTTTACATATCATTATGCCATTTCATTTTATAACGGGAAACACAATGTCCATAAACTTACAGCACTTCTATGCAATGCTACACATTGTACATCATCAATAATCATTTCATTACTTATGCCTTGCTGTGCTACAACTGTAACTGGCTTCTGGCTGGGAAACACTGAGAGACGATATGTCAAATGAACTCATTGCAACAGTCTTCCCTTATCTTGTCGTTGAAGTTTCGCCATATACCACCACAGGGGGGTAAAAAAAAATAAAAAAAAATAAAAATAAATAAAAATAAAAAAAAACTTGCAACGACGAGAATGGGCCCCATATTAACTTCCTCCATAGCACACCTAGCTACAGCAAAAAGTGAAGAACAAGGATGGAGAGCATTTCTCATGTATTACACACTTATAGATTACAACAGACACTGCACAAAAGCAAGAAGTTTGTGAAACAATTTTACCCCAACATGCTGTAGCTCAGTACTTATTCATCATCACTCTCCATTCCCTTAAAAAGAAATCATCCCCCCCTTCTCTCCCTCTCTCTAAAACACACACACACACACACACACACACACACACACACACCTTTCTTTTCTCTATCTGTCCAATAACAATTCTAAAAAAACACTACCATTTATCCTTAATACATACTTTTTTTGGTAATATATTAATGTTAGTTGCATGACAACAGAGGCAACTAACATCAATGTTGTATGTTTGCAAAGCATTTTTCAACAGCATTTCCTTCTGAAACTGATGTAATAACATCAAGAATACAAATATTCATTTTATTATTGACCCAAGAAACTACCACAATTAGATTCACTATCAGTAAATAAAATATTGTTAAGAGAACCAATGAACAGATAAGGCAACAAATTCATAAACTGTGACATCAATGAAAATTTAGATGGAAGCCTATTAAGTGACATCAGAACAAGATGTACACCGGTAACTTAACTTCTAACATCACACATCAAAATATATTACAAACGTAGCAAATTAAGAATGGTCATATTACAACACAGAGAAGAAAATAATCCTGAAACCTCTCAAACAGACTACATGACATACTAGCACAAAGCAACCAATAGTGTCTAAAAATGGAAACAGAACAAACCAAATAAAGTTATCTCACAGAAAGAAATATGGAATTGCTCAAGGGAAATAGATAATGTAGAGCATTTCTGAAAAGGTAATTTGTTATGATGAAATCAGTCAATATTTAAAATACATTATTATTATTATTATTATTGTTGTTGTTGTTGTTGAAGAAAGAAAAAGGCTCAGTCAAAATACAAGAAAACAATATCTGGAAAAAAAGACGCAAGTTTTATAAACTGTTGAGGTTTATTCTTTTACTAGAAAATTATGCAAAAATGAAATTTCTACATTAATGCCTTTATAAAACCAACACAGTTAAAAAATGTAAAAAGGAACAAAGGCAAATTATACAAAGTGTTTTGGCAGACTGACAAGTGCCAAAATATAACATGGATACAACAACCAACTTTCAAGTCTTCCTTTGTCAGTGTACGGAGCACACCTGTTTTTCAATGTGAACTATTTCCTTTGGTTTCTGTCACTTATTAGTGGTCTACAAGGAATGGAAGACAAATTCTGATAAAAAAATTAACACCAACATACAGCATTTTTCAGTTATTTCTCCTACAACAAATGTTGAAATTGGCACTTCAGTGTTAACCCTAGTTCGATTTATCAAGCTGCACCTGAGACATCATTAAAACATGTTTCTCCTTTCACACAAATCAGTGACATGCTTTGTTTTCATGCCAGTATGCATGTCTTGCACCACAATAAATAAAGAGTTTAATTCCAGACTTATACCACTAAATACAGAATTAAAATTACACTTTAGCTCAAACCGATGTCCTCCAGTCCTTAAACCATTCTCAGAAAACATTTTCAGAACAGGAATCTTTTTAAAGACATAAATGAATAACATAAAAGACATCTGAGGCATGCAGACCTGCCTCTCACAGAGCTTTGTAGTATGAGAAAGAACCAATTGTACGCTGCGAAAAACTTATAAATGGGGCACAGAGAAGATTAACATTTCATCAAAATTACTAATAATATTAGTAGTAGAAAGACAAAAAAATGATAAAATAAAACAAATAAAATCAGACCACATGCCAAACTTCAGGTTACAGGGCAAAATTAAAGTACTGCTTTGATAACTGCTGACAAACAGATGATGATGCAAGACTGTAGAACATTTATACCAATCACAGTGTATTTCAATTTTCTTCTCTTTTCCAGCCAAAGCGGCTTTTGTTGTAAAAACAATGGCAATACTTTTAAACAAATATTTCCCACTGGGCAATCAAATTTTAGCTATTGTTTTTCATGCACCTGTTGGGTGTATGCATACAGACTACAGGCACATGTTATACAGAAGTTCCCCATTTCAACGGAATATTGTAACACTACATGACAATGTTTATTTGTTTATGTAATAACAGGTAAGAAAATGCTTTGCAAGCACACATTGTTTCTTACGAGAGATTAGGCTATACACAGCAAAAGAAGTGTTCTCCTGAGCCTATCGATGTTGATCAACAGGAGTATGACTGCAACACTTAAAATTCACTTCTGTAGCTTCTTTTACTTTCATAATCTTCTTTGGCAAATAGTTTAATGCTAGAACACCCATTTTCCCTTCAAATGTAGCTAAGACTAACAGCCTTTATAAATAAATGACACTCTAAGTTACAAAAATCAATCACAAATTCGGCAGGTAATTTCGACAGATTTAAATATTACGGTTTCATAAGAACATTTCAACAATTAAATAATTGGCTGGAAAATATTACTATTTACTTCAGATTGTAACTCTGTACAAGAAAATATCTGAATCTTGGAATCCTGTAAAATGGTTACTAAAGTAAAACAAGGTGACTCTTATTTTAATTCCATAAAACCTATCACAAATAAAATTAGGAACATTAACAAAAGCTTTTACAGTGCATCAAAATGTATTTTTAACACTCATGCACTGCACTATTCCAGTTTCCAACAGCGAAACATTTGTTTTCTTTTAAATGTCCTCTGCATGTTTCCTTACATGCATGATACAAAATGTGTTTGTACTAATCATGCCATTCTGTAAATATTTATTCAGACATTAACTTCAGTTAATGTATCACCATTCCATGTAGCCTAGTACTGGCATACAAATCACTCACAAAAAAACTAAAAAACGACCTCCACTAATTTGGTGTAATGGAGTCTCAATAAACAGGTTATACATTATCACATACTTAACAAATTTACATTTAACAAAATGTTATTCTGTACATATCACTCCCTTATCATATTATATGTTTTTAACAGCATCTTATAACCAATTTTCTTGGTTGCCAACATCAAAAATGCATCAACCAGCTTAATCAGAATTGAAATAAGTATTGCTATATATTACAAATTTTCTGAGCCTCAACCCATCACTTTCAATGACTTCGATGTAATATTCTCATTCCTACAGTAACAGTAATTTTAGCATCTCATACAACAAAACAAACACCATACAAATGATCAAGGAAATTCCATCAAAACCATAAACCCATTTGTCAAACATTGTTACACTGAAATTTTAAAATACATACCAGGTACATAGCAATTAGTTATTTTCTTCTCACTATCACAATAGCAAAAGGTACCATAATTTCTAAAGCAACAGTTTCATCTTCCATTGAGTTCATAGCAGATAATTAAAAAAATAAGTCCCTGAAAACAGAAGTGCATCCTGACTGTTACAGATTCTCAATGCTCTTATTATTTTCAAAGATAGTATTTACCAAGTACCCAATAACACTGTGAAGTGTAACTGGTCTCTCGTTTCCTGGCCAACAAATTCTAAAGAATAGATATTCAACAATGTTAAATATAACTTTCAAGAGACAGAGAAAATAAATTTTCTGGCAGTTAGAAATAATCTGCAAGAAAGATTCAGCTAAAAGAATTCTCACTTCTCTACAAAACCTTGTCTCATTTTTTCCCATCCTGTGTTCTGCAATGAAGCGTCTGTCAGCTGTGAATGTTAACTCATGTACAATGTAAGAAGCCCACCATTCACATCAAATGCTGACCTTGCAAAACCTGCCAGACCACAATTTCCAGGAAGAATTATCAAAATTAAATGAAACCAAATTATTACTGTTTTGCTACAGCCAATCAAAAGTTAAATGATAATCTAAAAGTCTTTCAAGGCACCACATAAACTATGAATTATTTTTAACAAATGGATTAAATATAAACTTCTCACTAAATCAAAGAGATGGAAGACTTTGATGACATACAGCCTATTATAACATTCACATTAACTCACAGGCACGATAGTCCTGCAAGGACATACCACATCCTCACAGTTCAACACCAATAAAAGATCATAACATCCACAATAAATTTGTGCCTATCAGATCTTCACAGTAAACCTTAATCTGGCTGGAAAAATAATACATATACATTAAAAGCTGTGGCTATGCTGATACAAATCAGATTTTACCCAACTATTACATTTAATAATTTACTAACAAAACAGATCAGTAACATCCAAAGTTTTTACCTGGGAAACATGGTTAACATTAACTTCTGTACATGCATGTATACTACACAAGTATCAAAAACTATTTTTATGGACAATTCAACAAACTGCAGAACAAAAACCAGGCAGCATAAATATTTATATCTTTAAAACTATCTTCAAGCATGTAACACAGTACTGTACATTTCTCATCATTTGCATTTAAGCTCTGTGTCTACTACTGGCTTTATACTTGTGTCTGTATAGTGACACCTCTAAGTAAACTCTATTATGAGACCCATACTGACATACACTGACATACAATATCAACACTTATTTCAATTATTCTTGTTGCTCCCCAAGATCTCTGGAAAACATTGCTTTTGTGTAAAGGTGATTAATGTATTTTCTCTTCAGCTTAATGAATGCCAGCCACATCCTTTGACAATTTGTAAAACACACTAGTTTAAAAATATTACTGGAAGGCTTAGGTACTCTTCTACTATGATGCCACTAACATGTCAAATTTGTAACAAATGCAAATAATGTCACTGCAATATATTTTACACGTAGCAAAATGTCAGGGCATTGTAATGATTACATTGCAGATACTCTTGCCACATGCCACTTTTGGATAGGGCAAACATAAAAATAGTTGTCCTTTTGTACAAAATGGGTAAATCATTTTGTAGAAACATAAAGTACCTAAAATTTCAGATCAGAGAGATGTAACAGCAAGTCTTCACCCCAAGCAAATATGGAATAACTGATACACCCATGGAGACTTCATGGCTGGAATTAAAATTTCTTAAGACGGTAGCAAGGAGCTTATACCATTAAGGCAGGCTCCCATTGGAGGCATTATCACTATCGTCGGATGCACCGCGGTGACAATCACAGCGGGCATCGACGGACACCAACCATCACTTGCGCAAAGAGTCCTTGCTGCTGGCGAGCGACGTGCTGTTGCTGCTCTGGCTCTGCATTTCACTGCCACCACTCGCTTCTCCATTAAGTGCACTCGATCCGCCACGCATCACACGACGCATGGCTGCCAGCTCTTCTGCAGAGGTTGGGGTTGGCGGAGCACTACGTCCCTTCAGTTTTCCTAGGACCTTGTCTAGGCGATGTACAAACAGATCTACATCTGTTTTGCGCATACCGAGTGCTGCTGCAGCTGTCAGATATGGCACAGGGTAACTACTGTTATGTGCACCCCAGCCTGCAACAAAAAACAGTAAACCAAAATTTACAACTGGCACTGATTGGAGAATAGATTGTAGAGTGCGCAAGGGATTCTGTGATAGGACAACACACATTGAAAAGTGCAGTATTTTAAAGTAACTATTCTGTCACTTATTTCACATACTTCATTCATTTATTCATAATATTCCACAGATACTATCAAGAAGGAAACATTTCATTAACGTGAAACAAATCAAGATACACACTAACAGAATATAAGAAGCAATTAATTACTAGTCCACCTTCATAGCTGAGCAGTTGGTATGGCTCACTGCCATGTGGAGGACTTGTGTTCGATTTATGGTACTGTCAAGGATTTTTCCTTGGTGAGACGACTGGTAGGAGCACATTCAGCCTCTTGAGGTCAACTGAAGTGCTATCTGACTGATTAGTAGCAGTTCCAAGGTCAGGAAACCAGACAATGGCTAGACTAATTCAAAGGTCACGGAACCAGACAACGTCCAGGAGAGCGGTGTGTTAACCACAAGCACCTCTATATTGTAACCGATGACACCACTAGCAGAAGACAACATGGCCGTTAGTCTGGCCTGATTGGTCATCTAGGGCCAGAATGCGGAACTGTATGTACCTTTACTTTAATTAATGACTAAATCTGCACCTTGTATAAACACTAAACTAATACTTAACATTTTCCACTCAGTAATTTTGAACACAGGTAAAAACTGGAAGATGTTGGATACATTGTTTTAAATTTTTTCTGTACATGTGAGAACCATTATTCTCTTGTGCTATTTTTAACTGTTTCAACTCACACTGTAAGTCAAATGTGATGTTGAAACTGAGTGTGTAAGAAGTTTCACTAAGATGTATTCTAGCACATTTGGTAGTTTATTTTCTCACTGACTAGTTTTGAGATATCAGTTGGCCACATATTTGCATCAAAAGTGTGAAATCAGTGGTGAATCATCTGTTCATGACAAACTTAAAGCTGTGACACAATTATGTAATTTTTTCCTGCCATTAAAACAGTTTTTAATTTTGTTAGTAATCAGCAATGTGTACATCCGTCTCTGATATGACACACTTCCAGTCTTTATTGGCATCTAATGATGAGCCAATGGATTAGGAAACTATGTAGTAACAAAATAAACACCCATTCAGGTAAAACACAACTGGTTCATTTTCCTTCAAGAAATTTCTTCAATAATGATGTACTTCTGAGTGTTCTGCCAAGCTGTTGTTTCCATTTTATGCACAATACTTCGATGATCGACTCAGTTGTCTTCCTCAGGTGCTGTGAGTTGTGCCATTGTGTGTTCTCACTATCCGGACTCCAACCAGGCACAGAACTATTCTTGGTCTCGTGCCACTAATTATAGTTGATTTTAAGTCTGATTCCCAACACCCACTACACCCTTTGACACACACTTGTTTTTCAGAGCCTGCACTGATATTGCATTAAACATTCTCTAAGCATTTCCCTGTCCTGTTTATTATGTTTTCTGACATCTTTATTTCAACAGGCTCCTTAATTACTCTCCCCCAGAAACTTAGTGTATGCACTGCAATACTAGTCTCATCATATTTCATTTCAAGATCATAGTAGAGGAAGTGCTCAGTGACAGCGGATACATTTGGCTCTTTTAGTCAGGCATGTCACTGATGTTCCTTGTATCTCTCCTTGACTGTTCTAATAATCTGCATCATGTAAGACAAGCCATATTTGTATGGACTGCTGTACAAGTCCAGCTTTTTGAGACCTAGACTAACTAACACTACAAAGGAGACTTTCTATATTTGCTTGCAGGAGTGAAATACACAGGATGTCTACTTTCCACACGAGTCTACCGACTTTTCCGAATACTGGGTCAACTTAAGAATAACTTGTCTAAGTTATTCTTGGCTTCTTTTTCTGTGTCTAAGTCTCAATCTCTTTCTCAGGCTTTCTTGATTTTGACTGCAACACCCACTCAATTCGACAATCTGGTTACACATTCCTAAGGAGTACTAATAGTAGGTGTTTTAATTCTTCGGTGAAGCTCTCCTTGTCTTTCAGTGTTCAAGCTCTTTAGACAAGAGTCTTTAGCAATGAACTTCTTTGTGACAGATGGGTGTGGCTCGAGGCACAGAGACAGAGGTCAGTGTGTGTGGGTTTCCTATATTAACTATGACTCAAGAATCTGCCCAGTCTTGTCTTAATTAACATGTTGAGAAAAGTAAGCTGTCCCTCTTTTTCAAGTTCCACTGTGAATTTTATATTACAACTGATCAAGTTTAAATGTTCCATGAACATGTAACTTTTCTCGTTCCCTGTAGCCACACCATAAGCATGCAAATAGTAACACACTAGTTTGAATTTGGCAAATTCTAGTGCCTTACCTCCAAAGTGTTCCGCGTATAGGTTTGTCACAACAAATGATAAACTACCCTTTTATCAAACATGAAATAAGCTAAAGTCAGAATATGCTTAAAAAGTTTAGTGAAACAATTGTCAAACTTTTACATGATCAGTTTCAAGGATTCACAAAATGGGACTCCCATTACATCAAAACTGACCATGACATCCATTTTCCAGTGCCCCAATTCACTGAGGTGGTGTGCAAAGTGAACGGAGTTGCAAATGTGATGATTGGACTTCCCCATATTCTCGCTGAGAATGGTTTAAGGTATTTAGCTAGCTGGTATGCAGGTGCACTAATATTACTAATTATGGACGTTAGAGGAATGCTTGCTTTGTGTAACACAAAGAGGCCATACACAGGGTGTTCAAAAAGTCTTTCCGCAGTGCCGTATGATTGTTAGCCGCGCATGCTGTATGCCACAGTTAATATACTGAAATGAAACTCAGTGAAATACAAGTTATTAACTTATTGAATATTCATTTTTACATACAAATTTTTACATTAAAAGTCGAAAGTGTCCCCCTGTTGCTGAATACACACTTCAGTTCGTCTAATCGTGTTTCAAAACACAAGCTGTAACATTTCTTCTGTAACAGAAGCAGTGAAAGTGGATATTGCAGTTTTCAATTCATCAATGGATTTTGGATGGTTTTTATAGACAGTTGCTTTCGCTGCACCCCAAAAGAAAAAGTCAGGTGGGGTTAGGTCAGGCGACGGTGGAGTCGAAAGTCCCTGTGAAATTATGCCATCACTAAAAACGTCAGCAAGCAGTGACATTGAAACGCAAGCTGTATGTGCAGTTGCACCATCTTGTTGAAAATAACCGTTCAGTATTTCACTTAACACAAGTTCTCCTATGTATGGGTACAAAATATCACTGTAGTATCATTGTGACGTTTATTGTTTCGTTGAAAAATATGGGACCCAAAATCTGACGTCTAGAAATTACATTCCAAACTCCTATTTTCACAGAGGGAAGTGGTTCCTCATGACTACACAATGGATTTGCAGTAGTCCACATACAAGAATTTTGCAAGTTCATGAACCCGGATAAATGAAACAATGCCTCATGAGTGAAAAATGTTTCATTAAGAATATCCCTTCCATTTTGTTGAACGAAATTTTTGAACCATTAACAATAATGCAGTCTCTTGCCATGATCAGTATTTTTCAGTTCTTGCACATCTGTCACTCTGTAAGGGAGAGAAGTTCTAATTTTTTCCTTACAGCTATGAGGGCCGTTCCGACACTAACATCGATTTACTGGGTGAGTTTTCTTACTGACTTGTTCAGACTCGTGGACATTTTATCAGAAATATCGAGTAGTTTATCATCAGACAAAACACTAGGATGAACACTTCTCGGTGCACCTGTCACTGCACCGGTACTTCGAAATTTGTTAATCAAATCTTGAACAGTATCCCAATATGGGAGTGTTGTCTCTGGGAAAACTGAATTAAATGTTTGATGAACTGAACACTTGTTCGACTAAAAACACACATTCTTCAATGGTTAGCTTTTTAACAGTGACAAAAACTAAACAAACGAACAAAGGAACTAAACTTAAATGTTCACGTCAACACGTAATGTGACACACCAACGATACTACTGCTGGCTGAGATAAACGAAACAGTGGAATGTTGGGAGAGTCCCCTTGAAGGGAATAAATCCAGGTAGGCGAACAATCATACGGCACACGTGGCTAACAATTATATGGCACACTGAAGAAATTTTTTGAACACCCCTCGTCGTGGTGGCACAGCTGGTTATGTTCTAAGACCCTTAATGACATTGCATGTCAAGCCTGACTCAGCATATCATCGTCGTCATCATCATCATCATCATCATCATCATCATCATCATCATCATCATCATCCTTATCCTCTTGACTTTATTTATAGGATCAACATCTACACTCTCCAATCAGATGCATCCAGACACGCCTAAAGAATGCAGAACTGACAACCAGATGCTACAAGAAGTGGGCCCAGCAGTATAAATAGAGGTGGGGAACATTGTGTTGTCAGTAGAGAAAGCACTAAAAGCAGAATGGGTTGGTTGTCACCTGAGTAACAAATCCATCAGAGATATTGCAATCCTTCTAAAGTTGCCCATGTCAACTGTTTGTGATATGATTGTGCAATGGAAAAACTACAGAAAATCCAGAGCTAAACAAAGACCAGGCAGACCTCAGGTACTACAGACGGGCACTTTCGAGTATTCTGGAAGATAGTAAAAAACACATGAAATCACTGGATGGAATCACTGTCTGTGTGTAGGCAGTTAAAAAGAATGGGATAAAATGGTTTAGCGGCTGCTTGTTAAGTCACACATTTCTGTAGTCAATGATAAGTGACACTTGAGGTGGTGCAAAGAGCAATGTCACTTGACAGCGGATGACCAGAAATGACTGATTTGGAGTGATGACTCATGCTAAACGCTGTGACAATCTGATCGAAGATTCTGGACAGGTTTGGATTGATACAGTTAAAGGTATCAAACTATGGGGTCATCACTGATGAAAAGGTTTGGGTTTAGTAAATGCCAGGAGACCTTTACCTGCTATCATGTGTAGTGTCAACAGTTAAGTATGGAGGAGGTGGTGTTACAGTGTGGGTGTGTTTTTAATGGGTGGGGTATCAATCACCAATTGCACTTGACAAAATGATAAAAGAGGAAAGATACAAACACATTTTACACCGTTGTTTACTGCATACAGTAGAGGAACAATTTGGAGACAGACTGACTGTATCAGCATGACAATGCACCCTGTCATAAGGCAGCATCTGTGGGGCAATGATTTGTGGACAACAACACTCCTGGAATGTGCTGGCCTGCTCAGAGCCCCAACTTGAACCTGATGGAACACTTTGGGATGAGTTAAAACGATGACTTCAGTCCAGACCCCAGCATCCATCATCACTACTTTCTCTGGTTTCGGCTCTTAAGGAAGAACAGGCTGCCATTCCTCCACAGACAATCAGATACCTCATTGAAAGTGTCTCCAGCTGAGTTCAAACGGTACTAACAGCAAAAGGTGGACACACCCTCTATTAATGTCCACCAATAGCAATAGGTGCCTGGATAATTTGATCAGAAGGTGTACTTGTCTGTACACAATGTCATTCAAAAGATAACAAAATCTTCAACTGAACCACAGTCACAAAATGAATTATAGTTAGTTAATTAGCTTCATGTACCATTAATCATTTGTACATTAAATCTTAATGCTGTGGAATGGAGTAGTGATCTTGATATATGTTTAAATTTTTATCTAAAAAGTACATTAATAAAAGAATAATTTAAACAATCAACTGTGACTTCATGTAGCTGATGGAGAGATGTGAGACCATCTTTCAACACTATAACAGGAAGTGATTTTATCATAAAACGTAACATCCACAAGAAGGTACTTCCCCATTCTCATTCATTTCCATTGTGAAACTAATTATAGGATGGAGGGATTTTCGATATTCTATGAATAAATCTAGCATTGTGTCTCCATGTGACATCATCATAATGGAATCATCACTGTATCTTGATAAACAAATAGGTTTCATTAACTGCTGACTGAAGTGCTTTTGTCCTCTGTCTTCCACAAGCCTTTAAAGATAAGATGCAATGAACATCAATGTCACTCTAGATTAGATAGGACAGAAATATCTGACATTATCAGCTAGGGTGTAATAAAGGACGTGAAATGAAGTACGAAGAAACCACGATCCTCTTAGCCAACTTGGCCTTTTAGCATTTCCTCTTTAAAGAATCAGTTGAAATGTGTTTGGAAAACAAATTAAGGAACAAGGATACTTCATAACAGTTCAAAAGTATGTCACAATGATGCGTGGGGAAATAAATCATCACAGGTCACAGATCAATAAATTTAAAGTGCCAATGGGTGCTTAATGGACAACTGGACTGGGTATGAACTATATGTTCGAGTGTAAACACAATGATCTATTGATTTGGTCGGCATAAGGTCTGTAGTTCATTTCTATGGCTGTGAGCTCTAGCTGCACATGTTTCCTGTAATAGCCTTACAGCCCCCCCCCCCCCCCCGCCCTCTTCCTCTACACATCTATGCTCTCCAAACCATCCAGATTACTTTGTCACATCCCTATACAGGCGAAGCTGCAACTGATAATGACCAACTGCCTCAAAGAAAAATTTTACAATTACTACAACATTGTGCCACAGAATCTTGTAAACAGTTAGTACTGCACGAACAGCACATCTAAGGCATCTCATAAATATTGCCTCAAACCTCACTGGTTAATTAATGTGTGAATAGAATAAGTAATTGCACTGTATTGTATTAATTCTGAATTGAGGCAAAATTACACAACTTAGAGTTGGCCATGTGTTAATTTCACATACAAAGCTGTATATTTACCTACTAAAATGTACTTTTAACAACGTCAATGATTAGCTGGACTGTTATATTTATGGATGCAGCGAATATTATCCAGAGGTCTGTTACTGTTTATGTTTATGAGCAGGCAACTTCATTGTACACTAAGATAAACAGATGTAACGAAGATGTATCAACTACCAAAGAAAATAAATTGCTCCTAACCTTTCCTATCCTACCTGACACTGAGTCCAAAGATTAAAAGAAAAAGTCACCTGCTTGTAACAGGAATTTCTTTGACCAAGACAATTTGACACTTAATCAACTGTCATTCAGTCAAGATGGTATACTCAGTGATGAAACAAAGCAGTAGGCTCTCCCAGAAATATCGACTCTTAGACAATGTGTCTAATAGTGTATTTTAAATACGGCAGTATGCCATCTTAGGCACTGTATAACACTTGTAAGTAAGCATTATAAATATGGATTCTTATATGGTTATATCACTTGTTGTGTATTTCACTGTTATTGTCTAATATGCTTTTAGAAAACACTTGATAATGGCACTTTGAAGCTGAAATCATGATTATATAAGTGTAAATGTAACACTGTAAATAAACAACAGTCTAATGGCGGTACTGACTTTAAACAAATATGACTGTGACCCCGCATTATGAAAAATGACTATATGACAGTCCCAATGGACAGAATAGGGAACAGCTAAAAAAGGCACATGGAAAAAGAGCTAAAAAAACACCATGGAGGTCCAAAACCAAACATTAAATGGCCTTCACCATATTGCTTTGTCAGATAAAACGTAAAACGCGGTCGACAGCCCGCGCATCATTCACTAAAACGCCTGACAAATCAGGTGGCAAACCCAAGCTGTAAAAAAAAAAGGGCATTCCAGCAGGAAGTGGCGGACAGTTAAAATCTGGGCACAATGCATACAAAATGGTGGGGCAACGGCACTAAGCAAATGACGATGGCTAAAAAGGCAGTGCCCAATATGCAGACGAGCTAAAATAATCTCCTCCTGGCAGGAGGGTCGAGAGGTGGTCATCCAAGGCGCCGGGAGACGCTTAATAAGCTGGAACTTATTCCCGCGAAGGGAGAACCATTGACAATGCCAAAGGGATGCCACCTCCTGACAGACAACAATGCAGATCATTGGAGGGAATAGAGGTACTCGCGGGCTGAGGTATAAGGACTGCATCCTTGGCAGCAGTGTCAGCAGCCTCGTTAACTGCAGACTGACATGACCACGGACCCATAGAAACATGACACCGGCTCCACCAAGAGTAAGCAAGTGACGATTTTCCTGGACCCGCTGCAGTACAGTTCAAATGGCTCTGAGCACTATGGGTCTTAACAACTGAGGTCATCAGTCCCGTGGCCAAATGGATGCCATGATAACGGTAGTGTTGAGACAGCATAAAAGAGATGGATGTGCAGATGTACTCTAATTTCTAACGGACAAGGGACTGGTACAAACGGAGGAGGGTGGTTTGATCGGCACCCCAAGAAGTACCATTGAGGACACGTAGGACATTGAGGGACTGTGAACAGTGGGCTGCCAGGTAAGAGACATGCGAGGGCCAAGAGAGTTTCCTATTGAGCATGAGCCCGAGGAATTTCATAGTGTCAACGAACGGAAGAGCAACAGGCCCAAGATGTAGAGATGGTGCCAGAAACTATTTGTGCCGCCAGAAATTCATACAAACGGTTTTGTCAGCGGAAAAGTGAAAGCCATTGGCAATGCTCCAGGAGTGAAGGTGATCAAGACATCGCTGAAGACGCAGCTCAGTGAGACAGGTCCATGGAGAAGTGCAATAGATGGTAAAATCATCGACAAAAAGGGAGACAAGCCATTATAGGGTTAATGGTAATAGCAAAGAGGATGACGCTCAGGACGGAACCCTGGGGCACACCATTTTCCTGAATAAAGGTGTCCGACAAGGCAGAACACACACACACACACACACACACACACACACACACACACACACACCTTTAAAACTCGATCTTGTAAAAATGCCCAAAGAAAATAGGGCAGGCGCCCACAGAAGTCCCACATGTAAAGAGTACGGAGGATACCAGTTCTCCAGCAGGTGTCTTAGGCCTTCTCCAAATCGATAAACATGGCTACAGTCCGGGATTTACGCAGAAAACCATTCATGACATGGATGGACAAAGTAACGAGACAGTCAACTGCAGAAGGCCGCACTCGAAATCCACACTATGCATTTGTGAGTAAATGGTGAGATTCAAGCCACCATACTAGCCGGGCATGAATCATACGTTCCATCACCTTGCAGACGCAGCTGGTAAGAGAGATGGGGTGGTAGCTAGAAGGAAGATTTTACCCTTACCGGGTTTAGGTATGGGTATGGCGGTGGCTTCATGCCAGCATCCAGGAAATGAGCCCTGAGACTAGATGCAGTTGTATTTGTTAAGCAGAAAGTGCTTGCCCACAAGAGAGAGGTGCTGCAACATCCGAATGTGAATAGCATCTGGCACTGTGGTGGAGGATTGGGATGAACTGAGAGCATGATCTAGCTCCCTCCTAGTGAAGGCAGCATTGTAGCACTCACGATTCGGAGAAGAGACGGGTGTCACAAGAGCCTACTCCACTCGTTTCCCATGGATGAAGGCAGGGTGGTATTAGGAAGAGCTCAAAACTTCCGCAAAACTGCGGCCCAAGGTGTTGGAGATAGAAACAGGATCCACGATGACATCGGCACCTACTGTCAGGCCAGAAATGGGGAAATGGATCTTGGTTCCAGAGAGCCGTCGGAGGTTGGCTTATACGACAGAGGAAGGTGTGGAACTGTTAAAAGAACAAGTGAATGAGATCCAACTAGCTCTTTTGTTATCCCGAAGAACTCGACGAGACTTTGCACGCAACTGTTTATAATGAATGCAGTTTTCCAGCGTAGGGAGGCGGTTAAAAACGAAGAGAGCAAGTCTCCATGCGCGATTTGTGTTGCGGCATGCCTCAGTCCACCAAGGGACCAGGACACGACCTGGTAAAGACTAAGTGTGAGGAATGGAATGTTCTGTTGCAGTGAGGATAACGTTGGTGAGATACTCCACCTGGTCATCACAACTGAGGAAATCCTGTACTGTGAAGGTCGCCAGAGAGGAGTAAAGCTGCCAGTCAACCTTAGTAAGCTGCCGTCTGGACATGCATGTGGATGGAGTAGGAGTCAGCAGACGTAGAGCGCATGGGAAATGGTCACTCGAGTAGGCGTCAGAAAGAACGGACCACTCAAGACGATGGGCAAGCTGGGCAGTGCAAAAGGATAGGTCCAAATGGAATAGGTGTGCGAGGAGGCAGAAAGGAAAGTGGGTGTTCCAGCGTTAAGGCAGAAGAGGTTGAGTTGGTTAAGGTCAGTCAAGAGGGCACCTCTCTGGCAGGTCCTGGGAGAACCCTAAAGGGGATGATGCATGTTAAAGTCACCAAGTAGCAAAAATGGGGGAGGTAACTGCCCAATAAGCTGAAGGAAGTCTGCCCTGGTGACATCGAAGGACAGAGGTACATAAATGGTACAGAGGGAGAAAGTCAGTTGGGGAAGGAAAAGGCGAACGGCAACAGCTTGAAGATGGGTCGTAAGGGAGATGGGTTGACTATGAAGGTCATCCCGTATGAGCAGCACGACACCCCCACGAGATGGGATGCTGACCCCAGGGGGAAGGTTAAAATGAATCAGTAAGTAATGTGAAAGCCCAAAGCGGTCTTGAGGGCGCAATTTCGTTTCCCGAAGGCAGAGCACAAGGGGATTCTGTGATTCTAGAAGCAGCCATAAATCCTCTTTGCAGGACTGAAGGCCGTCAACGTTCCATTGGAGGGCAGTCATGAGGAGGAAGAGACATAGGGATGTCAACTCAGTAGCCGCCGAGGGACAGCCAGTGGAGATTTGCTACTACAGGGCACAGAAGGAGGAGAAGCCTGCTCCATGGGGTCGACAGAAGCATCGGCAGGCTTGTGCAGTCTGTCTGTGGAGCCCAACACTGAAAAACGGTTGGTGGTGTGCACCGGCAAGACAGAGGCTGGCCAGGCTAAGAGACCACATGGCAACACCGTCGAGCAGCACCTTCGAGTTGGTGAAGGGAAGACCGTTTGTCTTTAGCGGACTTCTTCGAGCCCTTCTGGTTAGAGGAAGACTTGGACGTTGTTTGGCTGGAGGGCTGGAGGGAGTCTTCGAGAATACTCTTTCTGTCGTTTCCTGCCTGCCGGTTGTGTAGTGGGTAGCTTCACCCCTTAGGCGAGAGTTTGACAGTCTGTTGCACAGCGGGATGGGAGGACAGCAATGCTGCTTTGACACTGGCTGACTTAACAACCTCAGGGCTGAATTTGAGGTTGCATGTCTGTGTGGCCATGTCCTTCATGGAGCAAGGGGTAACAAGAACTGAACTATAGGTGCCAGATGGAAGAACGCAGGGTTTGTGACCAGCCAGTAACTTGCAAGCTACTGGGTAAGGCACTTTTTCCTTTACCCGAATCTCATGAATGGCCTGCCCATCTAGATACAGGGGACAATCCAGGAAGGAGGTGGCACGGCCACCATTGCAGTTGATACAGCGGGGAGAAGGAGGCAGACAATCGCACTCGGGGCACATCCCTGCCACAGGTTACACATTTGGCTGGATGTCGACAAGATATTCTAGTGTGATTGAACCGATGATACTGGTAGCAGTGCATCGGATTCGGAATCTACGGCCAGACTGTGATGATTTCATAGCCTGCTTTAACCTTGGATGGTAGCACTACCCTATCAAAGGTGAGGAAAAGAGTGCGGGTGGGCACCAAGGAGGAATCAACCTTTTACATTACATAATGAATGGCAATGACACCCTGATCAGAGACGTAAGAGAGTATTTCAAGCAGCCTTGTGTAAATTACACCACGGGAAGAATTCATAGTTCTATGTGCCTCGACATGAACAGGGTAGCCGTGGAGAAGCGAGGCAGCAAGTAGTTGTGCTTGAGAATCAGAAGCCGTATCCAAAAGCAAAGTGCCATTCCGTAAAAGAGTGCAGGATTTCACAGGGCCAGCAATGGCACCAACACCTTTCTGAATAATAAACGGATTGACTGTGGCGAAGGACTGACCGTTTTCAGTACATGATACCACAAGAAACCGCAGTGCAGCGGGAAGAGTCTTCGAATCAGTAGCCTCATTACGTTTACGTTTCGTCAACGTCGATGGAGAGGATGATTGACTCATCGTGAGGAAATCGCCCATGATTGCCAGCATCTCTGATGGTGCGCTCCTTCCAACTGGGGGCCCCCTCCACAAGGGGGCGCACCCGCCTTAGATGATTGTTCACCCCTCAGGTCACACCTCCCGAACACCTGACAGAGGGCCCAATTGGCAGTTTGGAACGGCCTGTACCAGAGGGCAGGTGCGAACCCTACCTGTCGACCTGGGGCTGGGAATTACGTGTTATCCAGTCACTTTTTACATGTCAGACGTGTGGTCTGGCCTTCGGGAGCACACAGTGAGAAAGAAGAAAAAAGAGAATCCTCGAATGCCGAAGCGGAGAAACGAGAGGAGAAGGGAAATAAAGCGTGGAAAAGGGAGCCAAAAAGAAAGATGAGACTGTTCGTAGGTCAGCAACAGAATGCAGAACATTCACAATAACACCCCATATGTTTCCCCAAGGAAGGGGAAAAAGAATAGCAAGAGGATACACAGACAGCACGGAAGGGAAAAAGTGCTGCATAGGCTGGGGCCGGCTGGTAGCCAAGCACAAACCTCCCAAAGAGTGGCGAGCCTCCTGGGGGGATATTTTCTGTGTGACTGACTGTCAGTCCTATTCCTATAAATAACATTCCAAAACAATTTATTTTTAATGAAAACAATTCAAAAATGGTTAGACGGTATTGTATTTCCCAACAAAAGAAGCTGAAGACATGATGCGGGTGGCAGCACCATTGTGTTTATGCTCAATAAACTGGGAGAGGCAGAAGTAATAGTATTCACTGAAGTATTCTTATAGGTCGAATGCTATCATACACAACAAGCCTTTATGTCAATGCCCCACTTAGCTTGAAGTCCAGTTCTGTGGGACAAAAATTGTGAAAGTTTCGCAAAACTGGTTGTTCCTTGTATAGTTCATCTTGTACAAATTTCTGCCCCATTACACATTTAATCGTATCACCTATGGGAAATTTCTGTGTGCATTATGTTCTTTTTCTGTTGGGTCGATACTTTACTCCCACTCCACTCAACATTGTATCCATCCAGCCAGTTTGTAACACTTTAACACAATCCACATACGTTCCATCATCTTTTCCTTCTACACTACACCTTCTTCTCCCTCCTTATTGCCCATAAATTCAATGGTGTCAATGGCAAGCCATCACTGTCACCCACAAAAGCATTTCTTGCAATCATTTCCCATACTTGCCTGCAGAGTAACAATGCGACCCGTTTTGCACTGTAATGTGGTTGTGACCAGTAAAGTGACCAAGTTAGTTGCCGCCACAACCAAGTCTACAGTTCGCTTTGTCAAGTAGTAAATGGAGTTGAACAAAAGCATCAAGTACTATCCAATTAAGAAATTGTAAAAGTTTCTACCAATATCATGGTGCACAATACTACATAAAATAATAAAGGTGAAATACTGCCACTTACACTGAGGTGATGAAAGCCATTGGATAATGACACGCACATACAAAGATGGAAGTAGCATTGCATATACATGGTACAAAAGGCCAGTGCACAGGTAGAACTGTTATTTGTACTCAGGTGATTCAAGTGAAAAGATTTCTGACATGACTATGGCCACAGAATGGGGTATGATACTTGAAGCTGGACACTTGGGACATTCAATTTTGAAAATTGTTTGGGAATTCAAAATTCCAAAATCCACAGTGTAAAGAGCATACCAAGAATACAAATTATCAGGCATGAACTCGTATCATCGGACAATGCAGTGGCCGATGGCATTCACTTAATGACTAAGGGGAGTGGTGTTTGCATAGAGTTGTCAGTGTTAATAGACAAGCAACAACGAATGAAATAACCATAGAAATCTATGTGGGACATGCAATGCATTCTCTGTTGGGATACTGCGGTGAAATTTGGTGTAATGGGCAATGGCAGCAGATGACCGATTCGAGTGCCTTTGCTAACAGCACTACACCACCGGCAGCATCTCTCTTGGCCTCGTGACTATATCGGTTGGACCTTAGATGAGTCCCAATTTCAGGTGGGAAGAGCTGATGGTACGGTTTGAGTGTGGCACGGACCCCACAGAGCCATGGACCCAAATTGTCAACAAAGCACTACACAAGACGGTCGTGGTTCCATATTAGTGTGGGCTGTGTTTACATGGAATGGACTGGGTCCTCTAGTCCAACTGAACCAACCACTGACTGGAAGTGGTTGTGTTCAGCTACTTGGAGACCATTTGCAGTCACTCATGAACTTCATGTTCCCAAACAACAATGGAACTTTTATAAACGACAAAGTGCCGTGACACTGGGCAACAATTGTTCATGATTGGTTTGAAGAACATTTTGGATAATTGCAGTGAGTAATTTGGCCACCCAAATTGGTCAACATGAATTCCATTGAACATTTATGGGACATAATGGAGGGGTCAGTTTGTGCACTAAATCTGACACCAGCAACACTTTTGCAATTGTGGACAGCTAAAGGGGCAGCATGTCTCAAAATCTGCAGCCGACTTCCAACAACTTGTTTAGTCCATGCCACATTGAGTTGCTGAACTATGCAGGGCGAAAGGAGGTCCGACATGATATTAGGAGATACCCCATGACTTTTTTCATCTCAGTGTATTGTGAAGGGTCTGATGGTATGTTTATCAATTTTTTTACCTTCAAACTTGTGACCTGCTACCTCCTTTATATCAGTTCCTGTAACAACTCTTGTACCAGATACACAACGGAGGAAAAGCATAGACCCAAGCATTGTTATGGTTTTGGTATCAGTACCAACCAGAGAAGTCAATGTCATACCTGTAACAGAAAAAACATTTTATGTGCACATAACTATGAATAAGTGTGTGTACATATCCATAAACATGTTTACTATGGAACATGCATGTCACCACCCTTAAGATACCAACATGCAGCTCACTGTTTATCTTGTGACCTGTATTATAAAGAATGTAAATCACAATATGAACTACCATCTCTAACAGGAATTTAATATCTATGTGGAGTACATCAGCAGAATAAAGTCTTAAGGTACAGCCATATTAATAAGTGATACATTTCAGGACTGGCAGCAAAGCACTGTGTTCATCAAAGCATTTTCGTGACAATCGAATGGTTATAACTATAATCATGGTTGATCTTTGCCTTACTACAATGTAGAAACTAAGTTCACTCAGCAGATTTAACAAGCATAGTCCCAATAAGGTCAAAATAGTGCTGCTGTAGAATCCTTACTGTTTTCACTACTAATCAGAGTAATCCTTGAATCCTTATTGTTTTCACTACCATTCCAGAGTTCACTCGCTTCCTTCAATATGTTTGACTTCCTTTCCATACAAAGAAATTTCTGATACTGAAATTCTCAATTCAACTCACATTTTATTTGTGTTCATGACTGCTATAAAATGAATTAATTACAAAATAAGACTTACCCGTGTTTTTTTTATGTATATAGTTTTGTTAGACAAAATATCAATAACCTAAATTCATTATCATCATCTAGTGACAGAAGTTCATAATAAATATGACAAACTGACATTATAGAGGTCACCAAACTGGAACAAATAGCCAGCTCTTCTTAACATACAATGTACAGCCATTCATTAATCATGTTCCAAAGATCCCATTGAATGAATCAAGGCTTTTGTTACATGGGAGTTTGCTGCATACCTTTCATTAGTGTATGTAACTCCACTCTGAACACTCTAGATGGAGAAAAGACTACATAATTTTTTGAGACCTAAATTGTGACTGAGCATAACACAGTTCACCTGAAACTGATTTCATCAGCAGCTAATACCATTAAGGAATAAACACACTGGGAAGCAAGTTAAAGGCCTGCGCAAAGCATCTGGTTACCTACGTTACATAATACTTACAGCAGTGAGACATGAACTTACAATGCAAAATCCATTAAAAACTTAACGATTGTTCACAGAGCAGGGTGACGAGATGAGTGTTAGAAACTGCTAGTGACAGTAAAATAAAGAAATGGTCAGTGAACAAACAGTAGTAGAAGACAATTATGACTGTAATAAAAATGGAACAGATGTGGGCCAAATAAATTGATGATAGATGGACCAAGAAAGTTTTGTGCTGGATTCCACAAGACAAGAACTAAACTCCATCCGAACAGGCTTTGAAGGCCCAACGGTACTGACTGATTGCCATGTCACCCTTAACCCGTAGGCATCAGCAGATGTGGATACAGAGAGGCATTTGGCCAGCACACCGCACTCCCGGCTGTTGTCAGTTCATGAGACTTCTCAGTCAAGTAGCCCCTCAATTTGTTTCACAAGGACTGAGTGAACTCCACTTGCCAACAGTGTCCGACTGATCCAAACAGACAGACAGCCAGCCAAGTACTAGCTAATGGTCTTGCCACAATGGTAACAAAAGTTTCCACCATATCACTGAAGTTAAGCACTATCAGGCTTGACTACCACATGCCAAGAAAGACCAAAAATATGACCAAATGGAAGATGGATAGATGCCATTGGAGAACATGCAGTAACAGCGTGCATGCATATTTCCAAAGACTGTATAAATGCACATTAAAATCTTGAGGAAGCCTTTATTCAGCAGTGGATGTAAAATGGCTGAGGACTTACCATGATGATCAGCTACAAGATGGGCATTTTTCATGGAAATGTTTAGCAGACACGTGTAATGGAGAGTTAATGAAACAGGTGCTTTATTTTGGAGAAAAATGCTTTTAAGTTTTTGATATTGCCAAGAACAAAGTATCGCTGCTGGATATGAACACCCATAAAAACTGTGACAGGTAGAAAGCAGTGAATGCAAAAACATAATATACAAACTCTATATTCTGTTTCTCCAGTCACTGTCTAGAAATCTGTTATTTGTGCTACCAGTGGGTCAATCACCTTATGGGACTTCTGTAACCATGTCTGAAATGTTGGTTTTATCCCATAATAATTATATTACAATATAATATGGTACCATACCAGTATATTGGGTCTTTCTGTTTATTAAAGTACAATACATTTATTTATTATTTTTGTTAGGACACCTGCCAGTCTTTTTCCCATGTACTTTATCGTTGATGATCTCACTGCACTTCATAACCATTTTATAACATGTGCCTCTTGTACCTAACAATCATCTCTGAACAGCCTTAGAAAGTCATAAATCTTACTTGCTAGCTCCTTCATATGCCTATCACAAACTGTGACTGTTCTGTCACATTTCATTTAAGTATACAAGTTGCAACTCTCCACTTTTGATTATGTCTCCCATCATCCTCACAACAAGTGGGACATGAGAAAGGCACTAGTAGTTGCAAAAGCTAGGATAGTGCTGTGTAATTTTAAATCTGTCCATCAGCAGTGATGGAATTAGGTCTCCTAAAGTAGGTACTGGCCAGTCATTCTGTCTCTCCTTGTATTTTTTAGTTTAAGAACAGGCTGCATCATATTTGAGACAGTATTACCTATAGATATTGGATTATTTTTCGTATCAAGCAGGCGTTCACCATGTTTCAATGCTACTTTGGTGAGCTCTTCTTTGAGGTAGTTATACATTTCTTTCCTCTGTGTAACAAGGTTTTTGTACCCTGACACACCAAGTGAGAGAAGTGTGATGAAGACATCCATTGCAGGGCTGGAAGATGCACGGCCTGAAAAATAAAATACATGTAAAACCAAACAAACTCTCTTCCTATAACATAAACACAGAAAATGCACTTCTTTTTCTAAAAATAGCAATTTCATCAAAAATTATACTAAACTACAAATGGCATTTTGATGACCAGTATATATTGTGTACAAGATTTACAGTTACTTAATTAGCATGATATATAAATGAACAGGGGTCTTATCTTTATTTAAGTGTTCCTACGGATAAAAGACTAAATTTCAGCAGCCAACCAAATATCACAGCAACCAAGCAACTCTATTCTGCTCTCAAATAATTCATATAGTCTTAATTAGCAACTGATTGAACACTCTTCATCTCGGAATATGTCACATACTTTTACTAGTGGCATCTACAAGCAACTGTGATTCAATGTCTCCTTGCTGACCCAATAAGGACAATTTGCTGTTCTGATATAATAATATTTATTTAATAAGAAAATCTTCATTACATACTATTATACAAGGTCGTATCACCAACAATTTTACATTTCACATCAATACCTCTACCACAAATAAAAATACAAATATTATCATGATGTAAAAGCTTACAGGACTTCCTAGTTTTAACACACAATGGCTTATCAATAAAAAAATTAGTAGATGTTTCTCCAACACCACGTACTTGAGACATAGTTATCATGAATGTCCGATAACCAAGAACATCACGAGGAGGAACTTGCTCCAAAGACGTAGCAGTTGACTTAGTAGTTCTAACATACTGAAAAATCCAGAATTGTGCACTAGACGAGCAATTTTATGTTACTTCTCCACTTAGTGCCAGACTTTTACTAGTTTTGTAATAATGGTTCTTTGAATAAAGTAGTAGCTGCTACACGTATTTCTATTTTCAGAAATCAAAGTTAATGAAAAAAGTATCATTACCAAAGTATGCAATATGGCTATATTACCATGAAAAGAAACACACGATATACACTGAGGTGACAAAAATCATAAGATACCTCCTAATACCAAGCAGCAACTCGATGAGGCATGGGCTCGACAAGTTGCTGAAAAGTCCCCTGCAGAAATATTGAGCCATGTTGCCTATATAGCCACCCACAATTGCAAAGCTGTTGCCAGGGCCAGGTTTTGTGCATGAACTGAGCTCTCAATAATGTCCCATAAACGTTTGATAGCATTCATGTTGGGCATCTGGGTGGCCAAATTATTTGCTCAGATTGTCCCAAGCGTTCTTCAAACCAATCGCAAACAACTGGGGGTCGATGACCTGGCACAGTGTCATCCATGAAAATTCCATCATTGTTTGGGAACATGAAGTTCAGGAATGGCTGCAAATGGTCTCCAGGTAGCCGAACATAAACACTTCCAGTCAATGATCAGCTCAGTTGAACCAGAGGTCCCAGTCCATTCCACATAAACACAGGCCACAACATTATGGAGCCGCCGCCACCTTGCACAGTGCCTGGATGACAACCTGGATCCATGGTTCCATGGCATCTGTGCCATACTCTAACACTACCATCAGCTCTTGGCTAATGCAATCGGGACTCATCTGACAAGGCCACAGTTTTCAGTCATTTAGTGTCCCACCAACATCGTCACAAGCTCAAGAGAGGTGCTGCAGGCAATCTAGTGTTATCAGCAAAGGCAGACACACTGGCTGTCTGTTGCCATAGCCCATTAATGCCAATTTTGCTGCACTGATCTAATGGATATGTTTGTCGCATGGCCACATTGATTTCTGCAGTTATTTCATGCAGTGTTGCTTATGTGTTAGCACTGACAACTCTACACAAACGCTGTTGCTCTCAGTCATTAAATGAAGGCCGTCAGCCACTGCATTGTTCAAGGTGAGAGGTAATGCCTGAAATTTGGTACTCTTGGCATAATCTTGACACTGTGGATCTCAGAATACTGAATTTCCCCATGTCTCTAGCTCCAACTACCGTTCCGCATTCAAAGTCTGTTAATTCCCTTCATTTGGCCACAATCACATTAGAAACCTTTTCACCTGAGCACAAAAGTAGCTCCGCCAATGCATTGCCTTTTTATACCTTGTGTATGTGATACTGTATATGATATAGGGTTGTAAACTACTAAAACGAGTTTTTTACAAACGAATGGGAAAATTGGCAGAAGCCGACCTTGGGGAAGATCAGTTCGTATTCCACAGAAATGTTGGAACACACAAGGCAGTATTGACCCTACGACTTTTAGAAGATAAGTTAAGGAAAAGCAAACCTACGTTTCTAGCATTTGTAGACTTAGAAAAAGCTTTTGACGATGTTGGCTGGAATACTCTTTTTCAAATTCTGAAGGTGGCAGGTGTAAAATACAGGGAGCAAAAGGCTATTCACAATTTGTACAGAAACAAGTTGGTAGTTATAAGAGTCGAAGGGCATGAAAGGGAAGCAGTGGTTGAGAAGGAAATGAGACAGGGTTGTAGCTTATCCCAGATGTTATTCAATCTATATATTGAGCAACCAGTAAAGCAAACAAAAGAAAAATTTGGAGTAGGAATTAAAATACATGGAGAAGAAATAAAAACTTTGAGGTTTGCCGATGACATTGAAATTCTGTAAGGAACAACAAAGGACTTGGAAGAACAGTTGAACGTTAATGGACAATCTTTAGAGGAGGATATAAGATGAGCATCAAAGCAAGCAAAATTAGGATGATGGAATGTAGTCTAATTAAATCAAATGATGCTCTGGGAATCAGATTAGTAAATGAGACACTTAAAGTAGTAAATGAGTTTTGCTATCTGGGGAGCAAAATAACTGATGATGGTCAAAGTAGATAAAATATAAAACGTAGACTGGCTATATCAAGGAAAGCATTTCTGAAGAGAAATTTGTTAACATCAAGTATAGATTTAAGAGTCAGGAAGTCTTTTCACAAAGTATTTGTTTGGAGTGTAGCCACGTATGGAAGTGAAACATGGATGATGAATAGTTCAGACAAGAAGAGAATAGAAGCTTTCAAAATGTGGTTCTACAGAAGAATGCAGAAGATTAGATGGGTAGATCACGTAACTAATGAGGAGGTACTGAGTAGAATTGGGGAGAAGAGGAATTTGTGGCACAACTTGACTAGAAGAAGGAAGGGATCGATTGGTAGGACACGTTCTGAGGCATCAAGGGATTACCAATTTAGTATTGGAGAGAAGTGTGGAGAGTAAAAATGTACAGGGAGACCAAGAGATGAATACACTGAGCAGATTCAGAAGGATGTAAGCTGCAGTAGTTATTTGGAGATGAAGAGGCTTGCACAGGATAGAGTAGCATGGAGAGCTGCATCAAACCAGTCTCTGGACTGAAGACCACAACAATGACAACGACAACAGTGACGACGACAACAACAACAACAACAACAAAATGTGATACTACTGCCATTTGTGTATGTCCATATCACTATTCCACGACTTTTGACACCTCAGTGTACAATGATCTTGTCATTCCTATCAGTAAACTATAATTTAATACGACAGCTTGCATGTTATTGTGCTTTTGCTCACCCACTCATGCTTCCAATTTTTCCAACAGAAAATAATCTAAAACTGTATTTTCCACTGTCTTTAACAACTAAAGAATAGGCAGATGGTGGTACAACAATGTTTTCAATATATTTGGGACAAAATGTTTTTGCATGTTGTCCTATACACTAAAAATGCCTGAATAATACTGTCACATCATCACCTGCAATAATGCTCTTGTTCTTAGCATTTTAGCCACAGGCTATCCTGTTGGGACACCACTGGCTGCAAACTGATACACACTGTCCACTGACAAAGGAACATTTAACACTAGAACATCGAACAGGGTCAAAAGACACCTTCCAACTTTTACTTGAGCAGTAACAAATTAGATGGCAATTTCATGATGTATATGTTGAACAGTGGGGGAGGGGGAGGGTCAGCTGAGCCCTGACATACATTTTGTGATCAAAAGTATCCGGACACCCCAAAAACATATGTTTTTCATTTTAGGTGCATTGTGCTGCCACCTACTGCCAGGTACTCCGTATCAGCCACCTCAGTAGTAATTAGACATCGTAAGAGAGCAGGATGGGGCACTCCACGGAATTCATGGACTTTGAACGTAGTTAGGTGACTGGGTGTAACATGTGTCATACATCTGAACAAGAGATTTCCACATTTTTAAACATCCCTAGGTCCACCATATCCAATGTGATAGTGAAGCGGAAACGTGATGGGACACGTACAGCACAAGGGACTTTGAACGTGGTTAGGTGATTGGGTGTAACATTTGTCATACGTCTGTACAAGAGATTTCCACATTTTTAAACATCCCTAGGTCCACTGTATCCGATGTGATAGTGAAGTGAAAACGTGATGGGACACGTACAGCACAAAAGTGTACAGGCTGACCTCGTCTGTTGACTGACATATAACGCCGGCAGTTGAAGAGGGTCATAACGTGTAATAGGCAGAAATCTATCCACACCATCATACAGGAATTCCAAACTGCATCAGGATCCACAGTAAGTACTATGACAGTTAGGCGGGAGGTGAGAAAACTTGGATTTCATGCTCGATCGGCTGCTCATAAGTCAAACACCATGCCAGTAAAAGCCAAACGACGCCTCGCTTGGTGTAAGGAGAGTAAACATTGGACAAATGAACAGTGGAAAAATGTTGTGAGGAGTGACAAATCATGGTGCACAATGTGGCAATCCTATGGCAGAGTGTGGGTATGGTGAATGCCCGGTGAACGTCATCTGACAGCATGTGTAGTGCCAACAGTAAAATTCGGAGGCTGTGGTGTTATGGTGTGGTTGTGTTTTTCATGGACGGGACTTGCACCCCTTGTTGTTTTGCTTGGCACTATCACAGCACAGGCCTACATTGATGTTTTAAGCACCTTCTTGCTTCCCACTGTTGAAGAGCAATTCGAGGATTGCGACTGCATCTTTCAACATGATTGAGCACCTGTTCATAATACACAGCCTGTGGTAGAATGGTTACACAACAATAACATCCCTGTAATGGGCTGGCCTGCACGGAGTCCTGATCTGAATCCTATAGAACAGCTTTGGGATGTTTTGGAATGCCAACTTCATACCAGGCCTGAACGACTGACATTGATACCTCTCCTCAGTACAGCACTCTGTGCAGAATGGGCTGCCATTCCCCACAGAAACTTCCAGCACCTGATTGAACGTGTGCCTGTGAGAGTGGAAGCTGTCATCAAGGCTAAGGGTGGGCCAACACCATATTGAATTCTAGCATTACCGATGGAGGATGCCATGAACTTTTAAGTCATTTTCACCCACGTGTCTGGATACTTTTGATCACATAGTGTGACTCCTTTCAAGAATCTAGCTGTTCTCATAACTGCAAAGGTACTTGCTGCTTTGATCAACAACTATGCCTCAAATGATGATAGACATATTGTCAAAATCTGCAATGACACTTTTTGGTCATTTTTTGTGTTGCTGTTGTTACACACCTCATCACTCACATAATGTTTTTGCCCATAAAAGACCAGAGGGATGGAGGGTGAGTTTGCAGAAATTAGTAATTTTTATCGAAGGTTTATGTGTTGCCTTAATAGAAATCTCATTTTGTGTATTTCTTTCAATTCTTATGGGGAACTAACAACTTTTTAGCTGAACAGATTACAAGATAATCAGTGGGCTTAATTTAAAGTTATTTGTTTACTGCCCTGGAATACAGTGGACAAGCCAAAACGCAGCCTCACTGTGAATGCTGTTCTCAAACACAGTATGAGTTGGTTGACATTCGTAAGTAGACTGAAATTGCCCAGACTACTATCAAACGATTGCAGTTCCTGCAAATCGGGGTGTCGGAGAAGTTCCAGAGAGTCATCCACTTATGGTACCGGTACCAAAGGTACCTCAAGTACTATCCTTTCCTTTGGTTCTTGTCTTCTCTGAAGGATATGCAGCATCTGTCATTACTCATCCACTTGAATGCAAGTGGCATTATCAATGGTAGAAGTAGGCATCCTGTACAGGGTGGACAGGGACCAGGGAGGACGACTCTATGTGCCATACTGATCCCCCTGACCAAGACATATGAGGTGCTACCTTTCACTGAAACTGAAACAAATATACTGAGTCAGTGGGACTCACTTTACCTGTCTTGGGGAAACCAGCCTCAAGAAGAGGTAAACGCAGAAGGGTAGGGTCTATTAATAATAGGAAGTTCAAAAATATGGCAAACGATGGTACCCCGACGGAAACGGCAGCGAAGGACAGTAAAGGAAGCAAAAAACAACTGGGGCCATACGCACCCACGCCAAAACTAAGAACATGAAGACAGAGAGGAGTTAAAAAACGACTATATGACAGTCCCAATGGACATAATAGAAGACAGCTAAAAACAGGCGTGAGGAAAAAGGGTTAAAAAAGACACCATACAGAAATGGTGGTCCAAAACTAAAACAGGGTGAACCAAAACTAAAACAGGGTGAAGAGCTCAGCTGTAAATACTGAGCAGTGTGCCAGGAGCCGATATCGAACGACACGGGTGCCAATGACCAAGGCACACCCGACCCCATGGTCAGTCCAAGAGACATCAGTGTATACAAAGGTACTATCGTGAAGTTCCATGCATAGGTCGTGAAACTGAAGGTGAGAGACCAAAGCTGGAATAGTGTCCTTAGGAAGCGTATGAAGGCCAAGGTTAACATGGGTTGCTTCACGAAGCCAAGGTGGTGAAGGGTTCACACCCACTGGGAATGATGCAGGTAGTGTGAAGTTAAGTCACCGTAGCAAGTGCCGAAAGCAGACTCCAGGAGGTAACAGAGAAGAGAGAGATGCCAGAAACTGGTGATCAAAGGAATCATCAAATCATGAAGGAGGCATAGGATGTGTATCCACGCATGGCAGACAAACGACATGCATACCTGCTGAGAAGAAAGTCATGGTCGTAGGACAATGATAGTTCAGCAGCTTCAGCATACAGACCCTCAACCAGGCTAGTGTAAAAGGTGCCCATCACTAAATGGATATCACAATGGTGGATAGTGTTGAGATGGCTTAAGATGGATGGATGTGCAGATGTATAAACAAAGTGCCCATAGTCTAGTTTCTAATGGACAAGAGATCTGTACAAATGGAGGAGGGTGGTTCGATCGGCACCCCAAGAAGTACCATTGAGGACACGTAGGACATTGAGGAACCACCTACAGCGGCTGCCAGGTAAGACACATGGGAGGACCAAGAGTGTTTCCCATCAACCATGAGCCCCAGGAAATTCATAGTTTCAACGAATGGAAGGGCAACAGGCCCAAGATGTAAAGATGGTGGGAGAAACCAACTGCGTCGCCAGAAATTCATACAGATGGTTTTTTCAGTGGAAAAGCGAAAGCCACTGTCAATGCTCCAGGAGTAAAAGCAATCAAGACATCGCTGAAGATGCCGCTCAGTGAGACAGGTCCGTGGAGAACTGCAATAGATGGTAAAATCGTCAACAAAAATAGAGCCAGGGATGCTTGGTGGGAGACAGGCCATTATAGGGTTAATGACGATAGCAAAGAGGACAACGCTCAAGACAGAACCCTGAGGGACACAAGGCAGAACCAAAGCACACCTTGAAAACTCGGTCTTTTAAAAATGCCTGATGGAAACAGGACAGGCAGCCATGGACGCCCCACGTGTGAAGAGTACAGAGGATACTAGTTCTCCAGCAGGTGTCATGGGCCTTCTCCAAATCGAAAAACCACAGTCCGGGATTTCTGCAGAAAACCATTCATGACATGGGTGGACAAAGTAACGAGATGGTCAACTGCAGAACGCCGTGCTCGAAATCCACCTGATCTTCACAACTGGGAAAATCTTGTTCTTTGAAGGTTGCCAGGGAGGAGTAAAGCTGCCAGTGAGACTTAGTAAGCTGCCATTTGGGTCTGCATATGGACGGGGCAGGAGTCAGCAAACGGACAGCACACGGGAAAGGTCACTCGTGTAGTAGGTGTGAGACAGAACGGACCACTTAAGACGATGGGCAAGCTGGGCAGTGCAGAAGGATAGGTCCAAATGGAAAGAGGTGTGCATAGTAGGTGTGAGACAGAACGGACCACTTAAGACGATGGGCAAGCTGGGCAGTGCAGAAGGATAGGTCCAAATGGAAAGAGGTGTGCAAGGAGTCAGAAAGAAATATGAGTGCTCCAGTGTTAAGGCAGAAGATGTTAAGTTGATTAAGAAGATCAGCCAAGAGGGCACCTCTCTGACCGTTCCTCGGAGAACCCAAAAGGGGATGATGCACATTAAAGTCACTGAGCAGCAAAAATGGGCGAGACAGCTGCCCAATAAGCTGAAGGAAGTCTGCCCTGGTGATACTGAATGACGCAGGGACATAAATGGTACAGGGGGAGAAAGTCAGGTGCGGAAGGAAAAGGCAAACGGCAACATCTTGAAAATGGGTGGTCAGTGAGATGGGTTGCTATGAATGTCATCCCGTATGAGCAGCATGACGCCCCCATGAGATAGTATGCTGACCTCAGGGGGAAGGTCAAAACGAATCGGTATGAAATGTGAAAGCACAAAGCGGTCGCGAGGGCGCAATTTCGTTTCCAGAAGGCTGAGTACAAGGGGAAGCTGCAATGCTAAAAGCAGCTTTAAATACTCTTTGTGGGACCGAAGACCGCGAATGTTCCAATGGAGGAGAGTCGTGATGAGGAAGAGACGTAGGGTTGTCACCTCGGCGGCTGCCAAGTGACAGCTGGTGAAGAGTCGCTACTACAGGGTACAGAAGCAGGAGAATCCTGTTCCATGGGGTCCACAGAAGCATTGGCTTGCTTGTGCGGTCAGCCTGTGGACTCCAATGCTGAAAAACGGTTGGTAGTGCATAACAGTGACACAGAGATCGACCAGGCTAAGGCATCACGTGGCGACACCGTCAATGAGGATCTTTGAGTTGGTGAAGGAGAAGGCCATTTGCCTTTGGTGGACTTCTTCGAGCCTTTCTGGATAGAGGAAGACTTGGGTGTTGTTTGGCTGGAAGGACGGAGAAAGTCTTCACGGGAGTACTACTACTGTCCTTTCCAGCCTACCGGTTGTGTAGCTAGTGGCTTCGCCACTTGAGGCGAGAGTTTGATGGCTTGTTGCACAGCTGGACAGGGGGATTGTGATGCTACCTTGACACTGGGCGATTTCACAACCTCAGAGCTGAATTGGAGGTGACACATCTGTGTGGCCATGTCCCTCTTGGAGCGAGGGGTAATAAGAACAGAACTATAGGTGCCAGGCGGGAGAATGCAGGGTTTGCGACTAGCCAGTAACTTGCGAGCCATTAGGTAAGGGCGTTTTCCTCTACCTGGGTCTCTTGGACAGCCTGCTCATCAAGATTCACAGGGCAATCCCGAGAGAAGGTGGCATGGCCGCCATTGCAGTTGATACATCGGGTAGAAGGAAGCGAACAACTGCCCTTGTGTGCATCGTTACCACAGGTGACACACATTTGGCTGGGAGTCGACAAGACATTCTAGTGTGATTGAAACGGTGACACTGGTAGCAGCGCATCGGGTTTGGAATATATGGCCAGACTGTGGTAATTTCATAGCCTGCTTTGATCTTGGACAGAAGCACCACTCTATCAAAGGTAAGAAAAAGAGTGCAGGTGGGCACTAAGGAGGAATCTACCTTCTTCATTACACAATGGATGGCAGTGACACCCAGATCAGAGAGGTAAGATTGGATTTCAACCTCAGTTAGACTGTCGAGCAGTCTTGTGTAAATTACACCACGCGAAGAATTCAAAGTTTTTTGGGCCTCGACACGAACATGGTACTCATGGAGAAGCGAGGCACCAAGTAGTTGTTGTGCTTGAGAATCAGAAGTAGTCTGCAAAAGCAAAATGCCATTCCGTAACCGAGAGCAGGATTTCTCAGGGCCAGCAATGGCATCAACACATTTCTGAAAAATAAACAGATTTACCACGGCGAAGAACTGACTGTCTTCAGTACGTGAGACCACGAGGAACTGTGGTGCAGCAGGAAGGGTCTTTGAATCATTAGCCTCTTTACGTTTACATTTCGTAGCTGTTGATTGGGAAGATGATTGACTCATTGCGAGTAAATCCCCCACGACTGCCAGCACTCCTTCCAATTGGTAGCCCCCTTCGCAAGGGGCGCATCCGCCTTAGGTGATTCTTCACACCTCACGAATATCTGACAGAGGGACCAATTGGCAATTTGGGAAGGTTGCAGCTCAGGCAATCACCCCTCCCTGGTCCTGGCCTGTCCCAGGGTGTACGTGCGAACCCTACCTGTGGAACCAGGACTGGGAATTACTTGTTGCCAAGTCACTTGTTATGCATCAGACGTGTCTGCCGGCATTTAGGAGGGTACAAAGAGGAAGAATAAAGAAGAGGAATCTTGAACACTGAAGTGGAGGAAAAGAGAGGAGAAGGGAAACAAAGAAAGAAAAAGGTACCGAAAAACAAAGGTGAGACTGTTCTTACGTCAGCGACAGACAATGCAGAACATTCCCAATAACATCCCAGACATGTTCCCCAAGTGAGGGGAAAAGGATAACAAAAAGGAAAGACATGCAGCACAGATGGGAAAAAATGCTGCAAAGACTGGGGCCCCATGGTAGCCAAGCACAAACCTGCCAAAGAGTGGCAAGCCCCCTGGGGGCAATCAACATGGTGAAGAGGCTATTCCAGCACCCCCTGAGGGAACAGTGTGAAACCAACTGCAGACTGTGACACGCATTGGAACAAATTATTTTTTTAGGGAGCACATTGTGCTCATGTGGGAGCGATCTAGATGGTTGTGAAACAATAAACTGGTACCCAAGATCGCAGGAATTAATTTTATTCCATGATTACCGGTTTCGGCAAAACTAAAGCCGCCATCATCGGATCTTAGGACACATGCAGATTACATCATCAAGGCAGAGAATGGCGATATTAATAGTTGCCTATAACACGCAGGCTTTACAAAATTGTCATATGTAGCACATAGGCGTCCAAGAGAGATGACATTATAAATGTGAAGTGTCTCCATCACATACAAGCACATTATTTGACAGCTGTTGAGAGTCACCTTCCAAAAATGTTTATGCCATACAGGCTCCGCAATGTGCAGTAAACTGGCTACAGTTTAGAGTACATGTACAACACAATCATTCAATAATCAACAAACATCAAAGCACTAGAAACAGGGCTCATGACAAAAATTGCAGATCACAAACAATGACCTATACTTAGACCTTAAAATGTCATCAAATGAAGAAATATAAACACACAAATATAAAAAAAGTCACCTATAACAAAATAAAGACCTATAGCAATCCTCCTCTCATCTCCTCGGTAGCCCAAAACAGTAATGTTAAAATTCAATCTGTCATGTGAAACCACCTAAAACAGAAAACAATGTGTATCATTGCACCAACATTCTAAACACCTTCAACAATGAGTTGTAATAGATTTGATTTTTACTGATCAGTTGATCATTCACCAAATTATCCTTATCAACATGCAGATGCGTAACAATATCCAATTCCTCAAGCAAATTCAGCTTTTTCCCTTCTGAGCCAAGTATAGTGACTGGCAAACAGATCTGTTGTTCCACGCACAGTTGATACTGCATTTATACTTGTGTAAGCATGGTCCGATGCTGTGCTGCTGAGGTGACGTTTGTTAGTGTGATTACAATGACAAATGGTCACTTTTTGAAAAGTGTTTCTGTCTTCTTCATATATGGGGTGGCTTATTTTCTCTTTTTTTTAAAAAAAATCAGGACTGCCTCTCATTGTGTATGACTTTACGATGAATGGGTTTTGTATGCAGTTCTTTTTCATAAGTTCTAGTATATATTTCAGTTCATGTACTTATGTAGATGTAGAAGATGCGAACACGTCCTTCCATCTAGTATGTTCTTAATGGATTGTTTTCCCATTTGAAAGAGAATCTGATGATGCCCCAAAATGATGAAATGGGTAATTGAAATAAATAACCTTTGCAACCCAGGCTGTTTGTCAATCTGAAGTAATTCGAAAGAGATGCTTTACCAGCCGACCAGAATGGAATGGAATAAATTCTACATTCATAAAAATTTTTGGAGTTAAAGACCAATTTAAAAATATAAAATGACACAAATGAGCATATTTAAATATAACAAGTACATACCAGGATACATTCGAGATATTCGCTCAACTAGCCCTTTATCAAATCCTGCTATTATTGCACCACCCACAGGGACAAGGAAATTTTTGTCAGTGCTCTGTACAAACACATCCACTCTTCCTTTCCTGTAAATTGTTTGACAGTGTATTCCAAGTAAGCAATATGTGAAAGCAATGAGCACAGAATTCACAATGAAACAAATAGGGTTAGATATTACTTCATTACTTACCTTGCTGCTTCTTGAATTATATGCATACATCGTGAGCTTTGTAAACCATAAGCGTTATTTATAACATGTGGTATATTGTATCTACTGCATAAAACTGCAACTTGTTCTACAGAATCACTAGCTCTTGGAGCAAAGCAGCTCGTTGTCGTCATGATGCAAGAAATATTTTCTGCTCCTAAGGTTGCTATCTGATGCTCCATTGCTGTTAGATCTGTTCGTAATTCATCACCTGATGTTATGGTTTCAATTATAATGGGCTGCAAACCTATTAACACAAAAATATAAATATAAATAAATTTAAATGTTATTTACAGTGCTAATAAAAATCAGAAAGCCAAGTTTTTTCAAGAACTTATCACAAATGAGGTATGCTGATCTAAAAACATTAAAAGAACAGTTTTCTAATACACAAGGGCTTTAAAAAAATCTGAAAGTAATGTGTACAATTTAAAAGACTGGTGTAACAAACTAATCAATTTATCAACTATTTTCAGTTACTGGTGGTTGCCTTCCACCATTTTTACCTTCTGGTGAAGTTCAAAAACTCATTTGCACTTAACTGATCATTCACTGTCAACGAGTACGTCAATTTTGTTGAAAAATGTAAAGCATGATATATCAAGCCAGAAAAACAACTGTAAACTAATACACCAAGACAAATAGTTCCTTATTAATGCAAACAGAGCTGTTTTTGCCTTCTTATCAGACCTTGTTTCAATAAAATTAAACAGCAAATACTGTATTTTCTAGGCATGCCTGATTAATGATGTACTTTCGGGTGTTCAGCTGAGTTTGTATTACCATTTTCGTACAATATTTCAATGACTTGGTCAGTCATCACAATACTGTGCAAAAATGGCAATACAAATGACTGAAAAGCTGGAAGTAATCCATTAAACCTAGAGAATTTTTTAAAAGGAATGTCATTAACTGTTGAGAAAAAACACTGTAGTCTTTACCCAGCACAGAAAAAGGATTACAGGGAGAGAGATTTCACTCATGGCTCGGTTCAAGTTTTGTCTGCTGATGCAACTTAGACAGCTCACTTGTTAGGTGTCTCAACTGAAGCTGTCACATGCAGATGATTATTATGAGCACACATATAGTATAGCGTCATACTTGTGGTTGTGGTGGTTGTGAAAGAGAAGGCAATGTGTGAAAAAACAAGGGGTAGAGCACCTTGGACTAACTGGAACTTGTAAAAAAGATAAACACAAAACATGTCAGAAATAATGACAAACTGTAAAATAAAGAGGTATAAGATAAAACAAGAGTTAATTTCGGATTAAGCTCGTCATGTAAGTTTGCACGTGGTATTTATTCAGCACTAGATATAAAGTGGCTCTTAATGATATAATCAAATACACTGCCTTAAAGCCATTTATAACAGAAGCAAATCATATCTACCACTGAAATGTTCAGATTGCACTGGAAGTTCAACATTTTTCACAAATACAGATTAGATACAAACTAAACATATATTATAAATCTCACCTGCCGTTATTATACATTTAAAGCAAGCTTTTTGGTCAATTCTGGACCAAAGAACATATTTGGCATCTGGCCTTTCCTGTTTCAGAGTAAGCATGCACAATACCAAGCTCATTCCAGTGGCCATAGGAACAACAAAACAACCAGCAGTAGTCTTAACACCTGAAACATTAGAATTTGCAGACCAAGTTTAAGCTTTATATTATGTAGCATTATTATGTAGTATCACAACATGAAGTGAAATATTTCAATTTAATATATAGCTCAAATAATAATTTCTCTTATAAAATGTGATTGAGTAGAGCGCGAGACAAACAAATATGCTATATTAAGAGAAAGAATTTAGTTTCCAAGCGTACTACCACTGAACTAGAGATTGCAGCAACTGAGGGAAAGCTAACAATAGAGTCGATTTTCCCCCCTTCACAAAGGTTCACAGTTGCAGGCACTTATAGCGTCATTTCAATAACATTAGATAATTAAATTTTACTTTAAAAAGTGATATCCTCTACTATTCTAAAAAGATACCATCACTGTATACTTTGTCTGTACACATGGTCCTACAATTTGATAACACCACGATAATTCATGTTCAGGGAAGGGACTTAAATCCATTTTGCTTTTTGCAAGGAATATTCTGCTATCTGCATGAAGTAGCATTCCTCAATGACTTAATTTGATGCTGCAAGCAGTCATTAACCCTCCTCTCTTCCCTAACTTCACACATACTCTTTGTTCCTGGATAAGCAACAACCACAACACACAAACCACGTTACAGTTCTAACTGTGTATTCTATCTATTTGGTCTTTCGCTAGTCTTGTGGAACCTTTGTGGATCCTGTAATGTAAGAGATAGAAGTGATGACAAAATTAGATACTGAGATGGCTCATGATAAGTGATCAGATAGATCAGTCAGTACAACATGGCCATGAAGAGGATATTCACGTTGCTGCAACAGTTCAACTCACCCATGTTTCCACAAAAATATAACATACAGCAAATATTTTTTACAAATATATCTAGCTTCCTTAATTACCTGAATATGAAAACAGTTATAACTGCACCATCATCAAAAGGACTCATAGTATTTATGCCATAATCTGTTCATGTTTTGCAGTAGACATTATTTTGACCATCAATTATAAAAATGTAATAACTGATTCCAAGCGAGGCATATACTGCATTCCTGAATTGTGTTGACTATAAAACACTGCTAAAGTAAATTAATTATTATTTATTGCATTTTTTTAGCTTCTGGCTCCAAAGAAGTGTTGAATAGTGACAGAACTACAATTTTCAAAATGCTTGTAGAGTTTCAAGTATCATATGGTTGAAGGTAAAAGATCAGTAATTTTACACTTCTGAAAGAAACATGTGCACAACTGAAAGTACAGATGACCTTCAAACAACTTCGGCACTACAATGAAATGCGAAAAGTACAGCACGCTAAAGGACTAATTGCGGTGTGCAACCAGTATTAATGTACATACAAGAAACAGCATTCCAGCATCATTTGATATTGCCCACATTCATGCACACTACAGTTATTAATTATTTAGGAACTGTGGCATGGCAAGATATTTATAATGTCCAAGTCAACTGTAGTTATCATCATAGGTCATGAGAGGGTCTGTATTACAGCATACATCACACTGAAATGTGGCCTTAATTTTGAATGTTCTGCACATTTCCTCAACCACTAACTGTCTGCAGCCAACAAGATTTAGTCTCCTTACAGGCTGACTGCCATGTGTAATACTGGTCAGCAATAAGTGCTCTCCTCTTGACTGTTACATGACCATAACTCACTGCTGCTTAAATTTTACTCATTCTGGTCGACATCACAAAATGTATCTATCTGATACCTCTAAACTTTGAGAACCAGACCTGTAGTGACATGCCGCATATTCACAAGGTGCGGGCCGACGGCTTTAAGATACGGAGCTAGCCAGCTTTGACTCAGTTACATGTCTACCACTGCACAGAGGTTATCAGACTTATTTTGAGCCACTCTGGGCTACGTATCTATTATAATTTGTTTTTTACACTGAATAAAGTTTGTTTTGTCAGACATCACGAGTTGGTCTCTTTCAGATTAAACACAATGGCAATGAATAGGGTCATAATTTCATGTGTTTTTCAGTAGTGCACTTGAATTTAGCATTTTGTCTTGGCATGAAGTCTCTGATTCAAATGTTGATGCAGCAACAGAAGGACCTCATCACATTCATACAACAGGTTTGCCAGTATAGCTCTCCAAAAATTCATCTGCAGTTCCGTTTCCTCCTCAGTTCCCACTGTTCAACAAGGGGGCAGAAGATTGAGAGGCATACGAAACCACTCACAGCAGCATTTTCACATCTTCCACATTACGGATGCACGCGTATGTGATCCACCGTTTTTGTGATAGATTCTTCCCATCTTGTGTCGGATGTTGCGGCAGTGGACCCCATTGTGGCAACCTTCCTTGTCGTCATTTGACACCTTCACTGTTGTTTTCCTATTATCGCACCGCACATGTGTCATGGCCACTAGGGTTGAATTTTACCAGAGAAAGAAACAGCACCATCAGTCTCAGCATGCCCGGGCAATTTCCCTCCACAACCTTAGTCTCAAGTGCCATTTTGTCACGGACAAGTCAAAATAGTCATAAACAGATGTCACGGTTTGCAATGTTATCATCCGCTCCACCCTAGATGAAGAAGTCCAGCAATGGAGTCTCCAGCTACAAAATCCTTCCCTCATACAAGGTCTCACAGGCCGCTGGTCAGCAACTGGAAGCCCAGTCCGATGTCACAGTGGTACAGAGTTGTCCAGAGGTGTCTGGGAAGGACGACATTGTGGCAATGCAAACTGGTTGATCCAGTGGCTCCCCCAAAAAACACATACTGAGTTCCTGCCACTGTTCTCTGTTGCCATCATGTTACTCCAAACAAGACACTTTACAGTGTCCCCAATGTTGGACCACCTGCCATAAATGTTGGCAAAAAGGCCACATTGTGGTAGTCTGCCATGCAACTGCACAGAATGCAGCATTAGAGACCATGGATATGGATCTTCAGGAACTGTCATCGTCGGCGACAGTTCCAGATCATGATTGAAACAAGGTTTTCATTGAGATGTTACTTCTCTCTTGACAGCTGTTACTGCAGGTAGACATCGGTGTACCAGTTTCCATGATTAATGCCCAAACTCATTCAGACCTCAGCTCTCGGTAATCGTCAGACGCCTCAGGGAATACAGTAAACAGCAAATCCCCTTGCTTGGCCAATTCATGGTGGAATTCACCTGTAAATCCAGTGACTCGACCCATTACTTTTATTGTTGTTCACGATGCTAGTTCAGCAAACCTTTTTCTGTTTGACGCCTTTCAGGCCTTTGGCTTTTCAGTCATGGACACTATACAGTGCTCCGAATTTCAGCATATCTTTGCGGAAGGCCTGGGCTGCACTACAGACTTATAGGCCACATAACCTAGAAACAGTTGGCTCACCCTAGATTTTTTCATGCTAAGCAGATCCCCTGGCTCTCCACTTCCAAGTCAACCGGAAGCTGGACAGGCTCACCTCTCTTGGAGTCGTGATCATTTCCTCTAATGAATGGGCCACACCCCTTACCATTGTTAGGAAACCCTCTGACAAATTGCACCTTTGCAGTGATTTTAAGGCCACAGTGAATTCACAGTCGATGGTCAACACATACCCATTGCCATGTCTTGATGAACTGTTCACACGCTTAGATTCTCCAAACTTGATCTTTTCAAAGTGTATCTCTAGTTACCCCTTGATGATGAATTGAAGCATATCATGGTCATTAATGTGCCATTCAGCCTTTATCAATACCATCTGTTGCTCTTTAGGGTGGCATGTGCCCCCGCAATTTTTCAGTGCTATTTGGACCAGGTCACGTCCAATTTTCCCCACTACTTCAACTACCTGGATGACAACATCAAAGGTGAACTACAAGTGACAACCTCCGAGCCCACTTTCAAAAACTCCTGACATAGGTCTGTGTTGCAATTTACAAAAGTCCAATCTTTTCCAACGCTTTCTTGAGTATCTGGCCATCAGTTCGAGGCAGGGCATCTAACTCAAGGATAGTCTTGTCAGTGGCATTATGGACTGCTACATCCCTTATCGTTATGTGAACTGCAGGCTTTTTCTTTTTTAGGTAAAACTGCCTATTACCACCAGTTCATTCTCAGGATGTCCACCAAAGTGCACCCACTGCATCTCCTTCTCTGAAACGGTGCTCCCTTTGTCTGGTCTTCAGTGTGCAGCCAGGCCTTCACCACACTAAAGGAATGGCTCTGCTCAGCAACGTGTCTACCTATCTTTGATCCCAACAAACCATTGGTTTGTGAATGCCTCACAGCATGGCATTGAGATGGTCCTCATCCATCAGAATGCAGACACCACGGAGCAGCCACCGGTGTTTGCATCCAAAGCTCTCAGTCCAACACGGGTCCAGTACTCTCAAATCAACAAGGAGGCTCTGGCCATTGTGTATACAATCATCAATTTTTTTGTATGGCACCAAATTCCAACTTGCTATGCACCACAAGCCCTTAATCTCATTATTTAGTCTGTCTGCTCATATCCCCAAGAAGGCAGCTCACAGGTTGAAGAGGTGGGCCTTGTTCCTCTCCTAGTACAAGTGTGACATTCATTTTCACCCTACATGGTGCCATGCCAACATGGATGCCGTATCCTTGCACAGTTGGCTCAGACCCCAACAATAGCGAGGAGCTCTTGTGTTTTCTTTTGCATGTCTCCTCTCACCAAGCAGTAAAAGATTTTCCAATCACTGGTGCTGGAGTCACCAAGGCAACAGTGGCTGACCCATTCCTCAGGCAGGTAATCCCTCTCATCCAGCAAGGTTGGTATTCATCATCCATGGCACTTATCAGACCCGCTTCACAACTATTCGGTCTTGCACCATCGTCTCTCGGTCTCAGATGGGGTCTTCCTCATCTCCACGAACAACATAGTTCCCCGGGTAGTCATTCCCGGGAGTTTGCAGTGGAAAGTTTTACAGCTTTTATGTATGAGGCACCGGGGTGGTTCCCGTATTAAAAACCTTGGCTTGCAGATGGGTTTACTTGATCAGCATTGACAGAGAACTGGAACACTTTGTTGTTGCGCATCCTCCGTGTGCTAGTCAAAAAGACAGCTTGCAGGTCATCGTTTCTCCATGGTCTACAGCAGCTCAGCCCTAGGGATGCATTCATGTTGATTTTGTGGGTCCATTTCTGAACATGTTGTGGCTAACTGTCACTGACACATTTTTGCATTTTACATAAGTGATCTGGTGCAACGTTTTTTAAAGTGTAGGTTAGTACCATAACATACTTCTGATTTGTGGATGCACTCTATATTTCTGTCCAAAAAGCAGCTATTAAGTGTAAAGGAATAGCAGCATTTTTTCCCTCTAAGTCGTCTTCCCATTGTTTACTAAGTATTTAAATTTAGACTGTGCAAACACACACACACACACACACACACACACACGCTAGTGTGCAATACTTTGCATGATGCGTCACTGGCAAGTAAACTTGGACCATGCATGGAAAGAACTGCTACAATATAGCACAAAAGGTAACTGAAAGAAATATGCAGTGTTTTCTCACCTCTCAACTAAGAACAGTAAGTAAGGCATCCAGGAACATTGTTGAACATGATCATTTTGGTGGTCTAGCTGTTATGCTGTGAGGAGGCATAATGTTGCATGGGCACCCTGACCTACAAACCTTTGAACATGGTACACTCACTGGATAATGTTATTGCGACGCTGTGCTCCTTCCTCATCTTTTCAGGGCTGCATTCGACCTAGTTCGTTTTTATCAATGGCAATGCACGGCCACATCAAACTGCACAGGTGGAGGAGTTTTTAAAACAAGAGGATATTCAGTGGCTGGACTGACTTGCCTGTTCCCCCAATTTAAATCTCATCAGGCATGAGTGGGATGCATTGGAGTCATGTATGGCAACATTTCCGAATGCATCAACGACCATCCAGCAATGGTGAACTGCACTGGAGGATGAATGGTACACCTCACCACAAGAACTCCTTACCAACCTTGTGCCCTGCATGGGAGCACATTGCAGAGCAAGCACTGCCCTATTAAGCACCATGTCCCACCTTTTGTAATATCCAGGGGATCATTGCAAATAGCAGTGACTTCAGTGTAATTATTGTGCTTATATATAAGTGTCGTTTCTGTTCATCTAATTGCGTATTTCTTTCAGTTACCTTCTGTACAATACTGCAGCAGTTCTTTTTATGTAAGATCCAAGTTTCATCGAGCTACATTACCTGGCAACACCACACCATGCGAAAGTTCCTCTCATCCTTAAGTTTCGCATACCAGTTTAACATAATGTAGCATAGTGCTATTTTTTCTGTTAATATAGTATACAGAAATAATTTTTAACTGCTGAATCTATTTCTGTTAATGTGTATCTCAATTTGTCCCACATGGTTATCTTTTATAATGGGATCTTTGGAATGTGATGGATAGATGAACTAATTAATTAATAAAACTAGCACTGCATAATGAATTGAACCAAATGTTGACGCTTCAGTTTTGTCTCATTATTCTGGAAAGTAACTCAGATTATCTGAGCAATACTGCAATTTGAATAGCAAAGAAATTCCTTTGATGGATTATTCATGACATTGGTCATTTAAATATTCAGGACAACCAATGTTTGATACTTGCTGACTTTGATGCATTACGTAATGACATTGTGGTGTGTATTTTTGGTGTAGTATTTTAAGGTTGGTGTAGAAGAAGAGGGCTTCTATAACAGGTGCGATGCTTGAGGCAGCATTCTCTGATGAAAAATTTCAATTTCAGAAAAAAATGTGAGGAATGCTGCTATTTGTAGAAGGCCATTTATTGAGTTGAGGTGTAATGGATCTAACTGTCAAATATATGAGTTGTATCTTGGTGCGAACCATGGTTGATATGCTGAGCACCATAAGTTACTCCAGAAGTATGTTGTATTGGTGGAGAGTCATCATTGTAGCAAGGAAATGAAACTGGTAACGGTTGTCCCTTCCTGAAAATGCTACACTTTTATATGGTGCTGTGGGAAGACAACTTGTCAAGATTTATTCAGTGCGAAACCTGGTTTGAAAAATTTAGACTGGCAATCAGAAACATATTTTTCTTGGTTTCTTAGTTTTTGTAGCATCTGTGCGTGTATGTGTGTGTGTGTGTGTGTGTGTGTGTGTGTGTGTGTGTGTGTGTGTGTGTGTGTGTGTTGATGAAGGCCTTACTGGCTGAAAGCATATTTGTGACAGTCTTCTTCTTGTGCCTATCTGCGACTCAGCATCTCCGCTATATGGTGAGTAGCAATTTTCCTTTTCACAAACTTATGAGTCTACTTTGGAAAAAGTGAAGTATGGAAAAGGGAAGAAAGTTGTGAGTACTGGGATGTGTAGAACTGTTGCATCAGAGGATTATGGTTCCAATGATATTTTCAGAGTATTTGAGGAGAGAATGAAGACTGTGCTTTGTGGGGTTAACAGCAGAGTTGAATTTTTTTGCTTTTTACAGGGATTTGGGGAAAAGGGTTATAATCAACTTTAAATGATAGACTGGAATTTGGAAATGAGACTGCATCGCATACTAATACAACAGAGTGGCTGGGGGGGGGGGGGTTGCTGTGGGGGGAGGGATGTGATGGGGAGAGGGTTTGGAGTGAGGGTAGCGAGCATCCATTAAACCCATTTTCGAGAGGAGGGGAAGAAGGTGATCTACCTTTTAGGATCACTTAGATGGGTACTGCTGGCAGAAGAGTTTGCTTGATAATTATTGAGCTTTTCAGTGTTTTTCTTTTTTAACTTATGGAAATGATGCACGAACTAAAGGAAGTTGGCTGAATTATGGGAGGGGTGTGGGAACGGGAAGGATTGGTTTGGGTCTGTAATTTCAGCTTGAGATTTGGGTGCTGATATGGTGGTACAAATTCTTTGTATTGCTGATACAAAGGGGACAGGTATTGGAGGAATACAAAACCCTGGATGGGAAGTTTTATGTCTGTTTCTTTTGGTTTATTCCAAAAAAGATGTTTCTATATGTTTTACTTAAATTTAATTTGTTTAGAGTTTATTGTATGAACATGGCTATTGGTGGTTGTGGTGGACAGGTTGTTTGGAAGAAAACGTGTATGGTAATTTTTTTATTATACTGTTTCTACTTTTTCGATGTTTGATTTGTTTGCTGAATGGTGTTTTATTTTATGGTTTCTTTGTATTTTTCTAGTCTAAATTTTTTGTGTAATGGTGTTTTTAAGTAACTATGTTCTCAAAATCTATGTATTTCATTCCTTATTTCCTTTAAGAATGTAGTGATGTATGTATAGTGTATGACACGTACATCAGTTTTGCTGTACACAATGACACCATAAGCACATTCCTATAGGTGTGTTATTTGTTTAACTCAATTTCCAAATGCATTTGCAAAGGAAGATACAGAAATAATGATGCAGTTTAATTTTCGCACTGCTGTAGTGATAAATGAGACAGGTATTAGTGTCAGTTGCATGGAGAAACAGCTGATCCCATCAAAATTAAATGAGGCTCTAGGGCCTGATGAAATCTTCCCCTGATTCTATACAAAGTTTTTCAGTGGAGTTAGCTCCTATTTTATTCTTAATATAATGCAGATCCCTCAAACAAAAGACTTGGGACCAAGGGTTAGAATAAAGCACAGGTCACACAAAGCTACAAGAAGGCTAACAGAAGTGATCCACAAAATTACTGTCCAATCTCACTCACAACCATCGGCTGTTGAATCTTAGAACATATTCTGAGTACAAAGACAATGAGATACCTCAAACAGAGTGACCTATATGCCAACCAACACAGATTCTGAAAATATCAGTTATGCAAAACCCAACTTGCACTTTTGTCACACAACATACGGCAGGCCATGGGTCAGGGTAATAAGATGGGTGCAGTACTTTTGGCTTTCAATAATCCTTTGACTCAGTACCATGCTATGTTTATTAACAAAAGTACAATCATATGTGGTATCAAACAAAATTTTTGACCGGATTGGTGGGGAGGATGCAGCAAGTTATCCTGGGTGAAAAGAAGTATATAGGAACATTTGCTATTCAAGTTGTACATTAATGACCATTAATCTCAGACTTTTTGCAGATGGTGTAGTCATTTATAATTAAATAGTGTCTGAAAAAAAGCTCCACAATTATCTTGACAACCCAGGTAAAAGTTCGATGTGGTGTAGAGATGGTATTTGCTTTAAATTTTCAGAAACGTAAATTGCACACTTCACAAAATCCAGAAAAGTAGTACCCAATGATTATAATATCAGTGAGTCACAACTGGGACCAGTCAGCCTAAACAAATACATGAGTATAGAAATTTGTAAGAATATGACAGGCTCAGTTGCAGGTAAAGCTGGAGGCAGAATTTGGTTCAGTGACATGTTGCTGGGAAAAGACGGTCACTGTACAAAGGATGCTTCTTGCAAAACACCTGTGGATCCTACCTTACAATACTGCTCAGGTGTGTGGAACCCATATGAAATAGGACTACAAAGGGGATATTTAACATATACAAAGAAGGGCACCACAAATAGTAACAGGTTTGTCTCGCTCATGGGGAGCATCATAAGAATGGCGAAAAATCTAAACTGGCAGACAATTTATAACAGAAGTAAATTATCCTCCAAAAACCTTCTGACAAAGTTTCAAAAATGAATACTAACTGAAGAATGTAGAAATATATTTCAGCCCTCAACATAGCACTCTGTAGCAATTGTCAATACAAGACTAAGCTAATTACAATGTGCACAGAGACATTTAAACAGTCATTCTTCCTACACTCCATGTGTGAATGGAGTACAAGAAACCCCAAAGTGGTACCCTTTACCTTGCACTTCACAGTGATTTACAGAGTATGTATATAAACGTTTGTGAATACTGTTTATTCACAGCTCGTGAGTTCTGCATAACTGAGTTTATCCTGATTGTCAACATCATCACAGAAAGAAATAAAGCTAAGATTCAACAAGGATGAGAATGGAAATTGGTCATTTTCTAAAAAAGAAAGAACCAATCCTGGCAGTCACCTGATATGCTTTTTTATAACTGAAGCATATAATGCATGCAAAAATCCAGGAAATGTTTTTATCCAGCAGTGAATATCAAATGGATGGTGATGGTGGTGACAACTTCCTAATATGAGTACAGTACCTTAACCATTTCCACCTTAATCAGTTCTGTTGACAGACATTATACTGACATAAAGGAGAATAGTAGCCATTTATTAAAGGTTCTCTTAGTTTATATTGCACAAGACTGATCTGAAATAACAGGTACAAAAAAATTATTTGCACTGTGCAAAAGAGGTTGGACATAACATCATCGTTAACAAGCAGAGAAACCGTTATCACAGATAAAAGATTAAGACTGAAATTTTTCAGTTTGTATTTCTTATATTAAACAAAAATTGCAATCTTAGAGACCAACATGTTTAAACATAAAAGGGAACTTTCAAAAATCTGTCATACACTCAAAACAAACACGAGTGATTACTTCTTGTACATTATGACAATCACAATACAAAATCATGTAACAGCAAATAATTAAGCTTTAACAAATAAAATAAAATAAGAGCTGTCACTTAAAAGAAACATTATGCAGATGTTTAAAAGGAAAACTTCATTCTTCAGCAGATAATATTACCCATATAACGGATCACATCCAGGACAAGAGAATTTGTGAGCTTGTTCATGAGACTGGAACCAGCAGCTTTTGGCTGTACTTCCCCCAGGTCCCCAGAACGCCCAATGCCATGACCCAGTCGATAATGTCTTCTTGCCACAAGTGCTGAAAGAAATCAAGTACTGAATATGAACATCTGCAGTGTGTAAACTTAGCATACTACACTTCAACAATAATATGACATATAGCAACAGCATAAACCATAAATGAGGTTTCCCTGTTACATACATTCATTCATCAGTTTCATTCAGTTTGCTAATTTGATGTAACACAAATGAATGATGAAAATGAATGAGCAGAGGGGAACAATGTTTTGAAATTGAGACTGTCTAAATCAAAAGCTCATTATACTTGAAATCTGAAACTCTCACCAATAAGTGTCCATATCATCTATATTATTACCTGCATATTCCCATCCAAAAGTCACGAAAAACAACAGGAAATGATGGTACCACACCCAACAAAAAAAAAAAAACATTCATCTAAAGAAATATGTTAGATGAAGAAAATTCATCCAAATAGCTACTTCATGTTTGTAAACATCAGGTTCCAATACACTTCTTTACCCTATGAAGTTTGTTCTTCTCTTCCTACTGTCAAATTTAAGTGACTTCTACATCTACATCCATACTGTGCAAGCCACCTGACGGTGTGTGGCAGAGGGTACCTTGAGTACCTCTACCGGTTCTCCCTTCTATTCCAGTCTCTTATTGTTCGTGGAAAGGATTGTCGGTATGCCTCTGTGTGAGCTCTAATCTCTCTGATTTTATCCTCATGGTCTCTTCGCGAGATATACGTAGGAGGGAGCAATATACTGCTTGACCCCTCGGTGAAGGTATGTTCTCGAAACTTCAACAAAAGCCCGTACCGAGCTACTGAGCGTCTCTCCTGCAGAGTCTTCCACTGGAGTTTATCTATCATCTCCGTAACGCTTTCATGATTACTAAATGATCCTGTAACGAAGCGCGCTGCTCTCCGTTGGATCTTCTCTATCTCTTCTATCAACCCTATCTGGTACGGATCCCACACTGCTGAGCAGTATTCAAGCAGTGGGCGAACAAGCATACTGTAACCTACTTCCTTTGTTATCGGATTGCATCTCCTTAGGATTCTTCCAATGAATCTCAGTCTGGCATCTGCTTTACCGACGATCAACTTTATATGATCATTCCATTTTAAATCACTCCTAATGCCTACTCCCAGATAATTTATGGAATTAACTGCTTCCAGTTGCTGACCTGCTATTTTGTAGCTAAATGATAAGGGATCTTTCTTTCTATGTATTCGCAGCACATTACACTTGTCTACATTGAGATTCAATTGCCTTTCCCTGCACCATGCGTCAATTCGCTGCAGATCCTCCTGCATTTCAGTACAATTTTCCATTGTTACAACCTCTCGATATACCACAGCATCATCCCAAAAAGCCTCAGTGAACTTCCGATGTCATCCACAAGGTCATTTATGTATATTGTGAATAGCAACGGTTCTACGACACTCCCCTGCGGCACACCTGAAATCACTCTTATTTCGGAAGACTTCTCTCCTTTGAGAATGACATGCTGCGTTCTGTTATCTAGGAACTCTTCAATCCGATCATACAATTGGTCTGATAGTCCATATGCTCTTACTTTGTTCATTAAACGACTGTGGGGAACTGTATCGAATGCCTTGCGGAAGTAGAGAAATACGGCATCTACCTGTGAACCCGTGTCTATAGCCCTCTGAGTCTCGTGGACTAATAGCGCGAGCTGGGTTTCACACGACCGTCTTTTTCGAAACCCATGCTGATTCCTACAGAGTAGATTTATAGTCTCCAGAAAAGCCATTATACTCTAACATAATACGTGATCCAAAATTCTATAACTGATAGACATTAGAGATATAGGTCTATAGTTATGCATATCTGTTCGATGTCCCTTCTTGAAAACGGGGATGACCTGTGCCCTTTTCCAATCCTTTGGAACACTACGCTCTTCTAGAGACCTACGATACACCGCTGCAAGAAGGGGCGCAAGTTCCTTCGCGTACTCTGTGTAAAATCGAACTGGTATCCCATCAGGTCCAGTGGCCTTTCCTCTTTTGAGCGATTTTAATTGTTTCTCTATCCCACTGTCATCTATTTCGATATCTACCATTTTGTCATCTGTACGACAATCTAGAGAAGGAACTACAGTGCAGTCTTCCTCTGTGGAACAGCTTTGGAAAAAGACATTTAGTATTTCGGCCTTTAGTCCGTCATCCTCTGTTTCAGTACCATTTTGGTCACAGAGTGTCTGGACATTTTGTTTTGATGCACCTACCGCTTTGACATAAGACCAAAATTTCTTAGGATTTTCTGCCAAGTCAGTACATAGAACTTTACTTTCGAATTCATTGAACGCCTCTCGCATAGCCCTCCTCACACTACATTTCGCTTCGCGTAATTTTTGTTTGACTGCAAGGCTTTGGCTACATTTATGTTTGCTGTGAAGTTCCCTTTGCTTCCGCAGCAGTTTTCTAACTCGGTTGTTGTACCACGGTGGCTCTTTTACATCTCTTACGATCTTGCTTGGCACATACTCATCTAACGCATATTGTACGATGGTTTTGAACTTTGTCCACTGATCCTCAACACTATCTGTACTTGAGACAAAACTTTTGTGTTGAGCCATCAGGTACTCGGTAATCTGCTTTTTGTCACTTTTGCTAAACAGAAAAATCTTCCTACCTTTTTTAATATTTCTATTTACGGCTGAAATCATCGATGCCGTAACCACTTTATGATCGCTGATTCCCTGTTCTGCGTTAACTGTTTCAAATAGTTCGGGTCTGTTTGTCACCAGAAGGTCTAATATGTTATCGCCACGAGTTGGTTCTCTGTTTAACTGCTCAAGGTAGTTTTCAGATAAAGCAATTAAAAATATTTCACTGGATTCTTTGTCCCTGCCGCCCGTTGTGAACGTTTGAGTCTCCCAGTCTACATCTGGCAAATTAAAACATCTGGCAAATTAAAATCTCCACCCAGAACTATAACATGGTGGGGAAATCTACTCTAAATATTTTCCAAATTATCCTTCAGGTGCTCAGCCACAACAGCTGCTCAGCCAGGGGGCCTATAGAGACATCCAATTACCATGTCTGAGCCTGCTTTAACCGTGACCTTCACCCAAATTATTTCACATTTCGGATCTCCGTCAATTTCCTTCGATACTATTGTACTTCTTATCGCTATAAACACTCCTCTCCCTTCACTGTCCAGCCTGTCTCTGCGGTATACATTCCAATCTGAGTTTAGGATTTCATTACTGTTTACATCTAGTTTCAGCCAACTTTCTGTCCCTAGTGAAATTAATTTCCACTATGATTGCAAGTACTTTCCTAAAAGTCTGTGGAATGTAATTTGATGAGTACGGAGAGAAACAGCACTGACACACATTTAACACACATGAAAATGTGAGAAATTCCATGAGTGTATCAAAAATTAGTGAAGAACATAACATTGCCACAAGCAGAAGAAAAAACATAGGAATACAGATGCAGTAATTCTGTGGTTCCTTACATCACAACATTACATTAGATAACATGTATTGCATAGAAGACAGAAACACATTTCACACAATTAGAAAATTGTGCAGAAGGATAGCACCTGTAACCACTATGTGCATTTTTAGTTGTTCCTATTTTCCATACACCACAAGTTACATATAATTTACAAATACAAGATAAACACGTACAAAAAGCTAATAGTACTAACTGGTCTAATATATTTACATATAGTTTGTACGTAACTCTTACTGTATTTGCTGAAAGACATTGACTTGAAACAGTAGAATAATCTCGTTAGTCCCAACTTCTGTTTTGCTCTTCAATTCATTAATGTATGTGTCTTCTTCACATCCCACTTTCATTTCTTTCACAGTTACAACAAACATTTCTTAATGACATTTATACTGAAATACAGCTTCTGATGCTGTGTAGTGGAGTATAATTTTATCAACCTACACAAAATAAGAGAGGAATGGGAAAGGACATCAGCTATACACTTTTCAAAGTGTGAATTTGAATGCGGGTCAACCTTATCACCACTGTGCCAAGTGCTCAGTCCTGACAAACAACCTTTCCATGATGCACATACAGCACCATTCACTTGTTTGTTAAAGCTAATGAGCACTATTATGAAGGAGAATCTTTATTAAGCCATTCCTCATCTTCACAATCATGTAGTTTACATCTCTGTGAGCAAATGGAATCCACAATCTAATCTAATCTAATCTATGCATCCACTGGCCACCCAATTTTCCAGCATCTCTACCAAAAGTATTAATATGTTTAAACGAAGAGGCACATGGGAAAGAACATATCCTTTAATTACAACTTCGCAACAATGGCCTGTTATAGAAGCTACATATGTAAGTAACATCAAATGAGGAAGTTCTGATTCCACAGTCATCTGAAAGGAGGAATACAGTCCGCATTTCACGTATTTCTTTACAAAAAGAAAAAGATACATTTTTAAGTTAATTCAAAAACAACTTAGTAAGTAATTAATGCTATTAAAAAAACACTACTGCCAATTGGATTCTGTTTGTCACCTTAATTCATCACATTTGGAAACTTACATACTCTGAAAACAAATCAGAAAATACCTCTTATGGCCCCATAATATGACAAGTAGTTGGTTCCCTAATTCCATTTAATTTGTCTCTATTGTGCAATATTTCTGCCTGAAGTAGAGGATCTCATTTCATTTCAGTACATCAGTGCAATTGTTATTCTATTCCTTTCTATTTTACAACAAGGCAAACAAATTATGAGCAACAGCCACAGAAAAAATTATTTCAACTGCTCTACTCTTGGCAGGATTGCCTATTTTCCAGGCCTTTCCAATAATAATGTTTGCACATTCACTGACCTGTCACACTTTCTGCACATCATCTGTCAGGATATCTTTGTGTTTACAGCTCAGCTGTTCTCTTCACATGCCTTCTGCATTCTCCACAAACAAGTAAAGTATCTAGTTTGTCTTGGTTCTTGAAACAAATTTAATTTTTAAAACTAATCAGCACTTTAACAATGCAGAATGTATGCTACATTTCCTCTGTGCCCATTTTATATCAGTAATGCAGTGGTCCAACTCACTGTTTGTTCCTTATCTCATGTGACAAGTTTCATTATTTGGATACGAAATAATGAACTTCTACATAAGACAGCAATTAGTTTCATGTTCCAAACAGATAAATCTTAAGTTCTAAATATTATCATTTCTTCAAAACTACCAATCAGATTTTGAACAGTGAAATGTCTTTTAGAGCTACGATACTAGCAGCAAAAATTATAGTAATTTCATTTGAAAATGTGAGGTTGATACTAATAAACCTGTAGTTAATATAGTTATGGAAAGGAAGTATAAGTCATTTCGTGAGACAGTCTCACAATTGTTATGGGTGAACACAAAATTATGAAATATTTAGATGAACAGTTTAGCTGAATCACCCTGCATTTGGGCCAACTTTCCATTTAGCCACCTGTAACTTTCAACAAGATGTGCAAAATCTAAATGAGACAACAAAGATTGTGTTGCTGTAAAATAGTGATATCCATACGAGTTCACTTTGAGTAGCTGTAATAAAAAGAGGTTTATACTAACAAAGTGTATTCGAAAATATAATGAGAATTTTGTAGTTTAGTGTGTTATGGTTTCCAATTTGTTGTGTAGGTAAATGTGTCAGAAAATTATCTGTACAGTGTTAGTCATATCAGATATTTAGTTTGTAGTCAACTGTAAAAAAGGTGTTTTGCTAGCATCAGAGATTGCTTACTTTGTATAAAAATTGATCAGAAAGCCCCCTATTACATTCATTATAAAAACAGAATAAAGTGCAGTACAGTTTTAGAAATGACAGTATTGTGAAAAGGATAAATTGCTACTCACCACATGGCAGAGATGCTGAATTTTAGATAGGCACAACAAACAGACTGTCAAACATGTAAGTTTTACAGCCAAAAAGGCCTTCATCAGAATTAGACAAAACACACACACACACACACACACACACACACACACACACACACACACACGCAGGTAACACAAGTCATACACACATCACCACAGTGTCTGGCTGCCTATGTCAGATTGTGAGCAGCAGCGTGTGACGGGAGAAGCACTCTAGATGGTGGGACTAAGAAGGGGGCTGGGGTGGGAAGCAAGAGGAATAGCTGTGTAGGGATGGGAGATGGAAAAGTGCTGCATACAGGGACAAGACGCAGAGAGAATAGGGCAGCCAGGTGCAGCCAGGAGGTTAGATGGAGGGCAGGGTTGGGGGTGACGGCAGCAGAAAAGGAGAGAGGTAAAAAGATTGTGGATGTGTTGGTAGAACACAGGGGTGTGTAGTGTTGGAGTGGGAACAGGGAAGAGGATAAGTTGATGTAGGACAATAACTAACGAAGGTTGAGGACAGGAGGGTTACAGTAACTTAGCATATAATACAGGAAGAATTCCCACCTGTGCATTTCAGAAAAGCTGGAGTTGATGCGAGGGATCCACATGACACAGGTTTTGAAGCAGTCACTGAAATGAATAACATTGTGGTGGGCAGTGTGCTCAGCAACTGGGTGGTTCAGCTGTTTCTTGGCATCAGTTTGTCAGTGGCCATTCGTGCAGACGGACAGCTTGGTGGTTGTCATGTCAACATAGAATGAAGCACAGTGGTTGCAGTTTAGCTTGTAGCTCACATGACTGGTTTTACAGGTAGCCCTGCCTTACAGGATAAATGACACTTGTGACCAGACTGGAGTAGGTGGTGATGGTAGGATATGAGAGACGAGCCTTGCATCTAGGTCTATTGCATGAATACGAGCCATGAGGCAATAGGTTGGGGGCGGGGGTTGTGTAGGGATGGACGAGGTTATTGTGTAGGTTTGGTGAGTGGTAGAACACCACTGTGGGAGGTGTGGGAAGAATAGTGGGTAGGACATTTCTCACTTCGGTGCATAATGAGAGTTATATGAAACCCTAGTGGCGAATATGATTCAGTTGCTCCAGTCCTGGGTGGTACTGAGTCATGGGGCGAATGCTCCTCTGTAGCTGGATGGTGGAACTTTTGGAGGTGAGGGTGATGAGAAAGAAGGCATGGGAGACTGTTTCTGTTCAGGGTTGGTAATTATAGTCTGTGAAGGCCTCAGTGAGACCCTTGTTATATTTTGAGACATACTGCTTGTCACTACACATGCAAAAGCCACAAGTGTTTAGGCTTTATGGAAGGGACTTCTTGGTATGGAATGGGTGGCAGCTGTCAAAGTGAAGATATTGCTGTAAGTTGGTAGGCTAGTATGGACAAAGGTACTGATGTACCCATCTCTAAGATGGGAACAACGTTCAGGAAGGTGGCTTGTTGGTTTGAGGACCAGGTGAAGTGAATAGGAAAGGAGGTGTTCAGGTTTTCAAGGAATGTGAATAGAGTGTCCTTATCCTGGATCCAGATCACAAAGACATCATCAATGAATCTGAACCAGGTGAGGGATTTGGATGTCTGGGTGATTAGAAAGGATTCCTTTAGATAGCCCACAAATAGTGTGGCTTAGGTTAGTGCCATGCGGGAACTTGTGACTCAGTACCACACAAACTGGAACAACTGAATCATATTTCCCAACACGGTTAAAACCACCTCTTGTTCTGTAATGAAATGAGGAGAGTCCAACCGACTATCCTTCCCAACCTTCCCACAGTGGTATTCCATCGCCCACCAAACCGACACAATATCCTCATCCATCCCTACACAACCCATGCTCCCAAACCCTTGCCTCATGGCTCATATCCCCGTAACAGACCTAGATGCAAGACTTATCCCATACATCCTTCCACCACCACCTACACCAGTCCCGTCACAAGCATCACCTATCCCATCAGAGGCAGGGCTGTCTGTGAAACCAGTCATGTGATTCACAAGATAAGTTGCAACCACTGTGCTGCATTCTATGTGGGCATGACAACTAGCAAGCTGTCTGTCTGCATGAATGGCCACCAACAGATTGAAGCCAAGAAACATCTGGACTACCCAGTTGCTGAGAATACCTCTCAATGTTCATTTTAATGATTACTAAGAATGCTTCCACAATGTTCATCATTTTAATGGTTGCTTCACAACCTGTACCGTCTGGATCCTTCCCACCAAAACCAGATTTTTCTGAAATGCACAGGTGGTAATTCTCCTTGCAATATATCCTACGTTCCCGTAAGCTTTCTGGCTTCAACCTTCATTTGTCATTGTCCTGTATCCACCTGTCCCCTTCCCTTTTCCCACTCCTGCACTAAAAAGCCCTCTGTTCCACCAACACACCCACACACACTTTACATCTCTCCTTTCCTGCTGACCCCCCCCCCCCCCCCCCACGCCATTCCCAACCCTGCCCTCCGTCTAACCTCCCGACTGCACCTAGCTGCCCTACCCTCTCTCCACCTTGCACCAGTATGCTCACACAACCAGCACTTTACTGTCTCCCACTCCTACACTGCTAATACTTACCCTCCCCACCCTTCCCCCCAGCACCCCACTACCCCCACCACCCACACTGCTACTCCCATCATGTGTTGCTGCTCGCAGTCTGACCTTGGCAGCCAGAGACTGTGGCCATTTGTGTGAGAGTTGCATTCATATGTATGTGTGTGTGTGTGTGTTGTTTAATTCTGATGAAGACCTATTTGGCCAAAAGCATAGTGTTTGACAGTCTTTTTACTGTACCTATCTGTGACTCAATGTTTCTGCTATATGGTGAGTCACAATCCATCCTACGGTTCACAATATTGTCATTAGCCCATCCTGAATTTTCCATTGTTTTGTTTTGCTTTGTTTTTATTGTCTAATGCAGTACTATACTCTGTGCCCATCTTCCATTCTCTTCTTGCCTGTGTTTCACTTGTCACCTCCAAAATCGCAATGCATGCTCTACCTATGAGCCACACTGTAACAAATCTTGTCCGTGCACAACAGATGGCTACAACACTGCTCTGACTGTTGATGTAGCATCTCTTGTCCCACATTACTCCCGCTGATATCAGTAATCCTAGACCTTCAAACTGGTCACACTCCCTGCCTCACTCTCAACGTATTTTCACATGTTATTCTTCATACCTTCCTGTGCCACGTGAACTTCTACTTCATCCCACCAACTCCTCCCCAACCCCCCATGCCTGCTCCTCTCTTATTCCAGTTTGCACATATTAGCTTCATGTAATCTAGCCACATCTGTTGACCCTCTTCTTTGCACTTATCTGACCAAGGACCTGCAATCCACATTACATCCTCTTTATTTGTTTTTTTCTTTGATTTCACTGTGTTTTCACATTAATTTCAGTTGTTTTTACCTTTTACTATAGGCCTTCTCCCTGTGGTTTCATCTTGTTTCCTCATCATTCATCTGTTTCTTCCCCCCACCCCGACTCCGTGATTTGTCCAATGTATTTTGGTATTTTTTGCAGGTATTTCTACATTTTTTTACATATTTTAATGAATTTTTATCCTCCACCATGGACCCTTGCCCCTTCCATCTGCATCAATACAGAAAAGATTCCGTATTTCTCGCCAGAACGAACTCCAAAATATTTTTCCTGTGTTGTTGCTAGGCTCATGGAATGCCCCCCAAATGGCCTTACCACCTAATTACCCATCATCAGTTACAACTCCTCCCTTCATGATAATTGCCACCTGTTCATATTCTGCCAGCCCTCAACCTTCACCAACATAGACTTGCAAAACCATGTCAATCAGGCCCAAACCATCTTGCAATACCTCCTCTCCATCCATAAAATTCTCCTGCTATGCAATCCCAAATTCCTGGATTCCATATCACACAATGAAACTACTGCCCTCCAGGAACGAGAGCAGCATGTACATCATCACCCTAAAAAAACTCTCCAACCTGTTCACTTCCTACTCCCGTCTTGGTCTACATTATCAACCATCTCTACAACAACCTCCAAACCTCCCCCACTTCCTCCACAGCTGACAAACCCCGCCTCGCAGACCTACTACATTTACCCTATCCTCAAAAACTCCCTCCCAACACCCCACAGAATCGAGAACCTAAGCAGACCGAACAAAAGTCATAAACCTTTTCTCCAAAACACTTATACCCACAGAAGTGTAAGTCCTTCTCTAAGGTCTCACCTTCTGCCCCACTGCCAAATTCAATCATACTGTATTGTGAAAGACCTATCTCCTTTTCTCTGAAAGCCTTTTTTTTTCTTTATTGTCCTTGGGGCTATTATTTCATAGCCAGTAAGGCATGTCAATAATTAACAACATAATTAACACCACAACCTGATTCCAAAAGAGCCAATAATTGCAGGATATAATGATCACACACTTCACAAAATAAAACATCCCAGAGTGACCAATTTTGGCAGAACATAGCATTAGTGCTTTGTTTTAAAAGCAGAATATTCAACAGACATCAACATCAAGATACAATTGATACTGCTGTTTAATTCGATGATTACAAATGACGGTAGCATCCTTCCACAAGATACAATCAAACATCACAACCAAGTTGATACTTACTGGTGCTTTTGTTCTTCTTTACCTCTGTGATTTCACTTACTAGTTTTTGCAAAACTAATGTACCCTAACAGAGTCTTTTACACTGATCATTCCACAGGCCAATTCTTAAAGGACTAATTAAATAAAATGCCTTATCATTTAAGGATACAGGGTACTTATAAATGGTGGAAAAATAGAAATTTTTTATGGCTTTATTAAATTCTACAGTCTTTCCTGATTACATTGATACATGCATTATAGGCTTTCAAATGAAAAATGACCTATATATACCAAGTTTTAAAGTTATGGTCATGTATGCTGCCACGCCCCCTTTATTTCTGTTACAGAAACCAGTATTATTTCGAAAAGAACTGTGAACCTTCTGTTTCCAGCATTTATACATATGATACATGGTATATGTTGGTAACAGTGCAGGTTTCTTGTGCCTGTAAATAATTACCTTTGCCAGTATTTACTTTTGTTTAGTTGAAGCAGTTTGTTCAGGTGTTACTGAATGTATGTTGCCCAAGTGCTACAAATATTTGTGGAAGTACAGATCCTTTAGTGTGCAAAAAATAAAAATTATTCCAAGCATCAAGGAATTCATTAAAGAAAATTCCATGGTAACCAGCTCACACACAAAGCAAGCCACACTGTTGAAAGTAACCTATGTATCAGTTCTTCAAAGAAGAAACTCCCACATGGCACATCTCCTGGTAATTCAAATTTTTGTGCTAACAACGATGCTGTTTGTAGTGGATTTGTTGTTGTTGATGTGGACATCTTATCTTCTTTGATAAAGAAAAGTGGCCAAATGTACACAGTGTGATTGTGTAGGTTGTCTGGAAATAACTGAACAACAAAGTATCAGGAGGGGTTTAGCGTCACAATTAGTTGTTATGTGTAGATCCTGCAATAAATCTACCTCGAAAATGACTTCAAACATTGTGCATAATTCATATGATGTGAATTTGAAGTTAGTGTATGCAATATCTGCAATAGGACAAGGAAAAAAGGCTGCTCAAACGTTTTGAGGTTTGATGGACTTCCCTCCTCCTCCATCTCCTCCTAGTAGCTTCAGCAAGTACATAAAAATACTTTTAGGTGCCTTGACAGTTGTGTCTAAAGCATCTATGAAACATGCAGTAGAAGAAACTAAAAATATTAGTGAAACCAGGGACACTGCTGTTGCACTTGGCGGGATATGGAGATGGGATATGGAAACATCAAGGAGATCATTCCTTTAATGGTGTTGTGAGTGCTACTTCTCTGGAGAATGGAAAATTTGTTGTTGTTGAGTGCTTATGTAAGTACTGCCACACCTGCTATGGTAGCACTGAAGGACATATTGAACATCAGTGTTCTAAGAATTATGATGGTTAAGAAGAGGTATGGAGTGTGATGGAGCTCTAAATATACTTCAGAGGTCGGTGCCCATTTATAACGTTAGATATACGAAGTACCTACGTGATGGGGACTCCAAATCTTTCAATAAAATTAACAAGTTCAATGTTTATGGTGATACCTTGGTAACAGAATTGGAGTGTTGAGGACATGTGCAAAAGAGGATGGGTGCTAGATTGAGGAAGCCACAAAGAGAAACAAAAGGAAAGTTGCTATCTAATGGAAAAGCTCTGACTGGCCGAGGCAGATTTACAGAAACCGAAATAGACACCCTTCTGAGTTATTATGGACTGGCCATTAGACAAACTGCACCTCTGAATGATGTTACAGCAATGATAAAAGCTGTATGGGCCACCTACTTTCGTAAGTTGTCCACAGATGACCACCCTGCTCACAGACTTTGCCCTAAAGGAGCAGATTCTTGATGCAGTTACCAAATAACACAGGAAAGTGGTCAAAGATGCTGTCATAAGCATTCTCTTCCTGAGCGTGTTACGAATGAAATAAAACCAAATTTTAGAGACCTGAGTAACAGTGTTTTGCTTAGTAAATGTCTTCATGGGGACACTCAGAATACAAATGAAAGTTTCAACCATTGCATATGCAAAATATCACCCAAAAATGTTTTTGTAGGACTAAATACAATTAAAGTTGGTTTACTAGATGCAGTGATATGTTTCAATGATGGAGTGATAGGAAGGTTGGAAGTCCTGAGAAATTTAGGCATAAAATGTCACTCTAATGTGGAAGATCAATTGCTTGCGTGTGACAGACAACGGGTGCATGAAGCTGAAAGCTTCGCTCTTGCTTCGCTCTTCCAGTTAGCAAAGAAGCAAGAAGTGCTAAAAGGAATGCCAAGAGGAAGCTTGGAGATGAAAAAATGCTGCAGGATGAAGATTATTCTTCAGGAATGTTCTGAGGCACAGTTTAATTGGACTCATATCTTCATTCACAATTTCCCACAAGTTGTATTTTTCAGAATTCAGGTACAAATATTTCCTAAAGTTTATAAAGCATTGCTCTAATTTTTTTCTGTAACTTGCAATAGTCCATACTCATGTAGTAGCCCTAAGCTTTACTGCAAAATCAACTAAATTATAGAAAAAATAACATTTTTATTAAGAAAAAAATTATGAATATTAAAATGTAAGATGTGATTTTTTTTGTCTTTGTAATATACGTAATAAGTGGAATTAAATAAGTCTAGTACCTCAGCCATTATGTCGTGCACATCTGGTAAGAATTTGGTCTCTTTCAAATGTGTTAACATTGGATTAAATGGTACCTCAAATTTGAGGAAGCATTTAGGGAAAAAAAAATTGCATCAATTTCTTTGTAATTTTTTTTAATAACCCTAATCAGGTTCGAAAATATTCAAAATACTTCTAATTTGTTTAGAAAGAGTGCTGTATTATCTGATATCAACAAAAAATCTGTAAAACCTATACATTATAAACATTGCCTGAAAGAAATAGGTGTTGATATTTACATAATACTGAGCCGGAAAAGTAGCCTGTATCCTTAACAGTATATTAAAAATCAGTTAAATGCTGTTTTAAAATACAAAGTGAATGCAAAAAAGTTAACACTCTCTGTACCAAAGACAGGAAAAAATCTTATTCTGTGTATTTGATATCTAAATCTGTGCAGTCACCTGAGGCAATTCTCGCTTCTCTCTCACCAATGCCACAGTTACCAGGGAAATTATTACTGTCCATCTGTGACAAATCAGTGAGAAACATCTCTATAGTGGTGTCATCCCATCCCTCTTCTGGCCATTTTCTCTGTAAGCAGAACACAAAAATCAATTTTCAGCAGTAGAGACAGAAGACCAAAACATTTTTCCACTACTGCTAGTATGTTGGTAATGCATTTCACATAAGCAATCGGAGGGCAATTTTAGGTATCAATGGGAGGTCACAGATCAATCAATATTATCAATGCTGAACATAAAGCAAAACCTGTGGTTGCGGTTAGGTTAGGACCTACAAGTTTAGCTTAATTTCATCAACCCAAAACAGGCCTTTTGTTATTCTGTCACTGGCAATATAAAACTAGATGTCAACACACCATCTTGCTTCCGAACACCCGGTGAGAGCCACCTATGTCTAATTTAGATTAAAATTATTTTGTGATTGTCATTTGGCCAGTCACTAGCCAACTTTAGTGTGTGTGTGTGTGTTTTTTTTTTAAAGAGCCACATGCTCAATGTGTTGCTCGTTTAGTTGCCACAAGTGAAGCCTCATCAAGCATGGCTGGCAGCATGTCCGAAACTTTGCCTTCCCACCCTCGCCCCTCCACCAGCTCAACCACTGTAATATGTCAATCAAATAGTTATTTTATTCAAGCCATAAACATGGTGGAATTTGTTCTCAGCACCACCACAGCATCTACCAATCATGCAGATTTTTATGAATTTAAATAGCAGGACTAAAAAAATTAGAGATAATGCGTCCACAGCATTATACCGCTAATTAAAAATATTATTTATATAGTATATAAATACTCAGTACATTAATACAAAGAAAAAAACATTAGTTTACAAAATTATTTTTCATATTTACTGAAAGATAGTAAGCATATCAGTTTACTGTGGAAATAGCACGAGACTGTGCAGGCAGAACTTCAGAATATAACTTACAAAAGTATAGTCCTGCCAGTAAAAGAGAAATACGGATTAGACATTAATCAAGGAAGATGAATTCTCTGCTAGTCACATGCTGAGTTAGATTCAAGTAAATTTTCATACGAACACTTGTTTTAATGAATACTACAGTTCTATTATTATTTGATGCAACAGCGACGACATCACCGAAATATTTATGCTACGCAGGGTGCGAGAAAGTTGACAACTGGTTTTTGTGGAGAAATGTTATCTGAATTGCTAATGACCTGCAAGAAAATATTTGTCATCACAAATGTAGTTTTCTTGAAAATAAAGATAGCATATAATTGCTGTGTCATCTCATCTTATTTTTAATTTGATAATAAACTACAGGAGATTATTGAAATTATGTTGGGGACTAAAAACCATTCACTTACGCATTCACAAAAGTTGTCACTCCTTCAGTTCGTACTGCAGAACGGAAATCATTCTACTAAAGAACTTCCTTATACCATAAAGTGATTTCATTATTGTAAATCAATGAATATTTGCTGCTCCTCTTATTTTTAATTTATTTATCTTTCCTTTCATCCTCCTTTCTCTATTTTGCCAATTTATTTAGGGTGAAGTGGGGTAAGTGTAACCATGGGGTTAGTGTAACCACGGCTTATGGTGCCTTAAAGAAGCTGTATTTTTACCTCTGACCTATCACACATGTTAATTTACTCCTTTCTTTGTTATATTTAACCATAAGTTGTCAAATCTGACATAAATTGGTAATTAATTTTTGGACTTGAATTGACGTCTACATTTTCACTCTGCGAGAGAGTGACATGCTCTGAATTTGGTGGTCTGTCATTTTCGCAGCTTTAAAGACAACTGCACAATTTTTTGGTTACAAACTAACTTTTGCATGATAATTTCAAATATGAGGTTCATTTTACTCTACTGATAAAGCTCTTGATATGCCAGGCATGGTTACACTTACCCCAACTTTTTCCCATGTGGGGCAAGTGTAACAAATCGGCTGGGGCAAGTGTAACCAGGGGGGGTTACACTTGCCCCAAACAAACTTACCGGAACAGATTTATTTAAGCCATAACCCTGTTTTTGCCATCAGACTAGATCAACTAAACTGACCTTCCTGTGTGTGAAATCTAATTGGGACCAAAAGTTAACTCATCACCAGAGACATCATCAAGGGGTGAAAATGAGCAAACGTGACTGTTCCAATCTCCTCACTGCTGTATGGAATGAAACACCACCTGAATTTGTGAAAAGTGGTTTTCAAAAAGCAGGAATATTCCCTTACAGTAGAGAAGTAATTGATAAAACTAAATATGATCCCGAGGCATATAAAAGATATGTAGCTCATACCAAATCTTTGGCAGAAACTAATCCATTGCCAGCTCTCGATAATGCAGCCATAGACTGTGTGGAAACTATGTCTCTAACAGAAAGTACTCAGATTTTTGGGAACCTTCCAGCTGAACAACCTCCAGAATTTTATAGGCCTACATCTACTGAGCCCTGTAGTTCTCTCAGTATCACAGTTCTTTCTCAAGCATTCCTAAGCTAACCAATGTTTCATTATGTTCTGGAACTTCTGATTTGTCATTTGAAAGGTTATTATTGGAAACAGTCCAACAGTGTAGTCCCACTGGTAAAACAAAGAAGAATAGGATTGCACCAGGAGCTGAAGTTATCACTTTTCAAGGTGCCATCTATAAAGAAAAAGATTTTAAAGGAAACAAGAATAATAAGTGGAAAGCAAAACAAAAAAGCATTATCGGCATAAAAAAGGGCTTGGTAATGAAAAGTAAATCTTCCAAACAAAGTGCTGTTACTTTATCCAAAATGGCATCTCAGAATGTTGTGCAAAAAAAAAAAAATCACAGATTGCTCACGTGGGTAACAAGAAAAAAGACTGGAAGTTGAATCAACAAGTGAAGAAAGTGAAACTGAAGGAGGCCCATCTTTAACAAGTAGTGATGAAGATGATAACACTGGATGATCTCAGGAAAGAAATGATAAGCTGTGAAGAAGAAGAAGAAAAAGAGGCAAACTTTTTTGAAGCTAAAGATAAAATTACAGTTGGAAAAGTATGTTCTGGTAGCTTTTGCAACAAAATGTAATAAGTTCATTTTATTGGCCAAGTTACCAAAATTATTGATTTAGGAGATCCAGAAGTGATTTTCCTCAGATCCAAAAATAAGACAAAGCATGGCACCACATTATATTGGCCTGATAGAAGAGATGAGACACAAGTTCCCTCCTCTGATGTCATTTCAGTGCTGCCTGAGCCTACTTTGGGTAACAAGGGAGACCTGACATTTGGTGTTACATTTGATTCATACAGCATTCAGTGACTAAATAATAGTTAGGACCTAAGTGTGAATATAATAAGTTGAATTAGGGCAGTTTAGCATTAACACAAATTGCCAACAGCTTTACTTCAATTACCATGAAAAATAATAGAAAGTGAACTTACAAAGTGATTTTTTTTTCTTTTCTCTCTAGACTAGATATTTTATTATTTTTGTCAAATTGCCTACTAAAGAAAAAAATATTACTTTTGTAGAATTTAAACTAATAAATAACTGGCCTAAAACAAAAATAAATCATCTATGATGCATTCTGCTTCAATGTTTTATGGTTTAGGCTAACACTTATTTTTTTAGTTTAGCTAACAGTTTCTGTGTATTTCATAATATACAAAGAGGTGAGTGCAAAAAAGTTCATATCTTGAGTAAAATTTAAGGTATTTTAATAATTTGAAAATCCTCAAATTCAGTAAAAATTGGGTAATCAGGTCACTTACCCCAAGTCTCTCTTACAATGCTCTGTGTGGGTACAAGAATGCGGGGTTACACTTGCCCCGAACCATGGGGCAAGTGTAACCTCACAACACAAAATTTTGAAAACAATTATTTGACCATATAATTTTTTCTTTCAGAAACAAAATGTATATTGTTTAAAAGTCAATAAGTCAAACTTTAAGCATGAGAAATTTCAAAATCATAACTTCAATAATTAGTTGACATTTTGGTGTCAAAGTTGAACTATGCCAAAACGTGGTTACACTTACCCCACTTCACCCTATAATAATTTGGTAGTGTTATTGTATAGTTTTGTATATGTTTATTAAAGGTTAACAGACTGATTCAATATGTCTGTCAGGAATTTAAAGAATTGGACGTTTACAATCAGCTGAACAAATTTATTATTATTTTCTACCAGTATCAGTCACAGCAACCATCTTCACAGGAACAGTACATCAACAAAAGCAACTGGACAATGTACACACAAGATAAAGCAAGTAAGTTGTCAGGCTGATCACTGTTATCATGTGGAAGTACTTAAGATACTTATCAAAAAGCTGTGCATTACGAAGAAAATTGAATTGCGTAGCCATCAAATGTACAGATTTTTTTAGTACTTCTATATATTTTCCTTGATAAAGTTGACAACTTATACTTTTTATCCTGTGTGTGAATTTTTATTCTTATCTAACAAAAATAAGTGAACAAAGTGACTGAGAGTTAGTTATTTACACTACTATAGCAACAATCAATCATAGCATGAGTTGGATTACACTCTCTGCTAGGTGCACTGCTGCCATACCGCTCTACTACCTCAGCAGCAGAAAATTGTGCTGTATCACTTAATTGTTGTGATCTGTTCTTTGTTTTGGTTCTCTGTGTGGTATGTTTCTTTAACAGAATGAGTGACGCAAGCTGTGAGATTGCTTACGAAAGTGATAAGATAAGTAGGATCCTGCAAAGTGAACTGAAGACTGCATGTTAATAGCGAACATGTGAACATACTCAGTACGGAACTGCACAGCTGGTGCTACCGGAGCCATGTTGTGCTTGCGCATAAAAGTGAACTGACAACATGCCCATCTTTCATGCTTAACTGGCAATCATTTTGTTATTCTAATCCATGTATAGTCTTTCAGTGATAATAGTTGCTATGACAAACTAGAAGAAAATAATTAATAAATCTGTATAGCAAATGGTGAACATGTAATTCTTCAAATACATGATCATGTTCTGTGAATATACTCATTTCTATGTAGCAATTTGCATTTACTAATAGGAGGTATATTGTTAATGTTATGGCTAGATGTTAACAATGATAGCACGTTGTAAGCAAAATACTAAACCATTGGCTTAAGGCTACACATTCACAAGTACTACACAGCATACAAAGCCATACTTAGTGGCTATTTTAATTATTCACTTTCCTGTAACACAGCTAAGCTGAAAGATCCACCCACGAGAAATACATTGTAATTGAACAAAATAGTGTCAACTTACTATTATGTGGACGTACTTCTAGCTTCTCTCTAATTTAATCATACAAATTTACAAAACATTAAAACTACGATAATTTAAAAGTGCAAAAACTAAAACAAATAAAACAAAAAGTGTGATGATAATGTTTTGCTAAGTGGCATTGGATCTTTGTGTCATCCCACATGGCCTAATAAAGTAAAGCTACTGACACTTCTGGCAACCGATTATGTTGAACTTCTTCAATGGAAAAACTTCCCACTAACAAGGAGGAACACCATCCCTACAGAGGGTACACTTACTTAGTGATCAATGCACTCTATTTGTTTTACAATGAGATGGCTTACATAAGCCTTACAAAGCTTACGTTAGGCAGAGAACTGCATGTTCCAGTTTTGAACTCTGCTAAATGTGCAAAAAATGAATCGACAGTTCCCAAGAAATTGTACATACTGGTTGTCAGTGGGATGTAAAGAATGTTGGCAAATCCCGCACACAAATGTACAACAACAATTTACATTTACAACAAACGATTCTTAAAATACAGGTAGTAAGTAGTATTATGCTATGGCGATATGAAAACTACAGAGTTCTCACATTAACGCCAAATTTTATCAACATGTTAAACAAACAGAAAGTCACACACCTGATACACGTAGATATTAATAATGCTTATCAAGTTTCAACATACTGCGGATGGCAGCGGGTATATTTATGGGCTATTCGTATTTCAATATATGAAGGTAAAACTTTCTCGGGCCTACCTGTTCAATGAGTTGTCTGACGAGGCTCTCTCTCGTTTTCTTTGCTGCTGCCGCTTGTTGTAAGTAAGTCGCCGGAATTAGCCGTTCAGCTAATGTAAAGCTGTGACTATTCATATTTTCACAAAATCGGAGTCGGCTGGAGAGCTTTGCGGTGCTAATTTGTAACTGCCATTCCTAATAAACAGTGCGTCACATGAGGTATGATGTTGATACAGAAATGAAAACAGGTGTCATAGATGGCGAGCACTATCAGACAAATGAAGAGAATACCCCCAAGTGCAAATACTTATTCAACATGAACATGAATTCAAGAATGCACTGTTATATTAAAACAATCGGGGAACATATTAACGATGCACTTGACACGTAAACTGCAAAACTCGTAACTACACATTTTTAACACTTTCCAGCATTTCGCCTGCGTTTCTATGAAATATTTTTGACTTTTGTTTCAAAACAATCCCAAATGCTCACAGAAAATACTGAAATAGCATAAAATTTGCAGAAACCACGTACCAAAACCTCAACACCCTTCCTTCGTTGCTTTCTTTCCCTTGACACATGCGCGCTAGGTATTTCGTCTGTTCACCGTTTTAGTAGCAGTGTTACTCAACAGATGCCGCTAATTGTAGATTAGTAGTAGACTCTATACAGGCGCTCTAATTACTAGGTATTCACAATTAAGGAATGTGTCCAGCAGCTCATACACGAATATATCAAATCAAATACCAAAAACGGCTTTTAATAATCTCTTATTCATTAACTCAAAGCGTACTATAGCCCTCGAGGAAAGACTGTGTAAATCACCGGCGAAATGATAACGCTTGTAATATTTCAATTCTTTTCGGCTGTAAACGTAATTGCAGTTTGGGGTGTGAGTCGGATCAAGTCCGCTTACATTAGGATGGAGTCATAAACATGCTCCGGCAAGCAAATATCCGCAGAAGTTCAAGGTACACGTCTCTGGAAAAACTATTGACGAAACAGTAATTCAGACCAGTGACAACATTTTGAATACCGGTACGTAGGTATTAAAGCTAATAAAAAACGCTAATAAACCTGAAAATTTTTGTCTCAGTCCAAACTAGCATTTAAATGTTAATGAGTGTGCTGACATCGATGTCATTAGCGCAGTCATTGGAACGAAAGAGACTGAGATTTCCCTTGAAATTGTTGAAGGATCCATTCCAGATTTCGTCCGAAAGAACTCAAACAAGCCACAGAGAACTTTTTTAAGTACATATGGTAGTCAGAAAGAGATTTTAATACCGAAACTGCTACAACTACTCCACCTCACTTGCATTGTTACCACAGATCCGTATCGGAATTAAAGAAAACTTAAGAACTATTCGCCGTCAATACCTCTTACAACAGATTCGTCTGTATCGATCGCTGATGGCAAGCAAACTGAAGAAATAACCTATGCCTACCTCCGTTCGATAACAAGAGCCAAGATAATGGAAAAAAGTGCGTAAAACTTTATGTTTGAGATCAAACGCCTCATTGATATACAGTGGAAACTTTTTCCTCGCTGGAAATTTTAAGAGGGCTTAATTAGCACGGCTAGCTGTTACAGTATGTTAACTGTAATTGCCCGATCACCTTTGGGTTTGTAGAGAGCGGAGTAAGCAAGCTCAACAAAGCTATCGACATGGGCTGAGGAGCTGCAGTGGGAGGGGGTAACAAGCCATGCCTGCCTCTCGCTGTGGAGGCACCTTAACCCGCACCTCTTGCATTACGCACGGAGGTAAAAATCATTGTTTTTCGTAACAATAGCAAACTCACGCAGTACTGTTGGATAACCAACGTTGGCTCTAAGCAAAAACAGATTATCCGATAAGGTTCTCAGGAAGAAAGTTTTGGCGTTGACGTTGGTGAGGGGAATCGTTTTGTCCTCTGCTAACGGCGGGAGTTAACCTTTTATCGTCGCGATCACTCACTTTACAGTAGTGGGTTTCGCGCTTTTTTTCTTATTAATATTTATTAATTATTTGCTTTGTTTTCGTGAAAAATTGGAAATGTTCCGTGATGACTTGAATATTTTTCCCATTCTTCTTTAAGAGAGGCCAGAACAGAGCTTCTACATTTTGCATAAATGAGAACATAAATTGATGAAGCATTTTTTTACATAACCTTTTATAAAACGAAAAAAAATCAGCTCTATCCCAAAGGGATTTTCTATGTAGGAAAAAAACATTATAACAGGGTAAACAGGCTCTGTGTACTTCCTTATATACATTGTACTTACATATTTTTATTGGCAATTAAATGTCGATTTTGAAATCTTTCACTTCTCAGCAATTTACCACATAAAACTGATGAAGAATATCTGCTATTAAATTTGCTTTGGTCATAATAAACTTTATCTTGTTAGTTCCTCAATTCTGATACTACACTCCGACTTTTTGTTTTATAGGTTATATCTCATAACCGCACTTTCACCATTCAGTACTTGGCTAAGTAAATTGACATAATTTTGATGCCCATCTAGTGTGAATCCTCCACCAATTGATGATGACATGACGAGAGTCTGTTCCAGTCTGTGGATATGTTGTGTGAATCGACCTTTCTTCCGATTCAAGACTAGAGCTGATCGGCAAATTTACAGTTAACATATTGTTCACATTATTGAAATCTCTGCATATTGTTGTGGCCATTACATTGGAAGTTTTGGGAACATATACAAGAAATATTATTTAATCATCACTGGCTGTTCTACAAGATCAAATAAATCCTAATTTGCCTACAAGATTGAACTTAAAATTTCTACTTTTAAAACTTAATCCTCTTATTACCGTATGACTATCGAGTCAATGTACTTTCTAGTTCTTTGATTATTGAAGGCATCAAAATGTTTCATATGTATACAGGGAACGAATGAGGCCATAAAGCTAGCATCATTTTGACTCTATATTTCAGGCAACTTTTAATCATTATTTGTTACGTAAAAACTAAATTTCAGCTTTAGAGGTTATGATCCTCATTTCATTTCGTATTGGGCTGACGACCAGTGGTAATCAATCTGTAATGATTTTTGCAAACAGAATGCGTTAATAAAGTCAATAACATCATTCCCAGTTTATACCACTCACCCTGTTATTACCACAAGACAAAAAATCTCTTCAAGTGACAATATAAGATGAGCTCAGCAACACTGTGGAGTAACAATGACTTGCTTGACTGCGGAGAAATCACATATCCTGCAATGGCACTTGTCTCAAGCGTTTTATAATCTTACGAATTCATTGTTTCCGAAGAGAGACAGTGGCACAAATAACAAATCAACCAACCACACTAATCGATAATAATAACTGGACACAAGACGAATTGCATTTCATTGAAACATAACGTGCTGAGGAAGAGGGGAAGCATTTTGGAGGGAGCTGGGAGTTTTTATCTGTTCTGTGGATCGCTGCTACATTCCTGTGTCGATCCACTTAAAATCTGCACTTCCCCTTCGGGTACTGCACATCGTCAGAGTGCAGTTCCTCTTTTTCTCCAGTTGTTCTGCCAAATGACATTCGGATAGCAGGTTTCCAATTTATATCTATACTGGTCTACAACTTATAATATTTAGAATGTCAAAGTTCTCAGCCACAACTACATTTCTGAAGATAAGATAACGAGAATAATCTAGCCATCAATCAGGAACAGAAGTTACATGTACCTTATTTCTTGAAATTATGGTACTAATGCTCCAAAAAGATTTCCTTTCTGCTTATGTTTGAGTTGCATGGGTGAATGTAGTTTCTTATTTGGGTTTGAACAGGAGTCCTCATGTAAGCAGTATCTAGTGTGTGACAAAAATTGTACTAATATTCAATTAAATTGACTAGGAGGAAATATCTCTTCGCCAATATTTGAAGATAGGGTCCAGAGACATTTTCTGAACAAAACTTAATTAAAAGGACTACAAATAAAAGTATGGTACAGCAAAACCTTTTGTTTGAATGGTTGTGATATCACAGACAAATTGTACTCTTTTCCACATTTCTTGTATGAGGAGAAGTCGAAAACCAAAGGGACTTTTGCGATTTCTCGTCATACGACTTGATGACTCTGCTAGTATTGAGGGCTGAAGTATCGTCATCTACAACAGTTCTATTCAACATGTCACTCTTATTCCCACATTAGTCGCTGTATTGTGGGAGACTGTGAGACATGTCACCTACATTGTCGATCTACACCAAGGAGGAAATGAGGGTAGTGATTCGCTTTTTGTTTGCAGAAGGTGTTGAACCTGCGGAAAATATTCGTCGCACGCATGCGCTGTTTGGTGACAGCTGTTTATTGTGAAGCAATATCTACGAATGGATAGAGAGCTTCTAACAGGGAAGAACTTCTCTATGTGTTGAGGAAAGATCAGCAAAGTGATCGACGTCAACAAGTGGAATTTGTTGAGCATATGACAATGGGAAACAGATGGGTCAAATTGGACGAAATCGCCAATACTTTACATATCAGTCATGGTTCAGCGTATTCCATCTTACATAAGAGGATAAATTTTCGGCAGGTGTGTGCAAGGTGGATACCGAAAGAATTATGAGTGCAGCGTAAGGTGCAAAATATGGACATCTGTCGTAAACATTTGGCCCATTATCATCACAAGGGAGATGAATTTTTACAGCAATTCATTACTGTGAACAAAACGTGGGTGCATCATCAAGAATCAGAAAATAAGGTTGTGAGCAAAGTCTGGAAACCTCCATGATCACCAGAAGTGAAGAAATTGAAACATCAACCATCAGCTGGTAAGATTATGCTAACACTATTCTGAACACGTGAAAGGCGTGGTAACCCTTCATTTCACCACAAGAGGCGAAAATGTGAACAGTGAGAACTATTGTGATGTGTTGTAAAATAATCTGAAACCTGCAATCAGAACCAAATGTCGCAAAAAACTGCGAGAAGGTGTAATCCTGGAGCAAGATGACGCTCGGCCAATTTCTGCCAAACGGACGGCCGAAACAGTAAAGGAGTTATGATTTGAATTGCTGGAACACCCGCCATAAAGTCCACACCTGGCTCCAAGCGATTTCCATGTATTAAAGGAAGCGCTCAGGGGAAGACGATTTGCAACAACCAAAAAACTTTTTTCCGATGGAATCAAAAAACTTGTGGAATGGTGGACAAACTGAATTGAAGAGGAGAGAGGTTAGGCAGAAAAATAATGCATGTTTCAGTTTGCTATCATTAAAATTAAATATTCCTTTTCTCAAAAGTCCATTTACTTGTTGACATCCCCTCGTAAATCAGTGCATATGTATAATGAACTGAAAGCAATACAGCTGGCCATGTTATAAGTGTCCTGCTTTTTACAGCATGTCACTGATACATTTGCGGTATAGGATCATGGAACAGAAACTGCATGCGATTTTCACACGACCTGAACATTCAGTTCACGATGGAGTTGAAAACAGATGGTACATTACACACTGTAGACGTTTTATTATAAAAGGGAGCTGAGAGTACACTGGGGCACAGCGTGTACTGCAAGCCATCTCAAAGTGATTTGTATATGCAAGCTACAAGTTGTCACCATCAAGTACAATACACAATGTGATTGTGTATTACGCTAACAGAGCGTGCATCGTGTCTGATCCTGGTAGAGTCCCAGTGATCACTTTGCTGTCCTAAAAAAAAAATTCATTGCAGACAGCGAAAAAGAGCGTACCAAGTGAAAAAATGAAGAGACACAGGCACCCACTATTAAGGCATTCTTGACATGCTTTGAGGGTATTTCCCCAAGAATCGTTAAGAGTCCTCAGCAGACACAACATTACGATATATACATACTATAGTGTGTGTGTCATTTGTTAGGAAATGTTCCTTTAGACATGCATGTCCGAATGAACAGCGCACCATTCTTCTCAGTAACAGAGGCACTGCAATGTTGTATTTATCCACTGATTTCAGGCAGTGACTTACAATTAAAATGTCCTCCCCTGTAGGGAATTGCACAATGTGTGTACAAGTACACGTTGTGGCTCAGGAATGATGACATATGGAAGTTAGGTTCTGGCCTTGAGTCGTGCATAGACAGCCAAAACGATTAAAGCAATCGCTTGTGTGAAGTGGGAAATCTGGGCTCGAGTCCCAATTTGACTCAAAGTTTCATTGTCGTCGTTCCATTATACAGCTGATGGTTGACCATATTCACATCTGTGAATGTAAGACACAACATTATCTGAGTCCTTGGAGCCCTGCAAAAATGGAGAATTTGTTGGGCCCTGTTCAATGAAGATTTAGATTTTAGGAAAAAAGGCATATATGAGATACTGCGAAATGTCACATACTGGTCGAAATGTTGTACAATGCAAATTAGATATGATAAACACTGTTGTCATACACCCAGGTAAATTTGCATTAGTGGAGCATTGTGTTAGCACAGGACAACAAAAAGACTAATATTTTATCTCCTGTTTTCTTCTTCTAGAACTGTGAGATAAACAAGAAAATAGATGTTCACGTGGCAGGTAACCTTATAGGGATAACCTCAGAATTCCACCTAAGAGCAGATTGTACTCCAAACTATTTGATAGAGAGAAAAATAAGAATTTCCAACTTTTGCTCTGCTACAAGGTAGTATAGGAATCACTGAGCACCAGTTTTAGTTTGGCTTACAGCCACAGTGATGATTTGCAGCAGTGCCACCAATCCAGTTCATGCATAAGAGGTCACAGCTCACTTCCTGCTAGGGGACTCTGGACTTGCTAATGTCATCCATCTGGAAGCAACTACGTCATGCATTTGCGACTTTCACATGAGGCCTCCATAAGAATATAGTTGCAGTGTGAACATTGAGAGTTGCTACTAAGAGCTGCAGCCACCTGAAGATGTAGGAGAAGGCGATTGAAAGAAATACTGTTGATTTACACAATGTGATCTGGCAGCAGGTCTGAGAGCCATACATTGCAAATATAATATGAAGTCACAGTTCATATTTGTAATGGCTTCAAATATTTTGGCGAACTGTGAGAATGTACTACTACACATTACTACTCATTAAATTACAGGCTAGTAGTATATTCTATGACCCATCAAAGTCATCTCACTGCTTGCACCACAACTTTCTTATATAAATTAGAATTGGTACTGCAGGAAACTCGGCAAAATAGTCCTATTCATATCTCTGTAGATATAAGTGCACTGCTTTATTTATCGAATTGAATACAGACTCAGCCATACCAAGAGGGTGGCGAGATTACTTCCTGCCAAGTGTGCAAGCCCATAAGAGACACAGGAACTGATAAAAAAGGAAAGAAAGACACTTTCAGAATTAACTGGGAGATATTAGAGTGAAAAAAGAGATTTTTGTCTCATGCAGATGAGTCCAGTTTTTCTCACTGGAAGGCAGCACCAAATGATGAACTAAAAACGATTGGCTTGTGACATTTGAGAAGTTGATAGGGAAATTGGACTACCAAAAGAGTGAAGAAGAAGTGGGACGTTGTTGGATGAAACTTGTATGGAAGACATGTGATGGAGTGTAATCTGCTACGTTTTCCATCATGATTTGAGTCCAGATGTGGCTATGTTTTATGCAGGAAGTACACTGGAACTAAATTTAACTTTTGAACATTGAATACTGACTTCAAAACTACTGACAAAAGTACACAAATGAAAATGATTGTTGATAATGACATTATGGCAACTTTTCCTTTTCTGTGATAATCAGCATTGAACAATACTAGTGTCACTTGGTATAATGGTAAAAGTTTATCACATTGTTTTAATTTTTTCAGACATCTATTTTTAAACAAATAAATGTTTTTGCAATATTGATAACAAGGAGTTAATAATTACCGATTTTGGCAGTTCATGACCAACAGATTATTATAAGTAAACAAACCTCTTATATATTTCCATCAATCTCCCAAATGAACTAGTAGCTGCAGAAGAAAGACATATACCAGAATGCAAGAAGTTATTGAGTAGTTTGTGATAAATGTTGGTTGTTGTTGTTTTTAAGAGAATGATCATGAGTAATTTTTAGGGAATTTCAAATATAATTTTGACCGAATGAAATGTATTTTGCTGTAATTTGGTTTGTTATCATTACAAATTGACTGTATGAAAATTCGTTGCTTTTGGATTAGCAGAAATTGGTTTCCAGGTTAGGGTATTGTGGAAATCAGTTGATTTCTTTAATCACCACCAATGCCAAGTATTCCATTACGAAGTTCTTAAGTTATTCTACCCCTCGTTTTCCTCTCTTCTGCCTATGAGGAGAAGCCTTTCCCTCAAAACACGACTCTTAATGCACAATGTTTTGTCACAGTGACACTGTCTTTCTCCACTTTATGTTGAACTAAGTGTGCAAAGTGAAGAATGGCGCACCAGTTCAACAATTATACATTTCAGACCCCTTAAAACTTTCTAATCGATATCACAAAGAAACGATGCTGTATTGTGAGATGTAGGTGGATCCACACAGTATTAAAAAGCCATTTCCATTTTCGAGAACTGTCATGGAGCTGATGCACGCAACTATAGGTTGTCAGGTGTCGTCTGCTGAGTTTAAAAATGAATGAATAGCTGCATTTGGTCTTTCAATGTATACGTTCAACGGTAGGGGAGCAGGTTTGATCCAAAAATCACTAATTTAGGTACAAAATTCATTGCTTTTGGTTCAATATTATTTTAATTTTGGAACTGTTTCCCTCGCAAATCGAGCAGATGAAAACGGCCGTATTCTTTCGTACTGGTCACGATTTCTCTGGTCTTTGTGGTCCTTATGTGAGATTTACTTTCAGTGCAGTAAATCGTCCTGCAATCTGTCGCAAATATCGATTCTCTAAACTTCCTCGATAATGTTTCACGAAAATAATTTCTGCGAACCTCTGAATTGCTTCAATGTCTTCCTAAACTGACAAGGATGGGTGACATGCCTCAATGTGGTGAACTGGGGCACAGCACAGCGACCACATGGCGTGGTGCTTGTAATTCCCACACCTTTATTTTATTCAAAATAAAACTCATGACAGCGTTGTACGTGGAATGTGACTGAAATTTGATCCTGCCCTTGTAACATTAATAAAAAGGACTTCATCATGATAAAATAATAAATGATTATTGTCAATGGCAATACCCTTGTAAAAAGATAATGAAAATCTCAATCTTTTGTTACCTATGATTTTTGTAGAAAACTCCTTGTTCTTGTTCGAACTGTTGTGCTCATAGGATGTGATTGATGCCTCATAACACAGAGATCTGTAAAAAATTGTATTGTGTTGCTAACCGATATTTGAAAATAGAGTTTATCTGATATTGACATGCATCTTCTATGTTTGGAGTTTTATTTCATTGTAATTTTCGTCCTGTATAAGTGTTAAGTTTTCAGCTCAGCTACAAAAGAGTGCAGCCATTAGTGCTATCGATCTACAGCGCAGTTTATTAGTAAATGATGAATATTACATCTTGTAAAATTGAGAAAAAATTTTCAAATGTTAATGCATATAGTGAAGATACAAAAAGAAAAAATATATATATTATTCATTAGGAGTGAAACAGTCTGAACCAGAATCAATAAGTGATTGTCTTATATTAAGCGCCATCTTAGTGAAATATTGAAGTTAATTTTAATTTTAAAAATCAACAGCCTCAGTTGCACAGATTACCTAGCTTTACCTAGGTTTCAGTCAAGAAAAACCAACCTTCTTCAGAATAAAAGTAACTACTGTTTGTCTATAGTGGACATTGTCAAGCTAAAACTACAAATCCATAAATTATCATCAGACTGTAAAGTTTCAGATTAGTTTTACAGACTGACGATAACTAATAGATTTGTAGTTTTAGCTTGACGATGTCCACTATGGACAAGCGGTAGTTACTTTTATTCTGAAGAAGGTTGGGTTATCCCAACTGAAACCTAGGTAAATATAGGTAATCTGTGCAACTGAAGCTGTTGATTGTTAATATAAAAATTAATATGTATACAGTTGGTGACAGGGGCACAAAATGTTGAAAATATTTAAATATTGAAGTAGCAGCTTTTAAATTGATTTTCTATACAGACATAAATGTTGTTGGTCATAATTGAGATAATAATTGTTATTGGTGGCTGAGGACCCACTTTGTGATAATAAATTCCTGTTAGACTGTGAATACATTGAACATCTATGAATGCAAACAGCATCTTACATATAAATTCTTATTTGGTGATGTATGAAGCCTGGTTATTTCATAACAACTTTTGTGATATATTTTGATAGGAAAATACATTAGTGTTGTGGACATGTGGTATTGTGTGACAAAACTGCCCATTTTGCTTAAAGAAAAGTGTTGCCACCTCGAATAACAGTAGTGTTAAATTTGATAAACGATCTGCAACTAGCAAAGAGTCTTTTAAACAACAGCCCTGAAATTACTAAAAAATCATTACTCTTGTTTAGTTCAGATTACTTATCATACATTTACCTTGTTTGGTGGTTACAAATGATTACTTCTGTGAATGAACTTAGTGACATTTACACTGCTTGACAGAACATTCAGAGATGGAGATTTCTAAAATAATGATCATTAGGTGGGAAAAGCAGTGATTAAATAAAACCTTGTGTTACATTCATAATAAGTAACTAGTCTTTTTGTAATCACACTGAAATTGTACAACACAAAACATACGCAATTACATGACACGCCATATTCTGTCAACCTGTTTGGGCTGTGGAGGTACCACTTCTTAATCACCTGACTGGGTGTGTGGTCTACACCTATGGAACTGCACAGATAACACATACATTGACCTTTGCCAGACTGGTAGTTCTCCTGCCTTCGGCGTTCAGCATATCACCTGGCAAGAGGCAATGAGCTTCTTGCGCATAGAGTTGTCAACTGTTTTTCATGGTGAAATGCCACATACAAGTAGGTAGGCGACAGACAACTGCACTTGAAACAAATAGTTAATTTCCTCACATGTATTTGCCACGTTTATTGGCGGTCATGATTCGACTTGCAAATTAGCGTAAAGGTGTTTTGTTCTGAAACATTGTGATACGTGTTAGGTGGATATGAGATAAGTGCTTTTTCCGCGAAACTGGGGCTTGGCAATGTACAATGCTGCCTTGTTTAACAGCTGCCACATTTTCTGCACACAAATTTTTTGGTGGTGATATTTATAATATGTGACATAATATGTGACCACTCCATTACAAAAATTCTCCCAGATGACACATGTGCTTGATTTATGGATTACCTTCCAGGATAATAAAAACAAACAGTGTGGTGTGGTTGCAAGTGTGGAACTCTGGTCTTTTCAAATTTAGGACAGTTTTGAAGTTCCCATTAATTTTAAATGTATGGTAAATCATTAGTATGTTATCTGCAGTTTTAAATTTCTAAGACATATTAGCGTAGAACGTGTGGGCTGTGATGTCAGAGGAGTGGTGGAGGCACCTTCAGTGCCACCACATACAACATACTAGTTGTGGAAATCGGTGTTCCTATCTTGTATTTTTGAATTTTCTGCAAGTCTTCCTCAGAGTGAGTGGGCTCTGTGATGATGTAAGAGATTGCTAAGCACTTTCTCTGCTTCTCCTGACACAGTCCATTGAACCTGGCACTGCGTGGTGCAGCAGCAGCAATTGAGTGGTCAGACTTGATGTGGTATTCGATGCACACATTCCCATTGGAGGTGGCATGTGGTTGGTTGCAGGGGCAGAGGATGTTGCCCAGCCCAGTCGGTGTGTGTTTCCTGCTTGCTTGATGACACAACACCCTTGAAGTGTGGTGGCTGTCAGCTGCTATCCCTGCCACAGCAGAGGCCAAGTGTCATGGAGATCAGTGCAGATGGGCATAGGAGCAGCATAAGAGCGGCATGGCGTTTCTATAAGCAAAGAGGTAATTGTTCCTATTGAACAAACACATCATCATTAGTAACCACAGACAAAATACGGTCACTAATGAAATTTCAACACGGACAGTATGAGATAAATAGGCAACAAGAAGGGGCTACTAAAGTGCTATGTGAGCGCATGGCCTGTTTAGAATTACTCATGAAAGGTGTAACAGTCCATGAAACTACAATAAATGAGCGCAACGGAAATTACTCCAACAGTGATTCCAGGAATGATGGCGAGTTTGATTGTCATTATGATCACGGTTCTCGTACCACAAGCGAATGGCGCGAATACCCTCAGGAACGTTCATCAAGGAGTCGAAATCATGAATTTGATTTCAAACACTTTCTGACAGTATGGAAATTTGAAGCTTTCCGTAATTTGGCCGCGGGAATTCACCAGCAGGCCTGGTTGCAACAATTCGAATTCTCCCTTACTCCAACGTGGCCAAGTACACACAAAATTGAATACATGTGCGGTTACCTCGAACATGAGCCAGCGGAGGGTATGAGGGGAATTGCATGCAATTGCTACTCAGTCAGGGAATTTCGACAGCATTTTCTTCCAATTTATTGGTCAGTAGCAGCACATGCTGCAGGTGAATGAGTATTTAGACGATCTCTATGGGCCTGCGGAAATTATTCGCAATTGTCTGGGAAATTTCCCATGCAATTGCGGCATGTTATCCTTGCAGGATGGTGTAAGGATGACATAGAGGGTTTTCGTAATCTGCTCCTAAAACTTGAGTGCGATGCGAACGGCAGCGCCGGAGCGTCTACGAGCAGCGGCTGTGCGAGCGGAGCCGCAGCCATCAGGGCAGATGGCACTCGCAGCGCAACGGGTCACCTGGGCGTCACAGAGCGAGCGATCGTTGGCAGTGTCGCGACTCTTCGCGGAACTCGGGTAGAGTGAATGATGTCAATGGTCACCGATCGCCAAGAGGGAATCGGACACACCCCAGAGAGGTACAGAGATATGGAAATGAGCAGCGATTTAGGCGTAACTACGACAGACAAGGGAATGGTAGTCCTAACCGCTCCAGAATGATTACCGACCAAGCAATGGCAGGGGTGCTATAAACAGTGCGGGTGGTCTGCTAGTGGGTGTAGAAATTCGCCTGGCAAACCCCTGACACAATCCACTTAATGCCCCTACTCAAATGGAACAATGACAGTTGACTGACGCAGAAGGCGTCAACTTACTGAGGACCAATGCTATTGTCGATATTGGAGTACATTTGAATGGGTAAGAAACAGATGATCATGCACCTCTGAGATCAGAACGACATGTTTCCCCTGTGTTTTTGATTCATTTCTTATGTGGGTAAAATTACAATGTGTTATTTCCTCTGAATTGTGAAGGGTTCCACAATATGTTTACTGTTGAATGTTCTTTTCAGCAGAAAAGGGTCGTGTTGTGTGATTTTATAACATCAGAGTAGGAATGGTTATGAGGGCCAGATGAGGTGCTTTCTCTCACAGTAAAATAATTTTTTTCCTCATGAGTGAAAAGGTATAGAGTACAGTGGTGCGGCGAGTAAATGGTCGCAAAGTGGCTGTTTATGATTGATTCCAATTGTAGTGTAATATTCCCTCTAGGTGAGGATGATTTTGTGAGATTTGCAACTGTACTGCGATGTTTATGAGACGATTTGATGACTTGTAAGTTGATGGATTTGTGTATGAAGTGAGGACTAATGGTGTATGATTTTCAGTGATGTCAGATGATTGGAAACCGTAATTTGCCACCAGCTACTACTAGGTAGTTTAAGGATATCAGAATATGGAAGCCCTGGAAGATGAATACTGAAACACATTTTAACATCATGCAATTTTGTATTTGGTAAGTAATCAAGGTAACAACCTATAAGTGTGAAATAACGTGAAGATATGTGAGGATCCCTGGCGACACGTGCTGGGTAATGGTGCAATGGCTGTTGGTATTGTATGACAACTAGTAAGATGAGAAATAATGACCATGGGCAAATGATTTGATTGTTTGACAATCCTTTATGTGTTTATGTATGGGTAAAGTGATTCTGACTTCTGTTTTATGCCCACTAATTCCGTTTAGATCAATCTGATGCCTAAATATTAACACGTTATAATTCCAGGTATGACTTGTATGAACCTTCTGTGTCTCATTAACCATAACTTCTACTGTGAAATGTACATAGAAAAGATGTTACAGCAATTTTCCACAGATCAGCAAACGTTAATGCAAACTATGGAGAAGCAGTAACAAAAAAACTAGCAATATGGGTATCGAAAAAATACATTTTTTATGTGTGGGTATCGTAGTCGTCCTATATGTTTGTGGTGACTGGCAGAAATTCTGTAGATTGTGTGTGGTGATGTAACTAGTAGTAGATAAAGTTTTGTGTTTGTAGTTAGGAGTGTTACCAAATCTACTCGTTACTTACCAAGTCTTGTAAAAGACCTGTCCTGAACCGTTGTCTCAATGTATGTAATGCTGTGTCTATGTTATATAAGAAGTATCTTCATTGTTTAAATTTTGAGTTTCATGTCGCTCTTGTGAAGGAAACTCAGATAGTTTCCTAAGAGTTAAATTCATTTCTCTTTATCGTTAAAGCTAATCCTAATGCTTAGTAATTCGTCATATAAGTTTTCTCTTTTTAGATTATTAAGAAGACCCTCTTTGTAAAACCAATTTCAGGCAATTTTTCATGTATTAGTCAGTAGTAGGAATTTCCGCAGATTTTTTTTGTAATATATAGATCATATTATGTGTAACTATCTGTGAGTGCAACTATTAAGTGGGTCCAACATCACCAGGCCGCCTAGTGAGCTTGCACATCAGAAGCTATGGGACCTGCTGCAACGGCAGGTGTTCTGGAGCCTTGCTATCAACAGCAAGCCAGTGGTCACAGCTGTTTCCACGCCAGAGGGCGGCGGATTCTGGTTTTCCCCCAACCCCAGACTGCCACCCAGTGCAGAGAGCATGGCGTCGTAGGCCATGCCCCTGGTCGCTGATCAGGGCCACGCACCGGCGCACGGTGTTGGGTTAGCGTGATGCAGAAGAGCATTGCTCGCGCACACACAAGCAAGATGTGGGCAGTGCCCGAGGTATAGCCAAGAAACAAAAATACAGCCAGACAGCATGGCTCCTGGTCTATTGAGACGTTACCATCTCGGGAAGATGGTTTTGCTGAGTACGTGGGCATGGCCACGTGACAAGTACAGATCTGTGCAGCTGACCACTACCTAACAGCACCTGAAGTGGACGTTCCCTGCTTGCTGAGGGAAGTCATGAAGAAGAGCTTATTAGTGCCCTCCTCACATGGGAATGTCCTGACAAACATTGCATGACTCTACCAACTAACTTGCGCACAATGATGACGATGGTATGAAGACTGAAGCGACGTACCCTGACGTTAAGAAGAAATGCAATCGTGGTTGACGTTCCTTGCTTGGCGAGGGCAGTGCTAACAGAAGAACCATTTTTTGCTTCCCTTGGGCAGGAATGTCAAACGACCACAGTGCGCTAAGATGTCCTAACGGAAGAATTGACACCGGCCAAGACGAAGTACTTCCGCGAGGTTTCGAACTGCCGATTAGGAGTGGTGAATAGACAGTCATGTGTGCTGACAGCTATGCAGGCAGGAGACATTCTACCAATAGGGTCCTCCACTCTGTGGGGCGACGGTGTGCGATCTAATGGATTCGGGGGTTATGTCACTGCACGATCATGGAGGGCCAGTGTTTTTTTTGTATTGTTCGCCTGTAATATGGCTGTGTGATCGTCTTGAGATAATCTATCGAGGCGCGTATGTCTTTGGTGTGTTACAGCGTGAAACTAGCTATGATGATAATCAAAGTATAAACGGAAGTTGCGATATCATGCTTACAAACCACCGAAGTAGTATTCTATTGTCGAGCCTTGCACTCACGAGTTTAACGTTGTAGTATTCTATTTCTTTTTTGTTTGTAAAGCTGTATATTTGTGTACTTATTATGTATGTTTCTGTATTAATTATGATTTTTTGTTGAATATCGTTATAACTGTGCACTCATGACTTTAATCTTGTAATATCGCATTTTTTCTAAAACTTATATATTTTGTGTACCTTTTATGAATGTTTCTGTGTTAATTATGATTTTGTACTGAATATAGTTAAAATATTTAATTTCCAATGTTACTTTGATGACCAACAGAGGTCTGTTTTGTCACATACATTTCATACTTGTAATTTGGCTCTTGTATTGAGCATGATGATCAGGACACAAGTACTGATCACCTTATAATAATCACTTTCAGTAACTGTTTAAAGCAATTTTTAAGATGATGTCTCATGTCTGTTATTGCAATACGTTGGGTGATATGATGTTAATTTCCAATGTTATACATTTCATTTATCTTAATCTGTTTGCTTTGCGGACCACATGAGGTCACAACTACTGACTAAAGTCATCCAAAATTCATTTAAATATTGTAGATTAGTCGTTTCTTTTGAGCTGCTGTTTGCCTGTTGGGATAATTGTTTGTAAGCTATGTTTGTTTCGAAGGCTGTTGGCGAACCTCCTAATATGGCTAGAAAATTCATGGCACAATCTTCTCCGGGACGTTTGGCGTGATGAAAGGGTCCCGCGGTCCCCTTTCATTATCATTTTACTTGCTTTCCAGTGATACAGATCTCTCTGGCATGCATGAGTGAATGAATGTGGGTGTGTCTCATTATGCTATACGGTGGTTTAGTCTGCTGCAGATAATCAGCGGTAGTCATACAGAATGGCCAATCCTTGTAGTTTTCAGGCAAACAGGTTTGCTCCCCTTGTGTGTAAGTTACTGGTGTTAGGTTGGTGCAGTTCCTGGTCACAGGATCGCGTGGGAGACATTGGAGTGTGTGAGAGGATCAATCTTCTTCCAGCTCGCCGAGGGTCTGCAGCCGAAGTCTCTTTGAAGAAGGGTGAGTTGACGTAACTGCGTGGCGCATTGTTTCATAGTAAGAGGGAAGCTTTTAGCTTTCATGTTGTATAGATTGATTTGCTGGGTCGCAGCAAGGAATGCAAGGCTTTTGCAGACTTTCAGTTTGATTCCTAATGCAGACTTGACTTTGATCCGTAAGAAGAACATAGCACAAAGGTGTTGCATATGTTGAAGCGCCCTCGGTTCAGTTTGAATGTTTGTGTGCCTGCAACTGCGTGTGTATGCATTCTAATCTTTCCCAAATCTTGGTAATTTTTGCTTCTTTGTGAATTTTCTTTCTCTCATTACTTTATGTCTTGTGGAAACCACCCACATGGGTTAATATTAGAGTTTGTTGCCCCTCTCCCATTATCCTTCGTCTATTCAAATGTGTGCTCTGTAAGATGTTAATTGTTCACAACTTCGTGGTTTGATGTTACTAAAATTTGGCCATGCTATGTAGAAATTGTGTCTCCATGTACCAAGAGTCCGTTGTGAAACATATAGCGTTTCACAAGCAATTGTGCTTAGTTACCAGGCAACAGCATTCTATAGATGCATTACATCAATGTTTTAAGGCATAAATAATTTTGCCTCCAATCCTATCCAGTGTACCGATGTTACATCTCCGTTACCTACACCATTTACCTTGTAGTTTTCCATGTTAATCCACCCATATCGTTTCCATGTGCACAGGTCCAATAATTAATGTCCTTTTTTTATTTAAAACAAACACTGTGCAATAGACCTTGTTTATAGGAACGTTGCTGCAAACTGAACTTATGCACAGTGTTCGTGCACTCCTTACTTTATTCAATATTTGATTCACAGGATCAATGCCTGGATCATATTAATAATTACATCCCATTCTTTATCAGCGACATTACAATGAATGTTCTTTTGTGAGTTTTCTTATGAATAAATTAAGTAATTTTCTGACTCAGTGCAACCTCTTATTTGTGTGTGGCTAGAGTTGGTGGCGACATAATCTTTTACGTTGATTTCAGTGTCAGATAGCATTTTCTTATTCAAAGTGTGCATGGCTCTTTTAGCCATCAGGATATATTCAAAGTTGTCTTCACGCCTCTTACACATAGTGACCTTTGATTCACGCTCCTTACACTATCCTATCCTATCACACACACACACACACACACCCACACACACACACACACACACACACACACACACACACACAGCACAACTGAGCTACATAGTTTTAAAGTTGGGGCAGCCTGGATTGTGGCACATCCTGTAGGGTTTTTGAATTTCCCGATCTTTTAAACTTAGGAAAGTATTTGAAGTGTAGGACAAGCGACCTGGAAACCATGCGGACTGCATCAGTGAGGTGGGAAATCTGGAAACCATGCAGGCTTCGGCAGTATGCACTATCTTCTATCGCCATCTTGCATTAAATCATAAGAAGTCCAGCAGGCTGTGCCTGTATCTTCATGTCCACCATCTTAGATTGTGACTTCATAGAGCTGAGGAAAATACAGGAAATCTGGCAACCATACTGGCTGCTCCAGCATCTTTAGGTCCACCATCTTGGATCACCATTGGATTTAAGTGACCTGGATTATACAAGCCGTGCCAGTAACGACGAGTATGCCACCTTCAATTTTTAAATTTCCCACTTTCCAAACAAGTGATGGCAGAGGGCTGCACTGCAATTGCACTATTTTGAATCTCCCATCACTATTTAATTTCTCACCATTTTATTGATAGGGCAACTGGCTTACATCTGCAGTGATATCGGAGGGTTAGGGCGAGGAGTGTGGGTAGAAATCTGGCAACAGTGTAAGTTGGTATCATTAACGATATCAACAGAAATCTGGTAGTAATGTAGACTACGCCAGAATCGCCTTAGCAGTCCTACATCTTTGTTATGAATCTGTAACAATCTTCATATTTTCTCATTGTGACAGTAAAATTGAAAAATAAAAATGTAGAGTGAGTTATTTTGTTAATTATTTTGTTGAATTAGTGAAGTTAATATAAATTGTTGAAGCTTTCACAGCCACTTTTTGATGGTATGCTGTTAGCAGTTATAATAGGGTCTTCAGACTATGTTCGTTTAAGGTTTTATTTTGACATTTCGCCACCATTAGTGACTAGCATTGTATAAGGTTTACCATCTGTTAGTGGTGGCAGACTGGAATCGAGGCACAAAAGGAGGTTCGCCAACACTGACACTGAAAGAATCAGGAAAAGCAATAACATTTTTTAAGGGATCGAATAGCCAGCAATTTCTGTTCCACCTTTGCTTTATGTGGCGTCTCATATTGTACACAAAACACAGAGAGAAACTAAAATAACAAATTCTGGATAATACAAAACAATCTAATGAAGATTCATATCCATTATCGCGTTTTGTGTGATTATTTAACGATTATCACTGAAGCGCCAAAGGAACTAGTATAGGCATGTGTACAGAGATATGTATACAGGCAGAATATGGTGCTGTGGTCGGCAACGCCTATATAAGACAACAAGTTTCTGAGGCAGTTGTTAGATCGATTACTGCTGCTACAGTGCCGGGTTATCAAGTTTGAACCTGCTGTTATAGTCAGCGCATCAGTGATGGGACACAGCATCTCAGAGGTAGCAATGAAGTGGAGATATTACATATGACCATTTCACGAGTGCACCATGAATATATGGAATCCAGTAAAACATCACATCTCCCAAATTCCTGCAGCTGGAAAAGATGTTGGAAGAATGGGACCGGGGACAACTGAAGAGAATCATTCAATGTGCCAGAAGTGCAGCCTTTCCTCAACTTGCTGCAGATTTCAATGCTGGGCCATCAACAAGTGTCAGTGCTGACCATTCAACGAAACATCATTAATACAGGCTTGATATGGCTGTCAACACTGACATCGGACTTTGGTGACTGGAAACATGTTGCCTGATTGGATGAGTCTCGTTTCAAATTGTATCGAGTGGTTGTATGTGTAGGTGTATGGAGACAACCTCATGAATACATGGATCCTGCATTTCAGCAAGGGACTCTTCAAGTAGTGGACGCTCTGTAGTGATGTAGGGCGTGTGCAGCTGGAGTGACATGGACCTCTGATACTTACAGATACGACTCTGAACAGGTGACATGTATATAAGCATCCTGTCTGATCACCTTCATCCATTCATGTCCATTGTGTTTCCCTACAGACTTGGGCAATTCCAGCGGGACAATGCGACACCCCAAACGTCAAGAATTGCTACAGAGTGGCTCCAAAAACGCTCTTCTTAGTTTAAACACCTCCGCTGGCCACCAAACTCTCCAGACGTGAACGTTAGTGAGCATATCTGGGATGCCTTGCAATGTGCTGTTCAGAAGAGATGTCCACCCCTTCGTACTCTTACGGATTTATGGACAGCCCTCCAGGGTTCGTAGTGTCCATTCCCTCCAGCACTACTTCAGACATTAGTCGAGTCCCTGCTGCATCGTGTTGTGGCACTTCTGCGTGCTTGTGGGTGCCCTACATGATGTTAGACAGGGGCTCCAGTGTATTAAACGTGGGAAGGTGAATTAACAGTTTCGTTTACTTGGAGGAAATATCTAGTGACACATTAAGCACAATGCAAGAAGAAAATGATGGATTCATTCTTCCAAAGTAAAGCAAAGTAGTTGTTAAATGTATGAAAATGCATTGTCCAAATATTAAACCCATTCCTGATTACGGAAAATACAACAAATTCAATTTAGATTTCAAAAACTATGAATATCAGCAGCGTTTTGTGAGTACAAGTAGAAGTATCAATAGGTTCAATGAATAAAATGTGAATTAGATGCCAGAAATTGTTACAAATCGTTGGAATCTGATTTGGCATACTTTATTTTAGTTATTTTTAAGCAAACCAGAAGAGTAATCAGAGAAAATATACATACGAATCTGATTACTGAAAATTACAGAATATTTGAATGAAGAATGGTAGAAATAAATATTCTGTGGAAAAAATGTAGGATGTGGATCCACCAATTACATTCAATATTGGGACAGCGTTATAAGGGAGGCTATCGAAATTCGCACCGGGGAAGATCTTATAAACCAAGGTTGTGGCTACAATCTCAGCAAGGCTTGGGACCCGGCATTGATTGTAATTAAGAACATTCTCAGGAAGAAGTACGAACTGGCGACCAGGGCAAACGTAGCAAGCGCATCGACGCTACGACGGATTCCGACGCCCACATCTTCGCGACCGCCGGCGCGCAGGCACGGACTGCGAAGAGAGCGGCCCGCGGCGGGAGGGGATTTAAATCGGCCGCCCCTTCCACACCGACTCAAGACCAGCTACAATACATCAGACCACAACACAGAAACCAAGATGGCGGCCGTCTTAGACCAAGTATTTCAGCGCTACCCTAATACGAATAATTTACAAACTTCATAAATGGAAAGTAGATTCTAAATTGTGTAACAAATGTATTATTATGTATATTTCTATCTTCAGACTTAAACAAAAAGTTGTCACTAAAGCCACAAATTACATAATAAGAACTATGACGAAGTAAAATTATGAGATGCAACTCAAAATCAAATCCAAAAAATTACTACAAAACACATGTAAATGGCATATTTGGACACTAATAATAATTTGCACAATAGAAGCTACATAGCAATAATAAATGAAGCGTGTAACTAAAGCACAAAATTGTATTAAACAATATGCAGTTAATTCTAGTCACTGTCATTACATAATATATTAGAAGTGTTTCATTTTGAGTACCTGTTGGATTAATTTGCTGCTCAGCTTGGCCACTTTGCGTTTTGTTATTTTTGCTGCAATGTCTTCATGAGTTCCTCTTTTTTGTTTGACTAGTGTTCGAGCAATTTCCTTTGAAACACACTATTCATTCAACAGTTTTGTGTAATTATTAATAAAAATATTTGAAAGCACTTTAATACTTTTCTTGATTATTGTCTTTAAAGGAATGCCATATTTGCACACATCACTGTGGCTACTAACGGCATTTTCACACAATTCAGTTCCTAAGGCAAGTACTGCATCTCTCTGATTTTCAAGTTTTAGGAATTCTGGTTCATATGTGCTGCTAATCAGAACTTGAAAAAAGGTATATATATTACAACACAAGGAAATCATTATAGAAGAAGGACACTTCAATCCTCCACGATTCATTTGGTTGAAATAGGAAAGGAGTTCTTTGGTTTCACACTGCAACAAAATTTCATCCTGTGTCTGCAACATTTCTTCACAGCCTGAACATTTTCCACCTTCTTGCAGCTTCTCAAGCACTGTTTTGCTGGTGTAGCTAGCAATACAAACCAAGACTTTCAAGTCTTCATCCATCATGGGAATGTTTGCTAGTTCCTCGAGAGCAGGTTCTAATTTATCTAAATTTTCATACTTTTGGTTTTTTATGCTGTAATTTACTTTTGCTGCAAAATCATTTAATGTAAATTCACCACGTTTAGTAGATCTGAGCTTCAGTAGACTTATTACTTTCAGTTGCCTCTCAGATTCCAAGATTTGCTCAACTGAAACATTATATGTGCAGCCACTTAGCCTTCTAGAATCTCCAAATCTTGCTTCCAAAGCATCAGTTTGTAATTTTGCTGTAAGAATATAGGACCAGTTGTAAGTGTTAAAAATGTATCTGCATAACTGAACTGTTGCTGCAAGTGTGTGAGAGAAAGCAGTATATGTTTCATCGGTTAATTTTCCATGAGTAGGCAATGCATGCCAGATATCAAGAATTTTTTTCAAATTTTCAAGAAACACAAGTTTGGAGTCAGTAGGTCCAGTGATTGGGTTAGAAATATCATCTGATGTGTATTTGCCTTTCATGGGACGCTGTACATTAGAAACTGTCCACCATTTAATGATTAATTTCAAAAACTGAATAGTGCCATCAGAAATCTCAATCCCCTGACTTTTCAAAATTTCTAGTGTTGCCACATTTTTAGAATCAAAAACACTGAGGGCAAGGTAACATTCTGTCTCTCAATAGAAGTTGGATATACTGCCTTTCTCACTAGCTTTGGGGCAAGTTTCAACAGTTTATTTTTCTCAGAATGAAACAGGTTCCTCAAATCTGAAAACTTTGCTTCACTGACGTCAGAAACGTGACGTGGGTCAAGTCCCACGTCAGTCACAAAGAGTCGCCTTCCCCGCTGGTGAATTCCACCGATACACCAGAGTACAGGCGGCTCTACGAGCTGAAGAAGGTTGCCAACACACCGGTCACTGCGAAGAGCCTCAAGCAGAAGAGAGGACTGGTCCAGTGCTTCAGCTGCCAGGGGATGGGACACGTTGCTGCTCTCATCTCTTACTTTCCCCTCTTTGGGGAAGTGTGAGTGGGGAGTTTGTAGCCTTTCGGCTTATACTCCCCTGTGAACGCGTGTATGTGATTTTTCTATAGTTTTTTGGTGTCTGTGATATGTGATGATTGTTCTGTGTGTGTCTGGTACTTGCCTGAGGTAGGCGAATGATTGGTGTTATTGAGGAAGGAACAGGATTAGGGATTGGGTGTTGGGATTTTCTCTTCGACTTAATCGTCGAAGATCGTCATAGGGCGCTTGTGCTTATCGCAGGACATGTCATACCGGCCTAGGGAGTGGATGAGGGCGTTTCCTGATCTGGAAGAACCTTCATAGAAAGCCCTTGCCAGATCTTGGAAGCGTTCTCTCCGGAGTGGGATTTCAGCTGCGGCGTGCAGATCATCTATGGGGAATCCAAGGGGCAAATGCAATGCCCTCCTGAGGGCGCGGATCTGCAGCCTCTGGAGATGGGACACGTGGCTCGCCACTGATCTTTTCCCGAAGCATGTGTGAAGGGCGCTGGCGCCCACGCAAGTAGGCTCTGCCCACTTCCGAGGACGCACACACCGAAGTGTGCGAACTGCGGCGGCCCCGGCCCGCATGTGGCGAGCTATAGCGGCTGTGAAGTATTCAAAGCCGCGGTTGCTCGCCAGCGCGGGCAGAAAGCGCAGAAGACTGCCAGCCGCTCCCTCAGCCGTCCGCGCCAAGGCGCAAAACCGGCGAGGCGGCAGGTCGACGATGGCAGCTGCAGGCGCCAACGACGCCCCCACCGCGGTGGGGAACAAAAGAAGGCGCATCCGCGCCGGCAAACGTGCTCGTGAGGGCACACCCGAGGACGAGCGCGTGGACCCTCTCAAGGGGAAAATGCGCAAAGAAGACGTCACAACAACGGGAGGAGGCAGGAGTGGCAACATGCCACTGCACCAAGGCAAGGCGCTGTAACTGCAGCACAAGAAGAAACCCTGGTGGCAGCCGTCTCTTCACTGTCTGCGGCGATCGACAAGGTCGCACACCTTGCCGACACGCTGCAGCGTGTTGCAGAGCCAATGATGACGGCCACACCAGCGGCCGCCAAACAGCCGCCGCAGTGAGGCGCTCCCTGCGCCATCCGCGCCGGGAGATGTACAGTCGGCCCGCCCTGGGCCAGCACAGTTGCCCGCTCACGCGGGCAACAGAGAAGACTTCAAATACCTGAGAAGGGCAACGAGCTGACACGAAAGAAAAAAGAATAATCAACCATCACATCAAAAATGAAGACTTGGAGGTGATGCAGGGGGGATCCTGCAAGAACTCAGCACATCCAGGGGAAGAGGGCAGTCCCTGTTGAAGATGCTCGAGTGCGAGGAGCTCAGTTCGTCAGCGCACCCGACGATGGCGGCATGTCTGATCGTTGTAGTATTGTGCTGGTAGACACTATGAACCGGCAGTATACCCTTGGACTGTTCGTGCAACAAATACGCAGGGAGAAACTCAAGGATCACCCCTTATGTATTGTTTGCGCATGTTTCAACAATGCAATATTTGGATCATTTTAACCTGTATATAGGCTTCATGTTTTAATTTATCTCAGAGAAAGTAGTACAATGGTGTAAAATGTGTATGTGTTGCAACTGATAACGACTGCACAGGCCTTTCAAGTGATCAGAAAAAAGGTGAATGAGCTTTCTTCCTAGCTATTTTGGTTACCATGCTTTCTCTAATGAGAGACAGAAAATTTAATGAACATAATACTTCGAACCTAAACGAAGTGGTGAATACTTTAACAAGTGTATTTCAATATCATTTTCGCTTTAAAAAGACACACTATAATATAAGAAGCACACAATGCAGTTAACACTATGCCATCTTTTCCTTTGTCATTACTGAACTTGGTTTTAAACTTCAATTTTTGCTTTTTTTAGTGCTGGCATTTGATTACTTTCACTGCCTAACACAGAATGCATTTGTAAAAATATTTCACAAAGTACATAATGAACTGTTACAACGACGAACTGTTTTCATTGACTTCTGCCTCATTACTGAAGGTGAATAAGTTCAATGTAACAGCTTTGAGTACCGGTTTGCCAACTTAGCTGTCTCTACATCCTTATTCTTCTTTTGAAGCCTCAAGTTCTCTGGTTTCAGCACCACTGAGTGCGACCCTCGACGCCTAATCGTACCCACTCTGTCGTCATGTGGGTGTGCGCCCATGTCCCTCAAGCAGCAAGTTTGCAGCCTCTGTGCTCTTATAGTGAACCCATCTCCTTCTGTAGGAAATGTCATTATGATCCATTCAGCTATTTCCATTTGACAGACTCCAGCTTGTTTCTTTTAGAATAACCCTAAAAACAAGATTCAAATTTGATCAAATAGTAAAAAAGTAACAGCGCTGCGAAACATTGCTATGCTGTCAGAAGAAGAGGTCCCTCAATCGCCTGTCCTGCTGATCCAAACGTGAGCAAATAGCAAACTCAGGTACAGTTAGTCTGTTTATTATTAGGACTGTAATATTAAATGCTAAAAATATTGACCTTGGTCATTGAGACAGGTTATAAAATTATTCTGGTCAGCTGTAACTGAACAATGAATATCATCTGGACTTCCTGCAGCATGGTTCCGTGTTACACAACATTTAATGTCTTCAGAAGATGCTTGTGTTTTCTTGTACATGTCACTTTCTAATATTCGCCACAGATAATAGTTCAGACTGGTAATGTCTGGGGTGAATGTAGGCCATTTTATCTTCCCCAAACAACTGGTCTAACAATCTCCTAATGTTCTGTCTAGAAGGTCTATAAAAGCTTTTAAATATAGGAATGGGTATCGACCATATTGATACTAAATGGACTATCTTTTGTCTGGTACAATGTCTTCAGTTGACTTTTGTTGCACCTCCGTTAAGAACTGTAGGTCCTTTGGCTCTCTATAATCCCATTAATAAAATGGGGACGAATGACACCATTCTTGAAAAGCCCATGCCACACACTGATAGACCAAGTTAATTGTTTATCCACTTCTATCAGCCAGTGTCAGTTCTCAACTGACCAGCGATGCATATTGCAAAAACTGATTTACCAGGCGTTTGTAAACGATGCTTCATCTATACGATAAAACTTGTATGGGAACACCATCTCACTTCACACTTTTCATAGACACCATTCATAGAACTGTAACTGATTGTGATAGTCACTCATTACTATGAAGTTGTTGGAGACGTGGAAAGGGTGGATGGATGAAATGGGTTAGAATGTAATATGTTCAAACTTACCTACTTCAGCTGCTGTGTAACAGCGTATTTTTATCTTCACACTTCCAGTTTCTTGAAATATTGGTTACACTTGGTGTAATATGGTTGACTTTTGTGTGATGTCTTCTCCTGATGGGGCTTTAGTTTTGTTACTTTTTACCTAATCACATTCCACAAATATTATGCGACTGAAGTCTTCTCTGGAAGCTCTTTCCAATGATACAGAAAAACAATGTAGTTTAATTTAAAAGGAAAGGCTGTCAGTATAATTCAGTACCTATAGAAGATATAAATCATTTGTCTATTTATGAAAACTCATCATTCTGTCCACAAAAACTTAGCGAAAAGCGAACCTCCATATATTAACACATGCAGGAGACATTTGCATGGTCTGTCTTTGCAGTCACAAACTTCATGTACACAAACAACACATACACACAAATTTCTGTATATATTAATATGAAATCAAAAGGAAGGAAGGATGATTAATTCTGCAACTGGAAACCGTGCCTGAGCAAGAACACCTTACATTAAACTAAAATTTTAAATTTGTACCCATGTATACAATCTTAATTATTTAATTTCACACATGAATATATGCATGTTGCGGGAGTACAGCTATTGTGTGATACATTACTGCATCGGCTGTGTCCAGCAAGCTGGCGGTACTCATATGTAAAGATACCCTGTTTTCTCGAAGTGATGTACAGTTCTGATTGCTCTCCGGCGAATTTTGTGAATTCCAACATTATTTGGGTTACATATACACTGTTATCAGATCATTAAGTCCATATTTATGATTCTGTATGGATGACTTAGGGACCATGAACGACACAGATTCATTCTAATAATGGTAGTGAATATCTTCTCATGATATCAGTCTGAATGTATCAGAATTGTCCAGGTTTGCTATATTGATTGGAAGTGTAATGCCTTAGCTTTTTAGACCGTGACAGTTAGTGCCTCCTCTTACTTTATGTTCGAAACCTGTGTGTTAAAGCTGTATAAGCAGTGTTCTACTTTTTAGAATGTTCTCTTTTGCTAGTTCATCCATTGTTTCGTGGTGACTTATTATAGAATGATCATTTATAAATATTAAGTGAACTGTTTAACTTTTATTAATGTACCTGATAGTATACAAATTCCACTTATGATGTTCCCGATTTGAGACAGTTATATTTTATTACAATAGTGTGCACTCAGGGTAACTGCATTTTTAACTGCTAATACTGCAACTATAGTCGGCTCTTCTAAGGAAAGTGTTTGGTAAACTGCAAACATAGGACAGTAATATACCTGACTGACTATTTCTACTGTTTCGGATTCAACTGTAGAGAACTGTGTGTACTTAGGGCAGTTGGCTGCTATGTAATGTATAAAGTCATGTTGTCCAAGTGAGGCATTGAGTAGGCTAATATTCTTGTCAGTTAAATTTATTAGGCTGAAAAACAGAGACTTCCTATGTCCTACTGACCATTGCTAATGATCAACCATTCACTGCCAAAGTAAATGTAAACCTCAGTCTGAATAAGCTTTGCACTAGCTGCGGCCTGCTTTTACTGTCATAAAACTACTCATTTCTGTCTAAAGGTTCATGTAGATTTCAAGAAGCTGATGTGTGCCAATTGAGGCTCTTTTGGAAATTCGTTTCTAATGCCAGGTAGCATATACCTGGCTTCCACTAAGAAGTGTGATAATTTCATCGCTGTTAAATGGATGTTATGGCTCAATATTATGACCAATAAAGTTTGTTAGCACATATTGTAGGCTTTTTTGAAGTTAATTAGTTAGTTTCATGTCCTGCGGATCACTTTACATGCCCATTGCATATTGGTGTGTAAATATGCCTACATGCTGACCATTTACATGCAGTTTTTTTCTTACGTTTCTTAGTACAGATGTCAATTACTAATTCCTACCCACTACATTTTACAGAATAGAGGAAGCTGAAAAAGAGATATTTTTCACTTTGTTTTCAAATATAATTTTGCTATGTTTCAGACATTTTAAATAACTGTGCAAAAGATTAACAATTTGGTGGCAGCATTGTGTCTCCTTTATTGTGCCAAAGACAATCTTAAGGTGGAATAATGAACCTCATTCTTTCCCTTGGTATTGTTATTATGTATTACTGAGTTGTAGTTGATTATATACTGTGAAGCAGTAGTGAAGATCTCTAACTCATTAAACATATGTCTACAAGATGATCATGGATGACCACAGCATATTATTCTTACAACAGATTTTTGAGCAATGAAGGCTTTCTTTCTTAGAGGTTAGTTACTATGGAATATTGTCCTATATAATATGATGGAATGAAAGTATGCAAAATATATTATGTTACTGATATGTTCCTCCCCAAGGTCTGCAACGATTAGAAATGCAAATGCGACTGTTTTAGAAATTCCAAAATGTGTTTTTTCGTTTAAACTCTCATCAACATGGACACTTAATAATTTTGAAATTTCCATCCTAGTTTGTATTTCCTCACCATGTGTTACATTTGTTATTGGTATAGTACCTCTATATAAATATGTATCTTTGCTTATTTGAGATTATTTGCAGAAGACCACTCAGTAATACTGTTAAGGAAATTGTTTTATTATTTATTTTGTTGCTGTACTTGTTGGATATCAGATGAAAGTTCATATACATATATGAGAAAAAACACAGGACCTTAGTTCTTAGTTAGTTCATGGCAGTTGGATGAATTTCCCCAGCTTACATTGGCTGAATTGTCAGAAACAACTTTCCACATTCTTTTGGTTTGAGATGACATTATCCATTGGTTGACTATTCCATCAGTTCTATAAAACCCTAATTTATCTAGGAGAATATTGTGATTTGCATAGTTAAATGCCTTAAATAGGTCACAGAAAATACTAACTTAATGATACTGTCAATTGAGACACTCTTCTGAAGTCTAAACTGTGATTTATTAACTATATTAATGTTACCAGGTCGGATATTAATGTAGAATGCAACGTAACTTCTATCATCTCTTGTAAAGAAGGGTTTAACACTGGCATATTTCAATTTCTTTTAAAAAATGCACAGAGTTATATGCATAACATATTTTAGGAAAGACTGCACTTATTATAAGGGAACAAGTCTTTTGTATTCTCATGAAAAACCATCAAATCCAGATGACCTTATATTTTTGAGAGGATACATAGCCGGCCGTGGTGGCCGTGCGGTTCTGGCACTGCAGTCCAGAACTGCGGGACTGCTACGGTCGCAGGTTCGAATCCTGCCTCGGGCATCGGTGTGTGTGATGTCCTTAGGTTAGTTAGGTTTAAGTAGTTCTAAGTTCTAGGGGACTTATGACCTAAGATGTTGAGTCCCATAGTGCTCAGAGCCATTTGAACCATTTTGAGGATACATAATTTTCTTCATTTTCAGAAGAAGAAGAAGTGACAAGAAATCCATAAGACTGACTTTATGTTAGTTGTTTTTCCAGCATATTGCTCTGATATTTCTCTTGAAATTTTGGACCTATATTATCATCTAAATTACAAAAATTATTATTAAACATATCTGCTACCAATGATTTATCGTTTATAGGCCATCTATCTAAATCATTAATGATATTATCTTGTTCTGTATCTTGTTGTACTGTCTCTCGTTTCACTTCAATATAAACTGAAATCATTTGGCATAATGTGCATGTTTCTTTATTTCTTAGTTATTTATCTTACCAGGATCTCTACTTGTTCTTGCCAACAGATTAATCGCCCTTTTACTTCAACAAGATACTTTAATCACTCTTGTGATCAATGGCTTTTTACATGGCTGTTTAATATCACACCTGATATGTTTATGAAGAGAGCTATTTTTTCAATAATGATATAAATTTATCGTTGAATAAATTAAATTTTATGTCAGTGTTGCTTTCCTTATAAATATTATCCCAGCCATCTTTTGCAATCTCCTGTAAAATACCGAAAATATATAGTTACATACAAAAAACCATTTTTTGTATGGTAATACACAGAGGAGGAGGAGGAGGATGTTAGTGTTTAACGTCCCATCGACAATGAGGTCATTAGAGATGGAGTGCAAGCTCGGGTTAGAGAAGGATGGGGAAGGAAATCGGCCGTGCCCTTTCAAAGGAACCATCCCAGCATTTGCCTGAAACGATTTAGGGAAATCATGGAAAACCTAAATCAGGATGGCTGGAGACGGGATTGAACCGTCGTCCTCCCGAATGCGAGTCCAGTGTGCTAACCACTGCGCCACCTCGCTCGGTCAATACACAGAGCATATTTACCTTAACCATTGCACTATTCATCAACACCAAGTTAAGATTTTGTGGAGTGACTACTGGAATGAACGTAAATGGGAAATGCCTTTATGATCACTCCTATCTGTCAACATGTCAAATGTCAACTTAGTTTGCAAGAATAGTATTTTCTTCTCTGAGTTGCAAACAATGTCAAATGCAATTATGTTTTCTCTTCTAATAGACCTGACTTTTCCACTGTTAAATGAAAATAGCTTAATGAAAATAGCTTCATCGCTTTACATTCTGATTTATACACATTACAGACTTTTTCTCTTTCCAGTTATTGTAAAATGTAATCCCTTTTCGCTTTCAGACATCTGTGGTAGAAGAAAAATCAGTGGAAGAAATTTCCACATTGCCATGGAATGGGACAGATGCGAGGTCTGAGGCGACTTGACATGGCTTGCACAGCTCCCCCCACCCCCCCCCCCCCCCACCTATCGGAGGTTCGACTCCTCCCTCAGGCATGGATGTGTGTGTTGTCCTTGGATTTACATATCTGGCTTTACAGTTGTTATATTCAACTTATTTCCTTTTTGGAAGTTAGTTCTTTTTTAGCTGCTTGTACCATAAAATTGAGTGCCTTTGAGGTACAACGTGCAGAAAAATTCGTGTACTCGGACTTCACAGAGCGACTCCTCACATACTACCACTATAAAAATGTCTCTCACAAAATTTCGTTCTGACCACATTTCTAGCAGAAAATGAACGTTAAAGATTGGCAATCTGGCAACACTGTAATCACATGTATGGTAGTTCCCTCTGTCAGCATGTAGCAGTAGTGCTGTGCAATTGGTGCAGTGGATAGCGTTTTAGGTTAGCATATAAGAGGTCGGGGGTTTTCAAGTCTGCGTAGAGATGTATTTTCTTTTATTTGACAATTTCTTTCTGTTATATAATACTGTAATATATACTGTTTCTTAAGCCACACCTATCTGATATTTACAGAGTACAGTGTGTTCTAACGTTGAAAGCTGATTACGGCTAATGAAGTAAAGTTCCAAGTAGTGGGAACCAAATCAATAAGCTACTCCTTATGGTTCGAAAGGACAGGGTGCTGAGAAATAGATATTATAGCCCTACTTCGCAGCAGCGAATACTTTACCATCCTACTGGTCAAGGCGCCACACTATGATGCGTTTGACGACTGAAGTCATGGACAGCAGCAATCTGTTATTAAATGCGCGTTCCCGAAAAATGCAAGTACGCGGTCTCGCGTTCGGTTAATTCAGAACGCAGGTACTTCCCTAAGAGCCTCTGAAAACCTGACGAATTCCAGTGCAGGTGGACCCGTTTGCTGGTCTGCCAAACCAATCTGACACCGTGCCACGACTGTGATTGTCGGAATATACCAAATGTTTAGACGGTCGACTCAAGACAAATAAGTACACCCACGTGTCACTCGTTGTGATCGTGATGATATAAGCAGTACCTTTGACGGTTCGAAAGGTGACTGGCACAGGCTCTAAGTCACACCCTAGCAAAGGACACAAGTCTCACCGTTTAGGTAGAGACCTGCAGTTCTTTACTAGCGAAGCGCCAGTACAAGAGACTTGTACAAGAGTGACCATCTCCCTTTCTCCTGTGTTGCCTCCTCAGCTCGGTTCCAAAAGCACATTTCTCTTTTTTGACTTCCCCCAATTTCGCCCAAGCCAATCACGTGCTGGAGCCCGGCATTCTAAGCTCGGTGAATGGTCTTTGCAATGCAAACCGATTTGACCAATCAGAGACTTAAAGTTAATTGGCAGAAAATGGAAAAAAATTCAGCTTCGCGGCCTCTTTTCCCGCACGTTTGCCATGTCTTTTGCTAACACAATGCAGGGTGGAAGCACAGACCTCCATAAACAGTTTGTTATCTCCAGTGTTGCGTCCATTTCAAAGTTTGCAGGGAATGGCCATAAACTTGTATTGACAAAAGATGTTTTGAAATAGAGTTTGCACATCTGGGCACCAGTTTTCCTGCCCCACGGACATTTGCAGAACGTTAACATTTCTTTTGGCGGCTCGCTCGCTGACAAAGCCTACAATGCACTGTCGGCGACTTTTCGGCGCTAGGCCGTATACCTGGACGTCTGGCGCCAAAGCTAATGTGTTTCTTCACAATACGACCGCGGCACGTGGCCGTATGGAAATGTCTCTTCATCGTTCTCCAGAAAAAAACGCGCTTTGTCGCCCAACCAACGCCGTGCTTTCATTGCAGTCGCTTAAGTCAGCACCCTGGTCCTTTGAGCGCAGATAAAGCTTACGGTATTTCTTTCCCTAGAGCACGCAAACAAGACCATAAACTGCTGCCCACCATTTCATCACAATGTATCAAGTCAATTATTTATAATAATTTTGTCCACCCTGCCTACCTGCGCTAGGACGCCTTTCATTGATGCTTTGCAAACAGTGACTGCCGTGGCTCGTCGTAAAGGAGTAAATGTAGCAAACTTCGATGTTAAGTGAACGACTACAAAAATGTATGGGAAACCACGCCGAGTGACCGGGAGCGGTCTAATTAAGTCTGCGGCCGCCATGTGTCGCAATTTGTTTGGAACAATTGAATGGAGGGGTGCCTTCATTGTCTGGTTGTCAGGTTTTGCTTTCTGACAGGTCTTGCATACTGATAGAACCTGCCTTATGAGTCTTTCCATATGTTTAAAATGACATAGGTCCTTCAATTTAAGGAAGCATTTCCGTGGTCCAAAGTGACAATAACTTAAGTGTGTGTACCAGATTAACTTATTGAATAGCTTGTCCGGTATACAAAGGCTCCATATCATGCTGGTTGCGTTGCGTCGGTGGAATAAAATCCCCTTCCTCACCAGGTAGAACATTCGTAATTCGACTTCCTGGCGGTCCTTCCAACGTTCTTTCAGTAGCTTCAGTTCCGGATCTTTATCCTGCTCTCTTCTTATATCACGTAATGATGCAGCCATGAAGTTCTCGAAAGCGACTCCCCGCAGATAGAATAGACTAAAGTGACTATCCTCCACATCTTCTCCCTTTGCATCTGGTCTCCCAATTGGTGAAAGTGAAAGTGCGTCATCAATCACATTTGTGTCTCCCGGGACATGTGTGAGCCTGAAGTCAAATTGCTGTAGGAATAAAACCCACAGTGTCAGCCTGTCGTGTCCCAATTTTGCTAACATCAAAAATTCCAACGCTCTGTGGTCTGTAAAGACATGGGTCTTGTGTCCAAGCAGGAAGTATTTGAATTTTTTGAAACCCCACACAATAGCCAGTGCCTCCAACTCATTTACTGAATAATTCCTTTCGCATTTTGTATGGTCTCTTCCATGATTTGCTGGAATATTACTACGCCAAGACCTGTTTTCACTGCATCAGTCCACATGCAAAAATCCGCTGTTAGGTCAGGGTGAGATAGGATGGGTGCCTCTACAAGAGCCTTTTTTAGCAAATTGAATGCATGATCTGCTGCCTCGTCCCATAGCCACGGTGTCTTCTTTCCTGTTAAGGCACAAAACCTTGGTGCACCATCTCTTCCGTTCTAATGAATTTCTTATAAAAATTTATGACGCCCAGGAACACTCCGAGGTCCTTCCAGATCCATGGTCTCTGGAACTGCGCTATAGCTGCGAGTTTTGCTGGATTAGGTGCAATTCCTTCTGCTGAACTTACGTGCCCAAGAAAATCCATCTTCCTAGTTCCGAAACATGATTTTTCTAAATTAATTGTGACACCATGTTGCCTTAGTGTTCCTAGTAGTTCGCCAAGGACCTTGTTGTGTTCATCCCAGAAGGGCTTTGCAAAGAGGATATCATCAAAGTAGGACGTAATGTCGCTCTTCAGACTCTCCGACAAAATCCCGTTCAACCCTCTGATAAATGCTGAGGACGATATATTGAGGCTAAAGGGCAACCGCCGGAACTGGTAGCAGTGTCCTTCAACTAGGAAAGCCGTGTACTGACGACACGAAGAGTGTAACTCAATTTGCCAGAAACTTGAACGGAGGTCAATGGACGAAAACACTTTGACACCATGAAATCTTTGCAAGAGATCTTCCACCTTCTCCAGACGATCTGTTTCTGGCAAGATTATCGTGTTGATCCGCCTCGAATCAAGCACCAGACTCATCGACCCATCTTTCTTTTCAACTACTCGCAATGGGTTATTGTATGTGGACACACCAGTTTGAATGATCCCTTCTTGCAGCATCCTCCGTACTTCTGCTCGGAATCTCTCTCTGTATGCAACTGGAATGGGATAAAGTGAGAGGAAGAACTTCTGATGTTCTTTGACACGGAATGCATACTGGAAATTATTGATCGCTCCTGTCTTAGATCAGAACACTTCCATGTTGTTCAGTAGCACGATTTGTAATTCTGCCCTCTCGTCTTTGGTAATATTGTCAATACTACAAACCCTCTCTTGTATCGCATGACGGACGTCGTCCTCGGTGTCGTCTCAGTCATAGTGATAATTTCTGTCATCTCTCAGCACTGTTTTCTCCTTCACTAAATGCCAGTCGTCTGAACCTGTGCATATCTTAAGGCACCTCACCGGGACTTGCGCTCGTATTGCCCGATCAATGAAACGAAGCATGATGTTTTTATCCTTACGTAATGTCGCTGTACCACGTCCTAGATCCAGTATTGCATTACACTCGCGTAGAAAATGCGGTTCCAATAATCAACTCAGTTGTCAGTTTTGGGACAATCAGGAAGTTTCCCACCAGCAGGTGACCTTGACAAAGAAGCTCTAGCCTTGTCTGCATGTTTACTTCAGTTACCTTCCCCACTATTGCTCCTCTTATTTTTAGTTTCCTTACCGATAGTTCCACCCAGTCTTGCAGTCCGTTACTTTGTCTATAAGTCTCTTCCGCAATGGCCGAAATCTCACTACCACAATCCACTTCCTTCCCTCCTATGGTTACCATAACAATTGGATGCACGTCATTTTGAGTGAACTCTGCTCTTTCTTCCAGCAACGTTTCTTCAATATCGTCGTATCTCATAACATTGATGAGGCTGGGTCCGAATTTAGTTGCAGATGCGTTTTGTGCCTCTTCTGCATTCTTAACTAGTCATTGACGTTGGTTATCATTTCCTTGCGCACTTCGAGGTGGGTTCGGCCCCCGAATTTCAATTTCGTCGATCTGATCTCCGTTTCCGTCTCCTCCGTTGTTCAATTGCGCCCAACTTCTGTTGTAATTGAAACTGGAGCCATGGCTTCGCCATCCATTGCTTTGTGGTCCGTAGCCTTCATTCCTTCTTCCATTCCAGCCTCTGTTGCGCAGTACATAGTTGTTGCGGTTCCCATTCCAGTCTCTTCGTTGTTCAACTTCGAAATTTCCCGGCCGTGAATGGTTTCCGTAAGGCCCTCCATTCCGCGCATTTCCGTTCCTATAATTGAAATGGTTATATTGTGGACGCGACATAGGGCCTGCGACGTATCTGTCAGACTTTCTTCTGTGTTCTCTGATGCTCTCTGCTCGGATTGCGTGCTCTAATTCGTAAAGTGTGTTACGGAAAGTACTGAGCTCCACATTACACCTGCCAGCTAGTACTTGTTGATATGCTGACGGACGTTTGGTGTAGCAATGACGAATGATTTCACCGGTAGAGCATGGTACCTCAAGATATTGGTTCTTGTCAATCATTGCGTCAAGGAACTTGACAGGGCTTTTGTAGCTTGAACTCTCGAAATCTTTCCCAACAATCATCTCGTATTTTATGCGCTCTTGCGTCTCCTTGGACCATTAGATATTTAGGAAGCTGTCCTTGAACTCCTGGTAACTTCTACACGTTGCCGATATTCCGCGCATTTTCTCCGCAACTGACCCTTGCAAGTGTCCGCAAATAAAGTCCAGCTTGTATTTTAATGGCAATTTGGTGGTAAAGAAATGTCAAATTGTGATATCCAACTCCGTGGGTGAGTAAAATTACCCTCGTATCGGAAAATTTCGAATTTTCGGACTTGTAGGAAGCGTTGAAAATCAAATGGCGTTTCATCGGCAACTTCCGTCCTTCGGAAAATATCAGACCTTTGGTTGTCCTCGTTCGACGTCCCCTCATCTCGGAAAATTTCGAATTTTCGGACTCGTAGGAAGCGTTGAAAATCAAATGGCGTTTCATCGACAACTTCCGGCCTTCGGAAAATATCTGACCTTTGGTTGTCCTCGTTCGATGTCCCCTCATTTGTGCTCTCTCCTCGGCTTCGAGAAAATGCAACGTTCATCTCATCATATCCTCTGCTTGCCGCTAACGGTATACAGTTATCCGTCCCGACTGAATTTATTTCAGGTGCTATTGCGTTCGCTCTTGGCCGCATTTGGATTTGTTCCCTTAGCGCCTCCCCCAATTTCTTCTCTACGAGCGTGTTGATCGCTTCCTCTTGCGCTTTGAACGAAAGGAGAGTACGGACCTCATCAATCTCGCTCACTGGAGTTGCAGTTGTTACCTCCGAGCCTGTCCCTAATTTGCACAGCTCAGATTCTAATTTGTCCATGGCCGCTATCGCACGAAAATCCGTGGCTTCACGTATTTTTGTGTCGATTCGCTGCTCCGCGTCATTTTGTCGCTTCTCTACGCATTCGACCTTCTTGTTCAAATTGATCACTGCCTCTCGTCCTTGCAATCCTATCTGTTTAATCGCCTTCGATGTTTCAGTTGCTACTCGTCTTGCAAAACTTGCAACTATCTTCGCACTCTCTGTCGTCTTCTTAGCATGATGTGCAATCTTTAAACCTTTAATTGCCTTGGTGTTTACTTTCTGTAGGTCTTCCTGGAGTTTATTTGCCCATGACTTGTGTTCCTCTCCTGAGCACCGATATTTTTTATGTCCGTCTTCGTCTCGTTAATTTTCTCCTCCATTCCTTTTAGACTATCAAGTTTCTTCTCCAGTCCCATTAAAAATGCCACTAGGTTGAAGCCCTCTTCGTTTCCCACCGTATCGTGATCATTCGAACTCATACAGGAATTCTCTCGTGTTGTGTCCGCATCATTGCGTTCTGATAACTCCATGTCTTCACTGTCCGGATTTCTGACAATCAATATCTGCCTCGATCTGTTTTGGTACGCTCACATCTTTTACCACACGCGATCTAATATTGTCTGTCCCCTCAAGAAAAAACATATCGCTTTCGTCTCCTTGATATCCTTGTTTTGCGCCCTCGTTGTTGCTAATTCTTTTCAACAGCAACGCCTCCCTACGTTCAAACTGTGCCTCAACCGTTTCATTGCGCTCTTCCTCCATGACGTATGCTTAATTTTCCCGCTCCCAGTCTACTTGTCTAGCACTGCTTCTATTAATCATTCAGATTCTCCCTTAACAACAACTTTACTTATCTGTGCAACATGTGGACAACCTATTAGCTAACTCACAAGATATACGCAGATATACCATGACAGTAGTACATGAGATTCAGAAACGAAAACAACCAAATACAAAGCAAATGCAATAGTAAACACCACAAAAATAATACGACAACGCCGTTAGCAACGACGGAAAGTCGGTCGAAAAAAATGAGATTGAAGTCGCTGACACAAATGCACTATAATAAAACAAGTAAACACATAAACAACGCAATCAAAGCATTAAATAGCTACAGCATACTAATGAACCATATTTTTCTTAATAATGCGTACCTAATCGGAAAGTACGCAAACCGACAGCATCACAGAAGTGACAAGGACCGAGAACCTGGCAGCGGTTCGCCAAATGAAAGATGATTATGGTTAATGAAGTAAAGATCCACACAGTGGACACCAAATGAAAAAGCTAATCCTTATGTTTTTGATCTAGACTGCCATAAAAATGCGAAGGAACTGTTAATCAGAACTCATGGAGAAGTTGTAGTCTAGTTCACAATCGATTTATTGTTCTTAAACAAGACAAGACAACAAAATTATTAAAGAAACATCATACAAAAATATTTATTTAACCAAAGCCTTACTAAAATGGGATCTATGGTGGACAAAGTGATCTGCTGGGGATCGACACACAACACTAACCAGAACACTACTTGCTCTATCTCACTACATACATGTGAATCCAGGTTATGGCTTCAAACTACGCCACCATCAAGCATCTATATTCTACCACACAAAAAAAGGAAAAATATGGTTTGAAAGGACAGGGTGCTGAGAAATAGATATTATAGCCCTACTTCGCAGCAGCGAATACTTTACCATCCTACTGGTCAAGGCGCCACACTACGATGCGTTTGGCAACTGAAGTCATGTACGGCAGCAATCTGTTATTAAACGCGCGTTCTCGAAAAATGCAAGTACGCGGTCTCGCGTTCGGTTAATTCAGAACGCAGGTACTTCCCTAAGAGCCTCTGAAACCCTGCCGAATTCCGGTGTGGACCCGTTTGCTGGTCTGTCAAACCAATCTGACTCCGTGCCACGACTGTGAGTGTTGGAATACGTCAAATGTTTAGACGGCCGACTCAAGACAATTAAGTACACCCACATGTCACTCGTTGTGATTGTGATGATATAAGCAGTACCTCTGACAGTTCAGAAGGTGACTGGCACAGGCTCTAAGTCGCGCCCTAGCGAAGGACACAAGTCTCACCATTTAGGTAGAGACCTGCAGTTCTTTACTAGCGAAGCGCCAGTACAAGAGACTTGTACAAGAGTGACCATCTCCCTTTCTCCTGTGTTGCCTCCTTAGCTCGGTTCCAAAAGCACATTTCTCTTTTTTGACTTCCCCCAATTTCGCCCAAGCCAATCACGTGCTGGAGCCCGGCATTCTAAGCTCGGTGAATGGTCTTTGCAATGCAAACCGATTTGACCAATCAGAGACTTAAAGTTAATTGGCAGAAAATGGAAAAAAATTCAGCTTCGCGGCCTCTTTTCCCGCACGTTTGCCATGTCTTTTGCTAACACAATGCAGGGTGGAAGCACAGACCTCCATAAACAGTTTGTTATCTCCAGTGTTGCGTCCATTTCAAAGTTTGCAGGGAATGGCCATAAACTTGTATTGACAAAAGATGTTTTGAAATAGAGTCTGCACATCTGGGCACCAGTTTTCCTGTCCCACGGACATTTGCAGAACGTTAACATTTCTTTTGGCGGCTCGCTCGCTGACAAGGCCTACAATGCGCTGTCGGCGACTTTTCGGCGCTAGGCCGTATACCTGGACGTCTGGCGCCAAAGCTAATGTGTTTCTTCACAATACGACCGTGGCACGTGGCCGTCTGGAAATGTCTCTTCACCGTTCTCCAGAAAAAACGCGCTTTGTCGCCCAACCAACGCCGTGCTTTCATTGCAGTCATTTAAGTCAGCACCCTGGTCCTTTGAGCGCAGATAAAGCTTACGGTATTTCTTTCCCTAGAGCACACAAACAAGACCATAAACTCCTGACCACCACTTCATCATAATGTATGAAGTCAAATCGCCGTAGATCGTATTCCCTACACCGAATCAGAAGTGAGCGTGCCCTGCAATCTCTCAACGTAACAAAAACATGTTCAGAGAAGTCATTTCCCTGCACGTGCAAACACTGCGTGACATGCTGGACCATACAGTACCAGACTCTTCACAATATGGCTGCATCCAAAGATACAAAAGCAGCATGAACACACACTGTCAATTCATCCACTCGTGCTGGCGAAATATAATACACATGCTCCTTCAGGCATTCCTACAGGAAGATATTCAGGGAATTTAGGTCAGGTGAACATGGAGGCCAAACAACTGGACCTCCCTTGCCAAGCCGTTTCCCTCGATATGCTTCTTGTGAAACTTCCGTTTATAATTACACTGTTTGCCTAGCGCTAGTGGATGTGATGTTTCCACATTTCCAGCGATTATATTAATTTTAATATTAATGCATGGAGATACTAAACAGTATGTGATTATCAGACTCAATGTTGAGAGGCTTAATTAGTGATTCCAGGGTGATACTACATGCAAATGGTAGCTAAGTTTGGTAATTATTTGCAAAGCACATTGATAGTCATACCAGTGATGTAATCTGCTAACAAAATGTGTCAAGAATAATACTTGGCACTGGTTGATGCGACTACTCGGGGAGGGTATGCAGAAAACAGATTTGGAATCTAGTGCTGCAGTGCTGTGAAACAATTCCCTGTCCACGGTATGCAAATGTCTTCTTTAAAAGCTGACCAATGATAACGATTGTACATCCAGTTTTAGTTCGTAATATGTAAGTGCGAATGATTTGCAGAAGATACACTGCAATCGATGTATGACGATTATGAAGCCAGATACTGTATATTATCAAACAAAAACAAGTATGAAACTTCCTGACAGTTTAAAACTGTGTGCCGGACCGAGATTCGAACTTGGGACCTTTGCCTTTCGCGGGCAAGTGCTCAACCAACTGAGCCACCCAAGCACGACTCACACCCCGTCCTCACAGCTTTACTTCTGCCAGTATCTCGTCTCCTACCTTCCAAACTCTACAGAAGCTCTCTTGTGAACCCTGCAGAACTAGCACTCCTGAAAGAAAGGATACTGCGGAAACATGGCTTAACCACAGCCTGGGTGATGTTTCCAGAAGGAAATTGTTACTCCACAGCAGAGTGTGCGCTGATTTGAAACTTCCTGGCAGATTAAAACTGTGTGCCGGACCGAGACTCAAACTCGGGACCTTTGCCTTTCGCGGGCAAGTGCTCTACCAACTGAGCTACCCAAGCACAACTCACGCCCTGTTCACAGCTTTACTTCTGCCAGTATCTCGTCTCCTACCTTCCAAACTTTGCAGAAGCTCTCCTGCGAACCCTGCAGAACTAGCACTCCTGAAAGGAAGGATATTGCGAAGATATGGCTTAGCCACAGCCTGGGGGGTGTTTCCAGAATGAGATTTTCACTCTACGGCAGAGTGTGCACTGATATTAAACTTCCTGGCAGATTAAAACTGTGTACCGGACCGAGACTCGAACTCGGGACCTTTGCCTTTTGCGGGCAAGTCTCGGTCCGGCACACAGTTTTAATCTGCCAGGAAGTTTCATATCAGCGCACACTCCGCTGCAGAGTAAAAATCTCATTCTGGAAACATCCCCCAGGCTGTGGCTAAGCCATGTCTTCGCAATATCCTTTCTTTCAGGAGTGCTAGTTCTGCAGGGTTCGCAGGTGAGCTTCTGTAAAGTTTGGAAGGTAGGAGACGAGATACTGGCAGAAGTAAAGTTGTGAGGACGGGGCTTGAGTCGTGCTTGGGCAGCTCAGTTGGTAGATCACTTGCCTCCGAAAGGCAAAGGTCCCGAGTTCGAGTCTCAGTCCGTCACACAGCTTTAATCTGCCAGGAAGTTTCATATCAGCACACATTCCGCTGCAGAGTGAAAATCTCATTCTAAAAACAAATATGTCTTGACCCAGAACTTAACCCTTGCGAGGTGCCGGGGCTAGCAGTGTATTTAACACTAAATTCTAGAATCTACACATGTAAATGATGCTCTAAGCCCCCCCCCCCATTCTAACTCCGACTTTTGCTGTTGCACAAGGATTAAAAAATATACGCGAACTGACTGTAATCAACCCTGCAAGTGGAGTAGAAAAGAGTTTGGCACCTGCAATAATTTAATTTGATAAATAAGTTAAATAAAGGAAGGTTTCATTAACATAGTGAGAAATGATGGGTTGCTCTACCGATTAACAGAATGAAAGTTCTGTCCAAAATAACAATATGATTTATTAAGACTAAACACAAAATAATAAACAAAAACACATGAAACATTTATAATGCATCAAACTGGCTCAAATTGGATACACAAACAAACGCTGTGAAGGTGAAGTTGTCCCTAAACTAGATAGTGAGGTTTATGACGAAGTGGCATGTGGAGCCAATTCCCTGCCACTCAAATCTTAAGAGAGACACACAGCTAACCCAACATTAATTGCTGTTACTCAAGACAGAACAAAGTTAGAAAAAGATGAACAGGCGCACTCTGCTGAGCTCTGATTATCACCTAGGAAAATCCCTATCTGCCGGTGCTGCGGACATACATTACCAAACTGTCTTCTTAACTGCCAGAACACGATCTGGCGTACTGGAAGCGATGGCTGGTTGCTTCGACGTCCTCGACCGAAAGGCGAGAGCCGACTACCTAGAGCACCCGTACAGGCCGAACACACAACATTCCCGCCCCCACGACAGTGGCCGTGGTTAAACGTTCCAATCAGCAACTCGAAAACCGGCGGAAAATTCCACTCCATTGCCGGAGCATTACCATTCCACCAATGGAGATTCTTGGCGCCAATTTCTGCGCTGATTTTGCTACGTCACGGAGCTTTGCCCTGAGCCAGCCAATCACAGTTACTATTTTGCAGAAAGCGCGGGAATTTTCCCGCCACAACTGCCTGGGTACACAAGTCATTCCCACACCTCGCTGGTAGCCCGCCAGAAAGTGTTTTCGCTAAGATTCTGCGAAGTAATGGAACCTCTAGCCCAGCCGCTACTTCAGACCCCTCCGGGCGTGTCTTTTGACAATGTCGGCGTCTGCAAAGCATTCACTCGACTTCCTCACACTCGTTGGCTTAACCCTTTCCAGATCAGGAGTGCCCGCCTGTCACCGGACCACCCGGGTGACGAGAGACGCTGCGTGGGAAGTCCGCGTGTGAAGGAATAGCAACTTTTCACCGCATGCAATTAGAGACGAAAATCGTAAGATAGAAATATGAGAGGGGGCTCATGCCACCTCTCACCCTCATGCACTGCATACTAACCCAAAACGGTATCCCCTGCACCTAACACACAGCACTACTCCTATATGCTGGTGGAGATAGTTACCGGACATGTGATTACAATGTTGCCAAATTTTCAATCTTTAATATCCATTTATTGTTGAAAATATACACAGGACGAAATTTTGTGACAGTCATTTTTGTGTAGCTAGTATGTGAGGAATAGCACTACGTAGTCTTAGTGTGCAAAATTTTCTTTACCCTGTGTAATCTGTTTGTTTACTAGTATTAGCATTGTTGAAGACTCCTTTCAGGAGTGCTAGTTCTGCAGGGTTCGCAGGAGAGCTTCTGCAAAGTTTGAAAGGTAGGAGACGAGATACTGCCAGAAGTAAAGCTGTGAACAGGGTGTGAGTTGTGCTTGGGTAGCTCAGTTGGTAGAGCACTTGCCCGTGAAAGGCAAAGGTCCCGAGTTTGAGTCTCGGTCCGGCACACAGTTTTAATCTAATTAATTTAAATTTTTCACCAAGTTTAGCTCTTGTTGCTAAAACAACAAATAATTTAATTTTTGGTGGATTGCCTTCTTTTTCTTGCTCAAATAGTTTACTGTTTGATCTAATGTCAGTATTTTTTTCTCGTCTTGGTGGCTCTGTGTTTTCAAACACATCATCGTCAAAATTGGAAAAATACTTTATATTAGGTACACGTTTTGGGCTTGATCTAGTCTTTTGGAACAATTTAGGATGAAATGGGAACTAATTAACGCTGATTTCCTTAATTTGCAGTAGCCTCTGAAGCTATTACTTTTAACTAAATTTTTGAGTTCAATTGCTTTCATGTTATTGAGAGTTTTCACAGGGTGGTAAATTATGTGAAGTAATTAGGTTAATTAAATCATGTTTTTAAAATCTGCTATATACCCTTAAATTACTCCTTCTAGAATAATCACAATGCTGAGCAACTGTAAAATCCCTCAAAGTCTGAGCCATTTTATCCTCTATTTATGTCAATAAAATTTTAAGAAGTTTTTGTAAAACTAATGTTGATGAAATTTCAAACGCTGTGATTAATTAATTTCCATTAGTTTTATTTAATTTCCATTTTTGTTTATGGTAATACTGAAGACACACCTTCCATATGCTTGAAAGCTTGTTGCTAGATGTAATATTTATGTAAAAGCAACTAAAATGTTTAATTTCTTCACAACCAATACATTTTTACATCCTGTTTTCTCTTCATCATTTTTCAGTAGTTTAGGATGTTCATCACTTGGAATTATTATCAAATGTTCTTTTAATAACGTATTGAAACATATTTTCCGCATACACACATAATTTGTTTACCTTCATACAGTTTTTATGATATTCACTAACGCAGTCCATACATGAGTTCTTACATTTATCATTAGTATATTTGTGTGAATGAAAGTTATTGGTCGACTTTAGTGCTCAACATTTCTCACACTTTTTGCATGCTTCCATTTACAGAGACAATTTTAATTAGATTTAAATAAATCAGGCAAAATTCGAATTCATAAATAGAAATTTATATAAATAAATGAAGTCATTTGTTGTTATTGTGACCTAGAAAAAGTGTTCATATAAACTGTTTGCACTCTTAATTTTATTGCTGTCACTTCACTTTTCTTTCAGCTACCCAGTTTTAGCTACTTTTTAAACCATTAAGTTTTATAAAGTTTCACGTCTTTTTGTAATAATTTTGCATCTATAATTATGGGTACTTTTACATAAACAAATTTATTCACTACATTTTTAAACTATACAGATATATAGATGATGCAATTAGAAATAATATAGATGTAGATGATACTAATGGTCTAGATGTAGATGATACTAAAACATTATAATATTTATAGGGCATTTCAGAGACTTTTGTGACACAAAATGAAAAAACACTATATTTATCAATAAACTTGGATTAAGTTTTTAGAGTATGAAAATACAAAACAAGCTATTATAAAAAAAGTTGATGATAATGACATGCTAAAATTTAGATTATTGTCTGAGGTATCTAGGAGAGATGTCCAGAAAACTGATGTGAAAATCATATTTATCAATGAAGCTGCCTTGATGGAATTTTGACTAAGCCTGCCCTAGAATTTGCCTGAAATATTTTATCAAATGTATTATCATTCTAGATAAATGTTTTAAATTGTAGATCTTGTCAACAACAAGCTTTTCTGTTAATTGATAAATTGTATCTGTTAATTGATAAAGAGAATAATCCTGGTTTAAAGCTAAAGATGGAGCCAAAATTTTAGAATATGAGAAACCACAAAATGATGTACAAATACATGTAGCTAATGAAGATAAAACATTTTTCGATGATCCCAGCAAATGCCCTGATTCACAACTGTCTCATTTAAATATTATTCTCATTGAATCTGGACTGTACAAGTTGATTTTTAAATCAAATATGCCTCTCACAGATGGGTAACGAAATAGAATTTACCAACCATCAGAAAATATAGTGAATAAAATACTACAAGAAACTATAAAATTAAAAGATAAAGAAAATCACCATTACAACAACAACTACAAGAAAAGGGAAAGGAATGTCACATTTAAAAGAAGTTGTGGATCATGTGGTACATATGAAGGAAAAACAAATTATTTAAATTTCTACATCGAAGCACTGTGCCAAAAAAACTATTTTAAATTTGGTGGTTTATAGTCTAAACATCATCTTTAGGAAGATTATCTGGTTATAATAGTGGAAGACCGAAAGAAGATAAAATATTTCAAGTCAGAAAATATGAATGTAATGATTATAAAAAATATATCATATGCTTACTATATATTTTTGGGTACATAAAGTAGATAAAAGGAAAGGAATGTGTAATATTCACTTCAACAGTGTAAATGTAAGCCTGAAGGAAGACATGTGTATCAGATAAATAACAAAAGGAAAATTATAGTAAAGGATCAATTGCTTCTTTAAACAGTTTAAACAATAATAATACTCAACATACACTTAATGGTGTTGAAGTAAATATAGCATGAATACAAGTAGATTATTTGATGAAGAAACCAACACTGCTTGTCATTGCCATGGTCGTTTTTAATGTTTTAAAAGTGAGACGATTAACAATAAAAAAATAGGTTGAATGGATGTCAAAGGACATTAACAAGAAGTGTAGAAATACGAAATTATGGATATAATTTAGTGGACATGTGAGAATGTGATTGGCTTAACTCAGCAGAGTGTAAAAAAAACTTAGGAAATTGAAACAGTTACCTAAAGCTGTCGACCATGAAGTCCAAGAGGTGCTTTCGATGGTGGTCAAACAAATATGACAAAATCAGGAGCTAAAGCAGGTGGTGTTAAGCAAAAATAAGATTTGATGATGTGTGTGGTCTTTATCCAGCTGTGCATTATTGTGATTATTATCCTGAGCGACAACCAACAAAAATTTGTAGACCACTACATTATACTAAAAATAGTATAGACCGATAAAATGTAAAATATTAGCACAATGAGGATTGTGTCATTCAGTTTTGGCAGTACGAATGAAATCCGATAAAAATTAAAAACTGCTTTTTTCTTTTTTGTGTCCAATGTCCAGAAGAAAAAATATATAATTGCAAACGGAATGATGATGAAAGAAGTTTTATTGGAACTTGGGTAACTGCTGAAGTAAAGTTAACAGTAGAAATGGGATATAATATTTTAGGTGTCTATGAGGTATGGGACTGTAGAAATAAAAGAAACACAGTGCTTAAAAATATGTGAAGGATTTTATGAAAATAAAATCTCAAACCAGTAAACTAATTTTGAAAATGATGAGATGTATACTAAAACAGTTAAAGAAAAAATTGGATATTGACTTAGATCCTAATAATACAAAGAAAAGGCCAGGAAATTAAGCTGTTCCTAAGATTTATTTGAATTCATTACGGGAAAATTTGAGCATGGGCAAAATATGAGTAAAACTGAGTAGGCTACAGTTTTAAAACTATTTTATGTGATACTACTGGATGACTAAGTTGATAATACAGATATAAATTTTATTACTTAGAGAATGGTTCACATGGGCTACAGTTTCGAGGATTGTTATCTAGAAAGTAATACAGTTACAAATATTTTTATAGCAGCATTCACCAAATCAAATACAAGGTGTTTGTTGTCTGATAGGTTATGTATACTAGGAAAAATGTTAAATATTTTGATACAGATAGGGTTGTATACATCAGTGATGGTGAAGTCACTGTAGAAAATGGCTGTATGTTGGGCGAATGTATAGATGAAATAGGAGGTAATAAATGGATGTACCTGGACCCAAAAGTTATTATTACTGAGAAAATGGCTGAGATGAAGTACAGTTTCATGGACTATTATGTGGAAAATAATACACCTACAAATATTTTTAGAACAGCATTCACCACATCAGTTGTAAATGTTTTGTTGTATGATAGGTTACATAAGCTAGGAAAAATGTTATATTTTGATACAGATAGTGTAGTATATATCGATGCTGGTGAAATCAATGTAGACATTAACTGCATGTTAGGTGAATGGACAGAGGAATTAGGAGATAATTAATGGATTACAAATTGGGCTTCGGCTCGACCAAAATGTTATTATTTCAAGAAAAATGATAAAAGCACAGTGATGAAGGTAAAGGGATTCAGTTTAAATTATAAGAACATTCAAAAATTGAATGGTGAATCTATGATGAGATTAACTGAGAGTGAATTGAAAGAAAAATTACAATTAGAGTACAATCAGATAACCAGAGATGCTGATACTAGAAATTTAATCAAGAAGGAAGTTAAGAAAAAATTTTGTTTCAGTGTGATAAAAGACTAGTTCTAGAAACTTATGTTACAGTGCCTTATGGATATTGAAATTAAATTGATTTATTGTTTAAGAAAACTTACAAAATAAAAATTAAAATAAGAGTTCTATATCTTCTAATGGAAACTTAAAAATAATAATAATGAATTTCATGATATAGAATTTCTAGTTTAATTTTTAAATTCAAAATTTACCTTAGATTATTAATCTTTTTAGATTAGAGCTCTTAGTCACTGGTGCTTTGCCGCTGCCTGGTTCATTATTTTTTGAGTAATTAGTTTTTTCAGCTATGCCTTTTTAATATTTTTTGTTCAATATTACTTAATCTTTTTTGCTAATTTATACAAATGCATGTAGTATGTGGGATGTTGTTGATTTTTTGTGTAGACAATATTGTTTACTCATTAATTTGTGTCCTACTGTGTCGAACATACCCACTTAGTAGTTTTGCGGTCTATACCTTTCTTCATTGGTTGTTGAAATCTGTACCTCAGTACATGAAGTAGGAGTGGCTGAGATTTTATGGAGACTCACCATTGCCTTTCCCCTCGACTTATTTTTTTAGACACTGTTATTAATATAAGCGAATCTCCCTGCTCTATTTTCAGTGTTAACTACCTCTTGGAAAGTAAAACGAACTTGCGTTTTTTTGATTATTTTCAAATGTTATTTTCTTCTCACAGACTCTTGTGCGCTACATATTAAAGCTTTATTTGTAAGAAGATCTTACAGAGTTGCCCTCTCCAATTTTCTTCACACTTTTAGGAAATGAAAGTAAGTAGACATCAGTTTCCCAAAGTAGTACAACACAATTAAAAAAATTACTCAAGGAAAAGGCTTTGAAGATTAGAAGATTTCCGTGTACTTTTAGACACAAAAATATGTGCAGTTTAGTTACAAATTCGTCAGTAGCTCAGCACCTATCCTATATGGATTGTGATTCTGAAGTCACTCTCACTATAGTCCATTCCATGAACGATGGTGGCTTGTGCAGGTCAAGACGCAAGTGGGGAGTACATTGTTGCCAATTCCAAGCGAGAATTGCGGTATGCTCATAAACGTTATTTGGGATTCATGAAAGCATGTATCCTGCAAATTATGTCTCTCACTTGCTTGTCTACACTTCTTCGTTTCCCACCACCATCAGCCATAATAGCTCTCAACAAATGGAATGATAAGCCACTAAATAATTCTGTATGATGACATTTAATGCACGCACTGGCTATGACATCCACAGCTGGAGACTAAGAACTCTTCTGAAAGTTCATTGACTGTCGGAGAGTGCTTGACGTAGGTGCACAGAACAAGTCTAAACTTGACAGCCATAGTTTGTGACTCCATCTATAGCAGTATCCTTTTTTAGTTTCCTGAATTCCATATTTGTTAAAAATGGAACAATTATGTAATAAATATATAATCACAATTTTTATTAAAAATGACATCACTTTTAAATTACTATTTGTATGAAAGTGCAAGCATTCACAATAACTTAAAATTTGGTACAAAAGTGTGAAACATCAAACAGAAAATCAAACAGATTTTTTTATTTCTATAGACCTATTGGTATTATTTATGTATATGATTTTTGCCATTTAATAAAAAGATTTATCAAATTTTGATTTATTTTTATATGATCGACAGTTATAAATAAAAAGGTGTTATCTTTATTTTAAAAATATGTGATTCAATATTTGCTATTTATCTTTCCATTTGTTAATAAGTAAGAAAGTGAATCCTAAACACCCTATGACCACAGTCTAACATGTTAGACTGTGCTATGACTACAACACGATTAACGTATGCGCTGAGCTACCGACTAGTTCGTTAATATGTTGCAGGTTTTTATACTTAATAGCATTAGAAATGCTCTAGTATTCAAAAGCGCTTTTTAATTGATTTTAAAAGAAGTGTCATATTGCTTAGGAAATTATCTGGATATTGATCTTATAGATATGAATAACATCGAAGAAACTCAGTCCGCAGGGTGTTCTTGTGAGATTTGTTTGTCGAATAGTTCCACCGAGAGGTCACATAATTTCTTGTAAGATTTCCTCACTTTCAACTGTCGCTGAAATAGTCATGGTAGAGAGTTGATCTGTGTTTCGCTGTGGACTTAAATCTGCTTTTGTACGTCAGCTGTAAAATTCATTTGATATCGCACACATCCGACTAGATAATTATTTCCGCAAAATATGTTCGGGCAGATATTTGAGGATTCCCAATGGGTTCACTGTGCAGATGGAACCGATGGAACAAACAGTTTTCGTGATTAGCTTTGACCTGTTTAAAGTTCAGCAAGGCGAAGATGGCTGCTGCCGGCTTGCGTATGGGCTTGAGGGTGGCATGTGGGTTTACGGAAAGTATTAATGGACAGGCAACAGTTGTAACATCAAGGTATTCATTTAAAAAAACGAAATACATAATGTGCTATCAGAGAACAGAACTCATGGCATATATGTTTGACATATGTATGAGAAATGTTTCTTACATGTTGCGTAAACATTTGATAGGTGCGTTTTCTGGTTCTTATAGATTTTCTCACCTCAAGTATGTTCCCCGCAATCGTCAGCAGTGGAAAACTTGCAGCACAGCGGCATATGAAGGGAAAAAAACCGATCCAGATCCGACGCCTCCAGGAACGGATACAACAAGCAATAACCTGAAATCGGAGATTGAAAAACTGAGTAAAGAAGTTTCGCGGTTGACAGAGGAAAACAAAACATTGGATGTAAGTTCACTAGTTTGCATTGTCACAGATACAAATGATTTATATAATTAACCTAATGTTCAGATGTTTGTTGTTATCAAGAGTTGTCTGCATTGCATTCATCTTTCGACTGTTGCCTTTGATCTTACCTTTGACGACTGTGGACTATCCTGCCATTTATTTGAAGATAAAATGATCTTGTAGCAACATGTTTACCACTGTTCGGTGTGACTCTTTGGTAAAATGACAGACAATAGTTCCAATCTTCTGGGCAGTATAACTGGCAAAGTCAAAACGCAAAGATGGGTGGGGGTGGGGGAGTGTAATTGCAGGATCTTGCCTAGCAAAGCACTGTTGCTTTCAAACCAACTTTCATGTTGACACCAGCTTAAAACCTGTCCGTTTCTAATTTTTATTGTGAAATATTCTCTCAAGTGTTGTATTCAGTCAAAGTCAAGCTGAGTGTCATATTGTTGTTTAGTAGCTCTGTCCTCTTCGTTTCAGGCTGTGGCGCTGAAATCAGTAAATGTTTGAGATTGACATCAGTGTCCAAACTACATTGGTTGTCAGTCTGTGTTGGTGCATTTGTGGGCTAGGGTGTTATACTGACAGGACATGGTGCCTGTCCCCTCCCCACCTCTCTCTCTCTCTGGCTGTCAGTAGCCCAAGGTTTGAATGAGATTGTGGTAACACATTTTTCTATTTTCTACCCATATGTAGACATTTGCACCATATTTAGTGCATTTCTTGTTATGAAAAGTAAAACTACAAGATTACTTCAGAAAGCCAAATTATATAGTGGAAGAGTCTGATTATTTTAGTGCGTGTTACATTTGTATATCATACATACGCTGCTAAAAATGCAAGGAGTTGTCCGCTAAATAAATTTAACTCAGTTTGCATGTGTTTAGTCTTTTATTCCCTTTATGTAACTAATTGATTTTATTTTTGGTGTTGAAGCGACCAGGTGAAGCTAATGTTGCATGCTTATTGCTCACCAGTTACATGGACACAATCCTCCCATCACAACCATAGCTCCACCAAGCCATTTGTTTGTGGCCAGTTAACCAAAACGTTACTGCTCTGATTCTTGGCTAACCAGGTGGGTCCTGGTAGTCCTTTGGAAGCTTCTGCTGCCACTGTCCGTTTATCAGTGCCATCATGTTGTGGCCCTGTGCTATTGTACTCACTGGGCAGTGATTCAGAGTGATGCAGGTGGCCATCGCCTGCAGGCATTGGTACGTGCAGGTGCTAATCCATTCTCTCTAAGCCATGTGGACTTCCGGTGGTTGCCCTGTCCAACATTGTTCCCAAACCCCCCTTGCTACGTGCCCTGGCAGTGGTCATCTCATCAATGATATATATTGGATTTACAAACTACTTATATATTATTTCTTGCTGTCAGTGGTTCATCTACCTACTCTTGTGAACCTTGCAACGCCAAACAATAATTGAATTGACTATAACTAACATTTTTCCCAAGGGCATGCAGCTTTACTGTATGATTAAATGATGATGGCGTCCTCTTGGGTAAAATATTCCAGAGGTAAAATAGTCCTCCATTCGGATCTCCGGACGGGGACTACTCAAGAGGACATCGTTTCCAGGAGAAAGAAAACTGGCATTCTACGGATCGGAGCGTGGAATGTCAGATCCCTTAATCGGGCAGGTAGGTTAGAAAATTTAAAAAGGGAAATGGATAGGTTAAAGTTAGATATAGTGGGAATTAGTGAAGTTCGGTGGCAGGAGGAACAAGACGTTTGGTCAGGTGAATACAGGGTTATAAATACAAAATCAAATAGGGGTAATGCAGGAGTAGGTTTAATAATGAATAAAAAAAATAGAAGTGCGGGTAAGGTACTACAAACAGCATAGTGAACGCATTATTGAGGCCAAATTAAACACGAAGCCCATGCCTACTACAGTACTACAAGTTTATATGCCAACTAGCTCTGCAGATGATGAAGAAATTCATGAAATGTATGATGAGATAAAAGAAATTATTCAGGTAGTGAAGGGAGACGAATATTTAATAGTCATGGGTGACTGGAATTCGACAGTAGGAAAAGGAAGAGAAGGAAACGTAGTAGGTGAATATGGATTGGGGCTAAGAAATGAAAGAGGAAGCCGCTAGGTAGAATTTTGCACAGAGCATAACTTAATCATAGCTAACACTTCGTTCAAGAATCATGAAAGTGGTTTTATACCTGGAAGAAGCCTGGAGATACTAAAAGGTTTCAGATAGATAATATAATGGTAAGACAGAGATTTAGGAACCAGATTTTAAATTGTAAGACATTTCCAGGGGCAGATGTGGGCTCTGATCACAATCTATTGGTTATGAACTGTTGATTGAAACTGAAGAAACTGCAAAAAGGTGGGAATTTAAGGAGATGGGACCTGGATAAACTGAAAGAGCCAGAGGTTGTACAGAGTTTCAGGGAGAGCATAAGGAAACAATTGACAGGAATGGGGGAAAGAAATGCAGTAGAAGAGGAATGGGTAGCTTTGAGGAATGAAATAGTGAAGGCAGCAGAGTATCAAGTAGGGGCTAGTAGAAATCCTTGGGTAACAGAAGAGATACTGAATTTAATTGATGAAAGGAGAAAATATAAAAATGCAGCAAGTGAAGCAGGCAAAACGGAATACAAACGTCTCAAAAATGAGATCGATAGGAAGTGCAAAATGGCTAAGCAGGGATGGTTAGAGGACAAATGTAAGGATGTAGAGGCTTATCTCATGAGGGGTAAGATAGATACTGCCTACAGGAAAATTAAAGAGACCTTTGGAGAAAAGAGAACCACTTGCATGAATATCTAGAGCTCAGATGGAAACCCAGTTCTAAGCAAAGAAGGGAAAGGAGAAAGGTGGAAGGAGTATATAGAGGGTCTATACAGGGGCGATGTTATTGAGGACAATATTATGGAAATAGAAGAGGAGGTAGATGAAGATTAAATGGGAGATATGATACTGCGTGAAGAGTTTGACAGAGCACTGAAAGACCAAAGTCGAAACAAGGCCCCGGGAGTAAACAACATTCCATTAGAACTACTGACAGCCTTGGGAGAGCCAGTCCTGACAAAACTCTACCATCTGGTGAGGAAGATCTATGAGACAGGCGAAATACCCTCAGACTTCAAGAAGAATATAATAATTCCAATCCCAAAGAAAGCAGGTGTTGACAGATGTGAAAATTACCGAACTATCAGTTTAATAAGTCACAGCTGCAAAACACTAGCGCGAATTCTTTACAGATGAATGGAAAAACTGGTAGAAGCCGACCTTGGGGAAGATCAGTTTGGATTCTGTAGAAATGTTGGAACACGTGAGGCAATAATGACCTTATGACTTATCTTAGAAGAAAGATTAAGGAAAGGCAAACCTACGTTTTTATTATTTGTTGACTTAGAGAAAGCTTTTGACAATGTTTACTGGAATACTCTCTTTCAAATTCTGACGGTGGCAGGGGTAAAATACAGGGAGCGAAAGGCTATTTACAATTTGTACAGAAACCAGATGGCAGGTATACCAGTCGAGGGACATGAAAGGGAAGCAGTCATTGGGAAGGGAGTGAGACAGGGTTGTAGCCTATCCCCGATGCTATTCAATCTGTATATTGAGCAAGCAGTAAAGGAAACCAAAGAAAAGTTCGGAGTAGGTATTAAAATCCATGGAGAAGAAATAAAAACTTTGAGGTTCGCTGATGACATTGTAATTCTGTCAGAGACAGCAAAGGACTTGGAAGAGCAGTTGAATGGAATGGACAGGGTCTTGAAAGGAGGGTATAAGATGAACATCAACAAAAGCAAAACTAGGATAATGGAATGTAGTCGAATTAAATCGGGTGATGCTGTGGGAATTAGATTAGGAAATGAGACACTTAAAGTAGTAAAGGAGTTTTGCTATTTGGGGAGCAAAATAACTGATGATGGTCGAAGTAGAGAGGATATAAAATGTAGACTGGCAATGGCAAGGAAAGCGTTTCTGAGGAAGAGAAATTTGTTAACATCGAGTATTGATTTAAGCGTCAGGAAGTCGTTTCTGAAAGTATTTGTATGGAGTGTTGCCATGTATGGAAGTGAAACGTGGACGATCAATAGTTTAGACAAGAAGAGAATAGAAGCTTTCGAAATGTGGTGCTACAGAAGAATGCTGAAGATTAGATGGGTAGATCACATAACTAATGAGGAGGTATTGGATAGAATTGGGGAGAAGAGGAGTTTGTGGCACAACTTGACTAGAAGACGGGATCGGTTGGTAGGACATGTCCTGAGGCATCAATGGATCACCAATTTAGTACTGGAGGGCAGCGTGGAGGGTAAAAATCGTAGGAGACCAAGAGATGAATACACTGAGCAGATTCAGAAGGATGTAGTCTGCAGTAGGTAGTGGGAGATGAAGAGACTTGCACAGGATAGAGTAGCATGGAGAGCTGCATCAAACCAGTCTCAGGACTGAAGACTACAACAACAACAACAATAACTAACTTGAAACTTTTGATTCTTATACTTTTGTGACATACTAATGGGTGGGTGTATGACTAACATGGACTAATCTTTATTCAGTCCTCATTTTTTGACCCCTCTATCAGCCAGGACACTGAAATAAAATAAATATTAAGTTATTATTTCCCTTACATTGTGACACTATTTAGCTAGGGTGCTAGATACGCAGTACCTGTGTGTAAGCTGTGCCTTAGTGTTGAGAAGCCAATCCCACCCAGGTATGAATGGGGGCACATAGTCGTAGCACTACTATCATGAACTCACTCAGAGCCTGCTTTCTTATTGGCTCACTGCTTTTTCCAGCAGTGTTCTGGGCTCTAATGCTGTGTAGTGGCAACAATGGTATGGTTCTTTCCTTATTAATTACATGTAAGGTGCCCTGTGATAAAGCTGAAAACTGTTTCCAGAGCAGCTCAAAAACTCCTTGTTTATCGTTGGTAGCTGACTACAAGACTATTCGTATCTTCTTCTAACAGAGCTTCTTGGACGTCATATCCATACATCACCACTCTTAATTGTCATGGTTGATTATTCCAGCTAGATTCTTGTAGGATCATGTAAGAAATTATTCTCTCTTTATCACCCTCTTGCACATGCTGGTAGCCAATTGGTCCTGTTCTGTACTTTCCTCTCCTGTTTTCATCAACAAAATATGTGATATTTGCAGGAGAAACTGTTCTACAGGTAGACTTCACTACAGCCATATCCTACTGTGTGTATTTGTGTTTTGGCTCCCATTCATGCGATATTTATCCCTTTTTTCCCAAATGTGTGGAATTGCCACAGGCTTCTCAGATTTCCTCATATAATTTTATTATTAGTGGTGTCACCCAGTTTGCATGTGTAAAAGGTTCGTTTAAGTATTGACTGGTTTCCCAGTTCCTGGAGAAAAACCCTTTCGAAGCCCCTGCAATTTTTTCTGCTGTATGTATGACCTTGAAAAGCTGAGCCTGAACATCATTTTGCTTCCAGAATGAGATTTTCACTCTGCAGCGGAGTGTGCACTGTTATGAAACTTCCTGGGAGATTAAAACTGTGTGGCAGACCGAGACTCGTACATGGTACCTTTGCCTTTCATGGTTCGAGTCTTGGTCTGGCACACAGTTTTATCTATCTCCCAGGAAGTTTCATCATTTTGCTTATTTGCGACCAGAACTAATTAGCACATTTGCTGCCGAACTCTTTGAGATCATCAGAATTCCACTGCTTGCAGTCCCCAAGACAATGCTTCTTTTTGAAACCAACTCAACACATAACTTACCTTTCATTCCACTTCAGTGGCACCAGGCCCTCAAGTTATCTTAAAAATGATTCTGGAAGTAACTTTTCCTGTACATGAAACAGCTGTGCTGCACATACGGTAAAGAAGCACTTGCAGTTGCTTCCATATTCACTAAATGGCAGAACAGATTCATTCAGTGCTCGTGTTGCAGCTGTTGCTACATTGTTTATCGTCCTCGTTGACTAAGAAATCATAGCATGGTAGTGTCCCTAACTCCATTAACATTTCTTTGCAGTTTTATGTTTGAGTCTTCCGATCCTACCATTACCAGATGGTGGTTCTGTCCCATGATGTTACAATGTGGCACTTCACATTATACATGCACAAAATGGGAGAGAACAGAACATTAGCAGTAGTTTTCTTTGTATGTTTTGGAATGCAGGTTGTGGTGGCAAACTGATCTGTAGAGTAGCCTGAGATCTAGTCAAGTTCTAAAGGCGATTGTGAGCTGGTGAAGTCAACGAATCTAAGTTCTTAGTAGTGGTGAAATACTGGTCTGTAGTGTAGCTTGAGCCCTTTGTTTGATTGACATGTGACAGTTTGCTTATGAATTAGTGAAGTGTTATCAAATACTTACGTTAATTACTATGTTGCTGATAATGCATCTCCTTCTCTACCAGCTGATATTTAATTCCATCATTTGTTGGAGTCAATTCAACTGTGAAGTTGGTAGCAATAGCCCCAACTTGTTTCAGGTGCTGTTTGATATTGAGGACTTTGTACACAGTAATTCATTTTGCAGTGGTCTTGGCTAAATGATCCACCATTTCATTAAATACATCTTGCCTTTCAGTTTGTTCCTTCATGTTATGAGAACCTTTGATTTATTGTGCTAATTATTTACAATCTGCTCACGCTTTTTGTGTTTATGCCTATCCTCGTTCAGTTCCCAGTTGAGCTTCTGAGTTAAACAACGTCTTGTATGGATGTGTATATGCAGGATGATTAATTATTAAACTTTCAAACTGCTGTAGAAATAACACCACAGGCCAGAATGATGCCAAATTGCAACAGAATATTATCAGAGAAAGGGACAATGTATGTCAGAAGAAAAATAAATAGTTACAAAATGTAGCAATAGATGGCGTTGTAAGCATCATAATTTAAGTGATCGACTACAAATGACAAATGAATCATACAACAGTGCCTAAGGTGTACGTTTGGCGTTAAACAAACTGTACTGCTCAGTGTGCATGGATGTACAGGTGTGATACTGTTAGTTGCGTAAGCTCAACCATCACAGCAAGGTCATATCACATTGCATGGGAAAAATTGGCTTTTAGTTGTCCTGAGGCAAAAAAACTGCATAAAAAGCATCACTCACATCAGTTTTTAATTGTCCTGAGCCCAAAAACTGCAAAAAAAGCATCACTTGCTTTAATTGTTCCACAACTGATCAAAGTGTTTCTGGGGTCACGTTCAGAATGTGTTGCGCAATGCATGCCATCAATGCACCTAAGTTTGCAATTGGAACACTGAACACAACGTCTTTCAGATATCCCCACAGCCAGAAGTCACAGGGATTAAAATCAGGTGATTGGGACGGCCAAGCTGAAAGGAAATGGAGGCTGATAAATCTGGCATTTCCGAAATGGCACTTCAGCAGCTGCTTAACTGGATTTGCAATGTGCGGCGGTGCACCATCTTGCATAAAAATGACCCTATCCACACTGTTGGAGAGCTGGAATGATGTGGTTGCGCAAAAGACACTCATAGCACTTACTAGTGACGGTGCAGGTAACAGGACCGGAAGCACCTGTCTCTTCGAAAAAATATGGCCCTATGCCATAAATATGGAGCCATAAACCTGCACCAAGCAGTGACCTTTTCAGGATGAAGTGGTACTGGTAGATTTGCATGTGGATTTTCCATTGCCCATATTCGACAGTTCTGTGTATTGACATAATTATCCTGTCATATGGAAGTGGGCTTCGTCTGTCCACAAAGCCTTCCATGGGCAATCATTGTCCACTTCCATGCGAACAATAAATTCTAAAGCAAACGTCTCTCTTGCTGGCAGGTCAATGGGAAGCAACTCGTGCACATGGGTAATTTTGAATGGATAGCAAAGAGGGATGTTTCGTAGGATTTTACACACTGTGGTCACAGGTATGTCCAATGTTCGGGAAATTCTCCGTGCACTACATGTTGGCATACGATGACGCGTCTCCTCCTTCATTGCAAGGGCCATTGCATACACTGATGTCGAATCAATTCACACTGATGTCGAATCAATTCATTTCCTTCCTCTACCAGGTTGCACACCAAAAGAACCCGTCTTTTTGAATTTCTGAATCATTTTCTCCAGACCCACGGCAGTCATTGGACCAACACCTTTTTTTCAAACCATTCAGTGTCTGGAACTTCTGCAGAGCAATGTGTGCGCAATTGTCATTCTTGTAATACAGCTTTACAAGCAGAGTGCGATCCAGCATTGAGACAGTCATGGTGAACGTCGCAGACGCGAAAGGAGGATATGCCATGTACCCAGCGTGTTTATACCAATTTCAGTGGGTCGTGCGCATAACAGGTGTTTTGATTTACATATTCTGAAGCATACAGTGCCATCTGTTGATCAATGTTCACACTGTTTTTTTCCTGCCATACGTTTTTCCCCCTTCTCCAACAATATTCCATTGCAAGTTGACGTCATTCTGACCAGTGGTGGTGTTTCTACAGAGTTTTGGAAGTTTAAGTATAATCACCCTGTACTTTCAGCTTACTATATCATTTGATTCCATGACTATAGCCTCTCGTAGATAGGAGTCCCAAGTTTGCACCACCTACATTCTTGCAAAAGTATTTAACCCGTGAGCTTCTGCTTTTGTATACTCCAACAAAATTTTATGCTGAATAAGAATACAATTGACTTTCAATAATTTGAAACTCCAGGGACTAGGAAAAATGTTCAAATTAGTGTCCCAGACAATTGAGAGGGACGGAGGAACACATTCGTATAAATGAGTGTGTGATTGAAAGTAAATTGTAGTACATACATGTGACATACATATGTACGTTCATCTTTATTTTAATAATGTACAAAATAATATGTATGTACATGATGAAGCAAGTGTTGGACCTCTTTTTGCCCAGCGTGGTGCCCCAACTCGACATGGCATGGACTCAACAAGTTACGGGAAGTCCACTCCAGAAATATTGAGCCATGCTGCCTCTACAGCTGTCCATAATTGCTAAAGTGTTGCCGTTGGAGGATTTTATGCATGAACAGGCCTCTTGGTTACACCCCATAAATGTTCAATGAGATTAGTGTTGAGTGATCTGGGTGGCCAGATCATTCACTCGATTTGTCCAGAATGTTCTGCAAACAAATCGCGAACAGTTGTGGCCCGGAGACATGGCGCATTATCATCCATATAAATTCTATTGTTGTTGGCTGCAAATGGTCTCTAGGTAGCTGAACATAACCATTTCCAGTCAGTGATCAGTTCAGTTGGACCAGAGGGCTCAGAAGTCCATTCCATGCAAAGACAGCCCAAACCATTAGGAACCCCACCAGCTTCTACAGTACCTTGTTGACAACTTTGGTCCATGGGTTTGTGCCACACACGAACCCTACCATCAGCTTTTACCAAGTGAAATCAGTAGTCATCTGACCAGGCCATGGTTTTCTGGTCGTCTTGGGTCCAACTGATGTTGTCATAGGCTTAGGATAGGCGCTGCAGGCGATGTGCTGTTAGCAAAGACACGCTCTTCATTGTAGGTTTAGGAAGGACCGGTCCACCTTCAATAACCTGGCTCTTGTGGAAACAGTTTTAGTGGAGGCTTTCTTGCATCGGCGTCATCTCCTAGGTATATTTTTTGACATTGAAAAGGCCCATGATACTACTTGGAGATATACAAGGTGTTTCAAAAATAATATACCTATTTCGAATGCCTATATTTATTAAACATTAAGACATATAGATATGAAACTGTGTACACACACACACACACACACACACACACACACACACACACACACACACACACACACATATTTATGAACCTCTCAAGTTCAGAGTACAGATGTTCAATATTTCCTCCATCAGCGACATGAGCAATATCACATCAATACTCAAATTCCTCCCATACTCGGGCAAGCATGTCCTCTGCCACTGATGTTATGGCAGTACGGATCTGGTTCTTCAACTCTTCCAGGTTCTGTGGGAGTGGTGGTACATAAACATTGTCTGTAATGAAACCCCACAGGTAGAAGTCAGAGGATGTCAAATCCAGTGACTGTGGAGCCCAGCTGAGACTTGCTACGTTGCCAGCTACTTGACGACCAATCCAACAGTTTGGGAGAGTTTCATTCAGATATTCACGCACTTGACAAATCCAGTGAGGGATGCCTCGTCTTGTTGAAAAATGAAGTTGTCCTCCTGCAGCCTTGGAAACAACTAGTTATATAATATAGCGAGATACTGCTGAACGTGGGTTATAAACACGTGATCGGGATATTGTACAAAACACATTGACTTTGGGCAAATCTCTTACATGTTCAGTGGCTGCATGTGGATTCTGTAGGCTCCAAATTTGAACATCGTGTTTGTTCACCTGACCACTAACATGGAAAGTCGCTTCATCACTGAACACGATGCGTTGTGCAAAAGTGTGATAATTGTCAGTGGCATCAAGAATCTCATTACAAAATGCCACACGTTTGCGTTTGTCATCAGTATGTAACTCGTGCAGCTTCATAACCAACCAACGTCTCTGAACACACCAAATTATTATTGTAGGCAGTTGTAACTTCCAACTGGCACGAGGAGTTGATTTTGAAGGACAACGTTGGAAAGCATTTGTATTCGTGCAACATTTTCTTCAGGAACACGAGGGTGGCCAGGACTCTTTCCTTTACATACATATCCTGTATCTAGAAACTGCCAATACCATCTGCAAGTGTTCAACCCATTCGGAGGATCAATTTGGTACCACAGCCTGAAACGTCTTTGCACTGTAATCACGGAATTGCACTTCGCAAACTCAAGAACACAAAATGATTTCTGCTGCGGAGTAGCCAGTTTAAACACATGACGGTTACCAAGCAAAACAGAAGACAACTGAAATCTAGAAGCTATTAATATAAACTAGACTATGTATTTGTTTCTCCAATGGCCAAGCCAAGGCACAGTGATTAATAGTTTGGACAAAATTAAACTTTTGTAGTATGTATATTCTTTTTGAAACACCCTGTGTTATCCTTGGGCAGCTCCGCGAGTTGTGTTTTCAAGGATGTCTCCTTCCTATCACCATGCTGTTTTCGATATCAAGTTAATGACACCTTATGTGATCATTTTGAACAGGGAATTGTCACTCAAGGTAGTGTTTTAAGTGTAACTATGTTGATCATAGCTGTTAATAGTACTATGTCAGTAGGTAAGTGCCTAGAGTCTGATTAAAATTACTTGATATGACACTTCATGGGCTGGAGCTGGTTTGTTTCAATCAGAGCACTCAATGTCATTTCTGAATTGTCCGCTGTTGTCGCAATATTGTCCAGTTCACCTTGTACAGTTTTCTTTGTTGTTGTATTTGGATCCCAAATCCTGGATCTGGCCCTCTAATTTTGTATTTCATCATGCATGGAAACACACACACACACACACACACACACACACACACACACATTCCGTACACAGCAGTAGCCAAACACTACTGGATCCTTCTGCACAAGACGTGATTTAGCGTCACATATACAGTTATTGTAATCACAGAGATCGATTTACATTGAAAAAGTTTTGCATGAGATTATGTGAAGCCAAATTTTTGAAGGTTGAACTCAACATGGCTACTGCTCTATGACCGTAAACGTAATGTTTTAGCTTAGGAGCTTCTTGGAGAAGGTCACAGACTTGAAACTCGTGAAGGACAGCAATATTTTTTATTTCTAAACCTAATTAAGACTTTCATTGCTATTTTTCAGTTAATTGATTTAAATCTAAGTTAAAAGCTCTTTGTCCAGTGATGACATTTCTTTAAATGATTTAATCTGACTTTTACTGTAGTAAAATGATGAAGGCTTATGACAGTCAGTGCCATTTTAATCACCAAAAAGAAAAAAGAAAGAAACAAGCACTTCTTGGTGCCTTTCACAGAACTTATAAAACACAAATTAGTTCAGTCACAAAATTTTCCGAGAGCAAACTAATCACAATGTCAACACTGGCCCCCCCCCCCCCCCCCCCCCCATGTTGGTCCGGGGATTAGCATAGGCCTGAGGTATTCCTGCCTGTCATAAGAGGGACTAAAAGGACTCTCCCACTTTCTGGGCCTAAAACTTCAGGTCCCATTTTATGGTTTGAGCTGTCCCTTCCCAAATTCTTCAGAAGTGCGGGTCATTTGGGGAAGGACGCCTTACATGGTGCAGTTATCCATAGTGCCATTAGATTTGATCTCCTGAACCTCTTCTTGTCATGGCTTTGATTCTCCACCTGCAATTCAACTGTTTGGCCACTTTCCGGGGTACATCATCATCATCTTCTTCTTCTTCTTCTGTTTTCTCCTGTCCTCTTTTGCCCCCATGACAATATTGGATTTCTCTGCGCCCAATATACAGCACGTTAGCCAGTTCGTTGTAGTGGGACCGTCATGTACCCATTTGGTGGTAGCCCCCTGACAACACAGGGATTGCACTGCCGATGTCTTAGCTTTAAATACCCCACGTATGCCAAGGAGTAGATGCCCGTGTTCTTGGGGCATCAGGACCCCCGGCAATGGCCCTCATGCCAGGTGGCCTTTGCTGTGACTGAGTGGCGCCCAAGGGGAGAGCCCCTGATCAGAGTGGGTAGCATCAGGGCGGATGACCCGCAATGAAGCAGACCAAGTCATCTCTTGCTGGTGACCAAATGGTGCCAGCGGTCCCTAAGAAGGGAAAGATTGAATACAATGCTGACAGGTATGACCCTAACTCATTTCCGTCCCTCGCTACAACGTGCGAGGAACATAGGGTACAGAGACAAGAGAGCCATATTAACCTCGGTATTTCATCTGTAACAGAATGGATGGGGACTCCTTTAGACCTACAAAGCCTCAATTATTTGTTGAAAATCTCGAGGACAAGTTTGGGGAAGTCGCAGTGCAAGATGAGAGATGATTCAGTCTTCATACAGACAGCATCCCCAGCCCAGTCTTGGGCCATACTTGCCTGTGACCAGCTGGGTGATATTCCTGTTTGCGTCACTCCCCATAAAAGCCTCAACATGGTCCAGGCGATTATTTTCCATCATGGCCTCTTCTTGCAGTCTGCACCAATTTAGAATGGCAGGGTGTTCATTTCATCTGGCGCATTTATAGGGGACCCAAAGACAGTAGGGTTGGTACTGGTGCCTTCATCTTGGCCTTTGAGGGTGGTTCATTGCCTGAAAAGGTCAAGGTGATGGTTTACCGCTGTGATGTTAAACCATATGTCCCTACCCCTATGCGGTGCTTCAAGTGCTGGGAATTCGGGCACATGTCTTCCCACTGCAATTCCAGTGCCACACATCAAGACTGTGGACGTCCACTGCATCCAAATACTCCATATGCGCCTCCTCCCACTTGTATCAGCTGTGGAGAGCACCACTCCCTATGCTCGCCAGACTGCACAGTACCCCAAAAGGAGTGGAAAATTATGCTGTATTATACCCTGGACCGGCCGACTTTCTTCAGTTGCTCCCAAAGCACCTACTTCGGGAGCAATACACCTCCCCCCCCCCCCCTCCCCCCACAAGTTCAGGGGACATCAGTGCCGTCCCCTCCCAGCCGGAGAAGCAAGAGGGTCCTCTCGTGCAGAAGGGGTCCCTTGGGTCTCTTTCTTCCGAGATCTCCACTAATGCCACAGCAGACACTCGCCAGTGGCTAAAGGAGCCAAAATATGCTGGATGAAGAGTTTCATGGTCTTCCTCCATGCCTGAAGCTACTTCAGAGAAGTCCTTAAAGCAAGCCCCTAAAGAGAAGTGAGAAGGCAAGCACACCAAGAAGTAGTCTGCTAAGAAACAGGACCCTCTGGTGGCCCCAACACCACCACTCCCTACCGGTTCTGCATCCATGGATGAGGTGGAGATTTTAGTGTCCCCCGAGGACCTGGATCTCACCGATGCCTCATCTGCAATGGCAGTGGATACAAATACTCGACTGGTGGCAGCAGGTGATGCTGACGCATAACTTGCTTCTTTGGTCACTACATGCCTTCCCCGATTCTGGAAGGTGTCATCATCCAGTGGAACTGTGGCAGTTTTTTTCTCCCACCTAGCTAAGTTACATCAACTTTTAAGCATTACACGTTTTTTGCATTGTCCTTTAGGAAACCTGGTTTGCTGCAGTGTAGGCCCCTGCCATCTGTAGCTTACTAAAAAAACTGTCGTGCCTGTGACACTCTGTCAGGTGGAGTTTGCATCTTTGTCCTTACCACTGTCTGTAGACACTCTGTCAGGTGGAGTTTGCATCTTTGTCCTTACCACTGTCTGTAGTGAACCTGTGCCCATTCAAACACCTTTAGAAGCTGTGGCTGTCAGTGTGAGGACAACACAGGAAATTACCATCTGTAACATCTACCTCCCTCCAGATGGTGATGCATCGCCTCATGTATTGGCTGCACTCATTTTGCAACTCCCCCCCGCACCTTTCCTCCTTTTGGGTGATTTTAAAGCCCATAGTCCTTACGTGGGGTGGCACCAAGGTTACTGGTGATGGCAAAGATGTTCAGGACCCACTAACTCAACTTGACCTTTGCTTCCTAAATACAGGTGTCCCCGCACATTTCAGTGTGGCACATGGCACCTATTCAGCCATTGATCTCTGTTTGCAATCCTGGTCTTCTCCCATCTGTCCACTGGGGAGAGCACATGATGACCTGTGTGTTAGTGACCGCTTTCCACTCTTCCTGTCCCTGCCCCAGCATCCCCCATCTTGATGCATGCCCAGGTGGGCTCTTCCCAAAGCTGACTGGAACACTTTCACAACTACTACCAAGGTTGAGTAACCGTTGCAGGCCACCATCAATGAAGTGATCCATGCAATCACTAATACCACTGTTGCCATGGCTGAATCGGCAATCCCTTGTTCCTCTAGTTGCCTCCAACGGAAGTCGGTGCTGTGGTTGTCGCCAGAATTGCTGCGACCATCAGAGTCTATAGGCGGATCCTCCAATTTCATAAGCACCACCCCTCCCTGGAGAACCTTATTGCCTTCAAATGGCTCTGTGCCCATGTTCGTCTCATCAAACGAAGGAAAAAGGAGTGTTGGGAATGCTATGTCTACACCACTGGAATGCGAACCATCTCCTCCCAGGTTTGGACCAAGCTCCGCCTACTTTACGGCTATCAAACACCTACAGGTATATCTGAAATTTCCACAAATGGATCTGTATCTGCCGATCCAGATGTAATTGCAGAGTGTCTAGCTGAGCATTATGCTTGCATCTCTGCATGTGGGAATTACCACTCAACCTTTCGTCTCCTCAAACAGAGGGTGGAAGATAACACCTTTCGTTTGCTCCGTGCCATCCTGAGCCTTGTAATGCTCCCTTCAGTGAGTGGGAATTTGTCAGTGCCCTTGCTGACTGTCCTGATACATCCTCTGTCCCAGACTGCCTCCATTCTCAAATGCTGAAACATCCGTCAGCGTGTTCCCAATGCTAACTCCTTGCCAGCTTCAACCGCATCTGGAGCAGTGGCTAGTTGCCGTCACAATGGCAGGAAAGTATCATCATTCCAGTGCTAAAGTCCGGGAAGAACCACTAGATGTCAATTGCTATCGTCCTATCAGCCTTACCAGTGTTCTGTGCAAGCTGCTAGAACGTATTGGTGAGCCAACGGTTGTGTTTGCTCCTTGAGTCTCGGGGACCTCTGGCTCCATCCCAGGGTGGTTTTCGCCAAGGACGCTCCGCCATTGACAACTTGGTGCACCTGGAGTCAGCTATTCGATCAACCTTTTCCCAGTGACTACACCTTATTGTTGCCTTTTTTTGACCTGATGAAGGCCTATGATACCACTTGGCGACACCACATCCTTGCTACTCTGCATGAGTAGCTTCTGATTTTTATACAGAACTTGTTGTTGCTCCGCACTTTAAGAATTCTCATCAGTGCTTTCCACAGTGCAGTCTGTATATGAGACAATGGGGTCCTGCAGGGCTCTGTCCTGAATGTCCCACTCTTTTTAATTGCCGTCAATGGTCTCGCAATAGTGGTAGGATCATCAGTGTCTCTCCTCCTACATGCTGACGGTTTTTGTATTTCCTTCTGCTCCTCTTCCATTATTGTGGCTTAATGGTGGCTGCAGGGAGCTATACGGAAGGCACAGTCACGGGCTCTCACTCACGGCTTTCAGTTTTTGGCTGCCAAAACTTGTCATCCACTTCTGTCGTTGTTGTACCATCCATCCCCATCCAGAATTTTATATTGATGACCAACTGTTAGATGTAGTGGAGAGTTACCACTTTTTGGGACTGGTATTTGACACCCACTTAACTTGGCTTCCCCATCTATATCAGCTTAAGGGCAAGTGCTGGCGGCACCTTAATCTTATTCGATGCCTGAGCCACACCGACTGGGGTGCTGATTGTCCTACACTGCTGCAGATGTACAAAGTCATTGTACAGTCCCTTATTGATTATGGGAGGGTGGTATGGTTCAGCATTGCCCTCTGCACTGTGTCTGTTGGACCCTATCCACCACTGTCGAGTTCGCCCCGTGACGGGATCCTTCAGAATGAGCCCAGTGAACAGCTTCCTTGTGGAAGCTGGAGTTCCTCCATTGCGACTCTGGTGGCAACAGTTGCTTGCAAATTATCTCTCCCACATTCATGTTTGCCTCGCCATCCAAATTACCATCTCCTTTTCCCTAACACAATGATCCCTCTTCTGCAACGGCGGCCCCGAGCTAGGAATCCCTTCTTCGTCCATGTCAGGTCGCTTCTTAATGAACTTGACGCTTTCCCGTTACCACCTTTATTGCGGGTCCACTTCCGTACACCTCCATGATCCATACCTCGCCCACGGCATCAGTTGGACCTATTGCAAGGCCTCAAATGCTCAGTTCTGCCTGAGACCCTCCGCCACCAATTTCTCTCTCTTCTCGGCAAGTTTGAAGGCTCAGAAATAATCTACACAGACAGATCAATTGTCGACATCTTGTCGGCTTCGCTTGCACTCACTTTGGCCATACTGAACAGTGCTCCTTGCCAGATGGCTGCAGCATTTTCATTGCAGAGTTGGTTGCCATCTATCGCGCTCTTCAGCATATCCTCTCCTGTGCCATTGAGTCCTTCATCGTCTGTAGTGATTCCTTAAGCATTCCACAAGCTTTCGACCAGTGCTTCCTGTGACATCCTTTGATAATGATAATCCAGGAGTCTCTTTATGCCCTCTGCAACAGTGACTTTCAGTGACCTTCATTAGTACCCCAGGACACGTCGGTATATCGAGCAATGAACCCGCTGACCGCCTGGCCAAAAAGGCGACCGGTAAACCATCTCTGGAGATTGGACTGCCGGAGACTGATTTGTAATTGGTCTTGTGCCGAAATGTAGGGCAGTTATCCATGCGAGACACTTGAAGGGAATCTGCTGTCCTTTGCCAGCTCCACATTGGCGAGGACCCACATCAGTGTCGCTGTGGCTCACCTGCGACTGTCGTCCATATCTTGTTGGATTGCCCAATTTTAGCCACTCTGCGGCAGACTTTTAACCTTCCCAGCACCCTACCTAGGTGTTGGGGTGACAGTGCCTCAACAGCAGATTTAGTTTTACATTTTATTTGTGAGGGGGATTTTTATTGTACCATCTAAGGATGGGCATCTTGCGTTCTCTAAGGCGTCCACTTTCTTTCCATTTTAACTATCTGTCACCCTTTCTTTGCATTTGTTTGTCTTCGTGCGTGTTTTGTCTTTTCCCTACGTGTGTTCATCTCGCCTAGTCCTTTTGGGATGGACATTTTAGTGTGTTGCAAAGTGGCTGGCTCATCCTCTTTTATTCTTGTGATCAGCCAGCCCAGACCATCTGCTCTATAGTTTTAATACCTTCCTGTACCTTCCCTTGTAGTTTACATTTTCCCCGTTTTTTGTTCATTTCTCTTGTTTTCTCTTTCGGTTTTGTTTACCCCCTTTTACTTCCCCAAACTTAATTTGGGTGTTGTCTTACCTTGAGCCTTCTTTGTGTCAGGAAAAAGGGCTAATGACCCTGTAGTTTGGTTCCTTTATACCCCAAACCAACCAACCAACCAACCAACCAACACTGGAGAGAAACTGACCGTTCAGAGGAAATAAATATTTCTTCAACAGTGATGATAAAAAATGTTTTGGCTGTATTTTCAGTAACGTCTTAAATAATGCTGTATGTAAAATAAGTTTTAGTAATGTAAATGTTTTAGGTGTAACAGGGACCTCTCATAGAGAAACAAGCTTTGAGTCATCAACAGGCACTCTGTGTGTGTGTGTGTGTGTGTGTGTGTGTGTGTGTGTGTGTGTGTGTGTGTGTGTGTGTGAGGGGGGGTTCGATGAAAATTGGTGGGGAGCGAGGTGTGTGTGCAATTTAGAAGAAAATGGTGGAATGAGAGGTTTTGTTGAACCTAGGCGCAAATGGGCCAGCAGTTTATTAAGTACTAGCTGACCTGCGACTGCAAATGGGCTTTGGGCACATTGTAATCCATTGATTTTTGTTTTGTTTTGTGTGTAGTTTAATATGGTAAGCTCAGAATGTAAGAATACCAGGTAGTGCAGATTTAATGATTCTCTCTCTCTCTCTCTCTCTCTCTCTCTCTCTCTCTCTCTCTCTCTCTCTATATTGGACATATACACTAACACAAGGAAAATTGGCACCGAAAATATGTGAATAACCACTTAAAATGGACAAACCTGTACCTAAATCAATACAAAATAGAACTGGGAAAATAGGAACCTAACAGTTTATTAGGTGCTCCTAATAATATAATAACACTAAGCCTATTCTGAATTGATTTTAGTCATCTGTTATAATTAGTTATTAGACATTTTACCAAATCTTTCAGTAAGGACTTATCTTCGCCACATGATGTTATGAAGTAGAACTTGATTGTTGCAGTGTTGCTTACAAAATAATCCTCAAAAAGTACGTCTGGAATCACAATGTCTGATACAAAGTTTTTCTTTAACTTGCAAGTTTAAGAGCTAACACGCATGTGCCAATTTTGTATTGTATTAAAAAAAATTACTTACAGTGTTTAACAAAAAGGAAGGAAACCACGGATTCATATAGATATAGCAATGGCCGTAACGATTGTTTCATTGTAATTTTCACTTTTTAAGAAGCAAAAAGTGGGTGGTTCAGTGCACAGTTTCCTCATTGTGTGATATGTTGACCTGTATCTACAACCAAGACAAGCAGCTGGTGAGAGCTGTTGTGGAAATAAACTCAATTTATGTGCATTCTTAAATTTTTTATTTTCATGATTGTTTATCGCTGTTGACCATGCGTTAGTAAAAGTTCACAATGATTCTGAGTGAAGTTTGGCTGACCAGGTAGGTAGTAATAACTTTTCATGCACCATTATGGTCATGCAAAGTTAGGCATATGGTTTAATAAATTCTGTCTAATGACAAATAAAATGGGTTCAAGCTACTAAACTGTACAAACATAATTTTAAAAATTACCCACCTCAATCTTCTTTTTTCTTGCAACGACGACCCCCACTAACTGCTCCATGCCAAGTAAACGCTGTCTGTTTTTCCACTGCTGTTACGGCAAGACCCCTGAGCTGCTCATTGCTTATTGAAGATCTCTGGTTATTTTAATGGCCTTTGACTTGGAAAAGCTATGTACTGCAGATGCTACAGACACTGACATGCATAAAAGTATTCTTAACACAGTGGTTACATTTGGGAAAATATCTTAAGTTCTTCTCAAAGAGGTACTGAAATACTTCTGAACATGTTGGCAGTTTGTGGGGGTATAGGGAACAACAGTTCAAATTCATGTATGAAAGAGAGAACATTGAGACCGTGAATTTATGTCTCCTGACTGCATTTTAGTCTCTCAGAGCACTTGCAAGATTTCTGTATCCTCTGTTGTGATCGTATTTTTTTTGGTGCTAACTTCTTAATGCCACAAATAATACTGTACACTGAACATGTCACTGTAGCTAGTGAGTTGCTGAAACCTTTCCTTGCAATACATAATAGTGGTGTCAGCCATAACCTAGAGTAGTACACTTAAGTGGTTTTCTTCCCCAGGAGTGGGTTGTCCCTTACTTTTGTAACAAAACTGTCTTTTTAGCAGTGGCAGATCTGGATTCTGTTATTTCGGCAACATTTCCTAAAGTTGCAAGCAGTTCCTCTGCTCCTTACGTTGCTGTTTCAAAATTATTGGCTCTGTGACACAAGCCTTTTCACAACTATTAGCTCCATATTCTTCAGTGACACTAAGTGTTGATTTTATTAAGTTTACTGTAGCAGTAATAGCACACCCTTTTGCTGAACTGCTTTATTGACTGTTGACATGGCAAGTGACACACTGCCATACCACAGCTCACAAAGAAAACTTAAATTTTGTGATTTCTTTAAAGAGACTAGATAAAAAGATTTTTCAATGCAACTGGTTTGGGAAATGCATCTACTGCTATTAAAACCTTAGTCAATTGCTCTTGTGACCTAAATCAATTGTACAGCCCAATATTATTGAATAATATTTATTTTTGAGTAATTCTTTGTTATATAATCTTACCAGAAATGGTGGTATTGATAACATTTGAGTAACCAATCCTCCAGGTTTAATCACATGAGTAGTATGATCATTTAATTTGCGATCAAACATGGCCATTACTTCTATGTGCCCTAAAAAGAGTCCATTACTTGGTTTTCCCAACATGTCATGGTCACCTCTTAATGGGAGATATTTGGCAAAGAAACATACTGTAGAAAATAATCTTAACAAACCTGATCTCCACCTCTTTTCTTACTGATCAGTTTGGTCTCAAGTTGCCTGATCCATTAGTTTTGAGTTTTTAATTCTCTTTGAACACTCTTTCCATTTGCACATCTCAGTAATATGGTTGTGGGGCAGTTTGTTGTTAGAGAGCTAGCACTCAAATTGAACAACTTGCAACAGAAGCAATAAACCGTATCTTTAGTTCTAGAATATACTTGCCACATTCGCTTAACATTTTTGTCATTTGAGAGATGATAGAAGCAATGGAAAAAGCAAAACAATTCTTGTCATGCTATCCACAGGAAATTTTACATTTCTTTTAAGTAGTGTCTTGTGGATCTTCTTTAATTGTTCTTACCCTAAAATTATCTTCTATATCTTGCCAGGTTCCCAGATCGTTAAGATTGACGACTTGAAGGCCGTTACCTTCCTTAGATGAATTTCTTTCCTCTTGGTGATTTTAACTTGCTCTGGTTTCTTCTGCAGCGACCCTATCACAAGCTGTTTCTGCTAGTGGAACAGTTTCATCAGCCACTAGTTCTTGCTTGCACGAAACCTATTATTATTCAGCATTATCAACTGATGAAGATTTAGTAACACTACATTCTTTCACATCACACTGTACACTCGCAGAAACATTGTCGGTTCAGTTAAAAAACAGCTTTAATGAACCTTTTTGCCACAATTGCTCTTTTAGGATGTTACAGCTACCTTTTCGTTTTTGGCACCTGACAAGTAATTGCGATACATTCTGCACTCTTGCATAAAACAAATGACAGGCTCCAATAGCAACACATGTAGACCCACAGACTATGTTTGTACGTCATGTGTTACTCAAAATGCACCCGGCCCGTGGTTTAGCATTGGAAATTCAAAACCACGTGCCAGTCATGAAGGTTTAGAGCTGTCGCCATGGCTATGTGTCTGTCTGCCTACACGTTACACTTTGTCTAGCATTGTAGACAAAAATGTGTTCTGCACCAGTTAGCCACATCAGACATTTCTGATATTTCTACACAATCCAAAGGCAGACTGGGAGGGAAATAGGAATCTGTATTGTCATTCACCTGGAGAACAACTGCTGCGATGGTCGTCTAAGCTGTCTGTTTTAATGAGAAGTAGAATCAACAATGGAGTTACACTTGACAGGGGAACTGGTGCGAATGCAGCCTATTAACATTAGAAATCTCATTCCTTTTAGCAAAAAATGAAAGTATTCATCAAGTAGTACAAATTTTGATAAGCATCATGGCAGCTTCCCCCCCCCTCCTCCTCCCCTCCCCTCAATTTTGCAGCCCTCCATGATTGCAGTTCCTGTGGTAGCCTTAAACTGGGTGTATTTGTTAAACATATTTGTACTCCAGTTTTAGAAAGGATCACTCTGAAAGCTAGCAGGTGTTATTTCCTCTTTGTGTGTGCCTGTCAATAACTCAATGCGTCTGCTTTTTGGTGATTAGTCTCCTTTACTACAAAAGTATTCACACTCAACCTGAACTTTCCTACTATGAATGTCAAAAATGAATTTACAAAATCTTTTTGCACTCATTTCGTCAAAAAGTAAACATGATTATAAAATTTGCTTTTAGCTTCTGGAGCAAAAGGATACTCTTGTCGATACCGCAATATAAAAAGGACTAAAAAACATACAGGTGTTGGGTGGTTCCCTCAAAAATATCTACAATTTGACACCCAAAACGTTTACGTCAGATTTGCAAGTGGATATATTTTGATAGAGGAGGACAGACAGAGGCTATTGTACAAAAAGCACAAGAAGCCAGCGTGGCTGTCATTTTACAAAATCTTGGTTGAAACTGCCTATAATATTATGACTTGTAGCTGTTAAAAGATGGGCAGTCCATGTCACATAGTGAATTTTCTGCCATTTTTAAAGACATACAGTTGTCACCAGACACATTTAAAAATCTAATCAATAATATAATCTTGTTCATTATGAAAAGTTGAAGTATACAATAGCAGTCATTTATAAGTTATGGTAACTTTCCATAGAAGTTATCCAAAGTGGGCATTTCAGCATGCCTGTAGGTGGTCCGAACTTGGGACCCCTATCTATGAGATGCTGTAGAAATGAAACCAAAGCAGATATCAAGCTAAAATGTTGTACATATCCATTCAAGGCAATGTGGAGCTTTCATTTCATTGGATTTGGAAATGATCGAATGTGGCCCCTGTTCCACTTGACATGGACCGAGCGAGGTGGTCCAGCAGTTAGCACACTGGACTCTCATTTGGGAGGATGTTGGTTCAATCTCATGTCCGGCCATCCTGATTTAGGTTTTCCATGATTTCCCTAAATCGCTCCAGGCAAATGCTGGGTTGGTTCCTTTGAAAGGGCATGGCTGACTTCCTTCCCCAATCCGATGACCTCGTTGTTTGGTCTCTTCTCCCAAACAACTCAACCCCAACCCCCAACTTGACATGGAATGATCCTTCTCTAATTTTCTCTCTAACTGTTCATCATGGTTTTCTCCATCTGCTCTTGAAAGCATTTGAGCATTTGCTTCATTATTTGTGTGGCATTCAGTGGTGTATCCCCCAAAATGAAATTTTATTCCCTGTCTGAATGATGGGTGCTGCTTGTGTCTGCAAGCTAATCTCCACTTGCATTTTCAGTGGTTGCTTTGCCATCTTCATCTTCATTTCAGTGGCTGCCTCAGCAACTTCTTCAACAAATACACTATGTCTATGCAATGAAATCTATTTCTCCCATTCTGAAAGCTTCTCTACTCTTACTTCACACGCTGTTCTTAATGAAATCACATGCCCAAACAAATAACAACCCTCCTTAAGGCACTCATATATAATCATTATGAAAAGAAAGGAAATCAACACACAAATATATATACAAAGATATCAATGCAAGAATACATGTTGAAAATTATTGCTAATAGTCCCTGGAAAAAATTTTGAAATTTAGTTTCACGGGGCTTTCTGTAATGCAATTTGTAACATCAAACAATAAATTAATTAAAACAGTCTTCAGTACCCAGAGATTTATGTTCAAAGGTAAGAGACAGTTGTGTTGTATGTTATCCGGGGACCTAGGAATGACAGAGAGGCTCTGTCCCCGCTGTAGCCACAATAGTCCACAACACCACGACGACTACTGCAGTCCACTTCACCCCTCTGCCGCCCCACACCGAACCCAGGGTTATTGTGCGGCTCAGCCCCTGTTGCCTACTTGAGCTTTCATGCATCTTTCAGCTTTACAGAGTGATTGTATTATGTCACCTGTCTACCTGGTATAAGGATGGAAAGGATAGTAGGACTGCTAAATAAGGACTTTCATGAATCACATTTTTGATAGCTTCGCATGTCTCTTAATAAAACCTATGTCCATTACTTCTATCATCATGTGATTTAGACCAAAAAGTAATTTCTGGTCTTTTTGTGTGCTATCTGAAAGATACTTGATCACTTTGCTATAGTAACCTTAACAAAGCAGATGTAGAATAGTTAAAAGTGTGTGTGCATGTGGGTGTCAGCATGCATTTTTTTAATACCCTTGTTTTAACTTCCTCTTTCTATAGGATAAATACAAACGTGCACTTGCTGATGGAGAGAATCTCAGGAGAAGAATGATGAAGCAGATAGAAGATGCGAAATTGTTTGGCATCCAGAGCTTCTGTAAAGACTTACTTGAGGTATGTGTAGAGTGTTTGTGTTTCAAAATGCTGTTCAGTGCCTTGTAGCTTTTTGATCTGCAGCTTCAGTAATGACAAATAATGTGTGGGATGCTGTTGCTTGCATATTTTGTGAAGTTGTAGGTAAAACAGATTTATGGAAAGGATAGTTCGCTATGCACAGCTGTCAGTTGGGCCACAGTGGCCGGAGATGGGGTGTGTGTGTGTGTGTGTGTGTGTGTGTGTGTGTGTGTGTGTGTGTGTATTTCTGAAGAAGGGCTTTTAGTCAAAAGCTTAGATGTTTAGCAGTCTTTTCATTATGCCTGTGTGTGACTCAACATCTCCTCTATGTGGTGAGTAGCAGTCTATCCTTTTCATAATACTGCTGTTATTCCATCCAGGACTTTCCATTGTTTCGATACTCACAGGTGGAGATAAGTAATGAAAACAACTTGTTATGATTTCAGAATAGGCTCAATTAACTGTTTGTGTAGTATCTGGCAAACAAACCTGACATAATTAAGTTGGCTGACACAATGACTTACATGTAATGGTAATTAGATAGATGAATACTAATATGTGATGTCCCTGGTAAAAGTTAAGAGTGAATACTTGCTGTTCGGTGTTTCGTGAAGCAGTGTTGATAGCACACATTGAGAGGTATGGTGCGTATCCACAAGGTATGTCCACAGCTGGTTTTAAATTACCAGTAAGACAATAGAAGTTATCTGATATCGTACTTACCGATGAATTGCTACTATGGTATCTTGTCTCATGATATGCATTGTATTTTTTTTTTTTTTTTTAATGGCAGTAAGCAGCTTGATTTTTGTTGTCCAAGTTAAGAGTTTAACTTACCAAATCAAATCATGCACCACTGTAGTTGCAAAATTAAAAATTAGTTGCTGTTCATGTGATTGACACATTCTACTTCCATTCACTAGTATTCTGATTGACTAATTCCTTCATGTGTCGTTCTTATGGGTGCTTAGGATATGCTACTATCAATTAGAACTGCAAAGCACTGAAGGTATAGCCAAAAATAAGGTGAATTTTTTACACATTTGAAAGATTATGAGATGATGTAGTAAATTAAAAATCTGAATGAAAGTAAAGTAGTGTTGTGTATTTAAAACCAGTATTTGGTGAAGCTGCCAGAAGCCTTAATAATAGTTAATAGCAGCCTCTTGACACTGCAGTTTTGGGTTGCTTACCTCAGTCTAAAGTTTGGTAATATTAACTACTGGATGACCCATGAGTGAGGTGCTGACTGTCAAAGTTGGGCAACATTTCAGGCTAATGAAATAGGAAAGGAACTATTGCTACTTGTCTAACTTAAAAAATATTTCAAAAAAGTCTGGACAACACTTGACAGAGTTTTGTTCTGTTGCACTGCAGCTTCAGTAGTGTACTGAACAAAGTGTACCACATTTATTTGTAAATCTTTGGTGATGGAGAGTTCTTGTTGAGAGTACCCATGGTCAGAAACACGCAAGGATATCTATAGCATTCTGTCTAATCATAGTGGGCTTCAATTTGGTATGGTGCTGTATATGGTACTGTAAAAGTGACTCACATATGTGTGACAGTTCTGAATTGTTTGAGCACTGATTTTATTTAGTAATGTAGTCTGTATGTTCGTACACTGATGGTGATGGAAAGATGATCCAGTCTGCCATTAATATCTTACTAGACATGAGGGAATATCAATTTGGATTCTGGGGAAATAACCCAGCAACTTCCTTAGAAGATAGACTAAGTAAAGACAAATCTATGTTTATAGCATTCATAAATTTAGAAAAGTCTTTTGATGATGATGATGACTGAAATACTCTCTGAAATTGTGAAGTTAGCTGGGATAACATATTCAGAGTGGAAGGCTATGTGCAACTTCTACAGAAATTAGATTGCAGTTATGAGTTGAAGTACATTAAAGGAAAGCAGTAGTTAAGGAGTAGTGAGAGGGGGCTGTAGCCTGTCTGCACATTGAGCAACCAGTATAGGACATTGAGCTAGCAGTAAAGGAAACGGAGAAATTTCAAAAGGGAATTAAAGTTCACGTAGAAAAAATAAACCTTTGGGGTTTCAATGATGATGTAACTCTGTCAGATGGCAAAGGACTTGAAAGATCTGTTGAACAGAACACCACCCTCTTGGAAAGAGGGTTGTACGATCAACAAAAGTGAGACAAGGGTAATGGAATATAACTGAATTAAATCAAGTGAAGTTGAGGGAATTAGATTAGTAAATGACACGCTAAAAGTAGTAACACGTTAAAAGTAGTAGAGGAGATTGTTATTTGCAAGGAGATGTGTTCTTTCGGTGGCAGTTAAAGTAACAATGGCTGAAGTCGACAAGATATAAATTGCAGACAAGCAATAGCAAAACACATATTTCTGGAAAAAAGAAATTTGTTAACATTGAATGTAAATTAAAATGTTAGAAATTCTTCTTGAAGGTATTTGTCTGGAGTGTACCCTTGTACAAAAGTGAAAAAGTGGATGATAAACAGATCAGTCAAGAAGAGAATTGAAGCTTTTGAAACTTCTGCTTAGGGTACAACTCATTTGAAGCAAAGGTTACATTCTGTAATTCAAATTATGAACATTTTTATTGACTTGTGAAGTTGATAACATTTGTGTTGTTTCTTTTCGGTGTAAAATTTCATTAACAGTACTATAGATACCTTAAATCACTGTGACTCAGTACGTGGTCAACTGTTTAATTATAGTTTGTGATAAATGGCTCAACTTCAAATATGACACCCTGCAGATTTTCATTTTTATTGAGTACACTATTAAGTATTACTTTTTTCATAAAATGTTTATGTATACTCTTTCCAATATCGACAGTTTCTACAGCCCTTGTAACAATATGAAAATGAACCGTAAAGCATTAAGTAGACAAAGGAAAAGGACTTGCATGAATCAGAAATAAAGTACCATACATATGATCTTAGCTGGGAGACACACATGCAGAAGTATACCTGTGTTTCTCAATCTCGAGGGATCCATTGTCTCCCGGGAAAATATGCTGTATCTGCACAACATTACAAAATCTCTCCTAGCTGTTATTCCATCATAAAGGTATTAAAGAGGTCTTGTTCTTATGATTTGGTAAATTAATATAAATTCTGTGCGTAGATACCATTCGTGCCGTCAGTTGACCTAATGAAAAGAAGTTGTGTACAGGCTAGTGCGTACTTTGTATGTGTGGTGTTTATATTGTTTATGAATCATATTTTTTGAGAAGGAGATTGGCACCAGTCCAGCATTTGCCGAAACGGATTTGGAAAATCACTTAAAAATAAATCTCAAGCTGCCTGATGTACTTGACAAACAGTTGTTAATCTGCCATGTGAATTTGATCCTGAGCTGGTCTGCCTCCCTGTCGTGCATGCTGCGTGTGTAGCTGTACTAGCAGATCTCCTGAAAACTATATTGTCAAAATACTTATGCATTTGAGTCATTGTTCTTTGTGGCCGTAAATATATTGCGTATAGACACAAGTGCTCATACTAAAAATAATTCGCTGGTATGAGAACGTGCTGCATTTGCTTTTTATGTTTCAAATACACCAGGTCTATTTCACATAAAGCGTTTGTGCTTTGTTAGTAATGACCTTTGCCCATGAGATTGTTTGCTTCCTGACATTATAAGGTTTACTCGTTCTGTTGAAGTTAAGTCATTATGTATTTCTCAGATATCTTTTCCGTCTTGCTCATGGGACGATGATATGTGTAGAGACTGTGTTTGAAGTTTTGACCATGAAAGCATCGATTTTGACCAGTGATAATTGTTGGATGAATTTGTTGGATTAAACAACTATAAATGGAAATTGTGTATGAAATTTCTCATGTATGAGCATTTTTAATTCTTGCAGGTTGCTGATGTGTTGGGGAAGGCAACAGAAAGTGTACCAAAGGAAGAAATTAAAGACACAAATCCTCATCTGAAAAGTTTATACGAAGGTCTTAAAATGACAGAAGTTCAGTTACACAAGGTGTGTGTATATATGTAACTTTCTACATAGTTGCAGAGCAGTTTTTCTACCTGGGATTCTTTGTGCTTGGAAAAACTGGTAGAGAGGAAAAATGACTTTTTAATTGATTCAACTATATGGAAATTAACAGTGCAATACAGCAAACTGAGTTTTATAGTTGAAAAAATTAGAATTCCTTGGGAGACCAGTTGAGTGCGAGGGGAACGGGGAAGGAAATGACTGGGGTAGTGGTACAGGGTACCCTCTGCCATGCACCATATGATAGCTTGCACAGTGTGAATGTAGATGTACAAATGTTGGAAGTCAAGGAATGATGAAATGGAATATCAGTGACACGTTAAAGTGATGGTAGCTTAATAAATTATTGAACAGTAGCACCAAAAACAAGAAACTGAAAAATGAATTTGTTCTTTGCTGTCATTTTGCTGCAACTATGTTATGTACTTTTTTCAAAATGAAAGCAGCCATCAGCTACACAAATGTAATATTTTATTGCACTTAACTGGCTTTGACAGATTAATGTATTGTATTCAGAAGTTCAGTACTGGCTTATAATATGGATAAGCAGAGGTCAATTGTCTGATAGTCATTTGAAGTCTACTTATCCATGCTATAAGCCAGTATTGAGCTTCTGAAGATGACAGTTTAATCTGTTGAAACCAGTTAAATACAATAAAATGTTCCAACTGTGCAGGTATTGTCTGACTTTATTTTGGAAAAAAAAAACTAGAAAATGTGATCCATGAACTGGATACCTAAAGAGGCAAAGAGAAGAAAAAATATACACAGTATAACCCCAATTTTATTTTTGCAGTGTTTACATTTCTCCCGTTTTTTAACAACACTTTTTAATTGGTTAGTTGCTTCAAATTCTCTTTGTTCAGAATGATAAAATCCACCCACTTTTAGGTTATCATGATTGTAAATTTCTCACAGTTTACAATTAATGAAACAATGTTAAGGGGAGGAGAGAAAAAAGTGTAATTGAGATATAACAATATTAAGGCATTGACTTTCCAGTGGGGTTTGCAAATGTTATGCAGCAAAATTAATTGTGATCTGGACTCTCTGACATCGAAATGGTAGAAGTTGTTTCAAAAATTGGAAGTATTCGCACTGCAAATGCTTTGTCTCCCTACATGAGCCATTTAACAAAACTGTATGTAGCTTAGTGATTGTGTTATCAAATGAAGTGAAGTGTCAGTTTGGGCTAAAGCTCAGTATTACTCTGAAATGAGGGAAAGTTGGCAACAATAAACAAAAGCTATGGCAGTGCCTCTTCTGGATGATATACAGACTACCTCCAAAACTCTTGCAAAAAATAAATACATGGGAATTGTTGGAATATTATTTCAGGTGGGGGACGGGAGAAGTTGACCTTCATTTTTTGATTTGCAGAGAGATATTATGACATGGTGTATGGCATATGGTGTGTGTTTCTGTTTTTAAATTGTAACTATTTCTAGAATGATGGTTAGGTAGGGACCTCAGAGCAGAGCCTAAATAAATTTTGATACAGTCATAACTGTTGCACACATTCGGCGCTTTTTTTAGAAATACCTCTTAATTTCTGAGGTCTTACGATGGAACCTGACAGCCCAATTAAATTTTCACTGTACATTCCACATGAAATTAACTCCTACAGATTTACATGTGTAATACCATTGTGTATCTACATATGTATGTACAGTCAATGTTTTGATAACATTACTGGAACATATTCCTGCCATTGGGTCTGCTATGTTATGTAATCAGTTAACATCACCACTTGCCAATTGCTGTTCTGTATTTCACATCTTTTTCTTAAAAACTTTCTTAGTGTATGATATAGTAAGTGCACCCAGGTCTCACATTTCTTTCAGCCTTCTGCTCATTTTTTTATATAGTCATCAACACTTTCAAATGTTTTTACGGCGTAGAAAGCCGTATGGGAAAAAATAGACAGAAATTATTGAAAAAACTGTAATTCTATATTAGTCCCCTGAAAAGAATATAAAAGGTCTTGCACTGTAGCAGAAAAGAGGTAGGTGGTTATTTGAAGTAGAATTTTAAGCATTATGTTGAAGTTAGGTGGCTGTTAGAAATGACCACCATTTTGCAGAGAAAGTTCTTGTTTGATAAATCGGAGTGCACTATTACCAGGCGGAAGAATCCATATTACTTACACTATCTGATAAAAAATACCTGGCCACCTATTAATGGACAGTAATATGAGGTGTGTTCACCCTTTGCGTTTGTAGCGACTTGAACTCTATTTGAGGTGCTTTCAATGGGATGTCTGAATGTCTATGAAGGAATGGCAGCCTAGCATTCCTCAAGAACCAGCTGTAGAAGGTAGTGATGTGAGACGCTGGGGTTTGTAGTGAAGTCGAGATTCTAACTCATCCCAAAGGTGTTCCATCAGGTTTGAGTCAGGACTGGGCAGGCCAGTCCATTTAAAGAACATTATTGCCCATGAACCATTGTCCCACAAATGCTGCATTATGTCAGGGTGGATAATTGTGCTAATACAATTCATCATCATCTCCGATCTGGTCCTCTGCTATATGCAGTACACAGTTCTATAAAATGTGTTCGTATCCTTTGGCATTTAACGTTTTCTTAGCATAGCAAGGGAATCACATCGAGATGACAAACATCCTTATACAGTAATGTCACCACCTGTTTCCTTCACTGTTGGCACTACACATTACAGCAGGTAACATTCAACAGGTGTTTGCCAAACCCAAACACTTCTATCAGGTCGCCACAGGGTGTAGGATGATTCGTCATTCCAAATCACTCATTTCCTGTCATTCACCACATTGAGCTTTGATTAGCATGGCTACAAAAATGTGTGGCTTATGAGGAGCTAATCGACCATTGTTTTCCATTCATTTTAACTCCTTGTGCACATTTCCTATGCCAGCTGGACTGGTGGTAGCACTTAGGAACTTGTGAGTCATCATCCTGATTTCATGAGATTTTTTACAACCACCCTCTGGAGTACTTGACAGTCCCCTTTCCCAGTATATGAAATCCGCTGGGTCTCGGTTTAGCTGTGGTTATTACTTTGCATTTCTTCTTCACACACATCACCACCAGTCAATTTTGGTACCTTCAGAAGGTTTGAAATGCTTATGATGGATTTATCAGGTGACATTCAATGACTAGTTCATATTCGCAATCACTTAGTTCTGACTGACCCTTTCTACTGTTCCTGCTTCTTTGCTGACAACCAATCCTCTCCGCCTTCGCCTTCATATTGTGGCAGGCCTGCCTTTTATGACATCTGGTGGTCAGTTCTGTCTTGCATAGGGATGGGTTGGATACTTTTGGTTAGATAGTGTACGTGGTAAAACAAATACTATGATCTCTCTTGCAGAACACGATACCCTATTGCAAAATAATGGCAGATACATAGGGTGCCAGCCACATGACTGTTGCAGTTGGGCCTGTGCTCTGAGTGCTTCCAAAGATCCAGAAATTTGCTTCTATCTAGTTCCTCACCAACTCTGTTACCTTTATACTTGGTTCTGCCACACCTGATGGGCTTTGCTATTTCTGCTTGTGTTAAATTTCATTTCTATTCAATTTAGTCATTTCTCTAGTACCTGGCTCAAGTGTGGGCTCTACGATTCTTCCTAAAAAAAAAACCAACCAACATGTTCATTGATACCTCTCTCTATTCCAAATGAATTAATCTCATTTTACGAAAGCTAATAACATTGTTGCTTTTCTGCATATAACTGTGAATCTGAGATACTACCTCTTAACTATAGATTTCTTTTTTATCTTTATTTGGTTTCAATTCTGTTGTGGCATGTTATTTGCATTATAAATCTTTCATAATTCTAGGTTTTTAAGAGACATGGTCTGGAACCAATAAATCCACTAAATGAGAAATTTGATCCAAATCTGCATGAAGCCTTGTTTGAACAGGTAAGTGTTGCACTTACTCATCTGTGTTAGTATGATGTAATGGTTTGTGTCAGTTCTGTTATACTGCTTTAATTCTTAAGGGCAAAAGGAAAAACTGACAATAAGGGGGAAAAGGCTATTGATGCTTTGGCTCTACCAGTCAAGGATCTGGGAACAGCCTGAATCCAACTGTACCAACCGCTGGAATGTCTTAAAAGTGGAAAGTGTAACATTTTTCAATATGAAAATTGGGTTATATGGTCTCAAAAGCTTGTTTTTGGCAAAATAGGATTAATAATGCGAACATTGGACTTACGGTAGAGTAATATCACTAACAGAGTACTTTTTTCAGTGAGACTTCAATGTGTTGTACAGCAAAGAAATACAATAGAAGTGCTGTCATAAATGATAAAATTTGATTGTAGGAGTGCAGAATTGTACTATGGTTAAAGCTATAGAAGTGCTGTGATCAGAGAGTTCTAAAGTATGCATAATGTGCAATAAGTGAGGAGTGGGTGGTACATACCAAAAATATGTGCAGCTGACTGGTAAACACAGTGATTTGTGCTGCCAGACCTCCACAGCAATAAGCTTCGACATATGGAGGTCACTCAGAACCTAGGCAGTATGAAGAAAAAGGCAGCCAAAGGTAATGGAAAAATATCAGGACATATTACATACTCCTGATGTACTGATGCTGGAACAGTGACCAATAGACTACTGAAAAATTGTCTGTAGTCACAATTTATTTATGTTCACTACAGAGTAGCAATTTTGATATACAGTACCATCTTCAGGGCCATCCCCTTTACACAGTCATCACTCATGCATCCCAAATAGATGTGTAGGTATTTGACACAACTACTTGTGGCGCAAGAGTGATGACTGCAAGTCAGGGGTTGGCCTGAGGATGATACTGTGTACAAAACTGGTTGCCAGTAGGCAAAATAAATAAACTGGGACTATAGATTAAAACATACTTTTTTGTATTAGAGAGTGTGTGAAGTCAAAGATAATACATATGTAAGAACTGTTTGGAGATGATAGAAAGGAGGAGCAGGTGGATGTAGACGAAAAAGATGGCAATAATACAAATCAAATGTAATCGGGGGGGGGGGGGGAGGGGGGGGATGGTGGTGGTGGTTAGGTGCACAGAGTGAGTCAGTTCTGGAGAAAATGGCTAGGGGAGGAAAATTAGAATAGGTTATATAGATTGAAGCACCAAAGGAAGTGGTATAGGCATGCATATTCAAATAGAGATATGTAAACAGGCAGAATACGGCGCTGTGGTTGGCAATGCCTTTATAAGACAGCAAGCGTCTAGTGCAATTGTTAGATCAGTTACTGCTGCTACAATGGCAAGTTGTCAAGATTTAAGTGAGTTTGAACGTGGTGTTACAGTCTGCGCACGAGCAGTAGGACACAGCATCTCCGAGGTAGCGATGAAGTGTGGATTTTCCCCATTTCATGAGTGCACCATGAATATCAGGAACCTGTTAAAACATAAAATCTCTGACATCGCTTTGGCCGGAAAAGGATGCTGCAACAACAGGACCGATGACGACTGAAGAGGATCGTTCAACGTGACAGAAGTGCAACCCTCTGGAAAACTGCGCAGATTTCAATGCTGGGCCATCAACAAGTGACAGCATACAGACCTTTTAATGAAACATAATCAGTTTGGGCTTTCAGAGTTGAAGGCCCACTTATGTGCCTTTGATGACTGCATGGCACATAGCTTTATGCCTTGCCTGGGCCCATCAACACCAGCATTGGACTGTTGATGACTGGATACATGTTGCCTGGTCAGACACGTCTTGTTTCAGATTGTATCAATCTGGTGGACGTGTACAGGTATGGAGACAAGCTCATGAACCCATGGAACCTGCATGTCAGCAGGGGACTGTTCAAGCTGGTGGAGGCTCTGTAATGGTCTGAGGAATGTGCCATTGGAGCGATGTGGGCTCCTGGTATGTCTAGATACAGCTCTGACAGGTGACACATATGTAATCATCCTTTCTGATCATCTGCAGCCATTCATGACCATTGTGCATTCCGACAGACTTGGGCAATTCCAGCTGGACAGTGGTACACCCCTCACATCCAAAATTGCTATAGCGTGGCTCCAGGAACACTCTTCTGAGTTTAAACACTTCTGCTGGCCACCAGACTCCCCAGACATGAACATTATTGAGCAAATCTGGGATTACCTTGCAACATGCTGTTCAGAATAGATCTCCACGCCCTTGTATTCTTACAGATTTATGGATAGCCCTGCAGAATTCATGGTGTCAGTTCCCTCCAGCACTACTTCAGACATTAGTCGAGTCCATGCCACATCGTGTTGCGGCACTTCTGCGTGTTCGCGGGGGTCCTACACGGTATTAGGCAGGTGTACCAGTTTCTTTGACTCTTCAGTGTAGTGTAGTAGGCACACAGGTCTCTCTGAATCATGTTGTAGAGCAAATTCAGGATATTGGAAATTGCCAAGACAGAGTTTTGGTGTGTCCATTTGTGCATTCTGACAAATTAGTGAACACATGTAAACTGACAAACGACATGAATAGTTTAGTGTATGTACTTGCCTTTAATCATGCAGAGTGAAAATCTCATTCTGGAAACATCCCCCAGGCTGTGGCTAAGCCATGTCTCCGCAATATCCTTTCTTTCAGGAGTGTTAGTTCTGCATGGTTCGCAGGAGAGCTTCTGTAATGTTTGGAAGGTAGGAGACGAGGTACTGGCAGAAGTAAAGCTGTGGGTACCGGGCGTGAGTCGTGCTTCGGTAGCTCAGTTGGTAGAGCACTTGCCCGCGAAAGGCAAAGGTCCCGAGTTCGAGTCTCGGTCGGGCACACAGTTTTAATCTGCCAGGAAGTTTCATATCAGCGCACACTCCGCTGCAGAGTGAAAATCTCATTCTGAAAAATTGATATTTGTTATATACTATATTTTATGGGTTATGAGATGCACCTCAATTTTTAAGCATTTTAAAAATTCATCATCATCATTGTTGTTCTCTTCTTATATAACATGGTCTTCACTGCTATCGAGAGCATTACTTACGCTGCGCTTCTTGGAAGATTTAACATTAGTGTCTTCTCTCATTCTAGAACACGACTGTTTTATCCGCGGACACACTTGTTTGATTGTAGGTAGTTTTAAAGCTCCCTTCGGTGTGAATTCATCTTGGGTTTCACCCATCAGCCATTTGTTCCTTTTTCTCTCATACACATTTTAAATGGTTTACTTATCAAGACATGAAGAGGTTGCAGTTGTGAAGTAAGTCCTCCCAGAATAACAGCAAGCGCTGTATTTCCCAGTCTCAGTTTCTCTTTCACAGAATTTTTCGAATGACTGCTAAAATGATCCAGCACAAGAAAACAACTCCTCTTCAACGAAGCATCTTTCCATCTCTCCCGCAACTTTGTTAATTGATAATTTCATAAGAGCCTTATACATCCAACCCTTGTCACATATGTGAACAACATTACCTTGTGGCATTTCAGGTTTTGGCATTGTTTTGCGCTTGAAAATGATCATTGGATTAAGTTTAGCGTAGTCAGCACAATGGAAAAGGATGAAAGTGTAGTGTATTTGTCATGTCCACGTGTTTCTATAGTTACAGTTTTAGCATTTTCCTTGGCAAAAGTTGTGTTACTCGGCACATCAAATGTCAGGGAAAATTTGTCCATATTCACTATTTGGCTCTGTTCCAACTTGGTTTTCTTTTGATGTTAAATAATAAAGTGATGGAAAGATAATATTTTTTGTTCACGCTCTTGCATTGTTTTCTGAGATATTTAGGTTTTGGTTTGCATGCTGAGTCCAAGATGCTTCATAAACCTGTAGCAGCAACCACCTTCACCCTTAAAGTCTGTTTCACTGTAGCTCTAGCTTACAATTGTGTATTTGAAACATTTTTGTATTAATTCCAATGCCATTTTGACGATGTCCATGAATCCATTTCAATATGTTATCTTCTAAATTTGGCCGTTTTGCGATTAGTCCTCTATTTGTGCATTTAGTCTTCCTCATTTTTTCATTTCTTTACGAGCCCACCAATTGCGAATGGTTTTTTGTGTTGGTAGAGGGCCAAAATGCCACTCAGCTGCTCTGTTCCATGTTGTGCTGCGTATGCTATTACTTTAAATTTATGGCCTGCATAATATGGATACCTTTAATTTTTTCCATTTTGAAACTAGCTACTAACAAAAATATTGTATTGTTACTAATAACACACATCACTTTCAATTAAAATTAACTGGCACTGTAGGCTTCAGTGATGATTATAGGCTGGACTGTGTCCTGGGTTTGTGACAGAGGGACGGGAAGGAGACAGTGTTAGCAATATTGTGAATCACCGCAATGTAAGTTTGTCGCATCGGTGCACTGCTTCCGAAGTGGAATTCAATGTTGCCAACTAGAGATGGGTTTCCCACAGCATTGAATATGTGGCATTTTTAAGATTGGTGGGAATCTTAACTAAAACACTGGACATTTTTGTATTAATTTCGAGTAGAATTCACACCTGAATTTTGTAGTCAATTTTTCGAAGAAAAAAGTGTGTCTTATAGTCTGTAAAATATGGTGAAGAGTAGTATGGTAAGACTTTTCCACTTGCAAAGTATTAGTTCCAATGTGCTGTTATGATTTGACGTGGACAGAAGACACCTTTTTTGTGTAGTAGAGTCTGTTGCTGTACATGAGTACTTTCCCACTTTCCCTTTTGGTGTATATAGATTTGTCAAGTGTCCCAGCATGTCATATAAAATTTTGGTGGTGCAGTTTTTCACTGAAGCCTCCTGCTGTTTCAAGGCTTTGCTTTTAGCTTAATTTATCTGCTTTCATCTGGTTTTTAAATATTTAACAAATAGAGGAATGCATGAAATAACTGCTACTGGTGAGAGTTTGTGTAATTTGAAGGAGAGTGCATATTTTTGCCATTCAGTCATTAGAAGAGTCCTGTGCCATTGCAAACTTTTGAATTGTATGAATATCTCTCTTCCTTCTCAATTTTTGTGTAGTATTATTTGGCCACACCTGTTGTGTGACTTGCATTTTCTGCACCTGTAGCACTCGCTTAAGAATCCCTTTTGTAACTCATTGAAACTGCGAGCATTCTGTAAAACACAGTGAAAGACAATCCATTGTGTACCAGTTGCCCAAACTAACATCACAGATGAGGGTATTATCAGGAGTACTCCAAGGCAGCGTGATAGGACTGCTGTTATTTTCTAGCAGCAGTCTACCACTATTTGCTGATGATGAAGTGGAGTATGGGAAGGTATCATCGTTGAGTGACTATACGGGGTTACAGTGTGACATAGACAAAATTTCTAGATGGTGTGATGAATGGCAGTTAGCTCTAAATGCAGAAAAATGTAAGTTAATGCAGATGAATAGGAAAAATGAACTCATAATATTAGAGTACAGCATTAGTAGTGTGCTACTTGACAGTCATGTTGATTAAGTGTCTAGGCAAAATGCTGCAAAGCAGTATGAAATGGAATGAGCTTGTAAGGGTTGTAGTAGGTAAGGCGAATGGTCGACTCGGTTTATTAGGAGAATTTTAGGAAAGTGTGGTTCGTCTGTAAAGGAGATCACATATAGGACAATAGTGCAACCCATTGTTGAGTACTGTTAGTGTTTGGGATCCGCACCAGGTTGGATTAAAGAAAGATACTGAAGCAGTTCAGGCTGCTAGATCTGTTACTGGTAGGTTCGAACAATATGCAAGTATTACACAGATGCTTTGGGAACTCAAATTGGGATCACTGGAGGAAGGCAACGTTCTTTTTGAGGTGTACTATTGAGAAAATTTAAAGAACCAGTATTGAAGGCTGGCTGCAGAATGATTCTACTGCTGCCAATGTACATTCCACATAAGATCTGTGGAGATAAAATTAGAGATATTAGGGCTCATACGGAGGTGTACAGACAGTCATTTTTCTGTTGCTCTATTTGTGAGTGGAACAGAAAAGGAAATGACTAGTAGTGGTAAGGGATATCCTCTGCCTCACACTGTATGGTGGCTTGCAGAGTATGTATGTGGATGTAGATGCATATGCAGATATAGACTGCTCTGTCAAAGGGATATTAAATGCTAATCTTCCTTTTTTTCATCTCTTCCAATAAATAATGCTATAGGTCCATTCTTGGCTTGATTATGGGGGAATTGCCTGTCTAGCTTAGAACATGTGAGCTGCACTGAGTTTGTAGATCTTTAGTTTCATGCAGCAGAGTGGCAGCAGGATTCCCATGGTGGCAGCTGTGGTGCTGACAGCAGTGGCCTCCCAGGTAAGGGATCTAAGAACTGACAGACAGAGCAACCCGTAACCCAAGTGTATTCTTCAAATTTTTCTTATTTTGTAATTGCAGATGGTATTACATATGTTGATTCAAGAGTGTTACTTCTCAAAAATGTGCAGCAGAATAATAGCAAGACTTTGGGGAAGTGAGGTAGCATATTGTCTAGCACTCTGGTTGCACAAACACCCAATCAGTAGCATCTCAGGCATGCTCTTCTTTTTATGTTAGTTTTTGTAATTGCTGTATTGGTTTGCGACTTTAAGCTCCTCTTGGAGCATCCAGCCGCCCCCATGGTGTTATTTCTGTCTAGTTAAGACTGGCTAACAAAGATGTGACGTAATGCCCCAATAATCAAGATTGCGAATTTTTTCATCTTCTGTTATTTTCTAGCTCAGAGGTCTGGAAGCTTTCATGTCTCCTACACCAATTTTTTCAGTTTTTCATAGACCTCGTGCTTTCCAGACATTGCATTTTTACAAATTCTTAGCAAATGTGTTTTTGACGCCTACTGACTTCGATAGGAATAACTGTAGAAGTAACCTGTATATTCGGCTGCTGTGTAACATCAAAACTTTGAACACAGCAACAACAAGAGCTTAACCTCTG